>NC_133158.1:108892500-110142500 GCF_040802235.1 Manis javanica
TTAGGTTAAAAAATAGTACAATCACACTCTATCAAAGATACATGGTTCTAGTTGTACAGTAATGAGATACTTAGCATTTAATGACTGACAAGTACTTAGGAAAAGAGACTATAATAATGAGCTAAAAATTAGAGGAACCCTGCCTTCATGGAGTTCACAGTGTACCACCAGTGACTGATTGTGACCAATTGAGTTTAAAATCCCAGCTATGATGCCAGAGTCAAAGGGGGGTAATGAGAGCTTGCAATAGTAGGATATGATCCTGTTGGGAAGGACAGGGAAGTTTCCTAAGGAAATCGCTGTTCAGCAGAGACAGAAGGATAAGTCCTGGCCAAATGAGAAAGAGGTAAATGGAGAGCACTGCACATAACAGGTAAGCACATTGAGTCTGGAGTCAGCCAGGTGCCATTCCAAACCTCACTTTACCACCCACAAGCTCTTGTTATTCTGGGCCTGTCACTCAATCTTTCTGTCCCAATGACCTCACCTATAAACTAGGAATAATAGCTTCCCTTACTTAATATGATTGTTATGGTGATTAAATTAGCATGTATGAAAAGAGCTTCACATAGTGCCTAACACATAGCAAATATTCAACACGTGTGATAGTACTAAATTTAAAAAAATTAATATCCAAATCAAAGAGAGAGAAGCATATGCAAAGGCACTGTGGGAGCATGATAGAAAAAGGGAATGAAACCCTGTTCCATATTCTTTAATTCTGAAAGCTGCTGGAAGCAGGGACACTCCATAGTCCCCTCTCTCCCAACCTTTATGCTACAGCCCCACCTTTCATTCCCTAGTACTTGTCACTAGGTAGTTGCATGTGGTATTCCCTTTCCATAGACTCTTCTTTCCACCTGTTTTCTCCCACTTCCTTCAAATTTCAGACTAAGTGTCTCTCCTACAGAGAAGTCTTCCCTGACTTCCCAACTAGACAAACCACTTATTAATAGCTCCCCTAATATGCATTCTTGCTTTGCCTGACTGATGTCTGTGTCCCCCACCTACATCTCCATGAAATGAGATATTGTCTCTTATTGCACATAATCGTGTCCCAAACCATAACCACAATGGTTGGCCTATAGTAGGTGCTTACTTCATATTAAGTAATGGAAGATAGAAAGGATGGAAAAGGAGGAAAAAAGCAGAGAAAAATGAAGTGGGGTGGACAGGGGATGTGATCATCTCAATTTTAGATGTGGCTTTATTTTTAAAATATTAAAATCAATTATGAGACTCTTCTATTGGTTTGGGATCTAGAGCTTATCAGGTTTTTATTGATGTCCCTCAGTTATAGATAGTACTGTTAAGATATGCATAATCACCCCTTTCCCCAGCTCCCTCCCTGAGCTGTTGCAGAGATCCAAAGAGAAAATGCAAATGAAAAGACTTTTGAAATATCAAGTGTCAAACAAATGAAGATGGCATTACCATTACAGAGATCAAGTGACAACATTCAGAATGGCTTTTCCTTCTTCCCAGAAGAGAGAAATGCATTCCACTGTAGTCCATCTTTTCAGATAACTTCGTGGTTTGGAACAAGGGTCTTGAAAGTCAAGACAAACCTGGGTTTAAATCTGGCTCAATTACTTCCCAGTTGCCTAGTCTGGGTCAGGGACTTAACTTTGCTAAGCTTTTATTTTCATCTGTAAGATAACAGTACCTCTTCACAAAGTAGTTTATTAGATAATACCTATAAAGAACTTTGTACAACGTTAGGCATATGGTACTTAATACATGTGAACAATTAATCATCTTCACTATCTTTGGGAGTGTTCTAAAGAGCAGCAACCGAATGGAAGAAATCACTACATCTTTCCCAAATTCTTTCCATATCCTCTCATCTGGGCTGTATCATTCCAGACATTGAGTTAGACTGTACAGCACCCTGCAACTCAATGAGGAGTTCTTACTTTCTCCACTTAATCTTCAATTAAAGATATATATTGAGTGTGGTTGTCCTAGACAAGAGGTCTCTGGGGAAAAATCAGGTATAACTTGGGTCAAGTTATATACGGTAAATCCATTCCTAGCCAGTGCAGAGGGATAAATGCTGTTCAGAGGATGGCACAGAAAAGACTTAAGGAGTTTCATTGCAGGCCTAGCTTTTTTCTTCTATTGCTGCATGATCTTGAGTAAGTCATTTTACCACTTTGGGCCTCATCATCCTTAACTGTGAAATGAGGGAGGGGGGACGTAGGGAGGGGATGGAGTTGGGAATTATCTCTAACTTCTCCCCAAATTTTAGTTCTAACGCTATGCCTGCAGACTAATTGATGTCTGTCCATCTTTTACCTGACCCTGGCAAATGTTTGTTAAATGCTGGTTCCTCCCGAAAGAAATTCCATTTAAAAAATCATTTTCATATTATCTAATTCCCCATGAAACTCCTAATTATCATGCAATAAAGAAACCGGCCATTGAGATGGCACTTTGGGAGAGTAATGAAGGCTACATGCTGCAGACACTTCTCTGAATAACTTATTTCACCAGAAATGGCTGTAGTTTGAGCATAAGCCATGAGTGTGCTTCTGGGTATATCAGAATGCACTGCTGCAATCAGGCTTACTCCAGAAAATGAGCTGAGGAGATAATGATGAGGGATAAGCAATGAGAATCTCATTAAAAATCTTAAATGATATCCATAGGAGTAAGAGAGGCACTTGGGAATTTATGTGGTTTTGGAAATGGAAGAATTTTTTTTTTCTCTTTTCTCTAAATTGTAGTGTGGGCACACTTCCGCATCTTCTCCACACCCATGAGGAAAAATAACCCATCCAACACAGAAATACCAAATCTGAGATGTTGTGAGAAGTCACTCAATTTAAACTCAGCCTTTCTCTCCATTGCTTGTTTTAGGAAGTGTGCCTCAACACCTCATCAACATTACTTTGAATTCAGAAGTGGAGTGGGTAGAAAATAAAGAATGATAAGATGTCCAAAAGCACCAAGCGCCCACTTACGTTTACCTAATAACAAAAATGTTTATAGTGTTAGAGTGAGGGTGATTATGACACATGGGGGAGCAGAAGGCCAGTATGATCACATAGAATAGAAGAGTTTAGAAGGACTCCCTTGGTATCTCCTCCCAATTCCTCCCTATTAGTTGCTCCATGCTCCCTGGGGCAGAGCTTCCTACCAGCAGAAGCAGGATTAACTACTGTTATTCCTTTCATCATCGTGCTGCTGATATCTGTAATCATTTCATTATTCATTTTTATCGTATGCACTAGATTTTTATTTTATTAAGTATAGAACATAATGTCCAAATTTTTTCTACATGTGTTTTGGAGGCTTGCTTTCTCTACTGTCCAAGTGGTCAATACCCTCATAATCACTTAAGTGCAAGAGACAATTCTCAATACTCATTTTAACATTCAATACTGTAAATTCCTCCACCTTTTTGACTCCTGATTCTCTCCCAGTTTCCTCTCACTTTTTGACTGCTCTTTCCTGTCTTCTTTCTCTAAGTCTTTTTTGTTTGTTTTCTCATTAGACATTGGTATTTAGAGCAGTTTTTGGTTCACAGCAAAATTAAGCAAAAGGTACAGAGATTTCCCATATGCTCACTGTCCCCACACATGCATAGTGTGGGGTAAATGGAAGTTTTTAACCCAGAATTTCCAGAATTTCCCACCTGAACTTACCATTCACATATCAATGGGTGTTTACCACAATAGAGCCTCCGGTTGATCCAGGACAAGGGGTGCAAAGAAATCGGCCATTCTCTCCTCCCCTCCATTCATAGTACCTAATTGGCCTGGCGCTCACCAGTCACCAAGGACCCACCTATGGAGTTCCTTCTGGAAGGGACAGGTGGGAAAAAGGAGAGCATGAGCTGCGACCTGAGGGGATGGACAGAGCCCAGCCTGGCTAGCGCGAACTCGAGCAGGTTGTGAGCAATAAAAACTCTTTCTCCCAACTGGCCCTTCCCTTTGTCCTTCTTTGGTTTCACCAGATTCATAGGGAACTTGGCCCAGGAGGGGAACTCCCTTACTCCCAAAGCTACTCAGAGCCTCCCCATTATGTCCATCCCTAACTAGAGTGATACATTTGTTACAGCTGATGAACCTACACTGACGCATCATAATCACCCAGAGTCCATAGTTCACATTACGGTTCATTTTCGATGTTGTACATTCTAGGGTTTTCGACAAATGTATAATATTATCCATCATCATTATAGTATCATAAGGAGTACTTTCAGTGCCCTAAAAATCTTCTATGCTCTGAATATCCATCCTTTCCTCTCCCCTAATCCCTAGAAACAAGTTTTTTAAATTCCTCTATAGTTTTGACTTTTCCAGAATGTCGTTTAGTTGGAATCATACAGTATATAGCCATTTTAGACTGGCTTTTTTCACCTAGCAATATGCATTTAAAGCTCCTCTAAGTCTTTTTATGGGTTTATTTCTTTTTAGTTCCAAATAACATTCCATTGTCTGGATGTACTAGTTTATCCATTATCCATGTCACTTTAGTTGGTTCCAAGTTTCTGCAATTACGCATAAAGCTGCTATAAACAACCATGAGCAGGTTTTTGTGTGGACATAAATTTTCAACTCCTTTGAATAAATAACAAGAAACATGATTGATGGATTATATAGTGTGATATTGGGATATAATAAGAAATATATATTTGGTCTTAGTCCCTGGTTCTGGACACAACAGTTTCTAAGAACTTTGGAATCTTCAGAGTATCAAGAGTGTCTTTTGTATGACAGTGAGGTGAATAGTGGTTGGGGGCCCTTAGATAGCTTTAGGTTGTGGGTGGGTCACCAGAAAGCAAGGTATAATTAGAGTATTGAGACCTGCAGCCCCACAGGGGGGCAGGGTTGGGGTGGGGGGTGAGGGCTAGTTATTGAGTTAATCTCGAAGGCCAATGATTTCATCAATCATGGCTGCCTAACAAAACCTCCAAAAAAAAAAAACCTAAGCTACAGGGACAGAGACCTTCCAAGCTGCTGGGAGTATCCCTATGCAGGGTGGCACATCCCAATTCCATTGGGACAGAAGCTCCTGTGCTCAGGACTCTTCCAGATCTCACCATATGTACCTTTTCTGGCTGTTCAGTTGTGCCCTTTAGAGTAAACAGGGAACAGAAAGTTCTAGCTTTCTGCTTCTTAAGGAGGAAGTTGTGAACCTTCAACTTTGTAGCTAAGTTGGACAGAAGTGTGGGTACCCTGGGTACCAAATACCTACCATTGGTGTCTGAAGTGAAGGCAGTGTTGTGGGACTGAGTCCTTAACCTGTGGGATGATGGGGCTCAGAGCAAATCTCACCCAGAATGTGTCACTTTGGTATGTGGACTGCTTTGAGCTGAAGACAGTCTAGGCCCAAAAGACTCAGGAAAAGCTTTTACTTGCCCCTTAACTGCCTGAAGTAATTAGAAAGCTAGTGTGGTCCAGGAAGAGCACCAGAGATAACTACAAAGAGTATGGGCTAGATGTCACAAGCTGCAGGGGAGCCCAGCAGGGCCTGTTTGTTCAGTCTTCTCTTACATACAAAGAGAAAGTTTAGTTTTGTAGAACCTGCCAAACTATCTTCCAAAGTGGCTGAACCATCTTGCATTTGCACAGCCATGAATGAGGGTTCCTGTTGCTCCACATCCTCAGCAGCACCTGGTGATGGGGGTGTTAGTATGCTGGATTTCTGTCATTCTAGTAGGCATCTCATTGTTTTAATGGCATTTTCCTGATAGCATATGATATGGAGCATCTCTTCATATGCTTACTTCCATTCTGTATATCTTCTTTGATGAGGTGTCTATTATTGTCTGTGGTCCATTGTTTAATCAGATTCTTTTCTGATTGTTGAGTTTTAAGAGTTCTTTGATATTTTGGATAATAGTCCTTTATCAGATACACTTTTTGCAAATATTTTCTCCCTGTCTGTGGCTTGTCTTCCAATTTCCTTGAAATTGCTTTGAAGAGAAGTTTTTATTTTAGTTAAGCCCATTTATCAATTTTTCCTTCAAGAATCACACTTTCATATATGTAAAATATTATCACCAAACCTAGGGTTATCTAGCACAGTGGGAATAATAGTATTTTCTCCCTTACAGAGCTGTTAGGGGATTAGATATTGCACTATTCAGACTCCACCACTGACAAGCACTCAATAAAAAAACTGCTGGGTTCTTTTTCTTTTCTGTCCTTCTGTTACACTTCTGTGTGGTATTAGAGGTCTTTCCAGATGGGTCTCACTGGCTCCTCAAGACTGAGCTCATCAGCAGCAAAGACCTGATCTTGTTTATCATTGTCCACCAGCATCTGTCACATTGTAGCTATTTGACAAATGCCTTCACTGGGTGACAAATAAGTGAATCAATAATTCTTATAGGATGTCACAATTAAAGGAAAGAAGTATGCCTTTCTGTATGTTTAGGGAGGAGCAAAGAGACATAGAGTTGTGGCAAGAATGAGAGAAAATGCCAAAAACTTTTCTTGTAAAGCACTAAATCTTTCTTATTACTGCCCCCCAAAACTGGTATAAATCTATTGTTAAATCTGTACCCTTATCCTTGCTTGAGTGGAGTACAGCTTTAACATTTTTGCCCTTTGACTCTCCCTTCTGGGTCCTCTGCTTCTCTCCTGCTCTGTGTTAAGCTTCCATCACTGTCATCAAAGAAGCAGCAGGGATGCCTCATCCCCCACAATCCTGCATATTTAAACTCTGGGTGCCTTTGTCCACTGAGCTAGCTAAATTCTTTGCGTGCACACCAGTAAATCAACTATCTTCTATACAGAACTTTTCCATTATTCTACCTTTAAAGAAAATATGTACAATTTCTTCTCTTGAGAATGGCCTGATTGACAGTCCTGTCAATATTCTTAAATACACCAGACATTTTTGGTCCATAGGATCAAATATAAAAATTGTTTAGCCCTTGTAGTGTGTACAATCTAAGTGCGGGCCAATTTTAAAGCAGGCAGCAGAGCATTCATAATGGGCTTTCCTTTTAAAAACACAGCAGACCAAAAATAAACCTGACAAAGGGCAGCTGTAGAGTTTTAACATGTGGAAAACTCCACAGGCGGCAGTTATGTAATTGGAAAGAACCATGATAAATATTTCACACCGTTAGATGAACTCCCGACTCTGACACATGGAAAGCAAAGAACACAAAACACACCTTAACTCGCAAGGAGCAAAAAGCTTACACTGAGAAGGGGCCAAGGCTATTGCTCAAATCTGAGACCTGCCTTCCAGCGCGAGTTTTTTTCTCCCCTGCTTCCAAGGCGGAGCTGGCGAACCCCATCTCCCCAGAGCGCCTCCTTCGCAGCTTCGCCGGTTGGCCAGAAATTTTCCAAAAACCTCCACCCCTAGGTTGAAAACCCAAAAGAAGTTTTGCGCCCAGGAAGGGAAGAGAGGAGCTGGAGCGGGGCAGGCGGCGTTGTCCCCTCCACCGCAGACGCCCGACCCCCCGCGCCTCCGCCCCCGGCCCTGGGCTCCTGCCCTGGGGACAGCTGGCAGCCCCGCGCGGGACCAGACACAAAGCGGATCAATCCGGCGGCGCGAGGGCGAGGACGCCCCGCCAGGGCTTCCCTTCCGCCCCTCGCCTCCTGTCTCCTCCTTAGGACCCAGCCGACACCCCGTCCGGCCTCCACGGCCCGCCTCCTCTCAAAGCACCCCCCCCCCCAAAAAAAAAAAACAACAGCACAGACCCCCCAGCCACGGGCTGGCTAGGCCAGACCTGCCTCTCGTCAGCCGGCTGAGCCGGCGCCCGGGCCGAGGAAAACCGACGACGGCCAGGACCCGCCGCCCCTGCCCTGCTCGCCTCGTCCCCCAGCTCCGCTCCAGAAGTTCGGGGGCCCAGCCCGCCGGGCCTCCCGCGCTCCCGCCGCCGTATCCTTGGCTTCCCCGGCGCAGCTAGCGCGGACCCCGGGAAGATGGCGAGGAGGAGCCGCCACCGCCTCCTCCTCCTGCTGCTGCGCTATCTGGTGGTCGCCCTGGGCTGTGAGTTCTGGGGCACCTTCGCCCTCCTGCGCTCGGGTGCGGGGACCTGCGCCGGCAGACCTCCCGCCCCTGGACGCGGCGCCGCGGACGCTGCCTCTGGGCCGCGGGCTGGGGGCTGCCGGGGCGTCCGACTTGGCACCCGGCGAGCCGGGAACCCTGGGGGCGGGCAGACGCGGGGCGGGGGCTCGGAGCTCCTCGATCTATTGTAAATAACATCTAATTTCGCCAGCTAAGGGTCCAAACCAGCAGGTTCTCATCTTCTTGCAAAGTTGCGTTAAGTTTTCCAAGACGTGAACAGAATGCACAAGTCACTAACTACTTAGAGATGCTAAGATCTCAAGATGGCATCACCGGGAGGCAGGCGCCGGCAGCACGCGAGTGCCAGAGTCTGGGACAGTGTTGGAGTCCTCTTGGCTTCTCAGGGCACCAGTGGTGCCGGTAATAGGCAGCGCACTTGTGGGGCGGGGCGCGGGGGTGGCTGTGTGGAATTCAGCGCCGCTGAGCCAGAATTACTTTGATTTTCTCCACCTGCACATACTCACTCTGAGATGTCTGGTCTGGGGACTCCGGCCAGCTGCTGTGTCCTCAGGGGACGTCCGACGGGATGACTGTTAGAAAGATGCAGAAGCGGAACGACCGAGGAGCGGGGTGTGGGTACGCGGCCCGAAGCCAATTTCACGGCATGGTTCTCAACAGGATTTTCCCGGATTCTGGGCTCATGAGATTTAAAATCCTGGGAACGTTTCCTCTTACTTTGTTTTCTTCGCGCTAACTTTTTAGGAAAATGGAAGAAATTACAATAGAGCGTGAACGCTTAAGCAATGAAGTCCTCCTTTTTCGTTTTCCGTCACTTCCCCCTCCCTTTATTTTAATAGAATGGGTTATTACTCTTGCTATCAAGTTCTGGTAATATAATACTTAACCTGCCGGATGAGTGTCTAATACCATAATACAATGACTTTTTCTCACGCTTTCATTGCTGAAGTGAGTAATGCTGAGCCCAGCGTGATGTGAGCTTTGTCCCTTGACGGGGGAGGAAGGTGCAAGCTGTCTCAGGCAAGGGGCCTGTGCTGACCTACATTATAGAACATCAAACCAGGAAAGCAAGGCTTCACAAGACCATCACACAATTTTGAAATGTAAATTGGTATCATGTTGAACACTCAGAGAAAGAAAAATACCACAGCGCTGAAAGGCAACAAAGAGGCAGGCAGGAGGAATTGTAACAAAACTACTGGGAAAGCGATGTATCCCACTGACAAGGCCAAACTTCAGATAAAAAAGACTGACTTTGGTGTCACTAATTAAAAGCAGGGAAAATGGTTTTACTCTGCTATTCCTATTCAGTCATCAAAATAGAGACAACGCAGTAATATTATGTTGTAGCCAAGGAATAACCAAGAGGCAAACAGGCTCCGCTGAATGGGCAGCATAACCTCTGCTTGGAGCTTTGGGTAAATCTGGCATATTGGCTGTCCAAGCCCCAGTCCTACAGGGGACTGATGTAGAAATGTGTATGGATATTTCCTATACTGTTCCTGTGATGCCAAAGGTCTGACACTGCAAGAATGTTCTTTTCTTTTTAAAAGATAAACCTTTTAAAAAAAACAACAGCTGCAATTTAAAGAAATATTATGAAGATCATACAGAGAATTCTCATATATACCACAACCACTATTATTAATATTTTATATTAGTATGATACATTTGTCACAATTAATGAGCCAATATTGATACATTACTATTAATTACAGTCCACCCTTTATTCAGAGTGCCTTCATTCTTATCTAATGTCCTATTCCATTTAATAGGTCTCCAAAGGCTCCTTTTAGCTGTGACAGTTTCTCAGACTTCCCTTGTTTTTTTATTACCTTGACAGGTTTGAGGAGTACTGGTGAAGTATTTTGTAGAATGTCCCTTAAGTGGTATTTCTTAGATGTTTTTCTCATGACTGGATTGGGTCTATAGGGTTTTTTGAAGGAAGATCAGAGGTAAAGAGCTATTTTAATCACATCATATTAAGGGTACATACTATGAACATGACATCACTGTGGATGTTAATTTAACCATCATCTGGCTGATGTGAGGGATTCTGTGCAGGTGACCGTCTTTCTCCCATTTTCATACTATATTTCTTGGAAGGGAGTCACTGTATACAAATGCACTTAAGGAAGTTTCTTTTTATACTTTGGATTACAGTCCAATACTATTCTATTTATTTTGATGTTCAGATTGTTCCACTAGCTTTGACCATTGGGAGTTCTTTCAGTAATTCTTATATCCCTTTGACATACCCCCATCATTGTATGTATACAGTTGACCCTTGAACAATGCAGTAGTTAAGGGCACTGACACCCCCCAACACACACACAGTCAAAAACCCATGTATAAATTCTGATTCCCCCAAAACTACTAACAGCCTACTGTTGACTGGAAGGCTTACCAATAATATAAACAGTTGATTAACACATATTTTGTATGTTATATTATTACATACTGCATTCTTATAATAAAGTAAGCTAGAGAAAAGGAAATGCTTTTTCAAATTGTTGAAAATCTCCAAAAATTTTTCCAGTGTATTTATTGAAAAAAATCCACATATAGGTGCACCCATGCTGTTCAAACATTTGTTGTTCGAGGGTCAGCTGTTATGTGTTTTTGTTTGATTTTAGCACTTCCTTACTTTCTGGCACTGCAAAATGCTTCAGGCTGATCTGGTGTATTTGAAGCTGGTGTTAGAAACCAAGTTCTCGGCACTGTGTATGCTCATTGCTATTAGGGGGTTGTTGAAAAACAAGAAAATTTTGCAGGGCTAAGTTTCATACTGCAGTCTGATTTGTGATCTGTCTACTCAGGTTTCACATCCAGATCCAAAAACAGTCTATTGAAGGTTTACATATATATCAGACACTGTTCTAAGGATGTTTTCAGTTTATCACTCTTTTTAAGTTCTCTACAAATACTCAACGCAGAATAGTTCTTCAACTTACAGGTAGTGATGCCAAGGTTCAGGAAAGCTGTTCCTTGTCCAGGTTCACTTATCTAGGCTGGAAAGAGATGGAACTGGGATTTGAAGATCTGAGGATTTGTTTGTAGCTGGCCTTCCCTCTTCTCCTTATTCTTCTGAGTGCTTAACCCTTTTTGCTATCTTCATTCAGGAAAAGACTTAGTGGATTTCTTATGTTCTAATTACATATTCATCTTCTTAATATTCATCCCAAATATAACTGTACCACCCTTTTGTCCCAATCCCAGTGTGCGTAATATCATATTTCTTCCATCCTTTCCTTTTTTGTCAGTGTTCTTTGTTTCTGAGTAGTCTGAAGGATTGCTTTTTATTGTGGTTGCTATCATTTAAACTCTGATTCAGTGTACCTGTTGCTATATACAAATTTATTTGTGTGTTCAGTTGAATTATATTTTTCTTTACCATTAAAACCAACTTTCATGAAGGAAGGAATTTCTTGATGTTTGGTCACTGTTGTATGTCCAGGGCTGGCTAAGAGTAGGTGTAAATGTATACCTGTTGATCAGATGGGAAAGGGGAGGTGGGGTGGGTGCTATTGCAATATAAATCATGAAGCTCTAACATTCTAAGTATGTGAGATGTCAGATTTCTCCAAAGTGACATTTAAGCCAAGGAGCTACATGTAAATGAGAGCAGTGTGCTGTTCTTGATGCCACGTGGCTTGTAGCAACTGGTCCTCACATCTGGACTGGAGACCCAAACCAGGCAACTTGGCTGGAGTCTGTAATCCCTTATCAACTGATAAGGACTATGGAGGGAGAGAGAGGTATGGATCTCTGCAGAATCACTGGGTTCTGCCTCTGTTGTGGAAGACCCAAAACAGCCTCCAGGGAACCAGTGCCAGGAAAGTTTTACCCTCTGTAAACATTGTTAAGAACAAAGCATCATCATGAGTTTGCTAAAGAGGACTGGTCCCATCCTGGCATGGTCTTAATATCTGATGATCATAAAGGTCAAATTGGGCTTGATGGTAGATCTGATAACCGTGTCCAGACTGTGACTGAAGTGACATTAAAAAGGAAGAAGTAAAATACAAAAACATCAGCAAAAAAAAAGTACAGTGAGTTCCTTATGGCTGAAAACACTCACTTTTCCTTCCACATGAGCACCGTAGTGAGAAGAACTTGTGTAAATGTACACATTTGCTCTCCCCATGGTTTCTATCACACTGGTTCCCTCCTGTGGGCCTTTTTGGTGGCGAAGATGTTTTGGACTATAGAGGCAAGAGCTGCCTGCTGTGTTTATTGAAGTCAGACCAAAAGAAATCTGTAAAGACCATCATTTAAGATAACCTTGCTTTTCTTTCCATGGCAATATAGTGGAAGCATTGCTAAGTCAGCTGTCCAGTGCACCCTTATTGCCAGACTGATGTTTGGAGGAAGGTGAGGGTGAGACAGAAAGGGGAATCAGAATGTGGGTCAAGGGTTTTCTTTGGCAAAAGCAAAGAAAGAATACTTAAAACTGGGCACTGTTTTCTTGGAAGGTATTACTGTTAACATGGCTAACATGTTAACTCAGAAAACAGCTCAAGATGCATTCGTTTCCTATTGCTGTGGTAACAATTATCACAAATTTAATACAACTCAGATTTATTATCTTAAAATTCTAGATGTCAGAAGTCTGAAAAAGGTCTCCCTGGAATAAAATCAAAATTTGGAAAAGGCAGCACTTGTTCCAGAGATTCTAGTAGAGAATCTATTCTAATGCTTTTTCCAGCTCCTAGAGGCCACCTGCTCATGGTCCCATTCTTCCATCTTTAAAGCCAGCAATGCCAAACTGCCCTTGTCTAGTTTTCTCTCTTCTGCCTCTCTCTTCCAGTTAGAACGACACTTGTAATTACATTGGGTCCACCCAGGTAATACAAGATAATCTACCCATTTCAAGGTCAGCTGATTAGCAACTTTATACCATCTACAACCTTAATTCCTACTTACCATGGGGTAACATATTTATAGACTCTAGGATTAGGATGTGGATATCTTTAGGGGACCATCACACCAACTAAAATTAGGATGTGCCCAGAAACAGTATAATCAGTGTTGTAACAATATTCTAGATCTCATGGAGCAACCATAACTTTTACCTTTAAATTATGATTCATAGTAACATAGAGCTGTATATTTTATGAGTTGTATTTCAGACTGCATAATGTAGTGGCAAAGAACATGTACTCTGATGCTGAACTTTGCTCACTTACCAGCTAGATGTGTGACCTTGTACAAGTTTGACTTCTGTGTGTCAGTTTGTCCATCTGTAATGGTGATAACCGCCATAGTACTTGCCTTTTACTTGTTAAGAAGTTGTTAAATGTGTCCACGTGTATAACATACTTAGAAAAACAATACTGTTATTATTGTTAAAATGTGGGGGAAATGGACTTAAACATTCATATTATCACTTATAATTGATTTCTTACATTTTTGGGAGACATATCCAAAGACAAATAATGGGCTGTTTCATAATTATTATACTAGTTGAAACAGGTTGTTTTACTTTTATTATTTCAAGAATTTATTTTTAATGTGCTTTATAAAGTTTCATTTCTCAATACATCTATATTCATATCTATCTCTCTGAAGAGAATATGCTAGCAAGGTGAAGAGTAACGGTAGCTCTTTTGGTTACTATTTATCTTGTTCAATATTATTCTCTTTCCCATCCCTGGGATTGTTTTCCTGCAGTATTGTTTTAAGTGTTTCTAGAGTTTCCCAAGTCACCACCTTTGGGAGGGTGATTTGGTTTGATTTGATGGGGAGAAGAGTGGTGGCGGTGTGCATCACTAGGTTTGTGTGTGCATGCTTGAGAGAGAGAAAGAGAGAGGGGGAGAGCAAGGGAAAGAGAGCCGGAGGGAGAGGGCGGGCGGGAATGGTGGGCTCGGATGAAGTCCCACTGACAGGACCACAAAGCCCTTTTCTTGGGACCTTGAGACCAGTGAAAGGGTCAGAAATGTTCTGCAGTTGAAATTGTTCCGACCTTTTATGAACAGAGAAGCAAAGAACTATCCCAGACTCAGTCCCATGCCAGTACTTCAGGCTCCCCGCTGTCTTGACTTAAAAAGTCCTGAGCAAGAATCCTTGTGAGTTTAGCAGATAGTGGTTTTATAGTTCTTAACTGGAGTCTTGCCTTTCTCTCTCTGTCTCTGTGTTATGTCATTGGCATCAAGTTTTCATCAGTTTTGTTAGATTTTGTCTTCTTTTTCAGTTTCAAAATTTCTCCCAGGGACAGTTTCAGACAGATTCCTTTGTATTTGCTTGTTCTCAGTTTGTCCGAGCATCTCCTGCTGTATTTAGTTTTTGCTTGGCTCACAAGGTAAAAACTTGCTTAATACTTTATTATGGCATACACAGACAAAAATAGGTCATTGTCAAATGTGTTTACTTACATGTTTAACCAAGAACAACGTATGTGTATGGTAAATTCAAACAACACAGAAAGGTTATGAAATGAAAAAGAAGTCCCCTTTCCAGCTCTCCTGACTTCTATCCACTCCTCACAGTTCTAACACACTCTATAGTTCCAGAAAAATGGGGGGAAATGTAGTTCCAGCATATATGAGCGTACCTCCATTAAAAATCAAAATAAAAATGTACTATGCTTATTGTTCTGCACCTTCTAATGGATCAAATCATGTTGTTTATATATAATATTCGGTACCTTCCTACAAAAATTTGTTTTTAATAGTAATTAAGCTACAACCCCAAGCTACATCTCACAAACAGGACTCATAATAACATCTTGCAGAGGTCTTTAAACTTATGCCAAAATGCAGTAGGGGCTACTTTTTTGTTAAAACCACTGAAAATCAGTAGTGAAACAAAAGGAAATAAACCCCAAACCAGTGACAAAATCTAGAAAGGTAAAGATTCCAATGCAGACCCAGTGAAAAGTCTAAAGGAGAAGAGTATGAGGGCCAGCACCCAGGGAGGGCAGACTGCAGATCAGCTAAGATTCACAGACAAGTGCAAGCTGGTGCTATTTTTGCAGGAGACCGGGGAAGAAGTAATGACCACAGATAAAAAGGGAACACAGTGAGCCACTGGAAAAGTGCTACATTTGAAAAGGGAGAATTGTGCTAATGTTTTAAAAAATGCTCTAGAGGAACTTTAAAATAGGAATAGAATCTAATCATAAGTACGACTCCCACAGTGGAATATAGTAACCCAAGTGTCTAACCAATAATCCACACACATAGCTAGCTATGTCATAAAAATACGATAAAAATTTTACATAAACTGACTGAAGCCACTGGATTGTGGTACTTTGGCCCCATATAATGCTTTTGGTCCCCAGAAAAAGTCAGGTTCCTTTGTGTCCTGAGTGTGTGTGTGTATAAGGGAGTGAACATCTGTACCATTTTGTTAAGACAGTGTCTCTCCTTCCCAACCATCATCTCTGCTGCTGCTGTTATTGCTGAAATGCTCTCCATGTGACCAAGTGCAATTCCTCACTGAAGGTCTAACTCCAAAACCCTTATCTCTTAGACTTTCCCAACTCATGCATTCTTCAGAGCCCAAGTCTACTGCATATTATACTCCTGGTGCTCTTGGTGTTTTACTGGTTCTCTGAGCAGCATTTACTGGGTTGAACTAGTACCATTCTTGCATGTGGCTCTCTCTGGGTTGTGAGTTTGTTGAGGGTTGAGACAGCACATCCTTGTGCCCCTGGCCCTGAGCACAGTGCCTGGCACATAGTGGTTATTGAATAATGAGTTAATTAAAAGTAAGTAACCTGAAGCTTTGTTTGTTTATTTGTTTCTTAGCTTCATAAAATTACATAGCTTTTTAATAATAAAAATCCTAGGACACATGTAAAATTAATAGTCCCTAATGAATGCATAATTTTACTGCTCTTAGAACTCATTCCTCTCTTATTAACTACAGCCTCTAGAGTTTAGAATTACCTGGAAATACAGAGACTGGTCTGCCTTATACACTTTAAATGAATTTTGCTGATTGCCTGATGCCTCCTTCTATCTTAAAAACACATAAACTCCTCTTGAATAAGTAAGCATCATTTTAAAACTAGATGAACCAAACAACCTCTTCACATGTTGAGTGAGCCAGAACACAACATTGGATGTTAGAAAGTGCAACAGTCCTCTCTGGAGCAGAGAATTCCAGACTCTCCCCATATGATCCAATCTCTTTGCCACTCACCTGATATCATAGCAATCCATGTCTCATAATAGGCAAAGTATATTGAGAGACAGGAGAGGACAGGGCCTGCTAAGACAATCTTTGTTTCCAAACCAAAGGTGGCTTTCCTAGGCGTTGTGTCTAGTAATCCTATCTTCTTGTGGGATCTTGACACCTCCTTATTAGCACTGAAAAAATTTTCCTGTACCCAGGTGACTCATATCTAGGTCCAAAGGTATTATCTCATAGTTCGGCATTAGGCAAATGCCAAGATTAGATACATCCAAAGAATTTCAGCTGTATTGTGCTATTCCCTCAAAAGAGCTATCTGAGGGTGCTGCAATGTTCAGAATGCAGGCTGGAGTGCTGGTAAATGAACTTCTTTGATTCTATATCCTGCTTCTCTTAAAAAGAAGATAGGCTCCAACATAAGCTTTTGGTTATAGATTATATAGATGTACTTCTGATTCATTGTGTTATATTAACTATTAAATATGTGTAAAGTAAATATCAAACAAGTAAAATAATGAAAAAACAAATAAACAATAATACCCTTGGGCAGAAACGAGGTGGTGACAGCTTTGTATTACAGCATTTGATAAAGCCTCTGTAATTAAAATACTGTGGGATTGGTACATGAATACACCAACAGATCAATGAATAGACCATGAAGTCCAGAAGTTGGCTCAAGTTCATTTGAAAATTTAGTATGTATAGATAGATGACAGATATAGATATGACAGAGATCAATCTGGTTATCTAGATCTATCTATCTCTCCAAACTGGTAGCATCTTGTACCATAGGGAATGCTAAATAAATGTTGCTACAATTAGGTAACCATTTGAGGGAAAACAGATCTGAACCTGGCAGTGTACATGAGGATAAACTCCAAATAGATCAAAAGTCTAAGTGTAAGAAAGTAAATAAATACGACTATTGCCCTCCCCTCACCAAAAAAAGGTGTGTTCTTCTATAAATTGGGCTATGTATCAAAAAATCAGCTGCATAGAAAAAAATAACACACCATAAACAAATCAGAGATGAATGACTAATTGGGAAAATGACTTTATTTGCAGTTTAAGTCTCAAAGAGTATTGTCACTGATATACAAAGAACTCCTAAAAATGGAAAGAAAAAAAATAAAGAACAAAGTAGAAAAATGGTACACACACACGCACACAAGCACAAGCACATGCACACACACACACATGAGTTCCCAGAAGAAAAATTTTAATGGTTCTTCAAATATGAAGCTCTGCTCAACCTAACTTAAAATACAAATTAAACCATAACAAAGATAGCATCTTTCCCCTACCAGATTAGCAAAAACACATAACATAATATTCATCTGCATGCTCTATTACTGAAGCTTGTGAAAACAGCAGCTCTATACTGCTGACACCCTGTGTAATGATATATCTGCTATGGAAGGGAATTCAGCACTGTGTACAAAAATTACATACATACCTACTCTTTGATTTACCACTCTCATTACTGGGAGCCTGTCTAAAGTTGTTATTGAAAAAACAGGATGTAATTTATGCATGATAATATTTATTTCACAAGTATTTATAATAAAAAAGATTGTAATACAGTAACCACCAATAGGGGATTGGCTGAATAAATGACAGAATGGTGTGCAATGTAGCAAGGAATGAGGGTGATCTTCATGTGTGGATATAGTAAGTGAAAAAAGCAAGGTGCAGAACAGTATAATGTAGCATGCTGGGAGGTTAAATGAAAACTGTTCACAGTGGTTAGACGGGACAGAAATGGAGTAGATTTCTCTTAATAACTTATTACATGGATTTGACTTCGAAAACTTAAGTGTTCTTTTTAAGAGAGGAAGTTTACCAAAACAGTCATCTTTAAAATTTGAAAACAAATTGAAAGAAATGGACTTATTGTATATCAAATCAATGATGTGACCATACGGAGGAAAGATTATTCCAGAACTCAATACTCTACTGAATAGTAGAATATATTTTAAAGATAAACAAACCTGTCAATATGTTTTAAACTGAAGCAATTTAAAATAGTGGTTTTGCTATTTTGAAACTATATTATAGAATAATGCAAATTGGTAATTATATTAATATAGATGATATAAACTTATTCATGCCTGGGGAAAAGATACATGTATGCTTTTTAAAAGTTAAGTAAAAGACATCTAATGTTATATTTGAGTTAGAAATGTCAGTATGAACTCATCATGCTTTTTTCTTTACAAAACTGTGTAGTTCCTATCTCTGTCCCCTGAAAATGCTTAGGCGCCATCACAGCCTGTACCAGTCAGCTTTCATGAAGTAACAAGTAACCTAAAAATCCTCAGTAGTTTGCCACCATACGTGTTGTTTTCTGCTTACATTCCATTTTGGTAGCTCCAGGTCAGTTGCACAATCTCTTCTCTATACATTTTCTCCTTCCAGGCCCCAGGCTGAAGGAGCTGGCCCTGTTTGGGACAGACAGTCCTTGTGGCCAAGGAAAAGCATGAGGAAGAGCTAACCCATGTAACAGCTCTTTAACATGGTGTATGTCCATTGGTCAAAGCACATCATGTGGCCGCGCCTGGAACTGGGGTGGGCAAGTATATTCTGCCTGCTAGGATGCCTTGGAAATCATGTGATGATTAAGTGGCGAGGGAGTGTGTAGTTGGGAATAATAATCTTATCTATCCTATAAACCCCTAGAAATGAGCATACAGATTGTGATCTCTAAATACCATTCCACACTAGTAGTGACTCAGGATCTTGGAGAAATAGCTGATTTCATGTTTAGGGCTGGGCATATATCAGATGAACCTGAATCATTTTGTCTCAACAAATGTTAGTTAACAAGTTAGCTAAATAACCAGAAAGCAAGTTATCCTTCAAAGCAATGGGATTGTGTCTAAAGGACACAGGAATCAACACTCACCCTTTGACCCAACTGAAGGCAGTTTGAGAATGAAAAATGAAAAAAGAATACAGAACAGAATTGATTTAAAGATGTTGGACATATTTTTTCAATGTATTAATTATACAGATACTAAAAAGGAACAGAAAGTCAATAGAAGAAAAAAGAAGTCACCTCTCTTTGGTCATCATTAGAACTACAGGTGAATTGCTTCTTACTCTGATTTTTGGCAATCAAAATAAAGCAGTACGACTTTATCCTGCTTTCTTTTTATGTTTGTATGTGTAACCACATAACTTTAATTGATAAGGAAAGTTCTTTATGGAATTCAAGCTAATCAATGTGCAAAGATAACAGGTAATAGAAAAAATAATAGAATCTAATAATCATCATCTCGCAACATGTAATTTATTCAGGACATGATTATTAATGGGTGATTAAAAATTAGACAAAGTATCAGTGGGGAATTTTACAATGGACAAATCAGTTTATTATCACCTGAAACCATTGATTCATGAGTATCACTGAAAGTAGGACAAACAAGCATTGTGTGATACAACAGGAAGTCCATAGCATTCCCTATGTAGTATTCTTGCCCATCCCTCAAAAAAAAAAAAATTTACCTTCACTTGAAGCAGCATTCTAAACCAGCATATTTCCTTTTACAGAAATGTATGTAGGTGCACAGATTAAATGACAGCACAAGGCTGAACACAGACAAACTCAGGAAGTGGGTTATTCTACAGGATAACTGTCCAGGTTTCCACAACAAGTCAAAGACATGAAAGGAAAAAAGACAGAGAGAAAGGGGGGGAAAGGCAAGTTGGCTCTGGATTAACAGCAGAACGAAACAAAAAGCCCAAGAAGCAAACGTAATGCAGAGACATGATCTTGATGCACATAAACTGTCAGGGAATGTGACTAGGACTGGATATTAGGTTATGCGAAGGAATCATTTCTGATTTCATTAGTTGTGCTAATGTTGTTTTAGATATATGTCTTTAATTTGTATTGATACCTACTAAAATGGTTTGAAAATTGTCGGGCATATATGATTTGCTTTAAAATTCCTTGACAACAAAAAGAATAGACAAGGGAATGTGGCAAAGTCTTTAACCCAAATAATGAATATATGAGATTTATTGTACTGTTCTCTCTACTTTTGTGTATATTGGAAAATTGTACATGATAAAAAAACTATTCAAACCCAAAAAAAAACAGGAGAAAGAGAAGAGTGTGATCCATATACAGAAATTCTAATATTTCTTTTCTTCATCCCTCTGGGTTTTGTTGTGCACTCCACCCTAGGGTCAGGTGGCTCAAAGAGCAAGTGCATGGACCAAAGCGAGTCTGTTTGAAATACCTGACATATCTATTCTCTTAACCTCTGCCCCTTAACCAGGATGTCGGTAAAAAAGACCAAAATTCCATTCGAATAGCCCCTTTTTAATCTACTTAGTCTATTTCACACTAGCAGGAAAATAAAATGCCTTAAAACAAACAAACGCTTTGTCATTAACAGGAACTCCAAGATCCTGAGTCACACAGCAAAGTCCATTAGTAAATCCACTGCATATCAGCGGGCCTTTCAGGTCATTTGTTTTGAAAAGAACTTTAATATTTTATTCCCTAAAATGTAAAAGTACCCATTAGATGAGTGCATGTCACATTCATAGATGATGACAAGAAAAAGTGAGTGTAAAAAAGAGAGTTGAATAAATTCCTGAATGTTTAAATTTTTTCGCTTGAATTTATTTAATGGAGGTTGGTTCAGTCAAGCGTTTCCTGTCAGTGCTCTGGCCTTCCTAAATAGCCAAAAGGAATAGCAGCCTTTTTATAGGATAGGGGCACAGCCAGCATTTGACGTATCAACTCAAGCACATTTTAAAATTGCTCATACTTTCTAAAATATTCATTTAACGTTCAAATCTATGTCATTAATAACTTAATATCAACTTCCCAATGAGTTTGGTCCATGATTAAATTTCCCATAATTCTTTTAACCCTGAAGACCCCAAAGCTCTAAGGATTCTTGGAGAAGACTCTTGTGGGTAAAGAGTGGAAGAAATGGAGGCCTTTAGAAGCAGCCAAGAGCAGTGTCAGCAGCTTAAGCACACTATCAATGTAGTCATTTATGTCAGAAGCTATTTCCATGCCGGGATAACACTTTCCCCAAATATACTGTGAATTCATGAGCAAGAGAACGTAGATGCTAAGAGAAAGGAGTTTTACTTAACTTCCTGTTCAATTACTTACTGATTTTAGAGCAAAAGCACGATTATATTGCTGCCCTCTAATAGAATTTATGTTTAGAGTCCTAATTATTTGAGCAAACAAGTTGTATCTCTCTTGCTTATGCCATATCATACCTTAGCTATTTATCTTTAGTGGTGAGATAGAGATACTAAAATCTACTAAGTAATGTTGAGACCTGCCAGGACCACCCTTCTTGATTACATGGACTAGAATGTCTCAGGAAATTTATTTCTAATTATTAGAAAATAAAAGAACAAATAATTTTTGGAAATTAGGCAGAAATATCTCTTTTATGAGCCAAGTTATTTCACCACTGAGTGTGTTGCATATAGATGTTTTGCTTCAGAGGATAAAGGATTCTCATCTTTTACATAAAAGATAACAGCTACACCTTCCCTGACAGGATAACTCAGAGGTATGTTCACACTGACAGAGAAGGTAGGCAGAATCACCTTCACTTTTTAAATTGATTAATTTTATAAATTATATTTCTAAGTATATTTGACAGTGATACATTATTGAATTCATAAGTTCAGTGTCTATTTGAATTCTTTCTGCTGGAGGTTCAAAGAACCTTCTTATACTTTAAACCTAAGTGTCATGTTTGTTCACAAAGAAGCAAAAAAATGTGACGTAAAAAAAATGAAACGTGGGATCCAAATAGCCAAGATTTATCAGTTCTGCTCTTAGTAATGAGATAGCTTTAGAAAAATATTTTGGGGGGTCTTGTTTTCCTTATTTGTAAATGGGGGGTTTAATGATGATTAGTGTTCTAAATATAATTGAACATGTTATATTTTCAAATGGGAAAAATGTACTATATTTATAATATTTAGATGATAAAATAATGCAGTTGAGGACATGTTTGCACTCTAAACTTAGAACACAAGAGTGTGTTTGGAAAAGGAGCAAGAAAGGGGCTCCAAACATGGCTTGGCATTCACGGAGTTGACTGTAAATGATGTATACATTTTCTGTTTGATGCAGTAGGCAGCAGGAAGTTGCTGGAAGTTTTGAAGAATGAAGCAATATACCAAAAAAAACCCAAAATGGTGGCATTTGGGATAAACAATAATTTTGAGTCTTGTATATGGGATAGATTTAAGAGGAAATAGTTGACTACAGCCCAGGTACTAGGTGACAAGGTCCAGGATTAAGGTGGCTACTGTCAAAATTGTTTAGGAAGAGTTATATCCAGAAGACATTAAAAATAGAAATTGGTGAGATTTAGTGGTTGATTAAATATGGGAGACACCAAAGAAATCAAAATAGTAACTCTGAGGTTGCAAAATGAAGAAGCAGAGAAATCATAGTACTTAAGTTGATAGGGAATGATTATTTTGATATTTTTGGAGGCAACAAATATCCATGTAAAACTGTCTCTATAGACCATTAGAAAGAGGATGAGAAATATAAATCATTCTTATCTATCCCTGTTATTTAAGTGGTAAATGAAAAGGGAAAATATAGATTCACTCTGGAAGAAAAACACTCACTCTGGGAGAATACATGGTGGTAGATTAGTTAGCGGCAAAGAACTGCGCTCAGGAGAATATGCCAATTGAAGAACATGAAAGAGCAGAGACAATGAAGAAAAAGTGCCCAGGGAAATAAGAGACAGCCAACAGAAGCAGTGCCACAGAAATGGGGAGGAATTTTGCAAAGTCAGTTATTATCTCGAGGCCAGGAAGAAGGCAGAGAGAAGATCAGAGGAAAGTGATGGCCAACCGTGGGATTAAAAAGTAAAGAAAACAAAATTAGCATTTGAGTGGAAATTTACAATTGACAAAATATTTTCACAGGAATTATATTCCTTAATTCTCCTATTAACATCCCTGTACAGGTATCTAGAACCATTTTAATGTATCACAAATTCTTAAGTGAGAAACAGAGACTCAGAATATTTTGAGGGATACACAGATGTTAGAACTGCTGACTCCCAGCCCAGTTTCTTTCCTGTCTGGGAGGCGTGGGTACTGAAAAGTGTGAGGAAAGGGAGAAGGCTGAAGAGATTTTAGGGGAAGTTAAGGTGCTCTTTTCTGTTCACTTCAGCAATGTAAAGGCACAAGGAGAGGAAAGGGAAGCCTCTGTCTGTTATGTAGAGGTGTAGAATAAACAGACTGTGTCCCGCAGAGGCACTTCCAGGATGACCAATTTTTTCTGTCATAATAAGAAAATAATCTGAATGTTCTGTTTAGAATGTGGTTAATGGTTTAAATATCTTGATGTGTCTATTCAAATACTCTTTGGCAGTTAGTATGTAGTGTGGCTGTCTCTTAACTTACACAAATGCCTTCCACATTCCAGCCTTAAACTGGATTCAAAGCAATATTAACCCGAAGGGTAAGCCATAAGCCTGTAATAAGTACTTCATGATCTGAAAATATTGTTTAACTAAATGGGAAAAAAATCCGAACATGAGCACATCCAATATTGTGAGGGATATATTATCAAATTTAGTTACCCTAACAGCATCATAGGTCATTTAACCGGGAAACAGAAAAAGTCCCCATAATATTCTGGCCTTTTTTCTAAAAGTTACTATTAAACCAAAAAAATTAATGTTGTTTTAAGCAAAAATAAATATTTCTATAAATCACACATTTCCTAAACTTTATATATATGTTATTTTTTAAATTGTTATGTTTTATGTGGTAGTATGACACAAGGATGCTTTTTCCTTTATTTTGAAATAAAAAATGACTCTTTTAGCTAAAAGTTTCTTTGATACCATTTAGTAATTTCTTTTGCCATTTACTACTTCCCAACTTTAGTCTCCATGGGAGCAGGATCAGTCAGAAAGTATTTGGGACTCTCAAAGTGTTGAGTCCAGGATTCCTAATTAGGCTTCAGGCACTTACAGCTTAATTAATATGAGTCTCTCTGTTATATTTTTGAAGGTGGAGAAAACTCGGTTATGATTTCACAGTATGTTTGCCTTTTCCAAGATTTTTATTAAAGATTTGGACCACAGAGCTTTAAATCATTAGAGGTGTGGGAGTACATGCCTAAAAAAAAAAAAGAAATATCTTTAGGCATGCTGATCTTGGCAGATTAGGAAATTTAAGAGGCACCAATTATTCCAGTTAAACTCATCAAAATTGGTTAAATGTTTCTTAGCTGAAAGTGTCATCCTTTGAAATACAGCATATTGTGAGTGGGAAGAATTATATTGGGCTTAGATTTGGAGTAGTGAGTATTTAAAAGTGGAAAGAGGTAAGAGAAAATGACAGAATTGCAAAGTCTCCAAACTGTACCCAAAGGTCTTGAATAAATCCTTTGTGCTTCCCAGACTTCCTTTAGAGTTTTATTGTGAGAAAAGGTATGACCCATGGAACGTAATGCAAATCATAGGATTTACTCTTACAAATTAACTCTATGGTCATGTTACATCAAGTGTGCAAGAGGAGAGCTCTCTCAGTTTATAAAACAAAGCTTTCATCTTTGTTAGCTAAGAGCATGTTTAAGGAATTCAACAGTGAATACCGATAGGAGGGGTGTTACTACCCTGGGGAACATTGTAGGGTTCTGGGGGACTTCTTTGTTTGTCACAGTGATGGGTGGGCACCATACATCTGCTAGGCAGGAACCAGGGCTGACAAATCTGTGTGTGCCAGACAATGCTATAAAATAAAAAATTTCCCTGTGTCCCTCACCCTTCATTGTTCGTGACTCTCCCAAATCCCATTGCATGTTTTTATAAATGAGTACTTTATATAGCTGAGTCTCTAACATACACAATTTTACATACAAACACAAATTTTCTTTTGCACAGCCTTCATGTAGAAGTAACCATACAAACTTCTGTTTTAATGTCCACAGTAACCCTGTTCTTTGCTTTCCTGTACCATTTGGAATGGTTTCTGGTCTTTTTCTCTTTAGTCCAATTTAACGTTATAAGTATAGACTAATATCTGACTAATATGCTGTATTTCAAAGGATTGTATCTTCTAGTATATTCATATGCATGCATTTATGAATTTAAATATATATTTCACTATATTTTCCTTTTATTTCTCTTTAGTATTAAAATAATATTATTTATTTTTCCAAGTTTTATACATACATACATACATATATATATACAAATAAACCTATCAAGTATTATATTACCTGTAAATTTTGTTTTAGGATAGTGAAGGAAGCATCAGAAATTTATCATAAAAAGAGGTTCTGATAATGTTGCAGACCAACCTATTAAATTACGTATATTTCATCACCACACTAAATTCTTTGGTTTGTGGCAGTCAAACCCAATAGATTCACTATATATTCTATTTTTAGAGAATGACTTTTCCACTTCCAAGGTTAATTTTTAGGTGATATGGGATAAAAAGATGGGGAAAAATGTTAAAATAACGATTCCACAGAATGTGCTGAAGAACTGTGTATGTATGTGTACACACATTTCAAACTAAAATGTTTGCCATTTTTTCCTTTTGTACATAGTTATGGTGAGGATAGTTGAGAGTTATGCAGTGTCAAAGCTACTTTTAGACTTTTGTGCAAGAGTCTACAATCATTTAATATTATCAAAGAAATGTTATAACTAAAGCTTAGTACTTTATTTTAATTCTACTGGTATTATTTGTGGGTCTAGTATGACAGATGTTTTGCTAGATTAAGAAAACACAGTTTATACTATATTTAAAATATATTTTATATTTATATTGAAATATAAATGTATATAATCTTATGTATTTATATATAAAATGCAGTAAGAAGTTTATACATCTGATTTGAAGACAAAATATATTCAGTTTTGTCTACAACAGACATTTAACTATCTCCTATTGTGTGTTAAACATGCTGTAGGTACAAACATGTACCATACAGTTTCTAATATTATCATTTATCATTATGATACAAAATGAGTAAAGGCCTATAAAAAGTGCTGTATCAGATAAAAGGAGGGATGATAATGTATAGAAGGACGGAAGGGCCAGGGAACTTTATCTTTGCTGACATTTGAGGGGGGCATTGAATTATCCATAGTTCTCCTTTTGCATCGGGAGTGTTGAAGGAAGGGGGTTCCTGGCAAAGAGAATAGATAAAGCAAAGGTCTGTGGAGTGCCAAGAGCAGTGGGAGAACAACGGAGAAGAACTTGAGCATAGGGTTTGTGGGGAGCAGTGACTGAGGGGGAGGCAGGGAAAACAAGAGCCAGTTCTGAAAGGCCATTTCATGAAATTTGGAATTCACCCGGAAGACAAGGGGAGACTTCTGAAGGGAGCTTAGTATGATTAAATGATACTTTAAGAGCCCAACTCTTGTAGAAATGAGGCAGATGAATCGCAGACTTGTCCACATCTACTTTCATCCTAGCTGTTGAAAGCCAGTTTCTCACCTGGACTCATGATGCTTCCAGTCTCCTTGGGTTCTTTGTGTCATGCAGTTAACTCCTCTCAAATATCTTCAATTTTTCTTCATTACTAATTTTATCACAGGCTATAAACAAGTACAAGTCTATAATTTTGAGTCGGAAAGAAACCCACCATAATTCTATAATCAAACATCTTGAATTGATGGTCTATATTATCTCCATAGTTTTACTGACCATTCAGTCCACTGCAAACTGTCCTTTTTCCATGCTATTGAAATTGCTATCATTGTTTCACCAATAATTTACTCGTTCCTAAATGCACAGTTTTCAGTCAAAACCTTACCTGACCTCTCTGGAACATCAAACACTGTTGATATTCCCCCCTTGAAATTCTGCCTATCCTTGACTCCATGACATCATTCTGTCCTAGTTTTTCTTATTTCTCTGAATGTCTCTTCTCAGTCCTCTTGGACTTTTTCCTCTCTTGTTTAGCTCCAGTGTTTCATGCTCTAAATTACATTTCTCCTTGGCGATTCACAGTGCTCCTTAGCATGTTAAAAGCTAGAATAAGTCCTACAATAGAGAATTTTAACTTGTTAACCTAATATATCTAAAACCTCTATACTGTGGAACCCTCATCCTTCTATAAAATGCTGAATGTTCAATGGCCAGTCTGAAGGAGAGGAGACAGGAAAGGAGCTTCAGAGAAGAGAACCTAGAAAGGAGTCACAAAAGCCATCAAATATGACAGACCATAAAATGCTGTTTAACTTTGTCCAAGTGGATTGGTAAGGAGAATTCCATAGGTAGTCAAGATACTATTTAGAGCTTTGACAGGACAGCTTCCTAGAGATTTCAGAGAATCTTAGTGGAGCAGAGACAGAGCCCAAAGCCCAGTCCCCACTTCCCCACCACATGAAGACTGTGAAAAAGGCCAAGAAAGATTAAATCAACATGTCCCTTGTCCATGAGGATATAGACATAGGTCTAAGGAAGGTGTTAAGGTTTAAAGATGAGTGATTGACTATGTAAAACTGTTTTAGATCAGTATTCTCAGAACGTAAGTGACTATGGAACATTTTTTTAAAATACAGTATGTTGCTGAACCTCCAAAAGGAACTGTTAAGATACAACACACACTTGTATTAAAATACAGATACCCCAAATTAATTTATTACAGTAATTCATTGTGATGTTTTTATGAGAATTCTCCAGAGGAACAGAATCAATAGAATGTGTATATAAATAAAAAGATTTATTTTAAGAAATTGCCTCATGTAATTAAAGACACAGGCAAGTCCAAAATATGCAGAGTGGGCCAGCAGACTGGAGAGCCACGAAGAGCTGATGCTGCAATTCAAGTCCAAAGGCTGTCTACTGGCAGAATGCCCTCTTGCTCAAGGATGGTCAGTCTTTTGTTATATTCAGGCCTTAAACTGTTTGGATGAAGTCTACCCACATTAGGAAGGGCAATTTGCTTTACTCAAAGTCTACTGATGTTAAGCCCATCCAAAAACACTCTTATGGAAACATCCAGATTAGTGTTTGACCACTTATCTGGACACTGTGGCCCATCTAAGTTAGCACAAAATTCACCATCACAATGCTATTTTAAATTGTGTATCAAAACTTTATAAAAGGAAATAATTTTTATTTAAAAAATAAAACTTCTTACTTGTATTATTAAAATTAGAATGTGTATTAATTTTAAAAAGATATTTTAGAAACAAAGACAGTGATTCATGGCTTTTAAAATCACATTTTATTTTCTCAGATATTTTTGCTGTTGACTCATCACTTTTTGTATCAAGCATATTCATGTTTAATTTTTGTTTGCAGCCTAATATGAAAATTGATTCTGTATGCTGATGCTGTGATAAACTAAATCTTTTTAGTTTCAAAATTAGCTGCTTCAAAATCTTTCACTGATTAATCTTGTGCAGCTCATCCCTTAATTTAAAAAAATTAAGCATAGCTCTTTATATTCCATTTTCATTTTCTCCATAGTTAACTTCATTTCCATTCATTTGGCAAATATTTATTATCTCCTACATATCAAGCATTATTTTTGGTCCTTGGGATATAAATAAAGAAAATAAAGACCCCTGCCCTTAGTGCATAAGTACATAATATAGTATGTTAGAAGATGAGAGATGCTTTGGAAAAAAGAATAATCAAAGCAGGATTAAGGGAATCAGGAGTTTGGAAGGGAACAGGTCAGATGAAAGTGTGGCTGCTATATTAAATAGGGCAGAGTAGACTTCATTTAGGAGATGTCTTTTGAGCAAAAATTTGAAGTTAATGGGTATCCAAAGGAAGAGTCTTTCAGGCAGAGGAAACTCCTGTTTTGAGGATGAACAAGGAGGCCAGTGTCTCTGGAGCAGAGGGAGGGAAGAGCTGAGGAGAGAAGTCTGAAAGGCAATGAAGCCAGACTGTGTAAGTTCTTCTAGGCCAATGTAAGGGCTTTTACCTATGCTCTGGAGAAAATGAAGAACTAATCCAAGGTTTTGAGCAAAAGAGTGCTGTGATTTGATTGTGCATTTTAAAGGATAACTCTAGCAAATGTGTTGAGATTAGTGGCTGGAGAGGCAGAATAGAATAGGCAGCCAGTCAATAGTCTATTGCAATGATTCAGGCAGAGATGATGGTGCTCAGAGCAGGTGACAGCAATGGAAGTATTGTAAGAAGCAGTGAGATTCTGGGTGCGTTTTGAAAATTCATCAGGATTTGCTGATGAATTGGATATGGGCTATAATAGGCAGAATCATTAAGGATAACTGCAAGTTTTTAGCCAGAACAACTGGAGCATAATAGTGTTGCCTTCATCTAAGGTGTGGAAGGTAGAGCAGGTTTAGAAAGAAACATGAAGTTTGGATATAGTGTTTGAAATGTCTTTTAAAACTTCAAGTGGCAATGTTGAATAGGCATTTGGATCTGAGTCCAGAGTTCAGCAAAGTCTAGACTGGAGATATACATTTGGGAGTTGTTAGCATCTGGAAGTTCTTAAGGCCAGGAGTCTGGATCATACCATTAATGAAGGAAATATGGACAGAGAAGAGGAGATGCCAAGGATAAGATCCATGAGAAGGATATCTAGGAACATATGTTGTCTTAGATGGTTAAGTGTGGAAAGTGTAACAAGGTAAAGGATTTGATGAATTGTGTCAATTAACATAGTTAGGGAAGGCTTCATCATCATAGATCATGTTTTACAGATGAAGAAACACAGCCCAAAAAAACCTGTAACTCTCCCAAACATGTCATAACAAGGACAAAAGAGAAGGTAGAATTTAAACTCAAGGCTTCCCACTAATGACAGGTCAGCCACTGTAATCAAGAAGATATACTAATCATTTTTTTTAAAAGGAAGAAAAATATATAACCCTAACAATTCATTCTCTATTTTTATAATCCATCCCAGTACATGGTTATTGTAGAATTATTTATGAAACACTAAATTTGCATCACCACATTGGATAAAAAGCACTGTGGAGTGAAAGGAGAGGAATAAATAGTAACTATTTATAGAGTATCTACTGTGTGATAGGAAGTAGGCTAAGCAATTATGTACTTTATTTAGTTTGATCCTTAACAACCAATTCAGGAAAGCATTATTAGCTTCATTTTACCTAAATGGAAACTATGATTTAGAAGGTTAAAGCTGTGTTTGCCCAAGGTGATGTGACTAGTAAGTAGTTCACAGCACTGGTTTTCAAATCTAGCTAAGTCTCATTTCTTCTCTATCACTTATGATTTCCTGAAGACAAAGTGTGGCCCCATTTCCAGATATTATAAAGACAGCCCATGTTTATAGCAGACTGTCTTTTTCTCACCCATCTGGACTTTAATGTTGCTTTTTGTTTGATTTCAAAAAGCCGCACTTGAAAATGGTGGTGCTGGTACAATACTATTTATCGCTTTATCCCGATGGGTAAGAAGTCAGTTCTGATACCACCTCAACAAAAAATCAAATCCTAAGACCAACTCTACACAATTTCAAAATATCTGGTTGCTTCTTTCACAAACCCAATCATCTTCATACTACACAGGATACCAAACAACCATTTCGCCAGAATGATGCTGTGACAGTTAGGCTTTTGCCTACCATTGTAGGACACCAATACCTTTGTCCATATTTTTAATACTTGATCTGAGTAAGTTTCAAAAATTGAATCTCTAATGGCACAGACTCATCTCATGATTATTCCAGGATGCAGTTCTGTAGGCCCCCTGATTTGAATGTATGTAGGTTAGTCAGTTCAGCTGCTATAACAAAAATACCATAGATTGGGTGGCTCAAGCAACAAACACTTATTTCTCACAGTTCTGGAGGCTGGAAGTCCCAGATCAAAGGTGCTTCAGCGTCAATGTCTGGTGAGAGCCTGCTTCCTGGTTGTAGACTGCCAACTTGGGTTTTCACATGGCAGAGACAGGGAGAGAGCTCTCTGGGGTCCCTTTCCTAAGGGCACTAATCCATCAGGAGGTCTCTGCCCTCATGCCTTAATCACTTCCCAAAGGTTCCAACTCCTAATACCATCACATTGGGGGTTAAGAATTCAATGTAAATGATGGGACATAAATATTCAGTTGTAATATAGATGTTCACTAAACTATTTCTTCCACTAAACAGTGCATTTTGGTGTTAGCTTACTGTTGGGTGTGTAATACCAGTTTTGAAATAAAACAGTGAATTGGAGAACTGCCTTCATCAAAAAAAACCCAGAAGTTATAGTCTCTGAGAAATCAGGGCAACTAATTCTGAGCAAACTTGCCTGACAGTTGTAAAATATGATACTTGAGCAATGCCAGAACATTGTTTCCATGCCTGCACTTCAAAATAAGTGGTTCTTGTTCCTCTGGCTTCCTGAAGACTAAGCAAAGGAAACATGGAACAACAATAAGCTGGGATGGTTTCCCTTAGTTTTAAAATCTCTTCTGGCAACATTTATGGTAATAGAATTTAATTAATAACATATGTATGTACTGTACGGGCTTATGTTTTTATGAATCATCCCACAGGAGAGTTGAAAAATAAAATTCATACAACTCATATTTTAAGAATTGAAATTTGATAGGGCATACCTTAAGTTGCTAGTCATATAAAAATCTTCAGGATTTTAAATGTTGCACTATCAGACTTTATTACAGGTGGACAAATCTAGAAGGCTAAATAAACTTATTGATAAGGAAAAGCCTATAGTTGTGTGTAGCGATGGACTATTTGAGCCCTCACTAGGAAAAAGTGTTCAAATATCTTATTCTTGCAAATTTTACAAAATGTGCACACATTGCTAGGCCCTCCCTAACCCTCTCTAGCACCTTAGGATCTGCCTATGCAAGGGGGGACCCCAAAAGGCCCCTAAAGGGAGGCTTATGCCTCATTAAATTCATGCCTCCTTTTATGTGTCTGTTCATTATATTTTCTAAATCTTCTAAGCAGAGAAAGATTGAAAACATTAGCAATGCTTTATCTTCATTTGAGAAATGCAAACATAATTTGCAGGTTTTAAATTTAACGGATTGGTGATATTAGCGAATCTTTTTGAAACTTTTTATGCTAATCCCTGCAAAACAGATTTGTATTCAAACTGCATGTTCATGCTTTCAAGAAATGAGAACATTTGATACATTAAGTTGTTGTTATCCCCCAAATTCATTCAGTAAGGTGGAATTATAAAAGTCTGAGGATAAAAAGAAAGTTTAAAACAAATGTCTATATAGGGTAATGCATGAAGAGAGTTTAGTACATGGTAGAGTTCTACTCACATTGTCTTCTCACATAGGTTGTTTATGTGGATTTTTAAATATTAAATGATGGCAGAATAACCGTTTCATTATCCCCTGACCCAAACAGCCACTGAGGAATCTGTATGTGTATCAGTTGATAGGACACTTTATGTAGGGAATCTTATGTTCGCACATTTTGTGCAGGAATTCCCAGATTCTCCTTGGATTCTTGGAATCCAGATTCAGAACCTTGGTTTTAGATTTGCCCAGAGGTGATCAAAACTCCAGGGGAATGATTAACAATACCTACTTCCAAAAATTGTTTATTTGGCAATTATATTAGTGTGTTTATTTCTGCTGAGAAACATAACTGTCAAATATGGCCGGTTGTTCTAGATTTTTCTTCTTGAAAAACCACATTGAGGTTTAGGAGTTAGTCACTACAATTTCAGACTAACGAACAGTAAATAATTTTAAATAAAAATGTCATCAAGCTATCAAAGCCTGATACACCATCTCTACTATAAGAATATGGCAAAGACCTCCCCAGATCACATCAGTGAGAAGAGATACACAAGTTTATTATTCTTAACCTCTCCCATTTTAGTGTTCTTAGCCATTACATCTGTGTCTGTTTTGATATCTGACATCTTTGATAATGATTACTTATTGTACACTAATAAAGTTTTAGGGCTGTTTGTTTTCTGCACCTTAATCCTATGGAGAACCAATTAAAACACAGAATGGTCAACATCCATGCCTTCCATTGAGTATGTGATTCTTAATAGCATCAGTTACAGAAGCTGACATTTGTTCATCTTGTCTTGAGAGTCTACTGGATTTGAATTGACTATTGTCATATATCTAAAATCCATAGTTAATGCCACTGGTGAATGAATTGTGTTTGACTGCGATCGTCACTTGGGAAATATCCAAGAGAGATCTCAGAATCCTAAATGGCTTCCTTCATGTCCTAGTGGGGAGTAGCTGGTGAGAAATTCAGCCATTGATAGTTTTTCAATGCCACTGGCCCCCATTAAACATTTGGAGATGGGCTTAAAGGACATTTCTTTGAAAATTTTGAGAATTGATTTTACTGTGAAGAGTTACTTACTTCATTTCTCTCTAATATCACCTGAAAATTTTAATCATTCAGTTGTTTAGGTAATGGAATACCCTGAAAGTTTCCCTAAATTTACTAATGCATGTTAATTTGTATGAAAAAAATTTTATACTCAATTCTGAAACACCATTTTCCTTGTACTCAAATGATTAAGAAAAAGAAACAGAAAAAAAGAGGTCATAAAATTTTTGTGCAGTATATAATAAAAATATCTGCTTTATTCCAATTAGTTCATTCACCATAAACATTTGCCCATTAACACTTTCTCCATTAAATGGTAATTTGTTATATACTTTCTGAATAATATCTTTACAACGCTAAAGATTGAAGATGGATGTGAAGCCATCTGCAGAGTGTCTGACAATATCATGTTTGGTACTTTCTTACAATGCCTTGTGCTGATTTGAGAACTGGTGGGAGGGAGGGAGACAGATTTGTGGAACTATACTAACTAGATGTAGATCCATACATTGTAGATGTAGAGTAACTATACTAACTAGATGTAGATCCATACAGCTTTTCTGCTTTCTAGTGCTGTAACCATCAGCAAGCTACTTAACCCTTATCAATAGTCACATTTGTCAAATGAGGATATTAACAGAGTGGAGTCATATGTTACTTAGAGGCTAGGTTCTTAAGGGGAAAATTTATTTATAGTCAAAATCACCCTTAAATTCTTAGGTTATTATCAACTCATCAGGACACCAGCCATGAGTAGCTGTATAGTCAAGCACATCTTTTATTTCCTTGCACTTTGGTATGGCTTCCCTTTCTCTGAAAATAGGATATCAGTGTCTCATTAAGGGAATAGCCAGATGTCCAATTTGAGGGACTAAAGGATATATCTATGTGTCTGTCTTTCATTCCCTCTCCCTCTTTTCTTCTCCTCTCTCCTCTCCCTACTCTCAGACCGGCTATGGTTGAGTGGTAATGAGATAGATGAGTATATTATCTAACTCCTAATTCCTGCCGCATTGGGTTACTTTCTACCCATATAAATATTTATCCATAAAAAATACTTGATGGTATTACTTTATTTGTTGCTGCTAGCCCTGTGCATCTTTTTTATATTTGTTAGTATAAAAATGTATATCAGAGATTGCCAAAACGAAATGGTTATTAATTTTTATTTTTGAAAACTCATGAAATAACTTATATCCATAGTATTATAACTTGCTTTGATGCATGGTACTCTCTGTAATGTCCTATTTTTCCAATAAGAACATACTTTTTATTATCATTTGGTTCTAAGTATTTTTTTATTAAGGTATCATTTATTATTCATACTCATACTATTATGAAGGTTTCACAAGAAAAACAATGCAGTTATTACATTCACCCTTATTATTGAGTCCCCCCCATACCCCATTGCAGTCACTGTCCATCAGTGTAGTAAGATGCCACAGAGTCCCTATTTGTCTTCTCTGAGCTACACTGTCTTCCCCGTGACCCCAAACACACCATGTATACCAATCATGATACCCCACTATCCCCTTCTCCCTCCCTCTCCACCCTCCCTCCCCCACCCTTCCCCTTTAATAACCACTAATCCCTTCTTGGAGTCTGTGAGTCTGCTGTTGTTGTGTTCCTTCAGTTTTGCTTCTTTGTTATACTCCACAAATGAGGGAAATCATTTGGTATTTGTCTTTCTATCTTTCTCTTCTCTGACTTATTTCACTGAGCATAATACCCTCTAGCTCCATCCACGTTGTTGCAAAGGATTTGTTTCTAACGGCTGAATAGTATTCCATTGTGAATATGTACCACATCTTCTTTAGCCATTCATCTACTGATAGACACTTAGGTTGCTTCCATTTCTTGTCTATTGTAAATAGTTGCTGCAATAAACATAGGGGTGCATATGTCTTTTTGAATCTGAGAAGTTGTTTTCTTTGGATAAATTCCTAGGAGTGGAATTCCCGGGTCAAATGGTATTTCTATTTTTAGTTTTTTGAGGAACCTCCATATTACTCTCCACAATGGTTGAACCAGTTTACATTCCTACCAGCAGTGTAAGACAGTTCTCCTTTCCCTGCCTCCTCGCCAGCATTTGTTGTTCCAAGTCTTTTCTAGGTTGGCCATCCTAACTGGCATGAGGTTCTGTAATGTCCTTTTAAAACAAACAAGAAACTTCCATAACACGTCAGTTTTTCCTAAGCATATTTTCAATAAAAAGTGTTAATCTGAACAACACTTTGATAGTAAATTTAAGAATTGTGATAGCATAAATATTTATTCTTAATCAAACCATATTATTTTAGATAAATAATAGACATTGTAAGAACTTTTATTCTTATAGTTGGGGCAAAAGAAACACAAAAGTTTTCATTTGACTAGGAATTCCTTTCATTTGACTAGGAGCTGGAGTTGTTAACAGTTATGAAAATAATCATCTCTTAACCTGTTTTATGAACTTCTGCCAGCAATTTTGGAACACATCCATAACTATTAAAGATGTTTTGTAGCTAACTTTAAAACAATTGCTGACCTTAACCAGCAGACTTACATGACAATTTTTGTTTATTTTTGTATTAACTTATTCTGGAAAAGTGAAGAAAAGATAAACATCAGTTCAAGAAAGCAGCCAACAGAGACTTTTCCTAACATCTGTTAGTGAAATGTTGATATAAAATCCAACATTATATTTTCATTAAAAGAGTTATCGGGTGCAAGTTAAAAAAAAACTGGATTCTAAGACTAGAAAGGCTGGAACAAGGTAGAAATCTTAAAATAAATGCATTTTTTAAAGATTTGGAGCTTTTTATTTAAGTAAGTTCGTCATAAGTGACAATGTATTTTAAATACTTATTAAAAGCAAACCTCAAAGAAGGTTGAGGAAGCAGCCATAGCTGTAAGGAGAAGACTTTTAAGCTAATCCCCTTTATAATTTTTTTTCTTCATTGTTTTGCCAGTCCCACCAGTTCTCTCTTTTTTAGTGTCTGGGACATATTTTTTTCCTAAATATATAAATATAAAATTATGAGGAAAATAATAATATTCCTGAAGTTAACAGTTGTTATTTTCCATAGAAATTCAGTGATTTTTAAAAATTTAAGAAATCTTTCACAAAGGAAGTAGCAAGTAGAAAACTGGAATTGAGAAAAGGGGAAAATGATTGACCCCAGTCCTAAATCTTCCCGTCTCAGATTGAACTAACATTTGCTTCGAAAAGAGGCCCAAGCTTACTGAAGAAAATACAGGCAGCTCAGTGTTTGAAAAGTTCAAAGATAGGATGATGTGGCAGGAACAAATAGTATCTTTCTCTATTTTGCCCAGGTTTTTTCCTCAACTGGCTTCTAGGGAATATAAATCCTCATTGTTTGGTCTAAAAAGTGTACTAAAAAAGTTCAAAAAAATCACAACAAATGCCAGTCATAATCAGAACTTACCTGAGGGCACTACTTTACGTATTGCTAAAGGAGAAAATGCTCTGTGTTATTCTGATTTTGAAATAATCAATGCCAACCCAATAATATATACTTATAACACCTTCCCCAAAGAATTACTTGCCTGCAGGAATCCTCCATTAGTATCAGTTTGATCTGACCCCATTTACTGGATTCTTCTCATTAGTAGACAGTAAGGAGTAGTTCCATTTATTTGTTGAACAAATATTGTGCCTTGCTTTATGCCATGCACTGTCCTAGGTGTTCGGACTGTATCAGAGAACACAACAGGCAAAATTCTTGCCATGGTGGCATTTGTATTTCAGAGTTATATACTTAGAGGTAGTGATTTAAATTATTTTTAAGCGTGATCATTAAAGTTGATGTCATAAGAATGACATCCACAAAGTGAACTAACACAAACTGATACATATCAGGTTGATTTAGAAAGTTGTAATTCCTGGTTCTGCTACTTTGTTATTTAAATCTTAATCATGCCTGTCATACCAAGTCATTTTGAATATCAAATTTCATCCAAAAAGTGTATGTGAAAGTACTGTTTAAAATGAAAATTTCTGTATGAGTTTATAAGAGCCATGACCCTCTCACCACAGTCAGTCATTATGTCACTCTCAGATCACATTAGCCACTGTGACCAATCAGTCGTTTCAGTCTATAGACCAATCCTGGAAAAACACTGGAATATTTGGGGGGAAAATAAAGATGTTTTGTTTGCATTTTACATAATTTTATATACAAAGTTTATATGCATTATATACTATATGTACATTTCATAGTCAAAATATGTTGTGGCTTATTTCTTTATGATATGATATAGTTAGGGCTAAGTTCATAAATCCATATATACCTTTAAACAAGCCACAAAAGTAATTAGATTTTATTTTCAGGAGGCAATACCTGTGACACTAGATTGCATATTTGGCTGAATTACGGACATAAACTCATACTTAACAAATGGGCTTGTGTGAGTATGTTGTCTGTGATGGGGTCCTAACTAATTCATTGTTTCTGCTTTGGGAAAGGGAAAAACCACAATACAGAAAATGGCAGAGACATATATGGTCGGGCTTGATTTTTCTTACTTTCATATTTTAAAACTTAAGTGTTACAAGCTATGTGAAACTCACCAAACTTGAAGCCAGTTTTCCTTAACATTGCATCCCATTTAAATTTTTGAAAATGGCCTTTTGTACTGTTTTAATTATCCTGCATCTAGTTTTTTTCCTACATTTATGTTTATTAAAAATTGACATTTTTTAAATCCTGTTTTAATCTTTCAGATCATAAGGCCTATGGATTCTCTGCCCCAAAAGACCATCAAGTTGTCACAGCAATAGAGTATCAAGGTAGAGTACCTTACTGGTTGTGGGGTAAATGGAAGTTTGCACCCAAACACAGACCGTGTTGGTTAAATGACTCATGAGTATGATGCATGGGATATCTTCTATTTGTTGGGACCCTTTGTCTTACACTAATTTTTCTGTCTGAAGTGCCACTCCCTGCTGTTTCAACCTTGAGAACTTTCTCCACCTCTTCAGTGGAAATATTGGGCATTTGCTGCAAGACCTGATATACAAAGATGGTCTCTTACTATGTAAATTATCTTCAAATCTAATTTGGGAAATTGGGAAATGGCAAAATCAAAGTTTCTGGCCAGCTAGATATGGTTAATGGAGATTAACACTGCAAATCCCACTCTGTTTAATATATTTCAGATGACATTAATATAGCCTATTTTGGGGCACCACTTTGTTATTTATTTCAGCTTCTTAAAAATATTTATAAGGGGGAGTTGGTCTTTAATGGGTATGAAGCTTCAGTTTTGAAGATGAAAATGTTCTGTAGACTGGTTGCCCAACAGTATGAAGATACTTAACACTGTATCATAAAAAATTATTAAGAAGGTAAATTTTAAGTTACAGGTATTTTACCACAATTAAAAAATTTTTAAAGCTCCAATAACCAAGAAAAATGTAATAAGGGCTTTTATAAGTTTATTTCAAATAATGAGTCTTCTACTTTTCTTAAGGATCTTTTACCTAGAACACAATAATACTAGGCAACCAGAAGAATTACTATTTCTTTTTTCTTTATTGGAATAAATTTGATACACAATATTATTTTGGGGTTTCAGATGTACAATGTAGTGACTTGATAATTATATACATTACTAGTTGCTTGCCACAAGAATTACTTTTTCTTAAATGTGATGCTTGTTTAGGCCAGGGATCATGAACTTTGAAGAAACAAGTCCTGACTATCTGATCCCTCTTCTTCAGGCATATCTTAGGTTCTTGGAGTTGAAGACAGATTAGTTTGAAGGAAAGGGACAAAGATGAAAGAAAAGAGCTTAGGTGAGGAGGGAATTAAACAAATTAGTCTTGAACCAGTGCTTACAACAGCACCTGGTATGTAGTGTTAAATATGCTTGTCCAGTAAAAATATCCCATAATAAGAATCAGCCCATCATTCAAAAGTAACAAACCACTTAAATAGGTGGTTTAAGAAATAAGAAAAATGAAATAATTATAAAATAGCTTAACAAATCACTTAAATAACTATTTAGGTTAATCAAGTTAAGTCCTAATATTTTACATGATTAAGCTAATAAAGCACTCATTCTTTATCATGAAGTAGTTTTAAATAGGGAAAGTGGGAAGATAAAATTGATGCTTGGGAGTGAATGGAACTACGGAGCATTCATAGGGGGGATCAATGGGGCTGCACGAGATGCCAGAAAGGTGATAGACAAGGCCAAGCGCATGAGCACAGTGAGAGGAAAAATGGGTCAGGATGTGACGTTAATTTCTCCTACTTTTTACTTCCTGGAGGTTCTCACTGTTGGATCAAACTGGATATCATGGATAGCATCTCTGCCAGCCAGCTCTATGCCATGATATCTGAATTAGCGTACCAAAATTATGTTTTTTAGTTCTACATTGCTTTTAAAAAACTTTATTGAGGTGAAATTCACATAACATAAAATCTACCATGTTCCACTGAACAATTCAGTGTGTGGTGTAACTACTACCTCTTCTACTTCCAAAACATGTCCATCATTCCAAATTAAAACCTTAAACCATTTACCTTACTTTTTAATGGGTGTTTTATTTTAACAGAAAATCCTTCTATAATTTATTGCAATCAAATGTTCATCTTATTCTCAAATAACTATTTTTTGTTTGTCTGTTTGACCTCTGCTTTTAATTAAGAACTACATTTTGATTCTATTTTTTATATGTGCCCAATCATGCCAACTTGGCTCTTCATAAAGCAAAAATAAATTTCTGTCTTCTTCCACATTTTAGTTTTAGGATATTTTATGCCATAACTTAATTTTAGGTATAGTCTAAAGTCTTTATGATTTGTGTGTATGTGTATGTGTGTTCCACCCAATGAACTCAATTTTTTGTCTCTTGTCTCTGTAATGTTGGCAAATCATGAAATCCTTCCTTATTTTCACTACTGCTATTCTATAGAACTTCCCATGTTAGTACCAAAAGCAGGATGAGATCAAATAGGGGCAGTTCTGCCACGTTTGTAAATTATATGAGCAGCCTTATGCAGACAGTGTCTAACCCTGAGAGCTATAAATCAGAGTGCATCATAATGTAAGTTGGTCACGGGGATGGTAGTATGGCATGGAAGATATGGCCAGTGGTTCTGTGACATCCTCCTATGTTGACAGATAGTAACTTCACTAGTGGGAGTGAGGATTTACTAATATGGGTAACTGTTGAACCACTCTGTTGTTGTATACTTGCAACCAATGTAAGATTGTTTATCAGTAATACTTCAACAACAAAAAATCAGAGTGTAATAACATGCTTTTCTCCACACTTTGGTAGTATTGATTTTCTTTTTGTGTTATATAAACTTTTGATGATTTTTAATTTGAGCAGATAGCAGAATAGAATCCTAGAAAAATTAAAACTCACAATGATTCTATGTAATTCCTAAAAATTGTTGCTAATGCTAATGGTTTTTCTAAACAAAGAATTTATCTTTTCTCCATTCAAGTGAAACAAATTTTGGCAATGAAATAATTATCTTAACTAAAAAACTTGGTGCATTTTTCTGTTTTAATATGCCTTGTTTTGAGAAAATATGATTTATGTCTATATTACATATTTGCTATATTGAACAAAGGTAACAGGCTAGTTCAGATTTGAGTGTTTTTAGGTAATTTGCGATGTATGAAGTATGGATTTCTGTCATGTCAAGCAAGCTGACAACTATAGCTAAGAAGTTCCTCCCAGTGAAAAGTAATAATGACCATTTTTGGAGCATGTGCTATGTACAAATTACTGTGGGTACCCAAGTATATAAATGCATTATCTCATTTAATCTTTACACCAACTCTGTGAGATGAGTTCATTTTACAGATGTGGACATAACATTCAGAAAAAGTTCGGTAATTTTGCCCAATATCACACACCTAGTGCATGGCAAAGGCTTAACTCCAAAGCCTGTGTGTTAATCTACTATATTATGGCATAATATACCTGAGATCGAGATGCAGAATTATGCTGGCCACGAGTGTTGAATTTTGGCTGGAAAGAGGGGAGTCTGTGGTAGCTTCTAAATTCACTTGGTCCCTTTTCTCACATGTTGACCCCGTGATTCCAGTAGATGGAGTGTTTCTCACAATTCTGGAGGTCAAGGTTTTGGCACCTTGGGATTCAGGCACTGGCTGTTTCCTTTCTTGGAACCCTCCCATAGTACCACGTGGTTATTTCTAAATTTAAATTCTAAGGGACTGTCATTCAAATTCTAAGGAATGCTAGTCCCTTCTTCTAAGTCTTTGGCCAAATGTTATCTTCTAAGAAGTGAACTCTAACCACACAGTTTTTTAAAAATTGCATCCCTGTCCCGCAGCACTCCCAAACTTCCCATGCTCTGATCTACTCTCTTTTATTTCCATATACTCATCACCTCCTAATGTACTACATAATTCACTTAATGGTGTTTCTTGTGTGCCTGGTTCCCCCTGCAAATTTTAAGATCCAAAAGGACAGGGGTCTTTGTTTTGCTCACTGATGTAGCTCAAGAATAATGTTAGACACACAATAGGGATTCAATAGGTTGGACAAACTGGGCAGATCATTTCTCCATGTTTTATGGTCAGTGAGAGTGAGTCTGGAGTGGTGTCATTACATTTAGGAAAATCATTGATTTCATTTTCAGATACATTTCTGCAGACATTTTTCACAGAGCAGTGAGAACAGAAATCAGGAAGAATAATTCACCAGGAGGGGTGTGTGTGAGTGTGTGTGTTTGTGTGTGTAGTTAAATATATGAGGCAATGTGATTTTTTTTAATATAAATTTATTCCTAAGACCTAGGAGTGTGGGCTAAAAATGAGTGTGGGTGTGTGTTTAATTGTTGGAAACTCAACAAAATACGGGAAGGAAACCTATCTAAAACTCAAGACTCCGGAAGGTCACCACCCATTCTCCTTCATCAACAGAACAGAATCGTGTTTCCTCAGACAAGTCCCTCAGCACACATTTGTCTCCGTAGCATAATTGTAAACATGTCTGTAAAATGATCTCTTTGTTATGTAAAACCAGCTTTAAAAACTTTAGGTATTCTTGAAAACAACTTCTGGGTGTTGTTGTTTTTTTTTTCTTTGCCTTTTCTGCCCTACTTTCCCTTTTCTATTATCTTTTATTCTATTTCTGTATTTCTATCAATATATGTGGCATTAAAAAAATTTAGAAACTACATAGAAAAAAAGAAAACTCATAATTCTATCATAGAAATCATCACTGGGTTAGTATGTTTAAATGTGCTTTTTGTCCATATCTATCTGTATATTTTTAATAATACCTTTTTAAAATTGTTTTCTATGTCCAGGCATGTGTGCTTGCATACATTTTTGTATTTGAAGACTCATGACAATTCTATGAGATACTATCTGATTTTACAGATGGTAACTGAGACTAAAGAACTAGGGAATACAGCATAGTGTCACACAGTGTGTAGAAGAGCTATAAGGCTTTCATTTCATCTTTGGTTTAAGCCGACATGGTACTTGTTGAGGTAATCTTTGAATGGATGGATGGATGGATGAAAATATAAAGGAATAACTTAAAGATGTTTAAAAATTTACTTAAGTATCTTTGTTATTGCTCCTAGAGGTTATTTTAGCCTGTAAATACCCAAGGAAGACCACTTCCTCCAGATTGGAGTGGAAGAAACTGGGGAGGAGTGTTTCCTTTGTCTATTATCAACAGGCTCTTCAAGGTAAGAAGCTGCAGACCTGACGAGGTGAGATATCAAGATCCCCAAGTACAGCCAAATCCTTTAATTTGCAAATGAGAGCAAGGCATGGCTGATTACTGAAAATGTGTTTTTGTAAGTGTGAGGTGAAACCAGCAGTCGCTGAGACCCAGAACGCGACCACCACAAAAGCAGAGGGCAGAACAGAAGCAGGCAAGCATCACGGCGGACCCTCATTTCTCAGTTCAGTCCTAGCCTATGAAGTACATTGAGATTGTTCTTGCTGGCCCAAAAGATTAAACTTTTGAGACAAAGAAAGATGGTGCAGGGTTGGACGGAGGGTCACTGCATGCTGTGATAGCTTTACCCTGTTTTCACATCACCATCTAGAAAGCTCAGCCTTCCCTGAGAAGCTCAGAGAGCTAAGACTTGTAGAAGGGTCAGTACAACTACCTTCATCCAGTGCATTACTTCTTAATTTTTAATTTGTATTACATTTCTTTCTACTCCCTTGTCTTCCTGTTGAATATGTAATGAGCTTTTAATTTAAACTGTTAATAAACATAGATAAAATGCTATGATGTCTGGGATTTCCTTCAAAATGACCCAGTGGTTAGAGGTACAGGTGTAATGAGATAGGCCATGCATTGATTACTGTTAGAACTGGGTGATGGGTACGTTGAGTTCACTCTACTATACAGTATCTCAAATTTTGTGTATGCTTGAAATTTTCCATCATAAATATTTTTAAAGTTGGAAATGTAATTTTAAGAGTGTAATAACATGTCACTATTTAAAAGTACTGCATATTGCAGCTGGCCCTTGACCAACATGGGGATCAGGGTCACCAACTCCCATGCTATCAAAAATACGTAACTTTTGACTCCCCAGAACTTAAATACTAATAGCCTGCTGTTGACTAGAGACTGTACAGATAACATAAACAGTCAATTAACACATATTTTGTATGTTATATGTATTGTATACTGTACTCTTACAATAAAGTAAGCTAGAGAAAATGTTTTTTCAAGTTGTCAAAAATCTCCATAAAAATTTTCCAATATATTTACTGAAGAAAGTCCACATTTATATAAGTGGACTGTGCAGTTCAAACCCATGTTGTACTTTAAAGAATTAAAACAAGTGCACTAATGCTTAAAGTTCATAGATAATTTAAAATATCTCTTGGTTCTTAAGTGTCATGATAAAGACTATAGACAACGGGTTGCTAATAACACAGCTGTCTTTACTTGTATTTTCTACAGTTGCCATTCTGGCACCTCAACATTGTACAAACACTGTTTTAATTCCATACACATTACTATCAAAAATTAGCCAAAATAATGTTCTTAAGACCTCCTCTCCTTTATTTTTGTAGTAGTATTATGTGGGCCACCACACATAAAGTTACTCTTCCAGCTAATTAAGCTAATCACTCCAGTATCTTGTAAACATGGGAATATTTTTATAAGTATACTAGCAAGGGAGTGAGACCAGGAAAGAGGGTTGAATTCTTTAAAATAAAATATGGAAATTGGAACTGAATGTTCTTTTGTGAGCAGTATGTCATTCTAAAAGAAGGAGAAATTTGAAATAGCACCATATATACATAACTTTTAAATATTAAATTGAGTTTATTAATGGGAATATCAGTGCATTGGTTACTGAATAAAGGGTCTTGAGGGGGGTTATATGTAGAAAGTTATTTACATTATTATTAACATCATTGTCTTGTTTTTCTGAAAGGTGATTTTAAAGATCGAGCTGAGATGATAGATTTCAGTATACGGATCAAAAATGTTACAAGAAATGACGCTGGGAAATATCGCTGTGAAGTTAGTGCCCCATCTGAGCAAGGCCAAAACCTAGAAGAGGATACAGTCACTCTAGAAGTATTAGGTGAAGTGCTATAGCTGTGTGATTACTGTTCCCGCCCTCCTCCCCATTACCTGGCCCTGGTCCCAGTCAGTAAAGTTACCACCAGCTCCTTTTCTATGGAGAGGCTATTTCTCCCTTCCCCTCATTGGCTGAAATTCTACTATTACTAATTCATTATGAAAAATTCTCTTTTCACTTAAGATTGAGGTAAATCTTAATGATCTTATGAGTGCATTTCCCCTATGAGTTCATTTTTTGATAGCTTTCAGCTTATGAAGTATTTTCCTACTGTGTAAACTTGTATCACATGAGATGATAGAAAAGCAATAAAAAAGGTAGGCCAGCAGAAATATTAAAAGTTATTTGTCAAAGAAAGGAAATTAGAACTTATTGTGCAACTAGTAAGTGTTAGGCTCTTTCACATATGTAATTTTACTTACTCTTCACTAACAATGGGATTTTTACAGATGAGGAAATAGAAATTAAATGATTTCCGCAAGTATACACAGCTAGTAAGTGTCTGGACCAGGATTTGAATCCTGATGGGGTCAACTCCAAAATCAATATATTTAGTTACTATAAGTACCCCAGATAGATATTAACAGCTCCTGATGACAACTGGTGGAAGAATACAACCTTTTCTTCTCCAAACATGTTAGTATAAACTACCAAAAAGAATAAAATAACCTCTCTTCCTTTTCCTAAGCAATCCAAACTCTTTCTAAACTACTAGTGATGATAGAACAAATTTAATTTAGAAAACCTTGCAAGAGAATCAGCTGGTATGTCTTCCACTGCTATGCAGCAGATGACCAAAAACTAGCAGTTTAAAACCCATTTATTAGCTCATAATTTTGTAGATCAGAAGTCCAGCATGGTAAGTCCAACATTGTAAGTGAGGCTGGTGCTCTGCCCCAGGTATCACTGGCTGAAATCAAGATGTCAGCCTGGCTGAGTTTGGGGAAACAGCTTCTGCCAAGGTCATGTGTGTTGGCAGACTCCAGCTCCTCGTGGTTTTGGAGGTGAGGCCCCCGTTCCATGCTGGCTGTGAGCGGGGGTCTGTGCTCAGCTCCTAGAGCCACCACACTCCTTGCCGTGTGGTCCTCTACAGTCCAACAAAATCATGTTGAATCTTTCCTGTTCTTTGAATCTGTGACTTTCCCTGCTGTGACCAACCAGAGAAAACTGCTCTTAAAGAGGTCATGTGTTTAGGTCAGACCCATCTATATAATCTCCCTATCTTAAAAGACACTGGATTTGGGACCTTAATTACATCTCCAAAATACCTTCAGAGTAATACCTAGCTTAGTGTTTGATTGAATAGCTGAGAGAAAGGATATATATACCAGGGCTAGGGAACTTGGGGTACCATCTTTGAATTTTACCACAGACAGTTCTGGTTTTCCTGGATTTGAAGGAACTTCAAAGTGAAGTCTGGTTTACTTTGTAAATCCCTGGGACCAGAATAACCTTAACTTCGGTATTGTTTAACTTGGCCAGCACGAAATTTTTAGTTTGAGTATTGGGCCTAAAAAATATACTTAGGTTTGACTTCTTTTGAATATAGTTGATAATAATACATTAAAACCATTGGTGAGGGAAAAAGTAGAAATTGTTTATGCAAAAAGGGGATAATTATTGTAGTAGCTAATGTAATGCTTGCTGTTATAACAGGTAAAACCCTGAACTCTCCGTGAGTGGCTTAATATTATAGAAGTTTCTTTCTCATGTAAGTCAAGTCCAAACACTTGGGGCAGAGACAGTATGGTGGAACTGTATTGTTTCACTTCATGAAATCATTAGAGACCCAACCTGGTGTAAGTCTCACATCTTTAACACATAGCTTTCTGAGGTGTTGACACCTACTTGGTAGCGGATGGGAATAGAGAGAGTGACTGAATGGGAACTCACAGAGGAGGCTTTTATGGATCAGGCCTGGAAATGGCATGCGTTACTTTCCCCATCATCCATTGGCCAGAACTCATGCAATTACCCTATCTGGCTGCAAGGGGGCTGGTAAAATGTGGTCTGGCTGTGTGCCCAGGAAGAAAGGAAACGGGTCTCTGGGACAAGTAGCGGATCTCTATCCCAGGCATCCACTAAGTCCATCTTTACCTGGCTGTTAAAATCCTTGTTTAGCTTATAAATAACCAGTATAATTTGACTTCCATCCTCAGTGGCTCCAGGAGTTCCATCCTGTGAAGTACCCAATTCTGCTCTGAGTGGGACTGTGGTAGAGCTGCGATGTCAGGACAAAGAAGGGAATCCAGCTCCTGAGTACACATGGTTTAAGGATGGCATTCGTTTGTTAGGAAATCCAAAACTTGGCTCCCAAAGCACCAACAGCTCATACACAATGAATACAAAATCTGGAACTCTGGTAAGGTCATTTCAAGTACTGGCCTAACAGCTGTCTTGCATTGGGGAAAAAATATTATTAGGACTAAAGTAATGGCCAATAGAGGGCTGATACCATTGCTTGGTAAGTGGAAAGAGGAAGGGGCAGCAGTATGTGCCCAGAGAAGTGATGGAACAGGCTGCTACAGGATATGGGATGTCAGTTCAGAGGAGTAAGGTGCTGGGGGCACAAAGGTCTGCACCAGGGACCTGAAGCAGGCCAAGTGTAATTCATGATGAGGGACCAGGCCGCTCACTATAGCAGCTGTCCTGGCCTCAAAAGGTAAGTGCAATCTCATCTTTACAGTGTCTGGGAATTGCATGAATGCTCTCTTGGGGATGTCCTGACCCCAGTGCCAGCCATGTGAGAATAGTCACTCTTGCCAACCTAGAATAGGATGTCTGTGTCATTAAACTCTTCCATGACTAGGCTGCCAGCTATTGACCCTCTGACTTAAGTATCTATTACTTTAGATTTAGCCCAAACTTTCTGATCAATTGAAATGCCTTTCTAGGACTACTGACAGAAACCTATAAATAAAATAAGTTCTTAAGGTTAATGACATTTAAAAATCAAGGTATTTTTACCTTTTTGTCTCTGACTTCCAGGTTAGAGGTCAGGGTAAAAAAAAAGAAGTTTTTTTTTTCCTTCATTCAAAGTAATAGAAAATACCAGTTTTAAAATGTCTGATTTCCAATTATGCAGAATCACTGCCAGGGCCATTATCAAAAAATCTTAAAGGCATAGTAATTAATGATTTTAGAGAATTTTAAAAGGAGTGTATAATTGTTCCCCTTCATTCCTTCAATCTGTAAGTGCACAATGTCATTTTAAAACTAGATTCTCTGACAAATAATAAAGCATATTGATAAAGTGGTAAGTAATAAAGCATACTGATGGATGTGGCTACTGCCTGAGGAAGGCTGTGCTCCGGCCCTTTCAGGTGTCAGCAGGCTCAGTCAGCAGTTCCAACTGATGTTTACACTGAGAAACTGAGCAGAAAATCTGCCGTCACACTCTGCTATATTTACTTTTCAAACTTATTTTTTCTCAGAGCAGGTGATAAAAGCCCTGGGGCACATCTAAAACGATATAGATTCACTTTCCTCAGTTAGCCTCAACCCTTGAAATATCTCATGATGTCAAAGGGAGGCACCAGGGCAGACCTGGGATGGGTTATTTTCTGAGAAATGAGCAACAAAGACTTCATTGTAGGGATGATAATGATTTCCTTTTAATTACCAGTTATAATGTGCTGGAAGATTATTTGGGGTTTTAGTTAAATCTGTTGTTTATATGCAGCATTGGCCTTGAGTTTGTGGTGAATATTTTTAAAGTAGTCTGGCTTTTAAGACAGTGAGAGATGATTCCATAAAGTGAAAATACACAAGGAGATGCTTTCTGTCCCAGTCTGTTGAAGTATACAGAAAGAAGGGGCATGTAGGTAGTGGGTAAAGGGAAGGGAGAGAGGAAAAGAAGGTAACAGATCAAAATCCTGGCTGTTCTTACGAACATATATTGCATGAAAATCTAAGACAATGAGGAGGTGCTCCTTGGAGGTTCATGGGTCTCTTGGGTGTAGTCCGCAGTGACCCGAGGTTGAGTTGTGGCAAGAGGGTGCTGAAAGAATGAGTCTCAGCACTCTTCTTAGCTCTGCACTGGTCCTGGCAGGATACTTTAGGGTGTCCAGGACCCACTGCTTTCCGTCTCTACTAACTAACTAACTTCCATTTATTCATCTATCCCTTCTTCCCGCTTCCCTCCCTCCCTCCCTCCCTTCCTCCTTTCTTTCTTCCTTCCTTCCATCCAACCATCTCTCTTCCCATCCTTCTTGTCTCCCTCCCTTTATCCCTCCTCCCTTCCTTCCAGAAATTCTCCAAGGGGATAAAGTTAGTAACAATTACGAAGCTGTTTATATCCAAGTCTTACCTTTCAGTTGCTTTGACAGGAAGTGCAAGGAGCAAGGGTTGGACTTTCATTTTCATCTTTTCAGAGTTTTCAAAAATTCTATAATCAATAGAATTTTTATTCTAGGAACTACCTTGATTAAGACTTTTTTAGCCCCTAGGCTACTTCCTGGTACTAGGTCTGGCTTTTAGGAGGAAGTGTTAAATGTGTGCTGCTGCAATGAACTCACTATGACGTAGAAACTGCATTAGCCCTTTCAGGGCAAGGAGGCCTTCGTTTACAAATGGTGTCTCCTAGGAATTAGAAATACCTGCTATACTCAATACTTCCATGTGCTATAAACTTTAAAAAACATCCACTGCCTTCCTAACTGTACTGCTTTCTTGTATCACACAGAAGAGATATTTCCCTATATATATTTTTTCTTTCTCTGTCAAAATAAACAGGAGGCCCAGCTATTCACTCCTTGAAGGTATGGCAGATTTTTTTATGCAGTCAAGATATAAAGTCCTACAGAAAGACCAACTTAATGGTAAAATTCAAGGGAAAAAATTGTTTTAGGAGTCTACTTATGAATTTACTGCTTAAAAAACATATTTCATTCCACAAACAGCAATTTAACACCGTTTCAAAAGTGGACAGCGGAGAATATTCCTGTGAAGCACGTAATTCTGTTGGCTATCGTAGGTGTCCTGGGAAACGAATGCAAGTAGGTAAGCATGAAATATTGGAAGAAACAAATGGTTTGCAATTAGAGCATGCAAATATATGGGGATGGGAAGGAGCAAGGTATAGGAAAGGGCTGAGTGATATGAAGTATAAACCAGAGTAATGTTTAAAATTGGCTTGACAATGTGTTGCAAGAAGCAAAGCTTCTGTTTTTAATTTTTAATCATCTCCTAATACTTAGCATCACACTTTACAAATATTGGAATTTTTCAAATAATTGTTTTAAAAAATATTCTCATCTGAACAATCTTCATTCAAATGAAAGATAAAAGTCTTGTGAGTTCTTCAGGGTCAAGGATTTGGTGTGTGTGTAGGGGAGGCAGAGTTTGAATTCTGGCTCCATCATTTACTAACTACATACTCTTGGGCAAATTATTTAATCTCTGTGCCTTAGCCTCCTCAAAAGGGAAGTAGTAACATGCTGTCTTCATAGAGCTATTATGAAGATTTAAATGATCAATATTTGAAAGTGTTAGAATAGTGCTAGAGTACTGTATTATGAGTTGCCTTTTTAGTTGTTTTCAGGTTGTGGTTGATAATACTTTTAATCCCCTAAAATACTCTGCTTATACTTATCACAGAGTAGGCTCTCAAGAAAGATGCTGAATGTAGTTATGGATCTAGTTTGCTATCAAACATGGCTGCCATACATTATATTTCACAAAATAACCTTCTTCGAATCCAATAAAATAAATGCTATAGACTCTTTTCAGATTATTTGAGTTTCAGAGCAAACTTTTTTCATTTTATTTCTAATAATTTGGTTTAATTCTTCCTTGCATTAGCCATATGTTTTGGAAATGTTTGTGTAATTGATAGGGATATCTGGAGATGGCACCTGAAACATTAAAGGTCACCCAGGAGGGCTACAGCCCGAAGCAGAATACTGAGGGATCTTCTTGGTTCAGCAGCTTGTTCTGAGCTTTGTGGGGTTGGAAATTCATTTTTTTGTGTGTAATTAGAGGTATGCAGTTACATGCACACTAGTTTGTATTGTCTATCTACAGTTAAACTCAGCATTGTTTTTTAAAGAAAATATAATCTTACTAGACTTCAGGATATTCTAAAGCACAAGACAATAATATATTTTAATTTCACACAAGTTAAGTTTTAATTTCAAGTCTTTTAAATTCAGGGATATAGACAAGGGGTTAACATCCAAAATATATAAAGAACTCACACATCTCAACACCCAAAAGGCAAATAACCCTATTAAAAATTGGGTGGAGAATGTGAACAAACAGTTCACCAAAAAAGAAATTCAGATGGCCAAAGGGCACATGAAAAGATGCTCCACATCACTAATTATCAGGGAAATGCAAATAAAAACCACAATGAGATATCACTTCACACCAGTTAGGATGGCCAGTATTGAAAAGACTAAGAACAACAAATGTGGAGAAAGGGGAACCCTCCTACACTGCTGGTGGGAATGTAAGCTAGTTCAACCACTGTGGAAAGCAATATGGAGGTTCCTCAAAAAACTAAGAATAGAGTTACCATTTGACCTAGAAATTCCACTCCTAGGAATTTACCCAAAGAATATGATTTCTCAGATTCAAAAAGACATATGCACCCCTATGTTTATCGCAGCACTGTTTACAGTAGCCAAGATATGGAAGCAACTTAAGTGTCCATCAGTAGATGAATGGATAAAGAGGTGGTACATATACACACTGGAATACTATTCAGCCATAAGAAAGAAACAAATCCTACCATTTGCAACAACATGGATGGAGCTAGAGGGTATTATACTCAGTGAAATAAGCCAGGTGGAGAGAGACAAATACCAAATGTTTTCCCTCATTCATGGAGTATAACAACGAAGCAAAACTGAAGGAACAAAACAGCAACAGACTCACAGACTCCAAGAAGGGACTAGCGGTTACCAAAGGAAGGGTTGTGGGAGGATGGCTGGGGAGGGAAGGAGAAGGGGATTGCGGGGTATTATGTTTAGTACACATGGTGTGTGTAGGATCACAGGGAAGACAGCGTAGCACAGAGAAGGCAAATAGTAAATCTGTGGCATCTTATTACACTGATGGACAGTGACTGCAGTGGGGTATGGGGGGGACACAATAACATGGGTGAATGTAGAAACCACATTGTTTTTCATGTGAAACATTCATAAGAGTGTATATCAAAAATTACTTAATAAAAATAAATAAATAAATAAATTCAGGGATACATATTATCTACCAAATTCAGTCAAGTATTGACATATATAGTCAAACATAAACGTTTGCTTAAAATATAAGAAAGTGACCCTCTTAATGGTGCTTTGGAGTTATTAAAAAATTTCATCAGAACATGCTTAAAAATTAATGCATTAATCCAGTGTTTTCCTAACTTCATTCATTCACATACTATCCTCGTAGTTTTTACCATAGCCTTCTACCATCTACGCTATTACTTTTTACATTTTCTTTAAGTGGTCCTGCTTAATTTCAATATCTAATTTAGTCTCATCTTAAGAATAATATCTGTGAAGTCATGCTGTTGACATACTAGTTCTGTATATCTACTCCTTTTGGTATAAGTTCGCTTTAAAATTAAAATAAGTTTGCTTAATGCTCATCTATCAATCCTAAGTGTTTCATGCCCTTGGTTTGGAACTTAGATCTTTTGAAATACATAAGAATTCATGAAATCTCATGTCCAGTTTTCTTTGTGAATTATCACTAATAACTTATAACCACAGACAGAATCTGTTAACTGTTCTAAAGAAGTCCTTAAAGTATAGAAAGACAGTAAATCATGGGTTTGCTGATTACTCCCAGGCTGCTTTATTCTGTAACTCCAGAAGACCCCACTCACACTTAGCATCTTAGGGGTTTGGTTCCTTTCCTTTTGGTTAAGGGAATGATACCTTCCTTCTACAGTGGCTCTTTTTTTTTTTTCCAGAGAAAGAACACAAAATATTCTCATGTGTGTTGTTACATTTTCTTTTCAGTGAAGCATAAGGTGGTTATATGACTTTCTCAGTATCTCATGGTAAATAGCAAATGAGATGAAAACGTTCCTCTAACTTAAAGTCTTCTATCTTCTATTTCATTGAAGGAAGTAAAATAAAATTTACCCATGACTTAGCACTTACAGGATAAGAATTTTTGTTAGAATTTGCTTTTAGGTTGAACCTTTTATAGATGTTAAATTCATTGACTACTACAAAGAAAATAGTAGGCACAGTTTGTTCCTCAGGAGTTTCATTTAGCTATTAATTTAATTTTGCATTAGAATATGATTATTGTGGGGTTTTTTTCTCTCTCTCTCTGATAGTTTTCATCCAATAATAGCTGAATTTCATTGACCTCTCAATATTCAAGCAAAAATGAACTGAGTTTATACCAAGCAACAGTTAATGTTTATCACTCTGGTCAAATTATTTGCCCTTTCAAAAGATTTATTCAGTTTATTTTTATAAAACAAAACAAAACAAAAACAGTTAATATTTCAGTTATCTGAGAAAATTATTTAGGTTTGGCATTTAGAAAGAATTTTGAGACCAGAAGTTTTAAGATAAGCAGACTCACTTAATTTTTCTAGAAAAATCTTTCTCAAAATGAGCACTGCTTTTAAATATTTAACATTGCTGTTGAGAAAGTGACACCTAATATTTTCTCCAAGTTATTTAATGTCATGCCAATTAATACTTGCTTTTAAAAACCAGAACTCTTTGAGGGATTACTCCTTTAAAAAGTTCAGGTAATTTACATGTTAAAACATAGGAATTATAAAAGACAGAAGAGTATGGCTCATGAAATCTTTATGGACAAAATGGAGAGATGTGACCCAAATTAAATGCTGAGATGGATTCACATGTAGTTGGATCTCACACCCAGACCATACTAATAAATTGTCTTATGTGAAGAGTTACATCAAATAGCTTGTTATATAGTTATTTCCATAAAAAAGCCATATTTGTCATTTTACTAGTGATTTGCATGAGGGTATTTTTATGGAGTTCCCAAGTGCAGAAATATAAACCTTGCAAGATTAATAATCCAATGCTTGGGAATCAGAATCATGATCTGAAAAAAAACTCACAAGCTTCTAACATGGTAATGATTTCAAACTTGAGTCCAAAAAATTCAGTTGTATTAGGTTAGAGGAGGGATGACTTAGTATCAACAGGAAAAAGCCTTGTAGTATTTAATTCATTTTAAACTTAATGGGATGACAGTTTACTGGCATAAATGTATGTAGGGATGTATGTGTGTATATGTACATACACACAAGCCCATACAAATTCAAGAAGGAAGACATACCTGACACTTAGTTTTATAGAACAACAGCGCAGGCTTTCTTTGGGGCTGAATGAGTTTTCTCTTATTTGTGGAAGGACACAGATAATGATGTACAAGAATTTTAAGTAAAATTTTGGGGGGAGGGAGTAAACTGTGTGAACTCAGTGAACTTTGAAGAGAACTTCCAATCTGATAGTTAATCATATGAATTATTACATCTTCAAATGAATGTCAGAGAATATCATACATAGATCTGGATCATAGGACTTCTTAAAATTTAAGATCCTTACAAAACTTAGTTGTTAATATTTCCAATAAATTTTGAATTGTGTCCTGGAAGTTGAGTCAGTTGAACAGGCTTCAGCAACATGAAACTATCCACATTTATGGTATGACTGCAAAGGGGAGCTTCCTTGAACTTTTGAGTTTAATGACTCCATCTGCCCATCTATTTGATGTGACCTCATGCATGGCTTCTTTCGCATTCCAGACGATCTCCACGTAAGTGGCATCATAGCAGCTGTGGTAGTCGTGGCCTTAGTGGTTTCTGTTTGTGGCCTTGGCGTGTGCTATGCTCAGAGGAAAGGCTACTTTTCAAGTAAGTGAATTTCACCCTTCTTTGCTAGACAACTTTCTGTGGATATAGAGTGTTCTCATGAGATACTGTTTCTCCTAAGATGTCCTAACAAACTCTGGAGAATATTTTTCATTGATATTCCTGCAGCAGAACATGTCCCAGATGGCATGTAGGTGAGCCTTGAAGCACCTTATCACATAGGGAGGAAAAGCAGAGCCACCTCATCACAACATTTCAGATTCCAGGGAACACAGCAGAACATGTGAGAGGAGTGGCATGGTGCAGCAGTACTGAGAGAAACTCAGTGTGGGTGGATATTTTTATAGCATATTTACATGTATTTAAGATCTCTTTAAGTTAGGCATTGCATACTCAAAATGTAAATTGATTTCTAGTTTTATGATAAGAAGTTTCATTGAAATAAATCTGTGAAATGTTTTCTCAGTGTAGAAAAATGGAATATTGAATATCAAGCTTAACTGTATTTAGAAGAGAATTGTTCAATAAAAACTAGAAACTTATTGTATTAGTTGCTTCTGAACAAGGTTTTAAATTCTTCAGATTTAGACCTCTTCTAACTCCATACACCTATTTGATGATGCAGTAGATCTGATGTAAATGGGTGATATTTTAAAATAATTTTTTATTCTCTTACTGCATTTCTTCACTCCCAGTCTTTAAAATTATTTGAGAGCTCAAAAGCTACAACTCCATCAAGTCCATTGGGGATAGTGTACAAAGTAGAATTTTTAAATGGAATAATAAATAAATTTATAGCATGAACAGGTTTTAGACCCACTGTTTTACAGTGAACATTAATTTTGGAATTTAGGTTTAAAAAATATTTTAAATCAAAATAAAACTTAAATTTAAAAGGGTTTACTAGTAATATCTATAAATAGGTATTAAGTGTCATAAAATGTTTCCATGAACATGGGTCCAAGGATATTCTGTGTACTTCAGAGTAACTGGTATTTGAATTAATAGCTGTCCTTTGGGTGATGCTCCAATCTTGTCCAGGGTCGTGTAATTTTATAAACAGACTCCAGCTGAGCCCCCTGCTGGCCTCCAGTGAAAGTACAGACAGATAAGATAACTTCAAAATGCGTATCATCTCTCTGCTTCAAAAAAAAAATTGGGGTGTTTTTATTGAAGACTTGGCAAACGAATTTTTCTTAAAATACTGAGTTACTTAAAGATTTGTTTGGTGTATTAGTAGCTCATTAGATAAGAATGTTACTCTGATGTCATCTGACAGAAAAGCATTCTCTATCCAAGAGAAGCATTTTCTTGAACTTGCATTTCAGACAGGGTTTGGCAAACTAGGACCTGTGGACGAAATCCAGCCTGTCACATGACTTTCTATGGCCCATGAGCTAAGAATGGTTTTTACAGGTGAACATTTGCAAACTATTTATAATAGAGAACACTAACATTGAACCCTAAGTAAGAGAAATGTTATCCCTCCAAAAAGAATTCCATTCTTCTAATTAGTTGGCCTGTGTTACAAGGCTTTAGTTGTTATTATTATTTTAATTCCATTGGTAAAATTTTTGGAAATTTTTTTCTTTTTTGTTATGTAGGTACCTACATAATATCCTATTTTACTTCCTGGGCCACAAACTCTACAATATTTGCCATGTGGTCATTTACAGAAAATGCTTGCCAACCCTTGATTTAGAAAGTATATATGTCAAGAAAAGAGAAAACCTAGAAAAAGAAATTAAGCCAAAATTCAGTTTTATATGAATCTGTATTATACTATATTAACTCTCTCATTAATGATATATACTTATTCTTTTGTAGAAGAAACCTCCTTTCAGTAAGTATACTTTCTTAATGCATGACTTTCCTCAAATCAACTACTTCTTCTGTTAATTATATTTTAAAGTCAAATGTGGGAAGTTGTGTTATTTGTGTAGGTTTAATCCTATGTGAAGTGACTCAAATTTATCAAAAATACATCCTACCTCATACTTACTTGTCAATACTTAATTACTTAGAGAAGAAAGAGTAATTTGACTTTGTAGGCATTTCTATAATGCTACTTTAAAAAATGTATTTACTGTATTTTGCTAAATTGAAAATTTTCAAGTAAAATTTTACCTAACATTTTTACATTTAATTGAATACCAATTCTGTGCCCAACACTGTCCTACAGACTGGCAATACAACACTTAACAAAACAGGTCCCCCAAAACCCCCTGCATCATGGAGCTTACATTGTAGTAGAGACAGCAGAAAGAAAACAAATACATAAACTCTACAGTATGTCAGGGGGTGATAACTGCGATGGAGAAAAATAAAGCAGGTAAGAGAATAGACAATACAATAGGCAATCCATAGGGTAGGAATAGAGATTATCCTTCTAAAAAGGGTGGTTAGGGAGAACCTCACTGATGAGGTGGCACTTAAGAAAAATTTGAAGGAGCTGAAATGAGTAAGTCATGCAGACATCAACAGAAAATGTGCTCAAACAGAGGGGAGAGAACTAATAGAAAGATCCTGAGGCCAGGCATGCCTGACATATTGAGGAACATTAAGGGGGCCAGTGTGGCTGAAACAGAGTGAGGACAATGGAGGGAGGAATGAGTACACAGCAGTGGGGGGCCAGACTATGGCCTTCTAGGCAGTTGCAAGGAGTTTGGCTTTGCTTCTGATTAAGATGGAAATCATGGGAGGGCTTTCTGTGGAAGAGTGGCATCCTCTTTCTTAATTCTTAGAAGCTCACACTGGCAGCCCTGCTGAGAATAACCTGTAAGGTGACAAAGTATGCAGAGAACAGGGAGGCCAGTGGGAAACTCTTTAATAATAATCTAGGCAAGAGAAAATGGCAGCTGGTTCCAAATCGGTGGTGTTGGAGATGTTGATAAGTGGTAGAATTCTGAATATATTTTAAACACTTTTTTGATTGATTAGATATGGGCTGTGAGAAAAAGAAAGAAATCAGAGATGGCTCCAAGGCTATCAGAAGGATGGAGTTACCATTTACTGAAGCGTGAAAGATTTCAGGAGGAGCAGGTTTGGAAGTGGTGGTAAGGGCATAGGTGGAAAGGTCTGGAATGTTTTGAAATTTTAATATTTGAGATGCTGGTTAGGATTGCAAGAAGAAATCATGGGTAAAAGTAACTGAATACGTAAAGCTGGAGTTTGGGGAAATAAGTAGAGTTAGAAATTCAGGAGTCACTAGTGCATGAGATCTGGATAAGGATCAGCGTTCATGTGCACTTGATCTGTAGGTGTGCGAATGCAGACCCAGCTTTGGTTCTATGGGCATTCCCCTCTCCTCTGAGCTGCTGTGGCTCCAGGTACCATCGCCTGTCTTTTGAAGACTTGGCTGCCATTGATTCCTGTTCCCAGACTTCTTGCTCAACCCTGGTCCCTCAGTCTCACCATATCCCTGTCCAAGTGCAGGATGAGGTTCAAGTTATCAGAACTGGCAGTAGCAAAGGGGGTAAGATTGGAAAGGCAGGGTATCCTATGGCATAGCCACCTCCAACCCGCCCACTGTTAACAAAGTGCCACAGACTGGTTGGCTTATACAGAAATTAATTTTCTTATAGTTCTGGAGGCTAGAAGTCCAGATCAAGGTCACAGCAGGGTTGGTTTCTTCTGAAGGCTGTGAAGGAAGGATCTGTTCAGGTCTCTCTCCTTGGCTTATGGACAATTCCCTGTCTTCACATTGTCTTCCCTCTGTCCATGTTCGTGCCCAAAGTCTCTCTTCTTAAGACCCCTGGATTAGGGCCCATCCTGATGACCTCATTTTAATTTAGTCACCTCTTTAAAGACCCTGTTTTCAAGTACAGTCCCATTCTGAGATACTGATAGTTGGGACTTCAGTGATTTTTGAGTTGTACACAGTTCAACCCATAACCCTACATGTAAAATTTTCTTTCCATGGAAAATAAAATTTGAGATTATAATGGTCAATCTTTCAAAATGTTAAATGTTAATAAATTGGCAAGTTAAAAGTGAGTAAGTCTCTGTTTTTTATATTCCACAAAAATCTTTAGTATAATAGTCCTAGGCCACAAATAGATACACAGGGCGTCTCACACACTGATGTTTTGTTGCATGGCTTTTCCTGTGAACACTGTGTTGAAATATAAGAAATTCAGTTAGGGGTTACTGACTTTTTGTATCCCGCTAAGATAAATGTTCATCTTCCTGCTGAAAATATATATAGAGGTAACATTAACTAAGAGGATATGTATTTCACAATTGGAAGTGATAATATAGTAAATGTTGTCTTTTATATTCCACAAACAGGAAGAGTAGTTCTGCATCTAAAGTCACTACAATGAGTGAAACTGTGAGTATTTTTAAAGCATATTTACAGAATGAATGTGCTTAGGGAATAGGACAGAGAAATGAAATAATTGTATGAAAATGATGGATTCTTCACTTTCAGTATACTTTGTACTAGTGTCTACAGCTGGTCTTTGGAAGGAGCTAAGTAAATGTTGGCTTTCCTCCCTGTATGGCACGGCATGATAAAGCTGCCTGACATTTGTAGAGCAAATGGGGCTTTACCATTTTTTTCTCTATTAGCCTCCCTAGTATCATTAGGTCCGGCATTATCAGCCACATTTTTTTTTTGAGAGGGCATCTCTCATATTTATTGATCAAATGGTTGTTAACAACAATAAAATTCTGTATAGGGGACTCAATGCACAATTATTAATCAACCCCAAGCCTAATTCTCAACAGTCTCCAATCTTCTGAAGCATAACGAACAAGTTCTTACATGGTGAACAAGTTCTTACATAGTGAATAAGTTCTTACATGGTGAACAGTGCAAGGGCAGTCATCACAGAAACTTTCGGTTTTGATCACACATCATGAACTATAAACAATCAAGTCAGATATGATTATGTGTTTGATTTTTATACTTGATTTATATGTGAATCCCACATTTCTCCCTTACTATTATTATTATTATTATTATTATTATTTTAATAAAATGCTGAAGTGGTAGGTAGATGCAAGATAAAGGTAGAAAACATAATTTAGTGCTATAAGAGGGCAAATGTAGATGATCAGGTCTGTGCCTATAGATTAAGTATTAATCCAAGCTAGACAAGGGCATTAAAACATCCACGGATGCAGAAGATTTCTCTCAAAACAGGGGGGGTGAGGTTCTAAGCTTCACCTCTGTTGATCCCCAATTTCTCAACTGATGGCCCCCCTGCGACTGTGCCTGTCTTAGGTTGTTCCTCCCTTGAGGAATCTTACCCGTCTCTGATCAGCCACATTTTATAGATGAGGAAATTAAGACACAAATTCTCACAGGATTGCAGTGCTGGAACTGGGATTCAGGTGCCCTGATGTTTGCAGCTTGACCCAGCAGATGGCTTTCTGCAGGTCTGTGGTTCTAGGGCTCTCCTCTGGTTATTCAAAGCACTTGGGAAATTCAGGGATGTGAAATATCCTCTGCTTTTCCTGAAAGGAGCATTTCAGAAATCCTTGAAAAAATGTAGTGATTATTCTAACTCAGAGGGTTTAGGCAATGGAAATCAGACATTTGGACCTTTGTGTACTTTCATGTTTATAAACACTACCGTGAAACACTAATTCCATCACTGCTCAGATTTTGTAGCTCTTCGGATGAACAACCTTCTAGATTATTTTTTAGGAATACAGGAAGGGGAGAGGGAGGTTCCAATGTTTTTAGTGGCCAACAGCCCTTTCTTGAGAATAGAGTGTTGGTCTATGAATTCCTTAGTGCTCTAGGGCAAGGATTCTCTAGATTTCCTTTCGGTAGAGCTGGGGGTGGCAGTGGGCATCAGTATTTTAAACACTTAAGTGATTTTAATGGACACTAACCTTTAGACCCCCTTACTTCTCCATAGTTTTTTTCTGTCCAAATTTGACTATTTTAAAAATTCCAGAATCTATCATAAAAGTCACCTTATTCTGTAGTTTACTACACCAAAAGCGTATTTTTAAATTAGCAGACAAGCAATATGTAATTCGATATTTATTCCTATAATTTGTGGAGAATCCTCCTTGAAGGTAGAACAAAATAACCTCGTCCCAGCGAACAGTAAGAGACACCTTGTGGCTGAATTGGAAGAATGAAAGTCTCTCACTTTGTCTGCATCTTCCTCTCAGTTGCCTGCATGAAAAGAGAGCTAGTCTCCAATTCTAGTTTTGCTCTATAGCAGGGTGTCTCAACTTTGACACTATTGATAACTTCTTGTAATTCTTATATAAGAACTTAGATTTTTTTTAATTACAATTTCTTGTAATTCTTATATAATGAATTCTTGTTATTTCACGAAGCCCTTTGTTGTGGGGGGCTCTAATGGGTGCTGTTGAATGCTCAGCAGCACCCCAACCTCTGCCCACTAGGTGTCAGTAGCGTACCCCTAGTGAATAAGATTTCTCCTCTAACTCCTGCTCCGGCTTTTCTACCCTTTAGGCAGTTTCAAAAACCCATCTCCTAGGATTTAATTGTTTAAGTCTTCACAAATAGATTTAGTTAAGTACATGATGCTGGTTTGTACCTGTAATATTCTCACTGTGGGTATTAGGAGTTTTACATTCATAAAATTTATGTATCTCCTTAAATATGAGTTAATACATTATATTTAAACTTCTTTTTTTTCTTTCCCTAGGATTTCAAGCACACAAAATCCTTTATAATTTAAAAGAATTCCATCTTTGAGACACACCACACCTCAGCTGTTATACAAGTTATTAAAAGTTGTTAAAAATGCTTTGTCTTACATTTGCAAAGAGGTACATGAAATAATGAAATTGGTATTTCGTTAAAATTTGTATGACCTCTAAATCACTCAAAAGTGTTATTTTAAACAAGTAGTTATGTGAGCACCTAAATAAAATACAGTCTGGCTTCTTGTGTCTGGACTAAGTTCAAAGAATCACAATACTTTGTAATATTCTTGGGTTTCTAAAGAAGTTACTAAAATATATCATATTGACTGTAAAATTAATCCACAGAGCATGAAAGTATAAGCTGCATGCATGCTCTGTGCAAGAGTCTGATGTAAGGGTTCAGAAAATACTCTGGAGGATGCAAAAGGAACCTCTGGTCTCATTTCTACCAGAATCCTCTTTTCTCCCCTAATATAATCCTTATTCTGCTTCTCATTTACCACTAACATATCCACAGAAGGGAGTGGGTCCTGTAGCCAAGGGATTTGCACTTTGTGTTTACTTCATTTCTGAGAAAAAAAGCAACATGAACACAGATACCTAACGACCATATCTCACTCATCTGGTGTTTGTCAGTGATTTCTTCATTAAACAGAATTGTGAGTCTGATAGAAACCCAGGCGTCTTATTTCACTCCCAAAGCTGCTTGTTGCTTCCTTTCCTTAACACCCAAGATCTGTGACCTTGACATCAGAACTCAGCACTGGAGCCCACATGCAGAACTTGCAGATACCCTTCCTGGTGATGGTGACTTCATATCTGCCTCTAAAATTTGTGCTGTGAAATTCTAGGCTAGGCCAAGTCCCTTACCATTATGGCCAGTGATTTACCAATCCTGCTTATGGTAGAGCCAGGGGTATGAAGAAAAGTGGTTGTCTGACACATAAAATCAGGAGAGAGTTCACTGTGGTTCCCTGCATCTAGTGCCCTGTTTGATACATACAGGACACAAAAAAAGTGGTAGCTATAATAGAAAATAGGTCTAATCATCTGATTTCTCAACTGATTTAATGATAAAGGCCTCCAGCTAGTGTTAAAAAGGGAAAATTCCAATGATCCATGTAAAAGTAAAACCAATGCGGCTGAGTTAAAAGCACAATTATCTATAACTTATTTTGATTATTCAATTTGTATTAAAAACAAAATATGGCTAGATCATTTCCAGTTCTGGGAAAATCTGAATGAAAAGGTCATTTACTACTTGTGATAACTTGGAACATGGTTAAATTGCTTTTAAAGAAGTCCACTCTTGTTGCTTAATTGGCAAAGCAAATCCCCAAGATTCACTGGATAAACAAAAGGGTTAAGCACTAGCATATGGTCCAGGTCACTGGGAAGATGCATGTACCCTACCCCCAATTTAATGAAAAGGCCAGATAGTATGTATTTTAAGCCATATGACCATTTAGTGCCTGTTACAACTACTTAACTCTCCCAAATGTAGCACAGAAGCAGCCACTGAGTTTGGTTTACATGTTTATTTTACATGAATGAAATGTTTGCATTCCAATAAAACTTCATTTAAAAAAGCAGGCAGAGACAGGATTTTGCTCATACACATAATATACCAACTCATGGAGGTGAAGCATGGAAAAAATGCTGTCTGTAAACCTTGTAAGAACTTAGGCTAAACATTGCCCTTGCCTTGATTTTCTTTGGTTTAAGGAATGCTTTCCTCTTGCATTGACACATGCCAAGGCTATATGTAAGTTTCAAAGACGGCTCTTCAGGTATACCTACTGTGGGGAAAATGGAACCTTGTGACCAGGATTCTCACCTGGGATGTTTTACCAGGGATAGAGCAACTGGTCAGTCACAGATTTCCTGTCCAAGGTTGTGAGACAGGGAACGTGGGTGTAGTCAGAGTAGGGTGAGGGCCTCCGGAAAAAGCAAGGCAAGATAATTACAGTGAGGACAATGTTAACAATATGCAAAGAAATCCCCTACCAAAACCCTGTGTTAAACATCAAGAAAAGTCAGAGTCGGGGATCACAGGAAGATGGCGGTGTGAGTAGTTCAGAGGAAATCTCCTCCCCAAAACATATATATTTATGAAAATACAATACAACTATTCCTAAAAGAGACACCAGTGGATGCAGTACAACAGCCAGGATACATCTACATCTGCGAGAACTCAGCATCACACGAAGCGGGTAAGATACAAGCTGCAGCCAGGCGGAACCCGAACGCTCCCCCACCCCAGAACCCGGTGGGAAGAAAGGAGTCAGAACACGGAGGGAGTGAAAGCCCAGGACTGCCAAACAACCAGCTCTAGAAATCCGCACCCCTTACACAGACACAAGGTGCATGGGGTGCTGGATATTAGAGAAACGGAAAAGCAAAACCTGTGGGCAGGTCCCCACAACCAGCACCCCTGAGACAAAAGAAAAGTGAGTGCTTTCTGCAAGTCTTAAAGAGACAGGGACCCCATAGCTGGACAAAGTTGTCCCGGCACACATAGCCAGCAGCTGGGAATTCTGGGGAAACTTAGGCGCTCTAAACCCCAGGGAGGCAGTGCAGCTCTGAAGCCCCTCACGTTACTAAACAGCCTGCCAGTCATTCCTCCAACTGGCGTGGACCCCGACACATCAGCCCAGTAGCGGGAGAGTGGCAGCACGTGCCAGGGATAGCAGCGCCAGAAGGGACCAGGGGAGGCTTGTGCAAGCCCACAGCAGAGCGACCGGACAGTCCGTGCACGGCTCGCATGCACCAGTGGCAGAGAAGCCAGAGGAGCCCGGTAGAGGCCCAAGCAGGAGAGCCCCATGTGCACCTGCAGTGGAGCCAGAGGGAGCAGGTGCACTCCCAGCAGCCGACCGGAATCCCAGCCCAATGAACAGCCGCCCAGGCCAGCCCCAAAGGCCGCTGCTGCCACACAGCTGCCTGGCAGGATACTGCTAACATGGAGAATCGCACCTGGCGTGCCTGCCACTCCCCACAGGGCTCCATGCTGCTCTGACAGAGACCTTGCCCACAGCAGCTTAGGGGACTAACCTGGTGGCTGTTCAAGGAGGGTGGATAACTGTCACAGGCAGTGGAGAAGGGCAAGGCATCCAGCAAGCAGGAAAGGACTTTCTTCTCCCAGCTGACACACCCGCAACCTGCCTACAGCCACCACTATAACCATGAAAAGGCAAAAAAATTTAGTGCAGTCCAAGATAGTTCAAACAACACCTGAGAAAGGATCTGCAGAGGCAGACCTAACCAGTCTCCCTGAAAAAGAATTCAAAAAAAAAATCATAAACATGCTGACAGAGCTGCAGAGAAATATGCAAGAGCTAAGGGATGAAGTCTGGAGGGAGATTACAGACGTCCAGAGGGAGATCAAAGAAGTGAAACAAACTCTGGAAGGATTTATAACCAGAATCAACAAGATGCAAGAGGCCATTGATGGAATAGAAACCAGAGAACAGGAATGCATAGAAGCTGATGCAGAGAGAGATAAAAGGATCTCCAGGAATGAAACAATATTAGGAGAACTGTGTGACCAATCCAAAAGGAACAATATCCACATTAAAGGGGTACCAGAGGAAGAAGAGAGAGAAAAAGGGATAGAAAGTATCTTTGAAGAAATAATTGCTGAGAACTTCCCCAATCTGGGGGAGGAAATAGTTGCTCAGACTACAGAGGCACACAGAACTCCCAAGAGAGGGGATCCAGAGGACAACACCAAGACACATAATAATTAAAATGGCAAAGATCAAGGACAAGGACAGAGTATTAAAGGCAGCCAGAGAGAGAAAAAAGGTCACCTACAAAGGAAAATCCATCAGGCTATCATCAGACTTCTCAACAGAAACCTTACAGGCCAGAAGAGAATGGCATGATATATTTAATGCAATGAAACAGAAGGACCTTGAACCAAGGATACTGTATCCAGCACGATTATCATTTAAATATGAAGGAGGGATTAAAAAATTCCCACACAAGCAAAAGCTGAGGGAATTTGCCCCCCACAAACCACCTCTACAGGGTATCTTAGAGGGACTGCTCTAGATGGGAGCACTCCTAAAAGGAGCACAGAACAAAACACCCAACATATGAAGAATGGAGGAGGAGGAAAAAGAAGGGAGAGAAATAATCATCAGACTGTGTTTATGAGCGAGTTAAGTCAGACAGTAAGGTAGTAAACAAGCTAACCTTGAACATTTGGTAACCACAAATCTAAAGCCTGCAATGGCAAAAAGTACATATCTTCCAATAATCACCCTAAATGTAAATGGACTGAATGCACCAATCGAAAGACACAGAGTAACAGAATTGATAAAAAAAGCAAGACCCATCTATATGCTGCTTACAAGAGACTCACCTCAAACCCAAAGACATGCACAGATTAAAAGCCAAGGGATGGAGAAAGGTATTTCATGCAAACAACAGAGAGAAAAAAGCAGGTGTTCCAATACTAGTATCGGACAAAATAGACTTCAAAACAAAGAAAGTAACAAGAGATAAAGAAGGACATTACATAATGATAAAGGGCTCAGTCCAACAAGAGGATATAACCATTATAAACATATATGCACCCAAAACAGGAGCACCAATATATGTGAAACAAATACTAACAGAATTAAAGGAGGAAATGGAATGCAATGCATTCATTTTGGGAGACTTCAACACACCACTCACTCCAAAGGACAGATCCACTAGACAGAAAATAAGTAAGGACACAGAGGCACTGAACAACACACTAGAACAGATAGACCTAATAGACATCTATAGAACTCTACATCCAAAAGCAACAGGATATACATTCTTCTCAAGTGCACATGGAACATTCTCCAGAATAGACCACATACTAGGCCACAAAAAGAGCCTAAGTAAATTCCAAAAGATTGAAATCCTACCAACCAACTTTTCAGACCACAAAGGTATAAAACTAGAAATAAATTGTACAAAGAAAGCAAAAAGGCTCACAAACACATGGAGGCTTGACAACATGCTCCTAAATAATCAATGGATCAACGACCAAATTAAAATGGAGATCCAGCAATATATGGAAAAAAATGACAACAACAACACAAAACCCCAACTTCTGTGGGACGCAGCAAAAGCAGTCTTAAGAGGAAAGTATATAGCAATCGAGGCATATTTAAAGAAGGAAGAACAATCCCAAATGAATAGTCTAATGTCACAATTATCAAAATTGGGAAAAAAAGAACAAATGAGGCCTAAGGTCAGCAGACGGAAGGACATAATAAAGATCAGAGAAGAAATAAATAAAATTCAGAAGAATAAAACAATAGAAAAAAATCAATGAAACCAAGAGCTGGTTCTATGAGAAAATAAACAAAATAGATAAACCTCTAGCCAGACTTATTAAGAGAAAAAGAGTCAACACACATCAACAGAATCAGAAACGAGAATGGAAAAATCACGACAGACCCCACAGAAATACAAAGAATTATTGGAGAATACTATGAAAACCTATATGCTAACAAGCTGGAAAACCTAGGAGAAATGGACAGCTTCCTAGAAAAATACAACCTTCCAAGACTGACCCAGAAACAAACAGAAAATCTAAAACAGATCAATTACCAGCAATGAAATTGAATCAGTAATCAAAAAATTACCCAAGAACAAAAGCCCCGGGCCAGATGGATTTACCTCAGAATTTTATCAGACATTCAGAGAAGACATAATACCCATTCTCCTTAAAGTTTTCCAAAAAATAGAAGAGAAGGGAATACTCCCAAACTCATTCTATGAAGCCAACATCACCCTAATATCAAAACCAGGCAAAGACCCCACCAAAAAAGAAAATTACAGACCAATATCCCTGATGAAAGTAGATGCAAAAATACTCAACAAAATATTAGCAAACCGAATTCAAAAATACATCAAGAGGATCATACACCGTGACCAAGTGAGATTCTTCCCAGAGATGCAAGGATGGTACAATATTTGAAAATCCATCAACATCATCCCCCACATAAACATAAACAGAAAGAAAGACAAAACCACATGATCATCTCCATAGATGCTGAAAAAGCATTTAACAAAATTCAACATCCGTTCATGATAAAAACCCTCAACAAAATGGGCATAGAGGGGAAATACCTCAACATAATAAAGGCCATATATCATAAACCCACAGCTAACATACAGAATAGTGAGAGGCTGAGATCAGGAACAAGACAGGGATGCCCACTCTCCCCACTGTTATTCAACATAGTACTGGAGGTCCTAGCCATGGCAATCAGACAAAACAAAGAAATACAAGGAATCCAGATTGGTAAAGAAGAAGTCAAACTGTCACTATTTGCCAATGACATGATATTGTACATAAAAACCCCTAAAGACTCCACTGCAAAGCTACTAGAACTAATATTGGAATTCAGCAAAGTTGCAGGATACAAAATTAACACACAGAAATCTGTAGCTTTCCTATACACTAACAATGAACCAATAGAAAGAGAAATCAGGAAAAGAATTCCATTCACAATAGCATCAAAAAGAATAAAATACCTAGGAATAAACCTAACCAAGAAAGTGAAAGACCTATACCCTGAAAACTACAAGACACTCTTAAGAGAAATTAACGAGGTCGCTAACAAATGGAAACTCTTCCCATGCTCCTGGCTGGGAAGAGTTAATATCGTCAAAATGGCCATCCTGCCAAGGCAATATACAGATTCGATGCAATCCCTATCAAATTACCAACAGCATTCTTCAATGAACTGAAACAAATAGTTCAAAGATTTATATGGAATTACCAAAGACCCCAAATAGCAAAAGCAATCCTGAGATGGAAGAATAAAGTGGGGTGGGGGAGGTTATCTCACTCACCAACTTCAAGCTCTACCACAAAGCCACAGTAATCAAGACAATTTGGTAGTGGCACAAGAACAGAGCCACAGACCAGTGGAACAGAATAGAGACTCCAGACATTAACCCAAATATATATGGCCAATTAATATATGATAAAGGAGCCATGGACATACAATGGGGAAAGGACAGTCTCTTCAACAGATGGTGCTGGCAAAACTGGACAGCTACATGTAAGAGAATGAAACTGGATCACTGTCTAACCCCATACACAAAAGTAAACTCCAAATGGATCAAAGACCTGAATAAAGACATAGGCAAAAATTTCATGGGCATAAACATGAGTGACTTCTTCATGAACATATCTCCCCCAGCAAGGGAAAGAAAGGCAAAAATGAACAAGTGGGACTATATCAAGCTAAGAAGCTTCTGTACAGCAAAGGACACCATCAATAGAACAAAAAGGTATCCTAGAGTATGGGAGAATATATTCAAAAATGACAGATCCGATAAAGGATTGACATCCAAAATATATAAAGAGCTCACACACCTCAACAAACAAAAAGCAAATAATCCAATTAAGAAATGGGCAGAGGAGCTGAATAGACAGTTCTCTAAAGAAGAAATCCAGATGGCTAACAGGCACATGAAAAGATGCTCCACATCGCTAATCATCAGAGAAATGCAAATTAAAACCACAATGAGATATCACCTCACACCAGTAAGGATCACTATCATTGAAAAGACAAACAACAACAAATGTTGGCGAGGGTGTGGACAAAGGGGAACCCTCTTACACTGCTGGTGGGAATGTAAATTAGTTCAACCATTGTGGAAAGCAGTATGGAGGTTCCTCAGAATGCTCAAAATAGAAATACCATTTGACCCAGGAATTCTACTTCTAGGAATTTACCCTAAGAATGCAGCAGCCCAGTTTGAAGAAGAAAAATGCACCCCTATGTTTATCGCAGCACTATTTACAATAGCCAAGAACTGGAAGCAACCTAAGTGTCCATCAGTAGATGAATGGATAAAGAAGATGTGGTACATATACACAATGGAATATTACTCAGTCATAAGAAAAAAACAGATCATACCATTCGCAACAACATGGATGGAGCTAGAGGGTATTATGCTCAGTGAAATAAGCCAGGCGGAGAAAGACAAGTACCAAATGATTTCACTCATATGTGGAATATAAGAACAAAGGAAAACTGAAGGAACAAAACAGCAGCAGAATCACAGAACCCAAGAATGGACTAATAGTTACCAAAAGGAAAGGGACTGGGGACCACAGGTGGGAAGGGAGGGATAAGGGTGGGGAAAAAGAAAGAGGGCATTACGATTAGCATGTTTAGTGCCTGGGGGGCACGGGGAGGGCTGTGCAACACAGAGAAGACAATAGTGATTTTACAGCATCTTACTACACAGATGGACAGTGACGGTGAAGGGGTATGTGGGTGGACTTGGTGAAGGGGGAACCTAGTAAACATAATGTTCTTTCTGTAATTGTAGATTAATGATATAAAAATAAAAAAATAAAAACAACAAAAAGAGGCACATTAATTCTCTAGAGTCATTCTTCAGTGAGATCAGTTAAAGCTCAAAAAGCCAGGAGTAACTTGGCCTAGAATGTTTGAATATTTCCCAGATAAAGGAAAGTATCTCAGAATCATGCCATTGTAAGATTCACTTTAGCATGCGAAAAGACCCAGACTTATATGCTGTTTTTCCATCCTTCAGACCTAATCAAGTAATTTTCAACCTGGGCAATTAATAATGACAAGCAAGCTGAGCCATAAACAACATAGTAAAAGCAAGAAAGATTCCATCTTAGATTGCCTTTTAAACTCTTCAGCAAACTGACAAAAACTCAGCCCACCTTGAGGGCAGGGCAGGCAGTCTTGATATGCTCTCAGACTGAGAAGCTGCCATTCTGAGAAAGAATCTACAGTAAATTTCTTATGTTAATTTTGCAGAATTACCTGGAGGACTGATGAGAAAAGACACTTAATGTCTCATCAAGGATGAACATCTTAAGACCATTTAACAAGTCCATACCCCTAAGCCCTTTACCACATTGCTAAAAATCCTCAGCTGCCTATAAATCACCTAGGCAAAGCACAACTACAGGCTCTCCTGTTCGCTCCTGGCATGAACTAGGAGCTCTGTCCTCTCACTTTATCTCTAAATAAAAACCTCTCCCTGACTCTCCTACCTTGAGTGTTTGCTAAGTTCATTCTCCTACCTTGAGTGTTTGCTAAGTTCATTCTTTGTCTCGGGAACAAGAACCCCCAGCATTAGTGGCTGAGAGGAAACACCCATTCTCTCCTCCCCTCAGTTCCTGGTATGTAACTGATTGGGTGCCTGCCAGTCACCAGTGACCTGCCCACAGAGCTCCTCCCCATCGGGGAGGAGGGTTGACAGTGCAGCCAGACAAAGAGCTCAGGAGCCCTGCAAGAGGGGGTACCTAGTGGTGCCAGAGAGAGCTGCTGGTACAAGCCAGGAGAGGCTAAACTGAGAATAAACCCCTTGCCTTCCTTTGGTCCCATCAAATTCATTGGGAACTTTCTCTGGGAGGGGAACCCCTCCTCCCTGAACTACACCTACCATAACACAAGATCAGTTTCTTCAATCTAAATGACACAAATCCATACTGTGGGGGGGAAAGATGTACTGCCTTAGCTGTACTAATAGATGAAAAGCTTCTAAACCATACAGGTTAGAGGACTCATCTTAAGTAGTGTTAATATTCTAATACTTTGAGTCTAATATAGATCATACATCATCTTAAAAAATTGTAGACACTAAGCAAAAATTATTATGTGAAGAATGCTTTCTCCCACAGAAAGGATACAGTATTGAATACTCATTTTCCACTTATTGAAAGTATATCCACGTGTGTCTGGAGTTGGGCTTGCATTTTCTTTTGAGTGACTTAAATACTAACAATCGGTAAATGCCCATTACAATTCACAGAGCATTTTTATTTTATTGTGAAATTGTGTACATGTAAGGATTAGGGCTCTAGAATATTTAATAGAAAGTTTTATTTTATTTTTGCTATTGTAACTAGATTTAATTAAATTTTAGTGGAGGATTTAACCTAACTAGATCTGGAACAATTGATAATTCTGTAGTACAACTTTGCAAAGAAACTCTTATCTCACAGGTGTTCTTGTTTGATTGAAGTCTACATTAATAAAAATGGCTGACCTTGTTCAATTTTTTAGGCCCATTTAACAATGCTGGGGAAATCATCCACCTATTGTTCAGTAAAACCCAGGAAACTACACCCTCTTACAATCTGTAGTTACAGGGCTCTCTTCAGCAGCTTTAGATAAGAATCTCATCATCCCTATCTGGATGCCTGCCAACCTCTCAAAAGGTTGAAAAAAATGCTCTGAAAATAAAAAGCCAATAGTGTTTGTTGGAACACATTGGGTAGATAGAGAAGGTGTATAAAATCTCATTCATCTCAATATTATAAAGTGGGCAGTGTAATCATTTTTACAGATGAGGAAACAGACTGAGAGTCAGTGACTGCCAAGTTCACAGAGCTAAATGAGGATTCAGGACCCATGTGATCTGGGATGTTTCACACAAGATTTTCTCTGCCCCCCAACATTCTTTCCTTTTAAACTTTCAAATTCTCTCCTACTACACTTTCCCTTCATTCTCAGTAATCTCTGGCCCATCAGCCCCTCCCTAGTCTAACAGTCTGGTAATATTTTTGTTTCCCTTTCCCCCTACCCAATCTAAATACCATGGGCCACAGTGGGCCATTTCATTCTCATCCACTCTCTCCTCTTCACAGATGCCTAACCTCTCCTTTAATACTGAAGCTAATTATGATACATACACTGAAATTCTATCCACCCTTCCTGTCAAATCTCTGCATCTTTAACCTCCATTTATTCATTGCCTCCATCATTCATTGGCACCTTTGATGACTGTTATCACTTTAACCCTTTTATCTGAAGCTTTTGTTATCATCTCACCTTTTGTCTTTTGGGACCTTCCTCCCTCAAGCACCCTCTCTTAAGGCCTAATTTCAGTATCTCCTGTTCTAAAGGCACCTTTGCCCTCTGGTGTCTCCCTTCCTCCACCCCATCAAGTGAAAGAGTTCCTGCCAGATCATTCTTGAATAATGTCAACTCCCTTCTCCCTTGTTAAAAACCTTTCATTCTTTTCTTTACCTAGTCAATTACCAGGGGCTAAATTCCTTAGCCTGGAATTCAAACTCACACTCACAAACCCACAGTCTTGTCATTGTCACAACCTCCCCTCCAGTCAAATGTTCCACTTTTACTCTTTGGTTTCCTTATATACCCATCAAACGAAGTTCATTTTATCTCAACCTTTTTCCCTTCCCCTGTACACTGATGTATAGTGCTCCCTCCACTCTGGAATGCTGATTCTCAGAATCACAAGACATATGAATCCTACACTCTTTTAAGAATGGTTCAGATTCTACCTTCTCTAGGAAGCCTTCCTTCATTCCCCCTGCTGGAAGAAGTACTTTCTTCTCTGAACTTTTGATCCACTTGATTTTCTTATGGGACTTGCTGGCTTTTATTTTATAATGTAGTTATCTATGTACGTTTGGTGTTTACTGGTCTGAAAGCCCTTTGAGAAAATGTTGGCTTTTATTTTATAATGTAGTTATCTATGTACGTTTGGTGTTTACTGGTCTGAAAGCCCTTTGAGAAAATGTTTTGTATATCTTTATAAATCCCAAAATATTTAACAGTATTTTATAAATGCTGAATTTTTAAAATCAAAAGATCACTTGTGAAAAGGCAATTTAAAGAATATTGATAAAATTTCTCTATTAATAAAAGTATTAATAAAGCACTGTATTCTGCAATTATAATCCAGTTCATGTTATACAAGGTTACACATATTATTGCTCCATGAATTAAAGCTGGAAATTATTTTTCTCTTATCCTACCCCTTTTAGTCATTAGCTGTCAATTTCCACATAATTCTTAAGATTTTAAGATATTTTTCCAGCTTTCAAGTTTTAAAATTGTTTTCCTTTCTTTGTTATGTAAGGGTTTGGACATAATTTATAATATAACTGGTCAGGAAATACAAGGTAAATATAAACTTTTGTTGATACTATTAAAAAAGAGACAACAGAGCAAAATGGAGTCATCTGTGCTAACCCCAAGTCACCAAACTGAGGTTTAATACCTAATTAATTATAATTTCAACCTCTCCCAGGAGTGTCATCTGAAAGCAGTCAATTTAGAATTGCCTGGTCAGCACTAGTGATGTAATCTTCTTGATAGTCCCTGTGGTCCCCTAAAGGAAGGTGACCTAGCCATGAATGATCGATCCACTCTTTGCTGGTAACTTGTCCCACCCACTTCTGCCTATAAAAGTCCTTAATTTTTGTACAGCTCTTGGAGCTCTTTTCTATTTGCAAGAGGTGATGCTGACCAATTCATGAATCACAGGCAAAGCCAATAAGACATTTAAATTTACACAGTAATATGTTTGCTACTTTTTAGTATGTGCCAAATTTTTATTTCATCATTTGTAGAAAACTGTACTAATTAAGACATACCAGAGTATAAAATGTCTTTATACTTTCTAAGAAAATGCTCTTCAAAACAAGTGAATAATTCTATCAACAAGGGACCTGTTTAATTTCTCTAGGATCGAGGGCAGTTTTAAAGCTTCATTTCAACATGTTTTCAATATTGAATGTGTTACTCATAAGCACTTCTTAAAGATGGTATAAAAATAGCACTCTTCTAAGATCTGTAATTGGATTCCTAAAGTTGCCCCTGCCACTTAATTTTTCATTCTCAAACTTTCCTTCCAGATATTTGAAATACCATGAATTACACTGAAATTGCTACTGTCAAGAAACTTATTTTTCTAAATTTTAAGATAATACACAGTAAGGAGTATGAGAAAATTTCATACATAAAGATATATTCATGTAAGACTGGATTTTCTGTTGCTTGAAAGCTGAAGTATCCCATTTTCGAAAGAAGAACAAATGTGTGTTCTTCTCTTTGATATTCATGAAGAAACAATGATGCTACTCTGAAATCATTACCCCAGTCTTCACCCTTTTACCCCACCACAGAGTCCATATAAACTAAAGTGTCTACAAATGGGTTGGGGGTGAGGAGTAATGGGAGAGAATGAATTGTCCAAATTATGTAAGAGGATGCGTTTGTCAAAGTTTCAAGGAGTTCTATCACCTAAATCACTCCCAAGGCATGTAAACGAATTTTAAAGTGAATCACCTGCAAATACTGAAGGCATTTGCCATGGAAAATAGCTATTAAGCAGGGTGAGTCAGAAAAAGGTATCATGGAAGAGAGGAGGGGATATGGTGAAGCACCTCCTTTTCCATGATTTTTTAGAGCAAGGATGTGTTCCTGTGGCTAGTAGGCATCGCTGACGGGAGCTGGTCATGAGTCATCTTGCCAAGATCTCACTAGGAACAAGCAACTGAAACAAGCCCTCAGACTATCCCATTGGGGAGGGAGTTAAAGAGGTTTTTAAAAGATGAAGTTGGAGTGAACCTCCCACTTCAGGTAATCTGTGAAATGGGGAGACCTCCAAGGCCACAAAAACCCATAAAATTCATACACGCAGCACCTAACCAGAGAGAACCACATTTATAGGCCTGCTATACATAAGGCAGCAACAATCAGAGAATGAGTAATAACCAAAAACAAACAACAAACCCTACACTAATTGGATTTAAGTAGATTGCCTAGAACAGAAGCCCTCTTTGGTTATTATAGGTAGCACAAGATAAATAACAGACACATGTCCCTTACTAGTTCTCTGTACCTTTCCTTAACTAAAATTTCCTCTTCTTATAAAGACAAGTCAGATTGGATTTGGGCCCACCCTAATGGCCTCACTTAAACTTAATCCCCTTTAAAGGTCCTATCTCCAAATACAATTATATTGTGAAGATCTAGGGGTTAGGTCTTGAACATACAAATTTTAGGGGAACACAATTCAGCACATAATACCAGACATGGAAGAAAAAAGCTATTTCAAATAGCTAAAAGCCTATGATGTTGAGGTCATTTGTAATAAACATGTAAGGTGGTCCCAAATGGTAAGCACAGGGTGAGGAGTATAATAATAGGCTGAAGTGAAAGTTAAAGGCTGGAGTTTGTAGCTCACCAGAAAGTGGAAGGAGCTCTGAAGATGAGGCCGTGGTTGACATCCATGACCCAGTCCCACTAGAGCATTCAGCTAGAAAAAAAGAAAGCGTTTTCCTGGCCAGAACTTAGCAATAAATGCATAGCCCTGTGATGTAGGGCATGGGAGGAGGGTACTTCAAGCAGTAAACTTCAGTCACAAACAGAATCCTTATGATCAAGCAAATTCCAAACACTTGGAAGACATAAAAAAAAATGTGTGAGAGAAAATAAAAGGTAAAATTCAACTCAACTCTTGAGTTGGGGGAGAGAGGAAAAAAGGGCGATGAAGCACGTACTGGCGTGCTGGCCCTACATACTCTGGCAGCTGGCCTGCTGCAGGAAGGTGAACTAGGGCCATTTTAGGGAGGCTAGAGAAAGGATCTGAGCAATTAGACTTCCTATATCACCTTTAAATAGTACCATAATTAAACACTGAATTGTTTCAATGTCTATGAATATTTAAATAAAAGTAATTCAGCTGAATTGTCACTCCTTAGCTTTGTTCGAAGAAAACTGGACTGCTTCATCCTACTACTTATACTCTCCCCAATTCCATCTCTAAACATATTACTAGTTTAATCACACTTACATCATGTATTTGTGGATCTTCTGAAAAAGGTATTCCACAGGTTTGACTTAAACTAGCAGTGTGCCACAGTAAAAATCTATCCCTCTTTTGAAGTGAGCTAAATTCAGTTTTTTACTTCATGTTCTTAAAATCTTTAAAGGTTTATTAAGATCCTTATTAACTGACTTAAGTCAGAGAGACTGTCAGACATACAAGGCACATGGTTTCCTTAAAAAAATAAAATTCCCGAGAACCATATAGTTACTGAAATTTTGATGTACCTGCCATGCCACTTATCTGGTACCTATCTATTGGATCTTTCATCACTGGGGCAAAATGCCATACAACTTAATTAAGTTCCTTTGTAGAACCCTCTTCTTCCCTGGCCCCTAGCTTTCCCTGGACAGTACTGTAATAGACTGTGATCATAAACTGCAAGGGAAGAGGTGGGACTTGGGTTACTGCGATAAAAGCATCTAAAATTTGAGGAGAGATGGAAGTTAAAACACAATGGATGTTCTGTACATATTCAAAATACTTGAGTTTCCTGAAAAAGCTATGAAAAGGGATTTGTAAACTATTTCTTAATATCCTGGGAGCAGGTATAACATCCCTCCACAGCAAACATTCCTTAGGTCAGGGTGGCTCCCCACAGGCAGTAAGTCTCCACTACTAAAAGGAAAGCCTGGACACTGAGAATCTGGCAGGTTATGGGAAAGTTGTCCCCAACTTATCCAAGGTCTCCATCTGCTTTGTCATAACCAAATGGGAGGATTTAAAAACAACACTGAAACACAGATTCAATACAATCAAGTATACAATCAACATCACCAAATAATTTATTTGGAATCAAAACTAAAAAGACATTTGGCAGCTGTGAAATGTTGTTTATTGATACCTTCTGATCAATTGTACAACTAATCTAGAACAAATTAGCAGGTAGATTTTATGTATTTCTTCAGGACTGGGGTTTTTCGATGACTTCAAATTTCGGATCTAAGAAGAGGAAAAAAGTTGAAGCTTAGAAGCCTTCAATATTTAATTCATCTATCTTCTAGTTTTATTTTTTAGTGAATATGTACTGTTTTAAAACACCTACATGGAAATATAATTGCTAAAGATTTATTCCGCACTTGCTATGAGCCAGTCTATTAACTATGTATTTCATATCATTTAACTACAACAACCATATGAGGTTTTAAAATTTTCCCTAGTGTCAGATGAGAAATAGGCACCAGGTTAACTATTCAAGATCACACAGCTCCTAAGTGATATTGTCAGAATTCCAGATCAGGGAGTTTGATTTCAGATTCCCACCACGTAATCGCGATGCTTTCTGAACTATAAAATTGCAGACACTTATCTCAGAGCTCCCCATGCACATGTCACTATCCGAGTGAAGTCACATGTAATTGTAATTTAATCTTCCAAACAATTCAAGTAAGTATAAATATTCTCCACTAAAAATAATTTCCCATAAGAATGAATCTGTCTTTAAGGACGCTTACCTTCAAATTTGAAGTTAGGGAATGTAGTCATGTCTCCTTTACCATACATTTGTTTAAGCTTAAAAAGCTCCCTCTCCAGATCTTGTTGATACTCTGGGCCAGTATCAACAGGTCCTGCAGATGACCTGTTGTGTAAATGAGTAAGTCAAATCTCATTTTACGAACTACTTTACAAAAACAAAATTACTTTTCACCATCAAGCTTCAATAGATCTCTATCAAGTATTCATGTAAAGCTTTTCTGAAAGAAAACAAGTACTTCCACTTGAATTTCAAACTATTTCAATATTTTAAAAGAAAATCTTCAAAGGTTTATTAAGACCTGTATTTATTGACTTAAGTCAGATTGTTAGACAGAAAAGGCACAGCTTATTTCCTTTCCTTGAGTGCCATCTACAGTTACTGAAATTTTGATGTGCCTGCCATGCCATTTATCTGGTGCCTACCTGCTGGACCTTCTATAACTGGGGCAAAACACCATATAACTTAAGTTGTATGTAATGAGGCAACTTCACATAAATGAGGTAACTTCAAACAAATCTCTAACACTAAAAGTTTGTTAGTATCAAGGATACTTATTAAGTCAGAATCTCTAAGGGTCCAAGTTGCAATATGGTGTAATGGCTAAGTCTGTGGGCTCTGGAGTCAATGACTGCTTCCATTAGAATGTCAGCTCTACAATTTAGTTAACACAGTAAATTAGAGCAAGGAATGAAGCACTTTAAACTTTAGTTCCCACATCTAAAAGTGAAGGTCTTATCTAATGGTGGTGTTAAGAGAATTATAGAGATAACACACAGGTACCATTTAGCAGTGTCTGGCACAGAGTGAGCACTTGGTGTTACCTATTAAAATGATCTGATTTAAATAAGCCATGACTAAATGGCTTTTAAAAGATTTTAGTAACTTTAAGTCTCTAGAATAAGGGCTTAACAAAGAAGCAAATTAAATCTTCTACTTCAGAGGTTTTGCCCCTTAGAAGAAAAAACAGCATGCTTATAAACATGTATGCTGTAAAGGAGTTACGTGGTGAGCTTCAAAACATGGTTTAACAAAAAGCTACTCAAGCAGAGGAGAGAGCACTTTCACTGAGGTAATCAAGAAAAATTTTATTTTAAAAAGGGGTACTTATGACACATGATGCATTTGAGTCATAATTTGAAACATTGTAAGACTGAAAAAGCAAAAATACAAAGATGGTAAAGCATTGGCTGTATGTCTATGTGGAAAAGCCAGCAGGACCACAGGTCATGGGAGGCTGGAATGTTAAGCCTGGGAATTTGTATTTTATTTGCTAAGCAATAAAATGACAATTAGAGTTGTGCTTTGGGAAGATAAATATAGCATCATGGACCAGCAGCAGAGCCAATTAGAGTTAATTAAATCTTTGCACAAATTCCTCCATATATGGCATAACATTACTGCCCACCTATCAATGAACAGTATAATAGACACAAAAATTTACAAGTGCAAATTCTATTAAGGGTAGTAATACTTTCACACGTCTCTGATAAAAGCATAGGGCCTTACATATGTTAGAGAATTTCCAAAAAAAAAAAAATACGCCTCTAAATTATGAACTTGTTAATGATGTTTCCTGTCATGGACCCAATTTTCTCCTAGATCAGCATGTGCAGTAGAACTTGCTGTGATGATAAAAAAAATGGTCTACACCTGTGCTGTCTCATGTGGTAGCCACTAACCAGATCTGGCTATTGAGAAATAAAAATGTGTTTAAGGCGACTAAGGAATTCAATTTTTATTTATACTTAACTGTAACTAGAATTTGAATAGTCACGTGTGGATAATGGTTACTGAAATATATAGTGCAGTTCCACAAAGAGCCTTCAACCAGATACTAATTAATGATTGTCTTCCAGCTCTGGGATTCACAAGCTTTAGAAACTATTCTGAAAAGATCCAACCAGCTTAGTAACACACTGGTTACTGATACATTACAGCTGTTACAACTTTACTATGTATTCTTATGATTAAAAGGGGCTAGAATTATCTACCTCCTCAACTGAATGTAAGTCTCCCAGCCCATCTTGTTTATTATTACATCTCTAGGCACTAGCATGGTGACAGGGCCAAAGTAGATAGATACTCAAGGGATACTTGGTTTTTTAACTTAAAAAATAGCAGGCATGCTAATTTATTAAATCATTTAATTTTTATACCATCCAATGAAATAGGTATTGATATTATCATCCCCATTTTACATACAAGTAAACCTAGGTACAGAAGTTAAATAACTTGCCCAAGGTCATAAAACTAGTTAAGTGGCAGAGTCCATGCTCAGAATACTTCTCCACCCTGTTTGCACAAATGAATGAGCCACAGACTCCTTAGATTCAGGGTAAACCTAAGGACTGACTTCTTATTGGGCAAGCTTTTAAAGACAACAGAATCAATACAAAGATGCCACAACACCTCAGAACAGAAGACTCTCAAATTCCCCAACCAGCCCTGGACACCTGCTTACTAAATAGTGTAAGTTTGGGCAAATTCTAACCTTTCAGCCTTGGTTTTATCATAATAAAATAGGGCCAACATCTAGAGACTGTTGCAAGCATTCCTAGAAAAATATCTTTATTTTAATCCTTGCAGTTTCCACCGTTAGTTTTGGTAATGACAAAATCTTTTTATTGACTAGCTTCAAAGGTTTCAGTGTTCTTTAACTCTTCTCTTACTTCTACCTCTCCACCAGGTAACTAAAACCAGTTCTCAGTCTATCTGTGACATTCTGTCACTTTTTTCCCTAACATTTTTATACTGTTTCGAGAAACATCTTAGGAGGTGCAACAATTTTTCAAAGGCAGGTAATAACATTCAGCTTATCAATGTTAACTGGATTTAGCCCAAAGTGAAGTAAGAGTGAAATAATGCAATTTTATATATTGTCAAATGACCCCTCTGTCTCTGAAAGGCTGTTCTCCACCATGCCCCATGCCTGTGCGGCCCTAGGGACAGAAACCCTTTGCCGCACTTCAGAATCCACTATTACAATAATTTCAAAATGGTCATTCAGATTATACTCAATAGCCCTGAGAACTGGAGGGCCCTGAAGGCCAGCCAGTACCAACTGATCTTACCAGGAACAAAGACCCTTCTGCAGCAAACTAAATTACTTTCCAAGACCCCCTTGACCTATGACCCAAACTAAGTGAAGTCTTTTTTTTCCCACTGTATTTTTTTTGTTTGGTGGTGGGTGATCCTACTTTTTTAAAGTATCATTGATATACAATCTTAAGAAGGTTTCACATGAACAATATTGTAGTTTCAACATTCACCCATATTATCAAGTCCTCATGCCTCCCACTGCAGTAACTGCCTCTCAGCACAGTAAGATGCTACAGAGTCGTTACTTGTCTTCTCCATGCTATACCACCTTCCCTGTCACAGACCTATATTGTGATTGCTAATTATAGTGCCCCTTCATCCCCTTCTTCCTCCCTCCCCACCCATGCTCCCCAACCCCTTCCCTTCTGTAACCACTAGTACTTTCTTTAAGTATGTGAGTCTGGTGCTATTTTGTTCCTTCAGTTTTGCTTTGTTGTTATACTCTACAAATGAGTGAAAATATTTGGTACTTCTCTTTCTTTGCCTGACTTATTTCACTGGGCATAATACCCTCTAGCTCCATCCACGTTGTTGCAAATGGTAGGATTATTTTTCTTATCATGGCTGAATAATATTTCAGTGTGTATATGTGCCACCTCTTCTTTATCCATTCATCTACTGATGGACACTTAGGTTGCTTCCACATCCTGGCTACTGTAAATAGTGCTGTGATAAACATAGGGGTACATATCTTTTTGAACCAGGGATCCTATTTTCTTTGGGTAAATCTCTAGGTCAAATGGTATTTCTATTTTCAGTTTGTTGAGGAACTCCATATTGCTTTCCACATGGTTGACTAGTTTACATTCCCCCCAACAGTGTAGGAGGGTTCCCCTTTCTCTGCATCCAAGCCAGCATTTGTTGTTTCTTGTCTGTTGGATGTTGTCCATCCCAACTGGTATGAGGTAGTATCTCACTGTGATTTTAATTTTAATTTCCCTGATGATTAGTGAGAAGGAGCATCTTTTCATTTGCCTATTGGCCATCTGAATTTCTTCTCTGGAGAAGTGTCTGTTCTGATCCTTTGCTCAATTTTTAACTGGGTTGTTTTTTGGGCATTGAGATGTGGGAGTTCTTTATATATTGGACGTTGACCCCTAACTGAATATATCATTTCCGAATATATTCTCCCATACTGCAGAATGCCTTTTTGTTCTGATGATGTCCTTTGCTGTACTGAAGCTTTTTAGTTTGATGTAGTCCCATTTGTTCATTTTTTATTGTTTCCCTTGCCTGAAGAGATGTGTTCAGGAACAAGTTGCTCATGTTTATATTCAAAAGATTTTTACCTATGTTTTCTTCTGTTTTATGGTATCATAATGTACATTCAGGACTTTGATCCACTTCGAGTTTACTTTTGTGGATGGAGTTAGAAAATAATCCAGTTTCATTCTCTTAAATGCAGCTACCCAGTTTTGCCAGCAACAGTTGTTGAAGAGGCTGTCATTTCTCCTTTATCATGTATTAATTGGCCATATATGTGTGGGTTTATATCTGGGCTCTCTATTCTGTTCCATTGATCTAGGGTCTGTTCTTGTGACAGAACCAAATTGTTTCAATTACTGTGGTTTTGTAGTAGAGCTTGCAGTTAGGGAACGTAATCCCCCTGACTTTATTCTTCCTTCTCAGGATTGCCTTGGCTATTTAGTCTTTTTTGGTTCATTATGGATTTTAGAACAATTTCTTCTAGTTTGTTGAAGAATGCTCTTGGTATTTCAATAGGGATTGCATTGAATCTGTATGTTACTTTAGGCAGGATGGCCATTTTGACATTAATTCTTCTTATCCATGAACTTGGAATAGATTTCCATTTATTGGTGGCTTCTTTAATTTCTCTAGAGTATCTTGTAGTTTTCAGGGTATAGGTTTTTCTGCTCCTTGGTTAGGTTTATTCCGAGGTATTTTATTCTTTTTCATGCAATTGTAAATGGAATGCTTTCGTGAGTTTTCTCTCTCTGCTAGTTCATTATTAGTACATAGGAACGCAACAGATTTCTGTGTATTAATTTTTGTATCCTACTACTGTGGAATTCAGTTATTAGTTCTAGGAGTTTTTTGGTGGATTCCTTATTGTTTTCTATGTACAATATCATGTCATCTGCAAACAAGGGCAGTTTAACTTCTCCCTTATCCATCTGGATGCCTTTCATTTCTTTGTGTTGTCTGATTGCCATGTTTAGGACCTCCAGTACCATGTTGAATAAAAGTGGGGAGAGTAGGCATCCTTGTCTTGTTCCCAATCTTAGAGGAAAAGCTTTGCTACTAAGTTGGATATGAGTTTGTAGTACATGGCCTTTATTATGTTGAGGTACTTGCCCTCTATATCCATTTTGTTGAGAGTTTTTATCATGAATGGATGTTGAATTTTGTTGAATGCTTTTTCAGCATCTATGGAGATGATCATGTGGTTTTTGTCAATTTTCCAATATTGTACTACCCTTGTAACCCTGGAATAAACCCCACTTGATTATGATGGATGATATTTATGTATTTCTGAATTCAGTTTGCTAATATTTTGTCAAGGATTTTTGCATGTATGTTCATCAGAGATACTGGTCTGTAATTTTCTTTTTTTGTACTGTCTTTCTCTGGTTTTGGTATTAGAGTGATACTAGCCTCATAAACTGCATCTGGAAGTATTCCCTCCTCTTCTGCTTTTTGGGAAACTTTAAGGAGAATAGGTATTAGGTCTTCTTTAAGTGTTTGATAAAATTCAGCTGTGAAGCCATCTGGTCCAAGCATTTTGTTCTTAGGTAGTTTTTTGATTACCAATCCAATTTTATTGCTGGTAATTAGTCTCTGCAGATTTTCTGTTTCTTCCTGGGTCAGTCTTGGAAGGTTGTATTTTTCTAGAAAGTTGTCTGTTTCTTCTAGGTTACCCAGTTTGTTGGCATATAATTTTTCATAGTATTCTCTAACAATTTTTTGTATTTCTGTGGTGTCCGTAGTGACTTTTCCTCTCATTTCTGATTCTGTTTATGTGTGTAGACTCTTTTCTTTTCTTGATAAGTCTGGCTAGGGGTTTATCTATTTTTTTAATTTCCTCAAAAGAACCAGCTCCTGTTTTCATTGATTCTATTTTTTTTCTGCTCATTTATTTTTTCTGCTCTGATCTTTACTATGTCCTCCTTCTAGTGACTCTGGGCCTCATTTTTCTTCCTTTTCTAATTTCATTAATTGTGAGTTTAGACTGTTCACTTGGGATTGCTCTTTCTTGAGGTTAAGCCTGTACTGCTAGATACTTTCCTCTTAGAACTGCCTGCACTGTATCTCAGAGGTTTTTGGCTGTTTAGTTGTTGTTTTCATTTGTCTCCATATACTGCTTGATCGGTTTTAATTTGGTCATTGATCCACTGATTAATTAGGATTATATTGTTAAACCTCCATGTCTTTGTAGGCTTTTTTGTTTCTTTGCATAATTTATTTCTTTTTTCATACCTTTGTGGTCTGAGAAGCTGGTTGGCACAATTTCAATCTTTTAAAATTAAAGAGGCTCTTTCTCTGGCCTCTTTATGTTGTCTATATTCAAGATGTTCCATGTATACTTGAGAATGTGTATCCTGCTGCTTTTAGGTGGAGTGTTCTGTATATACCTGTTGGTCCATCTGTTCTAATGCATTGTTGAGTCCCTCTGCCTCCTTACTTATTTTCTGTCTGGTTGACCTGGCTTTTGGAGTGGTGTGTTGAAATCTCCTAGAATGAATGTATTGCATTCTATTTCCCCCTTTAATTCTGCTAATATTTGTTTCACATATATGGTGCTATGTTGGGTGCATATATATTTTTAATGGTTATATCCCCTTGTTGGACTGACCCCTTTGTCATTATGTAATGTCATTCTTTGTCTCTTGTTATTTCTTTGTTTCAAAATCTATTTTGCCTGATGTAAGTACTGCTACACCTGCTTTTTTCTCCCTATTATTTGCATGAAATATCTTTTTCCATCCCTTCACTTTAAGTCTGTGTATGTCTTTGGGTTTGAAGTGAGTCTCTTGTAGGCAGCCTACAGATGGGTATTGTTTTTTTATCCACTCTGTAACTCTATGTCTTTTGATTCGTTCATTCAGTCCATTTACATTTAGAGGGATTATCAATAATGTACTTACTGCCATTGCAGGCTTTAGATTTGTGGTTAACAAAGGTTCAACAGCAGCTTCTGTACTATGTAGCAGTCTAGCCTAACCAACTTTTTATGCTATCTCAAACATAAAAGGTTTTTTTCCTCCCCTTCTCTTCCTCCTCCACTGTATATATTAGGTATTATATTTTGTACTCTGTGTATCCCTTGACTAACTTTGTGAGTAGTTGATTTAATTTTGTATTTGCTTAGTAATTAATTGGTCTACTTCCTTTACTGTGGTTCTATCTTCTCTGATGACAGCTATTTATCCTTAGGAGCACTTCCATCTATAGCAGTCCCTTTAAGATACACTGTAGAGATAGTTTGCGGGCAGTGAATGTCCTCAACTTTTACTTATCCCGTAACTGTTTAATCCCTGCTTCGAATTTAAATGATAATCTTTCCAGGTGGAGTATTCTTGGTTGGAGGCCCTTGTTTCACTGTACTAAATACATTAATGCACTCCCTTCTAGCCTGTATGGTTTCTGCTGAGAAGTTTGCTGATAGCCTGATGAGTTTTCCCTTATGGGATCTTTTTTCTCTCTCCAGCTGCTTTCAGGACTCTCTCCTTGTCCTTGATCTTTGCCATTTTAGTTATTATATATCTTGGTGTTGTCTTCCAAGGATTCCTTGTATTGGGGAATCTCTGCACTTCCATGACCTGAGAGACTATTTCTTTCCCCAAACTGGGGAAGTTTTCAACAATCGTTTCCTCAGAGACTTTCTATCCCTTTTTCTCTCTTCTTCTTCTGGTACCCCTATAATGTGAACTTTGTTCTTTTTGGATTGGTCACACAGCTCTTATTATTCTTCATTCCTAGAGATCCTTTTTTTCCTCTGTGTGCCTCAGCTTTTTTTTCCTGTTCTCTAATATATATTTCATTAATCATCTCTTTTACCTCGGATCTTTTAAATCCCTCCCTTATATGTTTCATTTTAGCTACTGTGTTTTTCAAAATTTCTATCTCTTTCTTAAAGTTTTCCCTGAGATTTTGAATATTTTTCTGTAGCTCCATGAGCATGTTTGTGACTTTTATTTTGAAATCATTATCAAGAAGATTGGTAATTTCACTTTCACTAAGCCCTCTTTCTGGCATGTCTTTCCTGAATTTTTGTTTGGACCAAATTTCTTGTTGTTTTTTTTAAATTTTTTCTTATGGGATAATAGATTTGTGTAGGAGGTGCCCTCTAGAGCCCAGAAGCTCTACTCTCTGGAGCTGCCAATCACCTATAGCAATGGTGGGGGTCACAGTTGAGCAGAATTGGTGCCTGCCAGAAGCCCTCTCTCCTTCCTTCCTGGCTATAAGGACTGCCTTCACTGCAAGTTCCAGTGGGCCAAGTGCTTAGGGAGGAGCTTCTATGTTATGCCCCCATAGCTGCCCTAGGCAGGGCCACCCTCCAGATGGCTTAGTGAAATGGCATGGTCAGCAAGTGTATGGGACTGGTGCCTACCAGGAGGAAGGAGCATCAGGCTGTTCACTACAGTATGGGGCCTCAGGGCTGTATTACCAGTCAGGTGGATAGAACATCTTAAGCTCCTGGGAGTTCTCAATCTGCTGGGGTGAGTGTGCTGGAACAATTTTGTCCACCTACCCTTTCTACTCAGCAGCAAGCTCTGTGTAATCTTTCCCCCTTTAGCACCTCTCTCGCTGCTGGAAGTTTTTCACACCACCTGCCTTTCTTTTGTCCCGGGGGGCCAGTTGTGGATATCTGTTTTCTTCAAGTGGCTGGAATCTCAGACTCTCCAAGTATTCCTCCTGTCTTTGTTTTCCACCCCATTAATCTACATAGCACCATGTAATGTGGGTTTGTGATCTGAGAGCAGATCTCCAGGGCTAGGTATACAATGGTCCTGGGCTTCTACTCTCCACCTGCTCCATTTCTCTTCCTGCCACCTGTGCGCTGGGGTTGGGGGGAGGGCTCAGGTCCTGCTGGATTGCAGCTTTGCTACTTTATCCTTTTCTGTGAGGTCGTCTCTTTTCCCCAGATGTAGGCAGTCTGTTCTGCAGTCTTCAGGTCACTTTTGCAGGATTAGTTATATTTGCTGAATTTTTGTGTTTTGTGATTTTGGTAGAAGGTTTCTTCTTCACATCTCATGCCATCTTTTTCTGACTCCCCTTGTCTGTCACTTTTATAATCCACTACTACAAAGACAAGGTTGTCACCAGCCAGTGCTTGGATTATCACATTTTCCTAACATGCCTATCTTTCTTTTCTTCTCATTCCAATTTTCCCAATACACTGTGATTAGAATTCCTATTACAAAGTAATCTTGTTCTACACCACCATCCTGCTCAAAAACCTTTCATTTCTCATAAATGCCTATCATAAACTACCACAACTGCCCAGTCTATAATCAAGGCCTTCCATAATCTAGCATTCCTACCCCATTCTATCTTAACTGCTCCCTACACCCCTCATATAACTTAGAGCCCTGGAACAACATCACACAATTTACCATATATATTGTGCTTTCTAGTTTTTATGCCTTAGCTCACACCATTATTTCCTCCTAAAAGTTATCTTCCTCCTACCCTCATTCATTTGTCCAACCTTCACACCAACTGTTCATAACCTGGGGTAGACCCTTGGCTGTGGGTGTTTACTGATGGCCTTCTGCAGGTTTGAGAACCCTTTTCATCTAAAAGCAAAATTATGTGAATAAATTCTTCCCTTTTTTAAAAAAAATTTAACTGAGACGATGATCCATAGCAGTTTATGACATTTTCAAGAGAGATGAATGACCTCAAACCTTCAAAGCCAAGATAAAACACTCACTCTTTGAAACTGTCTTCCAAAAAATACCTCCAGCTAGAAAGGAGCATTTTTTTTTCCTATATTAATTTTTGTACAATAATAAATATTATATTTATCTGCTTATGAGTTTTCTATCCCTATCAGATTCTAAGAATATTGTAGAAATGAAGTGTGGCTTTTTTCATTGTGGCCCACCAATTAACAGCCCAGTGCTGTGCACATACAGACAAAAAAGGAAAACAGAACTATGAAGTAATGTATACCACTTTTGCTGAGATTTGCAGCTTGAACTTGATGATGGGTAAGGTCATCCTTCATCTCCAAAACTAGTTCTGTATGTTTTTCCAGGTCTTGTTTTATACCATTTCAGTGTCTTTTACCTTTTGGTAGTCCCAGAAATATGTAACTATGGAAACAGCATTAATGAAAAATGCTGTGTTTATACTCTTCCCCCCAGATCATAATGTCAGAGAAAGGGCACCAAATTAAGAGCTAGAATATTTTGATTACATGTTTTTCTCCCAATTAGTCATATGACCTTTGGCTAATGAATGGCTTGTTTTCTCAAAAGATACTTCCTAACTTAGTTCCAAGATCCTACATATTTCTATGAATTGAATCTAGTTTGCAATAAATGACATTATAATAAGGATAAATCATAAATAACAATATATCTAATGGAATTTGCCCTTAGAACCCACATAAGCAAGATAAAATTTGGGACTTAAGAAAAAATCAAGATCCTTGTTTCTTCTTTTGTAGCACCTAAGGAACCTCTATGTCAGGGATCAGCTCAGTGAACATCTTACTTTCACACACTAAGTAAATTTTGTTTTATCATCTCAAAACTTACATACTTAAAATATTTATATTTATACCATGGCTGATTATCTACACACTTACTGTCGCTTAGTTCTGTATTCTCTAATCTTGTCCAAGAAGAGTTTCTGTATAGGATCAAGTTCCTTCAAAGCCACTGCTGTAGCACCAATGTTCCTCCTCAAATGGACTGAGACTGCAGACTGGATGAGAGAGGAGAACCTGAAGAGCCTCTGAAGAATCATGGTGATTCTGTGACTGAAAAGAAGCACCAGAATTTAATATGCTTTAAAATAAACATAATTGTAAAACATATCTAAATATATCATACAGTAGGAAGCTAATTATACTAGTTGCTACAGACCTAAATCCTACCAGAACTCAGTGACTACTAAGAATATAAGCTGACCATAGCTCCCTTCCCTTCTCCACTGTGAGGTTTTTTTTTTTTTGCTTCTTAACCAAAGGGCCCTGGGACCTAGGAGCAGAGAGGAAAAACTAAGGCCTAAATGGATCTCCACTAGGGTTAGATGCAGAAAGCAAACACAAAATCTGGAATGAGGTGTTTCTTCTCTCAGTGAACTAATGTCTCGGGCCAGAAAATACAGTCAAGCTAGATGTTAGAAAACTGCCCAATCCCAGCAGGAAAAGAACAACACTAGCCCCAAATTAATGTGCCAGGTTTTCCTGATTCTGTAAAAAGGCCAAAGGGCACTGAGCAAGGAATCTAGAGGCAGCTACCTCAGTCAGGACTGATAACCTGGAGTTTCTATTCACAGGCCCAGAGCGGGAGTAACTGCTCTGCCTGTTACAACTGCAATATTCCAGGCATTTAAGAATACTGTAACAACCAAATCTAAGCCTGTCCCAAAAACCAGCCCACGGGAGCTCCCCAACAAAAGAGGGAAAATCTAGCAGTTCAAATAACCACTGCAATAGAATTTGTGAAGGAGATGGAAGTCTGAATTTTAAAAATAAGAATTAAAGGCTTTCAAGACCTTAGATTTCCAGAACCTAAATGACACTTTTTTCTAACCAAATAATTGCAGCAGATAGAGGATGATCTCAGTTGAGACCTCATTCATGATCTTCAAAGATCAAATGCAAAAAAACTTTCCAAATTACAATGAATATACGCAAATAGGAATTCCAGAAAGAATAAATAAAGAGGCCATAATGAGAAGAAATTTCTCTGTTTTAGAAAGACTGAATCTATTAAACTGAAAGAGCTTACCAAACCCGATGCTGGAACAGTCGTAAAAAAATTCACAGCTCAATATAGCCCGGTAAAATTTCTGTATCTTAAAGTGAAAACCTGACAAGGGTAACATGGCCTCCCAAAATTACCTAATAATCATCATCACTGTCATATGGATACTGACTTCTATTAAGTTATAATATTACTGCTCAAAGTGTGGTCTGTGAACCTGTGGTAGTATACAAGTTGTATTACTGGTCTTCAGTAATACAAGAATTGGAAATAAGCATTTAGAAACTTTTATAGCAATATAGCAGAGTAATTCACATCTGTTGAATAAAAAATTAAGTTTGTGTTTTGTGTCTTTATTTTGTCTTTCATCTAATTTTTCCAATATTTTTACATCTATTTTTACAATAAAAATAATTTTTATTTTATTCTTCAAAAGTACCCACAAGGTTGGGGGAAAATGGCCCTTTACCCCTGAGAAGCACTAACCTAGAACACAGTAGATTAGTATGGTAATTTCTCAATAGGGGTAGGTGTTCCCAAGGAGATACTTGGCATGAAGACATTTCTGGTTGTCCTGACTAGGGTGAGTGTTCCTGGACTATAGTGGGTAAAGGCCAGGTATGCTGCCAAACATCCTAAAACAACAATAATAGTAACAGCCTTCCTGCAACAGAGAATTATCTGGTCCCAAATGTCAATAGTGCAAGGTTAAAAAGCCCTGGTATAGCACACAAAAGCTACTAAAAGAAATCTTACAATCAACTAAATGCCCTTCACTTGCCAGGATGAAAACAACCTATCAGACAAAATTAGAGAATTCATCATTTATCACTCTTATAACCCATCAGAGAAAAGTACTTGAGAAAAGATTCCAAGCAAATAACAAATGATAACAAATGACCTTAAGGGGCTACTTATTATCATTCCCATTTTACATATGCAGAAACTGGTTATTAGAGGTATGTATAGGCCTGCTCCAAGGTTACACAGTGGAACCTGGACACAAATATATCTTAAAAACTGTGTAATTCGATGTATATTTTTCCTTTTGGCAACTTAAGGACATACTTAACACTGCAATACAGTCATCTACTGTTTTTTCAGTCCTATTCTGCAAAGTACTTCCATATATATTTTCTCCTTTTATCTTTATAGCAATACTGTTAAGAATTAGAAGAATGTTTTCTTATCTCTCCTTTAGAGATCATAAAACTATGTCTAAGTTATTAAATTGTCCATATTTGCACAGCTGATTTGTTCTGATGGCAACAATCAAGTTATTCCTACTGCAACATGGGTAAAAATGTTTTCATTTTTAAAAAATTTTTATCACCTAAGTATTAATTAATGATTCCCAAATCACATCTCTAATTTTGGTCTTTTTCCTTAAGTTCAAACCTATACTTTCAACAATTCTCATCCCTTCATAAGTCCTACAGGGCTCTCAAATTCAACTTGTCTCAAAAATGAACACATAGTCTCCCCATCAAAACTTATGCCCTCTCCTTTATTCCCTTTCTTTTCACTGGCTAAATATGAGTTTGTCCAGTGTCAAACACAAGGCACGTTATTACACAAATTGTTGTTAAATACCTACTGTTGTAAGATCTCCACTTAAGTACTGGGGGCGGGGGAGGGGGTGCCAGGAAAAACTATGACAGGGATTTGACACAGGAAGACTGGGGGAAAGGGTACAGCAGGTGCAGAGGCTTTGTAGGAAGCAGCAGCATGGTTCTCCTGTTTACAGTGATTACTGACTGGCCAAAGGTTAGTTAGTCCTTTCCCTGCATTTTCCTGCACATATTCGTAAAGTCATTCCACAATGCGCCTAACTGGACCCGCCCTTTTTCCCTTCTGGAAACCTTGTGATGTGATGGCATGAGCACTTTGGTCTCTCCCATAGTTCAAGTATTCCCCTCGTTCTCCCCCAGTCAGCGTCCTGTTCCTTGGGGTTGTTCAAGCGTACCATTGTGCAGGTAAAGTGAGAGTCAAAAACAACGGTGATTAACTACGTTTTAACACTATAAACATTTTTAGGTAGGTTGCAATCTTTTATGATTACTATCGCCCTTTACCTCTTACGGTGCACATTCTGCTTTAAATCGTGAAGAATAATCTCCCGCGTGTCCTCGTAGGACTCGCCTGGCTACAGACCTATTACCCCGCGGGCATGACCTTGGGATGCCCCAGCCGGACTAAGGGTCTTTTAACTCCCGGCCTCTCTAGTTTCCGCGCCACCCCGGTTTGCCCTCCGAGGGGTTACTATTAGAGCTACGTACAGTCCACAGCAAACCTCAAGGCCTAAAAGCGCCGAGATTAGCAGGGCCTCGGGGACAGGTCGTGAAGGTGCGTGGGACATAAGGCTGTTCTCTACTGAAAGAGCAGAGGCAACAGGCAGCCTGAGCACTATAAAGAAAAAACAGAATCGGAGTCCTAAGAGGCCAAGCCAGTTTAGCTACCCTCCCGGTCACCTTGCAGTCAGTCTTCAGCTGCCAGAGCCGCCGCCGCCACCGTTCCACTTCCGGCCCTGGCCCCGCCCTCACCCGCCGACCCGCCATCGCAATGCATTATGGGCCACCGTTTCAATCGGTCGACGTTCACCGAACAGGAAGTCTCTCGTAGACGGTCTGCGACGCGACGGCTCTAGATGTGGCAAAAGCCGAAGAGAAGGAAGTGGAGGGTAAGTGCTTCCGGGTCCCCTGGCAAAGATTCCGCCATCTTTCCTTCGCCTAATTTGACCGGCTTTCTTTTTCCCTCCAGGAAGTCTTTTGTACGCGTGCGCACCTTGGCCTTTTCCCTAGTTCAGTTTCTCCCGCGACCAAAGTCAGAGACCAGTTTCTTGGGGTTGTTGAGGTATATGATTGATTATACAAGGAAAATGAGAGTGTAATACAAAGCGGATTGGGGCGTTGGCCTCGTGAGCCTCCGTTGCCTCAGGCTTTCGTTCCGCGCAACCTGCTGGGAGTTGTAGTAGTGGACCCCGGGGTGCCTGGGAGGCGGGAGGGGGGTTGGAGTTCCTCAGCGCCGATTCCGCGGGAAGGGCCCAGGGCCTCACCCTGCCAGTCGCGGGAGCTGCGGGGCTTCCCGGGAGAGACGCTGCACGTGCAGCCCGCGCCGCTGCTGCTCTCAGTTGCCTCTGGAGCGCGTGCAGGGGCGACTGCCGATTCCGGAGCGGGTGAGTGCGGCCGCGGGGGAGGAGGGGAGCGCGGGCCGGCGTCGTTCCGGGGCCTTCTCCCCCACAGCGGCCCCCCCGCGGCCGCCTCTGTGTTTTGTTTCCGCTGGTCCTCGGCGCTGCGACTCCCATTTCCGTTCGTGGAGACTTGAGGGAGCCGGGTGGGGAGGGGCGGGCAAGGCAGTGCGGGAAGCGGAGGGAGGGGCGCGCGGCGCGGGACCCTGTGAGGCCGCGCGCCCCGGGGCCGGGGCTGTGCGTGTCACCTGCCGCTGCTGCTTCCCTTCACCGCTCCCTCCTTGCCTGCCGCCGTCGGCAGCGACCATCGCGGCGTTCCTGATGTGATCCTGAAGCCCCCGGGATTTCGAAGGAAGATGCAAAACCGGTCTCCTCGCCGACTCAGTGATCCGCTCTCGTTTCAAATTCAGTTGTCTTTCTAGAATTGCCCTACAGATTGCATCAGAGCCCTTAATGTATATGGTGTCCTTTGGGTTTCTTTTGAAAACGAGGAAGAAAAGGGGAAACAATGGGTTAATGTAGCTTCCCAACTCTTGGTTTTTGTGTATGAGAAGATAAGCCGTCGTGCGTGTTTCTACTGTTTTAAGGGATCCTCGCATGATAGGTTAACGGCAGGGAGGACAGTGCCTAGTATTGCATTGCAATTAGTAACTTAGACCTACTAGTCACTTCGTAAATAGATTCTACTAACAAATAATAGGAATTTCAGGTCTGATGAGTGGAAGTAACAAAGATAAAAGAAGGGTTCACTAGAGCAAAACAAAGATCAGTATTTGATCCAGGCTTTCTAGGCTTACATGTTTTTAGACTTTCTGACACTAGGTGGATCTAAATTTTACCTGGATTGCATATACATGCATATGTCATGAGGAGTGTAGTCTTGAAGTAATAAAGTAATGAGCTAGATGTAAAAGTGAGGCAAATCATGAGAGCATGTGAAGGTTGAATACTGTATTAAAAACTTTTTTTTAACCTTTATTTCCCTGCAACTTTTATTTATAAAATTTCAAATCTACAGGAGACTTGGGGAAAGAATTACACAATGAACACTAACCTGGAGGAGTCACCTATTGTTAATCTTTTCTCCATTCTTGCTTTCTATCTCTACACACATACATATACAGATGTATGTGCTTTTCTTAACTATTTTTAAAACCAAATTAATTTCCTTCGGTATTTAAAAGTATTTGTTCACATAGGAGAATATGCTGTTTATCACGCAGGGACTCCCAGACTACACTTATTTATTTATTTTATTTACCTTTATTGGGAAAAACTGTCTTTTCTAGGAATTTTTTACTAGTTTTTCTGGGAATTTTTAATTAAAGTTAAGTATTTTGTGTCCATTTTGTGAAGTGTTCTGAACCCAGGTTAGATATTATCTAGGGGAAACCAGGGTGTCAGGTAGGGGGCAGCCTTTACGTGGAGAGGCTTCAACTAATGTTCCTGCTCCATTTTTTGAGGTACTTGACATAGAATTCTGGGGAATTGGTTCCAGAAAAAGAGCTAAGATCCACTCAAGCAGTGATTTAAAGTATTTGGACAATTGCCCAAATTTATCCATTGCTTCCTAGGCTAAATATAGAGTACAGAGAGATAAAGCTCAATTCAGAGACTATGAGTAACATGATTTTTTTCCCAAAAGTATATGAGGTTCATTTTTTCCTTTATTTGGCACCTTCTAGGGATTAATCAATACTTTGGAAGATCACAGGATAAATTTCTTTTCAACAACTCCCTGTTTTAGTGCTTATATTAATTATCAGCAATGTATCCTTGCTGATAAACATTCAGGGCTATTTCTCAGGTTCTGGTTACTTCCTCATATCCTCTTCTATTTTTTCCAGTTTCCAGAAAACTCACTTGCTTTCTAGTCTTTTTTTAAAAAGTTGTTATGGCAATGAAATAGAATCTTCTTGTAAGCCCTGAAAATAAAGCATAATGTAAGTATTATTCTGCTGTAAATCTTACTGTTTCTCACTTTTAATAGAACCGGTTTTATGATTGTGTGTGTGCGTGTGTGTGTGTGTGTGTGTACATTATTTCCTTATTCCTTACTGCTAATAAAGTTCTATAGTGTGTGCTTCTTTCACATTTTCTTGTATCATGATAATGTTCTTACTATGGATATTCATATTGGCTTTAGCTTCCAGCTATCATCAGCAAAGCTGCCCAGAACATCTTTTTTCAATGTGAAAATGTCTCTGGAATGCTTATCTAAGGCAAACTTGCTGAGTCATAGGTATAAAGCATACTTGGTTTGAGCAAGTGCTGTTAGATTTTTCTCCAGAATGGCTAGACCTGTCTACCTCATCAACAGAAGTACAGGATTCGTCCCTGCTAATTCTCTTTTGTATTCAACGTTATGATTTTTGCCATACACACAGACACGCATCATATAAAAGTGGTGGTAGTACTTTGTTTTAAATCGCTTTGTTAAATTGTTAAATTGAATTTGAATGATTTGAATCTGAGCATTTCTTCATATCCCTAGCCATTTTGGTCTTCCTTTATGTGAATTTCCTTTTCTTATGCTTTGTTTTTCTAAGTTGTCCTGACTTTTTGTTATCAACTTGCAGGAGTTTGTTGTCTAGCCTAATGATTAGTCCCTTGTCACTCCTAGATATTGGAAATACTGTGTAGTCTATCAAACATAAATCTTAATTTTTATGTAATCAGGTCTATTACTTTTTCTCTTTATGGTTTGTTTTTGGAATTTTACTTAAAACATCCTTTTCTATCTTTAGGCCACAAAAAAGTTTAAATTTTTTCCTTAGTTTTATTGTTTTACCTTTAATATTTAAGCCTTTACAGTATCTATAGTGAATTTATATGGTGTGCAATAGTCCTTAGAGCGGTCACTTATTTAACATATTAATGGAGTGCCTACTAAAGGTGAGGCACTGTTCAAAAGTACTTTCTATATATCTGTAAACAAATACTCCTGCCCTTGTGGAGCTTAAGCTGTCCTACAAAGTAGGGCCCTCCTGGGTCATCAGCTGTTTTGCTATAGTGCTCAGAATGAATTCCAAAATTTTACACATAATATTAGTTAAGGAATAGGCATTATTGGGGAAGGGTAATACTTAATTAGGCCAGGGTAAGCAAGAAAGGTAAACAAAAGTCCTTCGTCCTTTTAATTATTCCTAAACAAAAGTCTGCTGGGGCCTAGGCAAACTGCTGGATATGTATGTTTGTGTGTCAAGTGGAGAGCCCCACCCCCTTATTGTTCTTTCTAATAGCGTGGGTGTGATAGCAACCTTAATGTGGGAAAAATCAGACCATTTTGTGACAGGCAGCTTTTTGTAGGCTTATATTGTCAGAAAACCAGTTACCTGTTGGTTGGAGATGTTGGGACCTGAAGAGAGTTCTAGCCCCACTAAAGTGGGAAAGAAGACAGTGTTGCCTATTACCACTATAAAACAAGTTACTACAAGCAAGTGGCATAAAAATATCAGTTATCATACAATTCTGGAAGTCAGAAGTGTAAGCCAGATCTTCTGAGTTAAAATCAGATGTTGACAAAGCTGTTTACTCCAGAGGCCCTAGGAGAGATTTTTTTTTCCCATCTTCTAGAGCCTGCCTGCATTCCTTGACTTGTGGCTCCTTTCCTTCATCTCTGGAGCCCAAGTCAGTTGAGTCCTCAATTTAAATAACTTTGGATATCTTAGGATTCCCTCTTCCACTTTTAAAGATCCTTGTATCCTTGTGATTTCATTGAGCCCACCTAGATAATCCAGGATAATTTTTATTTTAAGGTCAGATAATCAGTAACCTAATTCTCTCTGACTAATAACATATTTACAGCTTCGGGGTAATTATTATGTTTACCACAGAGATCTCGGTCCCTTGAGAGGCTGAGACCTGATAAAGTCTGACCCACTTCAAGAAGTGAAGGAAGGGCCTTAGTTCAGACAAATCAATTTAAATTCCAGGAGTAACTTTAGGGCAGTTTTAGTCTTTGCACTTTGATGATGATCAAACAGGAAAGAAGACAATAAATTTAGAAAATTAATGATACAGTATGTGAGAGGACAAGTGCAATGGACAAGAAGAAAGAATAAAAGGGTAAGCAGAGGAGACAAATTACAGAATTGAGTGGGGTGGTCAGGGTAGACTTCATGAAGAAAATGAGCAGACTTGAAAGAGGTGAGGGATTTAGCCAAGAGGACAACCTGGGGGAGTAGGTGCCAGGAAGACTAAACAGCAAGAACAGGCAGGCTATAAGACAGGAAGGTGCAACAACAAGCAAGGTGATGGAGAAGAGGGAGTCAGAACCATAATGGCGTGGGGATTTGGGGGCAGACCACCTAGGGCCTTGTTGGCCACAGAAATCTTTAGATTTTACTGTGACTAGCTAGTTTCAAAGGAATGCTATGATGTAACTTCAGTTTTAAAAAGGATCACACTGGCTGTTGTATTGACTGAGAATAAGCTGTAGGGGGGAGCACAGGCACGGAAACGGCAGGGAAACCTGTTAGGGTATTGCAGTATTCCTGGTAAGATGATGGTGGCCCTTATACTAGTGTACATATACAGTACAGAGCCTGTACTTTAGTCTCACTTGGAATAATGTGTAGTTAAGTTGATATCCCTAAAGTGTAACATTATGGAACCCCAGGCAGTTTAGCCTCACTAACCTCTGGGTGGACTCAAAATAAGAGTGTTCTACTGTAAAGACTAAAGCATTTGGAATGCAGTGCCTGGCACTCAGTAAATAACGGTTATTAATGGGAATGAATGTTTGAAATTTTCATATTGTCAAATATTGTAGGTTAGAGCACAGAATCCTTTGCAAATATTTAGAGAACCATTCTTTTTAAGTCAAAAAGAGTCAAAAGCACTTATAAGTACCTTTTTAGATGTGCTTGTAAACTTAGGAAACTCTACCCTGTACTAAGACTGTATGTTAAATCCAAAGACAAATTCATTGACCTATAGTGTGATAGGAACAGAACCTGGAACACCTCAGAAACAGCCACAAAGAAATACCAACATATGCAAATATTAATGTATTAGCATTTTTTAAATTATGTTTTTGTATCAGTGGTAGTTTAATAATCAAGTAATAACATTACATGAGAGAATTAAAACTGACATAGTGGTTTAAAATGTGTAAAACCACATGTGAATAAATAAAATTTCAGTGTGTAATCAGGACGTGTGTATATCTATAATTTTGTTATTTTATTTTGCTGTTTTAGAATAATACACTGGCATTTATAAAATGTGACTTGTAACAAATCCAGCTATAATTAACTTTGTATCACTGTCAGTACAGTGCTTTGCAGTAAATTCTAATAAAATACAGTTTTGAGTCAAATAACTGTAGTTCATCTCCATGTTGATTTTTAAGGTTTAAATCATTATTAAGACTGATTAACTGTATAGATGATGTATTTTTCACTTGGTTTTGAAGTTAACTTGAATTAATTTATTGACTGGAATTGACCCAAAAAGCACCCTACTTAAATCCAATGGAATGATGAAGTCATGCCATTAATCTATTAATAGGTTAATAAACACTATTTAAACAAAAACTGACTTATAAATATCATTTGTGGATTTTATTTTATATATGAACATTACTTCCTCCTCTTCTACTTACCTTTCTCTTCTATTTGAAGTGGGTTTCTGCTTGTGTAGCATCTATGTTTTACGAAGATAATTTCAACATATCTTAATATTTAACTCTTGCAGGACTGAGCTTTTGAAATACTTCAACCATGACCAAAAGAGAAGCTGAGGAGTTGATAGAAATTGAGATTGATGGAACAGAGAAATCAGAGTGCACAGAAGAAAGGTTGGTGTTTTCTGAGTTTAGCCTGTTTATATTATCAATGCACCTAATTAAAATGAAGACTCAAGCTGTAATTGCTTTTTTTCTCTGACGTAATGGGTTTATAACTGGGAGGGAAAGAGTTTTAAACTAAAGGTAATAATAAGCATGACTAATAGTGATCAAGGAATTGATTGTGATAGTTCTTTCCCCTAGGGCACTGATTTTTTTTTTTCATTTCCTCAGTCTTGGTTACTATTATTTCAAAAAGAGTTTTAATTCACAACCTGAACTAACTTAACAAAATCTATAAGTAACTGCCATAAGTTAGTAACTGTCAGGAATATATGAATAAATGAGACAGCTACCTGCCCCTGTAGAGGCCACATTGTAGTTGAGGAGACATACAGGTATATGCATACTTAGGTGTACAATACTAGGCATATAACCCAGTAAGAGGTGTTAGTTACTGGAACAGTAATAGAATAATGCTTGTTGAGGGAAGAAGGCAGTGGTAATGAGTTCAGAATCCAAGGAGAGAAAATGGGTAAAAATAGAAATTTAAGAATCAAGAAGATGATTGAGGAAGTAGTAGTAATGGTCCCTACATTATTCTGTAAAGCAGATGAGATAAGATAATATGCTGAAAGTAAAAGGAACTAAAGAGTAGCAGAGGGCTTCTGTAGACTAACTATGTTGGGAATGGCAAAGTTACAAAAGTTGAATAGGAGGCTGAGTGTTGAGAGCTGAGATTTAAAACCTTAAGTTTTTAATAGGGCTTTTAAACATGTTTGATTATGTTGTTTTCTCCAGCAGAAGGAAAAATAGACTACATGCCTTTCTTAAATTTCAGGTGTGTGTGTGTATGTACATACATACATACATATATTACTTTATGTAACAAAGTATCCCAAAACTTAACCACTTAAAACACCCAGAATTTATTATTATACACAGTTCTTCAGTATCAGGAACCTGAGAGCCATTTACCTGGATCGTTCTAGCTCAGGATATTTCAGGAGCTTGCAGTCTGGGCTACAGTCATATGAAGAGCTGACTGGGACTAGCACATCTGCTTCTAAGATCACTCGTGAGACTGGTGTCAGGACTACCCACCACTTCACCACAAGAGTTTCTCTTTATGGCTGTTCATGACAAGGCAGCTGGTTTCCTTTATAGCAAATGGTCTGAGAGAGAGAGAGCTCAACAAAATGAAAGCCACAGTGTCTTTTTAAATAACCTAATATGTGAAGGGAAATATCACTTTTGTCTTAGTCTTTTGGTCACATAGACCAACCTTTGTATAATACAGGAGGGAACTATAAAAGTATAGAATATTAGTTGGTGAGGATCATTTGCGTCACCTTGGAGCCTGACATGCATATATTTATTTTTATATATACACACACAGAAGTGGTTCACAAAGCCTAAGGTTTTTACTGTTTGGCCCTTTACAGAAAACGTTTGCATGTATCTAATATAAGAAATTGGTGATTACTGTGTGGACCTGGGGAGTAGCTGTGCAGGAGGAACAGTTGTTGCTATGTACTGTAGCACATTGTTGCTGTGCAGGAATTTAGGTCCAGTGACGTGAAGATCATCCATATTTTTTTAGGAGAAATTGGTAATTCAGATTTTTGTATGAAGTCTCCCAAGGTTTAAATGGTAGCAAATGAAATATATTTTTTTTAATTTAAAATGTTTAGCTCATGTAAGGTCTATTTTAAAGTGGCATCTGACTCTCTTAAAGAACGATTTTTACAAAAAAGAAAATGTAGTCTACTCTGCTGTAGCTGAATAATTTAGTTAAAACAACTTGGCCAAAAGACCCACCTATTGTACCTTAACATATAATAATAGTAATAATTTACTACTATATAAAAATAACCTTTGTTTTTAATCAAGACTATTTTATAAATACTTAAAGTTTCAGGAGAAATTGAGGCTACATTAATTTATTGGACATCATGTATTATGACATACTTGGAATTTATGTGAAAATGGAACTCGACAAATTTTTAAATACATACTATTTTTGACAGTTGCAATGACATTTAAATCATATTTAAATTAAACATACCATGAAAAATAATAGAATTCCGTAATCACCAATTTGGCACCTATAACTTGGTGTCTGTCTTCTTGGCCTCATGTAAAGATTTTTAAAAATATGCGGAATTATTTACCAAAGATTTTACCCTCAAGAGCCTATGATTCCATAGATTTCAAAGTATAAAATAACAATGCAAAAGAGCCCTTAGAGTTTTAAAGAAAGGATATTAATTTTTTTAATGTAGAGCTATGCCCATAACCAGTAGTTCTCAGGTAAACTAATTGGGAAGTGTTTTATATAAGTCATATTTATGTGTCTTTTGTTACATTGTATTTATGTTGGGAAGGGAAATTGACTAGTAGAGATACCAAGACAAATTTTGAGATTTTATCTTCCTTTCTGAGCCTAAAAGTCTTCAAAATAACTTGAAAATATAAATGCAAACATTTCCCTGTAAATATTGCATATGTATTATTTATATGTGTATACACTATATGTATATGTACATAATGAGACATATTTGCAAAGGTACTTTAAATTTCAAAGTAAAATTTCTCTGCCATTCTGTATTGAGTTTGGCGACACTGGAGGTAAGCCTACCACTGTGAGTAGTATCTATGCAGAAATGAGTTTTAAGGCCTAGAAATGTGTTTTGGCATTGAGTTTTGTTTTGAGCATATGGTTACTTTAATATTCACAGTAAAAATGTAATTGTTAATCATTGTATCCTTTATTTAACATATAGCATTGTAGAACAAACCTACACACCAGCTGAATGTGTAAGCCAGGCCATAGATATCAATGAGCCAATAGGCAATTTAAAGAAACTACTAGAACCAAGACTGCAGTGTTCTTTAGATGCTCATGAAATTTGCCTGCAAGATATCCAGGTAACTTCTTTTTATTATTTATTTTTCAAGCATTTAAGTCTGTGTTAGAAGTTAGGCTTTTATTTCTATTTTTTTTTTTTTGGTATCATTAATGTACAATTACATAAGCAACATTATGGTTTCTATAGTCCCCCCATTACCAAGTCCCCACCACATATCCCATTACAGTCACTGTCCATCAGCGTAGTAAGATGCTATAGAATCACTGCTTGTCTTCTCTGTGTTATACTGTCTTCCCTGTGCTCCCCCAACCCACATTATGTGTGATACTCATAATACCCCTTTATCCCCTTATACTACCCTTCCTCCCCATTCCTTTTCCCTTTGGTAACTGTTAGTCCATTCTTGGGTTCTGTGAATCTGCTGCTGTTTTGTTCCCTCAGTTTTTTCTTTGTTGTTATACTCCACAGATGAGTGAAATCATTTGATACTTATCTTTCTCCACCTGGCTTATTTCACTGAGCATAATAACCTCTAGCTCTATCCATGTTGTTGCAAATGGTAGGATTTGTTTTCTTCTTATGGCTGAATAATATTCCATTATATATATGTACCACATCTTCTTTATCCATTCATCTACTGATGGACACTTAGGTTGCTTCCATTTATTGGCTATTGTAAATAGTGCTGTGATAAACATAGCGGTGCATATGTCTTTTTAAAACTGGGCTCCTGCATTCTTAGGGTAAATTCCTAGGAGTGGAATTCCTGGGTCAAATGGTATTTCTATTTTGAGTTTTTTCAGGAACCTCCATACTGCTTTCCACAATGGTTGAACTAATTTACATTCCCACCAGCAGTGTAGGAGGGTTCCCCTTTCTCCACATCCTCACCAACATTTGTTGTTTGTCTTTTGGATGGTGGTGATCCTAACTGGTATGAGGTGATATCTCATTGTGGTTTTAATTTGCATTTCTCTGATGATTAGTGATGTGGAGCATCTTTTCATGTGTCTGTTGGCCATCTGAATTTCTTCTTTGGAGAACTGTCTGTTCAGATCCTCTGCCTATTTTTTAATTGGATTATATGCTCTCTGTTGAGGTGTGTGAGCTCTTTATATATTTTTGATGTCAACCCTTTATTGGATATGTCACTTATGAATATATTCTCCCATATTGTAGGATGTCTTTTTGTCCTATTGATGGTGTCCTTTGCTGTACAGAAGTTTTTCAGCTTGATATAGTCCCACCTGTTCATTTTTGCTTTTCTTTTCCTTGCCCATGGAGATATGTTCATAAAGAAGTTGCTCATGTTTCTGTCCAGGATATTTTTGCCTATGTTTTTTTCTAAGAGTTTCACGGTTTCATGACTTACATTCAGGTCTTTGATCCATTTTGTGTTTATTTTTGTGTATGGGGTTAGACAGTGATACAGATTCATTCTCTTACATGTAGCTGTCCAGTTTTGCCAACACCAGCTGTTGAAGAGGCTGGCATTTCTCCTTTGTATATCCATGGCTCCTTTATCATATATTAATTGACCATATATGTTTGGGTTAATATCTGGACACTCTATTCTGTTCCATGGGTCTATGGGTCTGTTCTTGTGCCACTACCAAATTGTCTTGATTATTGTGGTTTTGTAGTAGAGCTTGAAGTTGGGAAGCGAGATTCCCCCTGCTTAATTCTTCCTTCTCAGGATTGCTTTTGGCTATCCGGGGTCTTTTATGGTTCCATATGAATTTTAGATTATTTGTTCCAGTTCGTTGAAAAATGCTGTTGGTATTTTCATAGGGATTGCATTGAATCTGTAGATTGCTTTAGGCAGGATGGCTATTTTGACAAAATTAATTCTTCCTAGCCAAGAGCATGGGATGAGTTTCCATTTGTTAGTGTCCTCTATAATTTCTCTTAAGAGTGTCTTGTAGTTTTCAGGGTATAGGTCTTTCACTTCATTGGTTAGGTTTATTCCTAGGTATTTTATTCTTTTTGATGCAATTGTGAGTGGAATTGTTTTCCTGATTTCTCTTTCTTATAGTTCATCGTTAGTGTATAGGAATCCAGCTGATTTCTGTGTATTAATCCTGTATTCCACAACTTTGCTGAATTCAGATATTAGATTTAGTAGTTTTAGAGTGGATTCTTTAGGGTATTTTATGTACAATATTATGTCATCTGCAGACAGGGCCGGTTTGACTTTTCGTTGCCAATCTGCATGCCTTTTATGTCTTTGTGTTGTCTAATTGCCGTGGCTAGGACCTACAGAACTGTGTTGAATAAAAGTGGGGAGAGTGGGCATTCTTATCTTGTTCCTGATCTTAGAGGAAAAACTTTCAGCTTCTTGCTGTTAAGAATAATGTTGACTGTGTGTTTGTCATATATGGCCTTTACTATGTTGAGGTACTTGCCCTCTGTGTCCATTTTGTTGAGAGTTTTTATCATGAATGGATGTTGAATTTTGTCGAATGCTTTTTCAGCATCTGTGGAGATAATCATGTGGTTTTTGTCCTTTTTGTTGATGTGGTGGATAATGTTGATGGATTTTCGAATGTTGTACCATTCTTTCATTTGATCCCACTTGATCATGGTGTATGATCCTCTTGATGTATTTTTGAATTTGGTTTGCTAATATTTTGTAAGTATTTTTGTATCTATGTTTATCAGGGATATTGTTCTGTAATTTTCTTTTTTGGTGGAGTCTTTGCCTGGTTTTGGTATTTGAGTGATGCTGGCCTCACAGAATGAATTTGGAAGTATTCCCTTCCTCTTGTACTCCCTGGAAAACTTTAAGGATAATGGGTATTAGGTCCTCCCTAAATGTTGGATAAAATTCAGCAGTGAAGCCATCTGGTCCAGGGGTTTTGTTCTTAGGTAGGTTTTTGGTTACTAATTCAATTTCATTACTGATAATTGGTCTATTCAGATTTTATGTTTCTTTCTGGGTCAGCCTTGAAAGGTTGTATTTTTCTAGAAAGTTGTTGATTTCTTCTAGGTTATCCAGTTTATTGGCATATAATTTTTCATAGTATTCTCTAATAATTCTTTGTATTTCTGTGGTGTCCATAGTGATTTTTCCTTTCTCATTTCTGATTCTGGTTATGTGTGTAAACTCTTTTTTTCTCAATAATTCTGGTAGTGGTTTATCTATTTTGTTTTTTTTTCTTGAAGAACCATCTCTTGCTTTCATTAATTCTTTCTATTGTTTTATTCTCGATTTAATTTATTTCTGCTCTAATATTATGTCCCTCCTTCTACTGACTTTGGGCCTCATTTGTTCTTCTTTTTCTAGTTTCGTTAATTGTGACTTTAGAGTGTTCATGTGGGATTGTTTTTCTTTCCTGAGGTTGGCCTGTATTGCAACATATTTTCCTCTTAGCATGGCCTTCGCTGCATCCCACAGATCTTGCAGTTTTGATGTGTTGTCATTTGACTCCATGTATTGCTTGATCTGTTTTTAGTTGGTCATTGATCCATTGGTTATTTAGGAGCATGTTGTTAAGCCTCCATGTGTTTGGAGGATTTTTCATTTTCTCTGCATAATTTATTTCTAGTTTTGTATCTTTGTGCTATGAGAAACTGGTTGGTACAATTTCAATCTTTTTGAGTTTACTAAGGCTCTTCTTGTGGTCTAGTATATGATCTATTCTTGAAAATGTTCCATGTGCACTTGAAGGATGTGTATTCTGCTGTTTTTGGGTGTAGAGTTCTGTAGATACCTTTTAAGTCCATCTGTTCTTATGTGTTGTTCAGTGCCTCTGTCTCCTTATTTTCTGTCTGGTTGATCTTTCTTCAGAGTGAGTGGGGTGTTGACATCTTCTAGAATGAATGCATTGCATTCTATTTTCCCTTTTAATTCTGTATTTGTTTCACATATGTAGGTGCTCCTTTGTTGTATGCACAGATATTTATAATGTTTATGGCTTCTTGTTGGATTGACCCCTTAATCATTATGTAATATCCTTCTTTGTCTCTTGTGACTTTCTTTGTTTTGAAGTCTGTTTTGTTTGATACAAGTACTGCAACTCCTGCTTTTTTCTCCCTATTAGTTGCATGAATTATCTTTTTTTCCATTCCTTCACTTTTAATCTGTGTATATTTGGGTTTAAAGTGAGTCTCTTGTAGGCAGTATATAGATTGTCTTGTTTTTTAATCCATTCAGTGACTCTGTCTTTTGATTGGTGCATTTAGTCCATTTACATTTAGGGTGATTATCAATAGGTATGTACTTATTGCCTTTGCAGACTTTAGATTTGTGGTTACCAAAGGTTCAAGGTTAAGTTCCTTACTACCTAAGAGTCTAGCCTAACTCACTTAATATGCTATTATAAACACAATCTAAAGGTGCTTTTTTTCTCCTTCTTTTTCTTCCTCCTTCATTCATTACATATTAGGTATCATATTCTGTATTCTTTGCCTGTCCCTTGATTGACTTTGGGATGGTTGATTTAATTTTGCATTTGCTTAGTAATTAACTCTTCTACTTCCTTTACTGTGGTTTTATTACCTCTGGTGACAGCTATTAAACCTTAGGAACACTTCCATCTATAGCAGTCCCTCCAAAATACACTGTAGAGACGGTTTTTCAGAGGTAAATTCTCTCAGCTTCTGCTTATCTGCAAATTGTTTAATCCCTCCTTCAAATTTAAATGATAATCTTGGCAGATAAAGTGTTCTTGGTTTGAGGCCCTTCTGCTTCATTACATTAAATCATGCCACTCCCTTCTGGCCTATAAGGTGAGAAGTCTGATGATAGCCTGATGGGCTTTCCTTTGTATGTGATCTAATTTCTCTCTCTGACTGCTTTTAATAGTTTGTCCTTATCCTTGATCTTTGCCATTTTATTACTATATGTTTTGGTGTTGTCTTCCTTGGGTCTCTTGTGTTGGGCGATCTGTGCATCTCCATGGCCTGAGAGACTATCTCCTTCCCCAGATTGGGAAAGTTTTCAGCAGTTACCTCCTCAAAGACACTTTTCTATCTCTTTTTCTCTCTCTTCTTCTTCTGGTACCCCTATAATGCAAATATTATTCCGTTTGGATTGGCCACACAGTTCTCTGAGTAGTCTTTCATTCTTAGATATCCATTTTTCTCTGTGCCTTAGCTTCTTTGTATTTCTCTTCTCTAATTTCTATTTCCTTTATCGTCTCTACCGTATCTAATCTGCTTTTAATACACTCCATTGTGCTCTTCAGTGATTGCATCTCTGACTGGAATTCGTTCCTGAGTTGAATATTTTTCTGTACCTCCATGAGTATGTTAATAATTTTTATTTTGAAATACCTTTCAGGAATATTCATGAGGTTGATTTTATTTGAATCTTTCTCAGATGTTGTATTTGTAACTTTACTTTGAACCAGGTTTCTTTGGTGTTTCAAATTTGTATATGGAGATCTGTGGGCTTCCATGGTCTAAGAGTCTGTTTCCTTCCCCAGCATGGGGAAGTTTTCACCAATTATTTCTTCAAAGACACTTTCTATTCCTTTTTCTCTCTCTTCTTCTTCTGGTACCCTTATTTTGCAAATATTGTTCCATTTGAATTGGCCACACAGTTCTCTTAATATTCTTTTATTCCTTGAGATCCTTTTATCTCTCTCTGCCTCAGCTTCTCTGTATTCCTGTTCTCTGATTTCTACTCCATTAACAGTCCCTTGCACCTCATCCAGTCTACCCTTAAGCCCTTCTATTGATTGTTTTATTTCTGTTATCTCCCTCCGTACTACATCCCTTAGCTCTTGCATATTTCTCTGTAGGTCCATCAGCATGGGTATGACTTTTATTTTGAATTCTTTTTCAGGAATATTGGTTATGTCTATCTCGCCAGGCCCTCTCTCTGGTGTTGTTTGAGTGATTTTGGACTGGACCAATTTCTTCTGCCTTTTCATGGCAATAGAAGTGATCGCTGACAGGTGGCGCATGTGTCAACTGGGAGGACAAAGTTTCTTCCTGCTTGCTGGTCCCCTTACCCTTCTCTGCTGCCTTTGCCGGTTACTTGCACACAGTGAGCAGTCTCTGGGTTAATGCCCTGAGCTGCAGTGGGAGAGGCAGCCCTCAGAGGAGCCTAGGACACTACCAATTGTCATAGGCGCCCAGCGTGTGTTGTCCTGCAATAACGGTGCCCCTTCCTGCCTTCCAGACTTTGTGCTGGCTTCCTCTGTCTGTGCTGGGCAGCTGTGTGCTGGCGGCAGCCCCTGGGTCTCACCTAGTTAGCTGTGCACTGGGAGAAGACTCTGTGTGGTTGCTGTGGGCAGAGCTGCTCCCCATCTGGTCTGCAGCAATGGTGGGTCAGCGGGTTTGCTTGCAGCGCTGGTAGTAGGGAATGAACAGCAGGCTGCTTATCACTGTGAGGGGCTTCAGAGCTATGTTGCCCCCCCAAGGTGTTAGGGGGCCTGAAGTTCCTTAAGATTCTCAGCCTGCTGGGCTGAGTGTGCCAGGATGATTTGGTCCACCTGTTAAACCCTTGTCCCTTTAAGACTTTTAAAGCGCCCGCTTTTCTTTTGTCCCAGGGAAGCTGGCTGTTGGGACCCGCTCTTAGTCTCTGTCTCGGATTTTACTTTTCTGTTTCTCTAATATCCAGTACACCATGCAATTTGTATCTCTGCCCCAGGTGCAGATTACTAGGGCTGGTTATTTAGCAGTCCTGTGCTTCCATTTCCTCCCCACTCTGATTCTTTTCCTCCCACCAGTGAGCTGGGATGGGGGGAGTGCTCGGGTCATCATGCATTCACTGTAAGGATATATGGAGGAAAAAAGCACTAAGACTAAAGAGATAATAGAATTATGATTAAAGCTATTCATAGGTAGGTCAGGTAGTAAGATTATTAGTCCTTTAACTTTATTAACTTTGGGATTGGCAGTTAATGAGTTAACCCTGATCTTAAATGTGTAGCTTTGGTTACAAGGGAGATATGGCAAGAATTATGTTAACATACTTATATAAAGTCCCCACTAATTAAACGCCCTTGTTTATTCATGACAGCTAAATTACATTGTCTTCTACTTTAAATATATTTACAGAATTAACAGTTGCCTTTTGACATCTAAAATCTTGAACTAGACTCCAGAGCTAGAGAAAACTGCTACTTAAAATCAAGGTTATGTTGTCCTTACTTAACTACCACAGTGGTTAAAATATGTTCAGTTTTGGCAAAGAAATTATGTGACAACTTGGATAATTAAATGTATTCTTATAATTTAATTAGCATGTCTCAGTAATTAAGTTTTGTTTGGTACATCCATTTATATTAAACCTGGTAATTGAGCTAAAATAATCTTACTCATTTTACCCATGTTTAGTTGGATCCAGAACGAAGTTTGTTTGACCAAGGGGTAAAAACAGATGGAACTGTACAACTTAGTGTGCAGGTTATTTCTTACCAAGGTAAGTTACTTTTAGTGAACTTACTACAAAATTTAGCATGTGTTTTTCTAATATAGGAACTCAATTTTAAGGTTTATGTGTTTTAGATGGTTGTCTAAATTACTTAACGTGATGTTATAGCCAAATATTCATACTTTTAGCTTAATAATTGTATCTGTGAAGGTGAAACAGATAGTATAACACATTCTACCTAGTTTAATCAGGAAGGGATTTATTGTAGGGTAGTCATAGAATCACAGAGAGCTGGAAGGACAGATTCTAGTTGACTTTCTAAGAATGCCTTAGCCACACTGTAGAACTGAACAGCCAAGGAAGCTGTTGCCCAAATCTGATAGCCACCGCTGTAGCTGTCAGCCTGGAACCGTGCTACCTTTACAGTAATTTAAGCTAAATTTGAGTACTAGCTGAAAAAGGGATGTCATGTTCCTACTCTCCCTTCTTAATTCATTTCCAAGTAAAAGGTTTATACTAGTAATCCTAGAGCCTAAATCACACCTGGAACCCTAGCCACAGGAAATTTAGGCTTCACAGTTTAGCACAGAGAGGAATTTGCAGAGGATAATAAGTGACCCAGTCTGCCACATCCACCACAGTCTTTTACTAATCCGTGTAAGTACCCAAGTTAGAAAGAAAATTAGGAAGTCATTTTTGGTGTGTTGAATTTTAGTTTTTAAAAAGGAGACTTACTGGGATTTCTGATCAGAATTTTAGAACAATTTCTGAACATATTATATTGCTTACAATTACATTTCTTAAACCAGTTTTCTTCAGATCGTGAAAATGGTATTTCTCTACTTCTGACCTCTAATTTCCATAGGATTAAGGTTAACTATTATCAGGAATAGGAAAGAAAGTCTGTTTTTATCTTTAAAGCCCTCTCAATGTAGGTGTGTTTTAAGAGGAGTTGACTTCATGAAATTTGAGTAGAGGATTAGGGAATATATCTCAGGGGAAAAACTTTTTTAAAAATTATGATTATTTTCTCATTTATGTTTTAAAAAATGTGTTATCTTTATACTGTATGTATAAAACTGTTGCTCTAAAAATAGAAGCAGTCAGTGAATAATTGTAATTTGCTTAGGACTTTTTAAAATCCTGAGGGTGGGTAGCTACTCATTTATACTCTCCCTAGTCTAGTTTTTATTTTCTATTCCATATTAGTACTTTTTTCTAATACTATTTCTAAGTAGGGATGTGTGGTAATGGTGATATTTTTAATTAATTTAGACTTACAGAAAAGCTATAAGAGTAGTAAAAAAAATCCTGGATATCCTTTACCAAATTCCCCAAATGTTAACTTTTATTACATTTGTTTTATTCTTTGTCTCCCCGCTCCCACATTATTTTTTTGACTTATATAAGAATAAGTTGCAAACATGCTCTCCTATCCCTAAATACATCAGTGTATGTGTTTTCTAAAAACAAGGAATTCTTTAAATGACCTCAGTACAACTGTCAAAACCAGTAAATTAATATTGACACAATACTGTTACCTAATCTACCAAAGTTCTATTAAATCGTTGCTGTATTTATCATTTAGTAAGAATCTGCTAAATTCTCTAGACATACTGCTAAAGATACTTAAGGTGGAGTTTTGCTCTACCATTTGAGAACATATAACTAAATTTTATTTCTTAGTGTCTATTATATTTTAGTTTAGATTTATGTTTTTTTTTAATTCTCTCCTAAGGAATTGAGCCTAAGCTAAACATCCTTGAAATTGTTAAACCTGCGGAAACAGTTGAAGTAGTTATTGATCCAGATGCCCACCATGCAGAAGCAGAAGCACATCTTGTTGAGGAAGCTCAAGTGATAACTCTTGATGGCACCAAACACATTACAGCTATGACAGATGAAACCTCAGAACAAGTGACAAGATGGGCTGCTGCATTAGAAGGTTATAGGAAAGAGCAAGAACGCCTTGGGATACCTTATGGTAATAAAATGTTTAATTACATGTTAGGTAAATAATAAGAATTAAGCTTGACATAGGCAGTAGGGTAAGTTATCTACTTTAAAAAATAGAATTTTTGGAAGAATACTGATTTTTTTGTATCTTTTTTTTTTTTTACTGTAACACACATGATGGACAAATACTATTCTTGGTGCTGGGAATACAAAATTGTTTTTTAAAAAAACTCTGCCCTTAGGGTATTCACAGTGTAGTTGAAGAGGGAGAAGATAGATGAAAAGAGGTAATTGCCATAAAAGAAACATGTTTTTTAAGCTGTCAGTAACTTGTATAAAGGGAACATGCTATTAGAATCTCAAAGGGATCATAACAGGCTGGGAGAAAAGTATGAAAAAGTTTATTATAGACAGACAAAGAAACTTGGGTAGAAGAGGACATTCCAGACAGAAAATGTATGTGCAAAGCTTTGAAGTGGATGTGTGCTGAAGTACTAAGATTTAGTGGGTAAGGAGTTAGTCTGTGGCATTATAGAACTGCTTTTGATTGATGGAAGTGACAGTTGGAAGTGAATGTGATAGTGGTATATGGCATAAGTTGGAACAGGTAGAGACTGAGTGAAGGGAAGACAGAAATATGTTATTTGGTTTATGTGTGACTATGTGATAATGTCTATGTTAGCTGAGACTAGCTGATTTACATGGGAGGAAATGGATAAAAACAGTAATAGGACTGAGACAACTAGTTGATGGATTGTGTGAAGGTAGAGAAAGGAGACTGAAGTATTGATCTAACTTTTTAAGCTTGGGTGACTAGACAATAATAGTATCGATAAGAATTGATCACATCTTCATTACATATTTAGTGAACTGCATATGCCTGGCACCATGTTAATTCCAGGCTTTCAATGGTACACAAGAAAAGCAATCCATGCCTTCGAAAACCTAGTGGGGAGAGTAGGGAAGTCTGATATTGGAAGATTTTTCAAGGGGAAGTGTTGATAGTACTTGATTTTGAAGTGGTAGTATATATTCAACTGGAGGTAGCCAGGAAGTAGTTGAGGTACATAAGATCTGGGCTGGAGTGAAAGATGTTATCTGGGACTCATGTTGAATTTGTATTGAAGCCATAAAGTATATGCAGTCTTTGATGGAAAGAACAAAACACTAAAGACTGGTTCCTATGTTGTCCAAGGAAATGTTTCAACATTTAGGGTTGAGGCAAGGAAGGGAGACATGGAATGACTAAAGAGAGAGAAGGGAAATAAGTGTATATAGTATCACAGAAATTGAGAAAGTCAGAGTGCCTACTGCATAATGTAGGTTAAATTTGATGATCAAGAGGTTCATTCGTAGATTTAGATAAAGGTAACTGTAGAGTTGCAGAGACAAAGCTGAATTATAAGAAAGAGACACTACAAAAATGGAGAAAATTAACTTTTGTGGGGGTAAATGGGAAAAGTGAGGGGGGAATAGACAAACAATATTGAAGGTTCAAAAGTTGGTGACCTGAGTGTGTTCATAGATAAAATGGTATGGAACTAGTAGGAGGAAAGATTAAAGAAGTGAGGAGAGGGATTGTTAATTGGAGCATAACAAAATAAAGAGCTGCCATTTGAAGGACAAGATAAGCCAATACTCAGAATGGTTAAAAATAGTCAGTTAGGAGTCATCTTTTGAGAGGGAAATGCTTAGAAGGAAAGAAGAAAGTACAGAAACCTTTGAAATAATGTTTTACAATTTGTCACACTTATCAACAAGAACTCTTCAGCACTAGAACTTTTATGGAAAGTAGTATTAAAAATGAATGATAGGTTCCAAGATTATAAACTCTGACTCAAAGTTCCTAGCAAAAGTATTATTTACTTAGAATAAAGATCTTAAAAATACTTGAGATTTATTTAGGTATAAGAAGACTTTAAAAATCATTGGTGATTTTTTTGTCATGCAATTGTTACCTACTAGAAAGTTTTAAAAGTGACTAATATTTTCTTAGCAAAGTATTGTTTCAGGTTTCCATTTTTGCACCTAAGGGTAGTTATTTTTGCTGATTGCTTAATTCTGTGCAAAACTGAAATAAGGTTAACTGGTCACAGTTACTTAAATCTCTTGGAAATACTGATCCACATTGAAAAAATCCCTAAGTTCACTTTATATTTTGTCACGAGTTTAGAGCCCTTCCCCATATGTATATATATATATATATATATATACACACACACACACACACACACAGTAAGTATAATATAAAGTATAAGTATATAGATATATAGCATATATTATATGATGTATATGTGTTTTATATATTTGTAAATATGTATGAATATATTTTTTCTGATCTATTTTTTTTAACTATTTCATAAGTTAAGCAACAGGATGATAGTCAAATCAATGAATTTATAGTAGTTACAATTCTGGTCAAAGAGATGAGCTACAGGAAATGCTAAAACTGGCTAAAAGTAAAATAAAGGTCAATATTCTTTATCCTTTATTAAATAAGAATATTGAAAGGACAGATATACTTAGATTATTATTTTTTCTTTCAGTTGTTTGAATAACTAAAAAAAGACACATGCTCCTGTTTAGGTTCCCAGGGTTGTCACACATTAACATTTTTAAATGTTATATGTTCACACAAAAAATAAAATATTACAGATAAAGTTGATTTGCATCTAATTAGCAATCCAGTTCCATAGCTCTCTCCTGTCGTCATGGGTAAGCTCTGCCATTTGTTGTATACCTTTCAAGTCTGGTTTGAAAAAGTCTGAGGAAAAACAGTAGTTCTCTAACACAGTTTTCTTTTCTTCAGTCCTGCTCCTCAGTTACAACCTCTTTTTGCTTTATTGCTTTTAACCATTATTGACTTACTGTTACAGTAGATGAGGGTTACTTCTCTAATACTTCCCCCCTGCAAAGCAAAATCAAACCTTTTCCCATTTTGTTGACATTGTTATGTGACTTCTAAGTCAGTAGTCACTTACATCTTTGTGAGAATCTATTTCTTGTATGACCATGATTACATTTTACAACTTTGTTTACTTGACGTTCAGAGTTAACTTGTTTTTTAGTTGTGTAGATTTCTATATATGCCAAGACTTACTTTCTCCCATTTCTATCAATCTGTTTTGTGTCATTAGTTTTCCCAAGTTCGCAACTATGTCCTGGTTGAATCTTCTCTAGATCTGCAGTAGAGCTGTCATCTTAGGACCTCCTTAACTTGCTTGCAGTGCCGAATCCTCCACTTTCCTGGATCTCATATTTTCCTTTTTTCTAGTTTTTTTTTTAATTATCTCATGTACTAATTATTCTTATTTTCTCTCTTAAATGTTCCTTAGAAAGGACACCTAGGAAGTACATACTTATTTTTTATTTTCTTTTAGTAGGGAATCTTTACATATCTGAAAATGTCATTCTGCTCTTTCTGATTGATAGTTTGGGTATAGAATGTTAAGTTTAAAAGTCATTTTTCCTCAAAATTTTAATGACTTTGTTCCATTTTGTTATAGTGTAAGATATTTAGTGGGGCATTCTGATTCTAGTTCCTTTATATCCTTTATTTTTTCTCCTTCTTTCTGGAAGCTGCTTGTATCTTCTCTATATCTCTGGTCTTTATCTTGGTTTAGTAGAATTGTGGGTCTGTTTCATTTGCTGTGAATTTATGGTTTTATGGTGTAAGCTTTTCAGTTTAGCCCTACACTGCCCAATATAGTAGCCACTAGTCCCATATAAGCACTGAAACTATAACTAGTTTGAATTGAGATGGAAGTATAAAATACCCAGTACAAAAAAGAAAAGAATGTAAAATCTTTTAATTTTTTATATTGATTACAAATTGAAGTGGTAACATTTGGATGTATAAACTAAATGAGATTATTATTAAAAATAAATTTCACCTGTTTCTTTACTTTTTTAATGTAGCTATTAGAAAACATAAGAATTACATAGTGGCCTGCATTACATTTATGTTACATAGCACTGATCTAGACAGTTGTAACCTTCAGTTCTGGGAAATTTCCATACTATTATTTAATAATTACCTTCCATATTTCTCTTTTGTTTTTTTCTGTAACTCCTGTTGAATCTGCTGGGTTGATCCTCTCTACATCTTTTTTCTTCCCTGTTGTTCGTTTCCATTCTCTTTGTACTACTTTCTGCTAAATTTTCTTGTCTTTTATATAATAACCTATCTGATTTTTATTTCCCACTTAATAAAGGCTCTTTTTTTGTTCCTTTTCCATAACATTCTAATCTTCTGGGTGTATTTTCTTTTACCTGAGTATGTTGATTAAAGTGGGATTTTGTTTTGTTTTGTTCAGTTACTATATTATATCTGCTTCCTCCAGGTTGTTTTTCTATTTATTTTTGTTTAGTGGTTTTTTTTTAGTCTCTCAAATATCTGATTATTCTTTCCCACCTATTCATATTTAAGAGTGAACAACTTTAAAGCTGACTAATTTGAAGTTCTGGAAGTGGTTTGTATACTATACACTGGTAAAATGGGGTATTGGTCATTTCCTTAAAAGATTTTCAAGTGTCAGTATGTATAGGTCTTTTTCTTGGATCTCTTCAACTTCTCCAGAGAATTGGCCAAACAGCTGATGTAACATTTGGATGTATAAGCTAAATGAATAGAAGGTTGGGGTGAGAGTTTAGGGCTGATGTGTATGTCAATACTGCACTATGGAAGTGGAAAAGGAGGGGAGGTGGAGAAACTCTCACTCTTCAGTTCGCAGACTTTTGTTCCTGGGATCTGTTCTCCAAGTGTTTCCTGTCTCTCCCGATCCACAGTGTTCCTGATGTCCCTGTGTGCAGGGATGCTTCCATTCAGGTTGCTCCTAAGAATGGAGGAGTGACCCTGGAAATTCTAACCACACTGTGTACTCTAAGTCAGTCCCCTCATCTTCCACTGAAACCTTGCATGCTACCTGGAACCTGAGCTAGTGAGGAGGTTCTGCAGGTGGAAGCACTCTCACTTCTTCCTGGCATCCTTCTTGGTAGATACCCAGAGTGCTAGCTTCTCCTATTCCACTTGATTTTCACTGTGCTTACTGCCTTTAAGAAATTATTTGAAATATCCTGTCTATATATGTCATTTCCCACTTGTGTTCATATGAATTTACATCTTTTAAAAATTCCTTTACTCTCATTTTACCTAGGATCTTAGAGAAAAGAGGCAGGAGAACATGCATGGCCAATTAGTCATGTTAAACCAGAAGTCCTGATACTATTTAAGAAAACAAGTCAGACATTCTATTATCCCCCATTTTTATATTGATACTTTTTTGTTCATGTTTATTTACAATGAGCGTACTTGAACTTTTAAAGGGAAGTGTGATTTGAGATAGTTATTCTAACTTTCCCAAACCCCCTCTTCTGTTATTTTCAAGTAGTAGTAAAAAATACAGCCACTTGCTTCTCAGTTCCTCTCCTCTGAACCTTTACTTTACTTTATTCCCTCTCCTCTGAACCTTTCTCTCCTTTTCATTGGTCTTCCTATGCTACTCAGTTTTGATTCCATGCCCTCCAGTCTCTCCTTGCTGTGGCCCATTCTCCTGGAAGGGATCCTTTTGATCACTTTGGTTCAGTTTGAAAAACTCACAGGTGCTATGCTGCTCCAACCCCTAAAGCCCAACCACAGACCTTTGTGCTCATCTGTTACTGGTTGGGCAAAACTACTTGGAGCTCTCCTTTCATCTTGGCCTATTATGCTTTTAATGAACACATGTTGGCTGTGTTCAGGTTTTCCTGGGCTTAGAATGGAGGATGGGTCTTTGCTTTTTCCTGTACATATGCCATTGCCACAGAGGTATTGTGGCTAATGCTTTGTCTTCACTTAACGTGTATTTCACATTCCATGGGGATATCTTGTCACCCAGTGTTATTGTAAATGTCCATGGAATTTTGGTTTGCGCTCTAGTTGCTTTTAGTGAGTTTTTTTAATGTGTGCATCAGAGATATTAAAAAACACTGCTGTCATCTCAGAATCTTCCTCCTTCAATTTATTTTTGAAAATGATTAAAAATCCCTTCTGTGGCTGTCAATCTTGTATTCTTATGTTTGATTCATTTTTTAGTATGAATTGGCTCTTGTACCTAAATAATCTAAGTGTTATTTTTCCCATTTATTTTCTTATTGAATAACATGCATCTTGAAAGCATATAACCAATATTATTGGATGGATTATCTTCTCCATGAAGATATACACCAGAATTAATTCAGCTAGTATTCATTAGAGTTCTGTGGGTAAAATGTTCTGTTAGGTGCCAGGGATGCAACAATGAAATATTTATACATGTTAACCATCTTTTTCATTTGCAAAATCAATTCAATAGTAAAAATGTTGAGGAAAATTAAGTTATCTGGATCACCTTTTATAGATGAAGTGAATGTATGCACAAGGTACTGTGGTAAGGTCTCATATAGTGCTTTACAATACAGAGTCCTTGTGTTTAAGTCCTTAAGGTCTTACGGGAAGACAGGTGAGGAAACATGCAGTTAGCATGTTGTATTGTAAGTGCCACCATTAGAGTAAATGCAGGAGCAACCAGCTTTTTACAAGAAGCAAAAGAAAAGAAAGATTACATTTTTCACAATTTGGAGACTAAGTCTAGCTTCCCAAAAGCTCATATTTTTTTTTTCCAGTGCACCAAATCATACGCTCCTACAAAGTAATTTTTAAGACTTAGCTAACTTAACTGCATTCTCGCCAGAGTAACCACATATTTTATTCTCCCATTTGACCCACTGGAGAATAATTTTGCATTTTATTTTTCCTGATAAAATTCCAGACTAACTGGTGTAGAACCAAGTCACTCCATCAGAAATTTGGATTACAAAATTGAAAAGAGCTGAAGAGAAAATATAGCATAAAATCTTTCTACTTCATATCATGGGGAAAAAAAAACCTGTTTGGATTTTATCAACGTGAATGTGTGTGTGTATTGACAAGTACAATCATGAATTTATAAAATATCTAAAATGGAACTAAGCTAATGGTAATACTTTTCTCTTTAGATCCTATACAGTGGTCTACAGACCAAGTCCTGCATTGGGTGGTTTGGGTAATGAAGGAATTCAACATGAGTGATATAGACCTAACCACACTCAACATTTCCGGAAGAGAATTATGTAGTCTCAATCAAGAAGATTTTTTTCAGCGGGTCCCTCGGGGAGAAATTCTCTGGAGTCATCTGGAACTTCTTCGAAAATGTATGTGAAATTATTATCTATTTGCATTATAACTTAAGTTTAATTTTCATTCTTTATAACTTTGGTTTCTTCTTAATTGTTCATTGATAATAGCAATAATAATTAACACTTATTTATTGTATAAGGTGCCGAGCTTTATATGTATTATTTAATTCCTGTACTAATGCTAATAATTGTTGTACTAATTCATTAATTCCTGCACTAATACTAATACAAATAATTAACTTCCCTAATTTTTTAGATAGATGCTGAAACTTAGGCCCACAATTTTATAGAGCTAGGGAGAATGGCAGAGCCAAGATCCAAACCCAGGCTGGCTAACACCAGAATCCAAGTTCTTCAGTAAGATGCTGTGCCCCACGCTTAGCCCTCTTCATGGAGTCTAGTTGTTGACTTCTGTTTCATCAGTCAGTTCTTCCATGTACTGTTCATCTTTTAGGAATTTAAAACTGTTCACAGATGGCTTCCTTTCATTCTCTTCATTAATGGGATTGAATTGTTTAAAATTTCATGTAATTGAATGGGATCTTCAGAGAGAAAGAAGTGTTAGGTATGCAAGCCACCATCCTGAAGTGGAAGCCACTGATTGTAAGTGTTTCTACATAGACATTATTATGGTTCAGTGACTATACAGAAATTAGAAACTATTTGGCTGTCTAGCAGAGAGAGCTCAAATAAATGTAAATTTTTTTGCTTGAATTTTAATCATCTCATATTTCAGTAACTTAAAATATCTTAGCAATAATCTTAACAGTTATTCTAGATCAGAAATGCTAGTTAGACCCACGTATTTTTCAGAATGTATGAATAGGAAAAACTCTAATTTTGTTTTTGTAGTGATTATAGATGAAAATCTAACTGGTAACATTTCATTCTATGTGCCCAGTAAGAGGACAGCTCAATGAAGAAATCTTCCACAGTAATTGAACGTTTAGGGCTTTCATCCAGGGTGCATTCTCTGCTTTTGAATAAGAAATGGAGGCTTTCCATCCTTGTTTATATCTGTAGTTTCTCTCTTACATAGATTGTCTTAAATTGGTGGTGGTGGGTGGGGGTCTATGACACTAAAAGATTTAGTATAATCATTTATATTTATAGGGTTTATTTCTAGTTTCAGTTCTTAGATAAATAAGTTGAATGTTCTGGTTGAAGGTTTGTCCTTGATCTCACAGGTTTTCTTCTCTACAGAGTTTTTCAAATGAATAAGGTAAACTGAATTGTTTCAGGTTTTTAACATGCGAGTCATGGTTACTGAAACTTTTTGTAGGAACTCTCAAGAATAGAACAAAGACAGTGCTTAGATTACAGTTTAGTTCTTCTTAAATTGATGGCTTTTCTGTCTCCACCAGGTCAGCACTTTGTTGTGGTTTTCTCTTTCTGGTTTTCCTAGTGCTGCTCAAACTTGAAAGCTAGTTCAGAGACTTTTTCCTAATACCAGGGCAGAGGAATCTTAAGAGGCTTTCCATTTCCTTGCCACAGAATGGGTCTTCCTCAGAAAAGCTCTGCTGTTGTTTTGTTTTCAAAAGTAAAGGTCCACAGTCTAGTTTAGTATATCAGTGAATTTCTTCTTTGGCCATGATTGATTGTTCTGCCCTGGCAGGGAAATCCCATCTGGCTTAGGAATGTAATGCTTAGTTCAGAATTGGAGGATTGGTGGGATGATGTAGGTTATTTCTGGCAGACTTTCTATAATTCACAAGCCACACTTCTCAGAATAGCCCCCTTTGAGCACAGTCCAGTCCTCTGGCCCCTTTTGTAGAAAGAGGTCTACAGGGTATCTCTGAAAGACACCAACCTAGCATCTGTGACCTATTCTCCCTCAGTGATCAAGGAGAAGCAGTCTTATGCAGGCGGGGCTCCTTCTTTAGAGATCTGTGTTAGATTACCCACCTGAACCACCTTCCTGCATTCCCCTTATGTTGAAATATCATCCGAGGCTTACTGTATTTGGGAAGGATAATCAGGAAAGGTTCCAGTACTAAGAGCTCTATGAGGTGCTTTTGGGTGTAAATATCTGTCTTCTGTCACCAAAAGCAAAGCTGTCAGTTTGCTGAGTTTTCTTTAGGAAAAAGAATTGCCTTATGCCTTCAGTGTCTAAAGTTTCTTCATAAACTGGTTCCATATCACCCAGAACTTTGCCTCTTAGGACTTGACTTCTTTTGTGCATGGCCACAGTTTGAGAGCTGCAGAGAAATATGACATTTAGATACCCATAAAGACTTGAACCAAGCTTTCAAAAACCCCTCTCTTTTTGTGTTCTGCCTTCTCTCTTGAGATTTCTCACAAATCAGACCAAACTCTATTCTGAGAATCAAGGCTTAGAAGCTGATCTTATAGGTTGGTAACACCTGTGCTGTATGACAGTGACGTTCTCTTTTGCCTCTTTTTAGGCTGAGGCACTTGTGTTCATCTACAGTCAACATATGGAACAATTTAAATAGCACTTTGCCTCTTGAAGGCACTTTCATAAAATTTTGGGAAAAATCTACCATAAATATAAGACATGGATTTTTCTTTAAGACAGTCAACAGTTCTTGGGGAGAATGCTTAGAACTAGAAATGTAGATAGAACAGTAGCATCTTCCACTTAACTGAAAGTTAATCTATGTTTCAGATACTGTGCTTCTTTGAAACATTTTCCTTTAATCCTCGCAACAACCTCATGAGGTGGTAGGTAGGGGTCTCTCATGAGGAATTTAATGTTCAAGTTAGTTGAGTAATTTGCCAATCACACAGCCAGGAAGTGGGTGCTAAGATTATTACCCACATGGATCTGAGACTAGTAGTACCATGTAATTATTTAAACTGCCAAACTAAGGGTCCCCCCCCTCCCCCTGCCAGAAAAGTACCATTTGAAGGTAGGATTGTGACCTTTTTTTAGTGTTCCAGCTATTTCTAGCTCTATATGTCTGTAACTAGGGCCTGGCATGGCATCCTAAATGGAACTGTGAGCCCCAGGACTCAAAATCTGTGATGGATACTAAATGGGTGAAAGTAACAGACTGGGAGGTGTAACTCTTGTTTAAAAGGTAAAGAATAACATTTTAATAGGGAATAACAACAGATAAATAAGAATGGTTCTCTAAAGGGTTATATTAGGACCTTTTCTGGTTAACTCTTAGGTTAGAGAGCTGTATTTGTAGACATGTTGAATTAGTTTATTTGTGACTTTAGGACAGCTACAATTTTATTGAAAATTTAGCTATCTAAGAATATTCTCATCTTTGATCTGATCTTGAAGATTTCCATGTTTTACATGGTTTTACATAAGTAGATTTAGATATATTTATATTTAGAAAACCATTGTTCTCTGAAAAACTTTTCTGAATATGCAAAGAAACTGGAGCTTTCCCTTTGTTACTGCTCTTTAAAATATCTTTTCCTTATAAAGTGGCTATCAAGTATTTTTTAAGTTGTGGTGCCAGCTAAGTTTCAGTTGTTTAATGTTTTTCTTGTTTATTTGGTTGGTTGGTCTTGGTTTTGTGTGGTCTTTTTTCTAAAAGGATCATGTTTATTAAGTTGAGTTTTACTGTATTGGGGCTTGACTTTCTGGTTTTAAAAGAAAACAAAAATTTTTATGTGTGTTCTTCAGATGTATTGGCAAGCCAAGAGCAACAGATGAATGAGATAGTTACAATTGATCAACGTGAGTATTCATGCCCATAATGTATGGACCATTAATAAATTTAAAAAAAATTTTATTCAGTACTGCAAGGTAGTAAAAAGGAAAACTAATTTTTAAATTTTCTATGAAGTATTTTAGATATACCAAAAAATAAATTAATAACATATCTGCATATACCATAAGAATTGAAACTTTGTATATCAAGTTTGCCTGCCATAGATCCCTTTTTAAATGATTCCTAAATTTGATATTTTTAATTCTATGCATATTTTATGTATTTACCAACTATGTAGTTACTGTAATGTTTATAGCATTATTTTACACGTTCAAAATTTTGGGATAAAATGATAATAAATTGTACATACGATTTTATAACGTGTTCTTTCGTTTAAGTGATGAGGCCTGTGTTAGTACTTGCATGTTAATACCTTCATTTCATTCATGTTCACTGCTGTTATTTTTTTAAACTTTTCATATTATCATTGAATGAGTGTGCAAGAATGTGTGTGAGATCTTCGAGTTGCAAAATCATAGGGTTTCTGCCCTTTCAACCTTTCTAGGTATCTGCCAAAGTCTTTCTCAGAGTGGTGGTATGAATGAGTTCTCAGTTGTCCACATTTTCTTCAACATTGGATAAACCATTTTTAATGAACAAATATTTTTAAAATAAGTGTTTTCATAACTCTATATGTACCACTAAGTTATTTGAAAATAAAACATTCACTAAACTAAGATTCACAAACTATAGTACACACATCATACTTTATCCTCTGAACTTTTTTTGTAATTTTGTTCAAAACTTGTAGATTAACGTTTTTTTTAAATAATGTCTTTGTTGAGGTAATTAGAGGAGCATTGCATTTTATGTCTTTCAGTAATTTTTTTTTACTGCTTGTATTGGAAGGAAAAAAAATTTCTTCCTTGCCTTTCTTCGCAGCTGTGCAAATTATTCCAGCATCAGTGCAGACTGCTACACCAACTACCATTAAAGTTATAAATAGTAGTGCAAAGGCAGCTAAAGTACAAAGAGCTCCAAGGATCTCAGGAGAAGATAGAAGTTCACCTGGTAACAGAACAGGTATTTTTGCATTGTCTTGTATTTATAAATTTTGTTGGAAGTATCTATATTTTGTTTTATTTCTCTGTATGAAAATGTGAGTATGACTATTCTCTGGCAATACTTAGATAGCATTGTAAAACACATTTCTTTTTAGAATGACTGAGATACAAGCCAGAGAACCTGTTTATTGCCTTTGGCACTCTGTTAATCCATAGCACTGTGGTCTATGCTTGTTCCTTCTTGTCAATTTAGGAAACAATGGGCAAATCCAACTGTGGCAGTTTTTGCTAGAACTTCTTACAGACAAGGATGCTCGAGACTGCATTTCCTGGGTTGGTGATGAAGGCGAGTTTAAGCTAAATCAGCCTGAACTGGTTGCACAAAAATGGGGGCAACGTAAAAATAAACCTACAATGAACTATGAGAAACTCAGTCGTGCATTAAGGTAAGCGTATATTACTTTTTGAAAAAAATATTAAGCCTTCCTAAAAAATCTTACCCTAGGTATAGACATTGTTATATAATGATATTAAAATACTTAGCTTGTTCAAGAAATGTTTTCTTTATATATAAAAGCTACAATTTTCACAGCTATGTGAAAAATGACTTAAATTTTGAGATAGAAAATGTTTTTTAAAACGATGATTCTAAAATTATTTGTCTTTATCTGACTTAAAAGCATAATTTACTCTATTTAAAAGCAACGTATTTGTTCTTTGGGATTTTTTTTATCATTTATGTAATAAAAATGTCACATAGGTGAATTGAGTGACTATAGATTTTAGCAAATAAGCAGATGCTGTTTTTATAATTAGATATAAAATATTGACTCATTTCCCTGTTTTCTTCCTGTACAATGTGCCTAAATCAGAATATCCAACCTTTACATTAATTGGAATACAATAAAATTATTTGATCTCCCATAAGTAATATGAAATTTTTGACAGAATTACTGTCAAAAATTACACTTTAGCTACAGTGATGGAACATCAGTATATGCATTTACATACCTGAGAAGCAGGATATATAGGAAAGATATGGAATTATGTCTGGTTTTTTTTTAGAAGAGGATATATATTAAATTAGTTCTGCACTTTGCCTCTGTATTTTGAAGTAATGTGTTTTCTGCTACTTCATGTTTCACCTGGGCATTGTCTATGAATTTCACACAGATGGTTTACCCCTCATCACTGTATGCACACACACACATCACCCTTTCTCCTCTCATTCTAATGTAATTATATAATGATAAAGAGGTTTTGATTTGATCAGTATTCGTTGTTACAGGATCATGACTATGTAATAAGAAATATTACATGTCTACCATGATTATTTTTCTTTCTCCAAATGACTGTTTTCCTTAGCATTCATAAGTAACTGAAATGCTTTATTTTCTATTTGTTTATCACTTACTCAGTCTCAAACTCTTTGCCAACTATCTGTAAAGATCCTTTCAGTATAATCAGAAATAAAACTGTCATTTTTCACCATCAATAAGATTATGTACGTATATGTCCCCTCAAAATTACAGATGAATTATTAGAATTAATAATTAAGATGTCAGTTCTCCTCACATTGGTCTAAGCTTCAGTGCAATAACCATCTGAGTAAGTTTTTTTGTAGAACTTGACAAGATAATCTTAAAGTTTATATGGAAATATTAAGTACCATGATAACCAGGACACCTGAAGAAGATTTAACAAAGTGGGAAGACTAGCTCTGCATGCTACTGAGATTCACTGTAAAGCTACAATAATAAGACATTGCTGTTTGCTTAGGATAGATAAATAGACTGTAGATTACAATAGATACAAAGATGGTAGGGAGGAGGAGATAGGAAGGAAAGTCCTACTTTTCAGTCAGTGGAGCTGGGACAGTTGACTGTCCATATGGACAAGAAGAGAAACTTAACTCCCTCCTTGTACCATACTAAAATCCAGTTCCATGTAGCTTATAGATGTAAATGTGGGAAGTAAAATAGGAAAGCATCCAGAAATACCTCCATGACTTTGGTAGTGAGGTAGAACATTAAACAACCAGAAGCAGTAACGCTGGTGGAAAAGATGAATGGATTGGACTACATTTAAATTTTTGGTCTTCAGAATCCGTCATCAAGAGAATGAAAGGCAAGCCACACATAGCTGACATAAGAGTTGTATCTGGAATATCTAAAGAACTTTTATAAATCAGTAGGAAGAAAATAGAAAAAAATGGGCAGGAGACTTAAATAGACACTTGAGACTAGAGATTATGCAATAGCAAATGACTATATGCAGTAGTGTACCTCATTATTAACTACAGAAATATAGTTTAAAACCACAATAAAACAGTATAAAATGCACATCCCAGAATGTCTAAAATTAAAATGACTGCCAGTACCAAGTATTGGTGAGAATATGAAACAGAATGCTTCTACACTTTTTATAGGAATAATGTAGATTGTAACCTGTAACCCAACAGTTTCTCTCCTAAATACTTACCAAATGAAAATGTACACTATGTCCAAATACATGTTCATAGCAGCATTATTTACAACATCTAAAAACCGGAACCACCCAAATATCTGTCAGCAGTGGAGAGAATAAATAAATTGTGATATATGAGTGTATGTGTATCCATGAAAATGAACTACAGCTACAAAGCACTGTTATGGATGAACCTCACAGACATAATGTTCAGTGAAAGAGTCAAAAAGCATTTATATAGTAAAGTTCAAAAAGCAGGAAAACTAAATTAGATTATTTAGGGATGCATATTTGGGTGAATATAAATAAGAGCAATGAATTGCTATCATGAAATGGGGTTGTGTTTACCTTTTAGACCAAGGGAGGAGTGATGACTAGAGGGTGTTGTGGAGGGTTTCTGGGGTGCAGGCAGTATTCTGTTTCCTGACCTAAGTCATACTTAACAGTGAATGTTCACTTTGTAATATTGCTGTGCTGTTCACTTTTGTGTCCTTTCTGTTTATGTAATCTATTTCACAATTTAAAAGGTTAAAAAAAGTTTCAAAATACAAAAAAAAGAGGGAAGAAAGAATATCCATGAAAATACAGGTATTGTATACCTTTCTACTTTCTTCATTTTAGGGAGGGAAAAAATGCAGTGAATGCTATTATATATGATTGATGTGTCTACTAGGTGGAAGGAAGTATTAAGTAAATTAACACATAGTGTGTATATTTTTTAGCACCTCTTACCATAAGAAACATAAGATTATACCAATCCCATTTTCATCCTTGTAATATAAAACCACTTTCCTTCATTTTACGTTTTTCTCAGCTGTCTATTTGTTATGGCCTATATAGAAATTTTCTTAAGAAATTGAAATGCCAATAGCATTTTAAACTGCATGACAAGCAATTGGTAGTTTGCAGGCTGAGATCTAAGCTCTATGTTAATATATTGGCACAAAAGGAAACACAAGTCTATGCTCAACGTGTTATACATCTACTGGGAAAGTGAACATAACTGTTACAGTGTTGCTGTTCTGGAATCAGCAGAAGGTGACATAATTTCCTGTGTGTAAGTTAGTCTTTTTATTAATGGACTCTTGATTATAAAAGTCTAAGTGACTTTTATAATAAACATCTGCTAAATGTGGTAGTTACACCACTGGTACTTTTGTAAATAGAAGTTTTGTTGTAGCTGCTTATTGTCAGGTGCAAATGGGCAGTACAATTTTATTTTATTTATTTTTTATTTGTATTAAGGTATTATTGATATATACTCTTATGAAGTTTTCACATAAAAAACAATGTGGTTACTACATTCACCCATATTACTGAGTCCCCCTCCATACCCCATTGCAGTCACTGTCCTTCAGTGTAGTAAGATGCCACATAGTCACTATTTGCCTTCTCTGTGCTATACTGTCTTCCTCATGATCCCCCCCATACCATGTGTGCCAATCATAATACCCCTGAATCCCCTTCTCTCTCCCTCCCTACCCGCCCTTCCTTACCCCCTCCCCTTTGGTAACCTGGGCAGTACAATTTTAAAATAAAGGCTTCACAATCTGCCAGCCTAGAAAAGCCTTGACTTAACCTTTTTTACTATTACTGAAATTGGCAGTACACAGTGGTAAATAGTCTGTTCTGCAAAGTAAATATAAATCTAACTCTATTTCCATCTCCATAGAAAGCAGCCATAAACTAGACTTTTAGAGTGATTTCCCCAAATAGCCTTTGTAGGCTTAGAAGTCTTGTTTCTTTATGATGTCTTCTTTCCTGTTTTTCTGGATCTTCTCTTTCTATCCCTTCCTTAGACTTTTGAGGCTCCCTATTGGGGAGAATTTTTCTGAAAGGAAAACCATTACATATTAAAATGATATAAGTACATGTCATGGCTGCATAATAAAGGACTTTGTGCAAGACAAAAAAAAGTGAGCATTCCAACAGTCTAGAATATGCATATTAAAAATTTCTTCATACTGTAAGGGCTCTTCATTAAGGTAGCTTATATTTTATAGAAGGCTATGTGACAGTCTGTGTGCTAAGCATTTTGCAAACCTTTTAATCCTCAACGACTCTGTAAGGGTAAGTACTGTTTTTAACCTCATTTTATACATGAGGAATAAAAACTTAGAGAAAATGGCTTTCTGTGGTCACAGAGGTAGTAAGTTGAGATGCTAGATTTTGAATCTTGGCATTCTGACTCAGAGCCCTTGTTCTTAGGTTCTATTCCCACTCCCAAGATGTTTTTTTATAATTTAATAATGTTTATTTTTAAGTCAGTATTTTATTAAATTGTTGAAAAGATGCTTTGAAAAATTAGCTTATGAAGTTCTGAAATACTGAGCATTGAAATTTTAGTAAGTCATGTTTTGAAGTTTCTTTGGATAGTAGCATTAAATTTCTATATAACGTCAATGTTAATTGCTGTTGTGGTAGATGAAATACTCTATGAGGATTCTGCTTATGGAAGAGTCGTGAAATATTGTAAGGAGTCCAAAATTATTTTCAGTAATTTTAATGTGTTTTTCTCTTTCAAAGGTATTATTATGATGGGGACATGATTTGTAAAGTTCAAGGCAAGAGATTTGTATACAAGTTTGTCTGTGACTTGAAGACTCTTATTGGATACAGTGCAGCAGAGTTGAACCGTTTGGTCACAGAATGTGAACAGAAGAAACTTGCAAAGATGCAGCTCCATGGCATTGCCCAGCCAGTCACAGCAGTAGCCCTGGCTACTGCTTCTCTGCAAACAGAAAAGGATAATTGAAACCAGGATGTTCTGGTAGTCTTATGTCTTTCTTAAATATTAGAGCAAGTATTGCTCTTACCTTTATTATTGAATTTGAATCTTCTTTTATTTCTAGACTGTACAATCTGATGCATGATTTTTTTATAAATATTTCATACTCTTGTGAATTGGATCTTTTTACTTTGAGCATATATTTTAGAATATGTGTATGTTAAAGGATCACCACAATGTCTTCAGTGTGAAGTCAGGCTCACTGTGGGACAGTTTAACAGTCAGGAAAAAGCTAAACTGGTCAGTATTAATGTCTAGCCCTACCAAAAATAGCCACTAGCATCTGAGGATGAAAATAATTGAAGTATCTCCAGGAAACAGTTAGGCTTAACTATTTTTGAAAATATAACTGTTTCTCCCCTCTGCTGCTTTAGATGTTGCTTTACATAGAACCAGAAAATGGAGGTTTTCATAGCTAAAGCATGTGTGCCTGTTTCATCTAATCAAGCAGAGCTACAATATTCATATCGAATAAAATTATAATAATAAATTACTAAACTAAGTATCAAGTAATTAAAATAGCTTATATATTTGGAAGTAAAGGAGAATAAGTCAACTGGCAGAAGAGCAGTACTGAAGGAAGAGATCCAGGTTTAAATCTGGCTTAACTCAGGCCAATTTTAAGGATTTTCTTTATAGATTACTTGTAATGTCAGGCCAAGAATTTAAATTATTTTAAGAGAGGCATTTAATTTTAATAAACCAGCTATTAGAAAAATCTGAAATGATCGCTGTTTTTCGTGTCAGAGATTTAAAAACTGAAAAGGTATATATACTTCAGACAGAAAATAAAATTTGGTTTAGTTTGGATTCCCTTTTTTTTTAAATTACCTTATATAACATGAAGACTTTAACTGAGTCAACAATACTTTACCTTTTAAGACATTAGTAATTAGTAAATTACTTGCAAATAGTATTAAAAGGAAATTTTGACCTCCAATATAAGCAGTCTTGTCTTAAAATTTCCATTAAATTTTTTCCTTTTGAGTATTATATGTGTGTGAGTATACATATAAATACATGCCCAATTGACCATTATATATATGTGTTTATGCACATACATACATATGAAGACACAATGATATTCAAAAAGGTTTCAAAAGGTAGTAAATCATTAAAATTTCTTAAAGACTTAAATGATTCTTGCACATATGAAACTCTTCACTTCCCACAAGCCATCACTAAACAGAAATGGCTAGAAATGTCTTTTTGCTTGTCTGCTTGCTCACTTTCCTTTTTTTTTTCTGGTGGTTAAGGTATTATGCATGAATCATGATATAAGCTACTGGTAAATAGCTTTTAATTCTCTTATGGCAGAAGATTGGTCCTCACATATTAACTTTATGCACCTTCTCCCTCATCGTTTCCTTTAAATCCATCCCCCCAAACAGCTTTCTAAGAGTTCAGTTAAGGCTTTTGACTAAAGGGCAGAAAAGAGCTATGGTGATACAGTCCTGGTGGCACAGTTAGCAGTTGCTGCTACCAGTACTAAATAGTGGTTTACAATGAACCATAGGAGGCAGGGATATTACAAAAAAGATGGAGAAGAGGAATCTGTGATCTTCTTTTCTGATAACTTCAACTCATAATTTTAAGTGCTGTGTTATAGGACTACAATTTGTAATGTCAGTTCATTTTTATTACTGTATTAAGTCCTTTAAGACCCTGAAGTACATATCTAAGAAGAATAAGATTTTTAACTTCCATTTTTACCTTTTATAAACACAGAATAGACTAGCAGATTATTAGCTTAATTTGGGTGCTGTAATTGCAAGAATAAGTAAAATAGCAATATGAAATAATACATAGAAGTTCTAGTTTTACGTAACAGCTAAAAAGAAGGTTTTTGCACGATCTTATGGCCTGGGAAGTTGACAAGTCAAAGTTTTAAAAGTAAAATATACTCTTCTGAAGTATTATGAAGAGGCTGAAATTCTTGATTTTTAGATTTAAAATGCTTTTGGGGAAACTATGTTAAGGTGTCTGCCAAGAAGATAGCCTTCCTTTATTATATGTATATATCTTTTTAAGGCAAAGAACATCTATATTTCCTTTAGATCACTAAAATCAAACTATTTTTTTTCCTCTTCAAGCATTTCTCAGATGTTTTTTTTTAAATCTATCCATTTTCTTCATCTGTTTTTATTTTATTCTTCATTATAATCTGAACAGAAACAGTTCTCATATGTGATCAGTTGCTAGTTCTCTTCTTCATCCCTCCCCTCTCACCTTCATTTTATATGCCATAACATAGGTAAAATAAGAGAACTAATTTCCCCAGTTCATTCAAGAAACTTCCATTACTTTGTCTCAACTTACACAGAAACTATTTCCACTGTCCTTATTGAAGTTAACAGTTATCAGAAAGCCAGGTAGTTGTCTCTTAATTATTGAGAGAGAACGTGTTGTGAAAGAAAAAGCAATTCATGCTATTCATTCTTTGCTCTGTTTGTATGAAAAGGTTTTCCATAGGAGAATTTCTAGTATAGTCAAAGGACGAAAGGTAAAATTATTGGTCATCTTTTATACTGTGTACGTACAAAAACAATGAGATGTTCATTTTTGTTTTAAAACTTGTTTTCCACATGAGGGTCTCACTGAACCCATTTTTATATGTATCTTGCTGGCCTGAAGTTTTGAAGTTTATGTTGGCATCAGAAAATCAAATTAGGCAGAATTACTTTATGTGGTTGATTTTCATATGGATCAACTCATCACATTAATTTCTTGTATCAGTGAGGAAAAATTAGTTGTTTTTCCCCAATTAATGGTGAAACTCAAGTATGATGTTTCTTTTAAAGGATTCTGCCTCCAAAATACTTTTGGTGAGGTCTTCCATTTTCATTATTTTGTGCTACTGCCTTTTAAAAAAAACTAGCTATCTTTGAAATAGCACAGAAATGCTTCATAATTGCAAAACAACCTCTTGACTTAGTGTCTTCATATCTAAAGGGTGTAAAAATACTGATATTTCAGTGATACTTCACTTGCTGCCAGAAAAAAATATACTCAATCTTTTGTAAAAGGGAGGAGGATTTTTGCATACATTTTTACTCTTTAAATAAAGACAATATACTGTCATAATAACAATTATGTATTTCTTGGTGGTTTTTATTTTATAATTTTACATAAAACAATTACTTTCTATTTTTGCTCAGATAAAAAATATTTGTGCATAAAATGTAAAAATAGCAAAATAAGAAAAATAAAACTATTATATGGTATATTTTTGTGTTTTCTATTTAGAAGTTTCTTTTCTCCATACAAATGTCTCAACTTTCCTGGTTTAGGTTGGATGAAAATATGATAGTCCTTTTCTGATGTATTGTACATATGATTCCCGTAAGCTTTACTCAAAAACTATAATATGAGGAAAACAGATTTCACTGAACTAAAATTAGGTGTTAAGAGTTTAGTCTTTTTAAAAAAATAAATGAAATCCCACCTATAAAGCTGAAGTGTTTTAGAATGGCAACAAAAAAAATGGTGACTCAGTACTTGTCAAAAGGCATACTCATTATTGTTAAGTTAGAAATACAAGGTAAAGCCTTCTTTTTTAATTAAAACAAAATTACTTGTCCATGTTGGCTGAGTAGTAGTAACAGGCTGTTTCACCCAAGATCAGAGTATAAAGGAACTGAAAGGGAAAGGAGAATGCATGACTTGTGCTGTTTATGGTCAAGTAATGATCAAATTGACTGACAGGCTTAAATTCTGGCTTAAGTGAAATAAATTACTATAAAAACAATCCAATTTTATCTCTTTTGAAGTGATGAAAATCATCAGGAAATCAGGTATATTTTTCTCCCAAGACACTGATTTTTTTGTGTGTGTATATGACTTTAATGCTTAATTTGCAAGCTAAGTGCATGTTTAAAAAGCCTTTTTACCACTAGTAAACTGGTTTTGAACACTGCTTTTAAAACTTTCTGGGGTGAAGGACCACTTTTTATTTCCAATTTGTCACAGAGTGAAACTTCCATAAATAAAAATGAGTATATGGGGGGAGGGAAAAATAAGTTGTATAATAACTGGTATATAGCTCACTTTTACAAGACAAACTCCTGGAAGTGAATCACACAATACATATACTTAGTGAAGAACTGTATACTTGGCATATGGTTAAGATGGTAAATTTTATGTGTATTTTGCCACAATTTTTTTTATAATTACTAGAATTTAAAAATTCAATGTAATTCACCAAATTAACAGAATACAGGGAGAGAAAACATTGTCACAATAAATGCAGGCAAAAGTGTATAATAAAATTCAGCATCCACTCATGATTGAAAACTGAGCAGACTAGAATTAGAAGGGAGCTTCCTTAACCTGATAAAAAGTACCTATAAAAAATCTACAGCTAACATAATGCTTTCTTTTCCTCCTAAGATTCGGGTGAAGGCAAAGACATATCTATGTGAGGTCATCATTTTCTATTCAGCACTGTACTAAAGATACTAGCCTGTGAAATAAGAGAAAGAAAAAGCATACATACTGTAAGAAAAAACTGCATAAGGAGGGGGCTCAAAATGGTGGCATGAGTAGGAGGGTGGAAATATCCCAAAATGATATATATTTTTGAAAATACAACAAATACAACTAATCCTAAAAGAGAGACCAGAAGATACAGTACAACAGGCCAGGCTACATCTACATGTGCAAGAACTCAGCATCTCACGAAAAGGGTAAGATACAAAGCTGTGACCTGGTGGGACCCGAGCACTCATCCCACCCCAGCTCACCAGCGGGAGAAAAAGAATCAGAGTGGAAGCACAGGACCACTAAAACCAGCCCTAGTAATCTGCACTAGGAGCACAGACACACATTGCATGGTGCACTGGACATTAGAGAAATGGAAAAGTAAAATCCGAAGTGGGGACTGCAAATGGGTCCCCACAGTCGGCTCCCCTGGGGCAAAAGAAAAGCGGGTGCTTTTTAAAGGTCTTAAAGGGACAAGGGATCAACAGCTGGATAAAATCATCCCAGCACACTCAGCCCAGCAGGCTGGGAATCTTGAGGAACTTCAGGCCCCCTAAGGACCTGGGGGTAAAGCAGACCTGGAGCCCAACATGCCGATAAGCAGCCTGCCATTTGTTCCCCCCGGCCGGTGCTGCAAGCAAACCAGCTGACCCGCCACAGCTATGGAGCACCGGAGAATAGCCCCACCCAAAGCAACCACACAGTATTTTCCCAGCGTACAGCTAACTGGAACAGACCCAGAGGCTACCACCCCCATGCAGTAGCACAGTACAGACAGAATAAGCCGGAGGGAGGTCTGGAAGGCACGAAGGGGTGCCGTTCTTGCAGGAGAACACACCCAGTGCAGCTGTGAACTTCAGAGCCCTAGGCTGTCCCAAGGGCCACCTCGCCCTCGGCAATTCAAGAGATTATAGCAGAGACTGTTCCCAGTGTGCAGGTAGACGGCACAGGCAGCGGAGAAGGGCAAGGCGACCAGCAAACAGGAAGAGACTTTGTTCTCCCAGCTGACACATGGATCACCTGCCTGGGACCACTTGTATTGCCATGAAAAGGCAGAAGAACCTGGTCCAGTCAAAAAGTACTCAGACAGCACCAGAAAGAGGGTCTGGTGACATAGATATAAACAATATTCCTGAAAAAGAATTCAAAATAAAAGTCATAACCATACTGAAGGACCTGCAGAGAAATATGCAAGAGCTAAGGGATGTAGTACAGATGGAAGTAACAGAAATGAAACAATAAATGCAAGAATACAAGGTCATAAGAGCAGACTGGACAAGTGCAAGAGACTGTTAATGGAATAGAAACCAGAGAACAGGAATACAGAGAAGGTGAGGTAGAGAGAGATAAAAGATCTCTAGGAATAAAAGAATATTAGGAGAACTGTGTGACCAATCCAAATGGAACAATATTCACATTGTAGGGGTACCAGAAGAAGAAGAGAGAGAAAAAGGAATAGAAAGTGTCTTTGAAGAAATAACTGGTGAAAATTTACCCAAGCTAGAGAAGGAAACAGTCTCTCAGACCATGGAAACCCACAGATCTCCTAACACAAGGGACCCAAGGAGGACAACACCAATACATGTAATGACTAAAATGGCAAAGATCAAAGACAAGGACAGAGTATTAAAGGCAGCCAGAGAGAGAAAAAAGATCACTTAGAAAGGAAAACCCATCAGGCTACCATCAGACTTCTCAACAGAAAACTTATTGGCCAAAAGAGAATGGCATGATATATTTAATGCAATGAAACAGAAGGACCTTGAACCAAGAATACTGTATCCAGCATGATTATCATTTAAATTTTGTTTTTGTTGTCACTAATCTACAATTACATAAAGAACATTATATCTACTAGAGTTCCCCCTTCACAAAGTCTCCCACATAAACCCCATTACAGTCACCATCCATCAGCATAGTAAGATGTTGTAGAATTAGTACTTGTCTTCTCTGTGTTGCACAGCCCTGCCCATACCCCCTTATACATTACTAATCACAACGCCCCCTTTCTTTTTCCCTGCCCTTATCCCTCCCATCCTCCCCAGTCCCTTTCCCTTTGGTAACTGTTAGTCCTTTCTTGGGTTCTGTGATTCTACTGCTGTTTTGTTCCTTCAGTTTTTCTTTGTTCTTATACTCCACATATGACTGAAATCATTTGGTATTTGTCTTTCCTGCCTGGCTTATTTCACTGAGTGTAATACCCTCTAGCTCCATCCATGTTGTTGCAAATGATAGGATTTGTTTTCTTCTTATGGATGAGTAATATTCCATTGTGTATAGTACCACATCTTCTTTATCCATTCAGCTACTGATGGACACTTAGATTGCTTCCATTTCTTGGCTATTGTAAATAGTGCTGCAATAAACATCGGGGTGCATCTGTCTTTTTCAAACTGGGCTTCTGTATTCTTAGGGTAAATTCCTGGAACTGGAATTCCTGGGTCAAATGATATTTCTATTTTGAGCTTTTTGAGGAACCTCCATACTGCTTTCCATAGTGGTTGAACTAATTTACATTCCCACCAGCAGTGTATGAGGGTTTCCTTTTCTCCACAACCTCACCAACATTTGTTGTTGTTTGTCTTTTGGATGGTAGCCATCCTTACTGGTGTGAGGTGATACCCCATTGTGGTTTTAATTTGCGTTTCTCTGATAACCAGCGATGTGGAGCATCTTTTCATGTGTGTGTTGGCCATCTGAATTTCTTCTTTGGAGAACTGTCTGTTCAGCTCCTCAGCCCATTTTTTAATTGGATTACTTGCTTTTTGTTTGTTGAGGTGTGTGAGCTCTTTATATATTTTGGATGTCAACCCTTTATTGGATATGTCATTTACAAATATATTCTCCCATACTGTAGGATGACTTCTTGTTGTACTGATGGTCTCCTTTGCTGTACAGAAGCTTTTCAGCTTGATATAGTCCCACTTGTACATTTTTCCTTTTGTTTCCCTTGCCCAGGGAGATATGTTCATGAAGAAGTCGCTCATGTTTATGTCCAAGAGATTTCTGCCTGTGTTTTTTGTGAGAGTTTTATGGTTTCATGGCTTACATTCACGTCTTTGATCCACTTCAAATTTACGTTTGTGCATGGGGTTAGAAAGTGATCCAGTTTCATTCTCTTATATGTAGCAATCCAGTTTTGCCAGTACAATCTGTTGAAGAGACTGTCATTTCCCCATTGTATACCCATGGCTCCTTTGTCAAATATTAATTGACTATATATGTTTGGATTAATGTTTGGAGTCTCTATTCTATTCCACTGGTCTGTGGCTCTGTTCTTGTGCCAGTACCAAATTGTCTTGATTATTGTTGCTTTGTAGTAGAGCTTGAAGTTGGGAAGTAATATTCCTCCCCCCCGTTTATTCTTCCTTCTCAGGATTGCTTTGGCTATTCGGGGTCTTTGGTGGTTCCATATGAATTTTAGAACTATTTGTTCCAGTTCGTTGAAGAATGCTGTTGGTAATTTGATAGGGATTGCATCAAATCTGCATATTGCTTTGGGGGGGGATGGCCATTTTAACGATATTAATTCTTCCTAGCCAAGAGCATGGGATGAGTTTCCATTTGTTAGTGTCCTCTTTAATTTCTCTTAAGAGTATCTTATAGTTTTCAGGGTATAGGTCTTTCACTTCTTTGGTTAGGTTTATTCCTAGGTATTTTATTCTTTTTTATGCAATTGTGAATGGAATTGTTTTCCTGATTTCTCTTTCTATTGGTTCATTGTTAGTGTATAGGAAAGCCACAGATTTCTGTGTATTAATTTTGTATCCTGCAACTTTGCTGTATTCCAATATTAGTTCTAGTAGTTTTGGAGTAGAGTCTTTAGGGTTTTTTAATGTACAATATCATATCATTTGCAAATAGTGACAGTTTAACTTCTTCTTTACCAATCTGGATTCCTTGTATTTGTTTTGTCTAATTGCCGTGGCTAGGATCTCCACTACTATGTTGAATAACAGTGGGGAGGGTGGGCATCCCTGTCTTGTTCCTGACCTCAGAGGAAAAGCTTTCAGCTTCTCGCTTTTCAGTATGATGTTGGCTGTGGGTTTATCATATATGGCCTTTATTATGTTGAGGTACTTGCCCTCTATACCCATTTAGCTGAGAGTTTTTATCATGAATGGATGTTGAATTTTGTTGAATGCTTTTTCAGCATCTATGGAGATGATCATGTGGTTTTTGTCCTTCTTGTTGTTGATGTGGATGATGTTGATGGATTTTCGAATGTTGTACCATCCTTGCATCCCTGGGATGAATCCCACTTGGTCGTGGTGTATGATCCTTTTGATATATTCTTGAATTCGGTGTGCTAATATTTTGTTGAGTATTTTTGTATCTACGTTTATCAGGGATATTGGTCTGTAGTTTTCTGTTTTGGTGGAGTCTGCCTGGTTTTGGTATTAGGGTGATGTTGGCTTCCTAGAATGAGTTTGGGAGTATTCCGTCCTCTTCTATTTTTTGGAAAAATTTAAGGAGAATGGGTATTATGTCTTCTCTGTATGTCTGATAAAATTCTGAGGTAAATCCATCTGGCCCGGTGGTTTTGTTCTTGGGTAGTTTTTTGATTACCGCTTCAATTTCTTTGCTCGTAATTTGTTTGTTTAAATTTTGTGTTTCTTCCTTGGTCAGTCTTGGAAGGTTGTATTTTTCTAGGAAGTTGTCCATTTCTTCTAGGTTTTCCAGCTTGTTAGCATATAGGTTTTCATAGTAGTCTCTAATAATTCTTTGTATTTCTGTGGAGTCTGTCATGATTTTTCCTTCTCGTTTCTGATTCTGTTGATGTGTGTTGATTCTCTTTTTCTCTTAATAAGTTTGGCTAGAGGCTTATCTATTTTGTTTATTTTCCCAAAGAACCAGCTCTTGGTTTCATTGATTTTTTTCTATTGTTTTATTCTTCTGAATTTTATTTATTTCTTCTCTGATCTTTATTATGTCCCTCTTTCTGCTGACTTTAGGCCTCATTTGTTCTTCTTTTTCCAATTTCAATAATTGTGATGTTAGACTATTCATTTGGGACTGTTCTTCCTTCTTTAAATGTGCCAGGATTTCTATATACTTTCCTCTAAGACTGCTTTCTCTGTGTCTGACAGAAGTTGGGGCTTTGTGTTGTTGTCATTTGTTTCCATATATTGCTTGATCTCCATTTTAATTTGGTTGTTGATCCACTGATTATTTAGGAGCATATTGTTAAGCCTCCATGTGTTTGTGAGCCTTTTTGCTGTCTTTGTACAATTTAGTTCTAATTTTATACCTCTGTGGTCTAAGAAGTTGGTTGGTAGAATTTCAATCTTTCTTAATTTACTGAGGCTCTTTGTGGCCTAGTATGTGGTCTATTCTGGAGAATGTTCCATGTGAACTTGAGAAGAATGTGTATCCTGTTGCTTTTGGATGTAGAGTTGTATAGATGTCTATTAGGTCCATCTGTTCTAGTGTGTTGTTCAGTGCCTCTGTGTCCTTACTTATTTTTATGTCTGGTGGATCTGTCTTTTGGAGTGAATGGTGTGTTGAAGTCTCCCAAATGAATGCATTGCATTCTATTTCCTCCTTTAATTCTCTTAGTATTTGTTTCACATATGTTGGTGCTCCTGTATTGGGTGCATATGTATTTATAATGGTTATATCCTCTTGGTGGACTGAGCCCTTTATCATTACATAATGTCCTTCTTTATCTCTTGTTACTTTCTTTGTTTTGAAGTCTATTTTGTCTGATAGTAGTACTGCAACACCTGCTTTTTTCTCCCTGTTGTTTGCATGCAATGTTTTTCCATCCCTTGACTTTTAGTCTGTGCATGTCTTTGGGTTTGAGGTGAGTCTCTTGTAAACAGCATATAGATGGATCTTGTTTTTTTATCCATTCTATTACTCTGTATCTTTTGATTGGTACATTCAGTTCATTTACATTTAGGGTGATTATTGAAAGATACATACTTTTTGCCATTGCAGGCTTTAGATTCGTCGTTTCCAAAGCTTCAAGGTTAGCTTCTTTAGTATCTTACTGTCTAACTTAACTCATTTATTGTGCTATTATAAACACTGTCTGGTGATTCTTTATTTCTCTCCTTTCTTATTCCTCCTCTTCCATTCTTTATATGTTGGTTGTTTTATTCTGTGATCTTTTTGTTTCTTTTAACTACTTTTGTGGGTAGTTGATTTTATTTTTTGCCTTTAGTTAGTCTTTGGTTGGTCTGCTTTCTTTGCTGTGATTTTATTTTCTCTGGTGACATCTATTTAGTCTCAGGATTGCTCCCATCTAGAACAGTCCCTCTAAAATATCCTGTACAGGTGGTTTGCGAGAGGCAAATTCCCTCAACTTTTGCTTGTCTGGGAATTGTTTAATCCCTCCATATTTAAGTGATAATCATGCTGGATACAGTATTCTTGGTTCAAGCCCCTTCTGTTTCATTGCATTAAATATATCATGCCTTTCTCTTCTGGCCTGTAAGGTTTCTGTTGAGAAGTCTGATGTTAGCCTGATGGGTTTTCCTTTGTATGTGACCTTTTTCCTCTCACTAGCTGCCTTTAATACTCTGTCCTTGTCCTTGATCTTTGCCATTTTAATTATGTGTCTTTATGTTGTCCTCCTTGGGTCCTTTCTGTAGGGATTTCTGTGTACTTCTGTGGTCTGATCGATTACTTCCATCCCCAGTTTGGGAAGTTTTCACCAATTATGTCTTCAAATACACTTTCTATCCCTTTTTCTCTCTTCTTCTGGTACCCCTATAATGCAAATATTGTTCCTTTTGGATTGGTTGTACAGTTCTCTTAATATTGTTTCATTCCTGGAGATCCTTTTCTCTCTCTCTCTATCAGCTTCTCTGTGTTCCTGTTCTCTGATTTCTATTCCATTAACGGCCTCTTGAACCTCATCCAGCCTGCTCTTAAGTCCTTCCAGAGATTGTTTCATTTCTGTCATCTTCCTCCAGACTTCATCCCTTAACTCTTACATATTTCTCTGAAGATCCATTAGCATGGTTATGACCTTTATTTTGAATTCTTTCTCAGGAAGGTTGGTTAGGTCTATCTCCTTCTCAGGGGTTGACTCTGTGATTATGGTCTGGATCAAATTCTGCCTTTTCATGGCGATAGTGGTAGTTGTGGGGAGCTGGTGCATGTGTCGGCTTGGAGAATGTCCCTTCTTGCTAGTTGTGGCCTTTCTCTCCTGGGAGAACAGTGACCCCTAGCAGCTTGTGCTGGGCAGCTGTGCGCAGACTGTATATGTGTTTCTTGCCCAGCCACTGTGGAAGAAGCTCTGCCTGGTTACTGTGGGTGTGGCCGCTGCCACTATGGTGCAGTCACGCAGAGGGGGAACAGGTGGGAGGCTGTTTATCACTGTGAGGGGCCTCCGAGCTGCTCTGCCACCCAGGGCGTTGGTATGCCCATCTGTATGCTGCTTAGAAGAGACACACCTCAAACCCAAAGATATACACAGACTAAAAGTGAACGGATGGACAAAGATATTGCATGCAAACAATAGGGAGTAAAAAGCAGGTGTTGCAGTACTTGTATCAACAAAATAGACTTCAAATTAAAGAATGTAATGAAATAAAGAAGGCGTTACATAATGATAAAGGGCTCAGTCCAACAGAGGATATAACCATTATAAATATATATGCACCCAACACAGGAGCGACAACATTTGTGAAACAAATACTAACAGAACTAAAGGAGGAAATAGAATGCAATGCATTCATTTTGGGAGACTTCAACACACCACTCACTCCAAAGGACAGATCCACCTGACAGAAAATAAATAAGGACACAGAGGCATTGAACAACATACTAGAACAAATGGACCTAACAGACATCTATAGAACTCTACATCCAAAAGCAGGGGGAGACACATTCTTTCAAGTGCACATGGAACATTTTCCAGAATAGACCACATACTAAGCCACAAAAACAACCTCAGTAAATTTTTAAAAATTGAAATTCTACCAATCTATTTCTCAGGCCACAGAGGTATAAAACCAGAAATAAATTGTACAAAGAAAGCAAAAGGCTCACAAACACATGGAGGCTTCACAACATGCTCCTAAATAATCAATGGATCAATGACCAAATTAAAACAGATCAAGCAATATATGGAGACAAATGAGAACAACAGCACAAAGCCCCAAATTCTGGGACACATGGAAAGCAGTTCTAAGAGGAAAGTATATAGCAATTCAGCCTATTTAAAGAAGGAAGAACAATCCCAAATGAATAGTCTAAATTCACAATTGTTGAAACTGGAAAAGGAAGAACAAATAAGGCCCAAATTCAGCAGAAGGAGGGACATAATAAAGATCAGAGAAGAAATAAAATTGAAAAGAATAAAACAATAGGAAAAATCTATAAAAGCAAGAGCTGCTTCTTTGAGAAAATAAGCAAAATATATGAACCCCTACCCAGACTTATTAGAGAAAAAGAGAATCTACACAGATAAACAGAATCAGAAACAAGAAAGGTAAAATCATGATGGTCCCCACAGAAATACAAAGTATTTTTAGAGAATACTATGAAAATCTATATGCTAACAAGCTGGAGAACCTAGGAGAAATGGACATCTTGCTAGAAAAATACAACCTTTCAAGACTGACCAAGGAAGAAACAGAAAATCTAAGCAGACCAATTACCAGCAATGAACTTGAATTGGTAATCAAAAAACTACACAAGTACAAAACCCCTGATCCAGATGGGTTCACTGCTGAATTTTATCAGACCATAATACCAACTCTCCTTAAAGTTTCCCCAAAAAAATAGAAGAGGAGGGAAAACTTCCACACTCATTCTATGAAGCCAGTATCACTCTAATACCAAAAGAAGGCAAAGACCACACCTAAAAAGAAAGTTACAGACCCATACCCCTGATGAACATAGATGAAAAAATACTCAACAAAATATTAGCAAACGGAATTAAAAAATACATCAAGAAGATCATACGCCATGATCAAGTGAGATTACTCTCAGGGATGCAAGGATTGTACAACATTCAAAAATCCATCATCATCCACCGCGTCAACAAAAAGAAGGACAAAAACCACATGATCATCTCCACAGATGCTGAAAAAGCATTCGACAAAATTCACCATCCATTCATGATAAAAACTCTCAGCAAAATGGGTATAGTGGGCAAGTACATCAACATAATAAAGGCCATATATGACAACCCAACAGCCAACATCAGACTTAACAATGAGAAGCTGAAAGCTTTTCACCTAAGATCGGGAACAAGACAGGGATGCCCACTCTTCCCACTGTTATTCAACATACTACTGGAGGTCCTAGCCATGGCAATCAGACAAAACAAAGAAATTCAAGGCATCCAGATTAGTAAAGAAGAAGTCAAGTTGTCACTATTTGCTGATGACATTGTATTCTACATAAAAAACCCTGAAGAATCCACTCCAAAACTACTAGATCTAATATCTGAATTCAGCAAAGTTGCGGGATACAAAATTAATACACAGAAATCTGTTGCATTCCTATACACTAACGATGAACTAGCAGAAAGATATCAGGAAAACAATTCCATTCATAATTGCATCAGAAAGAATAAAGTAGTTAGGAATACACTTATGCAAGAAGTGAAAGACCTATACCCTGAAAACTATGCGACACTCTTAAGAGAAATTAAAGAGGACACTAATAAATGGAAATTCATCCCATGCTCTTGGCTAGGAAGAATTAATATTGTCAAAATAGCCATCCTGCCTAAAGCAATCTACAGATTCGATGCAATCCCTATCAAATTACTAATAGCATTCTTCAACGAACTGGAACAAATAGTTCAAAAATGCATATGGAAACACTAAGGACCATGAATAGCCAAAGCCATCCTGAGAAGGAAGAATAAAGTGGGGGGGATCTTGCTTCCCAACTTCAAGCTCTACTACAAAGCCACAGTAATTAAGACAATTTAGTACCAGCACAAGAACAGAGCCACAGACCAGTGAAACAGAATAGACCAGATTTTAACCCAAACATATATGGTCAATTAGTATACAATAAAGGATCCATGGACATACAATGGGAAAATGATAGCCTCTTCAATAGCCGGTGTTGGCAAAACTGGATAGCTACATGTAAGAGAATGAAACTTGATCATTGTCTAATCCCATACACAAAAGTAAATTCAGAGTGCATCAAAGACTTGTATGTAAGTTATGAAACCATAAAACTCTTTGAAAAAAACATAGGCAAAAATCTCTTGGACAGAAACATGAGCAACTTCTTCATGAACATATGTCCCCAGCAAGGGAAACAAAAGCAAAAATTATCAAGTGGGACTATATCAAGCTGTAAAGCTTCTGTAAAGTAAAGAACACCACTAATTGAACAAAAAGGTATCCTACAGTATGGGAGAATATATTCATAAGTGACAGATCCGATAAAGGGTTCATATCCAAAATATATAGAGAGCTCACACACCTCAACAAGCAAAGAGCAAATAATCCAATTAAAAAATGGGCAGAAGAGCTGAACAGACAGTTCTCCAAAGAAGAAATTCAGATGGCCAAAAGACACATGAAAAGATGCTCCACATTGCTAGTTATCAGAGAAATGCAAATTAAAACCACAATGAGATATCGCCTCACACCAGTAAGAATTGCCACCATCCAAAAGGCAAACAACAAATGTTGGCGAGGTTGTGGAGAAAGGGGAACCCTCCTACACTGCTCTTGGGAATGTAAACTTGTTCAACCATTGTGGAAAGCAGTATGGAGGTTCCTCAAAAACTCAAAATAGAAATACCATTTGACCCAGGAATTCCACTTCTAGGAATTTACCCTAAGAATGCAGCCTCCCACTTTGAATAGGACAAATTGCACCCCTATATTTGTCACAACCAAGAAATGGAAGCAACCTAAGTCTCCATCAGTAGATGAATGGATAAAGAAAATGTGGTACAATGGATTATTATTCAACCGTAAAAAAAAAAAAAAACCCTACCATTTGCAACAGCATGGATGGAGCTAGAGGGTATTATGCTCAGTGAAACAAGCCAAGTGGAAAAGGACAAGTGTCAAAAGATTTCACTCATATGTGGAGTATAAGAACAAAGACAAAAACTGAAGGAACAGAACAGCAGCAGACTCACAGAACCCAGGAATGAACTAACAGTTACCAAAGGGAAAGGGACTGGGGAGTGTGCGTAGGAAGGGAGGGATAAGGGGGAATATGGGGCATTTTGATTAGCACACATAATATAAGGGTTGCACAGGGAAGGCAGTATATACAGAGAAGACAAGTAATTATACTATAGCAACATACTACGCTGTTGAAGAGTGACTGTAATGGGGTATGTGGTGGATACTTGATGATGGTGGGAATTCAGTAACCATAATGTTGCTCATGTAATTGTAGATTAATGATACCAAAAAATGTTTTTATGAAATAGTAAAGTGGTTTATTTTGTAGAACTTGACATTTTTTACATGTCAAGTATCTCCTTAAGTTTAAATTTTATATGTATTTCTGACATACTAGGATCAACACAATACTTTTCATCATAAACAATAAAGAGTGTAATTACAGATAAAAGCTCTTTCTTGACACAAATTGGCATGGTTTATGGGACTGGTAAGTACAAGATAAAGTACAAGTCAAAGAACCAACTGCTGCCAGTCTGCCATTTTCAAAGGTACTTCTTGCCCAGGGCATTGGGGCATTTCTCTGGCTCTTTTGTTGACTGTTTCCTAATCATCTTTATAGCTAAGGTTTTAAAATGCAGTGTTAATCAAGGGAGAATCAAACCACAAGCTCATGGCTTCCAATCCAATGGAGGAGGAAACAAAATGACTGAGTCATTAACACACAAACCTGAACCCTGGTTTAATGTCTGATAAGCAGTGCTTCTTGGAGAAGAGTTCACTGAAACTGAAGCCTGTGTAAATTTAACCCTTAAACCAACTCTAGCAGGAGATCCTTGTACACCATGCTAAGGAGATTGTATTTTTTTTCTAAGGAAAATAGGAAGCCATGAAAGAGTTTTATTAGTTGGTGTGATGGAATCATTTCCATGTTAGCAAAATGTGTTACCTTATGGTAATTTGTGTCTATTATTTCTTGTGAAATAGTTGCAAGTTTGTAGATAGATTTATTGTAATTGAAGATTCTACTTACTGGACATTTTCAAGACACCTGTCCTCTGTAATTTGAGGTTTAACTGTAAACTTCTTTTCTTCTTTGGTGTTTAAGAATTATGAATGCACCCTTTTTTGGAACAAACTATGAAATACTTCACCCAAATTTTTTGAGCAAATGATATATAAAATACTGCAAATAATTACATTTATAAAATTTTATTTATGTACATTTTCCAGAAACCCATCCATTGCACAGTTTCTCCCATGGGGTGAGGAAAAATTCAGTGACACAGTTTTAAAGCACAATATGGTTTTGTAGATGACACTCCTACATCTGAGATATTTGTTTTGAGAAAGATTCCCTGTGATAATGTTTTCTTAAAGTTCTTTATATTATGGAATATTTCACATCCCCAGGAGAGAAAGAATATCATATATAAGAACCTCTGTGTTTTTATCACCCTGCTTCAACAGTTTTCAATACATGCCTTTTTTAAGTGTATATATATTTTTAAGTGTATATATACTCACTGAAATATTTTGAAGGAAATATGAGATAATGCATTTCATCCATAACTACTTCAGTATACTTTTCTAAAATATAAGGATTCTTTGAGGATATTGGATTAAAGATGGTGGCATGAGAGGTGAGACAGACACCTCCTCCAAAACCACATATAATACAAAAATATAATTAATACAACTAATCATGAAAGTGTTGGCAGCCGCGCTCAGAAAATAGCGCCCAATGCAGGGCAGCCGGAAGGCCCCGAACTTCCTAATGACAAATCATCCCACACCACTAAACTACATGCTAATTGCGCCTTGGCATAAGGACCAATGAGACCCACCAAATGGTTATGCTAATAAGGCATATGGAGCCACACCAACCAGGTCAGAGCATGAGAACTATATAAGCAAGCCTCTCCTTCCCCTCTGGGTCCTGCCCAACTCATTTGTTTCACAAAGAGCTGAAGAATAAAGCTTTCTGCAGAAGAATCCTGCTGTTGTTGCATGCTGTTCTTGCCGGCGAGGACAGGGCACGCGAAAAGTGGTGCCGAAACCCGGGAACCAGAACATCACCGGCACAGGGAGGACCCTTAAGACATCTGGAGAGGATTCAGAACTGCAGGTCAGAAGAAAGCCCGGAGGGGTAAGTTCCGAGAGGCCCCTGCCTTTTAGGATGATGGTTGATGGTTCTCTGTAAATAAGGAGGCACCATGGGGAATGCACCGTCATTAGTCACAGCGCTGCAGACAGCTCTCAAAGAGCGAAACTTGAAGGTCTCCAGCAAAGTCTTAGGATCTTTTGTGAAGGAGATAGACCGTGTGGCCCCCTGGTTCATTTGTTCAGGGTCCCTCTCAATCCCGAGCTGGGACAAACTGGGGAAAGATCTTGATAGAGAGGAGGAGGAGGGTAGCCTGAGGGGAGGCACCAGGCCCCTCTGGAAACTGATTAGAGCTTGTCTGCAAGATGAGAGATGTGAAAAGGTAATAAAAAAAGGTCAGAGAGCATTAACAGATATCCAAGAGAGCATGTCAGAAATGGAACGGGAAACAGAGAGCGCGCGCGGCCGAAAAAAGGCCACAAAAACGAAGGTAAAGAAACCTCAGAGTGAGGGAGAAAGCCCGCCTAGGGCAAAAGCGAAAGAGCCCCGAGAAGCGAGTGACGATCGCCTCGGAGAAAATAGTAAATACCCCTGGAAAGAGTTGAGGGACCTCCAACTCTCCAATAGGGAATCTGAGGAGGAATTAACGTCCGCAGAGGAAGGGGAAGAGAATAAAACCGCAGAGTGCAGAAGTAAGGGAACCAGCAAAGTTGAAAAGCGGACCAAGGAAAAAATGAAAGTAGGGTGTCCCCCGACGCCCGTTGCCCCGCCACCTTACGTGAGTGGTGCACTCTCCTTTTGCCACCCAGATACTCTTCAGGTAATTAGACAAATGTTTCCTGTATTTGAGGATAATGGCGTACGTTCTCACCAGCCCCTGAGCCATAAACAAGTTAAGGAGTTAGCAGAATCCGTTCGGGCTTATGGAGTCAGTGCTAACTATACCATAGCACAAGTTGAGAGATTAACAGAGACAGCCATGACACCCGCAGACTGGCAATATGTAACTAAGGCATGCCTTTCTAGTATGGGGCAATACATAGAATGGAAGGCATTGTGGCATGATATCAGCATGACCCAGGCACGCGCAAACGCGGCCGAAGGACAGCCTGTGTGGTCATATGATATGCTGATGGGCCAAGGACAGTGGGTAGCCAACCAGACCGCCTTCCCCTTACAGGTATACGCACAAATAAACACGTGCGCCGCCAAGGCATGGAAAGCCCTCACCAACAAAGGAGAAGTATCAGGCAATTTGACAAAAATTATTCAGGGGCTGAGTGAGCCATTTTCTGACTTTGTCGCTCGTATGATGGAGGCCGCAGGCAGAATATTTGGAGATCAGGAACAAGCAATGCCCCTAGTGGAGCAATTAGTATTTGAACAATGTACCAAGGAATGCAGACAGGCAATAACACCCTGGAAACAAAAAGGGATACATGCCTAGTTGAAAGCCTGTAGAGAAATAGGAGGGCCACTCACCAATGCGGGCCTAGCCGCGGCCATATTACAGAGCCACAAACAAGCCAGGATCACTAACAGAAGTATCAAATGCTTTCAATGCGGGAAATTAGGACATATAAAGAGAGAGTGTAGGAGCCCAGCTTCAGAACAAACAACCCAAAAGACCCCTGAGTTGTGCCCTAAGTGTAAGAAAGGCAGGCATTGGGCTAATGAGTGCCGGTCTATTAAAGATATAGAAGGGAAACCCTTAGAACTGCCAAAAAATGCCCAGAAGGGCCCCTGTCACCAGGGCCTGCAAATATATGGGGCAACCAGCACGCAAGTGTCATTCGGGAACAACCAGGCCCCCCAAGGAGAGCCACTTCAAGTTCCGCGGGATTGGACATCCGTGCCACCACCAGAATAGTGTTGACTCCACAGATGGGAGTTCAGCCTATCCCTTCAGACTTTAAAGGCCCCCTACCACCAAATACCATTGGGTTACTCCTAGGGCGCTCTTCTGCTGCATTGAAAGGCCTGGTAGTTCATCCCGGAGTTATAGATCAAGATTATGAAGGACAGGTAAAAATCATGTGTTCGGCTCCCAGAGGAATCTACCCTATATCTCCGGGAGACCGCATAGCCCAGCTCTTAGTTTTACCTAGTCTCCACGCCAATTATCCTGCTACCAACACGGAGAGGGGAGAAAGGGGCTTCGGCTCCTCTGACTGGGATTCAGCCTTCATAGTATTAGATTTAGCAGACAGACCAAAATTAACTCTTCAAATAGAGGGAAAGAGCTTTGAGGGAATCCTAGACACTGGAGCAGATAAAAGTATTATCTCTGCAACCTGGTGGCCCTCCAAGTGGCCTGTGACCCAATCCTCACATTCATTACAAGGTTTAGGATATGAGTCAAGCCCTTCAATTAGTGCCAAACCATTGAAATGGCGAGCCCCTGAAGGACAAGAGGGTACAGTCACCCCTTATGTACTCCCTCTACCGGTCAATTTATGGGGGAGGGATGTCATGAGAGACTTAGGCCTCAAACTCATTAATGAATACTCCACCCCCGCCCAAGGCATGATGATGGACATGGGATACATCCCTGGCAAGGGGCTGGGGAAACACCAACAGGGACGCATAGAGCCCATCCTGCCCAAAGTAAAGAATGACCGTCACGGCCTGGGTTTTTCATAGGGGCCATTGAAGATGCCATGCCCATACCTTGGCTCACAGAGGAGGCCGTATGGGTTCCTCAGTGGCCCCTATCCTCTGAAAAATTAGAAGCAGCTCATTGCTTAGTGCAAGAGCAGCTCCAAGTGGGACACCTAGAACCCTCTGTGTCCCCATGGAACACACCCATATTTGTAATCAGGAAAAAGTCAGGATCATGGAGGTTGCTTCATGATCTGAGAGCAGTAAATGCTCAAATGAGAATGCTTGGACCCGTACAATGGGGACTGCCACTCCTCTCTGCCTTACCCAAAGAATGGAAAGTGCTCATAATAGATATTAAAGATTGTTTCTTTTCTATACCTCTAAGCTCCAAGGACAGGGAAAGATTTGCTTTTACTTTGCCAGCTATTAACCATGAACAACCCGATGCCAGATTTCAGTGGAAGGTCCTCCCTCAAGGAATGGCAAATAGCCCCACCATATGTCAACTGTACATTCAGCGAGCGCTAGACCCAATTCGTAAGACCTATCCCACGCTAAAGATCATCCATTACATGGATGACATCCTTCTTTGCTCCCCACAACCAGCGGAAATAGAAGAAGCATATATAGATCTCACTAGATCCCTAGAAAATTGTAGACTGAATATAGCAAGCGAGAAGGTCCAAAAATCTAGTGTTAGCAAATTCCTAGGAGCAACCATTTACACAGATGTAATTTGCCCCCAAAAGCTTGAGATAAGACATAATCAATTGCGAAATTTGAATGACTTCCAAAAACTCCTAGGAGATATTAATTGGTTGCGCCCATACTTAAAGATACCCACCACTGAATTGACTCCACTATTTAAAACCCTAGAAGGAGACCCACAACTAACGTCACCGCGCTCCCTCACACCTGAGGCATTACAAGCCATTCGCAAAGTAGAACAGGCTTTGATGACAGCACAATTAAATAGAGTGCAATCGAATGAACCCTTTGAGTTGTGTGTGCTTCCCACCCCGGAGCTGCCAACAGCAGTTTTATGGCAGCACGGCCCACTGATCTGGATCCATCCCCAAGCCTCTCAGGCTAGTACAATAGAGTACTATCCGGCAGCCGTGGCCAAACTTGCTTTGAGAGGAGTAAAAACCTCCATGACACATTTCGGAGAGGCTCCAGCTAAAATTATAACCCCTTACAGCATAGAACAGATACAAGTATTATGTGCTATGAATGATGATTGGGCCATACTTGCTTACAGTTTCTCAGGAACCTTTGATAATCATTTCCCTAAACATCCCCTCATCAACTTCGCCAAAAATCATCTCCTAGTATTTCCTTGGGTCACTAGCCTAACCCCGCTGCCTCATGGAAAAACAGTTTACACGGACGGGTCTAAGACAGGCACAGGTGCCTATGTCCATGATGGCAAAGTTGTGACAAAAGGCTACACGCCTGACACTCCACAAATAGTGGAATGTCGCATAGTCTTAGAGGTCCTACAAATCTTTCCTGAACCTTTAAATATTGTGTCTGACTCCTGTTATGTAGTTAATGCAGTCAAATCTCTAGAAGTGGCCGGGCTAATCAAAGCGTCCAGCCCAGTAGCCACTTTGTTCAAACAGATACAATCAGCACTACTTCATAGGCAATCTCCTTTGTATATAACTCATATCAGAGCACATTCAGGCCTTCCCAGGCCTATGACCCAAGGCAACCACCTGGCAGACCTCGCAACCAGAAATATAGCTTTTCCCCTGCTAGACCCTATCACCACAGCTTCAAAATTCCATACACAATTTCATGTCACTGCCGAAACACTGCACAAGCAGTTTAGCATAACCAGGGCCGAAGCTAGGAACATTGTCCTTAGCTGCCAACATTGCTGCAGCTTCCTTCCCACACCTCATGTTGGGATCAACCCCAGAGGTATTAGGCCTTTACAAGTTTGGCAAATGGATGTGACGCATATTTCGTCTTTTGGGAAACTGAAATATGTACATGTATCCGTGGATACTTGTTCAGGAGTCATCTTTGCCTCCCCATTGTCAGGAGAGAAAGCTTCCCATGTCATCCAGCACTGCCTTGAGGCTTGGAGCGCATGGGGGTTACCACAGATTCTGAAAACAGACAATGGCCCAGCCTATACCTCTACAAAATTTGCTCAATTTTGTCATCACATGGGGATAAAACATATCACTGGCCTTCCCTACAACCCACAGGGTCAAGGGATTGTGGAACGCGCGAACCGCACGCTCAAATCCTATTTACTTAAACAAAAAGGGGGAATTGAAGATATACCCCCCACACCAAAAACTGCCATAGCCCTAGCACTTTTCACTATAAATTTTTTGAATCTGGATGCTCAAGGCCATACAGCAGCGGATCGCCATAATCAGTGGCCAAAAGACCCACAAGAACTAGTAAAATGGAAGGACATGTTATCTAACCAATGGAAGGGCCCAGATCCAATCATAATCAGATCCAGGGGAGCTGTGTGTGTTTTCCCCCAGGGTGAAGAAAATCCCTTCTGGATCCCGGAGCGCCTAACGAGGAAAGTCCTAAACAAAGGAGATGACTTCGCTATACCTCCTGACCCTGCTCCTGACACTGGAGACCCCGACTCAGGGAGTATTGAGATGGGGAATCCTGTCTGCCTTTCCTAAGCCTATGCCTGTCCGTTTCAATGCAGCCGTTTTTCCGCGCTTTTTCACTACCAATGCTAGTATGAACTTGCCCTACTTAGTTAAAGACACCCTAGTAGCTCCCCTGGGAGAAAACCGATCCTTCGTAACTAATGGGTCATTATGCTTCACCACTCAGAATCTAGCTGGCTGTATCTCCCTGAAACGGAGGAAATACGGATGGTTCAGTGACATAATTCTAGAGGCCAGTAGCCTCCCCGTTATGTCAGCTAAATTTGAAGGGCCTAATAAGGAAGGGAGCCTGCCCTATAAGAACATGACCATCCACCAGATGGTTCTCTGGATCAATGGCACATTTGTACACTCTCCCAGGAACAATTCCACCGACAGGCCTCGTCAACCCAAATATGCCTCCCATTGTGTGGGCGACTATGAGGGAGAGCTGTGGCCCTGGACTGACTGTCAGTCAACTGTAGTAACGTGGGCAACTGAGAGGCAGGAGTTTACCATCTCCCCAGATATGGAGGGACGGCCAGCCAATGAGGCTTGGTGGCCAGTAAAGATGCTCGAAGGCGAGTTTCGTCAGCAGCTGAGCATAAACCCCTTCCATAAATGGATGCTGTGTGGAGTCAATGGCTCGTATACCGACCTCTCCCCCTTTTCCGCCCTCCAGGGTGGGGGAATCGGTGTAAAAAATATCACCTTTTGGTGCGAGAATAACCACATGCGCGCACACTGGAACATGATCATGACCCATAACAACGAGAACTACACGTGTTCAGCAAAATCAGGTCCAGAGTCACCTAATTCCCTTTTTCCACCTTCTCCAGTATGCGTATACCCCCCATTTCTGTTTATCTTATCCAATAGTAGCTTTGACTCCTGCTCCAATGAAACCTGCTTTCTGTCTCAGTGTTGGGATGCGCGTAACTTTACCAATGCTTTGGTAGTCCGCATCCCCCATTGGGTCCCTGTTCCCGTAGATGCCCCTAACACCATGACTCTGTTTCGAGAAAGGCGCGATTTCGGTGTTACAGCCGCCATAGTGCTCCTGATCTCCGCGACCGCGGTCGCAGCCACCGCCGCTAGTATAGCTTTAGACACCTCCATCAAATCGGCTACAGAGCTCAATAACCTTGCAGCCTCAGTAGCTTCTGCCCTGGACCAACAGTCCACACTTGATGGCAAACTGAAAGGAGGAATAATGATCCTCAATCAACGCATAGATCTCGTGGAGGAACAAATAGAGGTGCTCTGGCAAATGGCCCAATTAGGATGTGAGCGGAAATATCGTGCCCTCTGCATCACTAGCATTCAATATAAAAATTTTACACGGGCAGCTAATCTGTCACGAGACCTGTCCCAGTATCTTTCAGGAAACTGGTCCCAAGACTTCGATGGGACACTAGAAGAGCTGCGGCGAGAAATTATCCACATCAACTCCACCCGTCTAGATATCTCCGTAGCGGAAGGACTCTCTTCCTGGTTCCTCAGAGCTCTCTCCCACGTCAAGGAGTGGGCGGGCATGGCTGGGATGGGCGTGTTCCTGCTTGGAGGTCTCATGCTCTTACTCTGGTTGTTATGCAGACTCCGCAACCAACATAAGCAGGACAAGGTGATCCTTGCTCAAGCCCTAATGGCGATAGACATTGGCGCCTCTCCCCAAGTGTGGCTCAACATGCTTAAGAAGGAAGCTCGGCTTTAGCTTGAGGTAGCTCTTGCACCCTGAGCCCATGTGGCACTGCACCAAGCCCGAGTACCTCAATGCTTAATCACAGCTTTCTTTAAGAAGCTCATGGTGCAAGAGGGTTGAGAAAAAGGGTCCAAACCCTTTGTACCAAGTGGTCCCAACGCCAGCCAGAGGATGCGAGGCAAAGCACTGCAAGAGGTCTTGGACCCCTCTGAGAGGCATGCCTGACTGCATAGGGGTAGATGCCCAGAACCCCTCTCCAAAAAGGGGGCATCAAGAAGTATGATGGAGGTCAGGCCTCTGTCTCCGCCTCTGCTGGCAAGTTCCGCCTTGAGCTTCTGTTAGACAAAAAAGGGGGAGATGTTGGCAGCCGCGCTCAGAAAATAGCGCCCAATGCAGGGCAGCCGGAAGGCCCCGAACTTCCTAATGACAAATCATCCCACACCACTAAACTACATGCTAATTGCGCCTTGGCATAAGGACCAATGAGACCCACCAAATGGTTATGCTAATAAGGCATATGGAGCCACACCAACCAGGTCAGAGCATGAGAACTATATAAGCAAGCCTCTCCTTCCCCTCTGGGTCCTGCCCAACTCATTTGTTTCACAAAGAGCTGAAGAATAAAGCTTTCTGCAGAAGAATCCTGCTGTTGTTGCATGCTGTTCTTGCCGGCGAGGACAGGGCACGCGACATGAAAGAGCAACAGGAAAGAAGCCTGCATCAGATGGCATACACCTGGAGAAAAGAGAAGACCTCACAGAACAGGGTAATGTGCCAAAGCTGTGACCCAAGCTCTTCCTCCACCCCAGTTCACTGGCAGGAGAAAGAGAAACAGAGTGGGGAGGGAGTGAAGGCCTGGACTGCTGAACACCTAGCCCTGGAGATCTGCTTTGGGAGCACGAACTACATTGCATGGTGCTCTGGTGATTATTGAGGTTAGAAAGCTAAGACAGGTGGAATACCTGGAGAGACAGAGATTCCAACTGCCTGTGGAAAATAGGAATTCATATCCAACTAATCTGGGTAGGCTGTCTGAGAGACTTCCTGATAGCAAGAGAGCTACTAAAGGGACAAGGATTGCACAGAATTTACTGCTCAGGAGAAAGGACAGGTAGACAAAATTATCTGAGTGCACTCTGCCCAGGAGGTTAGGAACTTAAACGATCTTCAGGTGCTCCATCCCCCTGGCTGGCTACACAGCTCTAAGGCCACTCACCATAATACATAGTTTGCTGTGTCTTCCTCCCAGCTAGCCTTCACATGGCTCAGGTTTACAAACCAGCAACCCCTGACCTCACATCAGACCAGCCAGAGGAAGCCCCGCCTATGGTAACGACAAACAGAAAGCATAGAGGCTTACACCTCTGTGTTCGGCCCACTGGTTCTGGCAGTGGAGAAAGGCATAAAAGCCATAAAACAGGAAATAACTCCTCACCTCAGGCACCAGCATCACTCCGCTGTGACCCCCAACATTGCTCCAGGGGCTGAGCAGCTCCAGAGAGTAGAGCTTCTGGGCACTAGAGGGTGCCACATACAAATATGAACATCAAAGGAACCTGGTTCAAAGCAAAATCTCAAAACCAGAGAAAGTACTGAGTGAGACTGAATTAATCTTCCTGAAAGAGATTACAAAATAAAAATCATAAACATGGTCATGGAGGTATAAAAAAATATTCAAGAACTCAGGAATGAATTTAGGACTGAGATCCAATCATTGGAGAGCACAATGGAGGGGAGGGTATTGAAAGCAGATTAGATATGGTGGAGGAGACGATAAATGAAATACAATCTAGGGAAGAGGAATACAAAGAACCTGAGGAACAGAGAGAAAAAAGATTTCTAGGAATGAAAGAATACTGAGAGAACTGTGTGACCAATTCAAATGGAACAATATTCATATTATAGGGGTGCCAGAAGAAGAAGAGAAGAAAATGGGATAGAAAGTGTCTTTGAGGAAGTAATTGCTGAAAACTTCCCCAATCTGAGGAAGGAGATAGTCTCTCAGGCCATGGAGCTGCACAGATCTCCCAACACAAGGGACCCAAGGAGGACAACAACAAGACATATAACAATTAAAATGGCAAAAATCAAGGATAAGGACAGACTATTAAAAGCAGCCAGAGAGAGAAATAGGATCACATACAAAGGAAAGTCCATCAGGCTAACATCAGACTTCTCAGCAGAAACCTTACAGGCCAGAAGGGAAAGGCATGATATATTCAATGCAACAAAACAGAAGGGCCTTGAACCAAGATTACTGTATCCAGCAAGATTATCATTTAAATTTGAAAGAAGGATTAAACAATTTCCAGCTAAGCAAAAGCTGAGAGAATTTAGCTCCCACCAACCACTTCTACAGTGTATTTTGGAAGGACTGCTATAGATGGAAGTGTTCCTAAGTTTAAATACCTGTCACCAGAAGTAATAAAAAGGGATAGAGAAAGAGTATAGAATATGATACCTAATATATAAAGAATGAAGGATGAAAAAAAGGAGGGGAGCCAAAAAAATAGAACCTTTAGGTTGTGTTTGTAATAGCCTAATAAGTGAGTTAAGTTAGACTCTTAGATAGTAAGGAAATGAACCTTGAACCTTTGGTAACCACAAATCTAAAGCCTGCAAAGGCAATAAATACATGCCTATCAATAATCACCCTAAATGCAAATGGTCTGAATGCACAAATGAAAAGACATAGAGTCACTGAATGGATAAAAAAGCAATACCCAACTATACACTTCCTACAAGAGACTCACTTTAAACCCAAAGACATACAGACTAAAAGTGAAGGGATGGAAAAAGGTATTTCATGCAACTAATAGGGAGAAAAAAATAGGTGTTGCCATATTTGTGTCACACAAAATAAACTTTAAAACAAAGAAAGTCACAAGAGACAAAGATAGACATTACATAATGATAAAGGGGCCAATCCAATGAGAGGATATAACCATTATAAATATCTATGCACTCAACACAAGAGCACCTACATATGTGTAACAAATACTAACAATTAAAGGAGGAAAGGAATGCAATGCATTCATTCTAGGAAACTGCAACACTCCACTCACTCCAAAGGACAGATCAACCAGATAGAATATAAGTAAGGAGACAGAGGCATTGAACAACACATTAGAACAGATGGACCTAACAGACTTCTACAGAACACTCCACCAAAAAACAGAAGAGACATTCTTCTCAAGTTCACATGGAACATTTTCAAGAATAGTTCATATACTAGGCACAAAAAGAGCCACAGTAAATTCAAAAACATTTAAATTGTACCAAGCAGCTTCTCAGACCGCAAGGATATGAAACTAGAAATAAATTATGCAAAGAAAATAAAAAAGCCCACAAACACATGGAGGCTTCACAACATGCTCCTAAATACCAATGGATCAATGACCAAAAAAAAAAAAAAAAAAAGATCAAGCAATATATGGAGAGAAATGACAACAATAATTCAACACTGCAAAATCTGGGGGATGCAGTGAAGGCAGTGCTAAAAGGGAAGTATACTGCAATCCAGCCCTACTTCAGGAAGGAAGAACAATCCCATATGAACAGTCTAAACTCACAATTAATGAAACTAGAAAAGGAAGAACAAATGAGGTCTAAAGTCAGTAAAATGAGGGACATAATAAAGATTAGAGCAGAAATAAATAAAATTGAGAAGAATAAAACAATAGAATCAATGAAAGTAGGAGCTAGTTCTTCCAGAAAATAAACAAAATAGATAAACCCGTAGGCAGACTTATCAAGAAAAAAAGACAGTCTACACACATAAACAGAATCAGAAATGAGAAAGGAAAAATCACCATGGACACCACAGAAATACAAAGAATTATTAGAGAACACTATGAAAAATTACATGCTAACAAACTGGATAACCTAGAAGAAATGGATGACTTTCTAGAAAAATACAACCTTCCAAGGCTCATGCAGAAAGAAACAGAAAATCTGAACAGACCAATTTCGAGAAATGAAATTGAATTGGTAATCAAAAAACTATCGAAGAACAAAACCCCTGAACCAGATGGCTTCACCACTGAATTTTATCAAACATGTAGTGAAGACCTAATACCCATCCTCCTTAAAGTTTTCCAAAAAGTAGAAGAGGAAAGAATACTTCCAAACTCATTCTATGAGGCCAGCATTACCCTAATACCAAAACCAGGCAACGACCCCACAGAAAAAGAAAATTAGAGATCAATATCCCTGCTGAACATAGATGCAGAAATACTGAACAAAATCTTAGCAAAGTGAATCCAAAAATACACCAAAAAGATTATCCTTCATGATCAAGTAGGATTTACTCCACAGTTGCAAGGATGGTACAATATTAGAAAAATCCATCAACATTTTCCACCACATCAACAAAAAGGACAAAAACCACATGATCATCTCCATTGATGCTGAAAAAAGCACTTGACAAAATTCAACATCCATTCATGATAAAAACTCTCAACAAAATGGGTATACAGGGCAAGTACGCCAACATAGTAGAGGCCATATATGACAAACCCACAGCAAACATCATACTTAACATAGTGAGAAGCTTAAAGCCTTTCCTTTAAGATTGGGAACAAGGCAAGTGTGCCCACTCTCCCCATTTTTTTTTCAACATAGTTCTGTAGGTCCTCGCCATGGCAATCAGACAACACAAAGAAATACAACGCATCCAGATTTGTAGAGAAGAAGTTAAACTATCCCTGTTTGAAATGACATGATATTGTACATAAAAAACCCTAAAGAATCCACTCCAAAACTACTAGGTCTAATGTCTGAATACAGCAATGTTGCAGGATACACAGAAATCTGTTGCACTCCTATGCACTAAGGATGAACTAACAGAAAGAGAAATCAGGAAAACAATTCCATTCACAATTGCATCAAAAAGAATAAAATACCTAGGTATAAACCTAACCAAGGAAGTGAAAGACCTATACCCTGAAAACTACAAGACATTCATGAGAGAAATTAAAGAAGATACCAATAAATGTAAACACATCCCATGCTCATGGATAGGAAGAATTAATATTGTCAAAATGGCCATTCTGCCTAAAGCAATCTACAGATTCAATGCAATCCCTATAAAAATACCAACTGCATTCTTCAATGAACTAGAGAAAATAATTCAAAAATTCATATGGAACCACGAAAGATCCTGAATCGCCCAAACAATCCTGAGTAGGAAGAATAAAGCTGTGGGAATTACACTCCCCGTCTTCAAGCTCTACTACAAAGCCACAGTAATCAAGACAATTTGGCACCAGCACAAGAACAGACTCATAGATCTATGGAACAGACTAGAAAGCCCAGATATGAAACCAAGTATATATGGTCAATTAATATATGATAAAGGAGCCATGGATATACAACAGGGAAATGACAGCCTGTTTAAAAAATGGTTTTTGCAAAACTGGACAGTTACATGCAAGAGAATGAAACTGGATTATTCTCTATCCCCATACACAAAAGTAAACTTGAAATGGATCTAAGACCTGAATGTAAGTCGTGAAACCATAAAACTCTTAGAAGATCACAGGCAAAAATCTCTTGAATATAAACATGGGCAACTTTTTTCTGAATGCATCTCCTCTAGCAAGGGAAACAAAATAAAAAATGAATGCATGGGACTACATCAGACTTAAAAGCTTCTGTACAACAAAGGATACCATCAACAGAACAAAAAGACACCCTACAGTATGGGAGAATATATTTGTAAATGGCATATCCAACAAGGGGTTAACATCCAAAATGTATAAAGAACTCACATGCCTCAACACCCAAAAAGCAAATAACCCTATTAAAAAATGGGCAGAGGATATGAAGAGACAATTCTCCAAAGACGAAATTCAGATGGCTAACAGACACATGAAGAGATATTCCACACCACTAATTATCAGAGAAATGCAAGTAAAAACCACAAAGAGATATCACCTCACATCAGTTAGGATGGCCAGTATTGAAAAGACTAACAACAACAAATGCTGGTGAGGCTTGGAGAAAGGGGAACCCTCCTACACTGCTTGTGGGAATGTAAGCTAGTTCAACCATTGTGGAAAGCAATATGGAGGTTCTTCAAAAAACTGAAAATAGAAATACCATATGTCTTGGAAATTCCACTCCTAGGAATTTACCCAAAGTATATAATTTCTCAGATTCAAAAAGATATATGCACCCCTGTGTTTATTGCAACACTATTTACAATAGCTAAAATATGGAAGCAACCTAAGTGTCCATTAGTAGATGAATGGATAAAGAAGATGTGGTACTTATACACAGTGCAATACTATTTATCCATAAGGAAGAAACAAATTCTACAATTTGCAACAACATGGAGGGAGCTGGAGGATATAATGCTCAGTGAAAAGAGCCAGGTGGAGAAAGACAAATACCAAATGATTTCCCTCATTTGTGGAGTATAACAAGGAAGCAAAACTGAAGGAACAAAGCAGCAGCAGACTCACAGACTCCAAGAAGGGAGTAGTGGTTACCAAAGGGGAGGGGTGGTGGAGGGTGGGTGGGGAGGGAGCGAGAAGGGGATTCAGGGTTATTATGATTGACACACATGGTGTTGGGGGGATAAGGGGAAGACAGTGTAGCACAGAGAAGGCAAATAGTGACTGGTGGTATCTTACTAGTGATGGGCAGTGTCTACAATGGGGTATGGGGGGGACACTTTAATGGGTGAATGTTGTAACCACATTGTTTTTCATTTGAAACCTTCATCAAAGTGTATATCAATAATACCTTAGTAAAATTAAAAAATTAAAAAAAGGTAAAGTTCCCTTCTTCCCACCTTCCCTTTCCTTCCTTTCTTCCTGCCCTGTAAACATATGACAGTTATTACACCCCAAAAAATTAACAGAACCATTCTTTAATATTTTTAAAGATCCATTGTTGGAAAATAGAGTTAATGATTTTGTAACATCCTACTATGTTAGAGATAGTGATCGTACTAGAGGGGGTAAGAATTTAATAATATGGGTAACTGTTGAGCCACTGTGTTGTATATTTGAAATCAGTATAAGATTGTATATAATGATACTTTAACAATAATAATAATAAATCCAGTGCTAAAATTTCCCTGACTGTATTTATTTTAGTTCATTTGTTGAAATTAGGATCCAAACAATCCGGATCCACACATTTCATTTGGCTGATAAAAAAAATAATATATGTCAATTATACCTCACTTTTTAAAAAAGACTCAAATCTCTTTTAGGCTATATATTCTTTTTTTCTTTCTTGTATTCATTCATATTTTGCTGGTTGTGTCCATGTAATGACAATTTCTCTTGTCTCCTGTATTTCCTATAAACTGGTACTTTTATCTGGGTTTATGAAATTCAGGTTCAATTTATTCTGGGGGAAAAAATAATCCTAATGCATCATATCAGTGTTGTCTTTTTTGTGAATTAAGATTGGTCAGTGTATTCAGGTATTGTCATTTTCATATAGTGATTATAGCAGCTGTTGGTGAGGATTGCCTAGATTCATTCTTACTAAGGGTTTGTTGTCTGATAGTATTTTATAGAACTTCATATAAATTTAGAGATGGGTGGATTTAAAGAAAATTTAGTTCAAGTTCCTTACTTTGGACAAGACAAGTAAAAGCCAGGAGAAATGAGAAAGGTACCCAATGTTTGCAATTCTTCTTTCCTAGAAGTATTAAAGACATCTCCCTTTCACTGACCATTGACGTTAGAACAGTCTTCTGTTGAGACAGACTTACTACATGAAGCACCAGCACTAGCTAAAGTCTAGCTTGGGCTTATACAAGTTACCTTGACTGACTTGTCTGACAACTCTGTGCCTCAGTTTCTTCATCTGTAAAGTGGACAATACTCATATTGAATCCAGGGAGTTGAGATAAATAAATAAGAATCCAAATAAAGTGCTTGACACACATAAACAATCAGAATTATTCATGTAGTCACTCATTCAGCCATTAACAATACTTGATTATTTTTTACAATATTTTAACATTTTATCATTGAATGAGATAAAAGCCAATTTTGACAAAAGAGAACTGAATTCTTTGGAGGGTAGTTTTCCAATCCCTTGCCCTTTCTTAGTGTTACTTATTCTAAAATGCTTTTGCACATGATTTCATTTAATCTTCTCAAGAGACCTGCACTGCAGGTAAATGTACCAAGTATCTTAGCTTAGAAAGGAGGTTATAGAAGAGCAGAAAGTCTCAGTGACTTACCCTAAGTTTTGTATCTCGTTAGTGGCAGAGCTGGGACTACATAACCTGTTTCTTTTGGGTTTTCACACAATGCCTTCTACATCCTCCAGTTAGGTATTCTGTATTTGTTTAATAATTAATCATTAAATTTCAGGCCAACAGCAGACTTCCACATCTACAGAATTTATTTAAAATATAATAGCTCAAACATTTATTTGCCCAAATTGTGAGGGCTTGAATGTTGAATGACAATTGAGTCCTCATATTTGTTACCTGAGAACTGTAAAAGATCCTATTTTTGGTCAAAAAACAGATTTGGTTAATGCCAAATAAAACATTTTTTGTAGAAAAAAAAACTAAAATAGCTCTCCATTTATAATCTGAGAGATGAAGACAAGAATCCTTCTATGGGGTTCTTCACGCACAGCTTTTTCCTTTAACCACTATGTCAAGTTAAATTTCTGGTTCAACTATACAATGACGTTAAGTGGATTAATGTATTAAGGGAATATGTGTTATACCCCTTAGTCCAAAAAATAAAACCAACATCTGAGATAGGAGACTTCACTTTCTTTTTAATATTAGAACAAAATCTAATATTAGAACAAAATCTTTTGCATAGATTTTCAAGCAAGTGAATTAGAGTTGCTCATAGTTATGATCAATAATTTATTATTGTTAAGGGTTGCTCTATTCCTATCCAGTTACTGTTGCATCACCTACAAAAATAGGTGTTATTTGCGTCATGAAGACCCTCCAATCAATTACCTTATTAGCAGATATATGAGTCTTCTCTCAGATTGCAGAGAAATTTTCATATACCGCTGACATTGCCATATTATAAGTGTCAGTCTGTGAACTATTATCTGTGTACAGGAGATCGGGATGGACACTGAAACAATTATAGCAATTTGACAATCTTTTTCAAATGTCTTTTTATTTCATGTTTCTAGTAATTCAATTTTAACTATATTGAGGTTTAATTTGCATAGCCTTACACCCCCATTTTAAACATATATTTAAATTAGTTTTGCAATTTGTTTATCCATGTGACCATCAACAAAGCATAATGCAGGATATGTTCATCACCACTCAAAGTTTTGTTGTGCCCATGGCAGATTAGATATGCCTTTTCTAGAGTTGTTGGGTGACTTTTTTTTAGTCGCTCACTTTTTAAAATTGCATTGTGGTATTTCCGTCATTTGTTTATTCAGTCACCTATTGACGGACATTTGGATTGTTTTCAGTATGGGGCCATTATGAATAAAGCTGCTACAAACATTAAAATTCAGGTCTTTTAGTAGGTGTGTTTTGTTTCTCTTAGGTAAACATCTCGGGTTGGAATTGCTGGGTTTTGAAAAAAATGTGTTTAACTTTTCCCAAGTATGTGCTGTTTTTACATTTTCACCAGCAATGTGTGATTTCCATTTAGTCCACTTCATTGCCAACATTTGGTGGTGTAACTTTCAGCAATTATAATTGGTATTTCCTGGTACTGAATTGTGACTTTGTGTTTCCTGATGACTAACAATGCTGAACAGTTTTTCATGTGCTTTTTGACTATTGGTGTATCTTCTGTGAAGTGTCTATTCAAATCCTTTTGCTATATATTATTGGACTGCCTTACCAATTTAAGAGTTCCATGTATTTTTTAAATAAGAACTTTGAATTTAGTACAAGTGGTTTTTTCCCAGTCTGTTTTGTTTTTTAAACTTTTCATATTGTCTTCCAAAGAAGAGAGGTTTTTTAAAAAAATGAAGTCAATTTTACTGATTTTTAAAATGTTTTTGCTTTATTGCCTTATCTAAGAAATCTTTATCCCAAGGTCATGAAAACTTTGTTTTTTAAGTTATAGCTTTCATGCTTAGGTTGATGATCCATTTTTTATCCACACAATTTTTATGCATGATAGGGAAGGATTGAGGTTCATTTTTCTTCATAAATATATCCAGTTGTTCTAACATTTGTTGAAAACACCATCTTTTCCCTACTGAATTACTTTGGCACTTTTGTCAATAATCAATAGCTATACATTTGTAAGTCTATTTCTCAGCTCTGTTCTGTTCATTGGCCCATGTCTACCTTATCTCAGTACTACATCTTGATTATTACTGTAGCTTTAAATAGCAAAGCTTTATATATAGTGCAAGTTCTCTATTTTTTTAAAAATTGTTTTGACTACTTGCATTTACATATAAAATTTACAATTAGCTTGTTCACAAAACAGACTGCCAGAATTTAAAGTTGAATTCCATTATTTATAGATTTAGGGACAATTAACATTTACAAAATTGAGTCTCCCAAATACCAATTTTGGTACCTCTTCTTGGATTTTCTTTTCTCAGCAACTGTGGTTTTGATTGGGCAAGTCGTGTACAAATTTTATTATATTTGTCCTTCTTTCATGTTTTTCTAATACTATTGTAAATCACAGTTGCTAAATTTCAATTTCCAATTATCCATTCCTAGCATGCATTAATAAAACTGGGTTTTGTATGACCTTGTATACCTTGATCTTACTAAACTCACTTATGAATTCTAGTAGTTTTTAAGAAATCTATTAAGATTTTCAACATGTTTGATGTCTTATGCAGTTTTTTTTTATGTCATTAATCTACAATTACATGAGCAACATTATGGTTACTAGACTCCCCTCATCATCAAGTCCCCACCACATACCTCATTACAGTCACTGTCCATCAGCATACTAAGATGCTATAGAATCACTACTTGTTTTCTCTGTGTTATACTGCCTTCCCTGTGATCCACCACCACCACCACCACATTATGTGTGCTGATTGTAATGCCCCTTTTTCCCCCTTATCCCTCCCTTTCCACCCATCCTCTCCAGTTCCTTTTCCTTTGGTAACTGTTAGTCCATTCCTGAGTTCTGTGAGTCTGCTGCTCTTTTTTTAAAAAATTTTATTTTGGTATCATTAATCTACAATTACATGAAGGACATCATGTTCACTAGGCTCCCCCCCTCATCAAGTCCCCCCCACATCCCCATTCACAGTCACTGTCCATCAGCATAGTAAGATGTTATAAAATCACTACTTGTCTTCTCTGTGTTGCATAGTCCTCCCCATGCCCCCCCCCACACTATACATGTTAATCGTAATGCCCCCTTTCTTTTTTGCCGCCCTTATCCCTCCCTTCCCACCTGTCCTCCCAGTCCCTTTCCCTTTGTTAACTGTTAGTCCATTCTTGGGTTCTGTGCTTCTGCTGCTGTTTTGTTCCTTCAGTTTTCTTTTGTTCTTATACTCCACATATGAGTGAAATCATTTGGTACTTGTCATTCTCCACCTGGCTTATTTCACTGAGCATAATACCCTCTAGCTCCATCCATGTTGTTGCAAATGGTAGGATCTGTTTTCTTCTTATGGCTGAATAATATTCCATTGTGTATATGTACCACATCTTCTTTATCCATTCATCTACTGATGGACACTTAGGTTGCTTCCATTTCTTAGCTATAGTAAATAGTGCTGCAATAAACATAGGGGTGCATTTGTCTTTTTCAAACTGGGCTGCTGCATTCTTAGGGTAAATTCCTAGAAGTGGAATTCCTGGGTCAAATGGTATTTCTATATTGAGCATTTTGAGGAATCTCCATACTGCTTTCCACAATAGCTGAACTAATCTACATTCCCACCAGCAGTGTAGGAGAGTTCTCTTTTCTCCACGACCTAGCCAACATTTGTTGTTGTTTGTCTTTTGGATGGTGGCAATCCTTCCTGGGGTGAGGTGATATCTCATTGTAGTTTTAACTTGCATTTCTCTCATGATTAACGAAGTGTAGCATCTTTTCATGTGTGTGTTGGCCATCTGAATTTCTTCCTTGGAAAACTGTCTATTCAGCTCCTCTGTCCATTTTTTAATCGGCTTATTTGCTTTTTGTATTTTGTGGTGCATGAGCTCTTTATATATTTTGGATGTCAACCCTTTATTGGATATGTCATTTACAAATATATTCTCCCATACTGTAGGATGACTTCTTGTTGTACTGATGGTCTCCTTTGCTGTACAGAAGCTTTTCAGCTTGATATAGTCCCACTTGCTCATTTTTCCTTTTGTTTCCCTTGCCCAGGGAGATATGTTCATGAAAAAGTCGCTCATGTTTATGTCCAAGAGATTTTTGCCTATGTCTTTTTCTAAGAGTTTTATGGTTTCATGACTTACATTCAGGTCTTTGATCCATTTGGAGTTTACTTTTGTGTATGGGGTTAGACAGTGATCCAGTTTCATTCTCTTACATGTAGCTGTCCAGTTTTGCCAGCACCATCTGTTGAACAGACTATCCTTTCCCCATTGTATGTCCATGGCTCCTTTATCGAATATTAATTGGCCATATATATTTGGGTTAATGTCTGGAGTCTCTATTCTGTTCCACTGGTCTGTGGCTCTGTTCTTGTGCCAGTACCAAATTGTCTTGATTACTGTTGCTTTGTAGTAGAGCTTAAAGTTGGGGAGTGAGATCCGCCCCCCCCCCCACACTTTATTCTTCCTTCTCAGGATTGCTTTGGCTATTCAGGCTCTTTGGTGTTTCCATATGAATTTTTTAACTATTTGTTCCAGTTCATTGAAGAATGCTGTTGGTAATTTGATAGGGATTGCATCGAATCTGTATATTGCTTTGGGCAGGATGGCCATTTTGACATTATTAATTCTTTCTAGCCAAGAGCATGGGATGAGTTTCCATTTGTTAGTGTCCTCTTTAATTCCTCTTAAAAGTGTCTTATAGTTTTCAGGGTATAGGTCTTTCACCCCTGGTTAGGTTTATTCCTAGGTATTTTATTCTTTTTGATGCTATTGTGAATGGAATTGTTTACTTATTTCTCTTTCTATTAGTTCATTGTTAGTGTATATGAAAGCCACAGATTTCTGTGTGTTAATTTTGTATCCTGCAACTTTGCTGAATTCCGATATTAGTTCTAGTAGTTTTGGTGTGGAGTCTTTTGAGTTTTTTATGTACAATATCATGTCATCTGCAAAGAGTGACAGTTTAACTTCTTCTTTACCAACCTGGATTCTTTGCATTTCTTTGTTTTGTCTAATTGCCGTGGCTAGGATCTCCAGTACTATGTTGAATAACAGTGGGGAGAGTGGGCATCTCTGTCTTGTTCCCGATCTCCGAGGAAAAGCTTTCAATTTCTCACTTTTCAGGATGATGTTGGCTGTGGGTTTATCATATATGGCCTTTATTATGTTGAGGTACTTCCCCTCTATACACATTTTGTTGATAGTTTTTATCATGAATGTATGCTGAATTAGGTCAACTGCTTTTTCAGCATCTATGGAGATGATCATATGGTTTTTGTCCTTCTTTTTGTTTATGTGGTGGATGATGTTGATGGATTTTCAAATGTTGTATCATCCCTTCATCCTTGCAATGAATCCCACTTGATCATGGTGTATGATCCTTTTGATGTATTTTTGAATTATGTTTGCTAATATTGCATCTACGTTCATCAGGGTTATTGTGTTTGTGAGCCTTTTTGCTTTCTTTGTACAATTTAGTTCTAGTTTTATTCCTTTGTGGTCTGAAAAGTTGGTTGGTAGGATTTCTTTTTGAATTTGTTGAGGCTCTTTTTGTGGCCTAGTATGTGGTCTATTCTGGAGAATGTTCCATGTGCACTTGAGAAGAATGTGTATCCTGTTGCTTTTGGATGTAGGGTTCTGTAGATGTCTATTAGGTCCATTTGTTTTAGTGTGTTGTTCAGTGCCTCTGTGTCCTTACTTATTTTCTGTTCTGTGGACCTATCCTTTGGAGTGAGTGGTGTGTTGATGTCTCCAAAAATGAATGCATTGCATTCTATTTCCTCCTTTAATTCGTTAGTATTCATTTCACATATGCTGGTGCTCCTTTATTGGGTGCATATATATTTATAATGGTTATATTCTCTTGTTGGACTGAGCCCTGTAGCATTATGTAATACCCTTCTTTATCTCTTGTGACTTTCTTTGTTTTGCCATCTGTTTTGTCTGATACTAGTACTGCAGCACCTGCTTTTTTTTCCCTGTTGTTTGCATGAAATATCTTTTTCCATCTCTTGACTTTTAGTCTGTGCATGTCTTAAGGTTTGAGGTGAGTCTCTTGTAAGCAGCATATAGATGGGTCTTGCTTTTTTATCCATTCTATTACTCTGTGTCTTTTGATTGGTGATTTCCATCCATTTACATTTAGGGTGATTATTGAAAGACATGTACTTATTGCCATTGCAGGCTTTAGGTTCATGGTTACCGAATTTCAAGGTTAGCTTCTTTAGTATCTTACTGTCTAAATTAACTTGATTATTGAGCTATTATAAACACTGTCTTGTGATTATTTATTTCTCTCCCTTCTTATTCCTCCTCCTCCAGTCTTCATATGTTTTGTGTTTTGTTCTGTGCTCTTTTGTATTTCCTTTGACTGCTTTTGTGGGTAGTTGATTTTATTTTTTGATTTTAGTTAGTATTTGTTTGGTCTTCTTTCCTTGGTGTGATTTTATTTTCTCTGGTAACATCTGTTTAGCCTTAGGAATGCTCCCATCTAGAGCAGTCTCTCTAAAATACCCTGTAGAGGTGGTTTGTGGGAGGCAAATGCCCTCAACTTTTGCTTGTCTGGGAATTGTTTAATCCCTCCTTCATATTTAAATGATAATCATGCTGGATACAGTAATCTTAGTTCAAGGCCCTTCTGTTTCATTGCATTAAATATATCATGCCATTCTTTTCTGGCCTGTAAGGTTTCTGTTGAGAAGTCTGATGATAGCCTGATGGGTTTTCCTTTGTAGGTGACCTTTTTCCTCTCTCTAGCTGCCTTTAATACTCTGTCCTTGTCCTTGATCTTTGCCATTTTAATTATTATGTGTTTTGGTGTTGTCCTCTTTGGGTCCCTTCTGTTGGGAGTTCTGTGTGGTTCCGTGGTCTGAGCAACTATTTTCTCCCCCAGTTTGGGGAAGTTTTCACCAATTATTTCTTCAAAGACACTTTCTATCCCTTTTTCTTTCTCTTCTTCTGGTACCTCTATAATATGAATATTGTTCTGTATGGATTGGTTACAGTTCTCTTAATATTCTTTCATTGCTGGAGATTCTTTTATCTCTCTCTGCATCAGGTTCCCTGCATTCCTGGTCTGTGATTTCCACTCCATTAATGGCCTCTTGCACCTCATCCAGTCTGCTCTTAAGTCCTTCCAGAGATTCTTTTATTTCTGTCATCTCCCTCCAGACTTCATCCCTTAGCTCTTGCATATTTCTCTGAAGATCCATCAGGATGGTTATGATGTTTATTTTGAATTCTTTTTTGGGGATATTGGCTAGATCTATCTCCCCTGGCCCTGTCTCTGTGGTTGTCTGGACTGTTTTGGACTGGACTAAATTCTTCTGCCTTTTCATGTTGATAGAGCTAGCTGTGGGCTGGTTGCACATGTGTCAGCTGGGAGAACAAAGCAGGGACTGGATTCTTACTCCCACTTTAATCAATGTAAAACCAGGGGGGAAAAAAGCATCTTTCAGACATCAGACATGAGGCAGCACAGAACCTGGATTCTAAAAAGTAGAAACACTGAGGCCAGTCCTAGGATTGCCTCAGCTCACAGCCTGGACTGAGAGTCTGGCATGCAGCGTGGGGTGCAGGGGCTCTGGGAGATGACCAAGAAGTCAAGACAGCTAGAGTTTGCAGAGCATAATTTCAGAGCAAAGAGATTGCACAGAGGCAGAGTGTAGTAGACCTGCAGGGGCTTCCATGGGAGTATTCACCTGAGAGCTGATCCTTACATGGATGTGGGAGACCCCAAGGCTGAGCAAAGAACAACCTGACAGGAGCACAAGGAGCAATCCCTGGGTTTCCCCCGGGCCAGGAATTGCTGTGCTTCCACTAGCCACAGTGAAAACCTTGCAATTCATGAGGCCTCAAGTAGAGTTCTCAGAAGACTAGCGACTAAAGGCTGATTGGTCTCACCTAAGAAAACTTAAAAACCAAGCCTAGTTCCAGAATGAAGCCTGGGATGGCTTATAGGAATAAAAAATAATGAAGTATTGCTTACTGGCATTATTTTCTTTTAATCTTATTAATTCTTCAAATTCCAACTAAAATGCTGATTTTCTTCCTTTAAATTCTTGTAGCACTTTTTTATGACTGTTAACATAGTTTATGTCTTATGGGTTTTATCCAGTTGTATTATAAACAGTTTTATCTAGTTGTATGATAAATTCCCTGATTTGGGAATTAATTATTATGCATAGTATAGATCTCTCACCTTGTTGATGCCTCATATATAATCTGATTTCAAAATATATACTTGCCTAACAAATGGCCATTCCAATTAAGTATTAAGCATCAATTTCCTATGACCAATTTGTATGATGCATTTATTTAGAAATCTGTATTTTAAAAAATATTAAATCCAGCTTAAGAATCACTCATACCAGTATTGCCAGCACATTTTTCCAAAGTATGAGCCCCAAAATATGGACTAGCTAGTTCTCATGGTCATTTTTATAATAATAATTTAAAGGTTTTTAATAAATATAATAATTTTTAAAATTCTTTAATTATTATTAATATTGGAATTTTGTGAAGTCCAGCTGGGATTATTTTTGTGGTACTTATACATGGACTAAGTAATGTAGAACATATGAATCACAGGGTTTCTGTGATGCTTAGAGTTTCCAGTTCCAACTTTTTCCAGTGGATGTCAGTATGGCAAAAGTATCTCAAGCATCTGGCATGGAGCAGTGTAGTGGGGAGGATACAAATCTAGTAACATGGCTGAAAGAAAAGGGAGCATATATTTGGGGGCTTGCTACTAAATAGGAATGGGAAACAGGGCAAAATATCAGAATTCAACTCTTGGAATAAGGGTGGCTAAGTAAATGCATTTACCTGATCTTATTTGAGTCAGCAAACAAACAAACAAATCTATGAGTTTGGAAGCTGCTGAAATTGCTGCACTTTGCAGTGGCATAACAGATAAACCTTCCAATGCTCTGAATTGCTGAGATACATTGAGGCAGCAGATTACAGCCCGCACTCAGGCTTCTGCACTATTTAGAAAGCAGTAAATGGTCCCCTTAAGGCTACATTTCCAGCCATGGCTGGTGTGCTGTCTCTCTCCTTGCAGGAAGTCCAAAGCAAGGACATCATGGCTTATTAAAAGGAGTGGTAATGATTCAGAATGTCTGAAAATCAACAGAACCTGGGATAAAAATGTCTGTATGGACATTTTATGGCTCCAAAGTCAATAAGATGTCCCCGAGTTTTAGCAGCTGTTTAGTGGCTCCTTGTGGATAAAATGAAAGTTACTGTGGCTAGGATTCTCACCTGACCCTGGTTGGCTAGCTCACTACACACGTTGACAATACATTGCCGTTGACTCCCTGTAAAGAGCTTCACCCAGTGCTCTGCATGACACAGGGGCACAGCTACGAGGCTGCAAGAGAGCAGAGTAGAGGTTGGAGTGGTGACAGCACCAAGGACAGAGGCCCAGAGGGCAGCTGTGTGGGCAGAGAGGCCCAGAGGCAGAGACTGGCTTGCTGCATGCAGACTCACTCTGAGTGGATGGGATTTTAGTAACTGATTTGCCACCATTGAAATAAAGTTGGGTATAACCCTTTGTGGATAAAATGAGAGTTCCTGTGGCCAGGATTCTTACCTAGCCCTGGTTGAGTAGCTCACTGCACACCTGTGGGCAATACATGGCTGTTGACTCTATATAAAGAGCTCCACCCAGTGCTATGGGCATGACATGGTGGCAGGGCTGCAAGGCTGCAGGAGAGCAGAGCAGAGGCTGGAGTGGTGGCAGTGCCAAGGACAGAGGCCCAGAGGATGGCTGTGTGGGATGACTGTGCAGAGAGGCCCAGAGAACGGCTGTGTGGGACAGCTGTGCAGGCAGAGAGGCCCAGAGGACAGCTGTGCAGACAGAGGTGCCCAGAGGCAGAGACTGGCTTGCTGCATGCAGACTTGCTCTGAGTGAATGGGATTCTAGTGACTGACCTGCCACCTGCAAATACAGTTGGGTATAACCCTTTCACCCCAAGAACATTTTACTGTCGATTTCTTTGGCCACACTGAATCTATAGTGAACTTGCCCAGGGCTGAAAACCATTGACAAGGCACAACTATATCTTTTAGTGTTAGTTTTTTCTTTTTTAATTTTTCACCATAAATTTATTTTGATTTTTTTATTGAGATATAGTTGATAATACAATATTATATTGGTTCCAAGTATACAACATCACAAACAATCAACAGTTATAAACATTCTGAAATCCTCACCCAAACTAGTGTAGTTACTATCTGTAAATGTAAAAAGATGTTGCATATTTTCATGTTAGTTAAGGCAAGGTAAAGTACCTTAAGTAACTACACTGTTCATCAAGCATTACTGGGTATTTTTCTGACATGGGAAAACAGATCTGTTTTCAGATATTATTCAGCTGTGCAGGGAGGCAAACAGATGTATTCATTAACCCTCCCCACAGAGGATATTATGATATTCACAAGTGGAAGTGCTCAAGCTGAAGTTACACAAATGTTTTCTGTTATGAAACCTTCTTCCATGGAACCATGACTTTCAAGGAGAGTCTCATTGTAGACTTATTCCTGATGTCACACTTTACGTGTAAGGTAATTTTTCTATTAAGATAAGCTGCATTTCACCTCATTTTAAAGGAATGGCAATACTTGCTTCCCCCCCCCCCCCCCCCCCCGCCTAAAAGCAAGAAACCTAACCCGTTAAAGATTCAATTTTCCATTTCAAGATACTGGATGTCCCTACTGAAGAAAAGGTTTCTGTAAAGTTGAAGGAAATTCAAGGCAAGGCTATGAGATGTCATCAGCACTAAAGCCAAAATTACACACATTAACCAAGAATTTTTGTTCCTGCTTTAAATCTATGTATCAGTAATAATGATGAGCACAGAGAACAGTGTTTATTTGGAATTCTGCTGGAGAAAACCAGCTGTGGATGCTGAAGCACTCTGCAGAGGAGGGTCCCAGTGCCCAGAGAAAGGCCTATGGCAGGGCTTTGTGGGGATGCCTGAGCTGAAGAAATGGGGGGCAATCAGTCTCTCAGTGCACTCTGAGATATTTCAAAAACAGGCACTAAAACAATAAATTGAATTTCAAAGGCACAGAGATGACTAAGTTTTCCATGATTTTGAATGGGATTCCTGGGAAGACACAGTTGCTTTCTAGAAATTATCTTCTGAGTAACTTCATCCATCCACCAGGGGAGGTACCCTGCGGCAGGATGATCATCATGACAAGGGTGAAATGGAGAATGGACAAAGAGAGAGAGGAAATGATGATTCCTACTCACAGAATAAAATCTATGAAGGAAAAATGGTCCCTGTGAAACAGTCTGTCAAAATTTGGGTTTAGTATTGACAGTAAGACCATGGCCAGTTTGTTTGCTGGGCCTGTGTTGAAGCATTTTCTTAAACTAGAATTTCCCCAGGGATCTTTCAATGAATTTTTTCTATATCTTAAGGTTTCACCAAATATTGGTTAATTTGTGCTTGGAGAGAAAAAAAGAACATTTGTGATTCCCCTGCAAGTAAAAACTGACCCATAATAAGTTGAGATGAAATTCCTAAGATTTGGGGATTTCATGAAGGGTAAAATGACCAAAACAGTACAAACAACAATATCTTATTTTGCTAGGATGCCTTATCAAAGTCCTACACGCTGGCTGGCTTAAAAGCAGACGCTTCTTTCCTCACAGCTCTGCAGGCTGCAAGTCTGAGATCAAGGTGTCGACTGGGTCGGCTTCTTCTGAGGCTCCCTTTGGGCTCACAGATGGTTGTCTTATCTGTGTCCTCACATAGTCAGTCTCCCTCTGTGTGTGTGTGTGTGTGTGTGTGTGTGTGTGTGTGTCTGTGTGTGTGTGTGTGTCCTAATCTCCTCCTCTTATAAAGACACCAGTCCTACTGCGTTAGGGTCTGCTCTGATTACCTCATTTTAATTTAATTACCTATGAAAACCCCTTATTTCCAACTGGGCACTAAGGGGTAGGATTTCAATATATTAATTTTGGAGGGACATAGTTCAGCCCATAGCAGGCAATGAATTCACAAAATGATGCCAGGGTTCTTGTTTGCAGAGTCGAAGATGAACTTAGCAAACAGTCAAGGTAGGAGAGCCAAAGGAGACTTTTATTTGAGAGATACAATGGGAGGACAGACAGAGCTCCTAGCATGAGCCAGGAGGGGACAAGAGAGCTCATGATGGTGCGTTGTCTAGGGGTTTTATAGGTCATTGAGGATTTTTGGAAACCAGATGAAAAGCTTAGGGGTGTGGACTTGTTAAGTGGTCCCTGAATATTAAAACTTAACAACACAAGAAATATACTGCTCTGATTTCTCCATGGGATACTGGCGTCTTGGTCTAGGAGCATATCAAAAGGTGGTCTGCCCAGTCCCCAAGGTGGGCTGAGGTATTGTCTGTTTGCTAAAGAGTAAGTTAAGAATCTTACTTCTTAAACTTCCTGGGTGTTAAAATGCAATCTTATCTTTAAGGTGGAATCCTTTCTGCCTTTTACTATGTTGTTTACAGCTGGGTATGCATCCTAAATTAGTTGCTCAGTTTGCAACATAATCTCATCAGATCTGAAGGAGGAAAGACAGCACATAGGCCTGGGCCTTTTAGCATGCTAAGGTGAATCTTACACATGATTACAAATGTTTAGCATAATAAAAACATGTACTACTCTTCTTTATCTGGGGAATATTAACTGATCTCACTGAAGAATGACTCTAGAGCTTAATGTTTAACACAGAGATTTGGTAGGGGGTTTCCTTGCATGTAGTTACATTGCTCTGACTGCAAATATCCTGCCTTGCTTTTTCCGGAGGCCCTCACCCTATTCTGTCTAAGCCCATGGTTGCTGTCTCAACACCAATAAGCCTGGATGGATGACACATGGTTTCCAACTTCTTATTTTGCCAAATCAGGAATTCTATAAAACCAACATACGATATTGTAGGGGAGGAAAATTTTTCCCTTCTTCCCTTCCAGTCTAATAATTAAGTTGATATAAAGCAGATTAACAGAAGAAAAACAATTGTGACTTCATATATTTGGGAACCCTAATAAAATATGAGACTCAAAGAACTAATGAAAGCAGGAAGTTTCTAGATAAAGAAACAATAAACTTGTAAAGACTTGACAAAGGACTTTGGGATTGGAGTACTAAATTAGTGAAGAAATAACAAGGTTTTCTTATAGAGCCTTTTTGGTCCTAACTTCCCTGCCTTTGATGATAAAGATGCCTTCTACCATCCTGGTACCAGGAGGCTACTTTCCCCATGGGAGATTTATTTCCTATTCTCAGAGGAACAAAGGAGGGTCATAGTGTCCATCTTGCCCTGGCTATGCCTCAAGTAACTTCAATTCAAAATAATCAATGTGCCAAAGTGGCATCTTTTGGGGAAGTATATACTCCTCCCCTTCAATATTACCATAATTTAAGAAAAATAATCTATTAACAGAAAAACATAACGAAAAAGAACATGATAGTAATAATTAATTAAAGAGTAATTAGTAAAGAATAATCAAGGAATAAAGGAGTATCCTTTAAGCTAAATGCATTTAACTTCATAAACATCTCATAGATTTCTCCTTTTCTTTAGGACCACTGAAACCTTGAAACCTTTCTTAGTGACTTGTACTAATCTGCCAAGATAGAGGACAAAGTAATTAGAACATGGTATTCTACTAAAATTTGGTTACAATATTTTCAAAACCTTAATCACACTTGCAGGAAGTGAAGACCTGAATATATCCTGAGGCCTCTTGTGGATAAAAGGAGAGTTCCTGTGGCCAGGATTCTCACCTGGCCCTGGTTGACTAGCTCACTGCACACCTGTGGGCAATACATGGCTGTTGACTCTGTATAAAAAGCTCCTCCTAGTGCTCTGCACTCGACACAGTGGCAGGGCTGCAAGGCTGCAGGAGAGCAGAGCAGAGGCTGGAGTGGGGGCAGTGCTGAGGACAGAGGCTCAGAGGATGGCTGTGTGGGATGACTGTGCAGAGAGGCCCATAGGACAGCTGTGCAGACAGAGGGCCCCTGAGGCAGAGACCGGCTTGCTGCGTGCAGACTCTCTCTGAGTGAACAGGATTTTAGTGATTGACCTGCCACCATAGAAATAAAGTTGGGTATAACCCTTTCACCCCAAGAATGTTCTACTGTCATTTTCTTTGGTCACATTGAATCCATAGTGAACTTGCCCAGGGCTGAAACCCATTGGCAAGACACCTCTGTTCTGGGGAAACCACCAGAAGGGATTACGCCGGTATCACATATTAAGCAGTTACCTTAAACCAGAAGAGTAGCTCCTAGAGATGCAGAAGGGAGCACGTAAGAGAGAGGGGGAGAGACTGAGGGATAGAAAGAGAGAGAGAGGGGAGCTAAGGCAGAGGGACATTTGTAGAGAATGTATCATATTTCTCTGTTTGAATTCAAACCTATGATTTGCTACCCTATTTTTATGGAGAGAGAGAGTTTGTGTGTGTGTGTGTGTGTGTGTGTGTGTTCTTTTGCTTCTATTATTTGAGAAGTTGTTCCTAAGTGATCAGGGGCTGAGACTTGTTGTTGTTGGAAACCTGTGAAGAAGCCTGGTCTTCTCAAAGAATTAGATTTCCCAGGTGGAATTCAACCCAGACTGTGCTGTTGATCTCCTGTTTGTGGGGCTATAATAACAATCATCTATACTTGGAGAAATGTTCTGACATACTCACATGCTCTGATGTAATTTCCTATTGCAGTCCTATGACAAATCCAAAGCTCTGGAGGCAAGGTTTTTGTTGAACAAAGATGTTTTCACTCTTAATTATCCCAGAAAGCAGTGCATTCTCAGGGAGGAAATTAGGACTGGTAATTCAGTCCTTAGGTTGGGTTGGCTTAGGGAGGAAGTAGATGGAGCTTGATTCTGTGATAGAGATCTTCTGCTAGTTGGATAGGACACTACTTCAGGAGACAAGATCAAGGTGTCTCAGTTGGAGGGTAGAAACCCTCTATCTTCATGTAGGTTGGGCTAATGTACCTGGTAAGGATGATTCTTATCTCAAGAGCTCTGAGAGCAGCAGAATTCATTGATAGCTAAAATAGAACTGCTTATTTATTGCATCACAATTACTGTCTGTGACCTCCGATCCTTGATTAAAGTCTTAATACTGTAACTTGCCTCAGCTATGCTGTGAGCAATTCAAGAGTCAGTTCCATGCTTGGCCCAAGTGTGGAGAATTACATCCTTTAAGCAAGATACTATACTTATCTGGATGTTATTTAAAACATCTATATTTTGTTCATCATGGATTTTTTTTGCAATCTTTTTAAAAATGTTGCATCAAAATATTATTTATCTCAATCACTGGGTTTTTCAGTGCCTCTGTAAATTTTGCACCTTAGTATTAGTTCTGATTCTTTAAACTCTAAGATTCCAGGGTCTGTTTTACAATGAGACAAGAAGTTTTAAGTTTCCAAGTTCACAGAAAATGAACAAGAGATGGAAAAATGAGGTTTTATATCACAGTTGGAAAAAGCTTAATGAAATATATAAAAGTATTTCATGACTCTGAGAGCTGTCAGCATATGCATAAAAACTTTCTCAGTAAATTATATTCAACATTGGGTGTGGGAGAGAGAAGAGAGAGGGGAAAAAATTACAGCTTTTGGAGTGGTGATAGCAATCTAAATGTGACAGTCACATCAACAAATCACTGGCAGCATGAAATTCTTGGCCTGAAATTGTGCATTCTGATGTGACGTATTCATACTTATTTTTGGATGTGGTACTAGGGCAAGTTGGAAATATTTCTACCTACACTTGGGATGAATCTCTACTGTGGGAATATTATACTGTATTCATAGCATCTTCTTCTTGAGTTAGAGGAATATAAAAATTAAAATTAAAAATCTGGAGATCTTCTGGCTTCAGCTCCAACATGTAATGAGCTTGAAGTTGTCACTCCTATTCTTACAATATAACCAAATTGAAAATCTATGACTTTTCTTGGCCCAAGAAAGTTGAAGTACAGGGTGAACTTACACATGAAACCTGGGAAGACAAAAAGATCTTCTCAACTTGAACAGAAGTTGGTGGGACTACGGACTAGTAGGAATACCTAACTGGAAAATTTGATGAGCTACTGTAAGCTACATGTGGATTAGCTTGAGAATTAAGCACTCCTGGGTCCCAGTATACATAAGGAGGACTCCCACACTTTGATGGGTTTAACCACCAGGAATCTCATTGGGTTCTCACGATGAAGAGCCAGGAAAGATCCCCTCTGGTTCTGAGAGGTGAGAGGGAGAGAGTAATCATGGTGAAACAGGCCCAGAGCATTCTCTGTAACAGGAGAACTCTTGGTGGAAAGACTTTATAGAGCCTTATATCAACTGTGAAGGGGTCTTCCTGCCACTCCAGCTCCCTCAAACCTTCTCATTTAAGGAGCAGGGTAAGATAAGAAACATTTGTGAAGGTCATAGCCCCAGAGACAGGCCACAGATATACTAGGACTTAAACATAAAACAAACTTAATCATAAAATACTAGGACTTAATATAATACTTCTCTTCCCCCAACCTTCCCACCACAACAGTGCTTCAGTATAATAATAGTAGATTGCTGTTACACTATCTTTGATTCTAGTTTCCCTTTGTAACTCCAGGGGGGAAATCCTGGGGCAAAATACCTTTGAAATCGAAATTAGTCAAAGGGAGAAATAAAGACCCAGCAGCTGAAAGTTCCCCAAGGAGAGAAGCAGCCCCCTCCCCAGGTTGTGGAGCACTCTATGCTCCGCCCGTATATTCAGGTTGAGCTGGTGGATTTGGGCTCTCAGTTTAGGCAGAAGCCCTTAGAGTCAATATCAGCTTGGCTTCTGCATCTGTGGGACTTAGGGTGGATAGAATTGTTCTGTTGGGATCAGAGATGGGAAAGCTGGTTTCCCTGAAAGTGCAGCCCGCCTTGAGGCAGTGATTACAAAATGCACATCAGACCCCAGGGACTCACTCCCTCCTTGATTGGCTTATGGCTGCACTTTGTGCTGTGTGGCCCAATCTGAAGGATCTATCATTGGCTCCTGTTAGATGGCAGACATATGCTGAGCTCCAACAGGTGTTACGAGAGCTAAACATAAGAAATGGCATCTATAGTTCAGACAATTATGGCCCAGATGAACAGACTTTCACTACTGGGATGAGAAATATTGTGAATATTGTGATTCAAATGGCTCCCACATCCCTCTTTGGGTCTCTAGTGGCCATTCTTGCCCCTCACTTAGGGCATCCCATAAGCGAGGTGACATGTACAGTAGCAGACTTAGGAGAGGATTAAGCAATGAGAACCCAGAAAGAAATAAGGTCTTCTACTCACAAAAAGGATTTAAAGGGCCCCATGAAGGTTATGAGTACCCAGATGTGGGTTGATTTACTATGAACAGGAGCAGATGGAAGGAAATTATATGGGAAGTCAAATAGGATCTTACTAGAGCTATGGCAACAGCTGAAACCACAGCAGCAGTTCCAGCCATTAAGGCCAAAGAGGCAAAGGTCAGAGACAGAGCCACAAGTCTGGCCTGTGTGTTTGCAAGACTTCCTGCTGGAAAGTGAGTCAACCTCACCTGAGCCCACACAAGAAAATGGGGAAAATGGTTTGACTGAGGGGAAGGTCGAGGTATCTGCCCTGAGGGACCAGGTAGGACCGGAGGCCACATGTTGAAATAGCTATCCATTGGTCCACAGTGAACATACAATATGTCCTGGCTCTGGTGGACACAGGGGCTGAATGTTCACTGATTCATGGTAACCCTGAGCAGTAAACTGGAACCCCCACTATCGTAGATGGATACGGGGGTAAGGCTATCATAGTGAAAAAAGCCCAAATCCCTTTGGGAATAGGGCATCTACTCCCAAAAGAGTATACTGTGTATATATCTCCTATCCCTGAGTATATTTTGGAGATTGATATCCTGCAGGGTCTATGGTTGCAGACCAGTGCAGGTGAGTTCAGAATGAGAATAGGTGTGGTGAAGGCAGTTCTGATAGGGGACATGCTAGGCACCCGCCCATAGCTTTGCCTGTGCCTGAGAAGGTGACTAATACCAAACAATACAAATTGCCTGGAGGGCATAAAGAGATTGAAGAAACTCTCCAGGATCTGGAAAAGATGGGTATTATAAAGCCCACCCATAGTCCTTTCAATTCCCCAGTGTGGCCAGTAAAAAGTCAGATGGCTCCAGGCATATGACTGGATTACAGAGAACTGAATAAAGTCATAACCCCATAAATGCTGCTGTCCCCTCTATTGCATGCCTGCTGGATGCCGTTAGCCATGAACTAGGAACATACCATTATGTGGTAGCTCCTGCTAATGCCTTCTTTTCCATTGACATTGAGAAGGAAAGTCAGGAACAGTTTCCCTTCATATGGGAAGGATGGCAATGGACTTTCACCATCCTTCCACAGGGATACCTCCACAGCCCCACCATCGGTCATGGGCTTGTAGCCCAGGACTTGGCTACATGTGAGAAACTACCAATGGTGCAGCTGTACCATTATGTTGATGATGTCATGCTCATGTCTGATTCTCTTTCAGATCTGGAAGACTGCTGCAACATTTACAGGAGAAAGGATGGGCTGTGAACAGTACCAAGGTTCAAGGACCTGGTTTGTCTGTCAAATTCTTGGGGGTCATCTGGTCAACTAAGACCAAAGTTATACCAGAAGCAGTTATAGATGAAGTCCAGGCCTTTCCTACCCCTACAACTATAGCATTGCTACAGAAGTTTCTGGGTCTTCTAGGCTACTGGAGAGTGTTTATCCTGCACTTGGCACAAATTCTGAAGCCCTTATACTGGTTGGTATGAAAGGGCATCAGGTGGGACTGGGATGAGATATGTGCAGCTGCCTTTACTACAGCAAAATGAGTGTGATAGATCCATCAAGGCTCTGTGAGCTGGACATTCATGTAACTGAAGACGGTTATGGCTGGGGTCTCTGACAGTGGCTTGAATGAACTCGCCAACCTGTTGGATTCTGGTCATAACTCTGGAAAGGGGCAGAGGTACAATACACTTTGATAGAAAAACAACTGGCTGCCATGTGTCATGCCCTGCTGGCTATAGAACCCATCACTGGAATGGCCCTGATAAAGTTAATAACCACCTATTCCATCTTGGGGTGGGTATGAGACTGGACCCAAAAGCCAAGGAGTGGTGTGGCACAAATACCCACACTGGCCAGGTGGAGTGCTTATCTACAGCAGTGTAGTGCCCTCTCTAGCAGCCCCTTGAGTGAAGAACTCCAATGCTTATTGGGGCTGGTGACATATACTAGTGAAAAGCAGGAAGAACTTGCTTTGGAACCATTAGTCACAGAGAGTCCCTATCGGGAGGGAAGAGCCGCTATACCCAAAGATGCATGGTACACAGATGGCTCCAGCCGTGGGCAGTCCCAGAAATGAAAGGCCATAGCTTCCCATCCTAAGACTGAGACAATATGGATGGAAGATGGTGTGGGGAAGAGCAGCCAATGGGCAGAGTTGTGGGCTGTGTGGCTTGTGATCAGCCAGGAGCCCTCCCCTATAGTTATCTCCATTGACAGCTGGGCTGTCTATCAGGGCTTGACCCTGTGGCTACCAACCTGGTACCATGCCAACTGGCTGGTTAGGCACCGACCCCTTTGGGGGAAAGAACTGTGGCAAGACTTATGGGCCTTTGGTCAGGCCAAAATAATTACAGTATACCATGTGACAGGTCATTTGCAACTGGCATCCCCAGGAAATGATGAAGCAGATAAATTGGCCCAGATACATATGTTAGAAGGAAAGCCTGCCTCTGATGTAGCCCAGTGGTTACATCAGCATTTGTTGCATGCAGGGCAAAAGACAATGTGGGCTGTAGCCTGTCAGTGGGGCTTGCCTCTGACCTTTGAAGAAGTTAGTAGAGCCCAGCAGGAGTGTATTGTGTTCTCCAAAAGGGACTTAAACCAAGTTCCACGGCAACATGGGACAATAGCTAAGGGGCCTATGCCCCTCGTCAGGTGGCAGATAGACTATATTGGGCCTCTACCTGTGTCAGAAAGATATCATTATGCCATGACTTGTGTGGGCACAGCTACTGGACTTCTGATTGCTTTCCCTACCCATTGTGCAGACCAGCAGATGACCAAAAGAGGCTTGGAGCATCTCTTTGCCATCTATAGCCGACCACAGGTAATTGAGAGTGATCAGGGCACCCATTTTACTGGTTTACTGGACATACACTGCAAGAATGGGTGCGACAGATGGCAATCAAATGGAAGTATCATTTGCCATATAATCCTATCATAGCAGGCATAATAGAGAGGCACAATGGCTTCTTAAAATCCAGACTAAAGTCAGATACCAATAGTCTGTGGGGATGGTCAGTCTGCTTATGGACCGTGCTACAGCGTTTGAATGAGAGACTCCAAGAGGGAGCCCTGAGCCTCAAAGACATGTTAACACACACGACTGCCTCCCTATACAACTGCAAGTACAAACCAAGGAAGAATCACTGAAGCCGAGGTTTGGCCACCAGAATAATATCTTGCTCCCAGCACCAACTGCACTGAACTCCAGAGACTTCACTGAGTGCATGTGGCCTTGGACCTTTTGACACATGGATCAATGATGGCTGGCTCTCCTGGCACCTTGGGAACAAGGCTAGAAGGAAAGCTTGCCTCTGATGTAGCCCAGTGGTTACATCAGTGTTTGTAACCACTGTCTTTTGTCCCACATGCAGAGGAAATAGCTATAGTAGTATATCCTGAACAGCCAGAAGGTAGGAGCATCTTACCGGGGAGTTTTGTTTTATCATTATGGCCAGTGCATGCACCTCCAGTAGCACTATATATAGACCCTTCAGTAACTCCCATGGGGAAAGGAGTAAAAATATGGTATATTAGACCTGAAAGGAACCCCCTTCCTACTACAGTCCTATCACAGGACCACTCTCTTGCTTGTATCCTACCTGATGGACAAGATTTGCCTATGTTTGTGTCAATAAAACAGGTGTCTTGGGGTAGAGCAGTGGAAATCTCCTCCCCAAACCATGTATATTTTTGAAAATACAACAAATACAATTATTCCTAAAAGAGAGACCAGAAGACACAGGAAAGCAGCCAGACTACCACACCTGCGAAAACCCAGCGCCTCGCGAAGGGGGTAAGATACAAGTGGCTGCCCAGTGGAACCCAAGCACACCTCACCCCAACTCCTAGCAGGAGGAGAGGAGTCAGAGCAGGGAGGGAGAAGGAGCCCAGGACTGCTAAATAGCCAGCCCTAGCCATACACACCAGAGCACAGACAAACAGTGTATGGTATGCTGGATACTAAGGAAACAGGACAGTAAGACCTGCGAGTGGGTCCCTGCAGTTGGCACCTCTGGGACAAAGAAAAACAAGTTCTTTTGAAAGTCTTAAAGGGACAGGGACCCCACAGCTGGACGGAAGCATCCCGGGACACGTAGCCCAGCATCTGGGAATACCAGGGAACTTCGGCCACCCTAAACCCCTGGATGGCAGTGCAGTTCAAAGGCCCTTCACAGTGATAAAGAGCCTCCCACCGTTTCCCCTCTGATGCAGCTCCGCCATATTGGAGCAGCAGACTGAAGCAGGCCACACCCACTGCAACTGCAGAGCTTAATTCCACGGCAACTGGGCAAGAATCAGAGGTCCCATCTGCATGCAGCTGCCCAGCACAAGCTGCTAGAGGTCACTGTTCTCCCAGGAGAGGAAGGCCATAAAACAGCAAGAAGGGACATTCTCCCAGCTGACACACGTGCCAGCTCCACACAACTACCTCTGTTGCCATGAAAAGGCAGAAGAACTTGATCCAGACCAAAATCACAGAATCAACTTCTGAGAAGGAGATAGAACTAACCAATCTTCCTGAAAAAGAATTCAAAATAAAGGTCATAACCATGCTGATGAGGCTGCAGAGAAATATGCAAGAGCTAAGGGATGACATCCAGAGGGAGATTACAGAAATGAAACAATCTCTGGAAGAATTTATAAGCAGAATGGATAAGATGCAAGAGGCCATTGATGGAATAGAAACCAGAGAACAGGAATGCATAGAAGCTGACACAGAGAGAGAAAAAAGGATCTCCAGGAATGAAACAATAATAAGAGAACTGTGTAACCAATCCAAAAGGAACAATATGAGCATTATTGTACCAGAAGAAGAAGAGAAAGAAAAAGGGATAGAAAGTGTCTTTGAAGAAATAATTGGTGAAAACTTCCCCAAACTGGGGAGATAATTGATCAGATCATGGAAGTACACAGAACTTCCAACAGAAGGGACCCAAGGAGGACAACACGAAGACACATAATAATTAAAATGCCAAAGATCAAGGACAAGAACAGAGTATTAAAAGCAGCTAGAGAGAAGAAAAAGGTCACATACAAAGGAAAACCCATCAGGCTATCATCAGACTTCTCAACAGAAACCTTACAGGCCAGAAGAGAATAGCATGATATATTTAATGCAATGAAACAGAAGGCCTTGAACCAAGAATACTGTATCCAGCAAGATTATCATTTAAATATGAAGGGGGGATTAAATAATTCCCAGACAAGCAAAAGTTGAGGGCATTTGCCTCCCACAAACCACCTCTACAGGATATTTTAGACTGCTCTAGATGGGAACACTCCTAAGACTAAATAGATGTCACCAGAGAAATTAAAATCACAGCAAAGAATTCAGACCAACCAAATACTAACTAAAGGCAAAAAATAAAATCAACTACCCACAAAAGCAGTTAAAGAAAACACAAAAGAGCACAGAATAAAACAACCAACATATAAAGAATAGAGGAGGAATAAGAAGGGAGAGAAATAAAGAATCACCAGATAGTGTTTATAATAGCTCAATAAACAAGTTATGGTAGACAGCAAGATACTAAAGAAGCTAACCTTGAACCTTTGGTAACCACGAATCTAAAGCCTGCAATGGCAATAAGTACATATCTTTCAATAATCACCCTAAATGTAAATAGACTGAATGCACCAATCAAAAGACACAGAGTAATAGAATGGATAAAAAAGCAAGATGCATCTTTATGCTACTTACAAGAAACTCACCTCAAACCCAAAGAAATGCACAGACTAAAAGTCAAGGGGTGGAAAAAGGTATTGCATGCAAACAACAAGGAGAAAAAAGCAGGTATTGCAGTACTAGTATCAGACTAAATAGACTTCAAAACAAAGAAAGTCACAAGAGATAAAGAAGGACATTACATAATGATAAAGGGCTCAGTCCAACAAGAGGATATATATACCATTATAAATATATATGCACCCAGTACAGGAGCACCAGCATATGTGAAACAAATACTAACAGAATTTAAGGAGGAAATAGAATGCAATGCATTCATTTTAGGAGACTTCAACACACCACTCACTCCAAAGGGCAGATCCACCAGGCAGAAAATAAGTAAGGACATGGAGGCACTGAACAACACACTAGAACAGATGGACCTAATAGACATCTATAGAACTCTATATCCAAAAGCAAGAGGGCACACATTCTTCTCAAGTGCACATGGAACATTCTTCAGAATAGACTACATACTAGGCCACAAAAAGAGCCACAGGAAATTCCAAAAGATTGAAAATCTACCAACCAACTTTTTAGACCACAAAGGTATAAAACTGGAAATAAATTGTACAAAGAAAACAAAAAGGCCCACAAACACATGCAGGCTTAACAATATGCTCCTAAATAATCAATGGATCAACAACCAAATTAAAATAGAGATCGAGGAATATATGGAAACAAATGACAACAAGAACACAAAGCCCCAACATCTGTGGGACGTAGCCAAAGTAGTCTTAAGAGGAAAGTATATAGCAATCCTGGCAAATTTAAAGAGGGAAGAACAATCTCAAATGAATAGTCTAACGTCACAATTATCGAAATTGGAAAAGAAGAAAAAATGAGGCCTAAAGTCAGCAAAAGGAGGGACATAATAAAGATCAGAGAAGAAATAAATAAAATTGAAAAGAATAAAACAATGGAAAAAATCAATGAAACCAAGAGCTGATTCTTTGAGAAAATAAACAAAATAGATAAGCCTCTAGCCAAACTTATTAAGAGAAAAAGAGAATCAACACACATCCACAGAATCAGAAATGAGAAAGGAAAAATCACGACAGACTACAGAAATACAAAGAATTATTAGAGACTACTATGAAAACCTATATGCTAACAAGCTGGAAAACCTAGAAGAAATGGACAACTTCCTAGAAAAATACAACCTTCCAAGACTGACCAAGGAAGAAACACAAAATTTAAACAAACAAATTACAAGCAAAGAAATTGAAGCAGTAATCAAAAAACTACCCAAAAACAAAACCCCCGGACCAGATGGATTTACCTCAGAATTTTATCAGACACACAGAGAAGACATAATACCCATTCTTCTTAAAGTTTTCCAAAAAGTAGAAGAGGAGGGATGCTCCGGCTGGTGGGGAGTTCAACAAGGGCTCGAGGGGAAGTTAACCTGGATAAGAGACAAACCAAACACAAAGAAGGAGACCAAGTCGATAGTCTGATCAAGGTCTCAAGGTTTATTCTTACAAGGTAGATTATATAGGAGCTAGGAGGGGAGAACAGCCCCAGCTGAAGTGGCAAGGGTTGCTAGGATACCTAACTGAAGAATGTTCTCTGGAAAAGATCATGGGTGGGGGATTACTGAGAAAAGACAGAATGTTTTACTAAGGAGGAGATGTTATCATGGCAGCTGCTTAATCTCTATCCCAGTGGTCTAATCGCAAACTGGGTCAATTGATCTTTCGTAAACAGGGCAGGCTTGAGAAACTAGAGACCTAGGCGTAAAGGGCGAGACCATTGTTTCTATGGCCTATGGCTCCCAACATCTCCTCCCTTCTTTTATACAAAAGAGGGGGAGTCCCGCTATTTAGTGGTGGGCATTAACCAATTGGGGGAGTAGTGACCTGGCTCCTCCGAGACTCCCCATTGGTGGGGGACAATGTTGGCCCTTGATATCTTTTGTGGAGGGGAGGAAGGGTGTATTTATTTTAGATACCAACCTCCATGCAAGCCAGGTTTTTCTCTCAGGGAATTCAGAGGCAGTTCATGGACCTTCCATTGCGATGCTTAGCTTCACACCCACGTTGGTGCCCATATTGCACTCACTTTATTGTGAGCCGATATGCATAGGTCTGAATCCTATGCAGCTTCTAAAGGAGGGGAGTCATCTGATACATCATAGCCTTGGTCCGCTAGGTCAAGCCGGTGATAGTGGACTTGTATCTGTCTGCCGAGGGCAGTATTGATCTGTTCTCTAATGAAGGTGGTAATTCTCCGGAAGGCCCAAGGGCCAAGGGAGAGCACAAGCATGAGACTAAGGAAGGGTCCTAGTATAGGGAGAAGATAAGGAAGAAACCCACTCATCCCAGTCCATAGGGGATTTTCAAACAGTTTTTTCTTTCTTTGCACGAGATCTTCTTGGAGTCTTTTTATTTTGTCACGAACTACTCCGGATTTGTTTGCGTAGAAGCAGCATTTCTCTTCTAAGGCTAAGCAGATGCCACCATGTTCTGTGGTGAGAAGGTCTAGGCCATGCCTGTTCTGTAAGACTACTTCTGCAAGGGAATCTATTTGGTCTTGAAGATCTTGTAAGGTTCCTGAAACAGCCTCAATATCATTAATTAATTGATGGGATAGTTGATTATATTTGTGTATGGCAACGCCCATTCCTGCATACTGGTCACCAGACCACCTGTGACTCCAAGAGCAATTAACAGAGGAAGGACAGTAACTGCTCTTTTATGCCTTATGGGGTAATAATCAAAGGTTGGCAAAGGGACCGGTTCTTTTCCGTCAACTAAGGATATATCAGGTAAAGGGCTAGCAGTGGTGCACTGCCCTGTCCAGTTGGTGGGTAGAGAGGTGTATGCCATGTTAGTCCCACAAACAAAGATTTGGTCTTTGGGGGGGCATAGGACACTGTTTGTAACATTAATGACAAGAATTTCTGAGCAGTGGCCAAAAGAAATGTTCCCTAGGTCAATATCATAGGAATTATTTTGAAATTTCTGGTACAAGCAGGTTATGTTATCTAGTGATACTGGTTGCACTTTAAAAGGAGAGGAGCGTGAGCAATGGTTATTATTTTGGAGATTTTGTGTGATATTGGGTGTGAGAATAGCTAGAGGCATGGGTGTTCCCCAAGGCAGACAAAGCCAACAATCGGACGCAAGGTCAGGGTTGGTAAGATTAAGGAGTTTGTGAGTTTCTTTAAGCAGGCTGCTCATGGGTAAATTAAGATCGATTCCTCTTGGTTTTGGGAGTTGTTGAAAAACTTGTAAAACAGCAAAGAGTTCAACCAATTGAGCGGAGTGGAATGGGGATTGTAGGGAAGTGGTTTGATTATCTACGGTGAAGGCTGCCACTCCATTGGAGGAGCCATCAGTGAAAACTAGGGGGGCATGAGGAAGGGGTTGGGAGGAGGTCAATGTAGGGAAAACAAATGGTTGGGTCCTTAGAAAATGGAGAAGCTTGTTAGCAGGGTAATGATTGTCAAGCTCCTGGAAAGAGGTGCAGGATGTTGCCCATTCATCGTCATTCTCTATCAACCACTGGATTTGGGTAGGAGAATAGGGTAGGACAATTTTGTCGGCATCTTTACCGAATATTTTCCTGCTGTGGTCACGTCCGATTTTTATCAGCTCAGCCACCCAGGAGGTATAGGGGATAAGAACTTTGGGTGGCGAGGCAGGTAAATGGACCCAAAAAAGGGGCCCCTCTTGCCAGAACACTCCGGTGGGTGTAAAATCAGTAGCACAAATGACTAGGAGAAGAGGCTTCTCATAAGAGATAAAGGTAACCCTTTGGTTTAGAATTGCGGCTTCCACTGCCTTTAGGGCCTCTAGGGCGGGGGCTATTAATGAGTGACTGGAAGTAGGATCTGGGTCCCCTTTAAGAAAATCAAACAAGGGTTTAAGCTCTCCAGTAGTTAGCTTGAGATAAGGCCTGAGCCAATTGATATCTCCTATAAGTTTTTGAAAATCATTTAAAGTTTTTAAGCAATCGGTTCTAAGTTGAATCTTTTGTGAAAGAATCTTATTATGAAAGAGTTCAAAGCCTAAAAACAAGTAAGGGGGTTTTAATTGAATTTTATCAGGGGCTATCTGAAAACCAGCTCTTGTAAGGGCCCTAGAAAGCTCTTGGTAATAAGGAAGGAGTTCAGTGGGGTTAGGACCAGCCATGAGGATATCATCCATGTAATGAATTAAATATGTAGAAGGCCATCTTTGCCTTAATGGGTCTATAATTTGAGCTACAAATTTTTGGCACAGCGTAGGGCTGTTTGCCATTCCTTGGGGCAGAACTTTCCATTGGAATCTTGGCATAGGGCCTTTAAAATTAATCACCAGCAAACTAAATGCAAAATGCTTGCGGTCTTCAGGATGTAGGGGGATTGTGAAGAAGCAATCTTTTAGGTCAATAATGATTTTACAATATCCCGCAGGAATCGCCACAGGAGTGGGAAGGCCTGGTTGAAGGGCCCCCATAGGTATCATAGCTTTATTAATTTCTCTAAGATCTTGAAGTAACCTCCATTTTCCTGATTTTTTCTTTATGACAAAAATAGGAGTATTCCAGGGAGAGGTGGTGGGCTCGATATGGCCTGCAGCAAGTTGTTCCTGTACTAACATTGTAGCTGCAGCCAGTTTTTCAGAAGTTAAGGGCCATTGATCAACCCATACAGGCTCTGTTGTTTTCCAGGATATTTTATCTGCATGGGGTACAGGTATGTCAATGGCTGTTAGGGTAAATTTTCATAGCCAATTCCAGCACGATCAGTTTTTATGGTGACCAGACCGGCTCCTTTGCACTCTGAGAGTGTTTGCCCAACCCTTGCCCAGGGTGAAAGCCTTGATTGAGACATAATGAGCTTCACTTGAGAGAGTATTTTCTGAACAGGAGGGAGGGGGGGAGCTTATTTCTAAGTCAAGGTCACGTAATTGCCTAAGCAATTGGGATCTCTCCCTAGCCTTAAGGGACTGCGCCTCCCGAGAGAGTTTAACAGTGGCTTGTCTAGTTATTTCTTCTAGATCAGGTTGAGTACAGAAAGGGGGTGGTATGTTATAGGGTGGTGGACATGCACCTAAAGGTGCTTGAGGGGGCCAATCAAGATTATGGTGCTTAGCGGCGGCGTCTTTGAGTTCAGCTTCCTCTTCAGGGGAGAGGGGATCATCATTAGGGCTGTTGGACTTGAGACCAGACAGGACTGGGTAAATAGATTTGGGGGGGGGTGCTAGACGGCGGATCATTATTAACCTCGGGCATGGGAATGGAGACAGAGGGACAATTAGAGGCTGGGGAGGAGGGACGAAGTTCCTCGGGGACCTCCTTTTTGTGGAGAGAAGTCTGACTGCTGACTGGTTTTAAACTTTCCCTTCAGATAATTTTCACTATCGTCAACAATCTTCGAAACATCTGGGTGACAGTGGCGGGCCTGCAACACATCGTTTATGAGATTCCAATAAGAAAATGCCTGTACTGGGACCTTCTCAGGGCCAAAGGAACGATAATAATCATTCAGGCAGTCGCCAACTCGGCGCCACCATTTTTCATCTATAGTTCCTTCCTGGGGGAACCATGGGCAGACATCCTCTAGCAAGATAAAAAATTTAACTAAATCTTTTTTCTTAACCTGTATTCCTCATGTCTTGAGAGAAGCCTTAAATCCCTTAACAAATAACTCATGCTTATTTAGTGTTTGCCCCATGATTGCGTCGCTTTCCTTACCTTTACCAATCTGTGTCACAGGCGGGTACTCCTGTGGTGATCTTCGTGCGGATCTTCACTCACCGGCAGGGTGGCGATCCAAAGAAAGAAGGACGGCCGTCCATATGAACGATGTCCAGATCAGGCTTCGTACCTCGAGCCACACGCTGGGCGCCACTTGCCCCGGCTGGTGGGGAGTTCAACAAGGGCTCGAGGGGAAGTTAACCTGGATGAGAGACAAACCAGACACAAAGAAGGAGACCAAGTCGAAAGTCTGATCAAGGTCTCAAGGTTTATTCTTACAAGGTAGATTATATAGGAGCTAGGAGGGGAGAACAGCCCCAGCTGAAGTGGCAAGGGTTATCTAGGTTGCTAGGATACCTAACTGAAGAATGTTCTCTGGAAAAGATCATGGGTGGGGGATTACTGAGAAAAGACAGAATGTTTTACTAAGGAGGAGATGTTATCATGGCAGCTGCTTAATCTCTATCCCAGTGTTCTAATCGCAAACTGGGTCAATTGATCTTTCGTAAACAGGGCAGGCTTGAGAAACTAGAGACCTAGGCGAAAAGGGCGAGACCATTGTTTCTACAGCCTACGGCTCCCGACAGAAGGCATACTCCCAAACTCATTCTATGAAGCCAACATCACCCTAATACCAAAACCAGGTTAAGAACCTACCAAAACAGAAAACTACAGACCAATATCCCTGATGAATGTAGATGCAAAAATACTCAACAAAATATTAGCAAACCGAATTCAAGAATATATCAAAAGGATCATACACCACGACCAAGTGGGATTCATCCCAGGGATGCAAGGATGGTACAACATTCAAAAATCCATCAACATCATCCACCACATCAACAAAAAGAAGGACAAAAAACACATGATCATCTCCATAGATGCTGAAAAAGCATTCAACAAAATTCAACATCCATTCATGATAAAAACTCTCAGCAAAATGGGTATAGAGGGCAAGTACCTCAGCATAATAAAGGCCATATATGATAAACCCACAGCCAACATCATACTGAACAGTGAGAAGCTGAAAGCTTTTCCTCTGAGATCAGGAACAAGACAGGGATGCCCACACTCCCCACTGTTATTCAACATAGTACTGGAGGTCCTAGCCACGGCAATTAGACAAAACAAAGAAATATAAGGAATCCAGATTGGTAAAGAAGAAGTTAAACTGTTACTCTTTGCAGATGACATGATATTGTACATAAAAAAACCTAAAGACTCCACTCCAAAACTACTAGAACTAATATCAGAATACAGCAAAGTTGCAGGATACAAAATTAATACACAGAAATCTATGGCTTTCCTATACACTAACAATGAACCAATAGAAAGAGAAATCAGGAAAACAATTCCATTCACAATTGCATAAAAAAGAATAAAATACCTAGGAATAAACCTACCCAAGGAAGTGAAAGACCTATACCCTGAAAACTATAAGACACTCTTAAGAGAAATTAAAGAGGACATTAACAAATGGAAACTCATCCCATGCTCTTGGCTAGGAAGAATTAATATCATTAAAATGGTCATCCTGCCCAAAGCAATATGCAGATTTGATGCAATCCCTATCAAATTACCAACAGCATTCTTCAACGAACTGAAACAAATAGTTCTAAAATTCATATGGAACCACCAAAGACCCTGAATAGCCAAAGCAATCCTGAGAAGGAAGAATAAAGTGGGGGGGATCTCACTCCCCAACGTCAAGCTCTACTACAAAGCCACAGTAATCAAGACAATTTGGTACTGGCACAAGAACAGAGCCACAGACCAGTGGAACAGAATAGAGACTCCAGACACTAACCCAAACATATATGGTCAGTTAATATTCGATGAAGGAGCCATGGACATACAATGGGGAAATGACTGTCTCTTCAACAGATGATGCTGGGAAAACTGGACAGCTACATGCAAGAGAATGAAACTGGATCACTGTCTAACCACATACACAAAAGTAAAGAAATGGATCAAAGACCTGAATGTAAGTCATGAAACCATAAACCTCTTAGAAAAAAACATAGGCAAAAATCTCTTGGACATAAACATGAGCGACTTCTTCATGAACATATCTCCCTGGGCAAGGAAAACTAAAGCAAAAATGAACAAGTGCGACTTCATCAAGCTGAAAAGCTTCTGTACAACAAATGACAGCATCAATAGAACAAAAAGTTATCCTTCAGTATGGGAGAATATGTTTGTAAATGACAGATCTGATAAAGGGCTGACATCCAAAATATATAAAGAGCTCACGCACCTCAACAAACAGAAAGCAAATAATCCAATTAAAGAATGGGCAGAGGAGTTGAACAGACAGTTCTCCAAAGAAGAAATTCAGATGTTCAACAGATACGAAAAGATGCTCCACATCACTAGTTATCAGAGAAATGCAAATTAAAACCACAATGAGATATCACCTCACACCAGTAAGGATGGCTGCCATCCAAAAGACAAACAACAAATGTCGGCAAGGTTTTGGGGAAAGGGGAACCCTCCTACACTGCTGTTGGGAATGTAAATTAGTTCAACCATTGTGGAAAGCAATATGGAGGTTCCTCAAAATGCTCAAAATAGACATACCATTTGACCCAGGAATTCCACTTCTAGGAATTTACCCTAAGAATGCAGCAGCCCAGTTTGAAAAAGAAAAATACACCCCTATGTTTATCGCAGCACTATTTACAATAGCCAAGAACTGGAAGCAACCTAAGTGTCCATCAGTAGATGAATGGATAAAGAAGATGTGGTATATATACACAATGGAATATTATTCAGCCATAAGAGCAAAACATATCCTACCATTTGCAACCACATGGATGGAGCTAGAGGGTATTATGCTCAGTGAAATAACCCAAGTGGAGAAAGACAAATACCAAATGATTTCACTCATATGTGGAATATAAGAACAAAGAAAAACTGAAGGAACAAAACAGCAGCACAATCACAGAACCCAAGAATGGACTAACAGTTACCAAGGGGAAAGGGACTGAGGAGGATGGGTGGGAAGGAAGGGATAAGGGCAGGGAAAAAGAACGGGGGCATTGCAATGAGTATGTATAGTGTTGGGGGGCGCATGGGGAGGGCTGTGCAACACAGAGAAGACAAGTAGTGATTCTACAACATCTTACTATGCTGATGGACAGTGACTGTAATGGGGTTTGTGGGGGGAGTTGGTGAAAGGGGAACCCTAGTAAACATAATTTTCTTCATGTAATTGTAGATTAATGATAACAAAAGAAAAAAGAAAGAAAACGTGTCTTATCGTCCCTAAGGTCTTTGTGGATTGGGAACTTCCTCTGGCTTGAGGATTATTATAATTTTTGTTATTAGGAACCTCCTCGTGCTTGAGGATTATTACAATTTTTGTTACCTGTATCAAAATCTTGTTGTATGTTAATTTTTATTATTATTTCTAAGTTGTTGTTATCTTCTGTTGCTCTTGTGGAATCTGGTTACAGTGCTCCAGCTTTCTTGCACAGGGCCCAGTGCAGAAGATTGAAAGCATGGAGTTTATAGGGTGAGAATCCTGGAGGACTGGAGTGTGGGGAAGTTGGGGTTCCTATGACCAGGATCCTCACTGAACTTAAACCACGTGATGATGTAACTGGCTGTTGCTAGGCTACCACTTCCACACCTTAGGCAATAAGCTATTATTGCACTATATAGCGAGCTCAGCCCAGTTCTCTGGGTGGAGGCAGAGACGCTAGTGCTCAACCTACCACCAGGAGAACAAGCCTGTAATAAACATTTTCACCCCAAAGAACATTTGCTGTCATTTTCTTTGGTCACATTGAATCCATGTCAAACTTGCCCTTGGCTGAAACCCATTGGCAAGACAGAAACCCATTTATTTCTTACAAGCAGTCATCCTGCATCTCTCTCGACCCTGCTGCAGAAGAAGAGAGAAGTCCACCCAACCTCTCTGGTCCAGATGAACTGGCTCACCCATGTAAATACCTACTGATATGGAGATGGATTACTACTCTCCACCTCTTGGAATCCCCTTCTGATATAGATATGCACTAAAGCCAGGCAAGCAAATCTGGAAATATTGTAATTTTACCCATAGCCCACCCCAACAGAAATCTCACCTTACCCATTCCCCATCTTTCACAATGGCCCCTGTGTGAGAAAACTGGAGCATTGTAACCAGACCAAAAACATAATATCATGATAATCCTCAAGCCAGAGGATTCAGCCAGGTTCAAAGTCCTATGCAGATTACATCCATAGCTTGCACATTCCACAGGGAATCAGTTGCTGAATAGGTAGGGAGTTCAGAGCAATCATCACACAGCAGCTGCAGCCAGGGGCTCATCCAGGACACAAGAAGAAAATAACCTTAAGAGCAATAAGATACATGTTTTAATAACACCAGCATTGTCCATCAGATAGGATACATGCAAGAGAGTGGTCCTGTGTTAGGACAGTGGCAGGAAAGGGATATTGTCCTGGTCTAGTACACCAGACTTTCACCACCCTCCCTGTGGGAGTTACAGATGGGTCAATATATAGGGCTATGGGAGTTACATGCACTGGCCATAAAGATGAAACAAAACTTCCCCATAAGATGCTCTTATGTCCCAGACGTTTTGGGTACACTATAGTGCTCTTTGGGGGCTATTCTGCTGTTACTCTAGGAATCACACAAGGCCAGCTTCCAGATCTTTTCCCCATGGTGCCAGAAGGGCCAGCCATCACTGGCCCATGTGTCGAAATGTCCAGGGCCAGGGCCACTCAACATTGTCTCCAAGGTTTAAAGCAGTTGGGGCTGGCAGCAGGATGTTGCACTGCTGGCCATACCCTGGCTTCAATAACTCCTCTTTGGTTTGCACATACAGTCATAAGGGAGAGGCAGCAGGCTGTGTTAGCATACCCACAGGGCTCAAGGCTCCTTTTCAGGGCTTCTCTTTCAAACGCCACAGCACTTCACAGCCCATAAGTGAACTGACCAGCACTGTAGACTATTGGTGTATGACTTCAGGCCAGATTTCAACAAACCATTGTAGCTTTCTATCATGCTTGCCCCAGGAGGACTATATGGTACCTGAAACTTCCACTTTATTCTTAATAGCTGTACCCATTCTTCTAATGCATGTTCAATAAAGTGGGTGCCTTTATTGCTCTCAATCACCTGTGGCTGACCATAGGCTGCAAAGAGATGCTCAAGACCCCTCTTGGTGGTTTTTTGATCTGCATGAAGTGCAGGAAAAGCAACCAACAGGTCAGTAGCTGTGTCCATACAAGTCATGGCATACTTATATCCTTTTGATATGGGCAGGACTCTGTGTAAGTCCCTTTTAGAGCACACAAGGCACTCCTTCTGGGCTCTGCTGACTTCTTCAAATGTCAATGGTAAGCCCTACTGACAGGCAACAGCCCACACTGTCTTTTACCCCATGTGCAACAAAAACTGATGTTAACACTGGGCTACATCAGAGGCAAGCTTTCCTTCTAGCCAGGACACCTGGGCATATGTGTCTGCTTCATCATTCCCTGGGGATACCAAAGGCAAACGGCCAGTCACATGATACATGGTAACTGCCTTAGTCTGACTAGAGGCCCATAGGTCTTGCAACAACTCTTGGCCCCCAAAGGGGCCTGTGACCAACCATCCAGTTGGCATGGTACCATGACAGTAGCCACAGGGTCAAGCTCTGATAGATGGCCCAGTGGTCAGTCCAAACAACCATAGGGAGGGCTGCTGGGTGATCATAAGCCATACTACCCACAACTTAGCCCATTGACTGCTCTACCCCTCTCCATCCTCCATCCATATTGTCTCAGTCCTAGTATGGAAAGCCATAGCCCTCCACTTCGGGGGCTGCCCATGACTGACGCTGTATGTGTACCAAGCATCTTCAGGTATAGGGGCTTTTCCCTCCTGATAAAGACTCTCCGCTACCAATGACTCAAAATCAATTTCTTTCTGCTTTCCACTGGTATACATCACTGGCCCCAATATGCTTCAGAGTTCTCCACTTAAAGGACTAGTAGGAAGGGCACTATACTACTGTAAATATGCACCTCATTTGGCCAGTGTAGGCATCTGTGCCACACCACTCCATGGCCTTTGGGTCCAGTCTTACATCTGCCCCATGGTGGGATAGGTGGTTATTACCTTGTTTGGAGCTGTCCCAGTGATGGGCTCCATAGCCAGCAATGCATGGTGCAGAGCAGCCAGTTTCTTCTTTATCATGGTATACTGGATACCTGCTCCTTTCCATAGTTGTGACCAGAATTCAGTGGGTTGGCATGTCCGTTCAAGCCACTGCCAAAGACCCCATCCAGAACCATCCTCGGTTACATGCACATCTAGCTCACAGGTCCTTGATGAGTCCATTACACTCAAGGCCTGCATGGCCTTCACTAATTGCTTAGCAGCAGTAAAAGCAGCTGCACATCTCATTCCAGTCCCACCAAAGTGCCCTTCCATACCAACCAGTATAAGGGCTTCAGAATTTGTGCCAAGTGTGGGATAAACACTCTCCCGTAGCCCAAAAGACCCCAAAACTCTTGTAATACTGCCACAGTGGTAGGGCTAGGGAAAGCCTGGCTCTTGTCTGTGACTGCTTCTGGGGTACCTTTATTTTTACCTGACTAGAAAACCTCCAAGAATTTGACAAAGTCCCTGAACCTTGGTGCTGTATACAGCCCATCCTTTCTCCTGTAGATGTTGCAGCAGTCTAGGAACTGCCCCTTCTAAATCTGCAAGAAAATAAGACATAGGCAGATATCATCAATGTAGTGATACAGCTGCACCATTTGAAGTTTCTTCCATATGGCCAAGTCCTGGCCTATAAGTTGGTGACAAATGGTGGGGCTGTGGAGGTATCCCTGTGGAAGGACAGTGAATGTCCACTGCCAGCCTTCCCATGTGAAGGCAAATTGTTCCTGACTTTCCTGTGCTATGTCAATAGAGAAGAAAACATTAGCAAGGTCCATAACACAATGATACGCCCCTAGTTCATGACTTAGTGTGTCCATAAGGGCTGCTATAGAGGGGACAGCAGCATGCAAAGGGGGTATGACTTTATCCAATTCCTTGTAGCACACGGTCATATGCTAGGAGCCTTCTGGCTTTTTCACTGGCCACAATGGGGAATTAAAAGGACTATGAGTGGGCTTTATGACTCCCACCTTCTCCAACACCTGTAGAGTTTCTCTAATTTCCTTGTGCCCCCAGACATTTATACTGCTCAGTATTCATCATTTGCTGAGGTACAGGTAGAGCTACAGGCTGGTGCTTAGCATGTTCCCTCAGAACTGCCTTTACCACATGTACTCTGAGTCTGAATTCACCTGCAGTAGTCTCTAACCACAGGCCCTTCAGGATATCTACCCCAAAATATATTCAGGGATGGGAGAAATGTACACAGTGTACTTCTTTGGCGGATAAACACCCTATCCTCAGTGGGATCTGGGCTTTCTTCACTCTAATTGCATTAACCCCATAGCCATCTATCATAGCAGGAGTCCCAGGAAAATGTTCAGGGTAGCCATAAATCAGAGAACTTTCAGCTCCTGTGTCCACCAGTGCCAGGACACATTGTACATTCACAGGGGACCAATGAATTGCTAATTCTACATGTGGCCTATGGTCCCCACCATGTCCCCAAAAGTGATGGCCTTTGTCCCTTCCCTCAGTCAAACCATGATGCCTGTGGGGTGAGGGCCCAGGCAGACCCTGAGCATTATCTCCCAGGAAGTCTTGCAGAGATACAGGCCAGACATTGGGGCTTTGTCTTAGCCTTCCATTTCCTGGACCACAGCAGCTGGAATGGCTGCTCTGGCTTTAATTGGTGTCATAGTTCTAAGAAGATCCTATTGGGCTGCCCATCAAGTTTTTCTTTCATTACCCATGCCTTTATCAAATCTGGGTCCTCAAGACTTTCACAGGGCCCTTTGTACCTCCCCTTTCAGTTGTAGCCTGTACTTCCTTCCAGGCTCTTATTGTCTCAACCTCCCTAAGATCTGCTAATGTACGAGTAGCCTCACTTATGGGTTGCCCTATGTGGGGGAGAAGAGTAGTCACTAGGGACCCAGAGAGAGATGGGGGAGCTGTATGGAGCACCAGATTTCTCATTCCTATGGTGAACAACTCCTCATTGGGGCCCTGGGCATCCATAATATAGATGATATTTTTCATGCCCATCTCCCATAACACCTGCTGGAGCTCTATATACATTTTCTAGCTAGTGGGTAAGTATGGTAAATCACCCCGATTAGGCCAAACTGCCCTAATGGATGCTGTCAACCAATCCAGAAAGTGCCCTTTTCCTTGAGGTGTGATGGGCACCTTGTAACTGCTGCTGGAGAGAAGGGTGGGTCATCAGGGAAGCCAGTCTACTCATTTAAGAACCCAACATAACAATGTCTTCCACCCCCATACTCCAAAGATGCAAAAGCCATGCAGGCAAAGGTTCCTATGGCTTCTGCCAATACCAGATAGATACTCATGTCCATCAATTCATCCTGGGTATGGAGGTGGAGCATGGAGTGCGCCATATCCTGGGGTGGGGGTAGCTCCTCCTCCTGCGGAGCCCATGGTTATTGTGTTTTTACTTTCTTAATTACAACTGGGCAGGCCTTTACTACAGGAGAGGCTGGTGCCTTGGGCAGTGGCCTTGGCAACAGATTGGCCCTGGTTTCCACCCCCTCTTCTTCCGACACATCTACCATCTCCAGAGCTGAAGGCACCACTTTTTCCTCCCCCTCACCCACGACCTTCTGCAATGTGTACTCTCCTGCTGCCTCCCCCTCCCTGCTGCTAAAGAGTCTTCCAGGAGTGCAACACATCTTCACAATAACTCTTTCTTCCTTAAGAGCATACCAGAGGTTATCACCCAGCTCCTCCAAGTGATGCTGAAGTGTGTCTCTCTCCTGCTGAAGTTTCTCTCCTCAATAACCCTCTCTCTCTCTTCAGCAACATTTTCCAGTATCTCGAGGAAAACAGATCCTACAATGCCAGCTGCTACATAGCCATTCAGGGCCTTTAAGCAGTCTTCTTTATGATGGAGGGCTAATTCTGCAGCTTCTGGTGTCCCCACCCTTCCCCAATTCTGGGAAAGGCCCCATCCCTCTAGGAGATGCTTTACCCTAGACCAGTTCCCCACTAGGGGCCTCCAGTTGCAAGCCCCACATACAGGGGGTTCCTGAGTGAAGCTGCACCTTCTACCACTGCAGCCACTGGGGCTTCCCACCATCCCTAGAGACAGCCTCCCCAAGGTTGCACCCAAGTAGACAGATTTTGGGTTCAGAGGTCTGCTGACTACTGCCAGATGTAACTCCAGGGGGGAAATCCTGGGGCAAAATACCTCTGAAACTGAAATCAGTCAAAGGAAAAAATAAAGTTTAAGAAACCCATTTATTTCTTATAAGCAGTCATCACATGTCTCTCTCGACCTGGCTGCAGAAGAGAGCTACACCCAACCTCTCCAGTCCAGATAAACCCTTGCTTATCCTTGTAATCAATCACCTATTGATATGGAGATGGCTACTTCTCTTCACCCCTTAGAAACACCTATTGATATGAAGATGTACTAAAACTAGGCAAGAAATTCTGGAAATTGCAAGCCCAAATTAGAGATCTCAGGAACCTCTGCCTACTTGCCTGAAGTAGGACAGAGAAAGAGTGAAGACTTGTGCTTAAGTCTATAAAATAGAATGAAATAATGGGTTAACAAACACTCTTTCCTTACCACTGCAAGAGTGCAGAGACAGAACACAATAGATGAGCAGTAAGAAGTCCTTCTTTGAGGCAAAAAGTACACACTCAAAGAAAGAGAAGTGTGGAAAACCTCAGAGAGGAAACATGCTTAAGGGTTTGGGATTCTATCTTTTAAGACTTTCAAGGATGGGGCAAAGGGCCGAAGGGTGAGGGTGCCCAGGGGTGTAGGCTTGACTGGTGATCTAATGATGTCAGTCTCCAGTGAGAGACATTGTGTCACTACCCACAGTCTGTCCTCCAAATATTCTTTACGATAAACTTAACACTGGGAATTTCTTGATCCTGTTCTTCTCTCAGATTGTTGTTACCCTCAAGCAGTGAGAACATACCATTTAGGACTGCTTGCTCTCCACCTTCAGATAGGTTTTTGGCTGATTACCAAATAATATGTTAAGAATCTTACCTCCTAAACCCCTGTTTTTTTTAAATTGAATTTAGCTTTAAGATGGAGTCTCTCCTGTTATTACTATACTATTAATTCATGTCCCTGCCCTACCTCAAAGTCTGTTCTTCAACAAAGAAATTTTTCAGACATCATGTTTGTAAGACAAATTCCAATAAATTTCAACCGAAGTAAGCAGGTGAAGAGAGGCAACAAAGGGCCAGGTAGTTTATTTGAATGCCACCCCTGGTGATGTTCCATGGTCTGAAACACAGGCCAGGGAAGTCAGACACAGCAGGGCAGGCAGCAAGTTTTTAAAGAAGGCAGGAGGAGAGAGAGCAAAGGTGTACATTGGTTCATCTAGGGTATGTGGGGGTTTCTCATTGGCCTTTAGCCAGGTACTGGAAAGTTACCACTAATCCTTTAGCTTGGGGGAAGGGCTCTAGTTGGGAGGGTTATCTGATTAGGCTCTGGAATGTTGTCGGGACCAGAACCTGTTGGTCTCTTCGCCTCGTTTGGGGAGGCCTGAGCTTGTCCAGCAGGCTCACCCCTTCCCCTGATTCCTGCAGCCTAACAATGTTGAAAGGCAAAAAAAAGGAAAAGAAAATAAAGAAAGGTAAAGAAAAGAAAAGAAAAAATAAGCATCAGAACAAGACTCAAGATATTGGCACAGGCTTTGAGATTATCAGACAGGGAATTTAAAATAACTGTAGCTAATATATCAAGGACTCTAGTGGAAAAAGTAGCAAAGATTGGAAATATAAGCAGGAAGATTAGAAGTGTAAGAAAGAATCAAAAGAAAAGTTGTAAGTCAAAAACAGTGCAACAGAAATGCAGAATGCTTTTGATGGGCTTATCAGTAGACTGGAAGAGGAAAGAATCAGTGAGCTTGAAGATTTGTCAATAGAAACTTCCCAAACTGAAGCACAAAGAGAAAAAAGAATGAATAAAATGAAACAGAGCATTAAACAAGTGTAGAATAATTGTTCAAAGTATAACTTACACATAATTAAATATCAGAAGAGAAAAAAGAGAATGAAGAGAAATATTTGAAGTAATTAGAGCTGAGAATTTTTAAAAATTAATGACAGACACAAAACCACAGATGTAGGAAGTTCAGAGAACACCAGCTAGATAAATATAAAAAAACTACACATAGGCATATCATATTCAACTGCAGAACACCAAAGACAGAGAAAACATCTTGAAAGAACTTTAAGTGGAAAAAAACCCTTACATATAAAGGAACAAAGATAAGAATTACAGGCGATGATTCATTAAAAAAACATGTAAACAAGAAGAGATCAGAGTGAAATAACTGAAGCATTGAAAGAAAAAACCCCCGCCAACCTAGAATTCTATATCCTACAGAATTATCTTTTCAAACTGAAGGAGTGATAAAACTCTCAGACAAAAATTGAGGGCATTCATTGTCAGCTGACATGTTCTGTAAAAAATGTTTAAAGTTCTTCAAAGAAAAGGAAAATGACTTAGGTCATTTTCAGATCTACATAAAGAAAGGAAATCTGTTGAAAGGGGAATAAATGAAAGTAAAATACAGTAATTTATTTTTCCAATTCTTAATTAAGCTTAAAGAAATTCTTTAAGTAATAATAGTAACAATGTTTTGGATGATTCTATAGAGAAGTGAAGTGAATGACAGACATGTCTTCAGGGATGAGGAGGGCCTGGGAATAGTCTTATAAAGTATCTGCACTATGTGTGAGGTGGTACTGTGCTCTCTGAGGTTGACTTAGATTAGTTAAAAATTCATATTGCAAACTCTAGAGCAACCACTAAAAAATTAGAAGTATAGCTGATATGCTGAGCAAGGAGGTAAAATGGGGTCATATTATATCCCAATTAAAACGAAAGGAGAGGGGAAAAGAAAGAACAAAACAGTTATAAAAATGATAGATATTAATCCAAGTACATCAATAGTCACTTTAAGTGGGCGTTGTTTAAATACATGAATTAAAAGACAAAGATTGTCAAAATAGATTTAAAAATAAGAATTATAAATTGTCTATAAGAAACCCACTTTACAAAGTTTCAGATTAAAAGGAAAAGGATAGAAAAAAGTATACTATACCACCATTAATTTTTTAAAAGATTAAGTAGCTATGTTAATTCCAGACAAAACAAACTCTTCAGAATAAGGAAAATTATCAGGGATAAAGAAGGCATTATATAAAAATAAAGAGGCCAGTTCTCCAAGGAAACCAAAAAATCTTTTACATTCATGCATCTAGCAAGACTCCAAAATACATGTGGCAAAATCAGATAGAACTGCAAAAGAAAATAGATAAGTTCACTGTCGTATCTGGAGACTTCAATAGTCCTCACTTTGAGTAATTGACAGTTCAAGCAGGTAGAAAATCAGTAAGGGCAGATTTTCAGTATGGTAATGAGCTGTACCATAAATCAACTGGATATAATTGAGAGTTTAGAACACAAAAGAGCAGAACACACATTTTTCCCAAGCATACATGAAACATGTATCAAGATAGACCATGGAACACACCTGGACAAAATTTTTTTAAAAATTGAAATCATATTAAGTATGTTCTCAGATTACAATGGAATTAAACTAGAACTAAACAGCAGAAAGATAGCTGGAAAATCTCCAAATGTTTGAAAATAAAGCAGCATAGTCCTAAATAACTCATGGATCAAAAGATGAATTCTGAAGAGATATTAAAAATGTGAATTAAATGAAAATGAAACATGAAAATTCTTGGGATGTAGTCAAAGTGAAGCTTAGAGAGAAATGTATAGCATTAAGAGCATATATCAGAAGAAAAGAAACATCTAAAGCAAATAATCTAGGCTCCCACATTAGGGAACTAGAGAAAGAAGAGCAAGTTAAGACTAAAGCAAGGAGGAAAATGAAAATATTTAGAGCAGAAATCACTGAAATCAAAAATAGGGAGTCAATAAGGAAAATGAATGAAGCCATTTGACTGAGATGAGTGAAAAGCTAGACTTTAGCTAATACTGTATCACTATTGGTTCAATAGTTGTGAGAAAGGTACAATATACTAACGTAAGATGTTAATAAAAGGAAACTGGGTACAGAGTATGTGGGCCTTTCTGAATTCTCTGTACTATTTTTGCAATTTTTCTATACATCTAAAGCTGTTTTAAAAATAAATTTGTTTCAGAAACTGTCTTGAATGAGAAGGAGACCTCATTATTAAGCAAGTTGGCAGAATCTGTTTGTTTTTAAGAGCTGTGAGAATAACACTAATAACCATTTATTGGGGATGGCTCAACTCAGACCTACCAAGAATGAGGAAAAGCATATTTTGGGTTCCTTGACTATGAAATTGTCTAAGATCTCTAAGCAGTCACATCCCATCCATTTCCAAATGGGGCAGTATATAAATAAATGTACAGCTTTTAAAATATCATGTGTAAAAAGGTTTTACAAAAGCAAAAATATAGAGAAAAGACAGAAAGGTCATCTCTGGAAATAACACTTAAAAAGTGAAAGTTCAAATTTGACTGGGGAACTTACAAAAAACTGCTTAGGTTAACAAGAGCTGGGGTTTTTTTTGGCAGTTTTAAGTAATTTTAAGGGAATGATAGAAGGAATATGGACCATGTAAAATCAGCTTTAGGAAAGATGTGGTATTATATAGCTGTACCTACTCTTTGGGGCTTCTAGGAACAGGAATACTGCAATTACCAGGAGCTTAAACAAGACAGAAAGCAAATTTCTTTCTCATAACAGACTTGGAGGCAGACTGACCAGGGCTTGGTCCCCTTGATTGTGAAGCTGGTGACAGCAGTTCCTGACTAGCGGGCTGTTGATCATTATCATCATCGTTGTGACCGGTATTCAGACTTAGAGTGAGGGGTAGGTTGGGCCTAAAGGTAAGGGACAAAAGTGAGTTTCATGGCTAGGGACAGAATTAACTCTTGGAAAACAGGATTTATACATCTTTCCTGTGTCCTGGGATACTGGTTAAGAGTTGAAAGCAAGGTAGTTTGGGAGGTTGTTCTGGAGGGTGTCACAGGTTTTCCCTGGGCTGGGACAGAGGGTGGAACCACTCATTACTTTTCCTATTCCAACTCCATCTTCCTGGCAGTTCTTGGTGTATCTTTGAGATTCCAGCACCTGGTTGTATGTCTGTCCTGGTTTTCAGTGTATTATGGGTTTTTACCATTGTCAGATCTGCAGAGATTTAAACAGTTTTGCACTGACTGCAGTAGGAGTTGCTTCCCAGATGCCACTTTCAGTTTGAAGTTCATTTTTAAAGCTCCTAAAAGGATGCCTTGCTGTGGTTATTAAAGGCTCCTAACACAAAATTTGTAGACATGCTGCCGTGCTTTCTTAGTCTTCTGTCTAAAGAATATTGGGATAAGTGTCCCTCCCCTGTTGTCAGGTCAGAGAGTATTTGAATGCAGAACTATAATAGATAATTATAATAATCTGGAGAAGTTTTAGTAGGTTATATCTCCGGGCTATAGAGAGGTGGGAAACAGTGGAAGAGTTCAGGAAACATAATTCCATGGTCACTAGCCACCACCTAAAGCTAAGTCACATCAGAAGGACTGCGGTTCTCAGGAAGACAGCAGCCCACGTTCCTTCAGATATCTAGTTTATATTGCATTCCACTTGCTTTGAAATACATTTTCACATTCGTACCTCATCATATTGTCTTATTTTAACAGCATCCCTGCCCAAGCTTCTGGGTATGCTATTGGTCAAAGAGCATTGACATCATACCAGTGTTCAGGCCAGAGGCCATCTTCCCTTTACAGGAAGGGAAATGCATGGGGAGGGGCTCACACAGTCCCCACTTTACACTGTGAAGCAGTGGCAGGATAGGATGCAGTCTAGATCTGCCTGGCTCCAAAGTTGGGGCTTTCTCCTTCACAACATATTTACTTCTCAAAGTACTGCTGTATTTTAGCTTTCGGTATGAGAGGTTTATGGGTTTTACTGGTCCTCTTTATATTTGAGCAAGCAACTTTATAGTTGCTTTATATTCTTTGCACAATCAGCAATTCTATAGATAAAAACAGGGATGTTAAAAAAGTCTAAAGGCTGTCCAAAGAGAATGGAGTTTCAGGTGCTTGTTTTCAGGGCTCTCCTGAACAATATATGTGTTGTGTATGTATGTGTCTGTGTGAATATTTAGACTTAGATGCCTGCACACAACATCCACAAAACTCCCTCTGAAAAAAGCACCAAAGTTCTTTCTAATTGGCAAGATAGAAAAACATGCAGCTTATTGCTTATAAAAGAGATAAAACTCTTAAATCCACAATGGAAAATTGAGTTTAAGATGTTACCAACCTTTTGATAATTGGAACCAACAGCCATGTGATGATTTTATTCACCACTCCAAGTCTTCTATTATTTGAATAGTACTAATACAGTTAAACTCACACATCATCACCATCATTCATATGCCAATAAGCTAGAAATTAACAAGATGAAATCCAGCCTGAAAATTCCTTAAATGTAAGGCTTTGAGTTATGCCCAACCATTTCTATTATATTGTTTTAAAATTTAGAATTTTAACATTTCATTAAATTTAAGTAAGAAATGTATACTTCAAGCTTCCACTTCAGCATGAATTTTGTTGAAGAAAATGTGAAAAGTATCATACCCAGGGAGAATTAAAAACAGCATGAAGCTGAAACTAAAAATATGTTTTTAGAAAAAAATTATTCGCTATTGCATTTTTCTTTCTTCTCCCCATAACCAATTGCTATATGGAAATTTGATTATCCTCCATTCTTTTAGAACCCCCAGGCAATAATATTATCCTTCCAACAAGGAATGGAACTGGGAAAGACAGTCACTTTCTGATTTCTTATATTCTATTTTTCTCCTGCTTTCTGAACATGCCATTACTAGTTTGGCAAAATATTTGCCCTTTGAGGCTTTAGTTTTCCTCATAGGTTGTTGCAATTGTCAAGAGAGTGAATAATGAGTCTGGACATAAATTTGGAAGAAGTCCCATGAAGAGAAAAATTCACAGATGCTTAAAATGCTCAGGAAGCTGTTTCTATATAGAATATTTTTAAATACCACCTATCAGCCACTGAACACAAGGTTGCTACAAACTCTTGTTTATCAGAACACTTAGTTACTATGCTTTGCAACACTTTTGAAAAACAGACTATTCCATTAAAATTGCATTTTTCCTTTTAAGTCCTTTCATCTCAAATTAATACAGAATCTCCATTCAAGTGGGAGTTAACTCTTTGGAACATTCCTTTAGGTCTAAACACACAGCGGTGGCAGGTAGAGTATAAAACGGGAAAAGAGAAAGTCAAGGTTATGCTCAAAAACAAAATAAACTTTGATGTAGACTAGTAACCAGCAGGAGATGAGTGGGCTGGAGACTCAGGCCTGTGGCTCAGGAATCTGGCAGAGAAAGCGGTGTTTGCCTCAGGTAGAACGAGTTGTTCCACAAAAGACAGACGCCAGAGTTAGCTCACCGCTGACATAAAGGCTGGTGTGTGTTCTCTGTCTCTGAAATATAATCCAGAGTTTCTGCCGGGACCGCCGATCAGCAGTAGGGTTACTGTAGCCTTGCGCACCTGGAGGGACAGGACCCAAACTCAGGAGCAGGAGCTGCGTGAAACCCGCCGCCTGGCGGCTCCGTGCCGGAACTGCAGGATCTCCCGGCCGCCTGACTGCAGGAGAGTGGTTCTGCGATGGGGCCCAGGGAGTGCGGGGAAGCGATGACTCCCAGAATTGAATCCCAACACAAGTTTTTAAATGAAAAGTGTAGTCCAAGTATAAAGGAAGATGAATAAAAATTTGTCCAACAAGATATGTTACAGTAAAACTCTCTAAGAAAATTGAAAAGTTACTGGGGAGAAAGATGACATGTCAGAGACTGAAGAGTTATTATCAGCAAAGACAGATGCATAGAGACTGTAGAATAGTATCTTAAATGTCTGAAAGTCAAATAATTATGAGTCTAGAGTTTTATACTCAAGAGAATGATGATATACTAAGACTAAGAATTTACCACACACATATTCTCAATTAAAAAAAAACACAACTATTAAGGAATGTCCTTAGCAGGAAGAAAACTGATCCTAGACAAAAGGCATTGAGATACAAGAAATATCTCCAGGTATGAAAACAGATAAGCTGTTTTGGTGAGAATAATACTGACTATAAAAATAAAATCATACCTCTGAGCAACTAGAAAATGCAAGGGCAGGAAGGAAGAAATAAGGAAGCAAATTAAAAGGATGGTGAGCAGTGGAAAATAGCAAAGAAAGAAAGTAGAAACAATTCTAGCTATATAAATAACAACTCTAAAGGTAAACAGATTAAACTCACCTTTTAAAATGACAGCTTACTAGATTGGATAAAGAAACAAAATCTAGTTGTATTTTGCTTACAAGAAGTGTACTTAGGAAGTTTATAATAAAGGTTGTATAGTTATGCAAGGTGTGAACATTGAAGGATGCTGAGTGAAGTGTGTATGGGACCTAACTGTACATCATTTTGTGTTGTTGCAAATTTCTGTGAATATGTAATTATTTCAAAGTGAATAGTTATATTTAAAAAGGAGGTTGGAGAAAAGGTTCACCATTCAAATATCAAACTAAAGAAAAGGTCAAGCAATATTAATACCGTACAAAATGAAATATAGGAGAAAAAGATTAATATGGATAAAAAGGATCAATCTCTAATAATTAAAGGAACAATTCACTGAGAAAATAGAATATTTATGAGCTTGGTTATACCATAACAAAACCTAGAATTGTATGAAGGAAAGTCTAACAGTATTACCAGGAAAGATGGACAAAACCACAATTATCACAGCAGATTCTAATATATCTCTATCAGAATCCAGTACACAGACCAGTAATTAGTAAGGATCAAAACATTTATAAAATAAACTAGCTTCATCTAATAGATATCTAAAATTCACCCCCCAACAAACAGACATTACAGATTTTTAGAGTACATTTACAAAAGGTATATAGGTAATTTCAAAAATTACTTACACACTAGATCACTGAGATATTGCAGCAGATGTCAAAGAGTCAATATGATGAGACCATGTGCTCTCAGGATAATTCAATTAAATGAGAAGTCAACAATAAAATCACTTTTTAAAATACCCATGTGGCTGCAATCTCAAAAACTCACTCAAAATAATTCCTGAAAGAGGATAAAATACTTAAAACTGAGTGATTAAGTATGGTGTATCAAAACATGTGGAATTCACATACTCACAATTTAAAAGTAAATTTATAACCCTAAATGCATTCATTAAAAAAAAACAAGAAGTGTTGAAAAGAAATGAATTAGGAAGTTATCTCTCAAGAGCTAGATAAAACATCAGGTAAGTAGATATGCAAATGACTTGTATATGAATTTTCACAGCAGCTTAATTAATAACCCAAAACTGGAACAGGCCCAGGTATCCACCAACAAGTAAATGGATCAATAAATTGTGATATTCATACAATGGAATACTTTTAAGCAATAAAAAGGAGCAGACTATTGAAACACACAACATAGATGGATTTTTAAAATATTATGCCTCATAAAAGAGGCCAGAGCAAAAGAATACTTAGATAGGATTCCATTTATGTGAGTTTCTAGACCAGGCAAAATTAATCTAGAAGAGTGGAAAGCAATCAGGCCAGAGGGAGTGGACAGAAAACTGACTGTGAAGGGACATGAGAATACTTCTTAGGGTGGTGTATGTGCTGCATCCTGTGTTAGTGGCCGTATCTGCAGTGAGTACTGGAGGAAGTCAGCAGTGCTCTTTCTCTATTAAGTAAGTGAAAGGCAGTTTCCCAGATTCTGATAAAGACAGTGAGGGACAAAAATTTTCTTTCCTTTTCCAAAATGCATGTGTTTTTTTTGTAAAAATATTGATTTGTTCCCTGACATTTTCAGTGAGGTGCTTTGCGAAACTCCCACTGACATGCTTCACAAATGTGGAACTGCAGGGTTTGTGTGTGTGTGGTATTCCTGGGTACTAGTTACTGACGTTAACCCAAATCACATTGTACTGGTCCAGCATGATGCTGATGTTCTCAGTCATCTTCATGTCTTTTGTCCTTTTTTCCCTTGATGTTCCGTTAGCTCCAATCCTTGGCTCCCTGCCTCTGTCTTCAATTCAACTTCTGAGTACAGAGTGACACAGAGGTTAACATAACTCACCACCAGATCCAAGTCTCTGGAAAGTCTTCCTACTGTTTAGCCTAAAGTTTGTCTTTCTGCATCTCAGACAAACACTTTAATTCATCCCTTCCAATTCCCCAGCACCAGCCATGCAGTGATTGTACCAGGCATCCTCCCTCCCCACCTTCCCACACCTTGTCTTTCTGCCGGTGACTTTGCTTCAGATGTTACTGAGAAAGCGAGGCAATCAAATGTGACGCCCTCAGTCATACATTTTTAATCATTTCCTTTTCTGTGCTTTTATAGTGCCAGCCTTGCCAGCACCCCGGGCCTTGGAGGGACCCTTTCTCTGTGTTCATGCCTGGTGCCGCAGTTGCCAGTGGGGTCCACTGCACACACTGCCACTCACTGTCATCAGGGCTCGCATCTCTGCAGGGAGACATCATGCTCCACACTAAGGCAGCTCAGAACTCCTACACAAGCCTCTGCTCTATTCACCAACTGCACCATTCTCACAGTTGTACCAATTTGCCTGCCTATCAACAGTAGGTGAGAGGGAATTTCATTGCACCCAACACTACTATATCGGTCAGGTTAGGCTGCTGTAACTGAATGCCATGAGCTGGGAGGCTTATAAACAACAGAAATTTATTTCTCATAGTTCTGGAAACTGGATGTTGAAGATCAGGGTACCAGTATGGCCAGGTTCTGGTGAGAGCCCTCTTCTAGGTTGGAGGCTGCTGACTCTCATTGAATATAAGAGAGCTGTCTGGGGGTTCCTTTTAGAAGGTCACTAATACCATTTGTGAGGGCCCCACCCTTGTGACCTATATACCTCCAAAGGCCCCACCTCCTAACACCACCACACTGGGAGTAAAAATTTCAACATATAAATTTTGGGTGGACACAAACATTCAGTCATGGCAAGTACTCAGAAAGGCAGTAAGCACAGTGGTTAAAAGCATAGGCAGAGAGCCAGACTGTTGGGTTGGAACCTGGCTTATCCAATTACCAGACACATGACCTTGGTTAAATTATTTACATTTTTGTATCTCTGTTTCCTTATCTGTAAAATGGGCATAATAGTACCTACTAATGTCGAGTTGTTGCAAGGATTAAGTGACTTAAGATGTAAAACACTCAGAACAGTGCTGTATAATGGTGCTTAATAAGTATTATATGCACATTAAATCTGTGCCTGTTGATAGTAGAAAACAGTTTCTGTTGTGGATGACTTTGACAATAATGTTGAATATTTATTCGTGTTTTGGGTCATGTTTTGTTTCTTTTGGGAAATGTCTGCTCAGGTCCTTTGCCAAATATTGTAATGTCCTAAGGCTGTCAACTCTTTCTGTTTTTCTTTGTCTTATCATTTGAAGTTTGTTATTTGCCTTTCAATTTGTTTATAACATCTTATATCTTTTCTTTCTTCTATGCCTAGAAAATTCTTCCCCATATTATACCAGTTAAAGTTTCTATTTTCTGTATTTTCTTCTTCCCCCAACTCCCAATCTGCAATCTATTTTGGCACCTAACAGAAAGTGCTCTGAGCTCAGAGGAGGAAAGTACAGTCTCAGGAGTGCACGTTATTTGGCTTTGTGGCTGTTTAATAAATAACAGGAATGCTTCTAAGGAGATAATTTGGAACTACACCTGAAATCAAAGGATTTGTCATCCAATCCCCATATAGCGAGTGAGGATATCAGTATCATAATTGTCTGAAAAAGACATATGTTTGAAAAGCCCCTACTGTGAATGTTAAAAAAGAAGCCTATTTCTCCTGACTACTGTTTTAGGTCGGCGCCTTTGGGAAATGAATCTCCATGAGTTGGTCTGGGCATTTGCTTTTTCTGCCATTTGTGAAGCCAAGCTGAGTGAAGCACATCTGTGTGGTGTTTAACGGCTCCTCCTGACAGAAGTTTGCTTGTTGCCTACCTGGCCCTCTTGCAGACCAGCACCAGGAGACAGCCATGTTGCACACCGTTTCCTCTAGAGGCTTGCTGTTGGTTATCTCTAGGAAGTAATGAAAACTGAAATGCTCTCAGTGGGCAGGCCTCAGAACTGCGGCCCGTGCCTTGAGCCCTCCGCAGTGGGCAGTGCAGCGAAGCCCTTATCCCAAAGTCTGGAAGGAGATCATCTCTACTCAGGATCCTCTGACTTTTGGAAGATACTGCCAGAGTGAGCCAAGATGTTTTTATCTGAAACTCATTTCTGTCTTCTAACTCTGCTTCCTCTGAAGACTCTAAAAATAGCAAAAACTAATGATCGATGTCTTTGTTGTGGCCTACTCTCCTTTAAATGGCTAACGAGTGTTTCGGCTCCACGCCAGACGGCATTCTGCAGCCGTGCCCTCCAGGCTGGGGCTTTGGGTGTTCTTTGGGCCTTCGCAGGGGAGTCCCATTCCTGAGCTGCTTTGTTGTGACAGGAGCTCATTTTGCCCAGGACTGTCAGTCAGTTTAGGTGAATCTCAGGCAGAAACTCTGCTCTCTTCAAAGAGAAATGTTACCGTTGAAAAGATGAGGAAAGCCATCTTCCATAGGCTTTTTAATAAAAGGATTCTTTCTTTTCAATGTGTTTGGTGGTCTTGAGAGTGACTTGAGTGGAAAACAGATTGACTTGAGTACAAAACAGATTCGGAGTTTACCTTGCTTTTCAATCAGTTTGTTGAAGAAACACTTCCAAAGACTTTGTCCTTAGTAATCTTAGATTACAAATCTCATTATTCTATTTATAGGTCTAGCAAATTTTAACAATCACTCTTAATGGGGTGTAATAGTGACTGTCCTCCCTGCCAAATTCATGTCCACCCAGAACCTCAGAATGTGACCTTATTTGGAAATAGAATCTGTGCAGGTGAAATTTAGGTAAGGGTAGAGATGAGGTCACACTGGTCTAGGGCAGACCCTAAATAGAATGAGAGCATCCGCATAGAGACAGAAAAGGACCATGTGAAGACGGAGGCAGAACTTAGAGGGCTGCTGCCACAAACCAGGGAAAGCCGGGAGCTGCCAGGCTGGGAGAGGCAAGGAAGGATTTTCTCTGACACCTTTATTTCAGGCTTCTACCCTCCAGAAAGGGGAGACAATACATTTCTGCTGTTTGAAGCCACCTAATTTGCGGTAATTCTTTACAGCGGCCCTAGGCTTTAATATGGGGAGTTTGATTTTCGGTTTCATTTATAAACTTCAGTTTATATTTACGTTTTATTTACAAACTGTAGCTTAAATATTCGATTACCTTTTAAATACTTCAATTATCTAACAAATAAACCTTCCAAGGTACTCCTTATAATGCTAATAGGTAAAATATATTAATGTAGTGTATCCTAAATCCTTTCATAACATCAGTGTCATAGCTCAGTAAGAGTTCATTCTTTTCCATGAAAACCATGAATTCAGGTCAATTAATCATTTATGTTTTAAGTTGAAATCCCAAGGCCAAACTGTTTCTGTAACATGCCAAATTCTCTTAAACATGTCAAGTTTGTAACTACCAAAACTAGATGCATTTTTCTTCAGCACATCACAGAAAATATTAATACTCTAAGTTTGATTCTCTTAAACATGTCTGGACTTAATTCTGAAGTTTTCCAGACAACTACTGGTTGAGGTGGCCTAACAAGCAGAAATATTGGCCAGGATGCTGCTGGGTGGATTCCTTCCTGGTCCCAACTGCTAAGCCAACATTTACTAATTGACTGATTGTAAGGAATTGGCTCATGTGATTACGGAGGCTGAGAAATCTCACAATCTGCTATCTGCACATTGGAGACCCAGGAAAGCCAGTGTGGTGATTCAGTCTGAGTCTGACAGCCTGAGTGCCAGGGCAGTTATCAGATAAGTCTCAGTCTAAGGACAGAGAAGACTATGTCTCAGCTCAAACGGGGAGGTAGAAAAGGGACAAATTCTCCCTTCCTTTGCCTTTTGTTTACTCAGGCCCTCAATGGATTGCATGATGCCCACTCACACTGGGGAGGGCAATCTGCTTATTTGGGTCCACATTCAAGTGCTAATCTTTCAAGAAACACCCAGAAATAATGTTTAACTAAATATCTGGTCACCCCTGATCCAGTCAAGTTGACACATAAAATAAACCAGAGTTTACCTGCTATCATTACCTCTTTCTTCATCCCCTAATAAAAGATTGCAACCTATACCCAGTTTACTATTTCACTGGATTGGATTTTACATTTCCTCAGTGCTTAATACATTTAAATATTTTCACAGATAGGTCTAAACACTTGCAATTGAAAGCATACTGCTTTCATAATTTTCTTATTTTGTGAGATCACAACTCTTCCTAGATATTAAAATGACATCTAATTTGATACTGGTTATTCCCTCATGGCATCATGGGCTCTTGCAGTTTCCACATCTAAGATCATTGTAGTGTCATTTGAAATGACCAGCATTAGCAAATATTCAGAAGCAACCATTTTTTTGAGGATGTTACAGAAGTGGTCTGAAAGGAAGGGCTAGAGAATGGGTATCAACACAATCCAGTGATGAGAGTAGGGGTATAAAACCCAAGAAAATCCAGTTTGAGAACTTCCTTGTGATATGATAGGGATGGCAACAGGGCTCACACCATGGTGATCGCCAGTAGTAAGATGGAATTCACACAAACCTCAAGATTATGTTTCAGCAATTCACTATAACTGAGATGACCAGTCAGGCTGTCAATAACATGATGGGCTTTTCTCAAAATAGAGTGGGGCTCTGTCATGTGATGAATTGAATGTGTGATTGCACAGCCATATGCCCAGACCCTTCCTCTCCACCTCCACCATAGTCTTCAGGTACAGATGGAGTGACATCACACTCCTCCCCCTGTTCTCTGGCTTATTCACTCACCTAGCAACTCCCTGCCTCACCCTCCTCACTGCCTCCTCATGCAATCTCCCCCAGCCCTGGAATAAGATGGCTTTTTTCTTTGGCTCTGGCATCCTCAACGAAGGTGGCTGCCCGGTCCCTGGAGGGTGTTAACTCATCCCTGCCCTGAGGAAGGACATGGCTTTCCTGTTAGAAAGTTCCTTCTTTTTCATCAGGTACCACTCTTTCTCTGGAGTTCCTTCAGAAATGGTTATGTTCTTCTTCTTCCTTCAGGGCTCCATTTTATCATCTGAGCCCCAGAGCCAAATGGCTTGTAGTGCACATCCCTTAAGCTCTCTGCTGCAAATCGTTCCCCTTAGGGGTATTCTGTAGGGGATCCGAGGTTCTCCTGGGACTGGCACGGAGAACTGTCCCCTGTCTCCACAGGTCTTCTGTCTCTGATTCAAGCAAACTGTGCCCCACACGTCACTGTGGCCTGTACATCCCACTCAGCCAGACTCAGCCAGAGCCACCTAAACTCTGGTGATGTGGATTTAAGGAAATATTTTTAAAATATGTGATTATCCAATGAATACTAAAATTAGTGGATGAAGGTCTGAAGAGAAACTGGATATTTGCATAGTGTCAAAGTGTCTCCTTCCAAATATGTATTAATGAGAAAACAGTAACTTTATAGCAGAAAGACCTAGTAGGTAACACCTTAACTAAGTGATCAAAATCAAGTCACCAGCAATAAGAGATATCAACATACTACACCACCGAAGTGACACAATGAGAAAGGCATGTCACCACTGTGGTATACTTCCCCAAAACACATAACCTTAATTTCATCATGAGAAAATATCAGACAAACTCAAATTGAGGGATATTCTACAAATAACTGAGTAGTTCTCTTCAAAATTCTCAAGGGCATGAAGAGCAAGGAAAGATAAAGGAACTGTCACAGATTGGAGGAGATCAAGGCGATTTGACAATTAAATGCAATGTGGAATCCTGGATTGGATCCTGAAACAGTAAAGGAACATTGGTGGAAAAACTGGGGAAATCCAAATGGAAGCTGTAGTTTAGTTAGTAGTCTTGTACCAATGTTAATTTACTGGTTTTGGTTCATGTCCCATCATTATGTGAGATGTTAGCATTAGGGGAAGCTGGGCGGAGAGCATATGGGAAGTCTCTGCCAGTTTTTGCAACTCTTCTGTAGTTCTGTAATCATTTCAAAAATAGAATGTTAAGAAAATCTGTGACTAAAATAGCAAATTGAAATTAAGAGTAATATACTCTTTCTGCTGTATTTGTGTCTAAATAGAAATGTATTATGATTAGGCTCATAGAATGTTCAGCACGGTGGTTCTCAATAGTGTGCACGGGAAACACCTGGAGGTCTTATTTCAACACAGATCAGTGGGCCTTAACCAGAGTTTCTGATTTAGTAGATCTAGGGTGGGGCCTATAAAATATGCATTTTTAACACGATTCTAGGCAATGCTGTTGGTGGGGGGGACCCCACTTTGAGAACCCTGAGAATAGCATTCACTGTCTGAATGAAGTGTATAAATTTGTGTACGACAGGGACTCAGAGTCACTGGCTCCTTCCTCCCCTTCCCAGGTGGGCGAGATATTGGGTAGCACCTGTGTCCTCACTCTTTCTAACAGTGCTGAATTGCAGGGCTTGGCCACTTGAAGCTGCCTGGGAGATCAGACATGTCCTAATAAAATCTTATTTTTTTTTATCAAAAGAGCATCACTTGAATGTAAGACTGGAGACAAATATACATTATTCTAGAACTCAACTAAAAACAGCTGTGTGTGTCATACTAAAGAAAGACACCATGTGATTTTTTTGTGCTCTGAAACTATGTGGATGGATTCTTTTTTTTTTAGGATTTCTATTTTGATGAAGGAGGACACATTAACTGTGATTTATACCTCTAATCATCATGGTATGGCTTGTGTTTCTGAACTTCGACAAATACAGTTTTTCAGTTAACACTAAACCAAGAGTTCTGACATTTTAAAACAGCAAATAAACATATTTTTCCTTCCATTTTAAAAAGACAAGACCCATTAGAGAAAATTAGGAAGATATAGTGTTATATTTCTTCATTCTGCTGCAATCCTGACTTTATCTTTTGTGACTTTCTAGTCTTTGGTGATCTAATATTCATTTAGTTATAAATGTAACTAATTCAATTTTAAATCCCACTTTTCCCCAATTAATTGAAGTGACAAATTATGTTTCTATAGTCTTTATATTATCACTTTCATAGTAACATTTCCATGTAGTCTCCTACTATCATTTTTAATGAGTGCATAAATTTCAGATGATTGTGCCCTAATTAGCCACTTCCCTATTTTGAACACTTCTGTTGTTTCCATCTTTTGAAATCATAAAAATACAGCAAGGTCATGTTAATTGTAACCTGCCACCATGTACATTTCTTTGGAGAGGTATAGACTCTGCCATTGAAATTAACAGCAATTGAGCTGGTCCAGTAAAATTGGTTGATGAGACAAAATACCAGTCAGCTCTAACGAGGAAGAAAAATCTCTCCCCTGTGGCTGGATTAGAGCACTTGAGTCAGCACATTCCCAGTGCATGCCAATGGGTTACCAGGGGGAGATGTACCTGTCTATCATTGCTACAGGATAAAACTCAATGTATTGGCTGGCATAACTGCCAATGTGAAATTCATGTTCCTACAGAGTATATTTTTTGGTACAATAATGTCTGAAAAATGATTGAAACTTCATTCAGACATCAATCTTGTAAAATATGTTTTTCCAAAACACAGGAAGACCAAAACTTAAGATATTTCATTGCAAGGCAATGGCAAAAAGAGATCCAGACTGGAGTTTTAGCATTCTAGTCTGGGAGGCAATTCCCCTTTCTTTAACCGATTGCTCTTTTTCGAAGCTGAAAGCCACCTGCATAGTAACACATCTTTTGGATCTGCCCTTCACTACAAAACTGTTCCAGACATCATCCCAGGGTACACCATTTGAAATGAATCACTGGTATTACTGTCTCTCTGAGATCTTAGATTGGTGTGAAATTATATATTCACTAGTGAGATTATGTGTGTCCTGCCAATGGGTTTCAGCCCCAGGCAAGTTCACTATGGAGTCAGTGAGACCGAGGAATGACAATGGAACGTTCTTGGGTAAAAGAGTTTATTACCCAGCTTTACTCTCCTGGAGATAGGTGGGGCATGAGGATCATGTCTGCATCCAACAGCCTGCAGATCTGTAATTCTCCTTCATCACTTCCTCCGCCCAGAGCACTGGGCAGATCTCTTTATACAGTGACTCAGTCGATAATAGCTTATTGCTGAGGGTGTGGAAGCAGTAGCCTAGCAGCAGGCCAATTATACCATCAAGTAGATTAGGGTCAGGTGAGGGTCCTGGCCATAGGAACTTCTAGTTTCCCTACAATGTGGTTACCATTTTAATCTTTCTATGCCTCAGTTTCCTTATCTCTATAAAGTGGAGATAATTACAATACCTATGTGACAGAGTTAATTAAATGAGGTTAATAAAAGAAATTGCATAGAACAACCCTGAAACAATAAGTGTAAGATAAATTTTAGCCAAAATAAGCAGGCGAAGAGAGGCAACAAAGGGCCAGGTAGTTTATTTAAATGCAACTCCCGGGTGATGTTCCGCGGTCTGGGTACTACAGGCGGGGAAGTCACACCCGGCCAGGGAGGTGGGGGCTTATAAGGGATTAGGAGGGGGAGGAGTGGGCAAGCTATCCTAGAGGGCGTGGAGAGGTATGATTGGCTAAAGGTGACATAATAGGCTACTAGAAACTTTTTTTCCTTCCAAGAGGGAGGAGGCTGACATCCGGGTCTTAGTTGGCACATCAGAAGGATGGAATTCAGGAAGAGCTGTTCCCTTTCCATATAAGGCACGGACCTTGGGGTCTGGTCTGTTCTCCCCCTACGGCATCTCTCTGTTCTGTTTGCATGTCCTTGTTTTTCCTTCCTCTAGCCTAACAATAAGCACTATATAATTCTCTGTTTGTTAGTTTTCCTTTAGGACTGTCAGCAGGAATGTCTCTTTGTTATGTGCCAGTATATCCCCAGTGTCAAACTACAGTGCTTGGCAAAATGCAGAAAACTACAGTGCTCAATGAATGTTTGTGAGGGATTTAATAGCAATTGAATGAATCCATGGAGTGACTGAGGAGACTTTCACTTTGCCTTCTTGCCCTGTTTATTTCTTCTTTTCCCTAAACTCTGTAATTTAGGGATTAGGAGCAGCTGGCTGCTTATGTTCATAACTCAAACACAAAAAGTACTCAGCAGGTCCTAGAGGGAGATAGCAATGTCTTATAACCACCACAGTTTATATGATGAAAGTTTATTTCCATATTAACTGTTCTCATCAATGAAAAGTGCCTAGAACATTGTTTTTGCAGTGTTAGACATTGAAAAGATTGACTGTAAATCCATAATTTTCACAGCTATGCTCTTCAAAGTTTCCTTTACTCCTAAAACTGAAGAATAAAAATAAAACCAGAAATATATCCTTGTGTATAGGAACCCTTCTGCACTGGGAAAGTCCCCAGTCAAGAATTCACTAATTTGCTACGGTAACTTATGGTGCCCTTCTTAGCATTAATTTCCTGTTCTTCTTAAATTGCAGGCTTACTTGCAGGGTGAGGAAGGAGAGGTCAGTGGAGCTGAGCTCCCACCCTGATCAGCATTCCTAGCTGTGCTGTTCAGATGGATGTACTTGGTTCCAAAAGCCCAGCTACAATCTGGTGGTTTAGCTTCAAGTGTACTTTTCCAGAGTAACAATGTTAGGCATTAGGTTCCCCAACCAGCCCAAGGAATCCTATTAATCTTACTATCTATGAACGCTAATTTGGTGTGAAGAGCACTAGAAAATTCAACCATCATTCGTAATGATCTTTGTATGGGATGTTCTTATACTGTCCTTTAAGGGAGCCAGAAACACATCTTTCCTGAAAGTGAAGTCAAGGACCCCATTTCCCTCCACTTGCTGTCTTGGAAAGTAACGATGCTTCCAGTCTTCATCTAAGCAGGAAATGGCCTCTATGGACCAGACAGAGAATGAGAATAGAAGTCAGCAGACAGCAGGAGCCCCGGAAGACAAGAATTATCTGTAGGGCAATCTCTGAACTGAACCTGGCTTTTTTGAGGCCCTCACCTGATCTACATATAGTATGCTACAAAGTCTGCTGCTATTATCCTTTATTTCCAATTAGGTCATGAGTTTCTTACTAAACAATAAGTTCCTACAAGATTGATCCTTGATAACCCACTGATCATGACTATCTAACCACATTGTCACATACCAGGTATATACATTGTTGAAATGAAATTCCTCTAGTTTCTAACCATTCCTGATTCTCCCAGGAGAATTATAAAATTTGTTAGTGTCTTGCCAGTGGGTTTCAGCCCTGGACAAGTTCACTATGGATTCAGTGAGACTGAAAAAATGACAGTGAAACATTCTTGCCGACTTTATTCCCACAGTGGCAGTCCAATCACTAGAACCCTGTCCACTGAGAGAGAGTCTGCATGCAGCCAGCCGGTCTCTGCCTCTGGGCCTCTCTGCCCACGCAGCCATCTCAGTCTCTGTCCTCGGTGCTGCCACTACTCCAGCTTCTGCTCTCCTGCAGCCTTGCAGCCCTGCAGCCATGCAGCCCAGAGCACTGGGCAGGGCTCTTTATAGAGCCAATAGCAACACATTGCCCACACGTGTGTAGTGAGCAGGCCAACCAGGGCCAGGCGAGGATCCACAGGAAATTACACTTCCTCCACAGTTAGTTTCTCCCCCACCTCTCCGGTCCCTCAGGTAAGAACTCAGCTTTTTTGACACATCTGGTGTATTTCATTGCAAACAGTTAAATGAAAATAGGCCATCTATTTCCATCCAGACCCCATAGGGAAAGACAACAAGCCATGAATCTTGGGTGTGCTGGCCATGTTTCATTGTGCTAGCCTGCATGAACCGTGGCTCTGTAAGGGGAGGAGCAGTCGTCCTTTCCAAAGGATCCCCAGTCTAAGGTTGAGTGTGCCACAGACCAGCTGACCAGCGGATTCCCAGTGGTGGCAACCCTTGGGTTTCCAGGGCACCCTAACGGCAGACTGTGCACTTCCTACCTTGGTTTACTGGAGATTCTTCTGTGTCTTTTGATTGCTCTCTCAACCCTTACCTCTATATTTTTGAGCTATCATGACCAGGATTCAGTTTCCTGAGACTAAAATACCTTGACCAAGGCAATGGAGCTAAGGCCTTAAGGATCAAAAAAGCCTGTCTTCTGTATTTCAGAGGAAACCTCCACAGGCCTTTACAGAAACTGGGGAGGAGGGAGGGTCTCAGATTTGGAGATACATTTATGAAATAAAGCATAGTGGGAAGTACTGGGGGGAAAAGACCCAACTTGCAGTGTTTGCTGATACTTGAGCATAAATACTCCAACCATGATGACTTAAAACTAATAGTTTAACAACAAATTTGAAAAATTCATGTAAATTTAATAACAGATTCTTACAAGCAAGCCAATTTGGATGCTACCTTTTTTCCCCTGTGCTGCCTCCATACACATAATGCTAAAGAGAATGAATTTGTCCATTTTTTCTCCTATTAATCTACATGCTGTCAATTCATTTCATGGGCCCCACTATTGGACTAAGGAGGGCAGAGGGAAAGTCCTCCTCTACAGTTCTATAAGAATGATTTTTCTCTCACTCCTGTACTGCATGAATGGAACACCCTGGAACTGTACAACATGGGAGCCCTTTGTGTAAACAATGTAAAAGAATTAAACCTATTGGTTCTATACACCTTGATGTCACACATTTGGTCAATTTTCTTAACTTAGTGATATTAATTTGTATAGAATGGCATTTTGATTGATGAGCTAGAAAGTCAGTTTTCAGGGGGAATGCAAAGAACACCAGCATAGCTCAACCTTATTTGTCTTGACTCCCATTTTAAAAATGTTTTAAATGAACTTTTAATTTTAGAACAGATTTAGATTTACAGAAAACTTGTAAAGGTAGTACAAAGTGTTTCCGTATATCCCAGATTCAGCTTCCCCTGTCCTTATTAGCATTTGATATGGTACATTTGTCACAATTACTGAGCCAGTGTTAATTTATTTTTATTACTAAGGTCCATAGTTTATTTAGATTTCTTTAGTTTTTCCTCAACGTTTTCTTCCTGGTCTAAGATCCCACGAGTAAACCACATGACATTCAGTCAACATGTCTCCTAGGCCCCTCTGGGCTGTGACAGTTCTCAAATTTTGGTTTTGATGACCTAAACAGTTTTGAGGAATACTGGTCAGGATTTTGTAGAATGTCCCTCAACTGAGACTTGACTGCTATTTTTCTCATGATTAGACTGGGACTATGGGTTCTGATGGTAGGCCCACAGAGGCACAGTGCCGCTTTCCTATCATATCAAGGTGCATGCTATCAACATAATTTATCACTGTTGATGTTGATCTTGATCGCCCCACTGAGGAAGCATTTGTCAGGGTCCCCCACTGTAAGGTTACTCCTTATTTTGACCCCTATTTTTTATTTTGGAGAATTACAGGGAATAACATATGTTTCCTGGAATGCTCAATGGTTTAATGTACATATTGAAACTACTTCCCTCTGAATACTGTTCTTAAGTCTGGCTGACCATGGGCATCACACTACAGTTTTCAAAATGCGCATTCCTGGGTCCCAGCCCTGAAGTTCTGATGCATTTGGACCAGGGGAGCCTGGCAGGGTCTCATATTTTTAACAAGCAAAGCTTATTCTAATCCAGTTGTCTCTAGACTGCCTACACTTTGAAAAACAAACCTACACTATAAAGGGAAATTAGGGAATCTGGGTATGTTTAGAAGTTAGCATTTCCATTTATGTGATGTGGGAGCAGAGGAAAATTTCATTGTAGCTGCTCTTTTTGGCATCATCCTAGGGCATAATGTGCAATCAGTCTCTGACCCCATCCTTCTTCCCCTCTCACAAACCCTTCTGGGCTCTGGCTGGATGGGCAGGGACACTTTCCAGTGTGCTGAGACAGCATTTTGTTAAAACCAGTATCCCATGTTAATGCAACTATTTGTGGGCTTACACAACAAAAATAGATGAGGAAATATATCCTCTATTGCAGTACAGAGAAAGATATTATTATTAAAGGAAAATCTCAACTAGCTAGCCACACTTTCATTTTGCAAGGATAGCAGAATTGGCCTCATGGAAAATTTTATGCTTCTGCTTAGAAAAACTTCTTGGGCCCTTTGGTTATAAAACAAAGAAGCCAGGACCCATCTGAATTAGAGAGGATGTAACGAAGGGACCTCAGTAGTTCTTCATGAGCAATTGAAGGGGGTCCTCCCTGGGGATGGAGAGAGTGACCTAAGATGGCAACAGCTGTGTGTGCTTCCTTTGGCCAGGCTGGAGAAGGAGTCGGCTGGAGATCCCTGGAACTTAGGGAAGATAGGAAGGAATGGACATGAATGACAGAATGAGAGGTTTGCAGAGAGAGGGTTAGCAGGATTCCCTGGGGCAGGGAATGGGGATCAACTTTAGGACTGGTGCTGTCTGGTTCTGCCTGTTGTCTCTTTTGAACTGATAAAAGATAAACTGAGACAAACTAAAATTTTTAAGCATTTATTTGAGCAAAAATTAATTCCAATCAGGCAGTATCCTCATAGCAGATAGAAAGAGCTCTAAGTCACTGTACAGGATGGGAGACTTTTATCTGCAGAAGGGACTAGGAACAAGGAAGTCATGCCAAGCAAACAGGGGGCGGTTATTGTGAGGTTACTTTCCTAAAGGGGTTGGTAGAGGTCTGTCAGGCAGAGTACTCATCCCGCTGTTCCTGATTGACTGATTTAAGATTGCATTTCTGGGACAGCTGAAACTATAGTTAAGTCTCAGTTTGGTGATGTGGGACTTAGAATAAACAACTCCATTTTGAGCCTCTTGTCCTGTTCTTAATAATTCTAATTCTTCACACACTATAGCCTTGTGTTAGTGTGCCATGTTTTGAGGCTTACGAGCAAGGCAGATCAGCGAGACCCAAAGCAGCATTAGGAGGCAGATTCAGGCATGATGGAAGAGCAGACAGGAGCAGGAGCTGGTCTGGGACTACCCAGAATTACAGGTGAGAATGTGGGAATTATGTGCATGGCCTTTGACTTACTTGATCTGTACCCCTTTAATGACTGGAAGACTTAAGGACTTTCAGTTACATAGTAAGTGAAACCCTAAAGATCCTCAGGTCTTCCTGCAGATCTGAGAGAGGAACCTTTTTTTTATTAAAGTATCATGATATACAATCTTATATTGGTTTCAAATGTGCAACACAGTGGTTCAACAGTTACCCATATTATTAAATCCTCACTCCCTCTAGTGTGGTTACTCTCTATCATCATAGAAATATGTTACAGAATCATTGACTATATCTGAGAGAGGAATCTTGAAGGAAACTTTGGAAACAGATATCTCCTTACCATTTTTTTTTACCGATTATGGTTTCCTAGTTCTCTGTGGTTCTTATTGTCAGCACAGTGCTGAGCTTTCAAATAAACTCTGGCTTATGAAGCCTATAATATTTCATCATTTGTGACTCTGTTCAACTTCATCTAGTCTAAATGCAAAGTGGAGAGAGGTTGTGTTTATTTTTTTCTATTGCTGACAGCAAAATTCTCTTGCATGAACGTATTTCCTCATGTTGAGCAAGGCATGGTAGTTTAAGAAGTTTAAGAATACTATGATTCAGGGGGATGTATAAGAAGGACTGCTGCAATGTAAGTAAACTAAGTGGAATTGTAAGGCAAGAGAAACCAATCTACAAGCTAATAAAAATAAGATATAAACATGAAAATAAAAATATACTTCTTCCCCAAACCTTATTGCTATATATTATTTGAAAAGACAAAGGCCTGTGAAAAAAATTTGTTTTTGATCCTCTGGGAAATGTTAATGAGGCTTTTTGGGTGGGTCTGTGTTCATGTGAGGGAGGGATAATGGACAAAGGAGAACATCACATCGGAATAGTTTCTCATAGGCTGATTGCTCTATTACTTCTAGCTTCGAATTGCTGGCATGGAAGCTGTGTAACCGATAGAAAAGTTTGGCATCTCTGCCTCCATACTGTATTTATCCCCTTTGAGCCAAATGAAAAAAAAAGGAAACAGGCTTCTGTTCATCCCTGCAGCCTTGCATGTAGGCTTGTTAATCATCAAAAGGAATTTTGCCTACAGTTGAAATTTCTGCAAATAGCCCTTTGCCTGAAACTTGGCTCCCCCTAGGAGATAAGGAAATGTATATGAAAATAACGAGTGCCCTGGCAAAGATTTATAGGAGCGTCATGACCAGACGGAGGTCCACGAGAGTCCGCTAGCCAAGGACAGGACACAGGGTTTCTCAAGCTCTCTTCAGATGTCTGCCCAGATGTGCCCAGTGTCTGCAGTCATCAGTCATCACTCCCCAACTGCTGCCCTTCCTGCTCCCCCTTCCCTAGCATAAAGGAAGCTTGAAATCGACCCTGAGCCAAGCCGGTGCTTTAGGACATTAGCCCACTATCTTCTCAGCCTACTGGATTTCCGAATCAAGTCGCTTTCCGTGCCCCAACAGCTTGTCTCTTGGTTTATTGGCCTGTCATATGGTGAGTGGCACGAACTTGGACTTAGTAGCAGCTGGCTGGGGTTTAGCAAAGGTAAAAAGTTTTGTCGGTAACAGTATTCTCAAAAACCAATGTTTTCATTATTGTTTAAGGTGTTTATCTCTTTGGGTTGTGTATTGTTGCTGGAACAAATTACTAAGACAAACTTAGTACCTCAAAACAATGCACATTTAATATTTTATGCTTCTGGTGGTTGGAAGTGTGACATGGATTGCACTGGGCAATCATCAGCACTGGGCTAACATCAAGGTGTCAACAGGGCTGTGTTCCTTTTTGGAGTCTCTTGGGGAGAATCTATTTCCTTGAATTTTTCCACATTCAAGAGGCCACATACATTCCTTGGCCCATGGCTCTTCTCCATCTTCAAAGCCATCACTGTGGCTTCACTTGGTGCCTTTTCTGCAGCCACATCTCCCTCTGATTGCAGTTGGGAAAGCTTCTCTGCTTTAGGACCTATGAGATCAGGTCCACCTTAAGAGTTTGGGTCTACCCAAATAGCCTAGGATAATCACCTCATCTCAAAATGATCAATTTAATTTAACCTATAAAATTCCTTTGCCATCTGAGGTAGCATATTAAAAGGTTCTGGGGATTAGGACATGTACATCTTGGTGAAGAGGGGTGTTACTTGGCCTACTACAGGTTGACTATAAATTTTATGTTTCAACTCAACCATTTTCTCACAAGAGTCACTGAAGACATTTTTTAATGTGATGTCACATAAAAGCTTGCAACAAATTAGAATTTCATAATTTCTTGCATCCAGTAGTAAAGTTAAGAATTAAGTAAAAGACTATGTCAAATTGGGATCCCCTTCCCAGCAGTTATTTAAATCATCTTCTTTGATAGCCTCAGGTTGTTACTCATGTGAAATAATTTGATTTCTGACTTAAATATTTTCCTTGAATTAATCATTTTTATAATTGTTCTTATCTACTTCAGTTTGAAATATATACAATAGTCATGGCTAGTTTCTCATGAAAAGGGTTTGGGTTGTTTGTTTAACCCATCACCAGAAAATACTGTTTTGAGCTACCAGACCAATAAAGATAATGCAAGATTCACTTCTGGTAAGATCTTCCCAGATTTAGAAAAATAGGCCAACCTACTAGCATCCTAAGGAGAGGACAAATTGGAATAGAGGCAGGAAATTAGGGACTCGCCTTAGAGAAAGAAAGGGTCATTTCTATAGTAACACTATACAATAGAAATATAATGTAATACATATGCAATTTTAAATTCTTTAGCAACGACACTGAACAAAGTAACAAGAAACAGGAGAAATCAATTTTTATAATATATCCAAAATATCATTACAACATGTAATCAATATGAGTAATTACTGATGAAATTTTTCAAAAAAATTTTTTTTAATTGTATTACAAATTTGGGATCTGGTGTGTACTTGACACCTGCAGCGCACATTAATTCAGATCAGCTACATTTCTAGAGGTCACTAGACTAGCCGCATGTGCATCGGACAGAGCCAAGTCAAAGCTTCGTTTACTTAAGAAGAATTAAGTTCTTTACAGCAGCCTCTATTCTTACTCAAGTACATTCAAAAGTTTGACTCCCTTAGATCACACGGCAGTCACTGCTGCCTATCTCCACACGGATGTCGCATGCTCTTTTGCCTTGCCAACATCCACTAAAGAAACAAGAAAAATAGTGCTTGCTCCCCCAGGCTCCTTTGCAGCTAGGGGTGGCCACTGACACCGTTCTGGACAACGAGAGGTCAGAAGAATCATGATTAAACGTCTTTGAGAGCAGATGATGCCCCTTCTTTATTCCAGGTGCTCTGTTTTTGGTGCTTGGAACTGTCAGAGCTCAGAGAATTTCCAAGATGCATACTCTAACACCATTAAATAGCTGAGCCAATACTCAACAGCCACCTACTCCCTTATTTCTTTCCATTGGAAAAAAAAAATCAATCCTTATTGACTGAAGTCACTGTTAGTGGATTTCTCTTCAACTTTTATTTATTTTATCCCCAAGTGATACAAACTCCTCTCTGGATACTGTTTTGCCCAAACTGCACTTGTCCTTTGACCCCGAGCTTCCTGCTAGTTCTCACAACAGAGGGCAGGAGAGATACTGGAAAGTAGAAGGGCCATAGAAAGATACTGGAAAATGTAAAACTCCCTCTTTCCTTTTTGGCTCCAATCAGGGGCATCCTAACATGACATGGATGGTTTCTACCTCCCGACTGACTCCTGATGCCTAAGCCCCCAGCAGTCTCTTCTCTATGTCATAGGCAGAATAATAGCTTCAGAAAACGTAAGTTAGACAGTATCTACAATAGCTTCCGGTGTCCAAAATATAAAATCCTAAGTCCCTTCTCTAGCCTGAGATGGCCCATCATGTGGCTTTATGCTACTTAGACCTTGCCTGCCACCACCCTCCCCTAGCTTACTCTGTCCCAACCACCCAGAACTCCTTAGTCTTCCAAGTCAAACTGGCCTGACATGCTCTGCCTTCAAGAATTCGGCACTGGCTTCTTCCTCTGCCTGGAATTGTCTTCTCCCAGATACTCCCCTGGCTTCATCTCTCACTTGCCTCAGCATTCTGCCCCAAATCATCCTATCAGTGAGGACTTCACTCAGCATCCATGTAGCACATTTCTCTATCACTCCTGCTCCACTCACTCTGCCCCACACTTCCTCCCACTTGGTGTTTCACATACTTTGTAGTTTATTTATTATTCCTCTCCCCCAACTAGAATGAAAACTCCGTAAGGGTAGGGGCTTGGCTACTGCACTCCCATCCTTATCTCCCTTACCTGGGACAGTCCCTGACCTAGGAATCAAAGGGCAGGCAGTGGAGGGAGATGGTTAGTTCTGATCATGATGGTTTTGGGTTGCATGTTGGCTTTTCCTGTGGACGTGCCCAGCGGACAGCTGTGGACGTGTTAGTCTGGAGCTAACGGGGGAGATGCAGTCAGTTGCATTAGACTTGATTAAAGCCATGGGTTTAGATAAGAACATCCAGGAAGAATTTACAGAAAGAGGGGAGAATTGGGATGTAATAGCACAAGACACAAACATTAAAGAAAGATGCAAGAGGGACTTTGCAAGGAGATTATGAATATGCATCAGAATAGAGGGAAGTGGGGCCTCCAAAGCCGCAGGAGGAGACCGTCCAGAGGGAAGTGATGAAATGCCTCAAAGAGGCCAAATGAGATCCCCACTAAAGCTGCCCTCTTAGTTTGCTATCTAAAGAGGCTTTATCAATGCTGGTGAGAGCTTTTGTGGAATGATCAAGTGAGATTTTCTTTGGAAAGTCGTATGGCCATGAATTGAGGGTAAGCAAGAGAGGGAGTAGGGCTTTTCTTTCAAGAAGAATCTCTTTGAATGGAGGAGAGGGATTTCCTACATAAAAGAAAGATTGGGCCAAAAGAAAATTGTTTTTTATTTTAAGGTGAGAGATCTGTGGACATGCCACAGAGCACTGGAAATGAGCAACTGCCACTGTCAGGACAGACTAAGGAGACCTCTGCGTTCTATGTAGGGACCATTTCCAGGCCCAATATTGAGCAAATCTGAATCTGTAGAGATATCCCTGGGTCTTTGACATCAGTGATGATAGGAAAAGCTTTTTGAAGAAGTGTTCTTTCGAGACTTGTGTTCAAAGAGCCTTTGGACCCTCCTGCTGTTCTTAAGGCAGGGCTGACCCTTGACTCCTTTGTAACTGGATGGAACCTGTCCCTCTCCCACCTTTTCAAGTCTGGTATCTAAAGAACTTGCAAAGACACGTATATTCCTATTTCTGTGTCTTCTCTACAATCACTAGGACATATATGTAAATAAGATCCTTGGAACAGACAAATTGATAGAACCCAGTGTTCCCCGAGGTGACTATGCAAGTTCCCCAGTAATAACTGCTAGAGTGGGGGTTAATAAAAATTTTTTAAGAGTGAACTTTCTTTTGTTTTAAAATATTGGATCCTCTTATCCAATTTGAACCTTGATTAATTTGTGGAGGAAGAAATTTCCTCTACCTCTCAAGGTTCTTCTAGCTGGTCTAAGAAAAAAATTGACATGAGACAGATTAATAGGGGGAAAAAAGTCAAAGTTTAATTACATATATATGGGGAAGCCATAGACACAGATTCCAAAGACACTCAGGGACAATGAGGTATACGTGTCACCCTGAATCAAGGAGAAGTGGGTGGGGGCCTGAGACTTCAAAGGAAAAGGGAAGCAATTCACAGGAACATGAAAGAAAGAGTATATGTTTGTAAACATATGTTTGCTGGGCCACAAAGAAAAAAATGAAAGAGGACATAGAATTTTCACAGACTGCTACATTCCTCCCTTCCTACTACCCCTAGGTTATATTATGATGTACTTATCAATGGTGATAGCTCTCTTCCTGGGGCAGGTCCTCTATCTTAATTCTTTTTAAGCTGTTGGGTCAGGGAGGTGTATTACAGTTTCTTTCTGTGTCTTTTGGGTCTTGATCGTTTTCAACTCTGAAGTAATCTACATGTCACAATGGCATATCTTGGGTGGCCTGCTCTTGGCCTCTACAGTAACCATCTTACCCCTTTTTTGTAAATATTGATGCGAGGCATTGATACATAGTACACCATGAGTGTCCAATAATTTCAGAGATCTGTAGTGATGAGAAATGTATCTATATAATACATAGAGGTGGTCTGAGGCTGGAGGGCTGGTGAGTGTGGTAAAGATTAGTTTGCATGCTTGGCTCACCCTTTGTCCTTGGGGCTATAGCAACTGCACCCAGGTGCGTTGGCATAAGAACAGAGAGTGTGTATCCATGGCCTTACTGGTGTGTCAGCAGTTACATAAGAGAGCTCTGCTTTTCCTGAGAATAATAACAATAGCTCCTTTTGAAGATTTTGCTGAAAATGAAAGCCAACTTGAAGCAAAAAACCGATCTAATTTTGAAGCACTCCCTAGTAGGAGGTGTATTAGTTTCCTTGGGCTGCCATAACTAATTACCACAAGCTGGGTGGCTTAAGACAACAGAAGTGTCTTCTTTTACAGTTATAGAGGCCAAAAGTCTAAAATCAAGGTGTCAGCAAAATTGGTTCTTGGAGGCTTTGAGGCAGAATCTGTTCCATGCCTCTCTCCTAGTTTCTGTGGTTGCCAGCCATTCCTATCATTCATTGGCTTGCAATTTGACAATTCCAGTTTCCATCTCCATCACCTCACAGTGTCTCTGTGTCCCTGTGTCTGCACTTGGCTTTCTTCAAAGCACACCAGCCACCCCAAGCCAGTATGACCTCATCTTAACTTGATTACAGCTGCCAAGACCCAATTTCCAAATAGATTTGCATCCAACTTTACCAAAAGTTAGGACTCTAACATATTTGGGGGAATTTGGGGGTAGACAATTCAACCAATAACAGTAGGTTATTGAGAAATAGGTATGTAGGTAAGCTCAGCAGAAGAGCCCTCACTTGGCAGGCAAGGAGTGAACTTGGTATATTGGGTAACAAATTGTGACTTTTGTGTATTCAAGCTTTGGTCAAAGATGGGATCTCTCTGGGAAAATTAAAAATCCCACATATTCTTTATATCCTGATATTTCGGTGGTGGAAAACAGATTAGCTCACTGTCTAGCACCAATAAACTTTCCCTTTCTTCAGGTTGGGCAAGTCTGGCCTGAAAACTGGGAAGTCCAATGGAAATCACTCCACAAACTTCGCAAAATAAGTCAAAATTGTCATCATTTTCGATACGCTATGCCTTGGGAGAGTAGCATCTCCTTAATCAGAGGACTCAACTCTGATGCTGCCCTTTTATGTGCATGGAGGCTACAAAGGCATTTATTTCTTTGACAATCCCCTCTATGGTGCCTGGAACTCTTCAAAATTCATATAGCTTATTTTATGAAACTCGGCTTTTGATTTGTATGACTTACATGATGAATGGTATTCTGAGTACTAAGGTCTTTCAAAATAAGCCAAGTATTTCTTCTTTACTTACAATTAGAATGATTTGACTCTCAGAGGTATGCATTATATTAGGTTTCCCTTAACTTCATTTTATAATTTTTTAAGTTCTTGTATTTTTGTTCATCTGTGCCATTATTTTCCATGGGCTCAAAGATGTCACAGCAGAAAGATTCTCTCCTGAACTGAATTTCTGTCACTAGGGACCTGCGTGGTTTGGAGCTGGTGAGGAATGATACTTTTCATCATACCAGCTGTCACAAATAATTCAGCCTGCTAAATTCCAGTACATTGGCAGAATGGCTGATAAATCCCTTGAAAGGAGAATTTTTCAATTTCGATCTTTTCCCCTTATATCAGTGTTCAGAATTTCAATTAAAACACTTTTTTGAGAAGCAGACAAAATTGGTAAATAATGGGATTAGACAGGGCTTTCCACATTCCTGCTTCATGTTTATCTGCATTTAGATGTAAGTTAGGATTCAGTCTGTAGCTCTGGGAGGGGAATTCCTGGGGCAAAAATACCTTTGAAACTGAAATAAGTCAAAGGGAGAAATAAAGTTAAGAAACCCGTTTATTTCTTACAAGCAGTTGTCCTGTCTCTCTCTCTTGACAAGGCTGCAGTAGAAGAGAGTGAGCTCCCCCCAACCTCTCTGGTCCAAGTAAGCCCATATAATTACCTATTGATACAGAGATGGCTACCTCTCTCCATCCCTTGGAAACACCTATTGATATGCAGATGCACTAAAGCCACGCGAGAGATTCTGGAAATATTGCATTTTTACTCACAGTCCCCACTTCCTGAGGGTTTGGCATGTGTAGAGCAAGGCACTGGAGGCTGTGGAACTGACAGGGCATCTAGATTCTGAAGTAAGCCTGCCTTCAGGGATCTTACTGCTTAAGCTCCCAAGAATAAACCAATTGTAGAAATAGCAGAATGTTGGGGAATATGTTAGTTTCCTTTGCTGCTGTAACAAAGTACCACACATTTAGTGGATTAAAACAATACAAACATTATTTTATGTTCTGCAGGTCTGATGTAGGTCTCATTGGGCTTAAATCAGAGTGCTGGCATGGCAGAATTCTTTCTAGAGGGCTCCTTTTTCATTCCTTTTGCAGCTTCAGGAGACCGCTCTCATTCCTTGGCTCATGTCACCCTTCCATCTTCAAAGCCACCAAAGGCTGGTCAAGTCTTTCCCATGTCTCATCACTCTGATGCTGACTTCTGCCTCCTTCTTCCCTTTTTACTGACTCTTGCCCTTGTGATTACATTGGGCCCACCCAGGTAATCCAGGATAATCTTATTTTAAGGCTGTGATTAGAACCTTAATTCCATCCCTTAATTCTCCCTTGCCACTTAACCCAACATATTCATATTCAACCTAACATATTCTGGGGTTAGAACGAGGACATCTTTGAAGAACTATTCTTCAGTCTACCACAGAGAACAAATATATGTCAAGGGTCAACTATGTGTCATTTCCTGAAAAAAAGGTAGGAAGCTTTGTCTGGAACTTTCCTGCTTAGTAAATACATTTAACTGAACCATGGCACTGAGTGGAGTGAGAGACAACTCAGATCTCAAGCTGTGCCCAGTTTTTGCCTTATTATTTGCACTATCTCCCCAAAATTTGAGCATGGGATTGGAGTAGTCTTTTTCCTTTGATTAAATCAACCTGTGATTTTTTAAATAGCAAACCTAAAGATATTAACAAGGGCATAAAAAATAAATCTGATTAATTCTTAAAAATAATTTCAACTCCTTCAGACAGAAGTGGCCAATGGAAGAGAAATTCTTTCAAATGCATTGAAAGAGAACACAGCATGGAAATAATGTCCTCTCTTTATGTAATACTCTTTATATAGAGGCAACCAGTCTTTTCCTTATATATAATCTGGTTTACCTTTCTGTTGTACATCCCCTGTGGAAATGCCAGCTCAGCGTGGCCACACTTCCACCTCACAGAACCTGTTCTCAGCCATGCTGAGTGGCCAGCCGACCCCACGGTCTCACATTGGCTGAGGTTAACATCTACCCAGTGAAGCCCATTAGGTTTTCTCATCTAGGAACTTGGGATTGAGACTCAAAACTGTCTATACAGAGCAAAGAGTGAGCCCAGTGTCAACTATGGACTTTAGCTAATGATAACCTGTAAATATTAGTTCATCAGTTGTAACAGCAGAACCACACCAGTGCAAGATGTTAACAATACTGGGCACTGGAAACCACATGTGGCAGGAGAGGTGTGGGAGGAGATGGGCTCTACGGCAGCTATCTCTACTTTATACTCATTTTCTCTGTGAACCTAAAACTGATACAAAAAATAAAATCCATCCTTCATTTACAATATGAGAAACACTGTCCAGTCTGCCTCTTTTAGGCTCCAGGTATGGGTCCACTTAAGCTTGGGGCTGTGTAATGTAAGTGAAAGGTGTGTGAAGCATACAGTGTGTATGCAGCACACGCTTTGTGGGCAGGAGCAGATCCAGATTTGTGAAACATCTACAATGTGGGGGTCCCCTTCAGGAAACACACACACACACACACACACGTGCGTGTGCACAAAATGGAGTGTGAAACAGAACATTTATTTGGAAGAAGCCCTGCAAGTGAGAGATCCTGAAGCTTAAGCTTCATTAACCTCATGATAAATCTACCTTGGCTTATGCATGCATGCTGGAGCAAAGAAAGTGGGTCTTTGGAGAGAGGACAGAATGGAGTAAACATGAGGAGAGAGGCTAAGGTAAGCAACCCAGAGAGATGGAGAAAAATCACTGGCACTCCTCATTTTCCTGTTGATTTATTTTTTTGTAGAGCCCAAATTTGCTGCCTGTGAATATTACCAACAACTTCCCTCTTTCACTTTAAGTTAGCTAATTGGAACCATACAACCAGCAGATATAATACCCCCAGTGAGGAGAGGAGAAGGCAGTTGGCAAGGGCTTCATTGTGTAAGTGCACAACTAAGGCAGACAGCAAAGTAGGGCCTTGCCTGGGGCACACAGCGGAGCTTGGCCGGCCCCGACAGAACCTCCTCTGCCTCTGAGTCCAGGGGTCCCTTTGCTCTTCTGAGTAGAGTCAGTGCTTCCCTAGAGAGCCAGTGCCTTGGCATCTCATTACTTATCCCTGCCCACATTACTCCTTCAGAGATCTCTTGAAATTCAATTCCGTCACCATTGGAGACTGAGAAATAATGAACTGAGATCTAACAGGGGTAGTTGTCATCAGGAGATGACATTTTTGACAGTGTGTCCAGAGTCCTCTGTCGATTCTGGTTGCTCATTGAAACCCTCTCTCACCTTCTACTGGAGTGATTTGCAAAGAGGGTATTTTTGAAATTTTCCCTCCAGAAAGTTTCCTTCACACTTTGATGTGTCAAAGGAAGCAGCAAACAGCCTTAATTTAAGCAGAATTCAATTGTAGGTTTCTTATGCCCCAGAGTTAGGATACAATTGGACAATGTGGCAAAAGGCGCATTAACACACAGTCTCGGAGACTTGTTAGGAAGAACGCGCCCGGTGAGTGTGGGCCGATCATTTTGGTGTTACCCGGGAGGCACGTCGTTTCACACTGCAGTGCTGTCGCTAGCGAGGGCCACTGTGTATTTGCTGTTCAAATCCATGGAGGTAGTTTAATCCCTTTTTACTATGTGTGTCTTGGCAGCTGCTAACTACAGACTAAGAACAGAACTCCAAGGCTAGTGAAAGAAACCAATTACATGACCATTTCTGTGTGCTTAATGCACAATGTATAATAGTAAAGAGTAAAATCTCACTTTTTTTTTTAGGAATTACAACGCTTTTAGGTCAGTACTGAGAACCTTCTATACACTAGCACAAAAGTCCTAAAACAGTCCTGAACAGCAGGGAGGATCCCTTTCACACAGGCAAGGGGAGATTAAGGCCGTGCGCGTGGACAGGAAGTGGCAGACCTGGAACTCAGGCCTCTCTGACCGCAGGGGCCCATTGCCCACCCCTCTACTCGACCCTCAGTCACGGTACCAGCCAAATGTCTTCCCAAGTGGGCTCCTTGAGCCCCCAGACCATGTTATTCATCTTTATATCTGCAATATCTATCTCAATGCCTACCTGCCGAATAAATGCTTCTTAAGTGAACTGAATGAGTGAATAAATTTTAACCCGACTTTGACTGAGTTGCTCAGACTGGTAAAAGTGGCTATCTGGCATTTTGGTGGTGTTCCTCATACTGGAAGTGCTTCTGCAAAGTTAATGCATCTCGGCAAAGTACCTCAAAGAGCTTTGTGGGTGAGATTCTCCACTTTGTAGGAATCAATGTTTGGCCTATCTAGGGGAACATCACTGTCCCTGATGGAGAGACAGGCTGCTGCCTCCTCGTCAAGGGTGGGCATTCATTTTTCAGCTTTCCAGCTTTGGTACAGAGTGATGTGGGCTTGTGGATGAGGGATTCAGCACTCGGTTAATCAGCCATTCTACATGGCATCAGGTTTGGAATTTTTGAAATAATATCTGTAACGTTGTCTCTCTTCTCTCCCGTTCAGCACCTCCTACACCTTGGTAACTCTGTCTTCTGGTGCTCGTTCTTCTCGTTTCTCCTCCACTTTCCCATTCAGCTGCCTGATAAATCTCTGGGGAAAAACTGCCTCTCAAGGTTTTTCTGTCAAATGTTCTCTCGTAATGACAATGGAGCTGAGTTTTCAGGTCGTTGCTATGGAGAAAGTGTTTTCTCATCGCTCTGTTATATTTGGGCATGCTCTTAGATGAAAATCTGAGGGTGATATTAAATTTGCACCTCCTTTTAGGTCTATTTTCTCTCAATTATATAAGCAAGTTTAAGTGTTCTTTTTGGCTTTATTATCACTTTTCTATCAGTTTCCATTGTTCCCCGTTTTTGTCCCATATGACAGGTAGCCTCACATTAGTGGCTGTGGTAGAAGACCTACCTTCTTTGCATCCAATTGACTGTATTATGCTGCCTTTGATGTGAGAACATAATAGTCAAGTTTTAGTTTATTCACGTGAGTAGCACAAAAATGACTAATGTGTGAAGGTCACTGGTTTTTTTCTACACTGCTCACATCTGGAGGCTGTCCTCAGCCTCTAACTCATCTTTATTCCACAGCACTGACTGCTCAGGCATTGATAGATTCTGCAGCACCCCATTGTTCTCCTTCCCTGTGGGGGTCCCTCAGGGACTCTCACACAACCTCTTGGTTTGCACAGTTTAGTGGGAAGACCATTCTGCAGGTTGCCACAAAGATGAGCAGACCACACCCCTTTCCCCTGGAAGCTCACAGTGGAGTGGGGAAAATATTACATGACACATAACGTGACCGTTGCTTGAACGGCGGTGAAGTAGAGACCCTGGAGGCAGCACAGCATGGCAGATGACACAGTGGGCATTGGAGATTAGAGACTGGATCACAGTCTAGTTCCTCAACTTTCCCTGAGCTTGAACAAGTTAGAAAACCTTTCTAAATCACAATTTCTGATCCATAAAATGAAAATAATACTACCTACTTACTTTTTTCAGAGTTCTAGAAAGGATTAGGGATGGAAGAAGCTGTAATGGCTGTAAAGTTCTTAACTCAGTGCCTGGCTTGTTGTAGATGGGAATATTGATGAAGCTCATACTCAGGAAAATAATAGCTAATATTGAGTGATTTCTATGGAGTATTCATAATGTGAAAAACAACTAGTTCTATGAGTCATTCAGTGTCTTCACCAAACTTGTTTGTGAGGTATCTTACTGATAAAGACACTCAAAAACTTGCTTAATGTCTTATTCATTAGTGTTTTTACTCATTCATTCAACAGACATTTTTACTGAGCCCCTCTGAAATGGCCAGCACCAGTCTAGTCTGGGGAAACCCCACAGTGATTTCTCCCCTCCTAAACCTTGTATTCTGAAGGAGGAAACAGACCATAAACAAGTTGTTTAGTTAGGTGGATGGTGGGCCAGATGGAAGCAAATCTCTGAGATGATGATCAATTTTTAATTTTGATGTTGTTAACTGATAGTCAAGATCTGGCTTGGCTTAAGGAATCACTCCTTCTTTGTCCTCTGAATCTGAGATGGTTATATTTTCCTGGAGTCTAGGACCATGTCGCATATGCCACATTTGTCAAGAGTTGTAATTTGAGGTCCCCACTTCACTCTTCACAAAGGACTTGCTTGGAGATTCTGAGCTTGTTCACAGACTCAGTCCATCCATCTAAACCAAGGTCAAGTGTCATCTCATCTGGGAAACTGCCTCTGTCAAGTCTGCCCTGCACCCAGTACCTCTGTCACAGCAGTTCACCTTTGACACTGCAGTTATTTGGTTATAAGCCTCTCTCACTGTTCTTTGTGTTCCTTGAAAGCAAGGATGATCTTTTATTTATTCATGTTTGTATCCCCAGAAACTAGCACTAGCACACATAGCACTGCATTATTTTAAGTTGAAGAACACCAACAGAAGATCTATCTGTGTGTGTGTGTGTGTGTGTGTACAAATGCCCACACTAGGGGGAAAAGTACAGCTGAATCTTCCCATGTGTTTTATTTCTCAACATCTGTTTTATCACCAGCTGTGCACATGCTGTATGTAGGTGGGCAGCTGAAACTCCCGGCTTTCTGTGGCTGGGAATGGTGGTCATCAACTTGGTATTGCTAAATGGGTCTTTGTACACATTTATATATTTGAATAACCTGATTATCATCATACTATTAAGAACTATACTCATAATACTACTATCTCAAAATTCTTGCTCTGGAGCATAAGCATCTTTATTTAGGCATAGAGGATGACAGGCAATGAAACCTGCCCTAAACTAATTGGTTAATCAGTTTCCATTGTCATGGATAATTCTTTTGCAGTGCTGAACTTCTTTAAGTTCAATTTAGGATCCCTCTGATGAGATTGTCACAGTAGCACTGTAATGTAGACTGACGGGCTGAATTATCCCTGTGAGTGGGGCAGGGACTACTGGCTTGCTCCCCAACCTATGTAGTTTTGAAGAGCTGTGGATGGTTTACTGTCAGAATCAATTCTTGGACATGGCAAACACAATGTAAAAAGTTACCAGTGGCTTATGCTGCTGCGATGTTCATTTCCCCAATCTATTATGCATATTTCCTCAAAAGAGTCATTGTCTGTCTTCTATGAATGCAGTGCATTAATGACCCCTGTTTCAGGCTGTGCAAGGCCAGGGAGGAAAACACCCCAGTGTGTACCCAGCCCAGTGTCTGGAGTAGCCCTGAATGGACTTAAAAATGGCATTTGACTGGAAAACAAGCTACCATCAGCCAGAGCAGATGGAGATGTGGGTACTACAGGTAGAATAATAAATCTGGTACCTTTTCAAACAAAAATTCTTCATATATTTTCCAACAGGGGTAAAGAAGTGAGGTCGAGCGCTGTATTGCAGAAGGAAAAGGAAAGGCAACATGGAGGCCTAAGCCCTGATTCTTTGCTATTCCTCCAAGTATCTCAGCTTTGGCCCCAAACTTGTAGGATCCATGTTGCTAAGGAAACTGTGCCTGCCCCCAAGTCTGCCCTCCTCAGAAGGCAGATTCTGGGCCTTGGTCCCATCCCCGAACTCACCAACAGCAGCTCCGCAAGTTACTCTTTCCCATTCCATGGAGCATCATCTGAGATGTATACAGTAAGTACCCTTTTCTCCATCTTAGTTCATGCCTGGTAAGGTTTTAATTTTCCCCATCATGCTTTAGTGTCCCTTATAGACTAAAATCCTGGGGAGAGGCCTCATGGCCCACTTCTCAATCTTTCTTTGCATAAGAACCTCATTTTTGTGACATTTTTATCCTTTTATTCTCTAAACCTATATTTTTCACCTTAAGCTTCTATGTGAGTATTTGGTGCCTTTGTCCTGAAGTCCACTTCTATGCTGTGTTTTCAACTGGCTCATGGGTCCCAACTCTACAACTTAGCAGATAGTTAGTTCTTTTTCTCCTTGGGCCCCATCTGTATTTCTTTGGGCTATAGGCCTCGCTCTCCACCAGGCAGTGTTCCTACGGCCTTGCAGGCATAGACCTTGCCCTCATTGCTCTGGGGCCCCCCGTCCAGCCAGGGCCTGTGTGACATGGCCCTGCCTAGGCTATACACTTGTCAGCTTCTCAAATAGCAGGGAGCCGTTGCACCCACTCCTTTGGGACGAGTTTCCCTTCCAGCTGAGCAGGACCCTCAGCCAGTTAGTCTGTGTCTCAAACAGGGAAGGTTTGCTAAAAGTACTCGGTACCAGCCACCTTCCTGCTGAGGCCTGTTGGAACAGTGCCTGCATCCCCACAGGATAAATCAGCTCAACTCCTTCAGCCCCAAGCCTTTGCCTTACACCTTTAGGGCCTTGCCACTAGGCCCAAGATCTCATCGTTCTCACCGTCATCCATTATCTCCCCAAATCTCACCCTATTCTGCTCTGTTCCCTGCATCACTCCCTTGCCAGAAGATACAACCTCCTGAGCCTATTTATTAGTCCTTGGAAATTCCATCTCAGTGGGCAACAGACATACACTCTCAAACCCCTCCTGCCTTCACCCCCTTCTCTTTTTCATCTCTTCCATGTCATTTTTCATCCACTTCATATCCCTCATTTCCTCTCCCCTAACATTAACTGTGCCTTCTGAGGATATTGCTTTATCCTCACCAGGCTCAAGTATAGGATATTTATTTATTCCCCCATCACACCTCAGGCTAGAGTGCCAAGTCAGTGTCCTCTTGTGCTCCAATGTTCTCAGACTATTACTCCTCTGCTCACTTACAAAACCCAGCCCCACTTTGGCCTGTGGTCATCTCACTTTCTTACCACATACACCCCAACATTGCTCTCACTTTGGTTGGTCACTATTTTTCCACTTTTAACACCAAACCTTCTATTCTAATCATACTCCTATCATCATCCTTGGTGAGGCCAACATGCCAGCTATCACTCCAACTTCTAAGTTTCTTTACCTCCCCCTTTGAAAGATATTTTCATCTACTGTTTCTTAGCCAAGTGATTAAGAATGGTTACAATGTGGATCTTGTCTTCAACAGAAACATTACAGTGAACATACAAGTTTGAACATTGTATTCTCCAACTCCAACGTTTTAACTCACTTGCTTAAAAAGAATTGGAAACAATTCTTTTCTCTTATTAGGACATAAAAGTTAGCTTCTGCTACATAACCAACTATTGCAATACTTAGTGATTAACACAGGAACCCATTTATCCAGCTCTACATTGACAATCTGGGTTGGGCTCAGTTAGGAATTTCTTCATCCTCAGCCAGCTCAGCTGACCACAGGGCTATGCTGCCTCCTGCACCTGTGGTCAGTGGTTGGGGTGGCTAGAACTGGCTGGGTTGTGCAAGGTCTCAACTGGGATGACAGGGACTAAGTGGTGACTGAAGTCTCTCTCCGTGCAGTCTTTCCTCCAACCACAGGCCAGCTTGGGCTTGTTTATGTACAGTTTGGAGAGTTCCAAAACCAAACAAGAAGCCATTCAAGGTTTTTGAGGTCTAGGTATGGAACTCATTTGCATATCATTCTGCCAGGCTTTGTGAATTAAAGCAGGTCATAATGCTAGCTCAGACTTCAGGAGTGAGAAAATAAATTTTGCCTCTTAACAGAAAGAGATGCAAAATATTGTGACCAATTTTGCTACATGCCATAACAAACCTGCATTTCAGTGACTCTCTCTCTTTCTCCTTATCACTTCCTGGTTTGTTTCTCCCTTACCCAGTTAGATGTTTGAATTCATCACATAATCAGTCCTTTGAATCTACACTCAAATGATTTCACCCCTCTTTCTATCCAGTATAGCCATGTTAGTAAATCTACCACCCATGAAAACTGTCCCCCTTTTTCTTGCCTGCATACATGTTGCTTCTGCTGAGTATTACTGGGAAAAAGAAAGCATGTAACTGAGCTAAATTTAATGTTTGTAGAGGAGTTTTGAGTTGCTTTAATATTCACTCTTTATTTTTTAAATAATTCATGGCCCAGAGGGCCTTGACCTTTTGTTCCTCTCTTCCTGTTTTTCTCTACTGTAATGGAAACACGAGCTGCGTGAAGGGGGCTGAACTCTTTTTGTCTTGTATCACTTCCACGTTGATTGTCACACGACTTTCTCCAGAGGCTGTGCATAATTATGTCTGATGGGTTGATAATTTCTGAAAGACAAAATAAATTTGTATCTGTCTAGATAAGCTTTAAAAAAAATTCAAAGAAACCTCCTAAATGTGGTATGCGTGGGGCCTGCTTTGGATGCCTGACTTTTCTTGGAGCTAAACCAATGACCAGTGACCCTCATAGTGAAGGCAAATTCACCACCATCAGCAAGCCAATCACTCTTCTCTGTCCTGTGCCTTCAATTTGATATTTCTTTCTACCAGAGAACAAGAACATTTAGTCCCAAAGCCTATAGAAGAATTTGGTGGTTGCCTAGCAACATGATTCCCAGCACAAGTTTGTGGCTTTCTCAGCAAAGTAGAGGGGACCTTCCTTTCTCTCTCAGCTCCCTGTGAGCCTCTGGTAGTCTTTTATTGTGTTGATCTCTGCCTGATTGAAAGCATATAAGATGATATATGTAAAAACTCAGACAGGGAAGAGCGAATACAAGGTGGGACTACTACCTCTCATTAAAACCCCTTCTAATTCCCAACTTCTTTGTGCAGTATCTGCAGCCAGAATATAAATCACTGGTCTCCAATTTCTGGTATACTTTCCTGCTGCAGTCAGAACTGCAAATGTCAGCCCAGCAAGAAAATGCACCACCCTCTAAATTCTTTTGTTCTTTCCTCTGGAGATAAGTGGCATCTGTTTCACCGGCTGCTCTTAGCCCCTTGTCTCTCACTTCCCAAAGCAGTGAAAGGTTGATTGGTGGAATCTGTATTTGTGTTTGTCCCTCTATTTCCCAGTGAATTTCAGCTACTTAGCTTCTTTATTTCCGCTATTACTACATTGTATTTGTTAAGCCACATTAATCCTTTCTCCTTATGTTTTATGCTTTTAAAACTTTTGTGGCATGCACTTGCCAAACCAAAGCCTGTGGCATGCACTTGCCAAACTAAGAAGTCACCCGAAAATTGTGAAAACGTTTAATTACTGTGAGACAAATCTTCACATACCTCTCATGTTTCTACATATCTTGTGAGCAGAGCTGCCTTTATTTCAAGCTTTCTTTTCCTTTTTTAAAAATTTTCATTAAAGTATTATTGATATATACTGTTATGAAGGTTTCACATGAAAAAACAATGTGGTTACTACATTTACCCATATTATCAAGTCCCCACTCATACCCCAATGCAGTCACTGTCCATCAGTGCTGCAACATGCCACAGATCCACTATGTGCCTTCTCTGTGCTACACTGTTCTCCCTGTGATCTCCACACCATGTGTACTAAACATAATACCCATCAATCCCCTTCTCCCTCCCTCCCCGCTGGACCTCCCCCACCCCACCCCTTTGGTAACCACTAGCCCCTTCTCAGAGTCTGTGAGTCTGCTGCTATGTTGTTCCTTCAGTTATGCTTCGTTGTCATACTCACAAATGAGGGAAATCATTTGGCACCTGTCTTTGTCTGCCTGGCTTATTTCACTGAGCATTATGTCCTCCAGCTCCATCCATGTTGTTGCAAATGGTAGGATTTGCTTCTTTCTTATGACTGAATAGTATTCCATTGTGTATATGTACCACATCTTCTTTATCCATTCATCTACTGATGGACACTTAGGTTGCTTCCATATCTTGGCTATTGTAAAAAGTGCTGCGATAAACATAGGGGTGCATATATCTTTTTGAATCTGAGAAGTTGTATTCTTTGGGTAAGTTCCAAGGAGTGGGATTCCTGGGTCAAATGGTATTTCAATTTTTAGTTTTCTGAGGAACCTCCATATTGCTTTCCACAATGGTTGAACTAGCTAACATTCCCACCAGTAGTGTAGGAGGATTCTTCTTTCTTCATATCCTCACCAGCATTTGTTGTTCTTAGTCTTTTGATGCTGGCCATCCTTAATGGTGTGAGGTGATATCTCATGTGGTTTTAATTTGCATTTCCCTGATGATTAGTGATGTGGAGCATCTTTTCATGTGTCTGTTGGCCATCTGAATTTCTTCTTTGGAGAACTGTCTCTTCATATCCTCTGCCCATTTGTTAATCAGGTTATTTGCTTTTTGGGTGTTGAGGCATGTAAGTTCTTTATATATTTTGGATGTTAACGCCTTGTTGGATATGTCATTTACAAATATATTCTCCCATACTGTAGGATTTTTGTTCTGTTGATGGTGTCTTTTGCCATACAGAAACTTTTTAGTTTGATGTAGACCCATGAGTTCATTTTTGCTTTTGTTTCCCTTGCTCGAGGAGATGTGTTCAGGAAGAAGTTGCTTATGCTTATTCAGGAGATTTTTGCCTATGTTGTCTTCTAAGAGTTTTATGGTTTCATGACTTACATTCAGGTCTTTGATCCATTTCGAGTTTACTTTTGTGTATGGGGTTAAATAATAATCCAGTTTCATTCTCTTGCATGGAGCTGTCTAGTTTTGCCAACACCAGCTGTTGAAGAGACTGTAATCTCCCCATTGTATGTCCATGGCTCCTTTATCATATATTAATTGACCATACATGGTTGTGTTTATATCAGGGCTCTCTAGTCTGTTCCATTGGTCTATGGGTCTGTTCTTGTGCCAGTACCAAATTGTCTTCATTACTGTGGCTTTGTAGTAAAGCTTGAAGTTGGGGAGCATAATCCCCCTAGCTTTATTCTTCCTTCTCAGGATTGCTTTGGCTATTCGGGGTCCTTTGTGATTCCATATGAGTTTTAGAACGATTTTCTCTAGTTGGTTGAAGAATGCTGTTGGTATTTTGATAGGAATTGCATTGAATCTATAGATTGCTTTAGGCAGGTTGGCCATTTTGACAATATTATTCTTCCTATCCTTGAGCACAGGATGTGTTTCCATTTATTGGTATCTTATTTAATTTCTCTCATGAGTGTCTTGTAGTTTTCAGAGTATAGGTCTTTCACTTCCTTGGTTAGGTTTATTCTTGGTATTTTATTCTTTTTGATGCAGCTGTGAATGGAATTGTTTTCCTGATTTCTCTCTCTGCTAGTTCATTGTCAGTGTATAGGAATGCCACAGATTTCTATGTATTAATTTTGTTTTCTGCAACTTTTCTGAATTCAGATATTAGATCTAGTGGTTTTGGAGTAGATTCTTTAGGGTTTTTTTATGTATAATATCATGTCATCTGCAAACAGGGACAGTTTAACTTCTTCCTTGCCAATCTGGATGCCTTGTATTTCTTTGTGTTGTCTGATTGCTGTGGCTAGGAACTCCAGAACTATGTTGAATAGAAGTGTGGAGAGTGAGCATCCTTTGTCTTGTTCCCAATCTTAAAGGAAGAGTATTCAGCTTTTTGCTCTTAAGTATTATGTTGAGGTACTTGCCCTCAACATTTGTATCCATTTTGTTGAGAGTTCTTATCATGAATGGATGTTGGATTTTATCAAGTGCTTTTTCAGCATCCATGGAGATGATCATGTGGTTTTTGTCCTTCTTTTTGTTTATGTGGTGAATGATGTTGATGGATTTTCGAATGTTGTACCATCCTTGCATCCCTGGAATAAATGCTACTTGATCATGATGGATAATCTTTTTGATGTATTTTTGGACTCACTTTGCTAGTATTTTGTTGAGTATTTCTGCATCTATGTTCATCAGGGATATTGGTCTGTAATTTTCTTTTTTTGTGGTGTCTTTGTCTGGTTTTGGTATTAAAGTGATGCTGGCCCATAGGATGAGTTTGGAAGTATTCCCTCTTCTTCTACTCTTTGGAAAACTTTAAGGATGATGGGTATTAAGTCTTCACTAAATGTTTGATGAAATTCAGTGGTGAAGCCATCTGGTCTAGTTTTGATTACCAGTTCAATTTCATTTCTCATAATTGGTCTGTTCAGATTTTCTGTTTCTTCCTGGGTCAGGCTTGGAAGGTTGTACTTTTCCAGAAAATTGTCCATTTCTTCTAGGTTATCCAGTTTGTTAGCATGTAATTTTTCATAGTATTCTCTAATAATTCTTTGTATTTCTGTGGTGTCCATAGATTTTTCCTTTCTTGTTTCTGATTCTGTTTATGTGTGTAGACTCTCTTTTTTTATTGATAAGTCTGGCTAGGGGCTTATCTATTTTGCCTATTTTCTCAAAGAACCAGCTCTTGCTTTCATTGGTTCTTTCTATTGTTTTATTCTTCTGGGTTTTGTTTATTTCTGCTCTAATCTTTATTATGTCCCTCCTTCTACTGACTTTGGGCCTCATTTTTTCTTCTTTTTCTAGTTTCATTAATTGTGAGTTTAGACTGGTTATATGGGATTATTCTTCTTTCCTGAGGTTGGCCTGTATTGCAGTGTACTTTCCTATTAGCACGGCCTTCACTTCATCCCACAGATTTTGCGATGTTGAATTATTGTTGTCATTTTTCTCCATATATTGCTTGATCTCTGTTTTTATTTGGTCATTGATCCACTGGTTATTTAGGACCATGTTGTGAAGCCTCCATGTGTTTGTCTCCAAGCTTTCTTTTCAAGAATATTTTTCTCAGAAGCTAGGGATATTGTCTCTACCTTTGCTCAAAGCTCCCTAAAAGTCAAATGTTGAATGTAACTGATCTATTTTCTAACTAGACTGTTCCTTTTCTATTATTTCTATCAGTGGGTGTCACTGGCTACCCAAAAAATCCCACCCCAGGTAATCTATTATTCTTCCTTATTCTTCATCATCTACATCCAATCATTAATGTCAAAAATATCTCTAGTCTCTTAAATATGTTTCCTATTTTCAAGGATCAGAACTCTGATCATGACTCATTGAACCATTATGATGACTTCCTAATTGATTTCTCCATTCCTGTTTGTATATTTAAAATCCATCCTCCATAGTGGGCTCACACCAGTGTCATCCATCCAAAATACAAAATAAATGCTGTTTACAATGCTTTAGCAATCCACCTTCCTACAAAGAATAAAGTCTATGCAATTTAGGATGGCCTCCATGACCTGACTTTCTTATCTCTGGTATTACGTTTATTTTATGTTCTGTGGGAGGCAGTATGGCTAGTGAATAAGAACAAGGGCTCTGGAATGGAAATTTGTTTTTGTTCTGGTTGTTTTGTCTATAAGTTGAGTGACCCTGAACAGGTTTAATTAATATTCTATGACTTAGTTTCCCCATCTATAAAATGGTAATAGAAAGAGCACCTAAATATTTAAAATAAAACAATTTTTATAAAACGGATGTCTGGCACATAATAGGTGTTCAATAATGTTAGTTGTTTAACACTGGACTCCTAGTTTCCATCATATGTCATTATTTTTCAGTTCTGTCTTGTTTATTCTGTTTCCTTTACCTGAAATGTCTTCTCCTTCTTCACCTATGGCATAGTGGTTGAGAGCATAGGTTTTGGGGTCAGACTTAGCTAGATTTGGATTTAGGACACTTTCATATATTAACAGTAGGACATTGTAAAGAGCTTAGCCCAGTGCTTGGAAAATGATTATTATTATCCTACGTATAGTTTCCCTTAAGATCCACCCAAGGGGAAATCACCCATGTGTCATAGAGGCTATTACCCTTTGCCCCCAAACTCACCCTTCTGTAGTTGGCTTTGTGACACTGGGGCCAGGACTCTGCAACCTGCCTTTCTGCTTTGCCTGCAGGCTTCCTGTTAGACTCTACCTGTACGGGGAGGTGCAGGCAGACTGCAGGGCTGGAGGAGGAAGAAGGAGCTGCTCCTCCCCTTGTTTCCTGGGTGCTTCCCTTGGGCTGGTGGCTCCTGTGGGGCTGCAACCCTTCTTCACCTCGGCTTCAGGCTCCCATTTTACCTTCTCACAGGCAGGGGTGATTTCAGTAAGGCACTCACCTCAGGCACAAAATTCAAGGGGGCACCACAATACTCAGGAATCTAGGTAAATTATATTCTAATGCAGTACTTTTTAAATTTTTAAATTAAATACAACAAAACCATGATGAATAAAATATCACAATTTTACAGACCAGTGTCATGCTGAGGCACATTAATGCCTGAGGCAAAAGGGAAAATGTGCTCTATTGGCTTTACTAGCAATAAACTCACCAATAGTATTTTTTAAATCTACTTTTTTGCTTATTTCATTTTCAACTGAGATAATTGCCATGTTTGACCATTTCTCCTACCTGAGGGGTGATCTTGAATAATTTTGGATTATCTTAAGCTGATGTAGTATTATAACAAATTAGGTTTTGGTATAAATAAAATTTAAATTTTTAAAATAACACTCAATTTTAAGACACCTATTTTTTGATTTTTCAATATTTTTTCAACCTCTTCAATGTTCTGAAAAAGTTCAGCATTTAAAAAATACATAAGGCTATGTATAGAGGGGTGTACAAATTTTCTTTTGCTTCAGGCTTCAATAAGGCTCAGCATAACACTGCCTGTTCACTTTCCTAGTTCAGAATTTTATATTAGTTAACTATTCTTTGTATTGACTTCTTTCTGTTAAAATAGCTGATGTGATTTTTCTTCTCTGAATGGACCTGGATGATACAACCTCCAAGTACAAAATGGACTTTTTCCTGTTTTCTTTCCCACTCCTTAGCACTTTCCCACATTTGTCCTTTGCTCATATTCTGTCTCAAGGGAAATACAGCCCTTCCTCCCCTATACATTCGTCTCTTCCTGTCCAAATCCAATCCATTCTTCAAGACCCATTTCACATGCCATGTAGTCATTCTTTAACTCCCACAAAATGAATATGTTTTCTCAGTCCACCAGATCTTAGAGCCATTTGGGCATTCATACCATCATATTCTGCCTTGTTTTGTTGTAATTTGTGCATATTTCTTATTCTTCCCCACTACCCATCTGGATTTTAAGTCTTTGAGGTTCGGGGCCTTGTCTCCTGATCGCACTCATGTATGAGCTTGGGGCAAAAGCACAGAGAGAACCGGAGACAGAGCTGGGCCACGAAGCCCTGGGCCTCTGTACAAAGGTGGAAGGCAACACCATTAGATGTTTAAATTATTTTTCTTTACATATCCGATGCTCTAAAAGCTTTCTTCCTTTTTGCCATCTCTGTGTCAGTGCTCAGTTTGGATCCTTAAAAGGTTTGATTAACTCCTCTTCCTTGCTTAGCTCCCAGAGCACAGGGTGCCATTTAACACAGCCCAGAGCAATCTCTCCCCAGAATTAGAAAGAGAGGCATTTCTAGGAAGTAGAAGATGCCTATGGGACATCTGTCAGTGGGAGCCAAGCAGTCCTGCTGTGAATAGCTTTGTGAACAAGCTGTTTTTTTCACAGAAGAGATGGAGTGCTGGCAAGACCCAGTAATGAAGGGGCCATGCTACTTGGGACCGGTGGGGATAGTCTGCTCATTTCTATGGCAATAAGAACAAGTCCCACAAAATGGAAACTTCAGGAATTCCCCGCCCTAGCCTCCCACAGGCCCCAACTTTGTTCTTTCAGAAAAGTCAGAGCCCACTGAGATGGATATTTTGTTAGAAGATTGTTTATTTATATAATATGAAGACGGTTTCTTCAAACTGGAAACCAACTGATTTCAGAGTACAAAAAGAATTTTCCAAAAACAAATCTATAAGGTCAAGTTTCAGCATCATAGAAAGGGTAATTTGGGTAAACATGGCCAACCACAATAGAAAATGGCATATTAAATTACCACTGTGGAAGAGGAATTTGTGTTTACAGACCTCAGGAAGCCCTGGAACCTCCAGTGCAGTTTTCGCTGAGAGCTTTTCCTGAGAAGTTTGTATCTTTGTAATACCTACTGCTCGCCCTCTTTAAGCTCTGTCCCCAAATGGTAGAGGGAAGGAACGGAGTAATGCAGGTTGTGGAGGAAGCTCTTAGACCTTGGTGTATTTGTTTGCCTACTGGTGTGCATGACTTTCCCAGACTAGGGCACTGGCTGATTTAATTCTCAACTTCAGAGGAAACCAAGGACCCAACATATCACAGTGGGTTCCTGTTCCTTTAAATACCACTTCGGAGCTCAGTGGTATTTTCTTTTAGAGTCTGACACATTTACTCTAGGGTGCTTTTTGCAGTATCCTGGTGTAGCGAAATGAGACCTGATAGACACCAAGAGATAACTAGAGAAAATCCATTTCTCCCTAGGTTGATTCCTTTCTTATTGTACCTTTTCATCCATCCAAATACTTACTGATGTACACTGTGCTAGCTCCATGCTAGGAGGTGGTATGTAACATAAATGGTAAATACAAAGTTTCTGCCCCAAGGAACAGCCTTGCCCCTCCAACATTCAAGCCTAATGTAATTCACATATTCCCAGATAGTCTGAAGCCTCTCTTAAAGTGACAGGCCCTCAAATGAGAGGTATTAGATGCCATCCACGAACCAAGTCAACTCATCAAAACTTTGGACTTGAGAGTTTCACACAAAAACTAAAGGTGTTTTTAAAATATCATAAATGCTTCCTTATCTTTAAAACAAAACCAAAACCAATGGTTTCAACTGGGGAGGTCTTTGCGTTTCACGGGGCATTTTCCAATGTCTGGAGACATTTGTGGCTGTCATGACTGAGGAAGGGGCGTTTTTAGCATCCGGTGAGTGGACGCCAGGGGCACTGTGAAACACGCTGCAAAGCACAGGACAGCCCCTTCAGCAATGAACTGTCTGGCCCAGTATGTCAGTAGTGCTGTTTGAGAAATCTGATTTGAACCAATACAACCACCGTGACTTATTTTCCCCCTATTTTTAATTGAGATGGATACCTTCATTTTGAAAAACAATGTTATACTTGCTGAGTTCATAACTTACATTTTACATTAACAGTGATAAGCCATAAATGGAATTTACATTGACCTTAAATTAACTATGGAGCCTTTTTTTTAATTTTAACAGTCTTTCACTAATCACATCATGGAAAAGAGCTAACGTTTTTGAGTCCCAGTAGCTCTGCCTGACTCCAGCCTGTGAGCAGGCAACCCGTTTTGATCTTCAGCTTCCTGCCTTTAATGGCCTCAGCAGATGTTCGGTGCTTCTGGCCCAGACACTGCTCTGCCTCTTTCTCAGAAAACTTCTGGGAAATTAGTTTCCCTATTTTAGAGAAACAGAATCTGAAACCTAAAGTTAAGTCTTAAAAGGTCACTGGGAGGGTTTGCACAAGGGCTTTCTGCCTCTGTTGCACTGATTCATTATTCAACAGTCTCTTCAGGGGAAACGCACAATATAAATCAGGGAAGACCATTGCCTATAGTCCACTAAGTGTGTGAAGATTAAGTTTAGTCAGGCAGGTGATTTATACTTGCTTATTTCCTTTAAAACCTCTATAGAGAATTAAGATAGCTTTCAGGTAGGATGACAAGGAAAGAAATCTATTATTTTGAAAACTCTGTTGTTCTTCTCCAAATATGAAAATATTGTTTAAAAAGTCTGTGTTTCCGGGGAGGCCAGGATCAAAATAAATTTATGAGAAGTCATTAAATTATCACAATTTGATGAAAAAAAAAGAGTCTGGCATTGTGTCTCTCACGAATCTCCTGAGTTGAGAGATCCATGCAAGCCAAAGAAACTGGACTATAAAAACAAAGTCAAGAAGGATAATGAGATCAACTGTTAGGGAGTTTCTAAAAAACGACACGAGAGGACTTGGTTTTGGTTTTAGGGATCATAAATTAAAATGAAAATTTTTATAAAAATAATGGAATTACTAGCTTAATTGGGCCAGTCACTTCCTTTCCTTACTCAGAAGGGAAAACATTTTAATTTATAGTACATAAAGATCAGGAAGCATTCTTTCTCCCTCTTTCCTCCTTACCTTTCTTTCTTCTGATTTTTCTCCTTTTCTTTCTTTATTTTTATGACCACTATGATGCAGACAATATGTAATATCAAAGATACACTTTGAGTAGCCAACACTTCCTAAAGCCTTACTTATTATGTTCAAAACTTGACCCAGGTAGCTTTTATGTTAGTGAAGTCACAGAAATGGAGACGGAAGTGGTTAACTATTTTTCAGTGCTATTTTGTGTTGAGCATGACAAATGCTTGCAATGACTGCAGTGAGAGAAGATTTGCAGACCAGTTTAAATTCACAGCTCAGTATTCGGTGTTCCTTACCCTCTCCACCTTCTCTGTCCACCCCCTTGGCATCTAGGATTGACTTGTATTTTCATCAGGGGAACCTGACTCGGATCACATTACATAATCTATGGCAAGATTACCAGTTTTCTTCACATCACTTTAAAAGGTAAATGACTTTGTGGTGATGAATAAATTTGATACAGTGGTAAAAAAGTTTCTTTTTCTTGTATTATGGAAATCCGAGGACCAAATTACATGAGGAAACAACTCAGTAACCAAGTATCTTTTAATTATCTTTTCATCTGTATGCTTCCTGCCCTAATTTCACATACTAAAAATGACATCTTTAGGAGCCTAAAGATATGCCTTCTAAACATGACTCTCCTAAGAGCTAAATCACTTAATGATGCATTTTCTTCTTTTGGCTGGAGCCAGCGTTGTCTCAGTGCAATTCATAGCTGCTTTCTGTTAAAAAGCATGACTTTGTGTATTAGAATAGAATTTAACCCAGTTTATGCCAAGACACAGACAATGAGCCATACACAAAGATTGAACAATATAACTCAAAGAAAACAAAAGCCAGTGGGTTTCTGTCATTACATGTCATACATAAACAATACATTCCAGAAGACAGCTCAGTGGTTCTTTGAAATAATCTGGAATTAGCTAATATAGCCCAATTTTTATCCATGTCCAGTTCTAAAATGTCTATGAAGTATAGGTTAAAGGCTCCAAAACACAAGATTAAAAGCTCTGAAATCTCAGCAGGCCTGGTAACAAGAGTTGATAGAGTGATATACCAAACTGTATGTCTATGTTCATAATTTTTTCTTTCTTTTCATTTATTTTTTTAAAAAGGGAGAACACTCATAGTTTTCATGAACCAGTGGTTCATGAACTAAGAAATTAAGGCACTTCCCTGAACTTCTGTGTGATAACTGGTATTTACCATGCTGACGCTAGCGTGTGAATTGCAGGACAGGCATTCTGTCTGTTTTGCTCACTGCTCTCTGCCCAGTATCTGGAACAGAGTAGGCATCCAATGAATATTTGTTAAATGAAGGAACAAATCACACAAAAGCATTATAAGATCTCAGAGTTTTATTTAATAAGTGTTAAATATTGTTGATTTCTCCTTTTTATTTTTTTATACTGGTGATCCAAATCTGATTAAGGTTAACTGAGCAGAATATTCTAATGGCTAAAAACTAATTTTGTGAACATTTGCCTGACTGGCAGTTTCTCCATCCACTGACACTTGTTGTCTAAGAAGATCTGTGGTTTTTGGTTTAACTCCAAGTTACCTGCTCATTAGTCAATTTTCTGCAAGTTTGGACAAGACTAAGCAGTTGGCCCTTCCTCTTCAGATGTCAGAGAGCCTTCTTGTGGCAAATCTTCTGAAATTTCATTCACTCATTTATTGCCTATACATGTGTTACAATAAGAACTGAGAGGGAATGATTTCTCTGCTGTTCAAGGAGATGTTTGGAAGATGTTTCAAAATAAACATTTTGTTTCTTTCTCCTCTCCATGCACCTCTTTTCCTGTTCCCAGATGGCTTTTGGTGCCATGATTTGGAGCAACAGACATGTATTTAGTGTTAGTTGTAAGATTTTCATAATTAGAAAACTGAGAATGCCAAGGAACACACTATGTCCTTGTAAGTCTTTAGTACAAAATGTATTATTTAACAAATATAATTTCTTATTTTGAAAATCAAATGATAAAAATATAATAATATAGATGATAAAATACTAATAGTATGGAAAACTTAAAAGTATATGTTGTGAAGTACTCCATGCAAATTGTTTAACATTATTCCCATGTTATAGACGTGGTAAACATTAATGACAGACAGCTCCAGACCAGTGCACTGAAGGGGAAATGGGGGGTGGTAAAAAGTAAGCAGCGTGGTCAGAAGCGAATTACAAAGACCATGTAAAAAGTGTACAGGCTGAAAGGTATCCATTTCTTTCCATTTTTGGTCAAATTTATTTCCCCCTACAAGGCTACTTATAAAATACATGCTAACAGTGAATTTAATTTTTCTTTTACAGTCTCTGGGTTATCTAGTAAATTTCGTTGTTCTTGATCAACTGCTTCTTCCGTAGTTTATGTTTTGTGTCATTTCAATCTAAACTGACTCACACTGGGACTCCATGAGGTGTTCCTTGGCAATAACTTATTTCCTTTAAAACCTCTATGGAGAATTAAGAGAGTCATGTTTAGAAGACACATCTTTAGGTTCCTAAAGATGTCATTAGGGCAGTTTTTTAGGGCAGGAAGCATGCAGATGAAAAGATAATTAAAAGATACTTGGTTACTGAGTTGTTTCCTCATGTAATTTGGTCCTCAGATTTCCATAATACAGGAAAAAGAAACTTTTTTTTATCACTGTATCAAATTTATTCACCATAAAGTCATTTACCTTTCAAAGTGATGTGAAGAAAACTGGTAATCTTGCCATAGACTATGTAAACTTGATCCTGAGTCCCCATGAGAATATTTAACTTTTTGTATATAATGGCAGTGGCCATAAGGATTATCCTGATAATCATCTAAAAAGAGAAAACGTCACACAGACTCTGGACTTTTACACATTTCTGCTAACTTCTTTCAGAAGGCTGTACTACGTAAGACAGTTTTTTAATCTTTTACTTTGAAGTTATTTTAGACTTACAAAAAGGGGCAAAACCAAAACAGAGTACTGCACACACCCTTCACTCAGCTTCCCCTAATGTTAACATCTTACAGTTGTAACACAATTGCCAAAATAAGGAATACTGTACTGTTTCAAATTCAAAACAGTGTGTCCTAGCTGATGCTGCCATGACTGTACTTTTCTCTCTCATCTCGTTAGATCTCTTCTTCTCTACTTCAGAAAAGGTAAAACCAGGTTCTGGAGATGGGTCCACATAGAACAGGCAGCCCTGGGGAATGGACTCCTCCAGCCCTAGGCTGGATTCTCCTTTCTCAATAGCATCGGGCTTCGTGAAGCGAAATATCATCATTTTAGCCCAAGGTTCAGAATATTATTGTTTTGGTATTAAGAACTTGCAGAGTCTTCTTGTCAAGGCCTCATATTAGTGACCCAAATCTCCATCTCATGCCTGTGCATACTCTCTGCTTTCTAAGAGATTTACCCAGTTCAGTTAATACCATTGCTTTATATTTAAAAACTATATATATATATATGTAAAATGGAGATAATATGTTCAGCCTGGACACTTATTTAAAAGTGTTTCCAAACTCTAGCGTCTGATTTGTTAAATTGATTTTCATAATGCTTAGATATGGTGACTCTTTCAAACTGAAGGCAAGGAGAAACAGTTTTTTTTAATTAAAAAAAAAGAAAACCAAGAAGATTTATTTGACAGGTCATACTTCTAGCTCATGGGTTCTTGTTGGTGTACTTTTCTGGCTGCGTTTTGCTGCGAGTGAGTGAGTGTGACTGTGCTTGTGTGTGTGTGCTGGGAATGTGTGTGGTATCTGATAGTAGGTTGTTGGTTTGGGGTCCGTCCCAGCCTTCCCTCCCTGCTGTCTCCCAAATCAATGGCAGACACAAAAGTGGCTTCATATTCTCCCTGACAATAGACACATTCCTCCTTGGATGTTCTCCACTGGGGGGTACAAGGAAAGTCCCTGAGGAGTTTGTGTTGAGCTTTCTTGTTTACAGAGGTGTGTGGGCAGAAGTGCCTTGATTTTCCTTATTGAGTAGATGAAGGAAAAAGCCAAATGTGAAAAGTTCAAGGATCAATTTCCTATTCAGTTTGAAAAAAATTCACTTACAAGAATCTCTTGTGGCATCTCTAAGATCATTCTACTTACTTTACCTACGGTCCTCTTCCCTCTTCCCTCCCCAAAACACAGAGACACACCCATGGTGGTCTGTTGTTCAGCTTGCTTAAATATCCAAGGAGCCTCCTGCCAGTGGAATGAATAGAAATTCCTGGGGAGTGTTTGGCAGGAGCAGCCTCTGGCCCACCCGAATGGAACCTGAAAGGGCCCCACAAAGGTAGCTGAGGAAAGGTAATTATTCCATTAACTTTGGGGATGTTTGCACTGCTTGCAGTCACTTTCTGAGGACTCTGGTCGGCTACAGGGAGAGAAAAGACAGGACCTAACAAAGCTATGCATGCCAGCCAAGTTTTCCTTTTGTTCCATAACAGGAAACGTTATACTGGTTGTGGGTAAGATTCAGTATTTTATCACACTGAGACAGAGAAACTCACCTGCTGGGCAGCCAGAGTAAATATTCTCCAAGCTTTGGCTGGTCTGCAAGCCAAGGACCTTCATCCTATCCCGCAAACCTTTGCCACCTTTGACCAAGAATTATTTTGACTTACGGTATGCTATTTTCTTTCTCTTAAATTAACCCACTCTGACATATGAAAATTAAATAAATTTATGTGTAGGAAACCATATACATTTGCCAGGCATATCTGTAATTTTAGGAAATTTTAGGGAGGATGGTATAGAGAAAAATACTCTGCAAGAGACATTGGATTGTTTGGGAAAAGTCTCTGTGGATATTATCAAAATGGTTAAGCCAGCAAAGGCAACAGAAAGTAAAACAAAAAATCATGGAGTTCTGTGTCTGAAACTACAGGCAGCTGGGTGCTTTTTCATCCAATACTTTCATCAGAATATTTTCACCTTTTTACCTCTGGTCTGGGCATTAAAATGCCACTAATTCACTACCTACAAAACTCATTAGCATAAACAATAAAAAAATGAATAGTCGGATGACAGAGTGACAGCATTGGAATTAGTTTAGTAAACTGTAGATTTAATGAAAATATTGGTGTCAGAGCTGTTTGCACCAGAATAGGCTGAACTGTTGGGAACTTTAATTCTGAATTCTTTTGTATATGGCTAGGGTTTTTTTTTTTTTTTAATTAAACATCCGTGTTCTGTTTATTTTTTTTGTTTTTGTGTTTGTTTTGTTTTTCCTCAAAGTTTTCTGATCTTAGAATTTTGTCTACTGTCTAGGACAGGAAACAGAAAATGCCTCTGTAGCCGTCCTTTGAGTGAGAGAATTCGGATGGTTTCTCCTCTGTGATGTCATGTGCTGCCCTGGCGGTGCCCATCAGCAGAGGTGCCAGGCCGTCTGCTGCAGCGGTTTTGCTTCTGTCCTAGGAACTGTGGAGAAGTTGCCTTGCGGTGTTGACATCTGAAAGGCACCCCTAAGAATGTAAGCACCTCTCAGCAACGGGAGGGGGTGGGGGGGACAGCCAAGGTGTCCTGCCCACAGCAGCTACACCATGCGGCACCTGCAGCTCTATTTCACCTGAGACAACAAAATCTTCCCTCTAACCTTCTTTTGGAAAGAAGGGGAAAATACCACCAAGATATGTATTTTCTTTCCTTACCTATTTGTTCTTGAATTTTTGCCTTCTAGATAATAAAGTTGTTAGAACCAGAAAGTTTCTTTTATTACTTCTAGTTAAATTCTCAGTCTCAGGCTGGCCTCCTTGGCCCCTTCAACAATCTCATACACTTATACATCACAGTGAAAGCTGGGAACATAAACTCATTCTCTTGACCCAAGGAAATCATGTTCATACAGTCATTGCTACTTACAATGGGGTGGGGGGATTTCATAGCATCAAGACAATGTAGGATAATTACCCCCAGTCCCTTGTCTGTGTGGCCTATTGAGAGGTGGTTTTCTATTTCTACCTTATTAGCACCTTGAAGTTAGTCTTTTTCTGACATAATTTGAAAACAATAAAAAATGTATTTATACAACTTGGCAATGTATAAATGTATTTATACATCTCTGCATTGAAGATGAATTTGGCCTTGTGAAAAGCAACATTTACCATTTACCATTGTAAATTACACATTATACATTTACCATTGTGAAAAGCAACAGGTGCTTTTTGCTACATGGCATTTGGGAGAAAAAAGACAAAACTTTCTGTCTCCCTCTCCAACTTGAGTCCTCTCTCCTGGTGAGATTCCCCCCTAAATGCTGTTGGGAAAGTTCCCTGATCCCACTGGCGGGCAGTCCGCACAGGGTGGGGGTGGGTAGCAGCAGTGGGAAACTACGTGGAGTGGAGTTTTGGTGGAGACAAGACTTTGTATTAAGGGAGGTCATTATAAGCTCTAATATGGAGTCTTAACGGAAGAAGAGACGAGTGTCAGTGGGAGCTGGAGGGGAGAGGAGTGAAGGGCTGAGCGGAGTCCTTGCTCGCATCCACCATGATCTGCGGGTGAAGCACCTTACATCGCTGGGCCTTACTTTCCTGATCAGCACAACAAAGGGATCCATATGGATAATCTCTAAGGGCCCTTCATCTTTAATGTTTTTTTGATATTAAACATTTGGACAAAATTTTGGTTACTAGAGCAAGATAGGTAGTTTGACCTGAAGAAAGCTTCTTCATTCATTTTTAAAACCAGCCATAAAGTCAAGTGTAATACACTCTTCTTCTCTTGTAGGTAAAGATACAATATCTTTAGCCAGAAACATTTTGAAAGAGTCTTATAAGAGCCCCTGGCCAGGCCCTGTATGCATGGCGGCCTCTGACGGGGAATACTGAGAGAGGACAGTGCTGAGGGCTCTGCTGGGAGTTCAGTGTTTTTTGGGTTATCTTTCCACTTGAGGAAGAATCTCCTTCCACACATGCAGAGCTTTTATGAGTAGCTGATGATTAAAATGAGCCGGGGGAGACCAGACATGTGATTATAAATAACACTGAAATTGTCAAGGTGTAGTTTCCAGGAACTCATCTCTCTTCAGCCGATTTCCTTGTAGACAATTTTGCTTCCTCAGTGCCTGGCGCTTATTAAAGATTCCATACTGTATTTGCCTATGGTTGAATACTCCTGAGGTAGTTTCTCTTTCTCTGCGTTTGTCATTTTTTCTTGTCCTATTAAGTATCTATATTTCATAGTGCAATTCACCAAAGCTTTTGTCATAATTTTGAAGCTGAAGTAAAATTCTTCAGTAATAGGTGTAATTTCCATCAAGCGATTGCTTTCTTTTTCTTACTGTTAGAACTCTGCACTTGACGTGAAAAGGTTGCTGGCCGTGGATAAAGCCCTCTGGTTTGGAAGGATGAATCAAAATGGTGAAGGCAATTTAAGGGCTTTCTTTTTGCCACACAAGCTTATCAGAAGCCTATTTTCTCTGGCAGGCCCTCCCAGCCCATTTCTCCTGGGCCCACAGGGAGGAAATTACCATGGAACTGCATAGGCATGGACATTTTCCTTAGGCCTAGCCAACATAAAAAGAATATTTAAAGCTGTTTAGTCTATGACTAGATCTTGGGAAAGCAAAACCAAGCTGTGTTGGTTCTCTCTATATTTTTATATAATAACTGAGTAAGTCTTCCTCCCATTTCTCCTCCTCTATCCTTCCTCTGTGCTAGCTGCCAAGCTGTGGCAACCCAGTCATTCATTCATTCAACAAATACTTACTGAGAATTAATCATTGAGCAGGCACTAAGGATTCATCACCGAACAAGACATGAAAAAATATCCTGCCTTTATGGAGCTCATATTGTAGTGAGGGGAGGGCTTAAAAATAAGCAAATAAAAGTAAGATGGGGAGACGGAGTCAAGGAGAAAAACGAGGATGGAAGGGGTGTAGGAAATGCCAAGGGCAGGAAGGGAGCTTAGTTTTAACCAGCATGTTCAGGACTAACATCATCAAAATGATGGCTAAGGATCAGAGACCTAAAGCAGATCAGGAAATAAGATGAATAGGTAACCCAGATAAGAGTTTTGGCCCAAGTAAGTGGAAGCGTGGAGTTGTCATTTATTGAGAAGGGAAAGGCTGAAGCGAGACATCCAGAGTTCAGTGCTGACATATTAAGGGTGAGACACCTGGTAAACATTCAAATGGAGGTATCAGCAGGCAACAGGGAATCTGGAGTACAGAGGACAGGTCCAAATATTATTTATAATAGAAAAAAAAATTTCAAAATAAAATAAATATTCCTATCATCATTAAAAATGATTCTTAAAATTTTTCTAGGTGTTATGAGAATATGCATATATTAAAGCAAGTAAAAAAACAGGATAGGGGCCACAACATATGAAAAAAAATGACAAGTGAGGTAAACATGTGATTTAACATATTCAAAGTATATATGCAAAAGTATTAACAATACTTCTTTCTGGATGGTGGGACTGTGAGTGAACTCCTTTTCTTCCTACATTCTGTGTTTTCTACAAATAGCACGCGCTGCATTTAGTCTTCACGAGGGTTACTAAAAAAAATAGGCATCTGGCCTGGAACTAGGAAAAAGGTCTAAGTTTAAGCTATTGTAAAATAAATTACAAGTCATGGTTTTCCACTTTGCCTATTAGAATTACCTGGAGTTTTTAAAACACTATAATGGGGATTTCCTTGTAATGATGGTTAAGTCTCCTTATCTGCTTTTACTAAGAGGAAGAGAAAGTGTGATCTTCAAATTATCTGTAAGTAGAGGAAACAAAGCAAAACAAATTCCAACAAAGTACCCACAGCTGGCCTGCCGCAGCCACTGCAAACCAATGGACAGGTGCAGCAGTGGTCAAAGGTAAGTTTGCAAATCTAAGCGTCCATCAACAGGTCAACGGATGCACAAAGTGTGGTACATATGAAATCCTGCCATTTGCGACAACATGGATGGACCTGGAGGGTATTATGCTAAATGAAAAAAGTTGGACAGAAATAAGAGTAATTGGAAAATCCTGGAAAAAAGGGGGTGGGGTAGGGTGGGGGGATGTGGAGGGACCAGGAAACACTGAGGAGAAAAACAGGCAAAACCCTCAAAACAGAAAGTGAAAGAATATATACAAAAATAATGAACACAGGAGATTTTGTAGCTTATAGCCATGGCCCCAGAGAAGGGTGCTTGAAAGGGTGCAGGATGAGAGGGGCCACCTTAGAGCACCCCTGCTTATGGGGAGAACTGGGTATGGAGAAGAGGGTGTTCCTGGGAGACAGGCAGTGAAGGGAGAGAGGAAAAGGAGGGGCAAACGAAGGTTCCTCACAAAACAGGAATGAGATACACCTCGTGCTGCCCTACCACCACTATCCATGACAGAACCTGAATTGGAAGGGAGCACAGATGAAGTGTGCCCCAGACTGGGCACCCTGCCCATGAAAGGAACAGGTCAGAAAAAAGCAGACCATTTCCACAGACAACGATTATAAAAACTCAGAAGTTGTAAATCAGTTCCTCTGCTGGGGAAGTGCGCCCCATAAAACCACCACAAAGTTGAAGAAGACTGTAGCACAGCTCTCAAGGTTAATTAAATATTCCCCAATATGCATTTGCAAATACAGAAAATACTCTGACCCAGAATACAAGAAATAAGTACAGAAATCAAGAAACTAACTGGGAAGACGTGAAATGAGAGCGGGTATCACGGAAGTAAGAGGAAAGTCACAGGAACTTGTCAGTAATGTCGAGCAGATCGCAAGGTGCTCCAAGGGAAATGGTCCAAATAAAGCCTTAATGAAGGGTAAGGAATAAAAGAAGGAACACAATGGAGAGAATGAAATGAAGTAAAGAAAATAAAAAGGATCAGAGAGAAGGAGGTTGACATGCAAACGGTGAAGGAGGCCCCATGTTCACAGTGGTGTCTCTGAGGAAGAAAATCAAAATAATGGAACAGAGTATGAGACTCAAATGCAAGAAAAAGTACTAGAAATAAAAGAACTACATCTCCACATTGAATGAGCCACAGAGTGGGGGTGGGTACCTTGGAAAATGGACCAGGAATAACTGATTCGTAGACCTTCAGGCAAAAAATGAAAAAACATGGAAAAAAAAGTAGATTGGTCTCAGATTTCTCAAAAATAACTTACAAAGCATGGAAACAGGGGAGCAGCATTTTCAAGAAACTTGGAAAGACAAGCTGCCCTTCCAGTCTGAAGGTCATAGAAAATCAGCTTTGAAAGTGTCAGAACCCCAGATGCTGTGCCAAGGAATTCACTGGAGGGTGCAGGTGGCCCAGCCAAAGGCAGCAAAGGGCTGAAGGGAAGCGTTGCATGTATCCTACTGTGGGTAACTAACAGGGTAGGTCAGGGGTTGAGGAAAAGTATGGAAACATTTATGTATGGTTAAAGTAGAACAAAATACACCTGAAAAAATGGGACAAGGGAGAGAACAGGAGGCAAGTAGAGTAGGACCACTAACTGATGTGAAGGTGGTACCATTTGGAAAAGACTGTAAAAGGTGAAGAAAAAAGGGATTAAGAGTACAAAAATCATTAGTACAAAAGTAATTGCTAGAGTAGAAACACAATGCTTTGTGTAAACCACACACACACGCACACACACTGCCAAGAGCCCTTTCCCCGTAGACTCTGAAAATATAATACACTCAGTAATTACAGCATGAATATGATCGAATGGAGAGCAAACATAGTCATATAATAAAACTGAATGGGCCTAAGTTGCCTGTTAAAAGATTTCAAATTGGCTCATACAGCAAAAACCCAACTCTGTGCTGCTGTGGATAAAGTGAAGGTTCCTGTGGCCAGGATTCTCACCTGGCCCTGGTTGGCTAGCTCACTACACACATGTGGGCATACTGACTCTATGTAAAGAGCTCTGCCCAGTGCTCTGGGCTGCACAGTTGCAGGAGAGCAGAGGCTGGAGTGTTTGCAGTGCCGAGGACAGAGACTGAGATGGCTGCGGGGGCGGAGAGGCCCAGAGGCAGAGACCGTTTGCTGCATGCAGACTTGCTGAGTGGACGGGATTGTAGTGATTGACTTGCCACCATGGGAATAAAGTTGCGTATAAACCTTTTCATCACAAGAACGTTCCACTGTCACTTTTCAGTCTCATTGAAAACAGTGAACTTGCCTGGGGCTGAAACCCACTGGCAAGATAGCTGTATATGAGACACACTTAAAACGTAGTGATTGACAAAGTTAAAAATTAAGGGATGGACAAAGATTTACAAGGCAAATATAAACAAGACAGCAAGGGTTGCGATTCTGATAGAATTCAAGCCCAAAACAGAAGACACAAACAGAAAATTCAGAGATATAAAATGGCACTTGAGCACAAGCACATGAAAAAATATCCAACTTTGCTTATAAAATAAATACAAATTAAAACTACATCAGGTTGGCCAGCCCAAACTCACACACCATCTCACTGATTTTTGGGATGATCACTATTGTTACAGTTTTATTTGGTAACACATCATTCAGTCTTGCGTAAATTACCTGTTGATTAATCCTCAGACCATTGGGAGAATCCTTTCAATATACCTCAGTTTGAGAACCAAGATTATAATGCATTATCCTTTTTCATAATTTATATCTATCACCTATCAATCTATCATCTATTCTATCATCTTTGCTTTAAAATTTTTCATTAGCTCTGAAATGATCAAAGATAAAGCTTGCAGTTACTGTGAATAAAGGCTGCCTGGGAGAAAGTCCAGGTTCACTTTATGGGTGTTACTGGAAAGGTAGTTACGTTAGGGCTAATCTCCCCATTAGCCAGCTGTCTTTGGGTCAGGTAAAGTGGAACTCTAGCAAACATACACATATATGAACTGCCATGCTATGCATCTTCCTACAGCAGTCAGGCCTACATGCCCTTAACAGGGCGAGGGAGATGACTATTTTGTTCTCATGAAAACAGGATACACTCAGAGGAGTCTTAAGTGTTGGTTCATACAGCATAGTGACATGATGAAATGAGTTTGATTAGCTTTCTGTATATGTTTCAGTTTGAAAGGTTGCAATGTAAAGGTAAAACGTGAAGGCTGATGTTCCTGTTCACTGATAGTAGCAAGCACAATACATCAGGAACACCAGGGTCAATGTGTTTTCACACCTTTGGATAGGCTTCTGCAATTAAAAGCAAGTTCCGTGTGAGAATGGTTTCAGGGTTCTCAAGTGGGGGTGATTTTGTGCCCTTTAGGGACATCTGGCACTGTCTGGAAACATTTTTGGCCATCACAACTTCTGATGAGAACTGCTCCTGGTGTCCCACAGGTGGAGTCCAGGAAAGCTGCTGAGCATCCCGCAGTGCTCAGCGAGCCCCCACAGAACAAAGAATTGTTGCAACAGAATATCAGTAGTGCCAGGGCTCAGAAACTCTGCTTTAGTTGTGACTATCAGCAGGTTGTAATTCGTTTCCTGTAACTTCTCTCTTCATATCTTATTTGGGAATGCCTCTGTGTCTCCTCCCCACCCCTCCCACAGCCACCCAGTTCATGGTAAGATCCAATGCCCAATTTGATGGTATTAGGAGGTGGGGCCTTGAGGTGCTGATTAGGTTTTACGGGTCCTCATGAATGGGGTTAGTGCCTTTGTAGAGAGGTTCTGTACCTGTGAGGAGGCAAGCGTGCAACCTGGAAGCAGCCCTCACCTGAGCCTTGCTGGCACCCTGATCCTGGGCAGAAACTTGCTTAGAAGCCATCCAGCCTATGGTATTTTATTACAGCAGCCCGAATTTACTATGACAGTGATCGCCTTGAGAACCATGATATGGCAGCACCTACTCTGGACCGAGTAAAAACTGAATGAGGTCCAGTATTTTACTAGCACTGGGAGATCCATGTTGGCCCCAATTTCCTACTCAGACTTGCAACTAAGATGTAACAGGTGTGGATGTCCAACATCAGATTACATGAGGTTTCTTGCCAGTCATGGAATCACTCACAGTGGCTCAATGGCACTCCTCCAAGAATGTATTTATTTACATGAAAACATTATTTTGTACAAATTGAAGACAAATCTTAAGAGAAGAGCTTGTCCAGGCAGGCCTTCCTCATTCCTGGACGCCTTCCCATTCCCTTTCATCTTGTTTTGCAATCAGAAATAAACTGTTTAGACTGGCTAAGGAAAACTGAATCTGCCCCTTTTTCTCCCACCCAAAATTACTTTGAATATTTAATGTCCTCACTCATCCTTCAAAGAAAACTCTTGCCAAGGGTGATTTTATTTAATTTATTTATTTAATACAGTGTAGAAAGCTATCATGGTCATAAGCAATGATTCTGTATGATCATTCTGCAGAAAATTTTTTGGGAGAATTCTTGGTAATTTGAGACCAGCAGAGCACTCCCCACCCCTCCCCACCCCACTGCTGTAAAAGTGCTTACAATGAACAGGGATTTTCTTTATCAAAAATCCAAAGGGACATGGACAGAAAAGGTTTCAATTCTCAATGCCTAATGTGTGCACATAAAACAGGCACAAAGAAATAAACATGTATCCTCAAAATTCCTATATCACAAATATAGCAGAAGCAGCAATCTGTACAGTAAAATGCAATCATGGAAAAAAATTCTCTCAATCATTTGGAATACTTAAAAACGTTTAACTTTAAAATGCGTAGTGATCAGGAAAAGAATACTTAGGCAAGAGAAGCAGCTAAACTCCCACGTTCACATGAAGCATCTCCCATCGATTCTTAAAGCATGTTTCAAGTAGGACTTAATTGGGTCACAAACCACAAGAATAATATACAACTGGCTAAGGGGCTACATGATAAATAATCAGGAGAGAATCTATTCATGCACTAGTTTGATACAGCTAAGTTCTTTACAGTACACAAAACCCATTAATGATGTAGTGTAGAGACCAAAATGTAAAGAGAGAGAATACATTACTGATTTGTGTATTAATTCAAGTTCAGGCATCTACTTGTGTTACAGCACAGCTGTCAAAAGGCGATGAGTAAAAAATAAAACAGAAGGGTTTGTTTCTTTCCACGTTATTCTATAAATGAACACCGATGGGTAGTGAAGCAATGGTTCTGCTGTCCAATTTCAGAGGCTGTGGCGGTGGTCTAGTTCTGCATCTGCTCAAAGAATTTGTAAGTTGGGTTTTCATAGCCGTTCTGTTGCATCTTGGAGAGGTGACGCTCCTCTGGGGTCACGGCAGCGTCAACCTGAAAAGCAATGGAAATGAAAAGCAGATGAAAAAATAAATCTGTTAAGAGTGCATTTGGAGAACTGTAAAAAGGGGCATGGTACTCTTTTTTTGCAAGGCTTCAGAACACCCAGTTTTTTTTCTTTACTCCGTGACACTGACAGGTCAGAGCAGAAAGCCGCGCCCACGAGCTACACAGATGCTCCATCCAGCCACCAGGTGGCGCTCAGAAACGTGCCACGCTGCTCTGGCTTGGAAAGTACTCATAGGCTGCTTCCCCAATTTAAGAATAAGTGAATACACATGTAGCTTTATGAACATTTTTTCTTCTTCCCTGTTGGCTCAATAAAGGACGGAAGGCCACCCCACCGATGACTGTTTTACCTGAGATTGTGCTAGTAAGCTAGAAAAAGATCCAAGCGCACCATGGAGAGATTCAGCAAAATATACTGGGTGGCACTTCAATTCAGACTGATTATTTTTCCACGCTTATTTTGTTTCCACTAAATTTACTAGTTGAAGAGAGGCCTGAGAATCTTTTAATTAAAATAGTGATTTATGTACATCAAGGGGCTATTTTAGTTTGGCAAAGAAAAAAGGAAAAACAGAAAGGTCATGTTCTAGATCATAAAAATATTTCCCCCCACTGTGTGCTAAGACTATAAAGGGTGTTCAGCTAAAGGTCTAGAAACAATTCCTCTCTGCTGATATAGTGCTTTATCTCTACAAGCAGGCCAGCAATTGTAAACTTGGGCCCCCACCCCTGCCCAGTGTCACTGAGGACAGAGCCATGGGGGAGCATTTACGCTGCAGGTTCAGCAAGGTGTGCTTGTCCCTCTAATGTGAGGAGTGACTCTATATGGATCTAGTGTATTTGTTGTACCTCTCATAGTGAACAGAGGAGGGGAAGTACTTAACTCTTTGCTAAGTGAATGGAAGCATAGTTTTGTTATTCTTTACAAAATTTCTCTGTAAAACCATTGCAAGATGAAGAGAAGTGACACAAATTTAACCAAAATGGAGAGGCATATTTTCTGTAAAAAGATTAGGATGTACTGTACAGAAGATGGTTTTTCCCTCAAGGGATACTGTCTGTTTGGCACCTGATGAAATTGCGTTCCGCACATCATTTCCTGGATACTGCAGGCCTGTTCCCCACAAATAAGTGCTGCAAAGTGGCATTCAGCTCCTTACACAAAGAGTCCCAACACAGACAATGTGAGATGGTTCTGACCCCACATAGCATTACCCCTAAAGCCAATGAAGGAAAATGCCAGAGAGCAGGTGTATTGGAGCAAAGAGCAAGTCTAGGGGTGGAGCTTGATGTGCCATGACTACACACCCTGGCTAATCCAGCATTCAGAGTAAGACATTAGTGCAGCCTCTATGGGAAACATAGGAGTAACAGCATTCCTCAATAAACTAAAAATAGAACTACCATAAGATTTAGCAATTCCATTTTGGGTATACATCTAAAGAAAATGAAAACACTATCTTGAAAAGATCTCTGCACCCCATGTTCACAGCAGCACTATTTACAACAGCCAAGACATGGGAACAACCTACATGTCCATCAATGGACGCATGGATAAAGAAAGTATGGTTTATATATGCAATTGAGTATTATTCAGCAATAAAGGAGGAAATATTGCCATTTGTGACAACATGGATGGTCCTTGAGGGCATTATGCTAAGTGAAGTAAGTCAGAGAAGGACAAATACCATATGATCTTACTTATATGGAATCTAAAAAAATTAACTTGTAGATACAGAGACTAGATTGGTGGTTTCCCGAGGTGAGGGTGGGAGATGGGTGAAATTGGCCAAAAGATACAAACTTTCACTTATAAGGTAAATAATTCTGGAGATGTACTGTTACCCAGCATACTGTGGTTAACAATACTGTACTGTGTATATGAAAGTTGCTAAGACAGCAAATCTTAACAGTTCTCATCACAAGAAAAAATTTTTAAAATTATGTGAGGTGATGGATATTATCTAAGCCTTCTGTGATAATTATTTTGAAATATAGACATATATCAAATCATAGTGTTGTACAGTTAAAACTAACACAATGTCATATGTCAACTTTATCTCAATAACACAGAATATATCTCGTTTCCCCCATTGTTACTTTGTATGGCCCCACCTCAAGGACTGGCTGACTCCTTTAAGCCTGGTTAAGAGTTGAATTACTAATCCCAAAATAACAGTAATGGGAAAATGTACAGCTCCCTCATGCTGTCCATTATGTGCCCTGATTCTTCAGTTCCCACCTGCAGAACATGCCCATTCTGCTGTCTTGTCAAAGTTGCCAGTGTTCCCTGCAGGTCCTCAGATTCTTCCAAGAACCAGCCTAGGCATTCCACCTGAGAACACACCCTCACCGAGAGGCTGGACTCGGAGGGCGCTGCCCACATGCACGTGCAGCATCGCTGTCCTTATGGGAATCATAACAGGTGTTTTCCCCATCCCTTCCTCTTCCTTTGATCTGCTCTGCTGTCAACAAATGAGGTCACCTTGCTTTCATTACCAACTGTGTCATGGCTTGTCAGTCACAACACCAGCATCAAAGATTAGTGCCAATACCGACATTTCGTTCATTCCCCCAGTCTGTGTGTCAGCTAAGAGCCTGACCGCACGACTGTGCCATTTGTACTTGGGCGTCTTTGCTCTGGGCCACCTCTTAACTGAGATGTCAAACAATGTTGAGGCTGAATAAAACCCTGCTGAAGAGATCAGGCACAAAGTGGCTAAGCTTTTGAGTGGAGAAAAAAACGATGCCACCTGACTATCAGCATGTTGCACTGGCATGTTCTCCAGGGGCCACATCAGTCCTCGCACCAGCACTCAGAGCAGCGGAACACCTGCCACTGTAACAGTTTATCTCCTCTTGAAGGCCAAAGCCAAATGCTTAAGAGAGCCCTGCCAGCAACGCAAGGCTCAGAGCTGGAGTGCGAGGCAGGCATCCAGCTCTCCTGGCTTCTCTTGCCTCCTCCCTCCTTGCTAATCCTCATTGCCCTTTGCTGCTGACAGGGCAGCTCGAGTCTCACCATTCCCGCAGGGAGGCAGCTTGGCCCTTGCACCTCAGATGGCTCAGGGGATGCAGAAGAAGGGGATTATCTTTACAAAATGGTACCAACCCAAGGAGCCCGGGTCCTATCTCCTTATCCGCAATCTACTGAAAGCTAGAGGTGAAACGCTGAGTACTCAGGTCCGTGCACAGTCTATCACTGGAGGGGGAGCCTCTTCTCCCTAGCAGGGCTCCCTGACTGGCCGCTCACAGCTATACTAGTACTGGGGCGAGCCCCACCGAGGGTCCCAACTCCCTCCGGCCCTGGGCATGGACACCTGAGTACTATTTCCCAATCGGAGAGCTGGGGCCGGCTGGAGCCAGTGGTGCTTGTTCTGGAAGGAACAGTAGAACAATGAAGTTGGGCACAGAATCCCCATTGACCCAGCAGGCAAAACATGGCCGTCACTGGCTGAAATGAAAACACACACACACACACCCCACGTCTGAATTTTCCTTCTCTAGCCTTTCTCAATTAGATGGCTGCAATGACTGAACTGAAGCCTGCATATGGCCCTCAGGGTGCTGGGCTGTATCTTCATGGATGACCTTGGGGCCCCCTGCACTGCACCGCACCACAGCTTGGCTTCAGCTGGTTCCACACAGTAGAGAGCTGAGCCAAACCTGATTTGCCTGTCCTAACACAGCTTTGAGTAAACTTTCAAATATTCTTTGGCAAATGTCCTCTCCCTACTCCTTTCTTCCTGAACTTGACTCGAGTCATTTATTCCTTTACTATATTGAGAGGAATTTACAATTCAATTATCAGACTGTAGAGATAAAAAAATTCTATTTGGGTCTCTTTAGTTTCTAATTCTCCCATATCATATCCTAAATGATAGGCAGTGAAGACCACATTTTACTATGCATAGTAACCAGCAGGATGTGTGATTATCAGTTCCTTTTAACCCACAGCACTGAGGTAGACCAAACAATAGAATCCCACCCTTGGGATTTTCCATTTCTCGTCACAAAGGTGGGCTAGGAAGGAGGGTAAGACAAACTACAGTGTACGTGACAACAATGCTGTGTAAGAACATCATGGGAGCCCGCAGTAAGAGAAGGAAGGTAAAAGCAAAGAGAACAGCTAGCTCTCAAGCCAGTCATTCATCCCTCTGAGTAAACCTTCCAGCGCTGGACTTTTTGCTACTTGATTGTCAGCATATCACCTGTGTACACATTCATTTTTTAAATTACAATTCCATCTCTTTATAAGTAGCTCAATGATGTTTACTGGCTGCATGAAGTAGTTCTCAGGCACGCAGTGGCACTCATTGGCTATACCTTTGTGATCATTTTCAACGCTTTCCTTTGCCCCTCCAATTTCTCCTCCTGTTGTTTGCTTTGAGCCACATGCAGACTTTGAGTCCACCCTCACTTTCCTTACCTTTGCTTCCCAGTTAGCCTGACCATTCTGTCCCCCTTCCCTACAACACCTATGTTAGTGGTCACCAGGGGCCTCCACCCTGGTGGGCCAGCTTCTTGCCAGGAAGAAAGGACCCCTAGGGACATATTTTTATGTCACTAGTATGACAACATATTCACCAGAAAAAGTTACATGCCATAAATCCACAAAAAGCTAAATCAGCAACTTTTCTTATTAAATCATTAATGAGATGACTGGGGGCCAGGGTTGGGGGACGTTTCTAATACTCCATTTGTAAGATCTGTGAAAGGAAAAGTTTTTATATCCTGTAAAGAAGAGGATCTGTGCCCAACTATTCCCTAATTTTTAAAATTGAGACATATCTGACTTAAAGCAATATGTACATTTAAGGTATATGACATGTTAATTTGACACATTTATACATTGTAATAAGACTGCCATTACAGTGATAATTAGCACCTCTATCACATTAGAGAATGATCCTTTCTAGTGGTTAGAATAATTAAGTTCTAGTCTTTTATCAAGTTTGATGATTTTAATATAATACTGTTGTCTATATTCACTATACTGTGTATCAGATCTTATTTGCCAGTGTATCTAGGACTTATTTACTATTCCTTGTAAGTTTGTACCCTTAACATCTGTACTACCCACCACCCATTAAAGATGAGGTCTCCGTTTATCAGTAGTAGAAAGAGCTACAATATGTATTTTCAATATCCAGTGTCCATCAGTTGACATGAACATAGGAGAGTCCCATCTGCTCCTGCGCAGAACCTGGGGCCAGTGGGCTTCGCAAGACCTTATTAAAGGAGAAGTAATGGGGGAAAGATCAGTTCATGCTAGGCTCTGCAGCCACCAGAGACAGTGGGCATGTTGGGAAATAGTATAACTAAGGGTGACTGTCACTGCTGAGGCACAAATGAAGCAGTCTTCTCCTTGGGAAAGTATGGCTAACAGCTTATACAGTGAATCTCTGGGCATAGGGCTACACAAATCATTAAATCAGTATTTATTGCTTCTTTTTAAAGACAAAAACTAGCAACTGATCATTTCTAACTAGTAAAAACTCGTTACTAGGCTCGTTTTTATTTCTACGTCGCTGTGATCTTCGGCAGGAATCTTTCACTCCAAGAACGGGAGATTTCCTGGAGACCAGTGCCTTCATCATCATTTCTTCATGCACTGATGGTGTGAAGTCTGTCCTGTCCTGCAGATTTAGGCCCATCCACCTGGAAATACTCATTTATCTATTTTTGTTCTTATGAAGGAGGGTTACTCATGAACAGAGCAGGTTAGCCAAAGCTGGAAGTAAACCTCTTTGCGGATACTTGAGTGGGAGAGCCTGCTAAGAACATTTGCAGGAGAATCATGTGCATTCAGGGTGCACGCTGGTATGCTCCGAGAGAGGTGGTGCTCCAAAGCCCCACAGCTCCCAGTATCCCCTAGGCCAGGTTAGGGAGCCGGCGTGTCTGGGCTGTGCTGTGCATGTCTCAGTTTAACCCTCGCAGCTAGATGACGGCCTTCTTGAGGGTGGGAAGGTGAGCTGCACCTCAGTGCGGTTCAGGTCCGACAGTGCTCTGCAAAGAGCCTTATGAGGTGGGGCTTATGGGACGGAGGGAGGGGAAGGTCTCGAGAGGGAGCAAGGGATGGTTTCCAGGCTCTTGTCATCATCTTTATTTTCAGGAAGCAGAGGGGAGAGGAAATAAAACAAACACAAAACAAGGTGCGGCTTTCACTGTAGAGAGGTTGCTGGTCGCTCTCTAAAGGCCAGCAGAATCAATCAAGAGAAGAGCTGATTAACTGCCCTCACAGTTTTGCTTCTTCACGGATGCCTTCTGGCTTACGGCCCTAATCCAGTAACACTGGTGTCCTTACAAGGGGAGATTAGGTCAGACATGCAGCAGGGAGACTGAGGAAGACATAGGAAGGGCAGCCAGGAGCCAAGGACAGAGGCCTCCCAAGAAATCAACCCCGCTGACACCTTCACCTCGGACTTCCAGCCCCCAGAGCCCTGAGGAAATAAGCCTCTGTTGGTCAAGCCACTCAGTCTGTGGTTTTTCTAGGGTACAGTGCCCCGAACAAACCAACACGGGCTCTCCGGCCGTTGGCACTAGACAGGCCCTTTGATAAAACAGAGGCAGCCTTGTGGGTAGATCCAGCAGTCCAAGGCAATTAAAACACACCATTATATTAAAAAGTGCTTTTGAATTATTGAAGTATGAAAACACTTGCCCAAACATGGAATTAATATGAAAAAAAAATTTTTAGAGTAGAAGTAGGATAAACTACCACTAGTGATAATACACCTTGAACTGTTTCAAAGGGCACAAGCTCAGAAAAGAGCAGGAGCTCAACCTTGATAACCTGATGAGGCTGTTTTTTTCACATGCTCACACTCAGGCTGGCCAGGCATGCGGCTCTTTTCTGTCTTGCCCTGTTTTCTGGGCCCCTCATTTCACCACTCCTTAGCATGTGCCCACCGGTATGGATGGGGAAAGTAAGGCCCCAAACCATTTCCGTCAGCAGCTCCTTAAAAGTTACTGGAGATTTTAAGTGAACAAAAGGAGGTTTCTGGCTTTGCCACAGATTTATTTAAATTGTCTCTGCCTTTGCATAGTCAAGAATGGTTTGGAGCACATTTCCTTGGTGTTAGGGAGAAGTTGAATGTACTGAAAATAGCTAGCCTTTTCTCTGTTGGAAAAGGCAATGGATAGTAGGAGGGGAAACCTGTACTCTGACCTTGGCCAGACTCAGTTTGACCCTGAGTGAACACTTCTGACTGGGTCTGTTTTCTCACCTACAAAATGAGAAGATAAGTTTGATTGATCATTGAGATCTCTTTCAGCTCTAAAAATTCTATACTTCTCAAGGTGTACTCATTCACTTTCTCAGAGTTTTCTAAAAAATTATATATGCTTTGAGGTTCACTCAATGTACAAATAAGTTCCTTTTATGCATTTAGAGTCACTCAACTTTACTCTAAATACATAAATGAACTTATTTGTACATTTTATTTTCAATATTTTGTATCACAGGTTTGAGAAGCCATATTTGAATCTTGTAGCTATTCTATTTTGTTGGTGTGACACGCTATTTCTGTGCTATACACACTCATGTTACTCCCAGAATGGACTGTGGGGAGAAAGACTTGAGGAAGTGTAACTGTGGAATAATTGTGATCATCAGTTAGTGGGTCTTCTCTCCCTTGCAGTGTGAAAAGACTAACCCCTTGAACCCGAGATATCACAGGTCAAGTGCAGGGTAACAAGTCAAACATCATGAATAACCCTGCATGTTTTGTTCAGCCGTTTTGTATAATGTGATTTTCTATGAAATTTTAAAGGTAAGACTCTTTACTGAAAGTATTATTTGCTATTATCTGTTTTTAGTTAGAGTCAGACTAATAAAAAAAAAATCCAGGAATAAACTTGTTTAGGTTTTTTTTGAAAAAGTAGCCTTCTACTTCCTTTATCATTTTTAACTTTGCTGTCATTTTTTTCTTATAACTGTTTGGGGGTAATCACAATTTATTTAAGCCAGGCATTATCATTACTATTATTTTGATATTTCAAACAAATGATAAGAAGTTGAAGTAATAGCACATAACCCTGGCACTGTGATCTCGGTATTTCATAGTAAAGTCAGAATGAATGAAAACCTAAATAAGAAAATAGCTGCAACTTGAGCATCATGCAGGAATTTGGGTTTTTTTATCCAAAGAAGAGATACTTGGATGACTCCTATGCTAACACCAAGCAGAATTTCCCTCACAGCCTTTCTTTGACTCCCACTTGCAAACACGCAGCCCGGTGTGCCTACCTCCACCACGCCATGATGAATGGACGTGTACTGCTTCTTCTTCAGCATCACCAAGGTGATGACAATCACTGTTGCTATGACAACACCGCCCACCATGAGTCCAATGATGGCACCTTTGTTTGAACCCACATCTTCTGCAAAGAAGACCTTGAAAACAAACCAAGAAAAAGGATTGTAATTACAGGAGGCACTTGGATGAGGAATGTGAAAAGTTCCAGTATATTTAGTATATGTCTTAGGCTATGAGTTTGAGTTGTCACTCCATTATTTGGTGCATACTTGAAAAAAAACCCCAACATTTTACTTACTGACAATGACATTTGTAGTCCATAGTACTATGTACAACATGTGGCTTCCTAGTGGAAGGAAGTCTACTTTCCCCCCATATGTCCCTGGAAAGGCAATATAGAGGCCAAGAGGGACCTGGTGGGACATCTGGTGAGAGGTGGGACAGTCGCACTTGCATCTATCAGAAGTGTAACTGTGGAAGGCACAGATTAGGATTACAAAAAAGGTCCAGTATTTTTCAACTCACAGCAGATTTAAAATTGGGGGGTGGGGCCTGATGCATGACACACTTGGGTGCTTTTCAAAGGTGTAGATGTTCTGATTTTCTTAAAGGGACATTCATACATAGGAATAGGTAAGCATTCTGAAAAGGGAGTTAAACAGAAAAAAAGAGAGACATCTTGTTGCCTACTTCAGCCACAGTAATTCACTAGGACACTAATTAACCTGGAGAAGCATAATGCTTAAAAGACAGTTTTTTCTAAGGGAAGAAGAAGGAGGCAGCAAGATAAGAGTTTTAATAGCCAGACGTAACTCATGCTCTTTCTTCCTATGTTGCCTCCAGAAATGTAGCTAAAAATATTATTCTTGTTTGACTTAAACATAGAAAGAATTTGGAGAACACTGTAAAGGAGAAATTTATTCAATATGATAAATTTATTGCACTACATTCCTTCATATTGTTTATAAGAGCAAGTCACTGTTTTTCAACTTTATCTACCTAAGTGGAATCAAAAGCACACTGCAACTTTTATAATTTTGTTATGTAAGGAGGTAATTTTTTGCCAGATCATCTGGGTAACTACTAAATACATACCACATTTGGTATATATAAAATTAATAAAAAGAGCTCCCTCAATAATTCTTCTAATATAATCTCAAGATACTAAAATGACTGATTTTCATAGCTAAAAGAACATCTTAGCTATCTAAAAATGCAATATAAAATAGAATAAAGCAAACTTCTAAAGGAGTTTCACTCCTATAATTGCAACAAAATTAGAAACTGTTCATAATTATTCCCCTTTCTAAACAACAAATATACTAGCTCAACATATTTATAAAAAGCTAATCATTCATTAGCGAATGATACAATGTAAGGTAATCAGGAATAAATGCAAGTCTGGACATCTTCCCATGTCTTTAAGAAGATACTGTAATTTTATAATATTCATTGCACTAATTATAGTACATTATCTTATCAACTAGTTCAGTAGAGGGAGCTGATTCTCCTAATTGCTGTCGCTACCATTAGTCACTGTCGAATTACAGGAGTCAGTGTAATTGTGGAGATGGGCTTTTATGACACAGGCACCAGAAAATGCTAATCAGGACATTAATCTTCAGCTCTAGCCCCACCAGCTTCCAACTCCTTAGCAGCTGCCCCAGGTTTTTTTCAAACTCTCCAGCATTAGCCAGATCAGGAGTATTCCTGATTCTATACTAATAGACACGGAATTGACATGCTGACGAAATCCATCCTTCAAAAAGCTAAATGTACTTTTACAAAGAAGGCTATGGGAGGTACAATGCAAATCTGAATCACAAGTCAGTTTTGGATTTGCTCCAGTTATTTGGAGTGAAATGAGGCATATACAATGGAGAAATTTCTTTTGTCGGATATTTGGATTTATAGATGTTATTCGTGAATACTGGAAAGATACTCTCCCTTTGAAGAAGTATACATACACACATAATAAACCTCTGAGAGAGAGTTCTTCAAGTATTAATATTGCTATGAGAATTTTATTACTATTTTTTGTTCACGACTTAATGTGCAATAAAATTGTCCTCTTTATTCATTTAACCATCTTACTGTACTTAGTAATGAGATGGAGGAATGCTAACATAATATAGGCTTTGATTTCTCTGAAGCTTTGGTAAAGGATTTCATATAACCACTGCAGCTGCCTGCAAAGGACATGGGTACTTTTTGATGTGCCTGAATTCTAACATTTGGGGGAAAAAGAGGTGATTCCATCTGAAAAGGAGGCTGTTGTCTTCCTTGCCCAACAACGCTGGGGAACATCCTGGCATCTTTATCTTCTGCCTCCACCTACCTCGGCAGAGATGGAAAGACCTTACCCTGGGGGAGAACTTAAACATGGGAGCTGGGGAAAGATGTGAGGGGAGATACAGCAGCCCCGGCAGACAGTTACAAATGTCAGCCTGATCGGCTGTACATGGGGTTCTGTGCAGCTGGGCAGTGTTTGCTCGTGTTCACTGAAGATTTTGATAGTCAAATAAACCTGTTATAAACCTGTTTTCCTAGAAAAGAGAGTGGAAGTTAATTAAAATGGATACTATAATACAGAATAATCCCACTTCAAGCCCTGAGTGGGATTAGCTGCCTTCCAGACATCAAATAATACTAGTAAAGACCCTCTTTTTTTTTCTTCATGTTTTTGTAACAATTTCACATGCAGGTATTTTATTTTTGTTTTTAACTTTTCCTTAATGGGATTTCTGGCACAGGATGAACAAGAGCTAACAGGTCATTTGGTAAGACAAATAGTGGCAGGAAGAGGTAAATTATTTTATGTACCAGTTTTTGATGATGAACTTCGTATCCTGAATCATGTCGGAATTCTGCATCCATCTTCACCTCTGAGATCTCTTCCGTCTTGATATTTGTCAATCCTGAACCTGCATTATATCATAAGTATCAATCATAATTAAAATACACAAGGCAGTCAACTCATTTTGTCTATAAACAATAACATTATAATGCAAAGGCTACCGAAACCTTCTTTCTAAGCCTAGAGTTAGAGGAAAATAAGATTAATGACTTTCTTCAAGAAAAATGACACCCTGTATTTAAATCCTTAACCACTACCTATTTTAAACAAAAAGAAAGATTAAAGATTAAAGACATCTAAAGTTAAGGCTTCCACTGCCTTTAAACACATGTTTTAACTTTTTTTTAAGTGGGGAAGAACAGAAGTTAGAAAACCAGCTCGTTGGGAGGCTGGCAAGGATTTATTCCCAGAAATTGTTAGCTTGGTTTAGGTGTTTACTGTTTAGCCTATTACATGTCTTTTTTCATGTGTTCTCATTCCTTCAGTAAAGGCTTTAAAAATAAGCATGAACTACCTGGTAGAACAAAAATGCTACTTTGGTGCTTTGTTCTGATTACAAATAAAATATGTTCATCTATCTATTCAGTGAAGCATTGTAAAAATCATATTATTTAGTTAAGTGATTTAGTTATAGATTCAAAATATAATTGGTTCATCTGCTGAATAAAGAGCTGTAGTACATAATTTTAAAAATGTTTGGTGGAACTAACAGTATTTGTAACTTATGAACTTTTACTTCTCTGTAAATTGCTACATGAGTCTTAACACTATTAAAATGAATTTCATTTTTCAAATAGTAATTTGAAGCTTAAAAATAGAAGTCATTTTCAAAACAAAAAAATTCAAGTATGAAGTATAAAAACCATGTAGTTTCCATGTAGCATTCAAATATTGAAAACCAGAATTTTAGGATGAGAAGGAGTTTTAAAATCATCTCTTCTATAAAATCATCTTCCAGCCCATAAGCAAATTCTCCACTCCTGACTGAAGAGAGAGGAATCTATCAGTTTGCCTCCATTTTCGGGAAGCTTTGACTACAAAAACAGCCTTTCTTACATTAAGCCAAAATCAGGTTCCCTGTAACTTCTACTCTTTGAGCCTGTTCAACACAGAGCAAGTCTAAATCTCCCTCCACAGATCAGACACCTAAGGAGAGGCATCACGTTCCTGATGGCCACGTTCCCAGGTCCATCAGCTCCATGGGACCTAACTTCCTGCTCTTTGTCTAGTCACTCTTACAGTCTCTTCCACAAGGTGCTGTGAAACCTGTCACACACCCTTGCTGAAATTGAAAAGTAAATGTCCACAATTTACAGTGTGCCAGCCTAACAGCAGAGCCTGTAACAAAAAGAAAAGGATAATTTGACAAGACCTGGGGAACCCGTGGTAGTTGTGACAAATCACTGATTTCTTGTCCAACTGCTCACAAACCTTCCATTTAATAACTTACTGAAAATGGACCTACAGTCAATGTTAACCTACACTTGGGAGATCATTAAATTACATTCTCTCCCTTCAGCTTGTCAGAATTGCATTTTCTTATCCCTATCTTGCAAGCTCTTTTCCTGCTTTCCATAGTTCCACAAAGATCATGGAGAGCAGTTCTATGATTTCGCACTCAGGTTCTCTTGGCCTGTGATTCGTCTCGGTCGTAAGGACTTGAACTTGGATACAGAGGCGTGTTAGATTTAAAATGCATCCACAAATATGTTAGTACTCCCGTATTCAAGAGGTGGGATTTAATTCCCTCACCTTGAGTGTGGACTGGATGTACTGACTTGCTTCTAATGAACAGAATATGCAGAAGTGAGAGGTCTGACTTTGGAGACTAAGTAAAAAAAAAAAAGCACTGCAGCTTCTTTCTCTTTTTTTTTTGGATCACCTGGTGTGGGGAAAGCCAGCTTCCATGTTGTGAGGACGCTCACGCAGCCCTATAAAAGGCCCACATGGTGAGGTACTGCTGAGGTCTCCCGCCAGGAACCATGGTGAATGAGCTGTCTTGGAAACAGACCCACCAGCCCCAGTAAAGCTCTACGCCTTCAGATGATGGCAGCTCTGGTGGATGCCTTGATTTGCAACCTCATGAGAGACCCTGAACCACAAGCACCTGGCTAAACAGCACTTCAAATTCTGAGCATTACAGTCATTTTAAGAAACTAAATGCCTGCTGTTTTAAGTTGCTAAGTTATGGGGTTATTTGTCACACAGCAGTAGATAACTAATGCAAGAGACTAGTGCTTTCTTTTCTCATCTGGATCTCCCTAGAGCTTAAATTCCCTTTTATCAAAAGCGCATTCTCTTTAATACAGACAGAAAGGCAGAAGTACACTCCAAATGGGAAAGTTTATCTTCTACCTTTTAAGTGGTCCTGTAAAGGGCTAACCCCTGGCCCCTATCCTAACCCTAACAGCTGCAACTGCAAGGCTCTCTAGTCTTACTTCTTTGATTGAAAATTATTAGCATATTCTCCTATGTTTTAACTCATTCTGACCTCCAATCTTCTTGACATGTTTTTGTTGGGCTGTGACATGAATGCTGTTATTTCTCATTAACGATGTATTTTTATCTTTCTACAAGCCCTTTTAAATCTGAAATGCTTGTATAACCCCAGTCATTTCTTTATATCTCATTCTTTTTCTGTTATCAGGATTTAGCAATACAACAGTTAAAATTATATTTCTGAGATTTTAAGAAAACTCTCTTGAATAGTCTTTTCTTTCAAATTTGTGGGAGCAAATGATTATACCAAAAAAAATAAGTGAAGAATGAGCTCTCCACTCAAAAGTTTAAAAGCCCACACCATTTCTGAAAGGATGCTGAGAATACTTTTGAGGGTTAAAAAAAAAAAAGAAAAGCAAAACTTCAAAATTCATGTAACAAGTCAGAACAGATAAAATTAAGCTCAATTGTTTGTAAGACTCTCAGCAGAAAGAGCTCTTGCTAGTTCATTTCTGCACAGCATGTATAGTCATTTAGTGAAAAGACTTTCTGTACATTAAGCAAATCTCACTGAAGGTGAAGAAAAATTAATAGGCTTCCACATAGGGAAATGTCATCAATAATAAGCTGGTATTGCATGTAATGAAATGTGATAGGTAGATTAAAACAAATTGCAGGAACCTTTGGTTATAGGTTCAACAGACATTGTTTTCTGACTTGTGCTGATTCCATTCTAAGCCTGCATCACAGTGAATGAGGAATGCTGTTCATCTGAGAGGGAAAGGAGACATGGCCTTTGTGAGACCTCTCACGTGGCTTGGGGTCAAGGACCTGGTCTCCTTTATGAGGACTAAGGATAGGTGGTAATCAAATATTATGGGAACAGTAGCTCTCCATCCCTCGTGAAGAGTCTGCTAATGTATTTTTCTTCTTTATTCTGGTCAAATGGTATAACTTACTCTTCAGAGACTGTAGCCAGAGGAGTAGCTCTAATGGCCACTATGTCCAGAAATCACCACTGTGTCATCCACTTGACACTATGTTCTAGAAGTTAAAGTTCCCTGGCTTTTCAGATATGAAAGTTAAGGAGAAGTCATTTTCCTCAGTTGTAATGGTACCAAACCTTTTCTTTAGTTGTCTCAGGATGACAATGTGATTATTCCAAAACAATGCCATCAACTGAATGACATGGTATTACAATCCTGGAAAGGGTTTCTAAGTGTAGAAAATCTAAAGATATAACTCAGTACATTAGACTCAGCATGTAGTCTCACGGAGTGTGATGATGGATGAAACAGAACCAATGCTACCAAACACAGGGGGAACACGGTCCAAATGCTCAGCAGACTCACTGTAAGCCCCAAACTATAGAGCATATATATGTCTTAATCATACCCAGCAAATACAGCTACTCATAACTAGAATCTTCCTCACTTCTTACCTGATCATTTTTCCCATCTAGGCCTTCCTCTCTGGGGGAAACCCAAGCCTTATGCAGTATAAGAAAGGAAGCCTGGCCTAGGCCATTCTCTCATCTGTATAGACTTGTTCCCCCTTCTGTACTGATAGATGTACCCCAAATCTCTCCAAACCTTTCTTGAAGCCCATCTCCAGGTGTGCTCTGGTTAACATACCCCTTGGTCAGTGTTCCATCTGCTCACAGACAGCCTGGTTTACACTTTACATTGCTTTCTATTTTCCTGCCTTTCTAATTCCATCTCAGCTGTCTAAATATGCAAAATGTGTTCCTTCTATTAGACTTCAAGCTCTTGAGGGCAGGGACTTATCATTTAATTTCTTTTGACTCTCTACAGCATTTAGTGCACTGATTGATCTTCATAAAAATGAAATATTGCTATTGTTACAACAGAGACTCTACATGGCTCCTTTTATCTATACAGTATTGCTAACTATTCTCTAGCTTTTCCCTTAAAACACATTGTTTTTGAGAATGTATGAAAAAGTTCTTCTTGCATTTTTTAAAGGAGGGGAAAAAAGATGACTTGAGTGGTGTCACCCCTCCCTGGATATTTCTCAGTCCAGTGTGCCCAATGTAGGAACTTAATAAAATTGGTTGAGAGACTGTTTCTAATTCACACCTTGTTCTTGCGATAAAGAGATAAATAAAATAGGAAGCACTGTGAAAAAAAAAAAGCCTAAGGCAAAAGACCAACCTAAGCTGGTCTCAGCTGCAGTTAGAATGAAAGTAACCCCCAGCCTTGCGTCCCACCAGTGGGCTGAGCAGGATGGGATTGTCAACTGCTGGCCTCTTGATATTTACTTGGGTGACAATGACAATAAGGAAGACATTAGGAGAGCTGAAATTGTGTCTGACTTAGTATAATTTAAGTTCCTCTGAAAAGCCCTACAGACAGAGGTTTATAAAGTCAACAGAATCAGCTGTCAAGATGTGTCACTCCACTGTCTGTACTGCCCTGTTAAACAGCAGAGGCATGAAGAAGCCACAGGCAGACTGAGTTCCCCCGAGTGACTGTGGTTGGGGACAGAAGAGGCTTTTGCTGCACTAGTGGGGAGGGGCAGGTCTGCTCCAGGTCCACTGCTGACTGATTCTGAGCCAGGGACCTCCAAGTGTTAACACCTTCAAGTGAAGTTAATTCCCTGTTCCTTGATTAATGCATGGGGACATTACAAGGATAAAGAAGAAAATAAATATGGGAAGGCATACACTGTTGGGAGTCAAACCTCTCTAGAATATATAGATCAGTCAATTCAGTCATCTTCTCTTTTTGATTCATTGAAAACACTGGCTACTATTAGTTGGGCAAGGTTGTGCACGGAGTCAAAACCAGGCATGTGTGTGGTGCTGTTGTGTGACATTTACAACTAAGTTTGAGACATGGGCTAAGTACAGAGCAAAGGGTGAAAATCTGTTTCTTAATGCTTGGGAAATTATAAAATACAGAAGTGTCTATTTTGGTGTTAATAGGAATTTCAAGTAGTATAAAAAATAAAGGACTTGTATATAAAGCTAGGCATGTACAGCTGTTATGTCATTTTAGCTACTTACGGAGAATAAGAGAAAATGTAAATATTTCTGGACTCTAGAGATATTCTGGTTTTGATACTTTTTAGGAAGTCACATATCCTTGGGGAACTGACTGAAGTCTGAGCGAGTTCAGTTGGAAAGGACCCACGTGGACACCAAACAAGAAAAGAAGGGTAAGGCGTTCACAGCAATAACCTAGTCCCCACCAGATAGCATCTGCATCTGTGTGGGTCTCCATTTTTGAGGACAGAAAGGTCTGTAGAACTCTCTCCACTTAGAAAAAGAGAAAAACAAAAGTTGGAAGGTCTCTCTTTTATTGTTGGAAAAGCTCAGAAAGAAAAAACAGGTTTCTTAATTAGGAACTTGGGAAATGAAGGGTAAGGAAAAGCCAAGGGGAATTTTGAAAAGTTTGGTTTCTACGGTCATTTCAATTCCTATTTCTCAATATCTGCAATTCCGAGGCTAATGAAGAAAGGGAAGGCGTCTGCTCATGCCCAGGTGCAGGATGCTGAGAGGTAGAAGGAAACCGAGTGATACCTGGTCGAGTGGTCAGTCCTCGGTCGGCAGCAGGGCGGGCATCAACAGGCTCAACTGGGCACAGGAAGCAAGATACACGGAAAGCAAACAAGACAAATCAAGATGGTAAGTCAGGCTCCTGAACACAGCGGGGAAAAGCATGTGCAATACACAAGTTATAAAAAAGGAGCAGCTGGAAAAGAACCACAGTGAGTTAATCCTGGGCTCAAGGAATGAGAGGCGTGCTACTTGAAAAGGCTTATCACTACTGATGTGCCAACCCTACTCCTTCGTTTTCTAATAAAAGCACTCACCAGGGTGCACAGTAACAGCAAAGAAGAGCGGCTGGGGAGTGAGCATTTTCCTCTCCATGAGTTTAGACATAGTTTTTTGGCTTTTGATTAGAAATAAAATATATTATACCAAGCCCAGCAGAAAATCTTGGTAAGATAACTCCTTTTTATAAACATCTAATCTTACCTTCTTTTACAGTTGATTAACTACAAAAGGACCCCATTAAATCCCCAGGGAAAACACAAATGTTAATTTATTAGGAGAGCAGAGTTTTACCAAACAATCTGCTATTTAGTGCATCAAGTTTGTTTCTAGTTACAAAGGTAAACGAGAAAAGTCTTTCTCCACTTTTAAGGCTTGTTTCTATTTAATGGGTGACATCCAGGTGAAATAGTGAAATGTATTTCCTTTCATATTTCTCAACTTGCACAGTACTTCCTTTGTAAATATTCTGGGTCTGACCCAAAGAAAACAATGCAGGAGGCACAATGGTACCCACCATTGTTTACCATTAGCTGGTATTTCAGGAGTGCTTCTGATTCTCAGAAAATATTAACCTGAACTTACACTGGTCTTCGAAGAACAGACAAGGGAGAGAAAGCTTTTAGGGTTAACAAATAGACTGGGGGCAAATGAAGCCGAGGAGGGGAGAGCCCCTTCAGTAAGGCCTGGGAAATATAAGGTAAGAAGGTCAGGAGAAGTGAGCAGAGATTCCATGGAAGACAAGGTGGGCTCGATGAGATGGCTGTTTGATCAGCAATGTCAATGAGACTGCAGAGCATGGCCTGAGCATTCAAAGGTGGGATTATAAGCCCAACTTGGTTTTGAATGCCACAGGTTGGCAGGAATAGGGAGAGGAAAAAAGGTGGCAGCAAGCCAAGTCTTCAAAATATGAGAATATAATGTTTCTGAGAATAGGAAGGTATTTGGATGAATCAAAAGAGAACCTTGGTGTGGGCCTTCATCATGCAGACAGGCGGCGTGATGGAGAAGAAAGGAGGGTGGGGCATCAAAACCCAACACTGAGAATATAACTGACTTTGAGCAAGTGACAGCTTCCGCAGCTCTTTCTTCTTATGCAAACCAGAAATAATGACATCTGTATCTTCTAATTGTACTGAGGAATAAAAAAGACTTTAAAACCTGGTTCAGAAACTCTCAAATATTGTACAACTGCTTTTATTAGACACCGTGTAACAACTATTACTGGGAGGATGACTAATCTCTTCTGGTACTTTACTCCTATGTTAGATTAAGACATACTCCCTTCTGCAACTGACAGATACATTTGAACATTATAGTCTCTCTATGTTTCATCTTTTTTTCCCATCTGCAACAAACGTACAGTGAGGGACTTTATTATGCCTTGCAAAATGGAGTTTAACTGGGGGATTATTGTACTTCTTGAGAATGTCCTCACAAGGGCTGCGGTGGTGCTTCAGCTGAAGGTACAGCCACACCCACGCACACTCACAGAGCAAAAAGGCTCTTCTAGGTGGTGATCACATTCATCAATGGTTTTATCATCAGAAACTGTATTTAACTCAGACTCAGAGGGAAGCAGCTGAATCTGTGGTTTAAATGCAGATGGAAGACCTGGTATTCAGTCCCAAGGTCCACTTTAATGCCACTACCTATTTTCTCTGTGATCTTGGACAAACCATATTCTTTTTGATCCTCAGTTTTGTCACAAGTAAACAGGTTTTTTTTTTCCCCAGGACTCAGTGTGCACATATATGCAAAATAACCTTAAAAATGATAAAGCACTATTATACAATTCCTTTGAGAATACTGAAAAGCATCAGATGTGCATAGAAAAAAGCCTGAAAGATATCACCACAAAAATCTATCATTAGTTACTTCTGGGTGAGATTATTCCTATAAATTTCTCTGTCCTTTTTTCTTTTTTTGTCCAATGTTGAGTGTATTATCTGAAAACAGTAATAAAATCTTTTCTATTTTTTAAGAAGATAAAATAAGAATAGCTTTTCATGACTTAAGCCCTAGTTGGCTTCAACAGCCGAAGATGATTTAGTATGAATTAAAATTCAAAAAACAAGTAACTCTTGTGTTCAGTGAGCAGATATTAATAAATTTTTTAAAAAGACAACTATGAAAGCATTGCAAAAAAAAAAAGAACACACGTTGATGAAACAAAGTAGTGCATTATTTCCCAAATCACAGCCAATATCTTCTAATTCTTCAAATGGACCATTACTTGTTGAGCCAGAGGTACTTCACTATAGTGCTCAAAACATTTTACATTGGCTGTTTAGCAAGTTAAAAATAAAGAACAAGTTATGTTAAAGAGTTTAAACAAAACTTAAGCAGAATGTGTTATTCCCCTGCCTTCAGCAGCTTTGAATCAAATCCTTCCCTGTAAGAGGAGGAAACAGAATGACTGAAATTCTGGGACTTTGGAGTTGTTAGTTCTGGTGTTCCTTGCAATAAATAGACCAATTCTAAGCTAAATGCTGCCTAGCACAACTTCCCCACAGGCCAAAAGTAATGGAGGAAGAAGCAGTAGGAAAACAGTTTTCCACATAGAGAAGAGAGGCCTGAAAAAGACTGGGGTTTGCAAGTTTAATGAAAGACATTATTACATCTCAGTTTTCAGCATTTCAAGTGATTTGGTCACTTCTTTATGTCTAATTAAATATATACCAGAAAGCAATTTCACCTTGCAATTTCATGCATACAGACCTGTTGTGCTCTTTCAGAATATTTTTAATGTATGTATTATATACAAAGAAGCTGACTGCTGTTGGCCACAAAGACTTTTCTTTCTGGTGGCTACTTCATGGCTGTCTCATTCAGTCATGAAAAAGCAGAACACAAATGCGATTAACACCAATGCTTTCAGCCAGGTAAATTCATGATCCATGAGCACAACAGTTTTATAAACAGTAGCTTCAATTTAGTTTAGCCAGTTAGGTTTTGTGGATTGGAAAAAAAATCACAGAATAAAAATTCCTTAAACTGCAGCTAGTTGAAGAGTATAAAATTATGGAAAACTGTTTGTGATGTTTATTTTTTCAGTATTTATGAAAGAATGTCTGGGTGTCTGACCCTCTGGACTTGACTGATAACAAGAAAAACCAACAAATGTTTAGTAAGTGTTTGAAGCTATGATGATAAGGATTGCATGAACAATGAAAGGAAATCCTTTGAGAATTTTAGATATTTTCAATAGCTCTGTGTGTGAGCACATTTCTGTGGGATTAACAAGGATCAAGGCTCAGGGGAGAAAGACAAAAGGGTGATGGGGAGGGGAGAGAGGGTAAGATTTTAAGACTGTGTCATTACATAGCTTGTTATATTTGTTAATTATAAGGATATACTGTTTTGGGCCATAGGATGATTCTCCCTGAGACTAGCTTCTCAACACCTCTCTAGTAAGATTCTCATTCTATTTATTTAAAAAAAAAATTAATAACTACCACTAAACATTTACTTATGTTGTAGGCACTTTACTATGAGCTTTACCTGCCATCTCATTTAATGTTCAGGTCCTATCTTTGAGTTAGGAATTATTATCAACCTTAGGAGTAGAAGCAGCCAGAGGCTCTGCAACTTGCCCACAACACACAGCAGAGCTAGAATTTAAACTGATCCACATCCTTCAGGAGTTGGGGTTGTGGAGGTGTTTCTGGTTCTCACTATGATTGGAGGGTGGACACTATTGGTTTTTAGTGGGTGGGGACCAGGGATGTTAGCGTGTGCAGGGCCATCCCACCCAAATTAAAACTGTCCTGCACCCTATAGTTTCCTACATTCCTGCTGGATATTCATGGGACATTCATGACTACATGAGCCCAGAACTGAACTAAGTTTTATAGATAAACACAAAGCATTTTTACAGTTAAACCTTGTACAGACCACACTTCTAAAGGATTGACAACATCTAAGAGAAATAAACATACACAGTCATTTCTGTAAATTAATTTTTCCCTGCCACTAATTTAGCTTACTTTGGCTTTCTGAAGCTCTTTACATAAACTTTATGATAAATTATAATTTCTAGTTTCTATTATTTGCATGTATGTGGATGTTCCTAGAACTAATTTAGGTAGGATCTGAAATGTTTTGTGCTGCTTTTCCAGAATCAGTAAGTAATGGAAAATATCAAATGGGAACATTTCATTTATAGAAACTACATATTTGAAAGATATAAAAAGGCCTTAAGTTAAAAGAGACGGGAAATTCTTTATAAATTATAATTTTAGAATCACATTGCTGATGAATTAAGTTTTCAAAGGCAGAGGTAATTTTTAATAAAAATAGAGTATTATATATATATATTTAAATTTTTCTGTAACAAGTTAAGACTTGGACACAAATGATTAACAAAACATTTAATCTTATTTGGTATAAAGGGTACTAAGGACTGTAATTTTCTACCAAATAAAGTGTGTTAGATTCAAGCATGTGACCTATTTCTCCTTCAAAAACAACCCAATGTTCTAAAGAAAAAGAGGAAATCTCATGTGCATTCAATTTACAAATGAGAATGAACGTTTTTCACAAACAATCCTCATGGAAGACTGAATTATGAGGATTGTAAATGGCCAAAATGTATCTTCCTGTAAAAAAACAATAGCACTCTATTACAACTTAATAAAGAAGTTAACCTGACTTTTTAAAGTCTTTACATTATTTCCCTCCATGTCAGTAAGAACTATTTTTATAAACAGTAAAGTTTTACTTATTTTTATATTATATAAAAATACAAAATATTTATATCTGATATTATTAAGGTACCCTTTTTTAAATTAACGAAACAAATTTGGGAAGATTACTCACATTAACATTAAGTCTGTATAAAGATTTTCTGCAATAGCTTTTCATTTTAAAAAGCTTTTCCAGTACAATTAAGGTCTAACATTGGATTTTTATTTAGTCTGAGGAGTATATTGACTGCAATTTGAGGTATCCATACCATAAATATCTTGATTACAAATATCACCACATCAAAAGTTGCTAAGAAAAACCACAGGTAAAATCCGGTCATGTTCTTGAAAAATGTATTTGTATCTAGAAATCAAGGTGTTCTTAGTTCAAAATTTTATACTAATGAATGTGTAAAAACAATATGGAATAGAAAGAATGAAAACATGCTCTCTCCAAAAGAGATATTATTTGAAGTTTCTGGTAAGCAATCTATGTGAAAGAAAAGTACATCAACCATTGTGCAAATGTGTTGACAAGAGAAAATCTTTCTGTGAGCTATCAAAGGGAAAAACATTTAGACCAATGTTTCTTAATTCTGACAGCTGCCTTATATTTAATGTTCTAAATATAAAATTGTTGAAATCTTAAGCTAAATTGCATTTTATTTGTAAGTGATTCTCTATCTTTGCCTTTAATATTTAATGCAATCTGAAAGTCAATGCACTAGAATAATGAACACTATTTTGGTGCCTTTCAAATTTCCATTTATGCAGGCCCCATCACAAAGTTTCATGATCTGTTTTCCTTGAAGGTGGGCATTCTAGGTCACTATCTTATAAACACAAGGTGAATATTGCTCTTCCTTTACAGAATGAACAAAATACTTTTTAGTGAGGAAATATTTTTAAATATTCATATAAAAATATCATCACTCAAGAACATCAGAAAGATGTATATATGCGAGAACGTTCTCGTTCTCTACTGGTCCTCTTACCTTCGTTCTCTGTATTGGCTGGCACAGAGTCGACTCCAAAAGGATGCCAGGGCTGGAGCTCATCCAGGCTGAACTCTCCATTCACAGGAAGAAGCTCCACAGTGGTTTTTGTTTCAGTCAAAGACGGCATGAGAGCATCATTTCCATAACTAATTCTTGGTTCACTGATCATGTTGGCCAAGACATCGTCTGAGTAGTTTTGCTCTTTCTGAAGCAGCTCATCTAAACAAAACAAAGCCATGTCTTTGGTACGGTACAAGAACCACACAGCAGCAGGAGCCACTATTCACAGTGTGCCAGGCACAATGCAACTGCCTGACATACATGATCTCATTTAGATCCACCAGGTGGGTACCAGCGTCATTTTCATCTCACAGATGTGGAATGGAGGCACACAGCAGTTAAGCCACTTACATGAAATCCCAGCTAGCGAGTGCCCAAGGAGGGATGTGGGCCCAGGGAGGATGGTATGGGCCTAGGCTGATGCTCTGAGCTGCTGCACCACCCTTCTCGTGATGAAAGGCCTCGAAGGCTAAATTCCCAATTCTTCCTCTGAAGAATTCCTACAGAGGAATCAGTAGCGAGCTCTGGAGCAGCATCTGCCATGGAGTTACAGCAGTATGCAAGGTACCATTTTCAAGCTGAAGGATATATCTAGTGAATATCCAGCCCCGTCATTTTTTGAACATGATTGAGGACAAGAGAAGCCTCACTGATGCGCCTCCTGCTCCTTTCTTGAACGGTCTCATTGTTTTGCCTTGAACAGCTCAGCTTTTCCCAAAGGCTGCCCTGGTGCTGCCTGATCTATGTTCTGAGGCAACAAAGAAACAGTCCCTTGGCCTTTCTGGCTGTGGCCTTGTAGACACAAAGCTCTCTTCCAGCCTTCTCTTCTGTGGCCTAAACACCCCTGCCTCTCAACATAGCCCATGGGCTCACAAACCAAGTGTCCCGCCTTTCTCCTTGGCTGCCTCTCTTAAAAAAAAAAAATGCTATCAGTTACCTTTTTCAAAACTGATGAAACAAAATCAATTTTATGGAACATAATCAACTTATCTGCAGTTCTTGTAGGCTAGTGAAAATTCCCCAATCATACATTTCATTCCTGGAATGCAGTGGAAAAAAGAACTTGGAATATAACCCTACATCAAGCTGTGTAATTACTGCTTTAAAAACAGGGTATTATAATCTCCTATTATGCTGCTCAAGATTCACCAGGTTTTTCTGTATAATAAACTTTTTAATAACTAGACACCCATAAATAGCATATGTGCTATTAATATTAATCAGAGTATCTCATTTTCCAATCATACCTCTGTCAAGAGTTTACTGTATTATACATTCCAAAGCAATCATCCACTAGTATTATTACTGTAGAAAATGAAGAAAACCTGAATTGAAATTTGATTTGTAACATTTTACCATCATCCCTCACATTTTCTTTTAAATCGACAAAAAAATTATCTGAAAAATCAAAATTTCTGTTCAAATATATCTATTAAAACAATTTGACATAATACCATTAAAGCATGAGATTAATATCCTATGGAGTCAGTTTTATTGCAAGTTATTATTTTAAATGATGAAATCCCAAGCCAATCAGTTCCCCTGAAGTCTAATTTGAGTTATATATCTAGTCACTGTGGCACTATTCTAAAATTCAGTATTTGATGCTTGCAATGACCTTTCTCATACTCATAAAAGACCCCCATTAGATTTCTTCCAATTTCTTCATGTCTTACAGAGTCATAGGTAATGGCTAGTAACGTAGCCAATGTCTGCTTTAATAAATTAAATGGGCATTTCTTTTACATAAATCTTAGGCTTGCAACTGTTAAGCACTTAGGATACGGAAGAGATGATCTTCTGGAATAATTATTGGTACTTACATGTTCATTTTGAGAGGAAATAACCTTCACCAGCACAATCCACTCTTGGCCCCACCAGGTGCCATGTTTTCTCGGTGTCTTTGTGGTATTTACCATCACCTATCTCTTCCTCCATCTAGAAATTTTTCTCTGTCTTATATACACAGAACTGAGCATGTTCTTGTGACTTCTCTGAAAAACTCTTCTTGTTCTTTTATTCTAATCTCTTTGAGCCTGTCATTTTCTTGATTCCCTATCACTTTCTAGAATAGTCATTTGGACATAAACTCCTGGAACTCTAAGGATCTCCTACTTATGCATGAATCTGAAATGTGTTTCCCTAGCTTTGACTTCTCCCTAAATATTTCTAACAGTTCACTGAATCTATTAACTAAGGTTTTCCATGAATTTAGGATGCACAAAACTGTGCTGAAGGCCCTCCACTCTCCCAGCCCAGGTTTGACACCTTTGGAACTGTGGCTCTCTGTATGTCCTATACTACTGACAACTCCTTTTAAATTCCACTTTTGGATTCTCTCATTCATTTCTCACTCCCCTTTTCCACTCTCTACCCTCCCTGGAACCATTATTAATTTTTGCTTGGATAACTGTGATGGTTTCCTCCTTGGTGTCCCTACTCTAATTTTTACCTCTCTCTGTTTCCCAGATCTTTTCTTGGGACTGAGGAATGGCTCTGCCCAATTCAGTACTTTTCTACTGAATTAACCCCAAACCCCCTTGCCAGATGCTAAAGGCCTTCTGTGATCTGGGCCCAGCTCATCTTTCTAGCCACAGGGCTCACAGGTCTTTGCTGTATACACTGGTATAATGTTATTTATAATAAGAAATATATATTTGGCTTTTGTATATAGGCACAGAGCTCCTAAATCCTTGAAATTGCTTAAGTGACAAGAGCTTTAAAGGTGTCTTTTGTTACATTAATGATAGGACTTTTGAAAAACCCCTAGGTCACCTGAGGAAGGGGGCTGGACATCAGAACTTCCAGTCCTGCCCCCGGGAGTAGAGGGGTTGGAGACTGAGCTCAGTCGCCAACGGCCAATGGTTTGATCAATCATGCCTATGTCATGAAGCCTCTATAAAAACCTAAAAGGACAGGTTGCAGAGAGCTTCCAGGTTGGTGAATGTCTGGAGATTTGGGGACAGTGGTGTGCTGGGAGAAGGTCTGGTAGCTCCAAGCCCTTTCCTCATACCTTGCCCTATGCATTTCTTCTACCTGGCTGCTTGTGAGTTATATCCTCTTTTAATAAACCAGTACCTAGTGGGTAAAAAGTTTCTCTGTGTTTTGTGAGCCCGTCTAGCAGTAGCAGTAGAACCGAAGAAGGAAGTGTTGGACCCTCCCATTTATAGACAGTCATGAGAAGTACAGGTGACACCTGGACTTGTGACTGGTTGCGGGAGAGGGGAGTGGTCAGTCTTGTAGGACTGAGCCCTTGAACCGCAGGATCTGAGCTATCTCCAAGTAGACAGTGTCATAATTGGGTTCAACTGTAGGATACTTGGCTATTGTTGGAGAACTGCTTGGTGGTGTGGGGAAACCCCATACACTGGAATTGATGTCAGAATCATTAACATCACATCTTTCTAAGACTGGCTTGGATTATCTATCACCAGAGAGGACCATGCATTACCATCAGGACAAATACCTTTGCTCTATGTTCCTGCTACCTGGGAAGATCACCTCTGCTTATCTAAACTGTATGAACTCTCAAAAGCCTGGCTTAAATGGCCTCTTCCTCTATGACTTTCCTTTCAACAACTTTATGAGGAAGTTATTGTTATTTTTATGGGACAGGAAGTGAGGCTGGAAGAGATGAACAATTATCTTCAACGGTCCCATGGCCAGTGTCCACCAGTGCTGAAATCCAAGTCCTGTGCCGCCTAACCAACCTCCTTGCACTTAACTCCTACCTACCCAGGCCCACAGTGCCAGAGGAGGGGCTTGTTCCTCACCGCATAATTGGAGAACCCGGGTATTAGATACCTAACAGTTCCAAGGTGTCATCCACACTCACAGCGCTGCAAGCTGACTTAGACACCACTAGATCTATGGAATGGTTGTTGTTTTTGTCCCTTCAAATAGGCATTTCCTAGGCCTGGGAACTGGAGGGAGTCCTTTACCCACCTCAGCCCATGGCAGTAAAAAGGTAGAGTAGGGAACTATCATAGTGGAAAATCTTATGCCTGAACTCCATAACCCAAGGATTTTCAGATTGCAGCAAATCATGGCACACACCCCTCTTTACTATTTTACCTCTAATACTGTAGGCAGGAAATTTCCTCTAAATGGCCACTAAAATGCTGAGCCCCATGGTCATTAACTTTTCTGGTTTATTACATTCATTTTCTGAACATGAGAGAATGAAATAATCAAGAAATGTGACACATTTTTGGCAGAGTGAAAAACACTTAGGATTTTTTTGGGTGGAGGGAGGGTATGAAACATAGAAATTCATGTTCCCATCTCAATGTAACATAGACTGAGAAACAACCACCTGTGGTGACCTCATTTAGAACAATGAAGTCAGTGCGGTTCTTAGGGGACAAAAAGATGGCAGAACTGATGGAGTACCATTAGGTGGAGTGGATTCCATTTTGTGATCATAAAAAAGTCTAAGGCAGCCAGCTACCTCTCAACATTATTAAGGGCTTGGGATTTTACCCTTGCCCTTGGCTAACACAACCGGCACTGGGCAGCTCGCCTGTGACACAAAGATCCAGAGCCAAGTCAAATCGTTTCATTGCTCCCTCTGAATGGGACTTTCTTTTTGAGTTCTGTGATGAGACTGAAAGAGACCACACTTTTACTAGTTGGTGGCCCAGATGGATCATCCTTTTATCTGAATTAATTCACTATTTTATCAGGATGCTTGCATGGCATACATAAGGGATTTCTTCAAGCTCTTAAGCATCTACATTTGCCAATAGCTGTATTAAACTAAGGCACTAGGCTCATTTTCCCCCAAGACCTTTTCTTTTCTTAGAAACTATTTGTTATTGCCCCAAAGTGCAACAGCTACTTCTGGAGTCAAATATTTTCTTCTATTCTACCCAGGCACATGAGCCTTGTGGTTAAAAGTGGAAATATTTAACTGAGTTCATGATGTAATATTTAATCTACTGTTTAAAACAGTTAACAGAAATTTCATTTCAAATGTTAAACATAGAGCAAACCCTTGCCCTTTAAAAAAATGTGTTGAGGATATATGTGTATTAGGCATACTTAATAGTAAAGAGAGAAAAAAAAAACAAACCAAAACAGTAAATGCACTACTTAGCCATCAGTGAAAATATTTTACATATTTTAAAGAAACATCGAGAGACACCCAATAGCGATTTCATTTTCAAGTGACTAAAATATTTTGATTTTTTGTAGAAACAACAGACTTACATGATAGTTCATTTTGAGAGAAATGGCCCCAAAAAAGGGCTGCTGAATACGAAACAGAGGAATTCTAGATAATTCACATAATATTCTACTTTCAATTAACCCAATAGCCTAACTCCTAACAATTTAACTGCCACATTTTAGGTTTCAAGAAAATAAAACGTAAATATTAAATCAATTCTTTTACAAGCTTCAGCTGTAATTAACTCAACTCCCTTTTCCATCCTTTAAACACATCTGAGGTGGGGAGGAAAATTTCCTTCATACAAAGGTGGTTCAAGCTCAGCCTTTTCCCCTATAAAATACAGCTATTAAAGGTCTGATATGGAGATTGGTGTGAACAAGGCCCCCTAGGCTTGCTCGTTTTTCTTTTGTGTAGGATCAAACCTGCATTGCTATTATTTTATTCAATATTTTTTTCATTCTTCTGGTTCCTGGTAGAGAAATACACATTTCCTGCAGCCTCTCCTCAAAAGCAGAAATTTCTGCTTAACTTTGTCTAACGGGACCATATCACAAATTTCTATCTTTCTAATAAATACTTATTTATGCATCTGAAAGCACTGTGGACCACACCTCTCTCTGTACACTGCAATGCTCCCTGCTGTCCCCTGCCACACCACAACCGCCACAGCTGCACTGGAGTATTTATCAAAGGGATATAATTTTTCCCCTATCAAGAAGCTCTACTATAAATCTGCTGTCATCATTTCTAGGCATTTTGCCCACACCAGGACTATGAGACCAGATTTAATTTTCCAATCACAGTTCTGTGCATGTCTGATTCAGAGCTCAGTATATAACTGCTACACTGTTTATTATACTGAATGTTGCCATGGCCTCTGGAAGTCCCTAAAGGCTGTGTTCCTCATCCAGAAAATTAGGGGAGGTTGGAGGACAGTCTTTGCAGTTCCTTCACTTTCAATCCTGTTCCCTATACTCTTGCTATGTGGGTGTTCTGCAGCTTGTGGAAATGCCGAATGTCTGGTCCCACCCTGGGCAAGGGAAACAGATTCTGCATGTTAATGTGATCCCCGGGCGATTCCTGGCACATTACAGTCTGACCACTGCCAGCAGCTGTACAAAGGCATCACTATACAACGGCCTCAGGTACCCCTCCATGAACGATAAACAAGCCTCAAAATAACGCAGGTGTGAGACATGACTATGGCCAAAAAATGGTACTGCCAGAAGAAACCTTACTCCAAAGCCCCTCAAAGCCATGTTTCGACCCCAACACACTGCTGCCTTGAACTTATCATTTAAGATAATATTTCTGAACCAGAGTCCACAGGAAAGGGAAGACTACTTATGAATTTCCTTTTTTGCCAGACCATTTGTTAGGCAGGAAATTACATAGGAGCCAGAGCAGGGAAGTGTTCAGGAAACAGGGTAGCATTATTTAGACTGGGAAAAAGAATGTACTTAAAATGCTGAGGGCACCAGAGGGCACACTTCACTGCTGTGCTCACCCCCAGAAGACTAGCATGAGCTGGTGAATAAGTCTACTTCTAAGCATGGACTTACCTATAGTTCAATGGTGCATAAGCTATTTGAAATGCTGATTTGGGGGAGAACCTATGTGGTCTTCCAGTGATGACTGTACATGGGTGGGATGTTTTGACCAGCAGAGGACTTGTGGGACAACCACCCTGTGATGGACTTACTCATGTCATGACAGCTTGATAGCATGAGATCAGCTGCTCAAGGACTTCTTCCATTTCTGTGGTCTTTTCATACCCAGTTGCTCATCTTGTACACATGACAGTCTTCTAGTGGGATTACTATCCCACTGACAGTTGAGCAAACTGTAAAATCCATCTTGAGAAATACATTTAAAGTTATCAAGTGGCAGAACCAGGGTCTGAACTCATTCCTAAGGCAAACTTCTCACTCTTCCATGAAAAGTTCCATTGTACAGAGGGCATGGCAGTAAACAAGTCCAGTTTTCATTTTGACCTCGAGAAATTCAGGCCAGTCCTCTTATTTTTAGCCATATGATCTATCTTGAAAATCCACATGAATCTGAGTTTATTTTTTTCCTTACTGGTTTCTTGGACACAGATTTTAAATGGAGCATGCTTTGTCCACTTGCGGTAACAAACTGTCCCCAGAGGGGATGAAGACATGGCTGCACATCTTGAGAGAATATTCCTTATCGCAAGTGACATTTTCCTGAAATATCACTTGTCTTGGCCTAAGACTGAGGGTATGGAGGAAGTCCCTTTTCATTTAAGACAAATTTCCTTTTGACTTTCAAACAACTAAGATCTATCAACAGCATCAGTAAGAAATCAAGACAAAAGTCAGTCAGAACTCCCTGGCATCTAAGAACAGACTAAAACAGACTGGAGTTCCTTCTTTATGTTTACTTGTAGAACTTGTGCCAATGTCCCAAATCTATTTCCGACTACATTCGTATTCTTGGTCCTGCCTGGGTAGTTGGGAACCGAAGCAATCCTGTGCGGCAGAGGTGGGGGAGGAGGATATCTTCCGAAGTTTAGACTAAAAATCAACTTTACATATTATAGAAAGAATCTCTGAAAATATGCTATCCCGAGGTTACAATTCACAAACATAAATGTCCTTGTTTTGAGTAAACACAGTGAAGAGTTTAGGTGTGAAAGGCCAATCTGTCTCTAAGTTAGTTTCAGAAAAGAAGATATTCTATGAAATATTTTCAGAACTTTGAAGTCTGGAATTAAAAGAGTAACATAAATCTGGTGCAAAAGAGACATAGGAAACTAAGTCACAATAATTCACTTGTACTTACACCACCAGAAATCAGCAAGAGTAATACCTTAAAAATAGATTTACACTTCACAGAATTGATTATTTCTTTACATCATCACTTTCTATCTAATTTTTATGACTGTGGTCAATGAGAATACATTTTGTGAGGTTACTGACAGCAGGCAGAGGAGGAGTCCTTGGAATTGCAATGATGAGGTTTGAGGACACAAGAGAGAGAGAATCTTGAGATGAATTTTTTCTCCAGTTTCATTCAATAGCATAGATTTCCCAATTTTTCTAGTAGTTTTTCTGCATAGTTGATACAGTTTATTGTTTCCTTTATTTCTAAGTAAGTTCCCAGATGGAGTAAATTGGAAAAATGAGATAAACTAGAGGCTTTGCTCTATCTGGTTCAGAGTCATGTTTCATTTTTTAAAAGTGCTAATGCTTTTAGTGAGCACAAGAAAGTAAAATGAGGAAGATTATTTTTTAATTATTATTTAATAATTTAAAATAATTATTTAATTATTGTCTTACTGCTTTTTCGTACATTTTCATAAAGACCAAGTCGTTCTGGTGACTGTACCCAATCTGAGCTCATATTCCCCTGGAGTTTTACTATTCCAAGTGCTGAGGTGCTCTGGGCCCCCATAATGTCCCCCTTTCTTCACCTGAGCTCTGAACCAAACGAGACAGCAGGTACTTCCGATAAAGGCGAGGCCCTCACTAGCGCACACAATGCTTTCTGTGGGGAGGGTGTCACAGACAGGATGTATGGCTGGTCAGGCTGTGAGAAGACTGGATTTCAGCTCCAACACGTACCTTCAGCTGCACAGAGCAAGAGAGCCAGACTGACTGACATTCCTACCGCTGTCCTGTCCAACCTGCACATTGTAAGCAGTGGTCCCATCTAAGCAGCATCCTCTCCCAAAATTGGGACAGAAATCTCTTACTTGGGTAAGAGATATCGTGGGGTAGCCAAAGGAAACCAGAGATTTAGGAAACTGCTCCTTTCAACAGCTGGCCATCATTTTCTACTATGCTTTGAAGGAAGCACATTTAAATAGACTCATATCTGATAAATACTTACTTGGTGGAATTCTATAGGTAGAAGGATGTAAAATATTGATTAACAAAGTTAGTTAGCTCATTGTAGAAAGCAAGATTTTCTACATCCATACATAGTTAATTTTACTCAAACAGGTACATGTGGGTAAGACGAGGATAAATTATCTATGTATCTACCTACCTACCAACCTTGTCACAAGGAAGGATGAGCTCCAGTTCTGCAGACAGCACACCACTTTTGTAGAGATGATAGTGCATTTGAAATGTTTACTTCTGCAGATTTAAAAAACCCACACCAACCCTCTATGCTTTTCTATATACTGGCCTATTTGAATTTTCTGTGACATAAAACCTGCTCTACAGTGAACATTTCTAGAACAACAATGGTCCTTTCTCTTCTGCATTAGCTGATTCACTTGATCCCTTAACAGCATATGGGGGCACTGAGCCTGGCAATGGAAAGTGCTTGGCAACTGGGGCTCAAAGATGGATGTAAAGTGTTGGTCTTCAGGGAAGCATTAACTGTACAGAGGAATGGAGTGGCTGAAAGGACTCACTTTGAGGAAAATAATCTGGAGCCAAGAAAAGTAAAACCACTTAATCATTAAGTAATGAGCTTGTTCATTCATTTATTCAATCGTTTAGCAATCCTACCATCTTCCAGGCCAATGCAGGAAATAACTACGGCAATTTCCTTTTACTCAGAGCTTGTGGTCCAGAGAAAAGATGGGCATCAGAAGAATTCCCTGTGTAAGTGCTATGGAAAGGGGTGTGGCTAAACAAGAAAGAAGCAACCTTGGATTTCTGGGCTGGGGGTAGTGAGTGTATTACAGATTTGCTAAGGAAGGGAAAAGGCTGTCCTACTAGACACAAGTGCATGGGCCAGAGAGGGGCTGCCCGTGAGCCAGGATTCTTCTGGCTGTTGACACGCAAAGGAAGTGAAAAGGAAGTGGCTTGGACAGTAGCCAGGGGCTTTAAGTTTGTGGATATGAAGGGCAGAGGAATATGCTGCCCCACATCAGAAGTACTCAATCACCACAACCCAAGCCACGGGAATTCCACAGGTTGGGTGGCCTGCAGTTCACTGACAGGTGAATCATAAAGAAATGGAAGGGACAGAGGGGAGACCTGGGGATTCTAAGATACTTCGGAGACATGTCAATGTTAAAAAATGGGGAAGAGGAGAGTGGGTGAAGATAAAACCTGGAAGACATTTAAGGAAGTGATACAGGAAGGGGAGTGTTATTTGGTGGGGTGGTGGGTATACAGGGGAGGTTCGTGACTGGGGTGGGGGCAGGTGTTATCAGGTGGCTGATGGTATTTTTATTCTTGACCTGAGTTTTGCCTATCAGAAGAGCAAATATGGGGAAGAAAGTCAGGTGCTATTTAGACATACTGAGTTTGTGATATTCCAACACATCACAGTGGAGATATCCTGGAGCCACTGGAAACATGGGCCTGGAGAGCTTATGGCTGTGCTGAAACAGCCCACAGGGATGCACTGGAATGAAAATGGGAGTACTCTATATTCTAGCAGAATTTTGGGTGAAAAAATCCCACATGAGATTCCCCCAAAGAGATTTATTATATGTTGAATTCTGCTAGATAATGGATAGTTCCACCCATGATGAAGGGCTATATCCTTGCTGTCAGTTCTTTAGTGCCTACAGTGCTGAAAACACCAAACAGTGGCCATTGTTACAAACTACAAGGAGCAAGGTATTTCTTCTCCGAAGAGAGAGCTATAGGTTTCTTTAAAAAAAAAAAAAAAAAAAAATCAGTCATTTCAATATTAGCATCCATGATAGAAAAAAAAAAGTAATCCTATTTTTTTATTTTGCAAGGGACAAAGAAGGAAATTGTGTAGGAGATGAAAGATAAAATAGACCCAACCTTTTTGCTAATTTAACTGCATACTTTCCCCTCCAAACAATAATGCAGTGGGGTGGGACCACTGAGGCCAGCTCTGCTTTAAGTTGCCTAGTGACCCATGGGTCCTGGTCAGCAGGTGTGCTCCACTGGGTATGTTGGAAAATTACCCCAACCAGTGGGCTCCTCACCACCAACAGAGAACCTGCTTCATTGCCTGAGGCATTTGTTTTCCATGCTGTGCAGTTTCTGGCCTTCTCTGGGAGAAACTACCCAGTCTCTTCTTCCAAAACATTTCTAATCTGCACACTTTCCCGTCTCAGCACTAGACCTCATCCAAGCTCCAGGCTTTTCCTGTTGGAAATTTGCATGGAATTCTAGTTATTTCCTGTCTTTAAAAAAAGTTGCTTAAAAATGTTAGTTTCATCTCAGTGCAGTTCACCTTTTCTCTCCTCTTCCCTGCTCTGAAAAGGTCCCAATTCAGAAATAAAAATATAAAAGAGAAAACAGACTTCATCTCAAATTGTGATATATTATGTAAAGAGTTATCAGTTTGATCTGAGATCTCTTTATATAATCAGATTTAAAAATGTAGCTACTTTTCTCAAATATACAGTTAAAACATGAACATCTTCAGTAATATGTAATTATATCACCTCTAAAATTGAGAGCCCTTTCCACAAATTCCTGTAGTGCTCCAACAGTCTTTTTTTTAGTGTGATATAAGTGGTCTGTATTCGAATACACTTTAAACGTCAACAACAAATTAAAAAATGATTCACATTACAGTGCATTTATACATGTCTTTTCATCTTCCAAGCACAGTAAACATTAATTAACCCTGGCTAATTAAAACAGCCACAGTTTACAAATTTACTCATTAATCAGCCTCAAGCATGAAAAGCCTTTCATAATTTTAACCAATTAAATATGGAAATTACTACTTTTTAAATGAAGAGGTCATAAATTCAAGACATGCAGTCCTTTGACTTAAATTTGATAGTATTTTAGAAAGAAACTTGGACAGTTTTTCATATTTGTAGAAGGGAAAGAAAAAAATAAAACTGCCTGGTTGAATTATAGTCCCCCAAAAGATATAGTGAAGGCTTAATTCTTAGTACCTATGACTATGATCTTACTTGGAAATAGGGTCTTTGCAGATATAATCAAAGACAGATGAAATCTTACTCTAGTAATACAGGCCCTCAACCCAGTGAGGAGTAGGTCGGACCCCACTGGGGTGAGGTGGGCTCTGATTATACTGGAGACATACAGACACAGAGGTAAAGGCAAGAACACTCTGTGAGAACAGGCAGAGACCGGAGAGACTTGCATCTACTTGTCAAAGAAATGCCAAGGACTGTCAGCAACACCAGAAACAAGATCAAGAAATGGAAGAGGTTCTTCCCTGGAGCCTTCAGAGGCAGAAAGTCCCCAGAGACACCTTGATTTTGGTCTTCTAGTCTCCAGAATGAGAGAATAAATTTCTGCTGTTTTAGGCCACCCAGTTTGGGGTATTTTGTTATGGCTGCCCCAAGACATTAATATGCCACCCATGTAAGTGATTGTTAACCACCTGCTGATAACCATATCAGGCTATAATAAACACACTGGAGTAGAATGTGGTTTCTTACGGGGCCCTCCATTCAAGGCTGGGATAGGTAGATCAGGTATAGAGCTCTATAATCTGGTAGTCCAATCTAGCCCCACTCATGCGGAGTAAGTGGTGCAGTGGAGACTAAACGATTCCTTTATTTCAGCTCTCAGTTCCTCTCTTCCCTTCTACAGAAAATATCATCCACTTGCCTTTATTGATTATCCATGCCTATGTGTCTTTATCTTGACAGAGTGATGGGAATTTTAGATACTAGTGTCAACTCTTGAGCTCAGCAAGGAAGTGGAAGGGCTTCTGTTTCAAACACTCTGCAAACATAGAGGTCACGTCATATCCTCCCAAGAAGCCAGAAGCTGAGCTGTCCCTGGCAGCATAGTGTGAGGCAGATGCCTGGCAGGTTTCAGGTTTTCCTAATTCGGGGTGATGAAAACCAACCATCTAATGCCAGAAGTGAGCCAATGTCAGACGTACACTCGGTGACTAAACTGAGTGAAGTTGGGACAGCTGGAGTAACTTTGTAAAATTTAGTGTGTCAGTTTCAATTTAGAGTTCACATCCATCAAGTTGGATTTTTAAAAAATTCTCTAGCAGCTTCAGAGTTTTTCTTTTACTCTTGTATGAAACACGGATGAATGGAATAGAATATTTTATAGAATGTGTGTTTAAGAGTAACTTCTAGGTCATTTGTGACCCTTTGGCACAAGGTATGAGGAAAATGTGGTTACTAGTACCTGGTTATGAATTTGTTACACTATAGTTATGCTATCTGGTCTGTTGTTATGCTTTAACACTAAGAGACAAATATAAGAACATGAGTCAATTAGTGACAAACATTTAAAAAATCCATCATATCTCTCCGTGTTAAGTATGTGCTTTTTACATACCGCAGAGGTCTTATGACGTTCCTCAGTTCATCAAGGTAGAGCAAAGGCTGCCAAAGGGAAACCTACTTTCAATGACTTAGGGTACAGAAGCAGGAAAATATCTTCCATGGCTTCCCCTGACTTTCTAAGGACAAAAAACCTGCGTGCACTAAATAGGTGATGATTGAGGAATGCTGAAGAGGGGGTACATCGGATCTATCCAAAGGCACAGTTTAACCAAATGCTAGGGACTGAATTGTGTCTTCCCCTCAAAATGTTATGTTGAAGTACTGGCCACCAATATGACTAAATATGGAGACAGGGCCTTTAAGGAGGTAATTAAAGTTAAATGAGGTCCTAAGAGTGGGGCCCTATTTCAGCAAATTTGGTGTCCTTTATAAGAAAAGGAAGAGGCCACAGAGATCTGTCTTACTCCTTCCGTATGCACACGGAAGGGCCGTGTGAGCGCACAGCCACGTGGCAGCCGTCTGCCTGCCAAGGAGAGGCCTCAGGAAACACCAAACCTGTCAGGATCTTGATCTTGGATTTCCAGCCTCCAGAACTATGAGAAAAAACACCTCTGTTGCTTCAGCCACCTGGTCTGTGGCATTATGATGGTAGCCTAAGCCGACTGAGACACTCCCCTCGTCATACCAGATACAAGGAAGAGCAAAGGTCAGAATAGCTTTTTCTAAGGAATTTTTGTTTCTTCTTTTTTTTTGGGGAAGATGGTAGCTGAAGATGAGAAAATTGTGTAATTTACCAATGGGTATCCAGAGAAGTACAATCAGTTTCTTGTACTGCCTCTTTCACAGAGACAACAAGAAAGTGATTGTTTCAGATGTGACTTAGTTGAGGGTTTGAAAATGTATTTGATCTTTGGGACTTTTCAATTTTCTTTACTTTTTATGGCTATTTGCCAAGGAAGTTCTCAAGTCTTCTCCTCTGCTACCTTCCTTCACTACAGGTAGAGAGAAAAATCCAAGTGACAATTTCCCCATGGGTCTGGGACATTTCCAGTTGTGTGGTCTATTTGCTTTGGGGAAACAAAAGTGGAGTGGCATACGATTTCTGTGCCAAGTCACCATACAAGACATTTTAAGAGGCAAAGGAATATAATTTGCTTTCCTGTGTACTCTGCAAAATACTTATATAATTGGTTAACAGAGTGAGTTGCCTCAGAGGTTCTGCACCTGGATTTGGTTAACTCAGCATGCCTTTTCTTTGTAATTTTTTTGTCACATCCCTAAGAAGAAACATGCTTCTTGAGCTAAAAATGAGGCTCTCTGACAATCCTCCAAGATTCAGCCCCTACCATCTGTCATTTACCATGCTGACAACTCCAGGCATACTTTGTCAAGTTTTCTTTTCATTCCCTATTAAAATAGTATCACTTTGGATTTGAAGAAAGACTAAATGGATAATTTCTTTAAGTAAAATGCCAGGATCAGTAATAGGAAGTGAAGACTAAAGAGGAAGGAAGATTCTGGTAGGCAGTGTAGTGGATTCACAATTTCTAAAAAAGCAAATACAAGAGCCAAGGGGGCAAGTGTTATGAAAGACGGCATTTCCTGATAGATGCCTGCCCTACCTATGCTTGTATTGTTTATTCCTTTTAGATACAGTTAATCAAAGTTAATAAGCAATTTACGCCAATCCCGTTTCATGGCTAATATTGAAGTCTTAACTTGAATAAAACATAGTCACCTATGTAGATTCTTGAATAAAACATACCCACCTATGTAGATTCTCAATGAATCACACCTAAATAGATTCTCAATGAATTTAAGCTCAAAGAATTCACAGCTCTGTAAACAAGCATCACTAGAAATCCACATGGCTAATACCAGAATATATTAATTACCATATGTTCAAGACCAACACAAATATAACCTAATCCTAAAGGAATCCTTACATGTTTGCTGTTTCACAAAAGCATGAGTTTTAAACTTCTGAACATTTAAGAATAACCTGGAGGTATGGAAAATGCAGATTTTTGTAGGTCAGAGATGGGACCCAGGAATCTCTATTTTTCACCAGACTTCCAAGTTACTTTGCTTCACCTGGCCCCAGCAACACATTAAGGAACAATGGCTTTCATTGTTGGTATAACAATTTCCACAGAGAAGTACAGTGCATGAACTCTTTGGTGCTTTTCACATCCAAGGACTTACAGTAAGTACCAAAGCCCAAGACAGCAAATGCCAGATACTCTCCACCTACTGGCTGATGGCAAAAAGGTGCTGAGACCACGTAAGACAGTGGAGAGAGCTCAAGCTACAAGCTATTAAGTCAATCAACTCATCATACTAGCCTGCCCTGTATTAGTGGGTTCCAAGGACCCCAAGCCCAGATTAACGCAGCCTTATATAAAATAACACCCAGAATTAGTCTTTGGCAGAGTGCTCCCAATACCTTTCTAATATGACTATTTTCTTTTTTTGAAGAAAAAACATTATACTTTTTCACACCCAAGTATTTGAAGGCTTGATTCTATTTCTCAAGTGTTTTGCAAGACATGTTGAACCCCTTGGGCCTTGACCATTTTTATAGCACACTCACAGGCTCTGTTGACCAAGCACTTAGTCACCAAGAATCTTTAATCTGAAAACTAAGGTTTGATGCCACTCTCCTGTTCTCTTGAGGTGTTGGCACCAGCATGGAAACAGGTTTACACTGGATGTGGGAAGGGACCCATCTCTTCATTTCACATCAGGAAGATCTAGAAAGCAAAGTCTCTCCTGTATTTTCATATAATATTTGATCTACATAGGGACACCATGTTAATCAACAAGCTATTTAGGCCTTCTTGTTTTTGATACCAAGTATCTTTTAGTAAGCCCAAACCGTCTCACCTTAATTTCTCTTATACCTGAACAAGGTACTTAGGTATAAGACGGCTTCTCCATTAAGATGGAAAGAAGGCAATCAAGTATCAAGAAACTGGTTTTCTGACAAAAACAATGCAAGAGAAATGAGGCAGAGACTCAGCCTATAGGCTCCCAATACGTTCTGGCAGGGCCTAAATACTGGGTTAGAAAGATACTTCCTGTAGCCCCCACCTATTCGTACTTGTCTTGAAACAACTTCTTTTGTCCACTTTCCTTAAGATCACTGACATTTCCAGTAGCAGTCTGGAAACTGTCCAGTTTGAATCTTAGAAGAAAAGTGAGGGACTATTCTATTATGGTTACCATCCTCAAAAAAACTCTTCAACTTGGTTGGTTTGCTCTAAATGTTCATTCTCAGTATTAAAAAAAATGCTAAGAACTTCTAGAACTTATTTTGATATACATCAACTAACCTAAGAGGCAGGAGAAGAAGGGAGCAATAGTATATCAGGAAGTAGCTTCTTCCTTTTTACCAGAAGTACAGAGAAACTGAGAATTCTAAGGTTACAGTAGAATATAAAGTCTTGGAAGAAGAAAACAGAGAGGGGCCAACACTTTCACTTGTTATTTAGACAGGTGGCTTAGCCTAGCCCATTTGCACCTGGTTTCTTGAAATGTTGCATTTCCAACCAGCATCACATACTGCAATTTTCCTGTAATTTTAGGGGCACTGAACCCCAACTTGAGAAAAATATAAAGGAATCTCAGAAAGGGAAGCTGAGTCGACTGAACATCATTTGCCCTTCCTTTACAGACATTTTAAAGGTAGTAATGCTTATGAAGAAATATAAACAGTACTGAGGAGAATCAAGTTACAAGCAGAAGTGCTTCTCACCACAGGTGTGCCAGTGTATCTAAGCAATATGGTGCTAAATTAGAATAGCCTGTGTATTTTATTAGACAGAGTAAAGTTGTCCTACAAAAAGATTACACCCATACATTGATCAGTAGCTTTTGAAAGTTCTGTTTCACTTACCCTTATTCATGACAAAGTATGACAGATTTTTATAAACTATTAAATTTGATAATTAAAAAAATGACATTCTGTTCTATATAATCATGAGGTATGCATCCTTTTCATCTATGATTAATCAGCAATTATGTACCTTTTTCTGTGAATTGGAGCTGTTATATTTTATGAATTAATCAAACAATAATTCATTTACATTTTCACGTTAAACATCTTTTGTGGCATATAGTTTTTATCTTTGGATTTAGACATAACTGTATAGGTAAATCTAATTGGCTTATTGGGGTGCTAGAACATATCCTTGCCTATTTATTAACTTTTCATAAGATGAATGTACTCTAAGTCAGTAATTCTCAAAGTTTACATGCATTAGTGTCAACTGGACAGTTTGTTAAAAGAAAGGCTGCTGATGCCCATGTGGTGTTGCTGATTCAGGAGATCAGGGGTAGAACTAGACAATGTGTATTTCTAACATGTTCCCAGGGAATACCGACACAGCTGGCCCAAAAACCACACTTTGAGAACCACTGCTGTAACTGAAGCATTCCTTGAAGACAGGAATTTGTAACTACATATACTTAATAATTTGTTTCAGCAGCTACAAATGCATGACTATTAGAATCTCCCCAAGCAGATTCTAAATTATCTGAGTAGGGAAAATTGTGCCCTGTACCTGTGGTATATCTGGTGATGGGTGTAGGATCTGGAATATGGCAGGCATTTAATACTTACTGAAGATCTAACATTCTTAATTCTTGGATCCCCTTGCTATTCACAATGGCAATGATTTATACTCTCAGAGAGCCTACAATTAATATATGGTAATTAGTGACATGTACATGTGAAAGCAATAGACACATGTAAGATATAAAGTACATGATCAGATTAAATTCTTTTTCTTTCCTCTTCTATTCCCTTTTCTAACTATATCTGAGTGGCAAGAAATGAACTGTGACTCCATAATCATGAAAATGATTCCCCACCTTGGACTGGGAGACAAGCTAATGATGTGTATGATTTGAAGGGCTTCGGCCACTGACATTCACAGAGCTAAATCCTTTATGCCTGACCTGTCGCAAATGATTAAGCCTTGGCTGAGAATTATTACCTTTCAGAGAAATTTTTGCTGTCTGCACAGAAAAATCTAACAGCAATCCTATAGAAGGAGGCATGGTTGGTGTCATTTTTCATGGGTTGGGATATGATTTCTATACAAATGTGACAAAAATGCATAGTGATCTGATGTTTATATCCTTTATAAACACCTTAACATTGACATAAGTGCTTGGAAAGCATCTTATTTCTCAGTCACATATGCTAAAAGAGGGACATTTCTTGCAGCCACAACATTTTCAAAGCAAAGTTCCTGAAGCTGAGTAAATAGCTTCCATGTCCCAGATCTGTTTAACTTGGTGTCAGCAGAGAGGCAGGCAAACACCACAGGGCACACAGACATCAGAACAGATTTGGTCTTAGTCTTGTTGACCAGATGTATGACCTTGGGTGTATGATAGTTTCTCAAAGCCTATGATGACACGGCTGAGCCAGTTGAAAACTATGGTTCCCTCTTCTCTAATAATCTTCAGTGAGTGATGGCAGAAGTAAGGAATAACTGTTAGATGATACTACCTAATGCCAAGAGACATGGCAACCAACATGGCTCAGCTTAACGATTGCAGCCTCTCTCTCAACTGTATTTATCCAAAGTCTCCCCAAGCAGATTCTAAATTATCTGAGTAGGGAAAATTGTGCCCTGTACCTGTGGTATATCTGGTGATGGGTGTAGGATCTGGAATATGGCAGGCATTTAATACTTACTGAAGATCTAACATTCTTAATTCTTGGATCCCCTTGCTATTCACAATGGCAAGTGATATGAAAATATACATTTCTTTTATGGTAGTAAGATAGGTTAATACAAACCTTACTATTTTAACCATTTTTAAGTGTAGCATTCAGTGGCGTTAAGTGCATTTATAATGTTGTGCAACCATTACTACCACCCATCTCTAGAACTTTACCTTCCCAAACTAAAACTCTGTACCCATTAACCACTAACTGACAATTGCCATTCCACTTTCAGTCTCTATGAACTTACTACTTTAGACACCTCATGCAGTGGAATAGAAAATATGGAATGCTTCATGACTTTGTACCTCATCCCTGTGTAGGAGCCATGTCAATCTTTTCTGTATTGTTCCAAACTGAGTGTCCATGCTGCTGAAATGAGCACTGTACTTGTGAGATGCTCGAATAGTCCCTTATGAGTTACTAGAGTGGTGACTGAGAACTGAGGTGTATACCTGGTGATATCTCAGTGACAATGATAGCTTTCTTTTTATTTGGCAAAAGCTGTCTGATATTAGAAAACTTTAACAATTTAAAAATTATAACATGAACTATATTCACAAAGATTCATATATAAAAATTTTACAAAACTGCTTTTTGGTACCATTGGAAACTCATGAACAGCAGAAAGCAAATGTGATCTGGTCACAGTTGAACGTAAGAAAATACATAACATGTACAATAGTCAAAAATAAAGAAGAAAATTTTAATGTAATAAAGAAAGGTCACGTTATGAATGATTAACACTTTCAAGTCCATCTACATCCCCGGTACCTGCCTTATAGTGCATGCTGTACCTGAGAGGCCATGCCTGGCAACTATCCCTTCTATCAAATATACTGACTATCATTTGAGACTCATTTGCTTCTTTCAAGGCCCAGTAATCATCAATGAAATGAGGGCAGGTTTTTGCAAAAGAGTAACTAATTTAGAATTTCAAACAGCACTCTCTCTCAACCTCCTCCACTCTTGCCTGTTAAAACCCAGAAGATGAAATTTGGTCGGCTTCTAGAGTTTCCTAAAAAAAAAAAGGTCTGAAATACTAATAAGCATAATCGTATTAATATCTTACGTTCCCTTGTGCACTTCCAGCTCTCCACTTCTCAGGCCCCACAAGTTCCTTCTTGACTCAGTAAAGCTTCAGAAGCAACTCATTAGAGCCTCAGAGCCTCACTTCACTATTACAGCCTCAGGAAGAGAAGCAATGAATAGTCTGCCAAGGCCTGGCCGCTCAGGCTATTCATTGCTTCTCTTCCTGAGGCTGTTGCTTCTGAGATGCACGAAACCTGCAGATGCCCCTTCTTCCTTCCCTAAGGTGACAATGTCTCTGATTTCTATTGGCTTTAGAGCAGCTTTATCAAGGTCAGTGTTAAAATGGAAGCTAAACACATAGTTTGTCCATCTGCTCTCAGAGGCTTGGCAGACTCATCCAAATGCTACCCCAAATAAAGGTAGAGATACAGAGACATGCAGAAGACAACACAAGTAGTCACTATTTGCTTTTTCACCGAAGTAATAAGATTTAACTCATGCTTTCATAAACACATATAAACTAATAATATTTATAAAAAACTAAATACATTAAGTAGTCTATTTTAAGTAAATTGTTTTAGGCCAACCTGTCAATAGTACTTGAAGCTAAGTAACACTGCGGCCTTTGCCCTTTGGCTCCTTGTTTTTCCCATGAAGCCCAAAAGACTCTGAGTATGTTCTGATTCATACTGAGTCAACGTTTTTTTGGACACATGCCTCATAATTTGGAATAGGTTAACAGGCTGATCTCCTATTTTGGTGAGATCTTATACCCCACCGTCTATGACTTACTTTCTAAAGCAGCCCATATTACATGGGATGGGATATCAGTTAACAGAGTAATGGGGCTTGCCAAATAAATTTCAGTATTTGCTTCTGAGCTGAACAAGAGGCAAATTAACATTCCTTCCAAACCATCTCACATGCAAACACATTCATCTCCTTCCCAGTTATTCTTTGTGGAAATATATTTCAAAATTAATCTCAATTTGAATTAATCTCTATATTCAGAGTGGCAGATCTGCTGTGACTTTCTCCTCCTCTTTTAAAATAGGAACTTTGAGATTTTTTGTTTTGGGAAGATGGTGGCATGAGTAGGGCAGTGGAAAGCTCCTCCCAAAACCATATATATTTTTGAAAATACAACAAATAAAACTATGCCTAACAGAGAGACCAGAGGATACAGTACAACAGACAGGCTACATCTACATCTGTGAGAACTCAGCATCTCACGAAGGGGGTAAGATACAAGTGGTGGCCCGGCGGGACCTGAGCGCTCCCCCTCCCCAGCCCACCAGTGGGAGGAGAGGAGTCAGAGCTGGGAGGGAGAGGAAGTGCAGGACTGCCAAATACCCAGCCCTAGTCATCCACACCAGGAGCGCAGATATACATTGCATGGTGTGCTGAATATAAGGGAAACAGAAAAGTAAAATATGCCAGCGGTCCCTGTAGCCGGCTCCCCTGGGATAAAAGAAAAGTGAGTGCTTTTTGAAAGTCTTAAAGGAACAGGGGCCTCACAGCTGGATGGAATCATCCTGGCACACACAGCCCAGCAGCTGGGAATCCCAGAGAACTCTGGGAGCCCTAACCCCCTGGGTGGCAATGCAGCCCTGAAGCCCCTCATGGCGATACACAGCCTGCTGTTCATTCCCCCTCCTGCTTGACCCTGGCAGAGCAACCTGGGAGTGGTTGCGCCAACAGCAGCCGCTCAGAGCCTCCCCCCATCATGCAGCCACCTGGGAAAGATCCAGGGCCATCGCCAGGGCGCAGCTGGCTGGGGCAGGGTGCTAAGGGGCGCTGTTCTTGTAGGACAGCACACCCAGTGCGCCTGCCTCTCCCCTGCATGACTCTGGGATGCTCTGAGGGCTGCCCCTGCTGTGCGGGTAACCGGCACAGGCAGCAGAGAAGGGCAGGGTGACCAGCAAGCAGGAAGGGACTTTGTTTTCCCAGCTAACACATGTGCTACCTGCCTACAACTACCTGTATCTCCATGAAAAGGCAGAATAATTTGGTCCAGTCCAGAATCACCCAGACAATCCCTGAGAGAGGCCATGGGGAGACAGATTTAACCAATCCTCCTGAAAAATAATTCAAAATAAAGGTCATAACCATGCTGATGGACCTGCAGAGAAATATCTAAGAGCTAAAGGATCAAGTTGGGAGGGAGAATACAGAAATAAAACAATCTTTGGAAGGACTTAAGAGCAGACTGGATGAGGTGCAAGAGGCTGTTAATGGAATAGAAATTAGAGAACAGGAATACAGAGAAGCTGAGGCAGAGAGAGATAAAAGGATCTCCAGCAATGAAAGACTATTAAGAGAACTGTGTGACCAATCCAAAAGGAACAATATCTGCATTATACGGGTACCAGAAGAAGAGGAGAGAGAAAAAGGGATAGAAAGTGTCTTTGAAGAAATAAATGCTGAAAACTTCCCCAAACTGGGGGAGGAAATAGTTGCTCAGACCATGGAAGCACACAGATCTCACAACACAAGGGACAAAGGAGGACAACACCAAGACATATAATAATTAAAATGGCAAAGATCAAATACAAAGACAGAGTATTAAAGCAAGCCAGAGAGAGAAAAAAGGTCACCTACAAAGGAAAACCCATCAGGTTATCATCAGACTTCTCAACAGAAACCTTACAGGCCAGAAGAGAATGGCATGATATATTTAATGCAATGAAACAGAAGGGCCTTGAACCAAGAATACTGTATCCAGCACGATTATCATTTAAATATGAAGGAGGGATTAAACAATTCCCAGACAAGCAAAAGATGAGGGAATTTCCTCCCACAAACACTTCTACAGGATGTTTTATAGGGACTGCTCTAGATGGAAGCACTTCTAAGGCTAAATAGATGTCATTAGAGAAAATAAAACCACAGCAAAGAAAGCAGACCAACCAAAGACTACCTAAAGGCAAAAAATAAAATCAACTACCCACAAAAGCAGTCGCAGGAAACACAAAAGAGTACAGATTAAAACACCTAATATATAAAGAATGGAGGAGGAGGAATGAGAAGGGAGAGAAATAAAGAATCATCAGATTGTGTTTATAATAGCTTAATAAGTGAGTTAAGCTAGACAATTAGATAGTAAAGAAGCTACCCTTGAACCTCTGGTAACCATGAATCTAAAGCCTGCAATGGCAATAAGTACATATCTTTCAATAATCACCCTAAATGTAACTGGACTGAATGCACCACTCAAAAGACAGAGTAATAGAATGGATAAAAAAGCAAGACCCATCTTATGCTGCTTATAAGAGACACACCTCAAACCCAAAAACATGCACAGACTAAAAGTCAAGGGATGGAAAAAGATATTCCATGCAAACAACAGGGAGAAAAAAGCAAGTGTTAGAGTACTAGTATCAGACTAAATAGACTTCAAAACAAAGAAAGTAACAGGAGATAAAGAAGGACATTACATAATGATAAAGGGGTCAGTCCAACAAGAGGATATAACCATTATAAATATATATATGCACCCAAGACAGGAGCACCAGCATATGTGAAACAAATACTAACAGATCTAAAGGAGGAAATAGAATGCAACGCATTCGTTCTAGGAGACTTCAACACAGCAATCACTTCAAAGGACAGATCCACCAGACAGAAAATAAGTAATGACACAGAGGCACTGAACAACACACTAGAACAGATGGACCTAACAGATATCTACAGAACTCTACACCCAAAAGCAGCAGGATGCATATTCTTCTCAAGTGCACATGGAACATTTTCCAGAATAGACCACATATTAGGTCACAAAAAGAACCTCAGTAAATTCAAAAAGACTGAAATTCTACCAACCAACTTTTCAGACCACAAAGGAATAAAACTAGAACTAAATTGTACAAAGAAAGCAAAAAGGCCCACAAACACATGGAGGTTTAACAACATGCTCCTAAATAATCAATGGATCAATGACCAAATTAAAATAGAGATCAAGCAATATATGGAGACAAATGACAACAGCACAGAGCCCCAACATCTGTGGGACATAGTGAAGGCAGTCTTAAGAGGAAAGTAGATAGCAATCCAGGCCTGTTTAAAGAAGGAAGAACAATCCCAAATGAGTAGTCTAATGTCACAATTATTGGGATTGGTAAAAGAACAAATGAGGCCTAAGGTCACCAGAAGGAGGGACATAATAAAAGTGAGAGAAGAAATAAATAAAATTGAGGAGAATAAAACAATAGAAAAAAATTTAATGAAACCAAGAGCTGGTTCTTCGAGAAAATAAAGAAAATAGGCAAGCCCCTAGCCAGACTTATTAGGAGAAAAAGAGAATTTACAGACATAAACAGAATCAGAAATGAGAAAGGAAAAATCACAATGGACTCCACAGAAACATAAAAACTATGAAAATCTGTATGCTAACAAACTCGAAAACCTAGAAGAAATGGACAACTTCCTAGAAAAATATAGCCTTCCAAGACTGACCAAGGAAGAAACAGAAAGACTAAACAGACCAATTACCAGCAATGAAATTGAAGCGGTAATCAAAAAACTACCCAAGAACAAAACCCCCAGGCCAGAAGGATTTACTGTTGATTTTATCAGACTTACAGAGAATACATAATACCCATTCTCCTTAAAGTTTTCCAAAAAATAGAAGAGGAGGGAATACTTCCAAATTCATTCTATGAAGCCAACATCACCCTAATACCAAAACCAGGCAAAGACCCCACCAAAAAAGAAAATTACAGACCAATATCCCTGATGAACATAGATGCAAAAATACTCAACAAAATATTAGCAAACAGAATTCAAAAATACATCAAGAAGATCATACACCGTGATAAAGTGGGATTCATCCCAGGGATGCAAGGATGGTACAACATTTGAAAATCCATCAACATCATCCACCACATCACCAAAAACAAGGACAAAACCACATGATCATCTCCACAGATGCTGAAAAAGCATTCAACAAATTCAACATCCATTCATGATAAAAACTCTCAACAAAATGGGTATAGAGGGCAGTACCTCAACATAATAAAGGCCATATATGAAAAACCCACAGCTAGCATTATACTTAACAGCAAGAAGTGAAAGCCTTTCCTCCAAGATTGGGAACAAGACAGGGATGCCCACTCTCCCCACTATTATTCAACATAGTTCTGGGGTCCTAGCCATGGTAATCAGACAAAACAAAGAAATACAAGTCATCCAGATTTGTAAAGAAGAAGTCAAACTGTCACTATTTGCAGATGACATGATATTGTACATAAAAAACCCTAAAGACTCCATTCCAAAAATACTAGAACAAATATCTGAATTCAGCAAAGTTGCAGGTTACAAAATGAATACCCAGAAATCTGTTGCTTTCCTATACACCAGCAATGAACTAGGAGAAAGAGAAATCAGGAAAAAAATTCCATTCACAATTGAATCAAAAAGAATAAAATACCTAGGAATAAACCTAACCAAGGAAGTGAAAGACCTATATTCTGAAAACTACAAGAGAAATTAAAGAGGACACTAACAAATGGAAACTCATCCCATGGTCTTGCCTAGCCAGAATTAATACTGTCAAAATGGCCATCCTGCCCAAAGCAATCTACAGATTCAATGCAATCCCTATCAAAATATCAACAGCATTCTTCAATGAACTGGAAGAAATAGTTTTAAAATTCATATGGAACCACACAAAAGACCCTGAATAGCCAAAGCAATCCTGAGAAGGAAGAATAAAGCAGGGGAGATCTCCCTTCCCAACTTCAAGCTCTACTACAAAGCCACAGTAATCAAGACAATATGGTACTGGCACAAGAACAGACCCACAGACCAGTGGAACAGGAATGACAGTCCAGATATTAACCCAAACATATATGGTGGTCAATTAATATATGATAAAGGAGCCATGGACATACAATGGGGAAATGACAGCCTCTTCAATAGCTGGTGTTGGCAAAACTGGACAGCTACATGTAAGAGAATGAAACTGGATCATTGTCTAACCCCATACACAAAAGTAAATTCGAAATGGATCAAACACCTGAATGTAAGTCAAGAAACCATAAAATTCTTAGAAAAAAACATGAACAACTTCTTCATGAACGTATCTTCCCAGGCAAGGGAAACAAAAGCAAAAATGAGCAAGTGGGACTATATCAAGCTGAAAAGCTTCTGTACAACAAAGGACACCACCAATAGAACAAAAAGGCATCCAACAGTATGGGAGAATATATTCATAAATGACAGAGCTGATAAAGGGTTGACATCCAAAATATATAAAGAGCTCACTCACCTCAACAAACAAAAAGCAAATAATCCAATAAAAAAATGGTCAGAGAAGAAGAAATTCAGATGGCCAGCACACACATGAAAAGATGCTCCACATCGCTATTCATCAGAGAAATGCAAATTAAAACCACAATGAGATATCACCTCACACCAGTGAGGATCGCCACCATCCAAAAGACAAACAACAACAAATGTTGGTGAGGTGGTGGAGAAAGAGGAACCCTCCTACATTGTTGGTGGGAATGTAAACTAGTTCAACCATTGTGGAAAGCTGTATGGATGTTCCTCAAAATGCTCAAAATAGAAATACCATTTGACCCAGGAATTCCACTCATAGGAATTTACCCTAAGAATGCAGCAGCGCAGTTTGAAAAATGTATATGCCCCGTTATGTTTATCGCAGCACTATTTACAATAGCCAAGAATTGGAAGGAATCTAAGTGTTCATCAGTAGATGAATGGATAAAGAAGATATGGTACATATACACAATGGAATATTATTCAGCCATAAGAAAACTAATCCTACCATTTGCAACAACATGGATGGAGCTACAGGGTATTATGCTCAGTGAAATAAGCCAGGCAGAGAAAGACAAGTAGCAAATGATTTCACTCATTTGTGGAGTATAAGAACAAAGAAAAAACTGAAGGAGCAAAACAGCAACAGAACCCAAGAATGGACTAACAGTTACCAAAGGCAAAGGGACTGGGGAGGATGGGAAGGAAGGGAGGGGTCATTATGATTAGCATGTATAATGAGGCGGGTGCACACGGAGGACTGTACAACACAGAGAAGACAACTAGTGACTCTACAGCATCTTACTACGCTGATGGACAGAGACTGTAATGGGGTATGTGGGGGGGACTTGGTGATGGGGGGAGTCTAATAAATATAATGTTGCTCATGTAATTGTAGATTATTGATACAAAAAAAAAATAGGAACCTTGAAGACAGATTCTTGTGAAAAGCAAAATAACCAGCTCTTCTTCCAGTCTAAAATCACTGGTTGTTCCCAAGACTACCAAAAAAAGAAAAAGAAAAAAAATATCAGGACACATCTGCTGTAAGGTTCCATGCCAGGAAATAAAATCTAGTAGCCACTGCTGTGGTGTGACTTCACTCCCCAGTCACTGTAGTTACTAAGGATTTCTTTTGGATTTTGATTTGAATTAGGGGGCCATACGTAAGGACTAGGGGTTAGGAAAATACTCTAGAACCACCGTGGATCATCATGGGATCAGCAGAACCTGGTGGGGGAGGTACCACCTCAGGATTCATTTGCCCATCCAGCTGTGGAGCCCATGAACACTAGAACAAGAATGGTCTAAAAACAGGCAAAAACTACTGATGTGTAAGTCATCATAATGTAAGGAAAGCTCCCAATCTCACCAAAATTTGGAGTAAAAGGGTACAGTGTCATAAATCAATTTTCTTGCTACTTCTAAACATTAACCCTCTTAAATGGAGCCAAAATGTTATCATCTCATAGTGGGTATGTATTCAAGTAGTTACAGTGTTTACAAAGCTTCACTAAAAAAATTAATAGTCCTCAAATGGATCTATATAGCCAAAACAACCCCTACTTTCAACTACCTTTTTTTGCATTAATGAGGAAAAAAGACCCTAAAATTATATGGAAAAGCAAGGGACCCCAAATAGTCAAAGCAATCTTGAAAAAAAAAGGTGGAAGTCTCACACTTCCCAATCTCATAACTTACAATAAAGGTACAAAAATCAGAACAGTGTGGTATTATAATAGAGATAAGCATACAGATGAAAAGAATAGAATTGAGAATCAAGAAATATGTAGTTAACCATATATCACTGGTTAACTGATTTTTGACAAGGTTCTGAGATCATTCAAGACAGAGAGAATAGTCTTTTTAAACTAGTGGTGCTGGGACACTGGCTATCCAAATGCAAAGAATGAAGCTGGACCCTGTCCTCATACCACATATAAAAACGAATTCAGTATCAACCAAAGATCTGGTAAGAGCTCAACTATAAAACTCTTAGAAATATAGGTATAAATCTTTTGACGGTGGCTTGAGCAATGGTTCTTATGTATAATATTAAGGCACAATAACAACAAAGTTGATATATTGGACTTCAAAGTTTAAAAATTTTGCTAGTTAAAAGATAGCAAGAAAGTGAAAAGACAACCTACAGAAAGGGAGAAAATATTTTCAGATCAGATATTTGATAAGAAACTAGTAGCCAGAGTGGAATAAAGGACTCTTACAACTTAATAATAAGCAGGGCAAACACCCAATTAACAAATGGGCAAAAGATCTGAATAGACACCACTTATATATTTATTTAGGCTGAAAAATAATCCACGGTGAGCCACTGCAATGGCATGAAGTGAACAGTGTGGTTGATATTTACATCATCTAATAATTGCTAGTGTGAACTGGACCCCAAGAAGTAGGATCAACACACCACACTGAATTCCATATTAATGTCGAAAGTTTGTCTGTCACAATAGTAGAGATTATGCTTATCTGTTTTAAATGAAATCTTCTGATATTCATTTCTTCTAGAAAGTGTATTCTTTTAATATTGCTAAAGGATTGACTTTCCCTTTAAAATTATGGGCTAGAAACAAAAAATACTTGCCAGGAGGGAAAACCATAAAAATTATTCAGGAAAACGACATCAGTTTTCCTGAATGTCGTTTTCCTGAATAACTTACATGTCAACAATTTACCAATTTAAGAGTGATTTCCACAGATCATCTGAATGACACACTATGTTTACAGACTAAATAACTAAGCTCTTAAGAAAGAAAAAGACAGCTTAAACATCATGTAAAAAAAAGTGCAGAAAGCTAAAAGTATACGAAACACTAAACTAATGGGTATGGGCAAGTTAAACACTAACGCTGTAACCTACTGAAGACTGTTTACAGACCAGTTGAGCCTGAGGTTATGAACTCACTGGTGTTGACAGGTTTGGATCTTGCTGTTTAGAGACATATCAACATGGCAGTCAAAGCATCAGAAAACTAAGGTGCTACTGTCATAATATACTTTCCCACTTTGAAGATAAAATGCTTATATGTAGGTTCACTTGACAATATATTTCTCATCGTCATTTCTCAGTAGTAATGAATGTTCCATTCTGTTAGTCCAGCAAGTGTTGTAAATATCCTATAAACCTAGATTACTTTGCATTCATTAAATCAAAAAATCAATAGGTTTATTAGGAACACTAAATGGAAACACTGTCTTTGAAAGAACATGCTGTATTTTTCCCAAAGAGCAGAACATTTTATCAAGAGGCCACAGTAAAATTATAATAATAAGTTATAAGCATTCTTTCATTAGCATGAGTTTCTTGATATCTTGCCACGTATTTCAATTCTACCCCATTCACTCTGGATTTGCTCAGTAAGAGATCCTTCCAACATATGGTTTATAATAATTCATGTTTTTATTGATTTTGAATGCTAAAGGAAAAAAAAACCCAGTGTGTGAAACAATCACGCCTTCCTTCCCTCTTTCCTTCCTACTGCCTTTCTCATTAATTGTTCTTTACAGAATTTTGAAGCACCCAACTCTAAACTGTGAACTACAAAATTTTTAGCTTTGAGGTGGCTGCAAAATGAAGCACTTTGATAAATAACCTCAGCGCTGACAGAAAGAGTATAAGAGAATCCCTTTAGCATAGGTTTAAGGAAGAACACAAAGGGCAAAAACTCCCCAGCATTTTGAAATAGCAATCCGACCAAGCAGAGGTTGAACTGAACAGTAGAGATGAAGGATCCCTGCCTTTTTGAAGGGTTAAAAATGATTAAGACAGAGTATGGACCCTGAAGAGGAAATAAAAAATCTATGATTTGTTGAATAAAAGAAGGAAAGCTCTAAACAAGCTATTTTAAATGAATAGAGTGATTTTTTTCCCCTTCCAAAAACGTTGTTTTCCTTTTAGTCTTTCTTTGCAAGTAAACTTCATAATCTGCATGCAAATAGCTTTTCTGTTTTTAAAAAAAGGAAAAATTCAATAATAAATAACTGTGCCAGGAACTTGCACCTGCTAATTCAAACTGAACTGAAAAATTATTATAAAAGAAAATGCAAGCTTTTATCAAACTAATAGAGCAGTTTTGATAATTCATACTTACTGGTGAAGCAAGTCAAATCAATACCCTTAGACTCTGGCTGATGGGACACCCAAACCAAGCAATATAATAAATCAAGTATCTAAGTATGTGAATGGATTTATTCATTTGTACTTCAATTTATTACAGAAAAAAAGGTACGTGAATTGGGCAATAACCAAACAGCAGAAGGTCAAAGAAATGATATGACAAAATTATAAAATGTTATTAACAAGTACTTCTAACTCTGTTTTGTTCTTTGTTACCTTTACCAACTGCACCCATTTTGTCGGCTTGATCAATTACAGATTTAGAAAAGGTTGTGGCTGAGGAAAGACTGGTTTGGTACCACAATGTACCATTAGGTACTAATGAAGAAGCTCAGGGTGGGGCTCCAGGGTTTGAAGGAGTCCACTTGATGAACCTAAGGACCATCTACCTTGCAGTCTGGGGATTTGCTTCAGCTCTGCCTCCCTTTACTAATACCTACAAGTACTAGATCCTCTGCTGGACTCAGAGGATGCAGATGACCAAGATATACCCAGAGGAGCTGCAAGGATGGGGCAGCAGTGGTTGGTGGGACATGTAAATAAATACCTCAATACTAAGTAGAATATGCTTTTAGATATGGACACATGGTGCTTTAGAGGTTAAATAGAAGAAAATTCCACCCGAGAGAGGAGAATGTACAGCAGACGGAGCATGGAATTTGGACTCAGGCAGACCTTGGCCCCAATTCCCTTCATTATCTGTTAAGGGCAAGTTAGTGACCTCTCCCTGAAGTTCAGTTTCTTCAATTATAAACTGAGGGTGCTATCACTGAATTCAATAGGGTTGTCACAAGCTTGTATGTTGCATTCGTGTAAAGTACAGGAAAGTCCTATTTTAGGTGGGCAGTGCCAGAGGGCTCAGCTCTGTGAGTGGGATGTAGGATGAATATCAGTTGCACTTTTCCCCTAAACCACCTGCCACATATGTATGTGGTGTCCCTAGACCTCAAGGGTGAACTTTCATACAGACCCATCAACACCATCGTAACAGACATTCACTGGTTTGCTATAAGGCTGTGACTTGAAAGGCTCGCAAAGCAAATTAGTCAAGGATTTATAGGAACATGGACATTTCATGTACTGAAGGATGCCACTTTTAAAGCAAGGAAGAACTACATGCACGTTTTATTTGTATTTTAGCAGGGAACTTGGGCAGTCCTAAAGAGGAAGCAATGGATTCGGGATTTACTGGAGTTCACAGTAAAGCAGCAAAAACTGATGGGATTCCTCAGGAAAGCACAGTGGATAAAAAGGCTGAGCCGGAATTCACTGGCATGGTGAATCTATGCTCTGGCCAGTTAACACTTCACTGTTCTCACAACTTTATGCCAATTCCCACTTTTGCTCTGCCTTCTTTCTTCTGTGGCTAGCTTCTTCTTCGTTTTGGTTCATTACAGAGAATTCTCTCCTAATAGGAGCATAAATTAATGAAGCAGATGTATCACTATGGCACTAAAGACATTGTCAGTTCCTCAGACTGGTAAAAACCCTTCATATCTCAGGAGCAACTGTTACCCACATTTAATAAAACTATTGTATTTATCCAATCAAAATTATTCTATGTACAGAAACAAACATAAACTGCCTGCATTTATAAGCACTTGTAGGTAGTTTCAGATCTTGGCCTTTTGCCAGCAGCTGAATTCTCATATCCTTATTTGCACTGAATTGACTCGAAACCTAAAGTCTGATTATATATAAAAGACAACTGCAAATCAGACTCATGATAACACATTTAGTCAGAAACTATTAGAGAATAAGACATGAACTGTAAGAAATTTGTGACAATTCTATTTAGAAAATAAGCTAACACAGAAAAGAGAAAACACAACTTCTTTTATGGGACTTCAAACATGCAAAAGTAAAGAGAATATTTCAAAGAATTCCCACTCAGCTTATATACTACTCAGCTAAAACACTTAGCACCCATGGCAGACCCTGTTTCAACTACATCCAGCTTTAAAAGTGAGTTATTTTAGCTTTGGTGTTAGGAGCTCAAATGGTACACAGGTCTATTTAATGGAAGTTCATTAATGCAAGCTTCTCTTTATATAGGAAACAACCATTTAAAAAATGGAGGCAAGATTTTTTTTAGAAAAGATTATCTTTCAGGATTTGGTGTCTACTATATTGAGAAAGACAAAAACATTAAAGAAAAAAACATGCTCTTAATCCATCTTAATAGTTAACCTTTTCTTGCAGAAAAAAATTCCATGATTTGAATTATCTGACTATCCTCCTGGTCACAGAGATTTGATGTATACTGTGTGGACCTCTTCTTGGGCATTTTGCAACACTTGAGATGCCTGAATCACCATCTGTTCTGTGTAAGTGTGACTCATTAGTGGCCACTGTTTTCAGTAGCATCTTGCTGGATAAAAGTACTGATAATTTAATTAGAAGGAGTCAACCATAATCATTGGGTGAGAGTGGAATATTAGTCATCAACTTTCTAGTCCTTTGCAGTGGCTTATTCCTCTATAGTTTGGTATTTCTGACAACACCTCAGTTGATGTTGTCGCTTGCTGAAGGAGCTGGTATGGTATGGAGGAAGAGGAGTAGGGTAATAGGGTCCCACTCTCACCTGACCACTGACCTTATTACACCATCTTTGCAGTCCCATTCCCTTCTATGGGCCTCCATTTCTCCATGGGGGGATTTGGAGTGAATGGTTCTCAGACTATCTGGGACATATGGTGTTCTACGTCTGTGTTTCCAGCTGTAAAGTAGGCATTTTACAATTGTGGTGGACTCATGCTAAGGAGACCCCCTGGTCCCCACCTGCTGGTATCCATGATTTGCATAACCCCCCTCGAATGTGGGCAGGGCCTGTAATTTGTTTTGAACCAAACATAGGCTAAGATGAGGCAAAGATGATGGGATGCTATTTCTATGACTAATTACGTGAGATGTATTAACAGTTTTTCTAGAAGACTCTTTCCCTTGTTGCCTTTCACAAACAAATGGCCATGTTGGGGAGGACCCTGTAGCCAGGAACCAGTGAAGATGGTGGTCTCCAGTGGATAGCCAGCAAGAAAGTAATGTCCTGGGAATGGCAGCTGCAAGGAACTTAATTCCACCCAAGCCATGTGAGCCCCAACCACCCACAACTCCCAGGTGGAGCCTATGAGGAGAGGGCAGCCCAGCCAACACCTTGATTTCCGCCTTAAGAGTCACTAAAGTGAAGGACCCATTTCAGTGGCTCCTGGTCTGACCCACAGACACTGCTTTAAGCCACCAAGCTTATCATAATATTGGTAATATCAATACATAACTAATATAATAGGATAAATATTAAAAAACAATCATTTTGAAATATAAATGAATATTCTTGTTAGAAAAATACCTAAAGGAAATTTAATAGTGAAAAATTAATTGGAAAGCCTGTTTCAGTCCATGGTGTAGACTAAAATCTACTGACTATCCTCTTAAGATCTTGCTCAACACTGAGCTACTCCTTTTCAACAAAAACTTTGATGACATATTATGAAGTTTCTTTTCCAAGCATATAGCCTGAAGTATGCTTGATTCTGTTAATACACAATACTGACCACACCATCACCACCTGATATATGCCAAATACTTGATATAACGTGAACAACATTTACAAGGTAGTACTAATTTTGAAAAGAAAGAATAGAATAGCGTTGGCAGGAAATGTAAACAGCAAGCCACGGGGTGTTTTCAGGCACTTCACAGGAGGAATTTCTGTAATGGGTCTACCCATTCACAACATCCTGGGTGTTAGAATTTCAGATAACCTGCGTGTATTTCCAAGGTTATTAACAGGGCAGGATTTGTTACAGAGTGGGACAATCCACATACACATTGCTTCTTGGCAGACAGTTTGTGCACCAGATTTCCACAGTATACACATTTCCTTTATGTGGAAAGAGGCACTAGCAGAACTTTCATCTATGGACTTTTGTGAAATAAAGTTAAGTAACTTCGGGTATTTGGGGGGTTTGTGGAGAATTATGTTACATGATACTTTACTCCCTTGTAGAGAAACACATAAATGTGAGATCTCCTATATGAAATATTAAAGAGGTCATTAGGAAAACCAAGGGCATGAAAGACAGTGGGCACAAAGTGTCAATTTCCTGGCTTTGATAATGTATTATAGTTATATAAGATATTACTATTGAGGAAGGTGGGCATCATGTATTGGACTTCTCTTTATTATCTTTCCAACTTTTTTGGTGTATGATTATTTCAAAATAAAAGTTTAATGGAAGATAGTGAACACATATTTAATTAAGTTCAAACAACAACAACAACAAAGTTCAAACAACAATGAGGTTCAGAGAACCCTCATGGCTATGTTGGGGGTTGGGGGAAGGAGAGCATCAAAGAAAGATGTCTTACTGAATATAACAATAACCTTATCATCAGAAGTCATTGTTTTGTGCTTTTGTTGTGCTACTTAGGGTATATGTGATATAGGCAAGCAAATTTCTCAAACTGTTAAGTTTAGCTCCCATCTGTAAAAAGGGATATCATGTTACTCATAAGGTTAAGATAATAATGAATTAAGAGATGAAGAAAGAATTGATTGTGAAGTACCAAACGACTATAAGGAGGTATTTACACAACTGACTAAAGTAGAAGAAAATTGTTGACAAGTATAATCCAGTAACAAGTGGTTCATTACTACACAGATATACCATTAAGTTATGCCCCCCACTTTGTAAGAAATCATAGTTATGATCTGATGTAACTGCTAAGGTGAGAGCTAGTTCCACCCCTCAAGAGTTTCTTTGTAAAAAGGAATCTGTTCTTTATCCTTCCACATATTTGAATACTGGTGATTCCTGATGAGGATGAACTCAGTTCCCTGATTTTCTCATACCAGAGAAAATTGTGTTCATAGGCACAGCATGAAAAGAACCACCTTGCTTACCGACTTCATCCTGAATCTCCTCGGCCACAGCAGGCACACTGTAGAGCAGGGAGAGAGACTGGTTCATGCGCTCGTAAATCACACGGAGGTGTGTCATGACCTGCACCGAAGGATGACAGCTCCAGGTAAACCTCCTCTAGTAAGGAATAGTCATTTTCCTTTTCAAGCACCACAGGCAGACACAAACTTCTAAGATAAAACTGACAAAATCCTGCTGGAACTTTTAACCCAAAAGGGCATCCTTACCTGTCCGTTCTCCCATCTTTTAATTCTCTAACGTTGGGGCTGCTTTAAACTTCCCATATAGTAAGCTTGTAGCCATACAGTACAGAGCCAACTGAAAAGAACATTCCTGCCCAACTGATTCCTAACACTGAGGCTCCCCAAATAATGCCTAATGTCCTAAATAGGTTTCTGTGCAAATCTTCCAAAAGATAGGAATACATTTCAATTTGACTAGATATTTCATGCTATTTATTTGCTCATTTATTTTAAATTCCTCTGTGTAAGGAAATATAAAATTTCGGATTGCCAGAGGTAGATTCCAGTTGTCAACCTTTGAGACGTATTATTATAAGACTTCATTTGGGGTCACATTAAATCCAAGCATTGTGGTAGCAATGGGGTTATAACTGCCTGTTACAATTTAGTTGAACCAATTTTAGAGGTTTTTGTTAATACAACCTTTTTCTTCGTCTTAGTCATCAGAGTTTTAAATGGTTCCTTAAGAATAAGTAGCAGTAGATGCTTAAGATTTTTATATTCCTTATGATTTTCATAAATCAGAATATGTCAAGCCACCTGTTGGTCTAAGACAAGCCTTTAGAATTTATCAGGTATTAAAGAGTTCTTGCTACAGAGCACACCACCCATAGCTACTCTGGGAATACCTAAAGATCCAAGTCGAAAAGCAGGAGTGCCGGTTGTCAAAGATGCAGAAAACAACCACCCTCTGTGCCTACCTGGGACCGGATCTGGGCAGCTTTCTTTGGATCCACCATGCGCACATGTTCAAAATGCTTCAGGGTGTGCTGCCTGTCTTTCTGCTCTGCACGGACATACTTCTTTAGCATGTTGAACACATGGCGAGGCTGTGGGGGCAAGAAAAGGAAACAAATTTCCAGGTTTGTGCAAAATATTGCTTCTTCCAAAGGCTTTGGGTCAGAGGTCCCAATGACTCATCCCATGATAGAAAGGATTGTGAGTCATCTTTTTGCAATTCTCTTTTCTATACAATTCTCCCACTCCTTTCTTAATGGGTAATTACTTAGTCCACTGGCCACTTTTGTTTCTACTAGAGTACTTAGCATCTGACATGTGTGATGCTTGTTCTCCTAAATCAATACTTTCTTCTTAAACAGCAGCATTCTGCTCCTGGAGAGTTGATATTGGATCTGTAGATTCAAGTTAGGTCCTTCCCCTCTGTCCACCCAAATGCACAGGGGCACATATGAGAGCACATTTCCACACGCAGTCTTAGTGGTTCTCTCAGCAGTAATGCTCCACAAATAATCCCATTGTCGGTAGTATATACAGTATAATAATCAAAATGAGGAAAATAATTGACAACTTAACCACTACCAATTTGTAGGCCAAAGAGTAACAAATTCTAAGAGATATTTTCCTAGGAGAAAGGCTAATGCAGAACTGTAGTTATTTGACTTTGAAATTTAATTAAATTCTTTCCACATCATCAGATCTAATTTTTTCAGCAACAATTGTCTTAAGTGCTTCTGTTCTTTTCTAATTGGTTCCATTTCAATTTTATTCTAGTCTTACTTGAAAACAGTTATGCTAATGAAAAAAGGACAAAGCCTCTTTCATCTTCAACAATTCCATTGCTGTATGCATTCTACTCTATGATTTTGTAAAATGATTTCCAAAGACATACATTTCTTCATAGAACAAAACAAAAAATGACCTGTGGAAGTTCACGTCAGGACCAGAATTTTGGTCATTTGCGCAAAACTTGTTACTGTTAATTTAGGAGTCATGGGCACCTGAAGACCAGTTGGAAGGTACAGAACTTACTCCCAGGAAGTATGTTTTGGGGATGGAGATTATAGCATTTTATGGAATGTGCCTCCCCATTTTGCTTCATTAACTTAGGGGCTACCTCCTCAACATCTGAGTAGAAGTGGTACCCTTTCTCTGGGCTACCATGAAATGCTATGAAAATTTCCGTTATTGCATTTAACATAGTCTATTAAGTTACTTCTGTTTCTGGCTGTCCTATTCAATTGTGAGAGCTTCAAGGGCCAGATCTAGTCTATTTTTATCAGGAATCACACAGTACTCAGGGCCTGACTGAGAGAGGGTACTCTGTAATTGCCTGTATTTATGCGTTCCACAGGCCACATTCTTAGGAAAACAGGTAAATACATACAATACAAAGAAAATAAACCTGTGCTTATCTGCCTTATTTATTTGTTACCCCAGAAAAAAATGTGTGTCTCCATAATCCCGCAAAATAGGGCAGACATCACAGCTTAAAACAGCTTTTGGCAACGTATCATTTCAATGCTTATTTGACTGTGAAATCTGGTTGAATCAACAAATCAGAGAATGGTCTTTTAAATCTTAAAAGAATAAAAGTGGTAAAAGATCACAATTGACCAGCTACATCAGTAATACATATATTTAAAAGATCATAGGTTTATACACACTAATTAAAAAGAACTAATTTTTAGAAGGTCAGAAATTCAAGTCTGACTGTTGCTGAGTGTGACAGATATTTTGTATGCAGGATTGTGCAATCAGTATTTTTCATACCCTCAACGCTTGCTCATTATTCAACACCCAGGCCTAGAAAACTCCCTCTAGTTCTATTACAATTATACTTCCAAGGCTGAAGACAGAAAGGGTTGCACTAATTGCAATTACCCGTGCTGTCCTTGCCCCTCACTTACACAGTTGACTGGCTTAATGTGTTTCTTAGTTGTTCTATTTAATTTTATTCTATTAAAAAGCCTTTACTGTTTTGAAGAAAATAGAATTTTTTTCTTTGAAGAGCTCATGTAAGAAAAAAATACTTTAGTTAAAATAAGGATGGCTTTATGATGACATAACTTTCTTCTTTCTATTTCATTTTTGTGCAGTTAGTGATGTAAGAATGTTTCTGTAAGGCACTTTGTCCTGAAAGGGTTTGTCCACCAAGTGTGTAATGGCAACAGCAGAAGGTAATGGCTCCAAGCTGGCCTTGGCACACGGCACTCAGCTAAATCTCAAAGTATGGGATGGCGAGGTTGTCTCTGGTAACTAACATCTGGGGGTTCCCCTTCTTCCACTATCCCACAAAGGGCATACACTCTCACTTGCTAATTACCACTGACATCGATTTTAAAATGAACACGAGTCTCAAAATTATCTAAGCCTCAATTTTCTCATCTGTGCAATTCAGATAACACTATCTTTTATATCGAGTATTTGAGTATTAAAAATGTTAGTTACCCAGCATAATGCTCAGCCCATAGCAGGTATTCAGTATACATCTATTTCTTCCACCCAGTCCTCCCTTCCAGCCCCACACCCTTCTTTCCTCTAAACAGTAATAGTTCAACATTTATTGACTGCTTATGAGGTTATATGTCTTATGCATAGTTAACTCAACAAATATTCCTATCAACCCTGTGCAGAGGCACAGCTGCTCTTCCCACTTCACAGATGAGGCAAATGTACCCCAGGAGAGGGTGAGGGCTTTGTGGTTGGTTACACAGAGCAGGACAGTGATAGAGCAAGAACAGGCGGCCCAATCTCTGGCTGCAGAGCCCGCCTTCCTCATCACTATGTGATCGTGCCTTTGAAGCAAATGCTGAAATGAACCGAGATAAAGACAATTCCAAAAAGTAACTTGAGTTGAAAACAGAAAGAAATAATTGAATGGTTAGAAACTAGAGTCTCTTCTAGGAGTCCCTGCCTGAATGTCTAGATCTTATTAAGCTCAGACAGTATTCTTTTGGGACATGCTAATACCCTCTCTTTCAATGTAATGGTGCAAAAAACCTCCAGATTTAGCTTATTCAATTTCTCAATTACTGTCCTTGGTTTCTGGCACTTCTCTATGCTTTAGCCAATGTGTCCGATGTAGGGAGGAGAAACAGCAAGATAGGATGGTCTTTTGTCAATCTGTTTAGGGTAACTGGAAAAATGAATGAAGGTATTGGTGAAAAGGCTTTTGTGAATGTAAGGATTCTAGTTCGAAATCTATCTTTATCTTGTGAAGATGGATAATTAAATGGCTTAAAATTGCTTATCTCATTTAGTGACTGACATTTCTTTGTATGCTTCAGAACTATATTCCTATCACCCCTCCCACCCCTGCCAAGTCCCTAGAGCTTGACAGTGACACCAGCAGCCAGGCTTCAGGCTTTCGCAATTCCAGAGGCCTCAGCCTGGCTTCTGCTCTCTGCCAGGGAACAAAGCTCCTACAAGAATAATGAGCCTTGAGAGCCCAAGTAGGCCGACTTGATCACTGCTTATGCGCACTCAGATGCACACTGTGAGTGCCTCCGTATAAATATAAGTCGTTTCTTCCTACTGCCTATGCCTTGGGACATGTGATAATTCAAAAAGATGCTCAGGAAGACATTACAGTGTCCCTCCATAAATGAATTACAGGCTTCTATTTGATTTATTCATGTACACACATTCTAAGAATCATGCTTAGAAATGAAAAGAAAATCAGATTAGCTTTTATGTTGCAGTAGGCAGAGAAATCATACCAAGTAAAAATAGTGGTTGTATCTTCACCTTAGAAATAAATAATATTTTAGTTAAGAAAGAATAACAGATAACATTTCCCTATACTTTTATATTTTCATTTGCTTTAGGTTAAAAAAAAAAGAAGCCATGCTTTGGTATATGATTTGTGCATAGTTTATTCAAACAAAGAAATAATTGCCTTTACAACTATTAGCCAGAATACAGAATTCCCAAGGCATAAAACTAGGTATTTCTAGAGCTGTATCATATATTGTAGAATAAAAGGGAATCTCAATTATATACAGTTTTATTACATCATTATGCTAGGCCAAATATAAATTTTTTTAAAATTTTAATTAAAACCACAGAAACATTCATATGAAAATAATGGAGAAAAATACCTGGTTATCTTCATAGAAATATAATTTCTTTAACTGTTTCTACTATTGTCACAATACTTAAAGACAGGACTATTCACATGATTAGGAAAAAAAGCTTAAGAATTCATCAAAAGCTATTGATACTCTCATCAAAGATACTGATAGTTAAGTAGAGTTTCAGAAACATGTTTTTAACTTCTGTGCATCTAACTTCAATCTTTCTCAAGTCTTTAAATCTTCTGTAACTAGCAATATACCATTTTTGTTGCCAAATTTCTCTTTATCACAATTTAGATATTTATGTATTAATACTGCAATCTGGTTATACTGGCATTGGATGGCTAGTCTTATTATTAAAATTTATAGAAAAGAACAGAAATAATAAAATGAAAAGATGTACCCAAGGGGGCAAATTATATCCTATTCTTTTTATTGTCACTATTGTTTTTGAAAGGGTTTAGCCCATAAATACAAAGTATCTGTTTGTTTCTGATATGCTACTTTTCAATTTGCAGTAAATTCATTTCATAGTCACACTGAATTAAAAAAAATCGGAAGTAATTTCTGAAAGGGTTAAGACTGGGCATTTCAGATTAGACTTAACCTGAAAATAGACTTACACTTAGGAACATTAACCATTTTTCTCTTTTGGAATGCAAGTCTAACATCTCTCTTGCTGCGAAACAGTTCCTGACATAATTTGATTACTTAAAATGTTTGTTAATTAAATTAATAATAACCTAGGGCAGAATATAATTTTATAAGTAGTTCCAGGATCAAAATATATCCAAGTTAAAAATTACCATCCCTCTAAGAGATGCATTCCCGATTTTCATGGAACATACTGATTTTACAACCCCACTTGATCTATCATGCAGTGTGCTGGAGTCCTTTAGAAGTTGTTTTAACATGGAACGCTTCCCAGAAGAAACTTAATGGACTCTACAGCATGTTCAAACTATCAACAAAAGATTCATTTCATTGATTTCAAATGATGTCATAGCTTATTTTATTATGGAGGGAATTTTGATGTCAGATCTATGTAGGTAATTTTGAAAGAAATTCCCTGGCCTTTCTCTCGAAAAGACAGAATTTAAAAAAATTAATTCCCTCTGTTCTCAGGTAACATTGCCATTTCACTTGCTTCTTTTATGCAGTTTCACAAATTTGGTACCCCTGGACTTGTGCTCAATTATACACATTCAACTGATTCAATGCCTATCACATATGAATATATAGCTTTTTATTCTACAGTTAATGTGGAAGTGTACTAAATTGTGAATACTTGGCCCTCTTGTCCTACTCCATAGCATTATGCTTGATCTAGAAGTCTGGCAACTTGTCACAGACACTTGTGTCTTAAACTATTTCCTGATGAGACGGAATGATTTGTTGAGAGCCCTTTAAAGGCCTGGGGTATAATCCTGCCAAGATAAAGAAAGTAAATGAGTCACCATAAGGGGAGCACCCTCACCTTCCCAGGTCACAAGGGACTTAAAAAGCCCTCTCCTGGAACATTAAATTGCACCCTAGTGGCTTCCAACACTGAATGGGAAAGTTAATCACCCACCAAGAAAAAGCAATTCTCTCCTGTTCTCAAAGGTTCAGGGCCATTATTTTTACAGTTTAACACTTTGGATTTTAAGAAATCTCAAGCATATAAATGCAAAATGTGTAAAATCTCTGTGGGCAGGTTTAAAAAACACACTTAAGAGAGTTAAATCTCTTCCTGCTTTTGATGGGCCTGGGTTGAGTTTATTTTGCCAGGTTGGCCTTTAGCATTTTACATGCCTCCTCGCTGCTGCAAGCAAAATCTGAAAACAAACGAAACAAAAACATTTGGGAAACTTCTGTGGGAACCTTCAAATCACAGCCATGTTTATCATTAAAGTTAGGAGCTGAGCTACATTTTTAAAGTCTACTGCGAGATCTATCCACGTTCCTTTCTTTTCAAGAGCCCAGAAGTGATTATTTTTTTGTAGCTTAAAATGAATATAAGAAGGTAAACAATACCATGCCAAGTAGAAAACTTGTTTTCATTTTTAAGGATGAAATGAGAGTAGGTATCAAAATATAAATATGTACACTCAACCTTTGCTGGAATGAAATATGACATCCTGGCTCTCCACGTTTTGACAGCATCCAGTGAAGAGCTATTCTGACTTTGAAGGCAGTGACTAAGTAAGGTTCTGCTGTTGAGGGAATCTGGGTGGTGAAAATGGTCTCTGAGGCACAGGACAGCTTTCAAGTTAATGCCTTTTCTACATTCTTCTTGATTTTCTATTTAAGTTAATTCAATTAAAAACAGAAAGCTAGTGCCTGTAGTTACATACTTCCCGCTGGTCTTCAGCAAGATCCGTCTATTGAGCTTGGTGATTCAAGGTAAGGTAGAGAGGTTATACTGAGTGTGACTGGAATAGCATGCAAACCAGTTATCAAAGTTTACATGATTTTGTTCAATAAATGCTAATTCTCCCATTTTTCTTTTCACTCACTGTTACTGGGCCTGTCCTTAAAAGCTCTCAGGTTAGTGAGTCCCCCTGCACCCACAAATTTTTACAGATATCAATTAAAAATAAATGAATGGTGAATGCATGACTAGAGTATAGGAAAATTATTTACATTCCACAAAGATGATTTTCAACCTAGCAGGCTTTTAACTGTTAAGTACCTTCTGATCAGCTTTGGAAAATTTTGATTATATTCAAAACTCAAGGGAGAATGCTTAAAACATATTACTCATACTCAGCAAGTCATTTTTAATTTATTTACTACCCATTATATTGAGTTATAGATGTATCATATTTATCTTGGAGATATATGGTATCTATAAATGGAAATACATACATTCTATGAATGCTTCATATTTCTTTTGTGATCAAAAGTGAGTAGCTGAAAATGAAGGCTTGTAAGAAGGGAAGTTAGCAGAATCACAGAAAAACTAAAACAGCTAAGTTTAGCACCTCAATTTCTTTTTGCTTCATAAAATGTATAGTTACACCAACATCCATGCTGGCTAGAGACTGACTTAGTTGGAACCTCCTCATGCCACCATGAGCCTGCCTGCTACGACACATGCATGGATTGCCATTAGAATTCACCAAATAGATTTGAGCAGCACCTCAGCTTATGGACAAGGGACACTCCTTCATGGTAAGTCTCACAAATTACTATATTAAAGTTCTACCAAAAAATTTGATGAAGAGGTTTTCAGGAATCTCAGGAGAACTTTAACATTTGGCTGAACTAATCTTAAATAAGAAAGGAAAGGGTGTGGGTACTGAAAATATTGCCAATGTTTTTTTTTACTCAAATGTTGAGTCTGCGTGTGAAGCATCAGACACAAGCATGAAATTAACTTTAGTATGGATAAGGTGGCTGCAGTCATGAGCACCTGCAAAGAACAGAATACCATGAACTGGCACACAGAGAGACAAATACATATGGAAATATTTCTTAGTTCTCACACTTACAAAATGCTTCAAAGTTGTTGACATAAGGATAATAATTAGGATGTTGTCTAATGGAAGATTTAGACTAAGTATCTGTGAAGACATCCAAAATCTCAGAATTAACAAAGAAAGTTTTGGCTATTCATCTCTCATCTTTCAAACATTTCAATGCTTACTAATTAGAAGCTCCTAATTGTTTCTGGACATAATCCTAAAATGGAAAGTTTCTTTTAAGTTGCTATCCAGCCTTTAGTTTAACTGGAAGAGACCCTACTTCAGCCCAGTTTATTTTCCTATTACAGAGAACGCTGAGCTTCAGGCAATATCATCACCTCTTTGTCTACGAAGTAGAACCCTGAGAGCTACAACAGGGAAGGCTCTGATGGTATTTAGCTCCTATTTCGTCGGGCCACGGGTTGCTTGAATATGAGCTCTGATAACATAAGCCAGAAACCCAGGGGGAAAGCTGGTCGTTAAACGATGACAACTGTGTTCTGACTAGTCTTTAAGTTTGGTAGCTTGGAGGCCTCCAAGGGTGATGGAAGCCATGTCTGACGCCACCTTGGAGGGGAATTTAACATTTCTTGGAAAAAAAGAAGGATAATTCCTTGATTTTCCAAGGAAAGTTTCAGAAGAGTAAAAAAATTGAAGGAACTGATCCTCAGAAGAATCACCAGCCCTTTACATACTGAGCTTTTCCTAGATGCAAAGACACAACTGTATTCTCTTTTTATTCCTGGGGAAAATAAAACTGTTATAACTATATTGAATATTTGAAGTACGTGTGTGTCTATATATAAAATTCTAAATATGATTCAAACAATGCCCTTTAAGATTGGCTTTTCAGTGTATCAGCCCAGGAGGTAGGTAATTAATTGAAAAAAAGAAGTTTGGAACATAAAATGCATACACAGAGAGACTTATAAATATCATTCTAGCTTCAGAAAAACAAAGATCACATAATACCACCAAGCTTGGGTTTAAAAATATAGAAATAAGTATGGATTAAAACGGAGCTTCAAACAGACTGCATGAAAACAATCCATGGTTTCAGATTCATGCATTTTTGAATTCTGGGACTGTATGGTAGGATGTGGTCAGGGTTAAGGGGTAGTTATTTTGCAGAGTGGTATCAGCTATAGAATCCACAGAAAAAACATGTTGAGTAATTCATTTCCTTACATTCAACTAATATTTACTGAATATTTCATATTTTCCAAGTACTGTGTTAGGTATGCAAGAGATCTCAGAAATATTTATGGCTCCAATATAAGATGTGATTCTCCTCAGGCAGCAATAGGCAAGATCTTGATTTATGACTTTCAACAATAGTTTATCAAAGCCCTCAAGAGAAGATTTAGAATTCTCTTGCATTTTTCAAAGTTCAAAGCTAAGTGCCATGTCAAAGGTATATGTTAAAATTTAAACAAAACTCTCAAAGACAGTAACTTAACAAAAATGGCAGGTAAGGCCAAGACGGTAGACCTGTGAGGAGTCAGCCACAGTTTTTATAACATGGGAGAGTTTTACACATTTCTGGGTAAGAATTCAAAAGAAATCCTGGGAAGAAACGATGACAATCTGATTTTGTTTTCATATACTAAACAGTTCTCCCTGTCCAGTTTCTAATTTTTATTTCAAATAAACATGCTGTCTCATTCTAGGGAGAGATCAACAGATGCGGAACAAGCATAATTACAACTAACCTGAAGTTACCCTCTCTGATAGCACAGGAAGCTCTGGCCACCATTCTTCTTGCCACTATCCTTCCTGTGATGGCTGATGGGAATGAACCAGAAGATATGAAATGTCCATTTGTTAAAAGACACCATTCATTCCTCATCTTATTTTTAGCTCTGTCAGTGACCATTTAGCAAAAACCTTACTTCAGAGAATGAGCTTTCAGCTGGAATGCCTCAGTAAATGTCAGCTATTAAGATTCTGGTCTCAATACCCAGCATCTGGCCCTGCTCTGGGACATGATCTCAATGGCCTCACCCCCAAAATTGAGTCCTCTAGAATAAGAGAGTAACCAAGGAATTTTTTCTCCATACAGGCATAAACAGAATTTTGTTGAGGAGTGCTAGGAAAGAGATTTTTTTCTGAATAGAAAATGAAAATGCTAATGTGAATATTCTTTTCAAAGACATTTTGTTCAGAGAGGAAGCATGGTCTGGTAGGAAGGCAGTGCAGCCGGAGTGATTCACAGCTCCACCCTGCCCATTATTAGCAGTGCCGCCCTGGACCAGCTACTCAATCTCAGTGATGTCATCAGGAGAAGAGGATGCTGTCTTGTTATCTGGAGGAGCACCAAAACTCTTTTATGGTTCCTCAGAGCTTTCTGCACTGTAACTTTAGTACAGCAAGAAAAATCAAAATGACGAAGAGAATACAAGTGCGTTGCTCTGGTTTAGTGACATAATGTACACACAGACTGCCACTTTCGGTCAAGATCAAGTAACAGGAACACCCTGCCGCCTGTAACAACTAAAAAATGGACAATGTATATAGAACTATGTTCATGCAAGATGTCAGACATCACGTGAAGGGGCAGTGAACACTGAGGAACAGTAAACAAATGAGGTGAACTTTTTAACTGTCCAAGCTTACTGCACGGAGCTTCCAAGCTGTGGCTCCATGTGTGAGAAACCCTGGCAGAGGCGTGTGGACTCCTGCAGTTGAAGATATGGAGGGAAGGTCTGGGGAGATGAAGGTGGCTAGCAGTCACAGGAGAGTACTGGAGAGGTGGGAGCTGTTTAGAGGGAGAACCCGGAGATTTGCAGATGAGGCCCCTTGCGGATGCAGCTCACTAATGATCAGTGCACGCATGTGAAAGAAACCAACGGAGGCTGTGGGAAAGAACCATCCAAAAGGATTAAAAGTACCAGTTCTGATGGTCACACAGGGTCAAAACAGTACTTATTCCCACCACCTGGATGGAAAACCTCAACATGCACGGTGGATTACTCACAAGGATCTTGCCTCAGTATTGGGAAGTAACTGGCCATAGACTGATAACTGCTCTGATCCCACCTAATAAATCTGAAAAGCAAACCCAAAAGAATCAAACTGTGTCCAAGTTATTTAACTACATTATAGGAGAAAGTTCAAGAATATTTATAGGTATACAAAAATATCCAGCACTCAACAAAGTAAAATTCACAATGTTTGACAGCCAATAAAAATTACTAAGAATGAAATGACACAGAAAATATCAAGCAAAATGAAGAAAAATCAATCAAAAGCAACACACAGCTGACACAGGTGTTAGAAGTAGTAACCAAGGATAGTAAGAGTTACTGTGATGCATTCCATAGGTTCAAGAAAGTAAGTAAAGATATGGAATAAAAAAAAAGCCCACATTAAACGTCTAGATATGAAAGCTACAATGTTTGAGATGAAAATAGTCAGATGTGATTACTGGCAGATTGAAATACACCACAGCCTATCATAATCACAATGCCCAAAACTAATGATGAAGAGAAAATCTTAAAAGTAGCCAGATTAAATAAAGATACATTATTTAGAGACATAAAGGATGTTATTGGTGTTCTTGCTGGAAACAATGCAAGTATGACTACAATGGAATATCATCATTAGGTGGTTGAAAAAAAAAAAAAACCTTCATCCTGGAATCCTATAGCCAGCAAAAATGTCTTTCAAAAACAAAGGTGAAATAAAGATGTTTTCAGACACACCCAAGCAAAAGGATTCTTCACCAGTTCATATGCATTAAAAGAAATTTTAAAGGAAGTCCTTTGGTTAGAAGGAAAATGATTTCAGATGGATCTACAGAAGGAAGGAAGAGCACCAGAAATGGTAACATTATAGGGAAATGTTTTTCTTATTGTTTAAAACTGTTAATTGTTTAATGAAAAATAACAATAATGTAGCATGAAAAAAGCATGAAAACAAGAGCCCACTAAGATTGGGAAAGGGGAAATGGAAGTTCTCTATTGTAAGGTTATTGAAATGTATGTGAAATGATGTAATATCCTCTGTCCTAGCATGATTATTTGAAAAGTCACTTGACCTCAGTTACATCACACATGATGAGGGAGCTGGGCTCGGTTACAAGGAAAGTCCTTACAGTGTTTGTGGTTCCCTGACTTCAGCTCTACCATGAATTGTTACTACCCCCAAGTGTATCAACTCCAGTCAGGTTTGGCACTTTGAGTCCCTGGGAAGCTTCTCTGACTCCTCTGTGTACAGGTATGAGTACCTACTATGCTGAGACGACCCTGCAGAGGCAGCTGCCCTGTGACCCTTGGGCCTTCAAGATAGAATGGACTCAAGTTTAATTTGTGAATTAATGGTGCTCATGGCATTTCTCCAGATTTTTTTCTTACAGCCTTTAGTCTCTGGTGTCTGCAAGCCTACTGTGTGTGCTGTGCCCTGGAGTGAGCTGGGAAGGGAGACCTTGGCGAGACTTACCCGAGGGGGCACAGCCTGCAGGGCAGTGATGTAGTTCTCCAGAGCCAGGCGGCGGCGGTCATTGAGCATGGCTTCCACTCTCGCCATGTGCGTCTCCACCAACTGCTGTCTCTCGTTGGCTGCTTCTTGCTCCAGAGATTCCACTTTCTCCTGGAAATGCTGCCATCACAAACACATACACATCTTAATCGGGAACTGAGCAAGTAGGACGGGGCAGAAAATTCAAGCCTTTTAAAAGAGATACCCCTATTTCATTTCAAAGATTTCAGTCATTCCAACAGCTTGACTAATTCAACATGTTTTATGGGTTATCTCCTTTTCCTGCACTGCATCCCCAAATCTAAGTTCTCATTGTAAATCATTATTTTATATGGTCCCTGAAGACTTATTTGACTAGCCATAATGTAGGGTAAATTTATGTATTGTTGAAACTCTAAGTTATATTGCATATTTTAAAAATTCCTCTTACTCGAAGTATTTTAAGAAAATGACCATGATATCCTTGCAGTTACCTTAAGGTAATTTTGAGAATGAGTCCAGTAAAATATTCTAACTCTCACATGATTTTTGTAAAGGGAAGAAGCCGCAAATTATAGCAACCACCAAAAAGATATTATTGATAAAAAGTAGACTGCAAGTAACAGTAAGAGTTTTATGGAAATGAGTTATAACTTGAGCTAACTGGGAGCAAATATAAAGCAGGATTTAAGCGACTGAATTACTAGACAATGATTAGCAATAATCCAAATTGTCGGGAATATGAACAATCATACATGAGGTTACAGTGGGTGCTGGAAATCTGTAGGTACTTAATAAATGGGTTGTGGGCACATGCAACTTGGTGGAAAAGGGGGCTCAGGTTTTACCTGGATAACTGCTTTCTTATCAGCTTTAGGCAAGTTCTTTGCTTGACGTTCAGCTTCTTCCCATTCTCTCATGACCTACACAATAAGAAAACATTTGAATTTAAAATTATCAATTCTTTTTCCAAATATAGATTTAATTAGATTAAATATAGATTTAATGAGATTATGTTTTTCTTCTATATTTGTCATTTTAAACATTAAAATAAATTATCATATTCCATTCCTATCCCAATAATATTTGACATCCCACTAAGATGTAAATAATCTAACATAGCAGCATATTACACATAAATGTTCACATTTTCTGCAGGAATAGGGCTCTTTGAAACCAAGTTGGTCTTTTTCCTTTTCTGCAAGATGGTCGAAAGTCATTTTATTTGATGTGCACAAATGTCGATGATGGATAAAAGGCATTTATTGCTTGAACAAGGTTTCCTAACATTAAATTGAACACACTGGTTTTAGTCTTTTGTGAAAGCAAATTGTGAAATTTTGAACTATTTTTTGAACATTACGGGGGGAAAAGCATACGTAACATTTTATGTGTGTACACATCCCATAAACACAGTGCCAAAAAGAAGTATATAATGGAAGAAGGAAAAGAAGATTTCTGCTGTCAGAGAAATCCTAAGATCTGCCCCACTGAAGAACTAATGGGTCATTAGGGCCTTTAGCTTGACAACTCTCATTATTAGCAAAGAATACCCTGAATCCCTCTAGAAATCCCAAGACATTACACATTATAATGTTCTGATTGTAGCAAAATGTGTTCTTGGCAATAATGCTAATTAAGTAACCAGACAAATCTGTTTTGTAGGAAAATAGAGCTTCCTCCTCTTATCCTTGATCACCCAAGAAGACCCCGAGAGAAGTTCACTCACTGATTTGAGTGCAGAGAGCAAAGTCTGCAGTCGTGCACACCGATGAAAGGAAGCCATCTCAGATTCTTACCACCTATGGCTGCCTTTTCAAGTAGACTATTTGCTGTCAAGGGGAGTTTTTTTTTTAAATGTAACTCATACCTGAGCTGGTAAAATGAAGAACAAAACATTAACCAAGCAAAATAACAGTCTGTTGACAGATGGGTACTTGCATACTTTGTGCACATACAAGGCTTAACAGAATCTGACTTCCATACTTGAAGAGCCTGCTATATATAGCTATTTATCCCTAAGAAGTAGATTTTTCTGACATCCTTCCTTCAAGAGGCTTGGAATGAATAGCTACTGATAGGGGACTTTTTGAGATAATACCACATCAAATCACCATGTGGGGTTTTAATGAATCATTTTATTGTCTATGAGCATTAATCTGTTGGATAAGATATAAGATGAGCTTCCCCACATTGTTTTCATGAAATTACAGAGAAAATAGGATGGAAAGGATTTTCTCTTGTACTTGAAGATCATATAAAAAATAAAGTAAAAGGTCCACAAAAAAATTGGGACAAATGCCCCCCTGCTATGAACAGTAACAGAATACAAAAGAAAAGAACACACTGTCCCAGATGCTTTGGTGTCCTCCCAGGGTTACTGAAGGGAACCTGTGAGGAGGGGGGCTCTTGAAGACTACTTTTGCTTTATAGATAAAATAAGGTTTGCAATAAGAACATTTCAATTTCCTGCTTTCGAGAATGTGGTGGTATCTACCAACAAATTCTTCAAACAGGGATCTCAAAATTAGTTTTAGAGAGAAGCCAAATGTTTTATTGGAATGTGAAAACTGATTTCCCACATGGCCTTTACATTTTTACCATCTCATCTTGCATATTCAGAACCTGGACTGTATGCTTTGAGCTGGGAAAATCTGGAATGATGAAGGAGATTTACCTAACTAATGAATTGAAAATAAACACTACTATAGAATTCGAATCAAATTTTGATTTTCAGATTTCAATTTAACAACATCCTACACCCACTTTATATATGTTGTAGGTGAATAGAACCATTCACCTCTATTATGCTCTCTAGGCCTGCCAATTGCAAGAAAAACACACACCGTAGGTTCAACATCTCTTGGAACAGTGACATCCACTGAGGTACACTGATTACAGGTAACAGGGCCATTACTGCTGACTTGCTACATACCAGACCCTTATATTAACGGCTTTAAATAAACAATCTATCTCATTTAACTGATTCCTTAAAACAGCCATGGTTAACCCCATTTTATGGACCAGGTTAAGTTACCTGCTCAAGGTCATGCAGGAAAAGAGAATGGAGAAGGAAGGACATAAACCAAGATCTTTGTGGCTCTGAAGGCCATGCTTTTGTCCCCTATGGCCCCATTTGCCATTGCTAAATGGCAAATCTAAAAGGTGAGCTAAGTTTATTTATATTTGGTAATAGGAAAAAGTGCTGTTTTTCTGAGATATTGATGTTTATCCTAAAAATAATAAATTCAGAGAAAGATTAACTTTCATTTTGAAGAACCTCATTTTAAGGATATATTAAATCATTAAATTCTTAATATATACATACTATTTATTTTATAATTATACAGTAATAGGCATTCATATAGATTGCTTAGTCTTATATTTTTAAAATACTATTCATAACATACCGCAACAGAAATTTACAAATTTAGAGTTATCATGAGCCCCAACGATAAAACTCCAAAATACAAAAAACCCCAAATCTTCTGTAGCTACAAGAAAGCAAGTATCACAAAAATTATAGTGAAAATCAATTAAAATTCTCAGGATCTGGGCTTTGCAGTTGCTCTATATTTTCTTATAAAGCAATTTTTCACTGCATGCACAAGTATCAGTATTATCAAGATTTATAGATCTTTAAAGACTTGGTTGTTTAAGTGCAGAGAGAATGACAACTAATACATAGAGATTTAAGAGGCAGGCAGGTTCAAAGTCAAACAGTCCCCAGAATCTCAGTACCATAGATTATGAAGATAAATGTTGACCTCAGGCATCTCACTTTCCTCTGACCACTGGGATGTAGAGGACAGTAAGGTATGCTCCAGTATAACACCTCTTATCTCAGACACAGAAAATAACTGGAAGATGAAGAAAATCTACAAAAACTTGTATAAACTAAAACATGGGTTAAATAGATGAGCTAATAAAATTAAGTTACTATTCTAGGAGAAATCCATAATATCTGAAACATATATATCTGAAACTGGGGAGCAAATATTCAGAGCTAAGTGAAAAGAGCAGTGAGTGCCTGTCCCATTTCGAGGACTGTGGGGTATAAAAAATGGGTGAGATCTGGCAATGTGAACAAGAGCGGGAGGGCACTTCCAGAAGGCAATGATGGCAACAAAGGGAAGTCCAAGATGAGCTGAGTGTGCATTGAGCAGAGAGGCTGAACCAGAGTAGCAGTTTGATGCTGCAGACAGCAGCAGAGGTGGAAGGAGTAGGAACACTGGAGTTGCCATGCAGGGGCCAAGTCTAGTGTCCAGACTTGGAGTGAGCAGGGCAGGTGGGCAGTGGGCTGGAGTATAAGACCGAGAGATAATGAAAGGAGCTTGGCTCATGGGCTTTGGAGCGGTTGGTAGGCATGCGAAAGGCACACTTGCAGGCCAACCATCTGCTGCCTCTAGGAACTGGCCAGTCCTGGGGCAGGCAGTCTCCCTATAGGGCTCCTAAGGCCCCGGATACCAAAACATCAGGAGATACAGACAACAAAATGGTATGATTAATGTAGTCTACTCAAGACTTATTATGAGCTTAGAAAATACATGCCAGACAATTTCATGAATTCTATTTAATGTCTTACCATGAGACCTTTCAAATATTTGTGCTAAATATCATACATTCTAACATTCAGCATAGAATATTAAAAGCAAAAAAAGAATGACTGGCTTGAACCTGGTAGCTTTTTTCATTCACTCATTTGTTTCCTTAAGTCTGACTTTTCCTACTTCTTCTTCATGTTCACTCTGAAGTGTATAAACTGCAAGTTGGAACAGGCAAGTAAGAACTGGATATGTATTTACTGAATGAATGAATGAAGAATCTGAGACAGGGCTAACATTTTCAGTATTTTCTAACTCTAATAAATCAGTTCTTGGTTTAGGCATTGCTTAAATAAATAAATTAGCTATGCTCTAGACACAAGTCATTTTTTAATTTGTTTCATAAAGAATCTGCTAAGAAAAACAAAAAAAATACCCCACAAAATCACCCAAGGGTTTGCAGCACAGTGTCATGAAAGGGGCACTGGACTAGGAGCAAGAAAGGTTCATGTTCTAAGGGCCAGCTCTGAGTTACTTACATTGCTTTGTTCTAGAGTGAAAAACCACTCTTGAACCTCTCTGCGACATTATCTATCACTTATGGGACTAGATGAAATGATCACTATGGCTCACTTTAGTTGTAAGTTCCTATGGTCCTATGAATTAGCTTTGTACGAAATGCTAGGTTCAAAGTTATAATAATTTGGTATCTAATACAAAAATATTCATCTTCACTACACAACACTTCAAGGGATTTTAATTTACAACATCATGGTTACAGGACTCCATATACACAGAGTAATAAAACCATAGGAATGTTGCAGACGTAATTTAACTTTTGCTTACAAATTCTATTATCCTTAGTATAACTTGGTCTTTCCTAGGTGGCATGCATAAGGAGGATTCCCCAAACCCTAAACCAGTACTGATAGAGCAAACATTTAAAATTAAGACTTTATGTTTTTACAGATCTGGATGGAATTAAAGACTCCTTCCCACTCTTAGGCATTCATCAGCCACAGGGCTCCTGGGGAGACTCACAGGCAGAGGCAAGTCCAGATGACCCCTTTATTGCAGGGCTGATGGACTTAGTCACATTTACCTGGGACATTCTCTCACGGTGCTTGGCCTCCAGCCTCTCTTTGGCTTTCTGGAAATGGGCGTGTTCATTCTCATCTCCAGGTGTCTCAAGATACTTGTCAACGGCATCAGGGGTGCTGGCTGCTGTTGTAGGAACTATACAGTGGAAAAGAAGGCGTTTAAGAAGAGAAGCAGAATATCCAATCATTCAAAGAAAGCCATATTTTCCATTTATCCCAGAAAAGAGAATTTAGTAAAGAAGCACATATAAAATGTTAATGCTGTTTAAGAGAACACTCCCAGACATTGTGCAGCACAGTAAGGATGTTTCGTCCCTTTCAAGTAGAAGGTAAAGGAAAATCTTTAAAACAGTCCATTTTGCAGTTATAATATATTTTAAATTCTTTGCAAAACAAGCATGAGCAAGAGCAAAAATGGTTGTTTAATACAGAAGTGTCCCAAATCCCTATGCTTTGCTAGATTAACCTTTGTAATCTTGAAAGTAAATTATATTATTAATACTTCACCTAAAGATTCCTACAGAAACAAAGAAATCTCAAAATTAGCCTTTGCAGAGAAACTGTACCTCAGAATAAAGGTAAAATCTACATTATATATTCCAGATATCTTGATTACAAAGCATTCTTTTGGGAGAAGTATCTGAAAAGCCAGCAAAAACCCTGTAAGCATCAATAAATGCATTTCTGAAATCACAAAAGGACCTTTCTGCCTTCACGAAATCTGGCAATAGTCAATCAATTCATTATACTAGTTACCAAAAAGAAAGTGATTTTTATTTTGAATTCAACTAATAGAAGAGTGTACTATGAAACAAAAATGTCTTAACTCCTAAACCGAGTGAATTATACTACCTATACAAGCATTTTCCAAAAGATCAGTGTAATACTGAGTGAGAATTCAGAGCATTTGTGAGCTTATATTAAAAACAAGAAAAAAAGATTTTGATTTAAAGAAGAGAGCATGTTCAACCAAAAAAATGAAATTAGGTTTTTTACTATATCCTTGGGTCAAATTAATGGGTTTTATCTGAAAGATTACTCACATATCACCAATGGTCTAAATATTCTTCACTAATTTTATCTAATCTCTTGACTATTGTATTTGAGATATAATATCCCAAACAGGGCTTAAAAGAGAATTATGGTAAATAATTTTGGAACTAAGCCCTAAGATAAACTTCTTTTTATACATGTTTCAAGAAAATACCTGGAATCTTAACAACTCAAAGGCTCCAAGATTTGAACCAAAACCAGAAGGCTTTTTTTGTAATAATTAATTAATATCTTTAAAGAGAAATACTTGATCTGATTTCTTCCCTTCTATGGCATTCACTGTTTAAGAAGTACTTTTAAGAAAATAAAAGCAGTTTAAGTGCCTGTATACATGCTGCTTTCAAGTGGAAGGAAGGAGATGGGGCATATTCTTGGAATTATTTCTTAAAATACTTGTGTCTACTCTTCCTTCCCCCACCAGGGGATTTTGAGTCAATTGATCTGGAATTGGCACATGGTGTATGTACTGCAAAATATCTGTCCCCATCTTCTACACAGTAGATGAGGGAGAGTATTTCAGCAGGAAAAGGGAGAAGTTTGAAAGAGCATGAACTTTGCCATTAGGCATAGCTTGATTTCAATCACACCTTGATTTCAGTCTTAGAGTAGTCGTGACCCAGGGCAAGGAACTTAAGTGCTCTATGTCCCAGTTTCTTCATCTGTCATGCCAGTGTTCTAGGAGTGTTGGGAAAACTGACATGGGGTATTGTCACGCTGTAGACAAGGTGGCACACAGGGTACTTCATGTCAGTGCCCTTCTCACTTTTGTCTATCACATCCTAATTCTAATCCTCAAGCTTATGCAAACTGCAGGAAAACAAGCCGCTTTTACTTTACATTGTTGAAAATGAACTACACAGAGGACCTTGAAGTACCAACTATAGGAAAAAGAGTGCATTTTTCTAACAAAATATCTTTGGCATGACCCACATAAAAAGCTGAAATTATTGAAAATGAGTCCTTAATTTTTAAGAGTGAAAAATTATTTTTCAACTTAAAATCTTTTATACAAAAAAAGGTAAATGTTTTCTACATAATTGCAAATTGATATGCAAGTACATTTACCTTAATCATTTACCCAATTTGAAATGGAAGTGGTATTCAACATTTTACATTTCCTTCCCATGGTTTTAATTATTTTTTCATCCTTATTGTTACAGCTCAGAGGAGAACAAATTAAAGTTCTTGGGACATAATGCAATCTGGCAGAATGACAAAATTAGGCAAACCATATTTCACATTCTGAACAAATGAAAATGTATAAATGTTTCAAGGTTGCCTTCCCTGATCAGGACAGCCATTGAGCTCTAAATGATGTAACTGTAACATGGCTCTCTTTGGAAAATTAGAACTATAAAAGTTACTAAATATGTAGAAAGGTTCTCCAACTCTTAACAATTTGCAAATATTGTCTTCTGTTTTACAGGATGGAGAGAGACACTAAAATCTGAGTCATTGTAACCTCATTAGCCTAAGTTGAAATGTAGCTTTGCAATATTAAGAATAAAAGAATAAAGAAGTGAGCATACAAGGTGTATTTAATAGGATTAAGAATATTTCAGGTATTAAACCTTTCTTAGGTACCTGGAATACTGCGCTACAGCCTTATTCCATTTAATCAAATATTTCTCCTTTGAGTAAATCCCTGTTAGTGAAGTGGCGGCCCATGCTTACTTTAGTTGAGGACTTTAAGAAAAGCTCTCTCTCTCTCAATCTTTAATTCAAACTTTTAGCCATTCATACTAACCTCCCAACTCAATTAGTGTGGAATTTTCCTGCATTCATTATCAACCAGCCAACCAGCTCACTGTCCAGTCAAGGAGAGAAAAATGGTACATCTTGGTATTTTAGAATGAATTCAGTGTTTCATTATCATTACTCTGCAGCTGATGAGGAGGAAGGGGAGAACTTTTTAAGAAGGAGTTGGTACAGAGAATGATGGTCAAGGGCAGGAAATCCTGGACCCTATGTCCCTACCCTTTCAGGATGCTTTCTTTTGGGAACATGGCAGCTCAGGGACTGCCAGGGTGTACTCCAGGGCACAGGGGAACAGGAAGCTGTATACTGCAGGTCACTTTACTTAGAAAATGGAAACAAACTGGCTTTATGAGGGTTTACTTTTGTTGTGTTTTTAAAGCTGCCACAAAGCAGTTTATCCAGTTCAGAGACCTCTGAGATTCCTTAGGAATTGCGGTAAGGGCTCAGATTTCCAAGCTGGTGAAATAACAGGCTCCATTCATCAGCATCTACTATGCCAGCCACTTTTACATGTGTTCTCATTTAGTATGTGGAGAGAAGAAAAAATTAGTCCATTACATTAACTATGCAGAGGGGAAAAACTATCATTTAATATACTTACTCCTATTCCCGGACACACCAGTAAGTCTGAGTTTTGGATTAGGTACACCATGAAAAGGTTACTCTTCAAAGCAGAAAAGGGTGACTCGACATGTCTGGGGTACTAGGAAGGGTTTGGTTTAAATATGGAAAAACATGAACTGGCAAAAAACATGCTTCCTTATGGCACTGGTCAGCCTGTTTCTACCACGCAGCTGTTCCTGCCCCGAATGTTATCTGGTGAATGACCTCCAACCCACGTTCAGCTGGTGGGTTGAAAAGAGTCAGGAGAAGGTTGACATGGGCGTGAAACTGAATGTCTGTTTAGACCTCTGCCCCGGCTCAGACACGCGCACTCGTGCTTTCTGCATGCGAGCTCACTCGGTATATTCACCTTTCTACAGAAAACGCGGCTTAAAACTCAGAGCTGAACATCTTTATCTTTAGCTCTAGGTTTTGACTAAATGTTTGGCAGCACTCCCACCAGCATGCATGGGCTTTGAACTTTTCAAATGACCCGTAATACTGATTTTTCTGGTTTAGTCTTGTTACAGCCTTGAACACAGGTTGAATAGACCTGAATTCTTATCAATTGACTGGAATATGGTTAAGACATACACCTTTTAATCCTGAGAATGGGTGTCTAAATGTAATGCCAAACGGAGAAAATGCAAAGGAAAGCAGTTTCAATTCATAGCACATTATTGCCTCAGGAGAACATTCTGCTTCCAAAAGTTCAGGGGCATTCTGCACGAGGAATGCTTCTTCCTTGTTTTTTTTGCAACCCTGGGAGGTCGGAAGTATCTTGAGAAGCTGCAGCAGCATCTCAGATGTAGGCTATGCTGCCTTGATACTGTATGTGAGACTCATGGGAGAAATTAAAGAGCAAAATAAAGACCCTGTTCTTGGGGAAATATATTGTAGTGAGAGAAACCACGACCTCAAAAAGAAAAAAAAGATAAAAATAAATTCCATTGTTAGAATGTGATCTGTGTTATGGAGAGAAAGGAAACCTGAGCAGAGCTGAGAAGAATCAGGAATGCAGGGCAAAGAAGGTCAGGCAGAGACTGCTGCAGAAGTTGGTGACCAAGCTGGGTCTAACAGAGAAGGATATTTACACAAAGAGCTGAAGCCCCACTTCCTAATTACCTGCTGGAAAGACATAGGCAGATGATAGAAACGAGCACAAAGGTGCTAGGAGGTGAGTGTGCCTGGAGAATTCCAGAACAGGCAAGGTCAGTGTGGCCAGAACTCAAGAAGCAAGGGAGAGGGCAGCAAGACAGACTCGGGGACAGGTCACATGGGCCCAGAACCCATGGTATGGACTAAGAGAAGCCAATGGGAGTTTTTCTGAGGAGGGGAAAGACATGATGTGAAGTGTTTTAAAAGGATCACTGTTTCTAAGGGACAAAGCAGAAGAAAGATGTTTTATGAGTAAAAGATAAAAAGATGAGAGTGGCTTGAGAAAGTAGCGGGGAGGTAGTGAGGGGTGCTCATGGAAGGTCCCGCCAACCCCACACAGAGACATGAGAAGGATCACAGATTTGCTTTTCTCTTACCAGAAAACTCTGTTACCTAAACCACAGGTAACCAAATGCTAAGGGAAAAATTGTTTTCACACACTCAGTTTGAAGAAGGAAAACACCAGTGCTTGTCACAGCACTGCACTTTACATTGTAACCCCCTCAAAGTCCCTGTCAGACTCCGGGGTCTTTTTTTTGTGGGGGGTAGAGCAAAATGCATTTGCTTTTGGTTTACCAATGACCCTGGTGCTGCACCCAGTGTTCCTCTCACAAAACACAACACCATCATTGGAGACGTGATGCCAACAACACATTGCCATTCCTGCAAAACTTCCCCTGAGAAAATGTTGCAATTTTAAAAGTTACTTCAAGTTGAAAACTGATATTATCTTCCAAATGTGGTAAGAATCACTCTCCCTGGCCGTCCTGCAGACCTCTGTATCACAGGCACCGCCCAAGGGAGCGGCGTATGCACCAAATACTCATTTTAGCTCTGACTTTATAACCACTGAGTAAGTACTCCATTTAATATTCACACTAAAGACATGAAGGATGTGGAGTCAAAACTGGAGACTTCGGACAACTGCCCCTAGCACTTTGACATTTATTTCCTCAATGGCTAGGGTGACACATAACTTTATAGTTGTAATGGGCTCAGGCTGCACGAGGAATAACCCCACTTTGAAACGGTAACAAGTATGACTATCTAATCTATACGAGGCCACCAAGTGGAATGTTTCCCTAAATAGAGGCCTGTGTATGGCATTTAGTCGATACACTCATGTTAGAGTCTAGACAAAATCTGGTTAGTGTCCTTTAATCAGCAGAAAGGCAATTTCTCTCTATAGCACTGACAACAGAAGACGAAAGTAAATTAAGACTTATATAAGTCATTGCCTTATCATTGCAAACGCTTTTTATACAGAGCAAGCAATACCGTCATGTGAAATGGCTATGATTTATAGGAAAGGTGGCAATGAGGACAATTTATATATGCGTGAAATATAAATCTATGAAGGAAGATTTATGTGAAAGTTTAACTCAAACCATGCAGTGCTTGAAGACTGCCACCCCAACTTTAAAAACAAAGAAAAAAAAGTCAATTTCCCTCCAAAATAACTAGAATCCCTAATGCATTCTAAACTCTAATATTTATCACTCTCACCAACCAAGTCTGAGTTGGGGGAGAGCAATCCACAATGTGAAAATAAAGTCTGTGATCCTTACATGTGGTACTAGAGTCTAAAACCAGAACAAAGGCACTTTCCCCGGGCATGCTCTTGCATCACACTTACAGTCAGTGCAATCAGTGTTGGCCGACACTCAGGGCATCATGTGGACATAAGGTAATAAAAATGTAATCTATGCTGTTTACTCTAGTCAAGCTACATTTCTTTTTTATGTCTTATGGACATGTACAGACGTGGGAATTTTGTCAAATATGTGAAATGAGCATGAAAGAATGAATGCTCGCATTATTTTTATCAATGTCAACATCCCATTTAGCACTATGCACCAAAATTTAAAAGCAACTTCCAGTCTGAATCAAAAACCGTACGTGAAGCAGTAAGAGATACTAACTGGCATCTAGAATGTCCTAACCTTCGTTTATTGTTTTTTGGTCATTTTGTCAGAAGCTATTCTCAACTATGTTAATGTTGGATCATAAAAGGCTGACCAGCTTTCTCAACATTCAGTAGATGAGTTCAAAAAGTCAAAATCTTCAATGTGTTGTCTGCTTCCATAGAAATTGTTGGCAGTAAAACTCAAATGGAACTGTTAACCTCTATGGAGGTCTTAAGGATAAAATAAATTCCGTTTCCTCCAGCTGTCCACAGCAAGCTTTCCCTACACTTGCACATTTTACTTTATGTGGTTATTAAATTTTATCACATACTTGGGTCTCATCCCATCAATAAATCTGTCAAGTTATTGGAAGTAGGGTACTTCGTTTTGCAGGTGTCCCTCCCAATACCCAGCTGGCACCAGAACATTCTGGGCTCAAAAGTAATAGCTTTATTTAGCCAGGGCTTCTTAGCCCTGGTCTCTTTTTGTAAATTATGTTTTTTTTGAACATGTCTTTTCTGTTTGTTCACTTATTGTCTGTGGCTGTTTTCACACTTAACAGCTGCCCAGTCGAGTACTTAGAGACCACATGGCTGGCAAAACCTAAAATATTGACTCTGTGGCCTTCCATGGGAAATTTTTGCCAACTTTTTTACTAAATTATCTACTTACTCTTCTTTGGAAATAGCTAACGAATAGGGCACACATATAATGAGCATTTTTTACTGTTCTGAGTAAATGAGCTTTTTAAAAAACATGCCAGTTGCAGAGCAAATTAATTCTTCGCAATCTCACGGTTCTCACTATCAGGAACAATTAGAGGAAAAGCCACTCTTTTTATCTTGAACATTTCTGGATATCAAAGATGTGGCTTCTCGTATCTGTCAGTCTAATACATTTTATTGGCACTGATGTGACATTTAATTTAATGTACCACCACATCCTTTTTTAAATGCTTTTAATAATGCTTGGCAGCTTTATAAAAATACCATATTTCCATTAGTATTACAGAATGTGCTAATGAGATCTAATATTTACTATTTCACAATTGGAAGAACAAGTACAGTGTGATTAAGAACAAACAATGGTTCAAGTCTGGCGAAAGACTAAATGGCCTTGGCATTATGACAGAATACATATGACAAACTCCGGAGCTAAGGTGGCACATTCAAGTCAAAGGCCATACAGTATAAGTTATCTACAGTTTGGAAATTGTGAGCCTCTGCGGCAACAACCTTAGGGCTTGGCGATACCGGTTTGGCCCGATTTAATATGTGGCAATGCTTTTTATAGTCTCTGGAGGTATACAACTCTATTCTATCTGGGCCACTTTGATGTGAGTAGAAATCAATGTTTTCCCCTTCCCAATCCTGCATGAGGCCAGATCCACACCCCTGCAGAGACCTTAAAGGTCATAAACACAATCCCAAGATACAATCCTAGATTCCAGGTAACGTGTGTAGCAAGGGTATGCGGCAGCAGGTCAGATGGTCACTCACTGGCATACGCTAGGCTTCCAGGACACATGGTGAACCAGAGGAACACTGGGTGTGGCAGTGGTGAACCGTGACTTCCAACCCAGGAGTTTGCTGGGTTAGTCTGTGTCCCTAGCAGGGCTCTATTACAGCAGGAAACCTCCAAGAGTGCAGTTAGAAGAGTAACAGTAGCTTCTACCTCAGCCTGCACACATTGAGAACAAGGGGAGTAGGGGAGTGGTCTAACAAATTTAATTTTATAAACACTGCTGCTAAGTGGAGGCTTCCAAAAGTCAACACTTCAACATGCCCTGAAGTTTAGGGAAAGTGAACCTGCTTACACCAGTCTAGTTGTATCTTTGAATCAGATGTGGGCACACTAGACTAGATCAGAGGCTCTCAACTGGGGGGACTTTGTCTCCCAGGGCACAGTCTGGCAAAGCTGGAGCCATTTTAATTTATCACTCCTGGGGTGGCGTTCCCGGCACCAGAGGCCCGGGATGCTGCTGCACATCCTCTGGGAACAAGGGCAGCATCCACAGCAGTGAGTTATCCTGTCCCCATCATCAGCGGCATCAAGGCTGATGATGGTCGTTGGTTTAGATGTTGTTTGTGCCACATTCACTGCAAGAAAAGGAGCCAAAGATGGTCATTTGTCATTCTCTTCGGCCTGACTCTTGGTGAGTTGGGTGACTAAGAATTGGCATGATGCTCTTGTGAAATTAAATGCCACCAAGGAGTCAGTCTGTTTGCTTTTTGAGATGCAGTCTGATGAGAAGACCACTAGGAAAAAATTGATCATCCTCTCACATTTGAAGCATAAACTAGTCAATAAATATTTAAGTAATACTACTGTTTGCCAACACTGCACAGGGCAGAACAAACAAGAAACCTGTGCTGTTCTAAACCCACACTGGTGGACACAAAATTAATGTCAGCAGTAACTCAGGCCTCACAAGATACTTTATCCCAAATGGAAAGGTGTTTTTAAAGGATTCAAGTCCAAAAATTTATGAGTAAAATAAAGCTCTTAGACTAATGACTCTATCCTTTTTATATGTGGTTTAGATTCTCATCTATGTTAACAAAAGCAAAAAAAAAATCCAGTGTTCCCTAAAATTGAAGTGCTCAAAACTGGTTCTTATGAAAAAGATTTAGTATGTAGAAACGCTTGATTATACTAAGTCTTGACAGGATATAATGCAGACCATCACATACTTTCCCCACATATACAATGTTTAACTTTCATCGGTTTAACTTAAGAGCTTTTTCTATTTCATCTTACATTTATTATTTCACCAGAAGCAACTCAGACTGAAAAACTTGTAGAACCAACCACATCTGTGCAAAGAGTTACCCTCCAATCAGCCCTAAGTTAGTGAAGGAGCCAAGTGCAGGCCCAAATCAAACGGGCTTGCTCACCTTCCAACTCAGCTCATTGTCTCGCACTCAAGTCTGCTATATGCATTTGACAAAGACCCTGACTTTTTCAATGCAAATGTGTAGCTTTGCTACAAATAAGACAGCATAGCTACACAGTCTATAAATAACTTGAAATTATATGCTGTCTCCTGTCTGTACTAACACAGCAAAACCCTTCACTTGCTGTGACTGAATAGTCTCCGTAGGTAGACAAGAAAACACAGCTGCCAAAATCACTTCACCGTCCTGAGTGGAAGGGTGTCAGGATCCAGAACACACTACAGGTAGGTGGACAGAATTACTAGGAATGAGAAAATTAGAAGAGATTTGCAGTGTTTGTTTGGAAGAGTCGATGATGCAAGTATTTCATAACAATAAGTTTATCAAATGATGTTTATTTGCATTAATTAATAAAAATGGAAAAATTCAATACTCTTATATGCTAAGAAGATGTAACTTGAAACAAAGTAAAATTAATTATTCTTTTGTGAAAGGGTGAGAAAGATAAATTTCATTTACCAAGGGATGCTATATTCATGGCATTTAAGATTTTAATATTCATCCTCTTTCTACTATTTTCTGTATTTTTAGAATGTGCTTCTGAATCTCAAATGTAATTTTTCTAACCTAGAAAACAATGTCAGAACCAAATGCCTGGCCATTTTTTTTTTGAAGTGTGGAACATAGCTACAATATCATTTAGGTTTCAAACCTGGAGGAAAATGCCCACAAAGTGTTCCTGAGGAAAACAAATGCTGTGAAAATGCCTGGTAAAATGCAACATGCCATCAAGATCAATGTCTCAATAATCCTACAATGAGGTATCTAGAGTTTTCCCCAGTGCCTAAGCCTGCTCCCCTGTCAAACTTTCAATGTTGTTAGGAAAAAGGTTTTTCCCACAAACACAGGATATTATGTTTATTGTGATAGTAAAAAACCACACCCTTCAAAAGTTTAATGTAATTTGACTCTTATGGAAGCCATTAAAAGACCTTTATTGTCTATGGTGAAATCTTTACTAAATAATATAATTCTTCAAATATTTTTCTTTTTTTCAAAAAGATCATTGGTTTACTTAACTTTCAGAACAGGATTTTTCAGGATACTACAGACAAAAACGCGAATTTTCATTGTATCTAAGCTACAACTTAAACTGTGCCTCATCTTCCGGCCACCACAAGGAACTATGGTATACATCATCCCTAACCTAACAAGGGATAAATTTACTACTGGATATAACTCAGATTTTAAAAATGACTATTTGTGTGTTTGACCCCCCACATTTTTAAACCAAGCTAGACTGATATCCCAACTGAAATCAGCATAAATCACAGATATTGTAAGGTTGGATGATATAACATTTCTTTATAGGAAGCTTTTTCTACAAGTTAATGATGAAACATGAAGTCAGGCACCTCTGTCCCAATTGTGTGCATTCAGAAAGAGAAGAAAGGGTCATTCTGAAATCTAAAGGTGACCTTTCACTTCCTAAAGCTTACCAGCTGTCTTACAACACACATAACTGAAGTCTATGCATATACACTAGTCTATGTAGTCAGTACAATGCATGCATATTAAATATTTTTATGGGAAAAAAGCCACTTATATACATGGTTCTTGTTAAATTGTGGCATCTTGTCAGCTTTAGGAAATAAAATAGTGATGCCAGATAACACTAACATGTTATATATATACGTGTGTGTGCATATACAATGCACACGCACAATAGTTAACAGAACCACACTAAATAAAAAAGAAATTGATCAGAAATACAAGATTAGTCAATGCTCTTAGCCTGACACCTGAAGTTGTCTGGCAAAAGATGTAATTACAGGCAAAGCAACAAAAACACAGAAAACATAAAACCATGCAAAGAAGGTGATTTGCTGGGGTTAAAATACAGCCATGCACTACCCCCACTCCCACCCATTCTTCCCTCCCCTCAAGTGAATGACAACATACTTTTAACAGGATCTTGGGGAAGAGGTTCCTGGGTAGTCTTGAGTAATGTTTGGGACACTATGGAGAAAATAAGAGAATGTAACTAAAAATAAAAGCAGAAACATGGGAATGATGGCTGAAACACTTGATGCCACTGACCAAAGAAAAAAACATAAACAGATTAAAAACAAAAACTAAACAATAATGTGAGGTTTGACTACAGAACAGAACTAAAGTAAACATAAACACAAAATATGCTTCCAAAGTAACACCATAGAATTCTGGTTATTTTGTCTCCAACAGTACATCCAAGTGAACCATTAGAGGGTATCTTGTTGCCCATCTCCCTGCTAAGTATATTATCACCACTTCCCATAGACCCTATCACTCAGCCATTCATTCACAGGGCAGCCTCTGGCTCCCACGTCTGCTGTTAATGAGGCTTTACTCTCCACCTCTTAACTGTCCAGTTTTGAACAACCTTCAGCCTCTCCTGTTGGCTTTCTTAATAAATTATTCTGGAACCCACCTGCACTGAAGCCAAGTGCTGCCTGGCTGACCCACTTACACCTCTGTCGGGAGCGTTTGCCTTTCTCGAATCTCTCAGCAGAACATGTGCCATCCAGGGCACCTCCAGCGGCTCCTTCTGACCTGTTCGCTCCCAGCTTGAGTCAGTACAAACTAATCAAATGAGGGTGTGTGTAGGGTATAGGAGGGTTTTGTTTTTTTGTTCTTGTGGGGAATAATTTCTAACTTGGGGCAAATTCATTATTGCTAATAATTTTTTAAACACTCTTTTTATTAGATACATGTGTGTGGATACACACATAAATCCACAACCAACATGTATATATAAATAAATCCACTTCAGGGAAAGGAACAAAGAAGCTGGCTCTGTGCCAGGAAATTTTCCCAGCTGCTTAAGCCAGTTAGAATCACTATAACAGAAGTCCTTTGTTCAAGAGACCTCAGGCAAACGAATCCCCCATTGTGTTCCAGGTTACCTGACCTAATTAACTTCTTTGTTTGCAACTGAAGAAAGGAGTTTTTTTGAGCTAGAAGCTGCAATCATCCATCAGAGCTAGGAAAGAAAAGAAGGCCTTGGGGTTACCAATTCCTACACCTGTTCTGACATAGGCTAGAAATGGAGTCGTTTCTTTACACAGGGCACTAACAACAACTGTCCCATTAGATTCTGCTAAGACACTGAGCTTCACAATGGATGGGGGCAGGTCCTTCTGTTGTTTAGCTTAAGCCTATGATCACACCGGAAAACAATTCATATAATCAGTAAGAATCCTAGGCAGGAAATTGTAGCTGTCAGCCTCAAAAACCCAGGGGAGGAAAACCAAGAGTCTCTCCAAAAAGAAATGCACAACTATTGAGTTCAATGCTTAGTTTATCAAGTTAAGTAAATTTTTCTTGAATAGTTCAAATTTGCTACCTGTGAACAAAAAGAATAATTAAAATAAAATTGGTAATTTAACATGGCAGGCTGTTAGCAACAGAAGTCCCATCATGTCTGGGGCACTGCTTCAGAAAACCTCTGTGGAAAAAGCCTCATCTTGCATTTAAGTCATCGTCACTTCATGTATTTATCCCCTGAGGTTATGAGAAAGCTTACAGTTGATGAGAATAGGTTTTTAAGAAAATTATGTTCCCTGATCCTTATATCATTGAAGGTTTCTAATATTAAGTTTTCTTCTATTTTGCAGAGAAGATACACAAACTTGGCACTGCAACTGTCTGTGTGTGAGCTCAGAGTCTACAAGGCAGCATCTTAAGTGCATGTGCTTAATTCAATTATATTCTCTCACCACCATGGTAAAAGTCACACATTACAGAACACCTTAAAGGTACTCATCACAGCAATTTACCTTGCCAATGTCATGGATGCTTCGCCAGCCTAGCTTCCAGTGGTAAATCTTATTTGCACATGTAGAACACATGCACAGACCCCAACACGCATGTACATGGACAAACACATAAGCACACAGTTGCAGAACAGCTGAGAAGACAATACAGCAACTCCAGCTTGGCTTGAAGAGAAGCACTCAAACATCCCCCGAGACTGCAAGACGTACCCACCACAGCTAGCAGAAGAGCACACCCATGGCCATGCTTTACCAGAGGAAGACGGAGATGGGTACTCATGGCTGAACAGACTGGAGGAGACGCGGGGCAGTTAGAGAGGTTGACAGACTGTGGTTAGTGGTAGCGACAGGCCCCTTCCCAGGAACTAGGAAAACCAATCTGTTACAAAGAGCAGAGTCAGTGGCGAGAAAGATGAAAGGCCGCCAGGCTCGAGGAAGGTCCACTTACTGACACTGCCACACACGGCCATGCAGTACTCTTCTGTGTCAAAGTTGTTTCGGTTGCCGCCACATCCGCCGTAAAAGAATGGGGCGCACTTCCCTTCAGTCACATCAAAGTACCAGCGGGAGATCATTGCTCGGCAAGGCCCCGTCTCGGCTTGTTCAGAGCACACCTCTAATCAGAGGAGATGTGGGGAACCACATTTAGCATGAGAAGGTACTGGCTCGCTGTTCATGTACACGCGTTTACTTTTCTGACACATAGTCTTCCCCGTGGCTACTTGGGCTGGGTTTATTATGCAGCCTCTGCCAGACACTTCCTGAAGAATTCAATTACCTACCAAGACTTTAGAACTACCTCTGCAAGAAAGCAGTGCATTCTCATCTGGTTTAACAAGTGTATCTCTCAGTGGTAAGAAAAGGATTCCAGCTAGATGTGAACCGATCTTTCAGCTGCTTTTAGATTAATATTAAACGCCTTAAGGTGTCTGCACATGAAAACATTTCTTTAATATAAAAACTGAACTTCTCTTTTAAAATAATCTCCAATTAACTTTGAAGGTAAAAGATTCTGATCATAACACAAAAAATTTAACCTCTCACAAAAATCTCATTGTTTTCCCCAATAAATGATTGCCTTGATGCAAAATATAATTACACATATTTTGCATGTGATTCTGAAAAGAGAGCCAGCCTGTCTACTGACTATATCTGAAAACATATGTAGTATCTATAAATGTGACTTATAGCCATTACAGTAACTCTAATTAAAGACAATTTGTGATTGTATATTTACCTGTCCCCTGGAAAACAAATGCCCCAAACGCTCAGCCAGCCAACTCTGATTTGATACATACCATGCAGTTTTAGATTAAACCAAATTTTACCTGTCAACATGCTTTGCTACCCTCCCCAAGATCAGTTTCATAATTTCTGATTGACTCGAAGTGTAGTAACCTGTCCAATTCTATTTATAAAATTACTGTTAGAAGAACTTCCCTTCTCATGTATATTCCATTTTTTGTTAGAAGGAAAACAATTCTCTGAGTTTGTGTTGTGCCCTAGCTAGGCTTACAGAAAGCCTGCTGATGCCTTGGCACACACAAATGTCTTCTTATGCTTAGTTTGACTAACACCCCAGGGAAAAGCACCCTTCTAAAAGATAAAGGCCATGCAAAACCCAGAGCTTCCAAATTAGGAAATATTCAACAGACTGACACTAACCAATCAAAGACAAAGACCCACAATGTTGATGTAAAAGAGAACCAGTTTACTGCACACCACTCATTGCTCTTTTTAATCGAGGCAAAGAGGTGGCGGCAAAACCAGAAGCTGCTGCCATCACGATGTCAACAGTAGGGAGGGCCAGAGGGTCAGCACTGAACCCAGAAAGTATGAAACACTGCAGGAGAAATGTCAGCGTAACACTTATCTAAGATGATTCTGTCTTTAGATGATTTTCAGATGGAATATCTGGCTCTAGGAGCACCAGGCTCAGTGTTACCCATTATTAAGGTCATCCCGTTCAGCACTGCTTCTTTCAAAGCTCATGCTTACGGAGCATGATGTTCTCAGTTTCACTTCCTAAGGAAAATTCTATGCAGAAAGAAAATCTGCCAACACATTCACACAAGTATCCCATACACTTGGCAATCTGATTTATCCTCTGCAAAACTAAAGGACTGGCGTTCTAACTTAAAAAGGGTAAAACAGCTTTTTTGGGGGGTGGGGTATGATCTGAGTACTGACAAAGCAGCTTCTGGGCTGCAGAGCAAAAGGCCAGGTACATCCCAGAGGCGGGACCTGGCCAACCACAGCCATTATCTGTTGGCTTTCGGGCCTAACTTCTCTCTCAGTTTTAAGAACCACCTGCTGGTTGGCTTTTCCTGGCTCTGTGTTTTCCTCACCGATCTGCACACGTTCATGTGACACACTCTTCCTTGCTCCTCAGACATAACACACATCTCCGTCTCTTCCTCAGGCTGTCCTATTTCTGGTAAGACTGCCAGGCGATGGTGTCTTGTGAGCCTGCAGTGTGACTGGAGACGGCACTGGAGCTGCAAGGAGCTTCTGCCTCCAAGGGAGTCCCAGAATGCCGCCACCCCACGGCACAGCCCTAAGTGACAGGAGCTTGGGCAACAAAACTCACCGTCCTCAACAACCCATGCGGATCCTCACACTTTATGCCTCTTAGAACACTAAATATGTGGGCTCTGCCTGTTACAGCTATGCAAGGGTAGGGAACTGTCTTTATGATATCTCTTGTGTACTAAATAAGGGTGGTAAGATTTCAGGTGGGTGTAAGCTAAGTCATGGGATAAAAAGAATGATGATCAAAGGAGATGACTGATGATAGATATTTGCCCTTGGTGTGTAACCTAGTAACAATTTTGATAAAAGCAAAGCCTCCTAGTCCAGAACTCAAATGACACTGCAATGTTACCACTTTCCTATACCACGAGGGAAACATAGTAGTAACTTAGATGCCCACATGCATTTTTATTTCGTTCATTTAATTTTTCTCCTTCCACATTCTAAATGGCTATGAAACCCTTTGTTGCAGCTGAATTTAGAGTCCCAATCAACAAGAAAAAGCATTCACAACTCAAAATCCATTTGTATGTCAATTAAGTAAGCAGGATAAGCCTACATGATGCACCCACAAAGCCTGTGGGAGTCTGCACTTACAGGAGTCTTGACCCATTAATATGAAAAGGCAAAGAAAAGAGTGACACTGTCTCCATTTGGGGAGTGTTTCATTGGCTATCCTGACATTTTCAGGACTTGTGCACTCCTGACACTGAATGGTCTCAGTTTCATGACTTTGGTGTATGTGGACATCATGAGGAATAGTGACCAATCTTATGGCACTCACATTAAAAAAGGGTATTTGAGATAATGTGGTCAGAGTTGGCATAAGTGTATAATAATCTAATGCCAAACACATAACATATCAAGCCATGCAGATACGTGAGATTGAAAGAACAGGGGTGACCGTGTGTCTGTCACAGTAGAACCTCTCAAAGACAATCACCCTGTCCAGCTGGTTCTGATCTGTTGACAGGAGGGATGCATACCCGCTGCCCCACACCTGAGTGAGCACAGACAGGCAAGAAATGGTATCTCATTATAATCTTGCCAATTATCCGTGTTGCTGTCAACCATCACTTTCCCATGACTTTCCCTGTGGTTACAACTAGAACCATCAACTTCTAAAAGCAGTAAAACTGAAATCAGAGAGGATTCGGAGTGGAATGGAGCTTCTTCATCAATCATTCATAATTACGTTCCTACTCTACTGTTGGGTCTCTCTGACCTTCTCTCTAATTTTTCATCATTCCAGAAAATTTGTTCATGTGGTTGAAAAGAGAACCTTTGCTTAGTTTGGGAAAGGTGGAGGGGCAGGGGGCATGGGTGAGCACTGGGGAAGGCTTATGCTGATGATTTTACAAGCAGAATTAATAGGTATTCAGGAGATGGTGAAGGACTCCGGGAAGGGAGTGAGAATCCAGGGCATATCCTTGGGCTAAGGAAGGGTTAAGTGATCAATGTCACCTTCACAGTTGTGATATTGCACTACAGATGGGGAAACCAGGTAAAGACGATACTGGATAACTTTGTATTAATCCTTACACTGCATGTGACTCTACAATTATCTCCAGAAAATGTAAACACACATCACATTAATAACCCTGTATCAGGTATGCTGGTAGTTCAGTTTGCTTTAGAATTCTCATCTTGTCTCTTTCCTTAATCTCTTACAGCTTCAGAGTAATACTCCAGAGGGCTACAAATCTCAATTTGAGAGACTTTCCTTTTACATTTCTTTCCAGCAATAAGAAATTACCAGAAATACGAAAATCTATCCAAATAAGATTTGAACAATGCAGAATTGTTTTCAAGCACTGTGTCCCGAAATACACCATTTATAAGCTGCATGACTAGATTCATAGAAGAAATCTCAAGACATATTTTAAATGCTTACAGTTACATTATTTTTCTGAACAGAAAAATTTCTTCCTTCTTAATCTATGGAACTCACAAAGGGAAATTCAGTGAAAAACATATTTTATTTTAATCACAATAACCACTCAGTGGAAAATTATTTTCAATCTCATCCACTAAACGTAGAGGATGTAAAATCAGACATTACCTAACTGTAATCCTAAACAAAATCTATGTGAAAATTCAAACTGCATTTCCCTTTCTCATCTTCATTCTCTTTTCAAAATCTAAAATAATAAAAAGACACATTTAAAATTCATTTGTTACATTAAAAAAAATTCCAATCCATTGTCATTTCTATTCAAAGTAAATGTCACATATAATAATAAAGGAGAAAATTTTCCCAGAATAATAGAAGCAGGGATATTTCTCAAAGAGAATGTTTAAAGTTAGACAGTAACTTAGGCAGAGACTTATACAGACATCTAAGCAATGATAATATCTGTTTACTCATATTAATTCTGATAATTCTAGGATCACAAGTAGGTTTTCTAATAGTCATCTAACAGAACTCTGCTGGCAGAGAAGGCTTATCACTTCTTTTGTTAACAGTCCTATGCACCCTGCAAGACAAAAGGTCATTCAGTAAACTGAAATGCTAGTGTACACAAAGTAGTATGAGAGTTCATGTGCTTAATAACAAGCTCAGTGCATTTTGTATCTTTCTTTGCAAGGCAGGCTCTTGCTGAGATTTGTGCTGGGTTCAACACTAAATTCCACTTTCTAAAAATTAACATACAAATACTATATAAAGCACAGCTAGAGCTCCCACATTATATAAAACGATGACATTCTCTGTTCAAACAATAATGCTTCACCACAAAAAATTAACTGAATAGATGTCAAACCAGAGCAAAATTGTTGTGGGCAACCAAAGTTAGAAAGCTAATTTTCACTTTTAAGAAAATTCAGCATGAAGAATGTTGTGAAAGTTGTAACCAGGAGAAAATCCTCACTTTCTAATGTCTTATAATTATAATGACTTCTTAAAAAGCAAATTAAGAGGTTAGTCAATTAATTAGCTTTAAATAAAGCACTAACTAAAGAATTCTGGAAGAAGATACAGCTTTTTAAAATGATTTCATTTTTAGTAAATATTTCAATTATTCTCAGAATATAGGAATGTATGTAAAATAAAACTTTTATATGGAATGTATGATGTTTGAATGTATAAATTTTGAGAAAGCAACCAACCTACCTTACTATCAAACTAATCAAACTATAGAGTTATTTATAGCAAGCTAGGAATTAAATATATTGATCCAGCAAAAAAACACAAAAAAGTAGCATGAATTCTCTGCATGATGTAAAAATATATGCATTAAAATTCACACAGTACAAATATATACTACTTTCTTGATTTAAAAATTACTTATCTTGCAATTTTAGAGTAGAAAGGACAAATATAAGAAGACAACTAGTCTGACCTTCTCAAAAGCAGAGCTTATTAAATCACCCATTTAATGTTAAAAGTAAAATAAAAACAATGACAGAAGCATTGAAATGTATTAAATATGCTAATCTATAGTATTTCAAACACATGTTGATCTGCCAAATCATTAAATCCATTAATAATGAAAATGGCTTACTTCAAGGAAGCTTTAAAAAACTAGACAAATTCGTGTGATTCTTATAGATGAAAAAGTTAAAAAGTGAACATATGAGAAAACTAGTTATTATTTAAGAATGTATTTTTTGGAGCCATAGATACATGTACTTTTATCAAACAGGGAATTTATAATGTGCTTGCAAATACAAGGTTATCAAAAAACATCCAATAGAAAGTAATTCTGACCCAGGGCAATAAATGATCAGATATTTATTATCCAGTAATCATGTGTTACTGAGTAGAGGCATATAAAATTAGACAAGCAAACTTGAACTAGTCTTATAACAAATCTCACTTACGCCCCAAATATGGGTTGAAATATATAAACAAATGATGGGAACAGCTGTGCACGGTAATGAAATCACTGACTCAGTACGAAATGACTGGTGCTAATTTGTCACAGAAGTCTCCAGAAGATATCTGCAGTTGGCTAGCCTTTTACTGAATCGTGTTGATTCTCTGAGGCTATCCAATACATCTGTCATTCCAATTATACCTGACCCGATTCTCACATTTTCCATAATGAAAAAGTATTTATAAAACATTCCCTGAAGGAGATCAACCTGTACATGTTTAGACTAATCAGTATTTGTGCATTGGTGGGAGCAGTGAACATTCACAAAAAGGCAGCCTGGTGACTTTTCCTGATACCTTTGTTTCCTCTTTGTTAGGGGAATATACTTATTTTCCACTATGCTGGGTGGTTAGTCTGAAGAAAAACATAATACTACGAGAAGTTCTAAACTGATGCAATAACATGTCCTGTCCATTGCTGGCAATAAGGGGAAGTGATCTTATGGGCAGAGAGGTGGGATATGCTGGGCAACTGGTTGTCTCCAGAAAACAAAACTAAAACTGGTTTATAGTGTTTGCTGATTTTTATAGTATAAATGCTCCTGCCATTGGTATTTCAAGATACCAATGGTTATGGCTCACAAAATTCCTCTATACTTGAAAGTAACAGCTTTTACAGGCTAACAAGAGTTGTCTACACCAACTAATGAGAGGGAAGAGGGGCATAAGACAAATTAGTTAATAATTATACATGTAGGGAAATGTTAAGGGTTTTCTAATATGCTTGGTCTTGAGAGTTGAATTTTTACAATATTGCTCAGTGAGAAGAAACATCAGGATTTTCATACTTGGTGACATATGATAATATCGAGAACACCACTGCAGATAAGGATGTTTTCCCTTTCAACTTACTGCATAGTATAGGAGGCATGAAATGCTTCTAGAGATGACTCTTCAAAGTGCAGTCCATGGACCAGTAGGGCCAGCATCACCTGGGACTCAGGACTCATTTCAGACCTGTTGTCTCACAATCTATGTTTAGCAAGTGCCTTTGAGTGACGTGAGTGGTCATTAATGTTTGAGAAGCAGTGGGGTCCATCATATCTTCAATGTACAGTTGAAATATCAAAACCAGATACATAAGGTTCAATCACTTTTCAAAACTATCTTGGTGGAAGGATTAAGAAAATAAAAAAGCTTATTACAAATCAAAGATATTTGGGAAAAGTGAGATAAAATATATTTTAGTAGAGTTTGTAAGATTCAAATACTTTTCTCAAAAAGTCATATATACATATTTTACTCTTAAGCAACATTAAAAGTTCCAATACTTGTGTCTTAAATCCAATACCAATATAATTTTCTTACTCATATTTAAGTCTATGAAAACTTAGAACTCCCAGAAATTTGAATTTAAGTGATAATGTTCTTGTAGCATGCCAGAACGTTAGAAATACCGAAGCTTTTAGGCTAATTTAGAGAAATAAATAAGCAAAAAGCTTGGGAGCTTGGAATTTACTTTCTCTGTACCACTTCTTTGTAAATAAAAGATTAAATGGAGTTTCTGTTCTTGCAATAAGAAGATGCTTCTAGATATGAGAGTCAGGGTTTTAGAAGGATGGTCTTGCTGTTCCATGATCTTTTCTGGGGAAGGCAGAGCGTGTCCACCTCACCATGTTAACTTGGTCTCATCACCGTACCCAGCAGGAAAGGAGTAGCCTCCAGTAGAGACCATCAGTGCTGGATTGTTATATGGCTGCTAACCACCGTGTGCTATTTTGGAAAAGTCTACAGGGGAGTGAATTGCTTTTGGAAGAATTCAAAACAAAACTAGGAAGGCAGTTTTCCTCCATCTCTCACTGCTTATATGGCAAATATGGACATGTAATGTTTAAAGCACAAAAATTTTATCCTGATTTGTCTCTAAATATAAGCTATGAAAATACATTACATATCAAATATCTGTTTTTACCATACAAAGAAATACTTATCATCTTTGTTTTGGCATATTTTGTTTACTTATTCTTCTTAAATAAAAAAATGTTCACTGGCTCTCTACAATGTGCAAAGTACAGAACTAGTGTTAGAGCTGACATTAAGATGGGGCATATATTTAAAGCTGGCCATCACTGTAGAGCTCAGTATCATGTCCCCGTGGTTTGCAACCAGAGAAATTTTGCCCCCACCACCCTCCCAGGGGACATACAGCAACAACGAGAGATATTTTGGGCTGTCCAACTGGGGAGTGCTAATAGTATCTAGTGGATAAAGGCCAGGGATGCTAGCAAACACCCTAGAGTGACCAGGAGAGTTCCCCACAACAGAGGATGATCTGGCCCCAAACACTGACTAAGCTGAGATTGAGTAACCCTGCCACAGCCCGAGTAAACCGCAGAAAGATTCATGTTGTATTTTAGTAATTTTATCCAAATACGAGACCCAGACTACTGTGTGGCAATAACCAACACCTCAGATATCCTGGGTTATGATTGCTATTAGAGCCTAGAACTGATTGAATCACAAGAATTGGCCAGCAAAGTCTTTCTCTGCTTCTATCACAAAACATCAGGATCTTAAAGTCACATCCAAATAACATGCAATGTCTGTCCATATTCTATGATATTTTCATATTCTGTCCCAGAAATTATATCCAACAAGAACATAAAGATATTTAAGAAAGAGAGATAATTCCCCCTCACAATTAAGTACCTGAACAGGCTTAACGTTTTATAAACTAAATATAGTTAACAGTCCTTTAAACTCTTTACCATTTTGAGAGTCTCTTAATTTTTAAAATTTGGGCTGCTGTCTTTGAGGGCTGAAGGGTTTTCTTAAACATCATTTTTGTATGACATTGAGTCACTGGTCTCCCCTTGGCTTCTCACTCTTCTAACAGAATCTCACAAAGTCAGATACTGGGAAGAAGCTGCTGGAAACCAAACATGAATTTTTAGGAGGGCAAGATGTCTCCAGGCTGACAGAAACAGGTATTTAGGCTATAATCTGCCTTTCTTAAAAACTCCAGAAAATTCTGTTTCCTTTTTTACAAGGGAACTAAAATTTTCCATTAAAGCCTACAACTCTGCCTCCTGCCTGTGGAATCTGAGCCTTTCCTCAGTCACACATACAGATTGGCTAAGAAGGCACGCCTCTGAAAATGGCAAGCAAGTCTAAATGGGACTGTTTGCTCATTTGCTGGATTTCTTTTAATAAGTTTGGTTTATTAACTGCAAAATTCTATGTGGTGTAAATGCCTACAGTTGTTGTGTCAGACACTTGTGTATTTTTGAACAGCAACTGATCTGGGGAAAAACACGACCAAGACAGTATTTTTAAAAATGTAATTCCTGGTCTTTAATTGGACTGAAAATATTTTCAATTTTTAACGAATTTAGACATAATTATGACAAAATACCTTTAGTAGATTATTTGCTTTATTCAAACACTGAATTAAAGAATCTCGACAGAAACAGAAAACAGTGCAGAAATGAAAGATAAAAAGCAAGCGCAAATAACCAAGTAACATTCCAAGCAAAACGAAGTTCAAAGATATAATTTTCTATGTGGTGCGGCAGATCTCTGTGAATGTTTAACTAAACCTCTGAATTTTACACTTTGTGGTATCAGATTATATCTCAACAAATTTTTTACTAAAAAATAGAGAATTATGTATGCACACATACTCACAATATTTTTACATGACTGTTTTCCTCACCACCACATTGTAAGCAGACTCTCTGAGCAGACTTTCTAAATCAGGATCACGGAAGTCTGTGGAGGGAAGCTTGTCAGTGCCATGCTTCACTCTGCCTCTATACAAGCATGCATCGAACACCTCAAAATCAGTGGCTCAGTGGCTGTCATGACACAGGGCAAAAAATAACAGGTTGCCAACTGTCCCATCTCTGCCCAGCGCTGATGCCAGTTCTCAACATCATCAGAAAGGACACCACATGCTGGTCCAGGAACAGGAGTGGACCTCACTAGCTGTGGTCGTAACACAGAAGGAAAGGCTTCCTCAGGAGGGAGGAGCTACTGTCCCTCTGCCTTGTTCCCACACAGAACGGGGCACTCTTTTTTCCTTTTGGGACAGTGCACTGCTGGGAGGCCTCCAACAAAAGTATGTGAGTACAAATTCAAGCTCACAGTTTTCCCGAACCCTTGTGTATAATTAAACATGAATAACAAGCAATACTTTTTGAATTGTAGGATACCTTCTAAATGTCACATCCATTACAGAAAAGTTAACAATGAAGACATGAGAATTAAGCTAAGCTTTGTTTCCTCTACCCTTGAGGTCAACCCAAGCCGTTCTAATTTATTTCTGACAAGGAAACTTCTTGGATTCACTTCACTTGGGTGCCTCATTGACTAGGAAATCCCTACCCTCCTTTAAAAATCATTCAAATGCCAACTTCTCAGCAACACCTTAGTTGAAACTTCTGCCTCCAGGCTGAGCACTTCCCTTGTTCTGCGCTGCCACCACTCCTCTCCAGCTCTCCAAGGAAGCCAGCAGGTCTGGCTGGAAGCAACCTGAGTCACCACCTGCTCACACCCCTGTGCCCTGAGCAACCAGCACGAAGCCCGACTGATGGTGCTTCTCCCAGATTCATGGTTACCAGAGGGAGAACAATTCTCCCTCTGGTGGAGTTCCATCACCTAGGCTGAAGCAAACATTTAGTTCAAAGTTTTTAATGCCATCATCACATGAGATGCCTGAAGAGCCATAGATCAGTGTCACTATACCTGCATGCCCTGCTATCCTGAAATGTAATGGCATTTAATACTATCTTGGTTCAGTTTTCAGCTGGACACAAAAGTTAGCTACAGACGTTTAATATACAATATATATTCACAAAAAATTTTTAATCAAGAAACTGAGTTTAAGCTTTTTATTCTGAACATATGTCTATAAATACCAGTTCTATTACACCACTAGAAAGGGATACTTTATGTTTATGCTTTTCATAATTAAAAAAAAAAATAATCTGTTGGTTTACCTTTTCCATGCCCAATAAATAGTAAACATGAGTTGTCTAGAGGATCAGAGGATACTTATAACCATGACAACTACACCTTAGGTTACCTGAGCACTTATATCTACCAGGAACTGTACAAGGGCTTCCTATGGATCACTTCATTGGATTCTCACATTTATTAAACTGAAGTCTGTATTATTAAACCCCATTTTACAGAGGGGAGCCATGGGGCTTAAAGACTATTTGATCGATACAAATTTACACAGTATGTTGTAGAGACAGGATTTGACTGGACAGCGTGTGCTTCTATAACAAACCAATCACTGACAGTGTGCCAGGCATTATGGTAAATGCTTAATATGGATCTATAAACAATCCTGCCACATTATGTCAGCATTTACACTACACACTGTAAAAAAATAAGACCTATCAAGGCTACTTAGCTGGCCTAAGGCCATAAAATTATTAAAAATTCTCTCTTAAAACACAATGTTGAGTTTGCCTCTAACCACAATAAAACTATCTTAATGAAATTAACTTGGCATGGTAGCATCTGAAAAATATAAAGTACTTCCTTGTATTTTTCTAATGATCAAAATCAGGAGTTTTCTATGAAGACCTAGTCAGGAAATATTTTCAGCTTTGCAGACATACACTGTTTCTTCCAACTACTCCACTCCGCCTCTGTGGTATGAAAGCAGCTATTGACAATGTGTGAACAAATGGGGCTGGCTGGGTCCTAATAAAACCTTTTTATTAGAAAACAGGTGGCAAGCTTTATTTGGCCCATGGCCATAGTTTGCTGACCCCTGGTCATTCTTATTATTTAAATAAGAATTCTAAAATTTATGAAATGTTCAGCATGAATATTAACTCATTCAAAACTTAACTCATTCAAAAATGAATACATCTTTATATTGAAGGAATACATATGTACAAGGGAGCACAGGTTAAACAGGTTAAATTGAACTAGTGTATTTATAAACAAAAGGAAAAGGAAAAAGAAAATTTTGATGTTAATGAAGTAGAAATACCCTGGCTCATCTGGGTCCAAATCTGGCTTCACCACCTACCTTTAAATAGGGAAGTAAAATTTTTACCACACAGCACAGTTACAGGATTAAAAGATAAAACCAGTGTTTTATCTTAAGGGGCAAGGGGAGTGATGTCCTGAAAGAACTCCAGTCCAATCTGCCACAACAGAGCAACAGCCAATCCCCTGTGACACCTTCCACAGGAGCAAGGGCACAATGAGTGCTTGGTGAATAAATAAGCATAAAGAAAAAACCCCAGTTACTCTGGATGAACAAGGCAGTGAGATTAAATCAAAGATTATGCCATGGATTATACTGCCGATGTTTCACCAGAATTCTGAGTTAATACATGGGTCAGAAATTACCCTGTCTTCTTGGGTTTATGAAGTGTAATCCCTTCTTGGAGCAAGTTTCTAAACTTACTATTGTTTTACTCAAATTGGTAGTGTCTTATTCCATTAGATCAATATCCAAGTTATCCTCAACCCTCAAAAACAATAAATCCTAAAGCCAGACGGAAATTGTAGTAGTGGTGTTCACTTTCAATCAATACCTTTCTCCTCTGGAATCAGTAACACAGTTAAGAACTGACATCTTCCACTTCAGTACCATTGATTTTAATACACGAGGGGTGAAACGTTATGACTATGCTGAGTTGTCCTATATTTTTCTTCTGTCAAATTTTAAGGGGTTACAAACATCAGAGTTTTTCAATGAAACTGTTAAGGACTTGTATTAGTAGCAATATGTTGGTAATAAAGAAACAATTTTCTTATAAAGTATGGTTGTAAATCACATTTTTCCCTTGGGCACTGGAAGATTAACACTGAAAACTAAATTGTAAACCACCTTTCAATCTCTTTCATGCAAGTCCCTTCTGAGTTTTATTTTCAGCACAGGGGCAGGCTACTCATAATTAGAGTTTTACAAAGTTAGCAATCACCTTTGGCACTGCTGTTGCTCTTCATTAGGGAAGAACCATAACTTGCCTGCACCAATGAAATGACAGGAAAGGGCTCTACATGGCTGACCCCATTAATATTACCCACTAAAACCACTCTTTCACTGGAATTAGCAGGCAATAGAGATAAGTCTCTGACATGGACACAATACACCATAACATGTTTCTTCCCTTAGGTCTCCTTTCCCAGAAAGACTTGCCTCGATTATTCCTTCTGTTCATGTCAGGGGTCTTAGATGGAATAGATGGATTCCCCCTACAGGCTCTTCTTTTTCTGGCATTAACAGTTGGTACCTTTAAATGACCAGGTCATTTCGAAGGTCACTTTTATTGCTCTTCTTGCCATCAACATTATTAACTTATCTTTTAGGGCTAGCTTCTTTTGTCCTTCATAATCTCCAGCTGGGAGATTTAAAAAAAATTCTCTTTTGCCTTTGTGTTTCTAAAGAAAGCACTGTAACAGGTATGTTCTATCTAATTAGCTAATAATGCTACAGTTCGAGTAAACCTCATGCAAGAAGAACTTAACTTATTCAGAACATAACAAGACTACATTATCTTGGGAACCTTCTGTCTTGGTGTGGAGTATGGACATAAGTTTATCTGGCATTCTCTAACTATATTGCATAAATTGTCACTCCCTGCTCCCCCATCCCCTCTATAGCAGTAATGTCAAAAAACTTCCTGTCTCTCCTCAGCACACAGTAGGCCCTAAACTGATCACCTCAGCTAATGCCCATACTCACTGGCCTGGCAATGTAGGTCACCACATTTTTGTCCCAACCTGAATTTTTATAATTTATGTAAGACATCTGCTCTAGTTTAAACAACACTGACTTGTCTCCCAAACATGCCATGCACACTCCCATGGTGCCAAATTTGTTTTGCTATTCTGACAGACTCTCAGGTATGCTGTAACAACCTTTATCGGGAGACCCATGGCCACGTCTAGTTCAGATGTCATCTCCTCCTTAGACCCTCCTTTGATCAACCTCTTGAGCTTTTCCAAGTAGGCAGTGGGCTCATACTTTTTACAATATAGATGATTCAGTATTTCTTTGACTTATATTTCCTACAAGGTTTGAACATTCATGAGGGTTAGCTATCCTGTGTGTTCTCATCATATGATCCACTGAGCCTAGCAAAATGATGTGTACCAACAAGGTGCTACAAAAACTAAAGTGGAATAAGTGGACATTAATTATTATGTAAACAGCTATCGTGATGGAAATCACAAGAATTTCAGTCCTGCTGCAGAATACTAGCTGCCATAATTTGTAGTCACACATTTTTTAGGGTTTCAAGAAACAACCCTGATAAATCTTTTCCCTGAAAGGAAAACAGAGTTAACTAGTTCATGTAGCCAGATGTGCACAGACGGTCCTAAGAAATGCCTGAGAAACACTCTGGCAAAGAATGCCTTGGGTATCTGAAAAACAATGGTTCAAACAAAATGTGCTTTTACTTAAATGTGATTTTAAGCACATTGAATGTGTCTTATGTGCTAACTTGAATACCAAGTTGTCATTAGGCAGGGAATTGGTAAAAGTTAAACAATTCATCTCATATTATATATTCTTTTCTTAAAGAATGTGATACTTTCAGTGAATTCAAAGTTAACTCTGAGTTTGTTCTACTCAGTATGAAAGCTGAGTGAAAAGTTTTAAAAGCTACAAGTTAAAGAAATACAGAACTTCGAAAATACTGTTAAGTGAAAGAAGCCAGGCACAAAAGAATATATATGATCCTACTTATATTAAATATCAGGAAGAGGCAAATCTGGTAGAGACATAAAGTAGATTAATTGTTGCTTGGGACTGGTGCAGAGAACAAGGATGGACTAACTGAGTGGCCATCAGGGATCTTACTGGAAGATGAGAATGTTCTGAGATTGGATTATAGCAATGGTTGCACAATCTGGTAAATTTATTAAAGCCACTGAATTAAACATACACTTAAAAATGAATGAATGAATGTTATATGTAAATTATGCCTCAGTAAAGTTATAAAAAATGCCAATGAAGGAAAGAAGATACTATAGTGACCATTAGGAATCTATTTAAGGCAGAGTAGCCCATTTTAAACTCCAATTTAACAATAGAGCTGAAATCCTTTTACCTTAATACAAAGTGAGAGGAAAACTTACAATGTTGTAACATTTGTGGATAAACTTTAATAGTATTTGTAATACATTAAAATGTAGTAACTCTGTCCATACTCATTCAATCTAATTCTAGAACCATCTTTTACTATTTTCAAAACAAATGTATACCCTTTAAGAAATACAACCAATAATTCTCTAGCTGCTATATTAACATTTTGTTGTTTAGTGTAAATTGAATTGCTTGCTTTTATTTCATGGAGACAAGAAAGAAGTCTTTCAATTCATTCAGCTCACAACATGCTCAATAGGAGCATTAATTAAACAGGAAAAGAAAGTCTTAGTATAATAACACTATATCTACCTCTAGAAGAAGGTGCTGTTACTTCCCCCAGTAAAACAGAGTAAAGACAACACAAATTATCCAACTTAAATTTCACAGCAAAAAAACAACATGATTAACTCACCAAATACTATTCTTCTTTAATACAATTTAACTAAAACTGTGCCACTAAGATTTATCTAAGACTTTCTATAAGGCAGACACTTTGCACAATACTGAGTAAAACCCAGTCCCTGCTGTCAAGGAGCTTATTTATAGTCTAGGTGGTGTAAGAGGCAACAGACAAGAGAGGGCAATAAATAGCCAGTAACCATGGAAAGCCATGGAAGGCCACCTAACTGGGCCTCTGTCAAATGAGGGGCAACTGGTGCGGTGGAGCTTTGCAGAACAAGCTGGGCTGTGCCATACAGCATATGTAAGGCAAAGAACAGTGTATAATAGGATTTCACATTATTTGAAATGAATTGTTGGACTGCTTGCTAAACGAAAGAGTTCAACAAACTTAAGAGGGATTTTTTTTTTTGAGGTGCCAAGCTGTTTTTATTTTATTTTCCACAATGACCTTAATTTTATTTGTTCTTTTACTTATTATATTTTATTTTTTTTAAATTTTGTATTGAGGTACATACAATAACATGCACAGACCTTCGTGTGCAGCTTGATGATTTGACATGTGCATGCAGAATTGTTATTCTGTGTTTTTATTTCTGGTTGGGGAAGGCAGTGGTGGTAGGCTGGGTAGAAATTTCTACTCTGCTATGATGTTTCCCTTTTCCCTGAGAAAGAAAATTCAAACAAACAGTGGATTACCTCGGACCACCTCTTCTACAGACTCCGTGGTGGTGGTGGTGGTCGTGGCAATGCTGGTGGTTCTTTCTGTGGCCTCTTCATAGGGTTCCTCAGCCTCTTCCTCCACCTCATCACCATCCTCATCGTCCTCGTCATCCTCAGCTTCTTCTTCCTCAACATCAGCCACCTCCTCCTCCTCTGCTACTTCCACTACTTTGTCTTCACTGGAGCAGGACATAGAAATAACAGTGATAGTCATTTAGAACAAATTTCAGAAAAGAGGGGGATAAAACAAGGAAGTTTGTTAATTTGAGAGGGAACAGTGGGATCAAAGAAGAAACACACATAAGGCTTAACATCAGCAGATCAACCCCTGAATGCCAACCCAGTAGGCCTGTATGTTCTACCCTTGGGCACAGGAATTCTTAGGTTACATATGCACAAACAGGGATACCGTGACTCTAACCATATGACTTTCTGGAAAAGGCAAACTTATGGAGACCACAAGGGCAGCGGTTGCTGGGGCTGAAGGTGAGGAAGGGAGGGGTGGGTAGGCAGAAATGGGATTTTTAAGGTAGTGAAATGTACCTGTAAGAAGATATCGTAATAGTAGATATACAACATCGTGCATTTCTCAAAGTTACTAGAACCGTACAACACAAAAAGTGAACTCTAATGTAAACTATGAACTTTAGTTAGTAATGTATCAATGTTGGATCAAATGTACTATATTAATGCAAAACGTTAACAGCAGAAGAAATGGGGGTGGGGCAGGCAGAAGGGGCACAGAGGGGAGCTGATACTTTCTGCTCTGATTTTCTGTAAACCTAAAATGGCCCTAACACACAGTTTATTAAACAGACTGGGGGGGAGGGGGAGGGGAAGAAGGGAATACCAAAGCAGAGTTCACTGTATTATGGAAATGACTTTTCATAATGTATATGAAAAAAACCCCACAGCATCTTCACAGTAGATATTCAGTAAGTATAAGTGGGAACCGGTTCAAATAATGGCACTGTGAATTTAAACTGTAAATGAGGGGGAAGAAACCAGCTTGAATGAATCTGTCACACTCAGGGTTGCTGTTGAAACGATACAGTTGTGTTCCCAACTTTTGCTCACTGTGTAAGCTTTGTAGAGTATTGGGTATTTCAGTGTTTTTAAATTTCAGCAAGTGTCTCAGAGTAACCTGCAGGGCTTATTAAAAGGAGATTACCAGGCACCAACCCTAGAGTTTCTGTATCAGAGGGGTCTGGGATGGGGCCTAAGAATCTGCATTTCTAACAAGATCCCAGGTCACACTGGTGGTGGTCAGGGGACAGCACCTGGGAGCCACTGAAATACACAAGGTAGTACTGAGAATAATGGTAACAGGTAACCAGTAAGCCCCAGTGTAACTCGGAAGGGGGCCAAGAAAAACATTTGTGACATTAAATACGTAATACTTATGCACAGCGGTGAGTAGTAAATCAGCAAATCTGGATAGCAAAAACGGTGTAAATGGAACAAAATCAGAAGGCCCTAGTAAGATATCCTCGTGGAAATCATGTACCTGCCAGTGGCAGACATGATCAAGAGCACTGAAAGATGATAAGTAAGGAGAGGAATGTACATGCTAAGTAGTGAAAATGTGTATGACATGACATCTGGCCAGACAGGTGAAATAAGCGTTTCAACTTCGATCAGATCACAAAACCAACACAGGAGAAAAAGTCAGACATGGTGTAGGATTTCAACTTAGCTGAGCATCTGCCACAGGTCTTATATGACTAGAGGCAACACCAGGATATACTGAGGGATGCCATACTGACATTTAAATTTCCCCAAAGAAAGAGACAGCAGGGAGGAATTACTACCCTCAAGCTGATTCTTGCCTACGCAGAGCAGCTCATTGTTGGGAGAAGTGACAGGAACCTGAATAGTTTGTGTCAGCCAAAACCTGAAGCCTGGAATGCTAGTGCAAGTTCAGCATTGTATACAGGAAATCAGATTTCAAACAAGTCAGGGAAAAAGAACAGCAGGGTTCCTAGGTTCAAGAAGACAGAAAGGAAGATGGCAAAAAGGCTTACAAAAAAATTCAAAGTCTGAACAACAGCCACAAAAAATTTTGCTGTTGGTGAAAAAAGGAAAGACATGTAGAGAGATGAATATAGTGATAGAGGGAATTTCCTGATTAGCTCAGAATTTAAAGGACTTTTATTATAAAAGTTCTATAAAAATGTGTATGGCCCATCCCAATCCTGATTCAATAGGATGCAAGTATGAGAAATGAACACACCCAAAAAAGTTGAAGCATGTGGTTAATCAAAGGAATATGGTGAGACTTAAGCAGGGTAACAGTAATAATAATTTATTAAGTGTGCTCATAAATGAAGTATTAATACAGAGAAGATCCTAGCCAGTTAGTTTAATGTTTCCATGAGACCATGAAGAAATAGGTAAGAAGAGGAAGAGAAAACACTGGCATTGATAATCAGACGGTATAAGCCTTCATCTGCTTAAAGACAGAGCACAATCAGTGATTTCTTGATTCCCTGAATTCCTACACAAAAGTCTATGACTTGAGGGAACATTTCAAAAGAGTCTGGAACTGAACAGTTGCTCAGATGCTCCAAGTTTTACCCAGTATTCTGCTTCATTTTTCTATTGAATTCTCAACATTGTACTGCTAATGAATAGAATAAAAACAGCCTGATGCACACCACCAGCCCATTTATAGTGTTTGGGCTCTCTCCTATATTCCATCAAATCACAGTCACCAGTAACATTTAGTTTCCTAAATTAAGTGGAAAATTCAGGTAAAGCCAGGGAGACAAATCAAATCAGACCAGCATTCTTCTTAAACTGTGAAGTGTGCATGCTCTCTTGAAGCATTAACAGAGTGATGGTCCCAGCACTGTGTGTCCAGGTGGGACAGTGAAAAGACCACCCGGGGTAGCCCTGAGGAAACTCCCGCAACTTATTCTATTACGATTTGAATGTCTTAGAGCTCTAAACAGAAAGCATGCTTATGAAAACATCTGTGTTTAAAGTGATCTGCATTCCAGTATGTGTCTACCCATGGGAAAGAGGGTAATACGTGTTGCTCATCCATCATTCATCTGCCTGAGCCGATTTACTGGCATTGATAATGAGGAACAGAGATACATAATAGTTCAATGGGCTGAAGAATTAAATTACTTGGCCTAAGAGACCTCAGGTCCAGTTCTTATTACCATAGCGTTGATTTCTGGAATCAAATTTAGATGTCCATGAATTCAATTATCTCTTTACACACTATTAAAACAGCAGTGCACAACTATGTTTTAATGATGTTGCATCTTTCTGAAGAATGCCAAATGCCAACATTCTAACTTTCAACTGCAGTTTTCACTAGCAGAAACACAGGAGTGGGAAAAAATTACTTTTTCAACTTTTTCACCAACTCTCCGGTTGCTGGACAGCTTTGTTCTGAGATGTGACTAAAGTAAGCCAGTTTTAGAAAGCTGATCACAGTGAAGGAAAATGCAAGGAGGGGTTAGTTTACAGAAATGAGAGACTGAGCATCATAAAGCAATTTCCTTATAAACAATCATATAACTCACAGTAAAATAATCCATTGGTAACATGGCAGAATATCATATCACCCTCATATGTGTTAAGAGTCTGTCAATTTATAGTAGGAGATGGCCTTTACAGCTTTTACATTCCAGTAATGAGAAACATTTCTAGAGAATGAGGGAACTATCTGAAAATCCTCATTTCAGGAGTATCGGAATTTAGTAAGAATGTCAAAGGGATATTATTATAGGAAAATAATCACTGATGATGAAATGTTGTATATTAGCATGCAAGAGTTTACTCTGGTGAAGGATATACTACTTTGAAAGGCAACTCTTCATGTGTTTCTAAGAAAAGGCTGAACTTGATAGATTCCACTTAAAGGTTGCCTCCCTGATAGTCCCTTTAGATAGTGAAAGATTTTGATTCACATACCATCAGTTTTACCTCCTCCTTGTTTAAGTCATGCAAAACAATTCACTACATGCAATTTCTAAAGAAGCTCTATTTATTCTTTCATAGTCCTGTCAAGACTGACTTTTTTCTTCACCTTTGTAAGACAAAAGGAAAGGAAACAGGGAGAAAGCTCTGATTCCCATGGTTTATGTGAATTGGACAATCATGGGACCTGACCTACTGCAGTGACGGGGAGACAGTGGGAGCAACAGCTGTCAGTTCCTAAAATGTAACCACCAACTAGAGGCCAGTGGAACCAGTCTCAACACGGAGGTGCCCAGACACGCACATGTTTATTGATCTAGAAAGGGGAAGAAGGCGTCTCTCAGAGTTGGGAATAGAGAGGAAATAAAGAAAATTGTTAAGCAGGCAAACAGCTCTTCCCATCTCTGCCCTGCTTCTTACTGCTGCCAGGCTACCCTGGAGGCAACAATGGCTGCAAGAATCAGTTCGTCCCAGAGGAAAGCAGCATCTGACATTCTTGCTGTTAAATCAGGGAAATTACAAGTTGCCAAAAATTGTGAGAAAATATAAAAGATGGGAGACTAATTCTTTGTGGTTCCAAGTAAATGTTTCAAGAGGGGGAGAGTGAGCTAAGAAAAAGCCAGTATCTCTCCCACCTAAAAGAACTGTTAGAAGCCAGATACAGCAGAGGACAGCATCTGATTCCATTTATGTAAACAATGAAAAACTCCCTTGCAGATAGGGAAGGCCCGAGCAACCCACACATTTCCAAATAATTAGATGCCACAGGACACCTGCTTGGACTTCTCGAAAGGATTGTACTTTGCAGGTGAGAAGATTCACACTGAAAGGTCAGAATGCTTTTGTTCCCCTACCCTTCATTCAGCGCCACTACTTTCTCCCTACCTGGAAGTGCAACAGTCATCTGTCAATGTTAGGTGATTAACATCAGCATGCAGGAGCTGGTAAGGATGTGAAATAGAAAGATACAAAAAGGTGGCATCTTGGCATCACTGTACCAGCCCAGGGCTCCCTCACCACCAACAGCTGAGTTTTCTGTCATTTGCTAAATAAAGGCATTTCCTGCAGACTATTCCCAAGCCTACCCTGGACTCCAGGATATTGGATCTTCCCTTAAGAAGATAAGGACAAAATGAAGACACAAAAAATTCATGACTCAGGTATTAAGAGTGAGCTTTAGGCCACAATCTTAACCTGAAATTGGGATGCAGCACAATTACATGGTTAGTGAAAACCTATTCAGGGTGAGAGAATCTATGCTAATGACTGCATGAGTAACAGATGTCCCGTGTACTACCCGCTTCAGAAATTCAAAGAGGAAGTGACTCTTGTGAGCTAGAGGTGTCTGAGCTGGTAGAATGTGAAAAGTGGGTGAGGATGAAGCAGGGATATACATATAATGCATAATCAGGAATAACAACAACACTTGATGGTAACAGAATTTCATATGGCACTGAGTTTTAACAGTGAGGAATGCAAAACTGAACAGACCAGGTATTCAGACATTCTTTTGTTTAGTCAGTGGATAGTAAGTGTTTGAGTTGAAAAGAGGATGCACCAAATGATAATGAACAAGAAATGGTAATGTATTATTAATTCCCCCACCTACAGAACCATTCTATTAAGTCCCTTTCTATGTCACATGCTTGTATCTCAATCTACAGTATTTACTGTGCTTTTTACCAAGTGCCAGGTGCTATTCCAGGCACTGAGGTAGATGAGTGAATATGACAAAGTTCCTGCTTTTTGGGACATATATTTTAGAATGTGAACACATGGACTGGGCAGAAAAATAATTACTGTAGAGAAAAAAAGGGGGCTGGTGTGTTAACCAGTGATGACAACAGATGTGGGCGGGATGGGGCAGCATTTCAAATAGGATGGTCAGGGGACGGCTACCAAGGAAGGGCCATGGGAACTGAGATGCAGAATGCTGAGAATCAGGGTGGGTGGATGGTCCAGGTGGGAGTAAGAACAAGTGCAAGGGCCCTGGAACGAGGGCGAGCTTACCGCGATGCAAAGCAAACCAAGGGCTAGCGAGCTTAGGGGGAGAAGTGTAAGTGAAAGAGGCAGATAAAGGTGGGTAGGGTATGACCCAGTCAGGCCACATCAGTTATGGTAAGAAAGAGCATGTTTATTTGTATAACTCAATCAGATTTAAGTTTTCAAGACAGTTCTGATTGCTGGGTGGACCATTCTAAGGGGACAAGAGTGGAAGGTGGGAGGCTGCTTAGGGCCACTGTGCCGGCAGCTAGACATACGCTGGGAGCCGGGGTAGCTCATGGGGCTAACGGCCAGAAAGACAGACGATGACATCATCTGTATAACTGTGAAATTACTACCGTGATAACAATTATCAACAGACAGGAGACCCAAAAGAATGAGATGGGCCCAGATCTGCAGTGTCCAGTGAGGCCTCTACGAGGAAGGGATGACTGAAGTGACCTAAAGAAGGCCCAAAGTTAATGAAGCCTGGGGGCTACAGGTAGCTCTCCACAAGGCAAAGAAAGCAGAATATACGCAAGGGCCCTGTGGTAGGAGAGAGGAACACCTGCAGTCTGAAATGAAATTAGCTACAAGCACACAGAGTACTTACTCCAGAAGGATTAATGAGCCATGGCATGGAGCAGGTGGTGGCTAATCACAGCCCTCTGCTGCTTCTTACATGGTCTATGAGCTAAGAGTGGTCTTTACAGATTTAAAGGACTGTAAAAAGAAAAGGAAAGAAAGAAGAAAAGAAAAAGATGGTATGTCACCTGCAGAGCCAAAAATGTTTATTATCCAGCCCTTTACAGAAGTTTGTAGATTTCTGGCATAGAAGGTAGGTTAAGGGGTAGGGTGGTTTGGGAAGAGTATGAGACTGTGCTTTGTCCTGATTTGAAACAAGAGATATAATGAAAAAAAGTGGGTTTCCAGCCTGTCGAAGTTCCAAAATTCTGAAGCAGAACCAACAGTGATCCCTGTCTGTCCTTCCTAGCTGGCAGAGTGCAGGGTCCAAGGAGGCAGGTGCTCCTGCTGCGCAGTGAAGTGCTTCAAGTGTGAATTCTGGGGCCTGACTGCCTGGATCAGAATCCTGGCTCTGTGACCTTGAGCAAGTTGCTTAACTTCTCTGTGCCTCCTTAGCCTTACCTGTGAAATGGCAAATTCAAAAGATGTTCCTTCATGCATAGAGGTATGATGAGGAACAAATGGGCTAGTATTTGTAATGCCCTTAGAACAGCACCTGATCCACAGTGAGTACCAGGTAAGAGATGATAAAACAAAGGCCACACGCACACAGCCCCTGACACAGGGAATAGCTCAACATATATGTTAAAGAACAAATGGTATCATGACTAAATACCACTATATAGTCCTCCAAAACACTCAGAATTGATAAAGCCTATGACATTTACATGCAACTTGATTTTCTTCTTTATTAGAAAACATAAAAGAGTCTGATGTTGGGATGTCTTAGGAAGGATCTTAAAGAATACAAAATTACTCAATCCTTAAAAAAAATACCCTTCTATGTCACATATTATATTTTCAGAAATCTAGTACCACATGGCACAATATTAATAGAATACTACAGAAACCACTGTTGAATTCAATGATGTATTTGTTACTAAGGTTCTTGCTAATTCTAAGTATTAAATTGTATTCATTAAAAGGTGCTAGACAAGAAAGAAATTTAAGAAGGATTATAAAAATGATAGTTTAGCCTAACATCAACTTCTCTCCACACTGGCTTGTGAACTCTGCCCTGCTTAATGCAGTGAGCTTCTGAAGTGTAAGACGACAATAAGTAGAGATGAGAGGAATAATGCCAAGCTTTGGGGTAAACGAGGAGTGCTGGGGTAGAACGTTTGAAAAACAATTTATCTTTTCTCCACTATCTCAGCACATAGTCGTAGTGGGAAGAATATTCCAGCAATAGAGCAAAACAATCTAAATATTAACCCCAAGACACGAGACAAATCAAAGGATGAGGCGGTTTATAGGAAACTGCGCAGCCTCTTCAGCACACTGGTGTCATGTCAAAAGGGTCGTTCTGAATCCTAGGCATTAAGAGTGTGAGATGCTAAGACAGGTGCTGGATAGAATCTGCTGTAGAAAAAAACAAGCCCTGAAGGCCATCTCTGGGGCTCAGGGAAATATCTGACTATGGACTTAGCATCTGATATTAAAAAATTACTGTTCATTTTGTAGATGAAGACTATCATTTGAATGCTATAAGAAACTGTTCTTAGATTTGTTATTTATTATTTATCAGTAGTATACTTGCTGTCTGAATTTTAAATTATAAATAGTGTGCTGAAAGGGGGAAAATTATATTCTGGCAAGACTTAAGAATTATTAAGTTTGGAAGGTAATAAGCTAAATTGCTTTTTTAAAGACTATCTTGGAGGCAAGAAAAGTCATATATAATCAAAAGCAGGTTCTTTTTCTGACAGCTTTATGAAACAACTAGGATTAAGGAGAAAACCTATGGTGATAAAAACTTTCAGAGTCATTTAAAAATCTTGATGTAGAAACAAAATCTTGATTAAATTAATCAGATGCCAGGACAGAAAATTGTGCAAATTCCTCATGTCTAAAGATTTGGCTGCTGCTAAGTATATGCCATCTATATTTGGGTGGAGGGTTGGAAATACACGATCTTTAGTCATTTAACATATTTCATTCCAGGCAATAAAACTGACGTTGTTGCTGAGAATGAAACAGACAAAATTCCCTGTCCTCTCGGCCCTCCGGTTCTGCTGGGAGAAGAGGCGGTGGTACAGAAAGCAAAGCCTCCAAGGCTAGCACATTACAGGTGACAGGGCTGGGGAAGCGTAAGCAGGAAGCAGGTGAGGGATGCCCGGCAGGGTAGCTGGGAGGACTGCTGGCATTTCTGCAGAGAGTCCTAAGAGAACATGTTCTGAACAGGTATCCTTTCAGAGAAACTGTGTGCCTAGCATCCTTTCCCACTGTGTCTATGCACAGGGCACTCAAAAGCTATGGATGGTCTGTGTACAAAATGGCACAAAGCCCTCTAAAAAGAAAGCTACAAAGCAAATCAGCAGTCTAACCTTTCTTTTGGGGACACCCTGTGAAGGATCTTTTCATAAAAAAAGAAGGAAAGCTGCTTGCTTTTGTGGACTCTCCTCATCTCTCCTGTGAAAAAAATACGTGCTTCTCCTAGGGAAGCACCACAGCCCCCAAATTTGGCTCCTTTCTGCACAAACTTTAGGAGCCCCATGTCCAGCCCCAGAGTCTTGGCTGGGGACTCTGTTCCCAGGAACAAACAGATATACCTGCATGGTGCCTCAGGAGGGACACAGTCCCGTTTATCCTTAAGGGGGAGCCAAACCATGGGGCCCAGGCTGCAGGCCTTACAGAGCCCAAGGCCTCCTGGACCCTTTATCTCAGGGCTTGAATAAGTACCTTCAATTGTATGGTGAAGATGAAGACAACATAGCCTGCTGCTGTTAGCAAAGTCACGGATTAGCCAGAATATTTAGAAAAAGTGTTTTTTTGAGAGGTAAAACTTTTAGTTCATTTGCCATTAGTGAGCCAACTTCTCCCTCTTCCATCAAGCCCACTTCCTTGCCTTGCCAAGTACCTATTTTTAAAGTATCTATAGTTGATATCAGAGAAATTTCTAGAGTTGAAATACCAAATACTGACACTCCTTGCACAGTGCAACCAATGTAGCAAGTACAGGGTGATGAAGTGCACTTGGAAGTGTGTTAGTTTTTAGGTGAATCACTGATCACAGCTGTTTTTGTGAAGCCTTTTCCTTTTGCAAGGAAAAAAATCACACTGGAATATACTCCAGGTAATATGTTATAGTTCTCTAGGTCCTAGACAGGGGCTGCAGTTTAGTGATTAAAAGCACACTTCTGGAAGCTACCAGCTATAGTATGACTGCTGTGACTTAGTTTCTTCATCTTTAAAATGGGATGATGACATTAGCCACCTCAGGATGTGGTGAGAGCAGTTAACATGTATCAAGCTCATGGTAAGTGCTAAATACTGTTAACTATTTGCTGTTCTTAAACTATGGTATGACATATTTTTTTCCCTTTAAATGTTATTAGGTTTTGAGAATCATATAAATAAAAGTACTATTTGTTTTTCATATACCACGGTTTCCTTGGGGGTTATTTCGGAAAAAAGATCTATGAAGACCTAGTCTTTATTAAGTACCATGCCTAGTAAAGTCCCAGTAGCTGACCATAGACTCCAAGTTCTGCAGAGATGGACATGTACATACGCATAAAGCTGTGCTCTAAGAGATGTGCACGCTAACTGCAGTGGATTAAAAAAAAAAGTTCACAGGCCCTGGGAGGGATTGGTTGAGGTGGTAACAGGTAAATGGGGAACTAATGAGTCAACAGACATCTTCAGAGAAGATGAGGGAAAAGGGGCATTGCAGAAAGGGAAGAGCACCTGTCAATACACACGTGTCTGCAGGATCTGCAGATGGCACAGTGTGGCTGGAAAACAGGAATGGGCAATGGGAAGTGGGCAGAATGTGGGCCACGGATATATTATGAAGGACCTCGTTTGCAAGGGTAAGGAGTTTGTCTTTATTCTACTAGTGATTCAAAGCCTAGTAGGAAAGCTTTAAGCAGGAGAGTGGCAAGATTAAATGTATTTCAACAAGTATGTGCTGGCAGAATTATGAAGGACAGTGGGGGAGTGAGAAGTGCGTGGGAGAGGGAGAAGGCTCTCCAGAGGCCTGGCCAAGGAGGATGAGGGAGGTGAGAGCTTTGAGCAAATACCAGACCAGATGACCATCTGGAAGAAGGGGGTTAGTGAGAAGATGAAGCAAATGCTTGAGATGGAGAGACAGGGAGGAGAACGGTTACTAATGGTGACAGAGCATGCAGCAGCAAGAATGGATGGTGCAGAATAGCAATGAAAGGGTTTGGCTCTGACCATGATGGATTTCAGATGCTGTAAGACAGTGTTGTAGAGGCCTCCAGGCAATGGTTGCTAATAAAGGACTAGAAATCTGAGCCTCAAATACAGGCCTAGAAGGCATGGGTTTTCTATTTCCATTAAGTAAACAGCAATGCACATTTTTGTCATTCTTTTCTTAAAACTGAAGACCTACCATTTTGAAAGATCACAGGTAAGAGACCAGGTGACCACTCACTCTCTGCATTGCTAATATGTCCCCTTACAGTATCATATGTAACTAGAAACAGAATCTAGCATTCTGACATCTAATTATGCTGTTCCTCTCTGCTTCTCCTCTTTCCCCACAAGCGTAATTCAAGCTGCTTCCCAATTTAGGGGATACATGTGAAAACTTCCCTGAGAAGATATTTTATGTATCGATTAAGAAGTATAATTAGGAACATCCTAGTATTGAAAATAATAGTATAAGAAAAGTCATTTACAATGATGACCGGAAGCTGTTAGATCTTAAGCTCTCTAAGACAAGAGGACAAGGTCTCTAACCTCAAGGAGCTTATATTCTATTTTGAGAAAGACATTAAGTAAATAAAATACTAAAAGGTATAATTAGTGTCAGGATGAAATAAATAGGCTGCTAAGATTGAGAATAGGGGAGGAGGGTGTTTTGAAAAGAATGACCAGGGTAATTTGAGAAGATGACAGCAAAGCTGAGGCAGAAGATTAAAAAAACCCCAGCAAAACGGGGAAACCATTAGATTATCTGTCTTGGAGTGGGGAATGCGACCATGCTGACTTGTGTGATATGGAGTCAGCAGTGGGGAAAGCAAGGCAAAGGGTGATGTGGAGAGGTATAGAGGAGCTGGTTCAAGTATGTTAGTACCTGAAAAGAATGTAGACAAAGGCCTGATACAAAGTATGGTCCAGTAATTGCTCCTGTTAATATAGTCCTCAGTTCAGCAAAAAGCTTCACTGTTTTTTCTGTGTATCTGGTTTTTCAGTGTACTGGAAAGCTAGTAACACATCCATTAATCTTGGGAGTTCCATTATCAGCTTTGTATATACAGTTGACCCTTGAACAACATGGGTTTGAACTGTGCAGGTCCACTTATACATGGATATTTTTCGATTAAGTATACTGGAAAAGTTTTTAGAGATTTTCAACAACTTGAAAAAATATTTTCTGTTCTCTAGCTTACTTTATTGTGAAAATACAGCATATAATACATACAACATTCCAAATATGTGTTAATCAACTATTTATGCTATCAGTAAGGCTTCTGGTCAACAGCAGGCTATTAGTAGTTAAGTTTTTAGAAAGTCAAAAATTATACTCAGAATTTCTGGCTGCATAGGAGGGGTTGGTGCCCATAATCCCAGCATTGTTCAAGGGTCAGCTGTATACACTCCACATTTTGGCTGGTGTATAGAGATGTCTTAAGGTGTGTGTGTGGAAGAGGGTGGGTGTGGAGAAACAGTGGCATTAGAAATTAGTAGGATACTGCAGTAACTCCAGCAGGAAACAACAGTAGTTTACACTAGGACTTTTCTGGTAAAGATGGAAAGAAGTGCATGAATCCAGAAATGACAGGATTTGTGGAAAGGAAAATATGAGTCCCAAGTTCTTAGCTGTAATTCCTGAGATTATTGAGAACAGACAGCTTTGAGAAAACCAAGGTGGGGAGTGGGGATGGGAATTAAGAACTCTCTTTTGGACCCGTTAGGAGACCCACCCATCTGGACTTGCCAGGGCAGGGAGGACAAGGCATGCCTTAGGGCTTCAACCTTACTGTACAGACCCCTGGGCTGCCCACTTGGGGAACTAGTTCTAGGGAGCCAGGGCTAACTAAATACAACTGGCACCTGAAGTCCAGGGTCCAGATGATCACAACCAGGAAAAAAGGGACCAGTAAGGAAAATACTATGAAAATCCAGGACAGAAACCCACATCCAGTAATTTAATGAGCAGACTTAAAAAAACAAAACAGAACATAAAAGATGTCAGGATAGATGAAAAGAAATGAACTGAAAAACTCCAGAGCCTTATGCAAAGCATGTCTAGGAAAGACATGTGGAAAATGGCAATGACAGACAGGTTACATCAGAAAAAGGGTTTCCAAGAAGTTGCAAATACACTGGTTCTAAGGGTTCACTAATCTTAAGGTGCTTTATGTGGAAATTTCTATTCTATGAATGTTTAGATTCTATAGACCAGAGGCATCTGGGTCTGTGCACTGGTAGCTTGATGAGGCAGATAGAGTTTGTGAGGAAAAGTACTATAGTATTTGTCCACTAATACCTATGACAGACGAAAGCATATTCAGTCCTATGTAGGGGTTATGACCAAAGATCACAGATGTTCTAAATACAGTAACTAAGACAGAGATGGGACACACAGAACTGACTTACCAACGTGCATGTTGGGAAAGAACATTCCCAAATGGAAGTTAAGTTAGAAAGGCTATCCTGCTATGAGCGGAAGTGTGGCCAAGTGTGTTTCAGTACCAATAATGAGTTATACATGAAGCTGAACTCTACCTAAGCACACGAGGTATATACAGACGCTATAAAGTGTGGTCTCAGCATCCTGGTCCTCTGTGGTTGGTTCTAGGCTCATAAAATTACTTTAAATGCAATGTTGCTGTCCTGTGACTACCGTGTAAACATTTCCATAAAACTAAAGTGACTCATTACCACTTGGACATATGTATGACTTCTTGGCTCCAATTTTCTGATAATAGTTAACTATAAAATTCTCCTGACAACCACTTGGGGCTAACCAGTTAACACTCAAAAGATGGGGAAACAAATGAACAGCATGTTCCAGAAGGTAAAAGATTACAACTTTGATAAAGCTTCCCTTACTTATTAGTTAGTTAAGTTTAAGATACCATAATTTTTCTAAAACTGTTTCTGAAATGCAATTTAAGTATACAATTGCAGATCTTCAAATATATAGAAGTTGAAAGTAGAATGACTTTACTGCTGTTATTAATTTTTACTGAATTTCTATTTAAAATATCTAAAAGAGCCCAAATGATTCCAGATTAATTTTGATAGCCATTTTCCAATCCTAGGAAGTCATATTTTCTAATACTTTTTGCTTCCCTAAAATAAAAAGGACTCCTACATATTTAAATTTATAAAATAAGAGTATCATGAGCTGTTTATTACCAAAACCTAATTTAATCATGCTACAGGAGTGTTTAAGAAGTCATTATCTGTTATTATTGATTATAATAATTACAAGGCCTATAAGCTTTTTAAAGACTTAAGTAAAAAGGAACATATTATAATAGCCATGATTATCAAATGAGAGGTAGGCAATTAGTATTTATGTGCTAAGAAGAGCTTTTCTATTTGACAGTGTGAGGTAATGGGTGGGAGAGTGCATCAAGTGAGCGAACATCAGTCCCACACTGGCCTGCCCTCACAATTCCAATCCATGCATTATAAACAAGTTGGTTAAAAAAAATTTTTTTAAGGTATCATAGATATACACTCCTATGAAGGTTTCACATGAAAAAACATTGTGGTTACTACATTCACCCATATTATCGAGTACCCCCCGCCCATACCCCATTGCAGTTACTGTCCATCAGTGTAGTGAGATGCCACAGAGTCACTACTTGCCTTTGAAGACATTTTTGAAGCAAAGATCATCTTATTTACTGATAAGTCTTTTCTTTGCTAAACTACTTGGGTGCATGTATTACACTGGATTGTTCTTTCCTCATGATGTCTTTTTATGCAGATTAGCTCTACCATCATCAAATGAACACAAATGTATCACTGCCCTTTTCATCATGATAATCTCTTTTCCAGTTCGGTAGCTGACGCTATGTTAACATTCTTAGTACCCATCATTAATCTCATGGCTACTAGTATTGGAGCAGAGGACATAAAAGTAACAGCAAATCTTTACTGCATACTGCATTTCTTTTTTGGAGGGTGAGGGGGCCGGGTGGTAAAAAGGGTTCATACCAAGGTTTATTCTTGTGGTAGCAAGGTCGAGTACCAGAATCACTTCTGCATCTGGCAGTCTGCAAGTCCATCTCTGACTCGGCCTCCACTCAAGCCTCTGCACTGAGCATTAGGCACAGATCTTTATATAGCAAAGCAGGCAATAATGGCTTATTGCCAACATGTGTGCAAGCATGCATCTGCACAGTAGGCCAAGTATTACATCATTGTGCATAGTGCATTTCTTATCAGACTGGTGGCAATAGGCTAAGCAGAAAACTTTGGAAGACCAAATTCACCCAACAGTAAATAATGATCTCAAATATAAAAGAAAACTTCAATTATACGTTACAAGGAGACACAAAGAAAATCATTTATGGAGTTTGAATTATTATTTATCTCAATAAAATGGTACTATCCTATAAACGTATTTTCAAGGAAGTCCAAATACCATACTATACTATTGAATATCCTTGGCAAATGTTTTCCAGAGTTATACAAGATACTGTACTAAAACAAATTAGGACCATCTCAACACACAAGCATTTATATAGCCTATTATGTTCTCAATATTCAGTTCTCTTTGTAACTATATAGCACAGCATGTCTGGTAGAAAATAGAACATAAATTACAACTGACATCCATCTGCTGTATCCTCAAATGTGTGAAGATAATATAACTAGAGAGATGGTCTGTGTGTCCTTGTTTTTTAATTGATAACAAATCAAAAGAGATTAGTTAAATGTACGGCTGAAGGAACCATGACCTCTAGGATTATTTAGAAACATGTAAATATTTATAATTTGCACCAGTTACCTTGAAAAAGTTTACAAAGATGCTATTAAACTAGTATGACACAGGTTTATGTATACAATTAAGAAATTAGGGAAAGAGGTTGATAAACTATTACATGTATGTTTTATTTCCTACAGGAATATAATTGATTAAAGATAACCATAACATCTCATGCAAGTAAAACCATAGCTATTTAAAGTTGCTCAAATATGATGAGTGATACAGCTTTACAAGAGACAAAAGTATGCCTATTTTTAAATGATGTGTGTGTGTGTGTGTTGGGGGGGAGTTAAGTAAATAATTCATCAGCACCATCAGTATGTTTAATGTGCTTATATTGTTTTGCTCAATTACAAATAGATAATTTATTTGTATAAGTAAATATATAATAAAAATACATATGCTAAAATAATATAAATGGTGGATAAAAAATACCAAGAAGTAATATAAAACTGCTTGAGCTACTATATTTGTCTGACAGCAATAAACTTAATTCTTTAAAATATTGTATATTCTAGAGTTTCAACTAATTAAGATTATTCTTCTAACATCTCATTCCTTATAGGAAATTTCCTACAGGTTAAGTGAGGAAACAATTTCATTTTCAGATAAATGAGCCTAATTTTGAAGGAAGGGAAGGATACTATTCCTTTAGGACAATCTCAAAACACAAATGAACACAAACACACAATTGAGATGACCACTGTCTTCAGCGAGGTAGAGTAATTCCAGCCTCTAAAATTATGTAAATTAACATTGAAACACTGAAAATGTTTGTAAATATGGAGGGTGAAAAACAAGGCTGAAGTTAATTTTTACTTAGGAAATATTTTGTTTACTCTCTACCTCTAATCAGAGAAAACAGTTTTTTTTTTTTTGAGAGGGCATCTCTCATATTTATTGATCAAATGGTTGTTAACAACAATAAAATTCAGTATAGGGGGGTCAATGCTCAATGTACAATCATTAATCCATCTCAAGTCTAATTCTCGTCAGTCTCCAATCTTCTGAAGCATAACGAACAAGTTCTTACATGGTGAATGAATTCTTACATAGTGAATAAATTCTTACATGGTGAACAGTACAAGGGCAGTCATCACAGAAACTTTCGGTTTTGATCACGCATTATGACCTATAAACAATCAGGTCAAATATGAATATTCGTTTGATTTTTGTACTTGATTTATATGTTGATCCCACATTTCTCTCTTTATTATTATTATTATTTTTATTTTGAATAAAATGCTGAAGTGGTAGGTAGATGCAAGATAAAGGTAGAAAACATAGTTTAGTGCTGTAAGAGGGCAAATGTAGATGATCAGATGATCCGGTGTGTGCCTATGGACTAAGTATTAATCCAGGCTAGACAACGGCAACAAAACATCCATGGATGCAGAAGATTTCTCTCAAAGCAGGGGGGGTGAGGTTCTGAGCCTCACCTCTGTTGATCCCCAAATTCTCACCTGATGGCCCCCCTGCGACTGTGCCTGTCTTAGGTTGTTCGTCCCTTGAGGAATCTTACCCGTCTCTGGCTAACCAGTCATCTTCCGGGGCCATACAGGGAAATGTAAAGTTGGTAAGTGAGAGAGAAGCCATATTGTTTGAAAAGGTTAGCTTTTTACTTCTTTGCAGATTTATGCCCTGTGGCTTCTATGCCCAGCACTTGTCTCGAGGTATCTTTACCACCTGGAGGAATTATGATGCTAGGTAAATTCGATATGAGGCATGAATTCTATATAAGGGTTGTAATTAGGAAGGAAGAAGAAAAGCTATAGATGTAGCATATGGAAGAAAACATGGGAGGATTGATTATTTCTTTGACATATCTTCTTGTAGAGTACCTTAAGTATGTATAGGTTTTAAACTACTAACTAATTTGCACACACATATTAACATAATAGGAATACGGTGACATAAACAAAGCAAATCTATAATTACCATCCATCTCCAGTGAAGCCAAGAAAACCATTTAGGCACCCTAGGCATTTGTGAAAATTTGTCTATGATATGATGGATATTGTCCAACTGTACTTGAACCGTCTGAGAGAAATCAGACAAATTAAAGCAGCCCATTTCTGGGATCTGTTCACATCCCATATGTTCTTTTAACCGTAGATAGTCTATAGTCATAAGATTTTGGAGTGCTACACCTTGCACCCCTCCCAACTCCTCAACAGTACAGATCCGGTCAAATTCGTTGTCTCACTGTATGCACATGCCAGCCTAGACATCTCCCTCCTCATTCCTATGGCAAGTCCAGGAGACGGTGGGCTGGATGCAGCCACAAACGCAGCATCGTCTGGATCCCTGTGGAGGCTTTTTGATGATCATCCCCCGGCACAAGTCCTCCAGAGAGTGCTGATGGCGGAAGCTCCTCCTCATATAGTATCTTAGTTCATTTTCTGGGTATCCAAGCTAGGCCTTGATCTTCTGCGTAGAAACAAACAGACCCTTTGCCCACACTTTGACATGCCCTCTATACCACTGTACAGAACTCATTGGAGGTCAGCACACAGTAACTGCTTTTTTTTTTTAAATTTTATTAAGAGAAAGGAATATTATCAGAAAAGAGTACCTCCATAGCTGATCATCTGACACCCTTTGAGTGATCAACATTAAGGATATTTAAAGCATGCGTTGATCTTTGATTTACCAATAGTTTTATCCTATCAAGGAGTAATCCCCCCTTCCTTCCTTCCTTCCTTCCTTCCTTCCTTCCTTCCTTCCTTCCTTCCTTCCTTCCTTCCTTCCTTCCTTCCTTCCTTCCTTCCTCCCTCCCTTCCTCCCTTCCTCCCTTCCTCCCTTCCTCCCTTCCTCCCTTCCTCCCTTCCTCCCTTCCTTCCTTTCTTTCTTTTTTTTTTTTTAATTTTTAATCTACACTTACATGAAGAATACTATGTTTACTATGCTCTCCCCTATATCAGGTCCCCCCTAACAACCACATTATGGTTACTGTCCATCAGCTTAGCAAAATGTTGTAGAGTCACTACTTGTCCTCTCTGTGTTGTGCAGCCCACCCTCCCCCCCATGAATGCTAATCTTAATACCCCCCTTCTTCTCCCCCCCGCCTTATCCCTCCCTGCCCACCCATCCTCCCCAGTTCCTTTCCCTTTGGTACCTGTTAGTCCATTTCTGGGTTCTGTAATTCCGCTGCTGTTTTGTTCCTTCAGTTTTTCCTTTGTTCCTATACTCCTCAGATGAGTGAAATCATTTGCTATTTCTCTTTCTCCGCTTGGCTTATTTCACTGAGCATAATACTCTCCAGCTCCATCCATGTTGCTGCAAATGGTTGGATTTTTCCACTTCTTATGGCTGAGTAGTATTCCATTGTGTATATGTACCACATCTTCTTTATCCATTCTTCTACCGATGGACATTTAGGTTGCTTCCAATTCTTGGCTATTGTAAATAGTGCTGCGATAAACATAGGGGTGCATCTGTCTTTCTCAAATTTGATTGCTGCGTTCTTAGGGTAAATTCCTAGGAGTGGAATTCCTGGGTCAAATGGTAGGTCTGTTTTGAGAATTTTGATGAACCTCCATACTGCTTTCCACAATGGTTGAACTAATTTACATTCCCACCAGCAGTGTAGGAGGGTTCCCCTTTCTCCACAGCCTCGCCAACATTTGTTGTTTGTCTTTTGGATGGCAGCTATCCTTACTGGTGTGAGGTGATACCTCATTGTAGTTTTAATTTGCATTTCTCTGATAATTAGCGATGTGGAGCATCTTTTCATGTGTCTCTTGGCCATCTGTATTTCTTTTTTAGAGAACTGTCTGTTCAGTTCCTCTGCCCATTTTTTAATTGGGTTATTTGTTTTTTGTTTGTTGAGGCATGTGAGCTCTTTATATATTCTGGACGTCAAGCCTTTATCGGATCTGTCATTTTCAAATATATTCTCCCATACTGTAGGGTTCCTTTTTGTTCTATTGATGGTGTCTTTCGCTGTACAGAAGCTTTTCAGCTTAATGTAGTCCCACTTGCTCATTTTTGCTGTTGTTTTCCTTGCCCGGGGAGATATGTTCAAGAAGAGGTCACTCATGTTTATGTCTAAGAGGTTTTTGCCTATGTTTTTTTCCAAGAGTTTAATGGTTTCATGACTTATATTCAGGTCTTTGATCCATTTTGAGTTTACCTTTGTATATGGGGTTAGACAATGGTCCAGTTTCATTCTCCTACATGTAGCTGTCCAGTTTTGCCAGCACCATCTGTTGAAGAGACTGTCATTTTGCCATTGTATGTCCATGGCTCCTTTATCAAATATTAATTGACCATATATGTTTGGGTTAATTTTTGGAGTCTCTAATCTGTTCCACTGGTCTGTGGCTCTGTTCTTGTGCCAGTACCAAATTGTCTTGATTACTATGGCTTTGTAGTAGAGTTTGAAGTTGGGGAGTGAGATCCCCCCTACTTTATTCTTCTTTTTCAGGATTGCTTTGGCTATTCGGGGTCTTTGGTGTTTCCATATGAATTTTTGAATTATTTGTTCCAATTCATTGAAGAATGTTGCTGGTAATTTGAGAGGGATTGCATCAAATCTGTATATTGCTTTGGGCAGGATGGCCATTTTGACGATATTAATTCTTCCTAGCCATGAGCATGGGATGAGTTTCCATTTATTAGTGTCCCCTTTAATTTCTCTTAAGAGTGACTTGTAGTTTTCAGAGTATAAGTCTTTCACTTCTTGGTTAGGTTTATTCCTAGGTATTTTATTCTTTTTGATGCAATGGTGAATGGAATTGTTTCCCTGATTTCTCTTTCTATTGATTCATTGTTAGTGTATAGGAAAGCTACAGATTTCTGTGTGTTAATTTTGTATCCTGCAACTTTGCTGTATTCCGATACAGTTCTAGTAGTTTTGGAGTGGAGTCTTTAGGGTTTTTTATGTACAGTATCATATCATCTGCAAATAGTGACAGTTTAACTTCTTCTTTACCAATCTGGATTCCTTGTATTTCTTTGTTTTGTCTGATTGCCGTGGCTAGGACCTCCAGTACTATGTTAAATAGCAGTGGGGAGAGTGGGCATCCCTGTCTGGTTCTCGATCTCAGAGGAAATGCTTTCAGCTTCTCGCTGTTCAGTATAATGCTGGCTGTGGGTTTATCATATATGGCCTTTATTATGTTGAGGTACTTGCCCTCTATTCCCATTTTGCTGAGAGTTTTTATCATGAATGGATGTTGAATTTTGGCAAATGCTTTTTCAGCATCTATGGAGATGATCATGTGGTTTTTGTCTTTCTTTTTGTTGATGTGGTCAGAGAAAACAGTTTTAAGTAGCTCAGAATTTTTTTCTATGACTGACTTCCTTCCAAAACAAACACAGGCTTATTAAAATTTTGCTGAGTTTTTTGTGACAAGTTCTTGGTACTAGTTTAGACTGAGGGGGTAGGCATCATGTACTACAGCTTGGCTTCCTATTTTAGGGCACCTGGAAGCCAATTTATATATAACTAATTTCCAAACAAAGTTAAGAGCATGAGATTGACCGTTACCAAGGATTTTGGAGAGCCACATGGCTCAAGTAATGAAAAACTCTTTGGGCCTAACAGGCTGTACACAGATCTTGAGGCCAAAGCAATGAATGATACATAATTTTAAGGGCCATCTTTACATGGCGAATCTCATCTAAATTAGGGGTTTTATATTTAAGATAACAGTATCCAGATACTGATTTCAACAAGGAATTAGCATTGGGGGGTACTACTACCAGAAGCCAGTTAATTGCTAATGCTCTGTAATTTCTTCCTCTTTTTTTACTATTTTGTTTAACCCAGAAAATTTGGACAGTTTACTTAGAAGACATTAAGGGGACAAAGAGAGACTTTTCATTCCTCAATAGCATAAAATCCTCCACACTGAAACAATCCAAGCTCCTCTCACAACTGAACTGTCCCCAGCACTCCTCCCTCAGCTGCATCTGGCCCTTGTGGGAGCTCGTGCCAGGGCCCAGCGAGGACAGCGGCCCAAGGCAACCCTGGCCAGCAGCAGCCCAACCCTGACCAGCAAAGGCTTCTTGTCTTCCAGTCATCACCAACTTGGAGTCCCCCTGGTCTGGCCACACATCTGTAATCTGGTTAAGACTTAAAGTGTTTTGTTTTTCTTTTTGATATACATGTGGTCCTAGCTTATTAAATACAGAAGTTCAGCATTTTTAATAAGACCTCAGAGCTGGCAGCAGGTCCCCTCCAGAGAAAATGCAAGCTTCAGCTACTTGCCTATTCATCACTTTCAGATTAGTAGCCTTGGTTCAGTACAAGACTCAGGGAACAGTTCCAGCCTCCACAGCGCTCAGAGCTGCCAGGCCAGCCCTGTGACAGCCACTTCTCAAAGCCAAAAGTAGTTTCATCTAGTCCATTCTTACTTGACTCATCCACTGGCAAAGATTTCAGGCAGTAATTTATCATTTGTATGATTCACTTTGTGACCCTCCTCCAAGTTATTAGTTTTTCCCCCCTTTGAGCATTCAATACCACTTTCTCAAAATGCAAGGTACAAAGCAGCCAAAAGATTATATATTCAAAGAATTTTTAACTCCAAAGATCCACGTAAGTATAAAGCCAAATAAAGTCTCTCTCTCCCTCTCATAACGAGTTTTAAAGAGAGAGAAAAGTACTGGCCCATGAATAAACATGTATCCTCATGACAGCCTGAGATCAGGTAAGGCTATGAATGTTTATGCACCCCAGGCTAACTGGAAAATGACATGTGTGTAACTTACTTCATGACTCAATGACAAGTCTTCACAAACCACAAATAATATACCCTCCATATTACTATCTGGTGATTATAAGTTCTTGGAGCACACAGACCATAGCTGAATTGGCTTTCAACTATACTGAGCACTGTGCCAACCACAAATGGAGCCTTAATAAAAGCTTTTTATGCTGATTGCACATGATCCAGATTTCACCCCTTATGCTGAGCATCAGCTAGTGTGGGTCTCTGCTCAAGTTTCTGGGAAATGCCTGGAAATGGGTAGCACCCAGCATTATTAGAACACTCCATGTTTCTGGAAGAGGTGACTTGCAAGTATTTGGAGGGCTTGATAAATGGATTTAAAATGTCTCATAATTGTGGTCATGTGTGGAATTCAAAAAATACATGCAGTATTTTTGTTTATGTCAACATATTTATTGTGCCACAAGCTCTTACGGGAAAGGTAGATCAAGACAGTGAAATCATATTTGTCACTTACATTAGAACTCCATCATCAGCTTCAAATGAAGCCACGGCCATGACGGTCCTCAATTCAGAGTAAGCTTACTATGGTTATAATTTATATTTCAACATGTTGCGTTGGCCTGGGGTACTGGATTATCACTTCCCCTCATAAGCAGTTTTAACATGATGGTTTACAAGCTACATGTATTATTAGCTACACCTCTCTCTTACTTGAATTGAATAATGACCAACTCACTTGAAAAAATGGTAACATTAAAATGGCCCGCTATTAATCAAAGGGAGAGGTAACTTTTATGTATATTTCTCAATGTGCATAACAATCCCATGCTATACAAAAAGACCTATCTCTGTGGAACATTTTGCCTGGAAATAAGAATGAGCTTTTTTTTTTTAAGAGAATTGGGCTGAATAGACCTCTACTAATGTAGAAGTACAGGTTATAAATTCTTTGTACCTCCATTAACCCTAATCTCCATCCCCAAAATATAAATAAATACAGGCAAGAACTTGAAATGGCTTACTTGCTTTAGAAATTCTAGGTCAAAGTGATGTTCTTCAAGTGGAGTAAATTAGTTCTCCGCAGACTGTGGCTTTTCTAGGCATGTGTTACAACCTAACACTTTTCCACACTTCCTATCTTTATTAAACTACATTTAAAGCTTTAGAATCAACCTCCCCCACCCTCCTGAAAACATATAGGCATATTAAACAACATGGAATTGCCATATACCACATTATCAGTAAAAGTCAAGCATTTTTTAAACTTCCCTGAAATATATATGAATCATTAAGTGAAAATTATTTATTGGTCTGAAACTTATGATCAATTAATGAATTTTTAAGTTATGATTTATATGTGCTCTTCAGATGGAAGAAATGTGGCTGAATGAGAAAAATACAGATTATTAATTAAATGTCATTAATATAGAATTAATAGAATAGGAATCTACAGAAGGATTCTGCTAAATTCTTTTGAAATGCCTATAAATTTGCTTGGCACAAGGAAAAAAACTAAGTCCTCAAGTACATACATATCAGGAAGTTTCGGAAAAATTCTTAATAAAATTCATTAAGTCATTCTACAAATAACTAATAGGCACCAGAAATTAATTAAATGGGTTAGGAATTGCAAGGTGTTCAAAACAGTGATTTACAAATAACTAGACTATGTAGTATCTATTATGATTACCACTTGTGCACAGACAATGGTATAAGAAGACAATAACACCTAGTCCATATCTTCAGGAAATTCATAGTTTAGAAAACCCTAAAAGCTTGGGGGCTTTAGGAATGGGTCATGTCACTAATAACAAATAAAAATCCAGTACTGGTGAATATGCAATGCAATGACAAAATAAATTCATACATTGTTGTTAATTTACTGTAAATGAGCACAAACATAACTGAGATAAATTTTAAGTGCTGTGAAAACATTCTTATCTTTTAACTCAATAATCCTATTTTTAGAAATCCACCTTAAAGCAATTATTATATACTGGAGGAAAATTAAGACTCATTAAGGAATTCAAAAGCATGGCTTCTGTAGTGTAACAAAAGGGAAGTAAAAATATATCTGACAATGGTGTCATGGATGAATAAACTTGGAAGGACTATACATAATTGAAGTGATAAATATGAAGATTATAAATTTACTTTTACAGTATTTAAAAACAAAAATTTTGTAATTTATCCACAAAACATATGCATATGAACAAAAACAAATAGAAACACAAAACTTACCATGAAGTCAAATAAAAGTGATTTTCCTAGACCCAAACCTTCTAAAAAGTTACCATACTTCAAACATTTTTCTAATTAGATGCTGTGCAAAATACTTTAGAGACAGCCTCCCATGCTTCTAAATACACCAAATATTTCAAAACATGACCATTCTGCCCCAGAAAATATGCTAATACTTAATCACTGTAAAAATGGACAGTAATATTAATAAAAGGAATATTTGATAGAATAATTAGAATTAATTAACTACATACAGATAAGGTGGCTTAATCATCTGCTGTATCTGAGCACACTTCAAGGATGGGATTGTAAAACCCATGGATGCAGATACGTTTGAAAGGTTTGTTTTGATCTCAAATATTTCCATCTGCACAAAAGCTGAGTTCAAGAGACATACTCCTAGTGTTTGCTTTGCTGTCCACAGAAGGTCAGAGAGAAACAAATCTTGGAATGGAAGATTTTTTTTTTAAAAGAGTAATTTCCATAGTTTTCCAATACGAAGAAACTTCTAAGCCAGCTGGCATTTCTTTGTTGTGGCACTGTCTCATATACTGTGGGTTCAACACCATCCCTGGTCACTACCCACCAAATGCTAGGACCACCCCCCTCCCACCAAAGGTTGTAAAGACAAACTAATAATGTCCGCAGATACTTCCAAGGGTCCCCTGGGCAGCAAATTGCACCCAGGTGAGAACCATTCTTCTAAACTGATGCTTATTTATTCTTTAATTAAATCACACAATGTTTGCCAACAACTAATGGATATGAGATAGTCTCAAGACTATAACTTATACTTCCTGAAGTCTAAAGACTATAACTTGTACTTCCTGAAATTTTTGCCTACTGTTATTTTAAAAAAAAAGCTCTAATTTGACATTAGGGAACAAAAAATGCTTGCTGATTTAAGAAAGCCACACTTAGAAGAGACTTTTATTCAAAAGCTCAAATAGAAATGATGATCTTACCTTCATTTATAACTCCAGTTACATTTCATTTTATACTAATTTAATTCACTTCTTGAAGCAATAAAAAGATATTCAAGTAATAACTATAGCAAAGGTGCTAAGTGATCGTTACAAATATTCTAGAAGTCCCAGCACCTCCCCAGACCCGCCCCTACTACTTTTAGCTTTAGAGATTCCTGATGCAATTTCACTTACTTACTGCATGTTTGGAATGATATTCCTCAACAATTTTTGTTGTAAAGATCAATTAGTTTAACCTTATTAACCAATTATGTCTGTATGCATTTGCTGTGAATGCCAACTCAATTCAACTCAAATATATGTTGATCACCTAGCTTGTAAAAAAAGTAGGCTAAGTATTTTAATACTTAAAGCCACATAGGCCTCGAAACAAATTCCAACTGGTAAGGAGGATAGGATATTAATCCTCAGAATACCAACAGGGTCTCCTGGACTCAACTTTACCTTCTGGTTTCATCTGGAGCAGTTCTATCTACTTGCAAGGATTGATACTTCTGACTTTAGACTGTGCTAAAGAAAGCCCAATAATATAAAAAGTAAAGGAAGGAATCATGTAGAAGGATGATGCAACAGGGACACTGTCCATTTTATTATTGTGTTCCCAAAACACTGCATCATCTTTCAAAAGGTATAAAAGAAGTCTAGACTTCATTGAATACAATTGAAAATGTTTATTTTTCCACAGTGGTAAGTAGGAGAAATGGGAGAATACTGACAGGAGGTATTTCACAATTATTAAACAAACCAGAAGATTAATGAAACTGATCACATAAGCAACACCCCACACTACAAGTCTTCAGATGATATCCTAAATGAAGAATCTCAAGTTCAGGAACTGAAAACTGAGCAATGTATTTCTAAAAACAAAAAGGAAATAATAGTATTTGTAAGACCGGAGGTACCAGAGGAAGGGACAGAAGGGGCGGGTCTCACTGGAGGAACCCAACTCGAGCCAAGTAAGGAAGAGAACGGGAATGTCACTCAAATGATTCAACGGAAGGTCCCTAGCCACAGGTCCCGCCGAGAATACGCGTCATAGTACTCTCTCCCCAGCAAGACCAATCATCCATGATTACGACACCCACACCGGCCAATTAGCTGTGTTTACAATACCCTCAGGGCTCCCCAAGCTCCCTTGATAAGCCTGTCGCCCCTCCTGCTGGGTGCAATTTCCCTGGCCCTTGCGTGCACGGACCAGTGAACCTCGCCCAGGTTTGCGCTAATAAATTTTATTTGGCTTCTTTGTTGCCGCTTACCTGGTCTGGTCTCGCTTACCTTACAGTATTCTGTTTTTCTTTTTTTTTGGTATCATTCATATACAATCAGATAAGCAACACTGTGGTTACTAGATTCCCCCATTATCAAGTCCCCATCACATACCCCATTACAATCAGTGTCCATCAGTGTAGTAAGATGCTATATAAATCACTACTTATCTTCTCTGTGTCATCCTGCCTTCCCTGTGCACCCCCACCTACAATGTTATATGTGCTAATTATAATGCCCCCTTTCCCCCTTCTCCCTCCCTACCCACCAACCCTCCCCAGTCCCTTTCCCTTTGGCAACTGTTAGTCCATTCTTGGGTTCTGTGAGTCTGCTGCTGTTTTGTTCCTTCAGGTTTTGCTTTGTTCTTATGTTCCACAGATGAGTGAAATCAATTGGTACTTGTCTTTCTCCGCCTGGCTTTTTTCACTGAGCATAATACCCTCTAGCTCCACCCATGCTGTTGTAAATGGTAGGATTTGTTTTCTTTTTAAAGCTGAATAATATTCCATTGTGTATATGTATCACATCTTCTTTATCCATTCATCTACTGATGGACACTTAGGTTGCTTCCATTTCCTGGCTATTGTAAATAATGTCATGATAAACATAGGAGTGTATATGTCTTTTGAAAATGGGATCCTGCATTAGGGTAAATTCCTAGGAGTGGAATTTCTGGGTCAAATGGTATTTCTGTTTGTAGTTTTCTGAGGAACCTCCATATGGCTTTCCACAATGGATGAATTAATTTACATTCCCACCAGCAATGTAGGAGGGTTCCCCTTTCTCTGCATCCTCACCAGCATTTGTTTTTCCTAGTCTTTCCTATGTTGGACATGCTAACTGGTGTGAGGTAATACCTCATCGTGGTTTTTATTTGCATTTCCCTGATAATTAGCAATGAGGAGCATCAGGGAGCATCTTTTCATGTGCCTGTTGGCCATCTGAATTTCTTTTTTGGAGAAATGTCTGTTCATATCCTCCACCCATTTCTTATTAGGGTTATTTGCTTTTTGGGTGTTGAGGCATGTGAGTTCTTTATATATTTTGGATGTTAACCCTTTGCCAGATGTCATTTACCAATATGTCTCCCATACTGTAGGATGCCTTTATGTTCTGCTGATGGTGTCCTTTGCTGTACAGAAGCTTTTTAGCATGATGTAGTTCCATTTGTTCATTTCTTTTTTTGTTTCCCTTGCCCAAGGAAATGCATTCAGGAAGAAGTTGCTTATATTTCTATTTAAGAGATTTTTGCCTATGTTTTATTCTAAGAATTTTATGGTTTCATGATTTACATTCCGGTCTTTGATCCATTTAGAATTTACTCTTGTGTATGGGGATAGACAATAATCCAGTTTCATTCTCTTGCATGTAGCTGTCCAGTTTTGCCAATACCAGCTGTTGAAGAGGATGTCATTTCCCCATTGTATATCCATGGCTTCTTTATCATATATTAATTGACCACATATGCTTGGGTTTATATCTGGGCTCTCTAGTCTGTTCCATTGGTCTATGGGTCAGTTCTGGTGCCAGTACCAAATTGTCTTGATTACTGTGGCTTTGTAGTAGAGGTTGAAGTTGGGGAGCATAATCACCCCCACTTTATTCTCCCTTCTCAGGATTGCTTTGGCTACTCAGGGTCTTTTGTGGTTCCATATGAATTTTAGAAGGAAATAGTATTCTTATCCACTTAGTCATTCAACAGGAAGGACGGTATCATTATTTTGCCACAAAACATCAACTATATTGCTAAAATTACTAAAAATATACATGACACCTTTCCTCTTTTATGATGCTTGTGCAACAAATTTTATGTCTGTGCAACAAGATTCTTTTGATACAGTTTGGAAGCAGACAAATTACCACAGGCAGGAGTGTCTATAAAGGTGGTTATATTTGACCCTTGAGCAACATAGCTTTGAACTGTGATAATACACTTATACATGGATTTTTTTTCATTACACATATTGGACAATATTTGGAGATAAGCAGTAAGTTGAAAAAACATTTTCTCTAGCTCAGTTATAAAAATACAGTATATAATATATAAAATATGCAAAATATGTGTTAATCAACTGTTTACGTTATTGGTAAGGCTTGTGGTCAACAGTAGGCTATTTGTAGTTTAGGCTTTGAGAAGTCCTACATTATGCCCTGATTTTTTACTGTGCAGGGTGTTGGCACCCCTAGCCTGTGTTGTTCTAGGATCAAATGTAGAAGTAAAGAATCAATGTAGAAGTTGGGGGATGAGGGGTGAGTGGAGGCTGGAGGATGATTCTAATGGGTGTTAAAAAATCATGACTTAAAAAATATTCTGCAATTACAGACAGAAGATGGCTGTTCTTTCTTCCATAGAATTACGAGGTCTCAAAGTTTTAAAAGTATTGATTTTTTTACAATTATTAAGTAAAAATGCAAGTGCAAGAAGACCAAAAAGTCTGATAGGCTGGAAACCAACATAGATGTATCTGAAATCTGGAAAATTTAAATTTGTAAAATAGATATATTCCAGGTTCATGCATGGCAGGTGACTAGCAGCTTATTGCCTTTAAAGGATACTGCCCATTTCAGAAATCCCTACCTTTAAAACCAGAAAAAAATGGAATAAAAGTCTGGGTTTACTCTATCTAAATTTAAATTCAAATTAAAATATTTACTATATTAATTCTCATTAAATTTCTCAATCAAGTTATTCATCACTACCCTAAATTTTATAAGTTTTTTAAATACTTAAAAATATTAAAAATTATAATATGAAGGGCCCACAGTACCTCGATAGTTAATGATGCTGAGCTGACTTTTTGGCATAGTTCAGGGCAAGGGGATCATCAGGACAGACTCAGTTGACTGGGCCAATGAGCTTTGTACGGTACCATGTGTTTCCATGTGGGTGTGCACGTGCGCGTGCACACACACACACACACTCTCTCTCTCTCTCTTTCTCGATACCTTAATCAACTAAAGAACACTCTCCTGAGCTACAAAGTTCAGCCTTTAAAGAAGGGCATGGTATGATGCAGAGATGTATAGTGAGAGACAAGCAATCATTTATCTGGATCTACCTTCAGCAGCTTTCTTTTTTTTTTAATTAAAAGAAAAAAGGAAAAAAAAATCACCTAACCCAGGAAGATCTATTAGAATGTCTCTCAACACATTCTCACTGATAATGCCTGCAACCCTACAAACAAGATACTACATCATTTAAGACTCTGTTTTGAAAAAAGTGCAAGGACCAGCTCTGGAGAGGAAAGGTAGTGTTATAATAGAAGAAAGGATCTTTCCTTTTATCAATGGCTCTATGAATTCAACAACCCCTGCGGACTACAGTTTTGGCTGGATTCTGTAGTTCCAGGTGGGAGTAAACTCAACCTCCAAACCTCACTTCCCAGGTCAGGCTGGGTATGTGGCTCCTCTTAAAAGTTAGTTTTCCAAATGAATTTTCCCATAGAAAAATTCTTACCCATGATGGCGGGGCTCTGTATCCTATTAATGTAACTAAGCTACATTATTGATTGCATAAATAGGTAGTTTGAGGTCAGCTGAGAACTTAATCAGTGTAACACTGGAGAAAGAAATACTGAATTATGTACAAAAGAATTTGGGGAAAAACTGATTTGTATGTATCCAATCTTTTAAAAGACTTACCTTTTTCAATGAATTCATAAGAAAGCTCATCCCACAAAGAATGTTTCTCTAAACGCCTCATTAGCAGCAGCAAAATATTCAACTCCTATCTAAACAAAATCTCACTACTTACCAACACAGTCTATTAAACAGAATCAAATTTTACTTAGAGAAGATCAGAGGTTCCCCTTCCTTCTCCCTTCTTCAACAACTGTCATTTAGTGTCCCCTAAGGACATTTTACGTAAGATGTGTTAAATTTCTATTCTGGTTCTGCATTTCAAGTGTCACAAGGGGGGCTGGTTCCTGGAACTGGGAAGCTGCCAGGTGGCAGGAGCCCAGCTTGGGTGTGGGTCAGTGGTGCAATCTCTCTCCTGCTTTGCCCACTTGCTTTGCCTGATGAGGACAAAGGCAAACATGCCTGCAAGGCTAAGAGAAAAACACTTTCAAAAATAAAGTGATGCATATGACCTGATATCTTCATTATATTAAGTAAAACACAATTATTTTAAATCTTGAAAACATGAACAGGCAAAAGCAGTGACTCAGAGTTCAACCTTAGACTGTATTACTGGGCTATATAAACCATTTACCTTAATGGGAGAAAAAGTGTTGAGTAGAAATTTTGAGTATCTAGAATCATGATGTTTAATACAATAGCCACTATCCATATGACTACAGAGCACCTGAAATGAGGTAGGTCAGAACGAGAAGTGCTCTAAGTGTAAAATATGTGCTAGATTTTGTATGAAAGAAATAAAGAATGTGAAGTATCTCATTAATAACTACATGTTGAAACGACAATATTTTGAAAATACTGGATGAAATAAATGTTACTGAAATTAATTCACCAGTTTCTTTTTACTTTTTTAAAGGCCGCTATCAGAAAATATAAAAGTACATTATGTAGCTCACCATTGTATTCTTATGGGACAAGTTGGTTGGTGCTACAACACAAGACCTTCTAGAACATCCATATATGGACCATGAAGTCCTTACCAAAAGCTATGAAAGGAATTTTAATAAGAAATACAATTTGGTTACAATTTATTGAAGACCAATGTGTGAGTCATACCCAGTACATAAACTGTAGTTTGGATTCTAGCAGGTAAAAAGAGAAGTGACTACAATTCATTAGTAGACAAGTCACAAAATAAAAGAACACAGGAAAAGCAAAGGTAGGATAGGAAAGCAAAATATTTCAAGGGGTAATCAGAGAAGACTTGTAAAGGAGGTACTTTTTCCTGGTGAAATTTAAAAAATGTATAGGATTTTAGAGGCTATGGCAATATGTGGCAGTTTAGAATCAACAAATACCTTTGTGTTATATTAACACTATCTGATGAAAAAGGAAATACATTTTCAGAAGGGACAGAAAGGTGGAACAAAAGCCCAGAGAAAGAAAAGGCCAGGGGGTTGGCGATGTCAGTAGATAAGGTAAGGCATGTTTATAAGGATGACATGCATGCTGGTGCCAAGCAGTAAGAATTCTGAGTGCCCTGCAGTGGAATGTGGACTTTTCTATAGGCTGTAGGAACCATCAAATATTTCCCACCAAGTAGTAGTAAGACTGAAAACACGTAACAAGAACATTATTAAGGCATGGAGCATCATCTGGGAAGAGAGGAAACAAAAGCCTATGGGGCACGTAGACTGAACTCCAGGTAATGGGAAAGGAAGTCAAGGTATGAATGAGTACTTTAAGAACATTAGAAAGTACAAAGGTTGCAAAAGAAATTGAGTGATTGATACAGTAATCAAAGAAGTTAATATACTAGGAGGTAAACAATGATCTGAACTCAGGTAGTGGCAGTTCAGGGAATAGCAGTTTGGTAGGCAGAAGTGAAGAAGCACATGATAAGGGCGGTGAAAATAGAGTATGTGGGTGGCAAGCGAACACACAAAAAGATGCTCCCCATCGTCTGTCATCAGGGAAATGCAAATCAAAACAATGAGATACCACTATGCACTATACACATCTATCAGAGTGGCCAAAATCCAGACCACTAACACCACCAATGCTGGTGAGGCTGTGGACCAACAGGAACTCTCCTTCACTGCTGGTGGAAAGGCAAAATGGTACAGCTGCTTGCAAGACAGCCTGGAGGTTTCTTATAAAACTAAACATACTTTTAACAAAAGTCCAACAATCAAGCTCTTTGGTATTTTTACCCAAAGAAGCTGAAACTTTAGGTTCACAAAAACCTGCACACAAATGTTTATAGCAGCTTTATTCGTAGCTGCCAAAACTTGGAAGCAGCCAAGATGCCCTTCAGTGGATTAATGTATAAAAAACATGTACATCCAGACAAAGCACTATTACTCAGCACAAAAAAGAAACAAGCTATCAAGACATGAAAAGACATGGAGGAACCTTAACTGTATATCACTAAGTGAAAGAAGCCAATCTGAAAAGCCTACATACTGTATGATTCCAACTCTATGATATTCTGGAAAAGGTAAAACTATGAAGACTTAAAAAGATCAGAGGTTGCTAGGGATTAGTAGGCTGGGAGGGATGAAGAGGTGGAATAGAGAGCATTATTTAGTGAAAATACTCTGTACGACATAATGATGATGAATGCATGTCATTACACATTTGTCCAAACCTACAGAACGGAGAATGCCAGGTGAGAACCCTATGGTAAACTATGGATGTGTCAGTGTAGGTTCGTCAGCTATAATAAATGTACTGCTCTGGTGAGTTGTTAATGGGGAGGCTATGCATGTATGGGGCTAGAGGGTCTATTGGAAATCTCTGTACCTTCTGTTCAGTTCAATTTTGCTGTGAATCTAAGCCTACCATGAAAAAAAAAAGCCTTGAATAAATTAAGAAAAAAAAAAACAAGAAAGAGTGAAGGTGATCAAGTGTTTGGAGAAAACATAATCATAACAGGGCAGATGGGAAACAAGGGGATGGCAGAAGACAGAGAGATGTTGAGGTGGAACAGAAATTTAATGAATTCAACAAACATGTACTAAGTGCCAATTGAATTCCAGGTACCATGGTGGAGAAACTCACAATGGCTGGCCATGGAAGGGTCTTCTGTGGAGCATGAAGGAGACTGATGCTGGGAACAAATTAGAATGGGGTTGTCTCAGGCCAACTGCTTTGTGGAAGGTGATATAGGTCATCAAATATTGATAATAAGGTGCATCTAGTAACATTAAGATCCCAGTTGGTATTACAGTACAAATAAGAAATGGAACTAACCGGGGTATTGTATGACATGATACATCAACCTTAGAAAACTCAGGAGCAATTAAAGGGAGTAATTAACTTTTTCTAAATATGGAGGACTGACAAAAATATGCTGAGAAAATGTGAAGGGTATCAACAAGTACAGGATATTCAAATGAATATGTGAAAATAGTTATCCATTGGGTCCATTCTGGTAGAAAGAACACCCTTATTCCCCAAAAAGGAGAATAATGGACTACAAGTCTGCATCAAGTAGGTGATCATAAGGGAAGGGTGAAATTCAGTTGGACTTGATGAGTGTTTTAGGTTTAAATCAGAAGATCATGGTCAGAGAGGAATGGCAAAGGCAGAAACCCTAAGGCTATAATGTTTCTAAGCAATAGAGTCCAAGGGAGGACTGTGTTGCAGGTAGCACAGATGGAATACAAAGGAAGGAGATGAGGAAGTAGGCAGCTAGATTTTAACTGGTGATTGTAAGAAAGAGGGCAGACAGTAATATAACCAGAGAGATGGATATTAAAAGAGGTACAATTACTGAGTGACAGAAATAAATAAATAAGGGACTCAAGGCCAGAACAGGAAGCCCTATGAATCTCCAGCACCGGTGAAACGGTTACAGGAATATAAAGGGCCACAGAGAGGGTTTCTTAAGATATGATGTTAGCATTGATTTCAATTAGGTCAGTAAGTTGGAAGGCGTATAGAAGGAAAAGATCAAGACATACTGAAATACACTCCCAATAAAAAGTAGGTTTCACAAGATATAAAAAATGTGTTAAATGGGAAAGTGGGCCTGACAAAAGCCTTTCACTCACAGGATTAAGCAAAAACACCTATTTTTAACTTCAAAAGTCCCTTGTAAACGAATGATTGTGACTGATGGTTTACCAGCCTTGATACAGGGTCACAAGTTCACAGTCAGCTCTATGTAATTTTAACAGTGGCCATGGAGCTTTCTTGGTTTACTTGCCATTATTTAGGTTGTTTACTAAGCACACAGTCATTTCAGTAATGAGAACTGATCAGGTATCCAACCGACCTATGACCAAAGAGAATGCCTACCCAACTACTTCAAACTTCCCTTTAAACTACTGGTTGCACTGACACCGTATAGTAAGAGCTATGGCAATGAGAATTTTTTCCAAGAAGTGACTCTGAAACTGTCTAATCTATGTATGACTGAGGAAGAACAAGAAAAAGCTATAAAAACTGTAAGAACTAAGCACCTCCAACTTCCAGGTAAAGCATCAATGAAACCCAAACCACTGGACTTTTCTGCATCCAACACATGGACACAGGTGAGGGGAACAGCCATGGCCCAGAACACAACTACTTAATTCCATGGCAAAAACACTCAGAAGCTTTCGCACTGGCACATCCTGTTCTCACTGACATTTACTGCCATGGGAGAAGGACAGTTCATATTACTGAACTTGCAACTTTTATAAACTGAAAACACTGTGAGAATACATTTTCCCCTTCTTTCTTTTCTTCTTTATAATTTATTTGTTTGTTTAGCTTTATGTCTTGCTACACTGAACACAATTTTTCTAAACCTAGTAAAGAGGGAACACAAAAGAGCTTAACTAACAAAGAGTCATGATAAAATTGGTGACAGCCATGAATTGAAGCCTCAAAACCGAAATGGCAACTGCGGATTCTTATATATTTGTGAGCTGTATTTGCATTTTTGTAATATTATTTTTAAAAGTCTACAAAGCATATTATTAAAAAGAAAAACCTGTGCCCGACTATGTAAAAGTCAGAAAACTTTATATTAATAACAAGTCTTACAATTCATATTTAATGTTCTACTTGGCAATCTGTCAACACTAGGGAATATCTGAGAGAATAACTGAAGGAAAAAGAGAAGTGATATAATTATGGTTACCTTTTGGGGATGACAGAGCAGGAAACTGATGACTGAACTAGATGTCTTTCATTTAACCCAAAGGTTCTGATTTTGCAATTTTTTGATCTGAATATAGATGTCTGCTTTTAATTAAAAATAAGAATCTATGAGTTATCAGATCGAGATCTCAAAGAAAAACAGGTGAAAATGTATTTCTTAACAATCATGAAAGTTAAAGAACTTTAGCAAATATTTAAAATGCTTCTGACTTCATTTACAAAGAAAAAGACAATAAAGGGCAGAAAACCCCATAAAAGCAAATGAAAAACTCCAAAACCAAATATTTCTTAACAAAAATCCAGATTTAGCTAGTGACTGATGAAACAATTCCAAGACAGTTTAAAAACATTTCAAAATTACAAACCAAAACCAAATGTCATGTGACTCACTCAGATTTCAATTCTCTGTTGAACTACCAGTGACCTATTATAGTATTACAGGAATTTTGTTCCCAACTCTTAAGATTAAAATAAGATAGTTAAGATGAACTCAGTGATGCTCAATCAGTTATTTTCATATCCAACAGTAAGGTCATAACCATACAGGAAACCATGGTTAGATTTTTTTCCCATAAAAGCAAACTTTGATAGCAGTGGGCAGATATCCTTTTAATGAGAAATGGAAAGATCATTTACAGAAGAAACAACACTATAGGCTAGATGTTTTGGCAAACACAAAGGCCAACTTACCTCCCATCTGCGTAGTCTGTATCTGCTCCGCCCCACCAGACGTCCGAGTCATCCTCCTCTGCATCAGCTGAATCCACACTGTCACTTTCCTCGGGCAGCGGGCAACAGACAAACTCCACCCCTCGGAACTTGTCGATTCCACAGGGCAGCAACATGCCATAGTCATGCAAGTTGGTACTCTTCTCACTACAGGTCTACAGAAGGTAAGGAGAAAACAGTGACCGTGATAATAGAGTGGATTGTTCTACCATAAGAAGATCCCAAATATAATCATCAACACACAGACTCAATACATCAAGAACCAATTACAATGGAAAGGACTGTGTGTCTTTTAAGTGGATTTACAACAGAGATTCTATTTTGCTACTCTATTTTTAAACTTCACTACTTATTTAATAAGGATATAGAAATTAATAGAAACAACAGGAATGAAACTAATAAGGAAGTAAAATGTGAAGAAGCTTGCACTGTGAATGAAGGTTGGTGCTTCCTGGTTTCACAAGGGCTCAGGAAGTAGTGACGGCTGCATGCATTTCCCCAGCTCCCTTCTACCGCCATTACAAATGAAGTTTCTCTCACCTATTTTATTCTAGAAATTCTAACTCTTTTGGCTCATTCCCAGACAATCAATCCTAGGAAGAAAAGAAATTATCCTCTGCTATGTATCAGTATTTACAGCTATTAGACATTATTGTCCTTCAGTATCTTTTTACTCTTCTGAGATTTGCTAAATTAGCACAAATCTATATTAACATAAAGCTTTGAAAGCATCCACTGTTGACAGAGGGAAGATTAATAATTCAACACATATAAGTAAACAATGAAAATATTGCACAGTGTATTCTGACTTCATAAGAATTACAGTCATTCTCATTTCTTCATAACTTTTTTTTTTAAAAACTCAAGGAGAAATGAAAAATGCGGTTATCAGATGCATAGCTGGACTTTAACTGGTTTGTTTTCTTAAGATCAATAAGCAATTAAACCTCCAAGCACATTTTTATATAAAGTTTTGTTTTATAGTAAATTAGATTTTATAAAAGGCAAAATTAATGCTCACTCTTAAGTGGTGTTTTCTGCCTAACAGCTTTAAGACTATGATAATATAATGGTTAAACTGAGCTAGATCAGGGTTGTCACACTGGGAGGGGTCGTGCTACTGGCGTTTGGTGGCTAGAGGCCAGGGATTCTATTAAAGTTAATTCTACTAAATTCTGCTGAATTAAGCTTTCTTCATTGAACAGGGCAGCCTCACCTTACCCTCCCCACACCGAAGAATCATCTAGTCCAAAATGTCAGTAGTATTGTGGTTGAGGACTCCAGACATTGGCTCATGCTCCTGGGCAGATTAGGGGAGCCAAACAAACCCGCTCTGGAGAATTGCTGAGCTAGACCGGGTGGCCTAATTCTAGGAGACTGACCTCACCACAGAAAACTGCATGAATTTATTAGAAAAGCTTCATGATAAATCAAAGGGACAAAGCAGGTTTGAAGGTAGTAATATCAAAATTTTACCTTTCTTGCTAATCACCTGATGTCATTTATCAGCTCTGTCAAAAGCAGGGCTTAGCAAAGGCTAGGATTGGTGCCAGCCTTAAATGAAGGTGGCAGCTCAGTGAACACAAACTGGGTGGCATAACTTCAAACCTGAGTTCTAACTATAGCTTTCAAGCTACTGGACAAGTGTCTTCGGGTCCTACCACTGTACTCCACAGTAGGTAACAGGAAAAAGGGTTAAATTATAAAAACTTTGTATATGTCAAAAGGAAACAATAGGTACATAAAAAATAATTCGAGAAAAAGGTACATTTTAAGGTTTATAGAAGTTAGTTTCCAATTTATAAGACATGGCAGAGACACGTAATGATTCTAAATAGGGCCCTATCGCCTCAAAATAACCCTCTAAAATGTCATTACATGTATCGCTAGGAATCTTCACGTGAAAAGAATAAAGAACACATGGGCCAGGTACCTCTTTGGCGACGGTGTGCCAGTGAAGGTGGGTTTCACAAACATCCATCCTCTCCTGGTGTAAGAATTTGCACTTGTCGGGAACAAGGAGGGCGTCACTTACAAACTCACCAACTGCAAGAAAGGAAAACCCCTTCATGTCATTCCGCCCGCATCACAGTTGACTTATCAAAGGGATGGTATCACGGAAAGATGCGGTAAAGGACATCAGAGAAGTCAGACAGCTTTCTGAATAACAAAGTGATCTGTCCACAAAAGATTAGTACCTTTACAATGGGAAGTGCTGAGTCCTTAGGTGGCTCACTTTCTTGCCACATCAACCCTGATGGTTGAATGAAATGCTTTCATATGTTTTAAGTGAAATCTTCATTTAATTAATATGAAGCTCTGACTGCAAAGTTAATCATATAAAATGCTGCCATTCAATTGCCAACAAGGGTAAAAAATACAGATGACATTGCTTAAGCAATCATTTGAGCAGAATCAATATAAATTATTGTCCACACTCCTTGAAGATTTTAATCTGTTTGTGAACTAGAAAATTTCGCATTTCTCTATGTCCTGAACAAAATCCATATATGCACATGTTTATTATGTTTATGTATATAACACAAATATATACACACATATTGTTTAACTCAATTAAATTATGAAAAACTGCTCCTTAGACTTTTGCTATATTTTTAAAGAAAATGTATTATGCAAATTATTTCTAGCAGTGCTGGTACTGCAGATGCAAAGATATTACACAAAGTTCCAGAAAAACGCACATTCTTAAGAGGGTCAGAGTTGGATAATTAGCATAATATGTAAGCTGCGAGCTTAATTTTTGTTTTGTTCACTGGAGTATCCCTAGCTTTTAGCGTAGATTCTGCACACAATCGGCAATAAATACCTTAATGAATGAAGGTGAACGCTATAACAGAGATGAAGGAAGTGATGGGCTAACATAATGAACACATCTGCTTGGGTGCGCTAGGGAAGACCTCAAAGTAGAAGTAACACTGAGATGGCTTATTAGCGTATAGATGAGCATAGGTGTGCCAAGTAGGAAATGAATGGGAGTTCTAAAATGAAAAGACAGTTATTTAGCTTGTTTAACATTCTATACCCAACACCTGGCCCAATTCCAGCAAACATGACCATATGTGGATGGATGGATGGTTGAATGGATGGCAAAAGGCACTTCAGAAAATGAGGAGCCTCCTCTGAAGAGAGAATAAGGAAAAGGCAAAGCATACTTGTAAAAGAGGCAGAAGTAAGTCTGCTGTGGCTGGAACTCAAGGGTGAGTGGACAGGGGAGTCTAGAAGTAAATAAGACAGGAGAAATATGTTGGACTCTAATATTAGAGTAAAAAATTCTGGATACCATTTTGGAGGCAACACAGGCCAAAGGATATTTTAAACAGGAATGACATGCTCCAGTTTGTTTTTCAGATAAACTCTTTAATCAAGTGAAGGATGGACTAGCACACTGAGACCCTGAAAGCAGAGAGACCACTGAACAGGCACTGTAACCCCTCAGACAAGACACTCAAGGTCAGACAAACCAACTCCAAATAACCATGGAATACAAGGTGTCTGCACACCAGCATAGACCAGAATACACCTTTTACCTTCACAGTATGCTACATGAAATTTCCTAAAATGCAACATAAAGAGTGATAAAAGGCTCTCAGAAGGGGAAGGAAAAAAGTTTTCATTCCCTTTATATAAAAGCATTCTTTAAAAAACTCCTTCTATGAAGGTGTTTAAACATTTGTCTGCTTTGAGTTCAGGCATGCATGATGTCTCATGGTATTTAAGTACTTATTTTAATAAATAATTTTTACATAAAAATCTAAGCAAATCACAGTGATTAAGAGCCTTTCATCTTGTCATTCCTTAAATCTTTTACATAATCTGTGATGTCCTCAGCATTGTATATTGAGTTATAGAGAATGAAAGAATTATGAGACAGGGTGCCCTCAAGGTATACAGGTGATGCTTGGTGGGAAAGGAACCCCGGAGTCCTGGACACCAATGCATGGCTCTGGCTGATGCGCTATCTGCATCTTTGCACCTCTGCCTTGCAACAGAGGTGTAATGGGTCTCGCATAATATAAACCTCACTTCCCAGGTGAGAAATGCCTGCACAGAAATGTATCTAAGGCCACCTGCTCTCAGGAGATAATAACCAAGCCCCTGAGATAAATGTTAAGATATAAATTATTATATAATTTATATTACATATTATAAGCAGGGCTTATTATATATTCAGCAATTCAATCACAAAAATCTGCTAGAATTTTTAAAATAAAGAGGAATGGTAAAAACAAGCTTCTCACAAACTGGTTTAGCTAACATGGTTTATGTTATCTCTATTTTTAGAAGTGTGTTTTTTTTTTACTGTCCATGTGACTATTTTTCTTTAATTGAAATATAATTGATATACAATATTATGCTGCTTTCAGGTATACCACATAGTGATTCAACAATTATATATATTACTATAATACACATTATGAAAAGGGTAGTTACCATCTGTCAACATACAAAGATATTGTAATATTTGCTGTCCCACTTTTTAATTCTTAAAAATCTATGATACAACAGGGGATGTGTGGGAACTCTCCATACCTTCCAATCAGTTTTTTTGTGAACCTAAAATTGCTCTAAAAAAATTTTTTTTTTATTAAAAATTAATCTGCTAGAATGTATCTGAAGTATCCCTGTCAAGCAACACAGACTTTCATTTTTTAAATAAATTTTCTGTTTATTTGGTTTGATTCTTAGGCAAAGGAATTCTTAACAGAATTCAAGCAAAACAGACCAAAATAAATTATCGTAATGAGAAATGTTCCTGTTTATGCTGAACTTTAGGAAATCTGGCACCATTTAATCCTAGTGAATCAATTCATCAACATACACTGTGCATATTTATTGATAACCACACAACCTAGTTTCTTGTTGTACAAGTTTGTAATTGATATTACACACACACACACTCTCCAACTGAAAGGGAATTTTTCAAAGCTAATGAACAAGAACTGCATCTGGCTTTGTAGCTAAAAAGTCTTGGCATTGTGAACAACATTGCCAAGTTCAATTGGAACTCCGCGGGCCTCAATCCACGGGGTCTCTGGTGGTCTTTGAGAGGGCTGTCTAGCTCAAATGACCTCGTTTTGCAGAGGGGAGGAAAAGAGCCCAGGTCAAGAGGCTTGCTCACAGAGCCTACTGGCAGGAGAACTGGCTGGAAAAATCTAAGTCTCCAGGCTCTCAATTTGAGTAGTAACTCAACTCACTGTTACTTAAACTCTAGTCAAAATGAGTTATTTCACCAAATAACCCTATTCCCTTTGGCTTTTATAACAGAAGATTCCCTTTTAGACCATAAAAGGCCTTAAAATGTCATAATCTACAATGCAGTCAATTCAACAATAAAACTAGACTTCATTTAGTTAGAAAGCCATGCAGGACAGTTGGAAACACATTCACTGCACAGAAGAGACACAGGATGGACAGTGGCTAAACATAGGAAAGACAGGAGGGGATTCTTTCTCTCACGAAGTCTGCTGTTAAGGCTGGGGCTGCTGCTGCAGATAGGCAGTGATGCCCTCAGGGACCAGGCTATTCCTATCTCTCTGTACTGCATCCTTAACATGTGCTGTGGTCAAACAAACGTTAAGAATTTATGTCCAAGTTCCAGCAAGAACAGGGGGAACAGGCAAGGAATAAAGGTTTTTTTCCTATTATTTGCCCTAATGAAGTTTTGCTCTTTTCCATGGGAGGGACACCTTCTCCATTATCGACACCCTCTTTGCTATTATTATGTTATCTGGTCACATGTAACTGCAAAGGAATTTTTGGAAGTTATTTTCAGCTGAGCACATTGTCACCTTGAACAAAAAGTCTCGTACTTCTAGAAAGCAAGAAAGGAAGAAGTGGGACTCGTATTAAACAGGCAAGTAGCAGAGTTTCCTACACTATGAAATTCAAAGGCAGGGAGGAATGTAATTTTCAATTTTTTTGTTGCTTTTTCAAAAGACAGATTATTTCCAGGAAGACAAAATAAGAGTATGAAGTGCTAAAATCAAAGGGACTCTGAATCCATGGCTCAGGGAGAAATGGGAGGAAAGGGTATCGGAAGAAAACAAAATTTCTCACAACTGAGACCACTAAATTTTTGAGAGTCAAAGTGGAATTGAATCGATTGATTACAAGATTCCAAAACTTTGCGTAGGTACTTCAAGGCACAGAGATCTCAGTTTTTAAAACTGATGTTCCCACGAACCTGTGAGGACTAAACTGCAGTTGCCAGAATAATGGGAATGAATGGGCTGAGAAGGTATGGGGGTCATGGATTTCTGTTCAGGGTGTGCCCTTCTTTGTCTTCCAAGACTAAAAGACTCAGAAAAGGGAAGTCGGTCTAAGAATGTCCTAGCAATCCAATTATTGAAAAATGGCAAAGCCTTGGCTTCCTTGTGCATCTTTCCTTGTGCAATACTCCACCCTAAGGGTGAGGAACTGCCCAGACCTGGCTCTTGAAAGTAAGATGTAAACAGTTTCAGCAATTCTGGACTGTGCCTGGCAATGCCTTAAATGCTTTACGTACATCATCTCACGATACCCAAGACCACACACTGAGGCAGCTCCAAAGACCTGACTCTATAAGAGAAGATGGTGAGACTGAGAAAGTATACAACCAGCCCAGGTCACACATGCAGTAAATGGTGGAGTGAGAGAATTAAATGAGTTAATATTCATTAAGTGCTCAACTCAGGGCCCATAACAATGGTGCTCAATGGATTATTTTGTCATCTTTTTCCCCAGTATCCACCAACAACTTCTGTTTGTCTTATTAATAATCAGAGTTAATGAGAACACTACCAGCTACTCTTCATTGGTCACTGATCACCTACTATTCAACTACTGAAGGCAGTGGGGTTTTATTTCGTTACATTATCATTATCCAGTTACAGTTCTGCAGATGAAATGGTACTGTTTCAGTGTTGCTTACATTGTGATATATAAACAACAGCACAGTGGGGCCATGTCCCTGTGATTTTAAAGTGCGGTATCCAAGTGACTAGTAATTCCACCTTGTGCACTGGGGTCTCTGGTCCTGGCTGTGAGAGGGGGGTTTCCTGAATCCCCACCGACAGTCCCAGTCCTTTATGCACTAACTCTTCAATGCATGCTTTCCATTTATTCTTAGTGCTGAGAACACAGCAGTAGACAAAAGAGATGGAACTAAATGAAATTTTAGTGGGAAAAGATAAAGAAAAAAATATAGACTGTCCAATGTCCAATACACAGGGAGAAAAAGCAGAGAAAGGGATAGGGACTTTTTTGGGGGTGGAATTTTAAAGAGTGGTCAGGGAAAGCAAGCCTCATTGAAAATATGGTATCTGCAATAGTGGGGGCACAGAGCACCTACCTCTCAGAGGGCAGAACATTCTAGGCAGAGGAAGAAGCGTGTCTGGTTGGGTGAACAGACCAGCAAGGAGGACGACTGTTGTCAGAGAGGAGGTGAGCGGGTGAGAGCAAGCTGTGTGAGGCCTTGAACATTGACCATACTGTGGCCAGAATTCTGAGTAACATGGAAAGACTGGGAAGTAGTTTTCTAAGTGAATTATTCTTGCCCTGCAGGCAGGTCAATATTGGAAGCAGGAAGACCAGGCAGGGAGCTGCTGCAAGAATGCAGGTAGGAGATGTCTTGGACCAGGGTGATAGCAGCAGAGATGGGGAGCAGTAATAAGATTCTGAATACAGTTTGAAGGAGAATTTAAAGGATCAAATTACAGGAATAAGAGACAAAAAGTCAACGATTTAACATATTCCTATTCCAGAGGATGTAAATGTTTTACAGCGCAAAAGATAGAAAAAAGACTCTTCAATCTTTCCTCATTGATGTGGAGACAAAAGAATTCCAGATTGATGTGTCTATTAGCCTACACTACTACATATATGCATATCCAAATGAAAACTGTAGACAAATGTTTACTCGGGCAATTTTTAATTTTATCATTTTAGACTCTTACTCCATGAACATTTCTTCTTTTAACTTGCTTATAATGTACTGATATTTTGTAACTTTCATGTTAAGTAGACTGGGGAATTTCTCTGGAAGGCATCTGTATTCAGTGATAGGAAGAACACTTACAGAAGCAGTCAAATACCTCTCCACACACTCTGTGATAAAACTGTTAGAGGAGTTTTGTATCAGAGTGGGTAGTTACTGGGTTCTCAAGGAGGACAGGAAGGTGATTACATGGTGCATTAAGAAGTGACTGTTGCTACCACCACCATTTCACTGAAACTATGCTGAAACCACAGATGGCTTTTGTAACATCAGAACTATTTGCCAGATGGCAGAATCTAAATGCATAATGTAAAGGCAAAAGAAATGGAAGCTAAGAGTTTCATTCAAATCCTCTCTCTGATTTAAGTCAAGTGAGTGGAGCTTAGCCTCATGTACATACAGCAACAGTAGGCTGGATAAAAGACAGAAATACTCTCTGGCCAAGGCACTGAATAACACCGGTCTTAGAACAATGGAAACAGTGCAAAGGACATAAAGAAAAAAATAAAGGAATAAAATAAACATTTGTTAGCAATTTTAATTTTGGAGTTTTTATGTACAAGTTAACAATTCTGCTACCACTGTGCAAGTGTACTAAGACTGAACAATTAAGTAAATGGATGGTGGATGGTGGGAGCAGGGTTCTCACTGTCAGAATAAGAATTTACATTTAAGCAAGGGGAGGAGATAGAAAGACCCATGTGGTAATATATGAGGTGGACATGTCAAGATAAACTCATATTTGGCCTAACATATATTCAGATGGTTAACTATAGAAATATTTATTGACATGTACAATACAAGGGTCAGTGTACACAAATTTATTACCTCTATTAGCTGAGAAGGCCTCAAAGTAAAGACTGCCCTCTGAGAGGTAGGTGCTCTGTGCCCCCACAATTGCAGATACCATATTTTCAATGAGGCTTGCTTTCCCTGACCACTCTAGCAGTAATGAACAGATCTAATGACCAGATCTTAGTGTTTAATACCATTCCCCAATAAAAGGAACCAGGGCTCCTTGGAGAAAGACATGATTTAGGATTGGAGCAGGAAATATACAGTGAGTCTGGAGAATCTCATTGAGGGGGGGAAAATGTATGCTAAACATGCCCAGGAGCCAACTGAAAGCACCCCAACAGCCAAAGCTGGAGTAATCTGAGCAAAGACATACAAAGTGGTACTGGATTATATTCAAAGTATAAAATAAATACCCATTAGTCCAATTCAACTGAATAAATACATAAATGGATGGAAAGAGATGAACCTGCACATTAGAATTTCTAAGAACCTACATACTCAGCTCTTGAGGTGACATGCAATTCCCCACTCCTCTGTTGTATGCTATGCACAGTAACTTCCTTCTAAAGAGCACAGTATGCCATGGGGAAAAAGAGGAACTTTACATTGGAGAAACCAGTTACTACCCCAGCCAGCTGAACAGAGTCACAGCCAAAAGGAACCTAAGGAGACCTGACAGCTAAATATCATGTGGTTTCCTGGATGAATCTTGGAACAGAGAAAGGACATTAGGTAAAAACTAAGGATATATGCCCAAAGTATGGACTTTATTGATGATCATGTATCAAGGCTGGCTCATCAATTTTAACAAATGTACAGACTAATATAATTAGTAAGAGGGGAAACCGGCGAGAGGTACATGAAAACTTTCTGGGCTATCTTCTTGATTTTCTGTAAATCTAAAACTTACAGTCTACTTAAAAATTTCTCTAAAGCCCCCATATAGAATTTCATATAATAAGGACATACCTATTTACCTTCTTATCCACATTCTAGCTTTCCCAAAAGAAAGTCCATGAAAATTATTGTAACTGAGAGACCTTACTAACTTGGGTTTCTCTTCTATGGCATCTCTAGCAACTAAACAGAGCTTGGTTTTAGATTTTTCTGAGCAACTTTTCTCTTACTCTATAATTGGGTTTTGTGTAGCACTTACATTTTTAAAAACTTCAAGAATTTCAGAATACTTATCACTAATAAAGGAAATTCTTGCTTTTTTAAGTTTAACTTTGTCTGAGAATGTAATTACAACTGATCATAGATTCAATTCCCCTTTACAAATGAGGAACACCAGGCTCAAGGGTTCCTGCACAGCTAATAACAGAGCCACGCTGGACTCTGTGCCGGACTCTCTTGTAATGCTCGGTACCCCAGAAAACCGTTATACTATTGCACAAACTCTAAATCACAGCTTCCTCACTAACCAACCCAAGACTGGTTAAGTTACACGTGCCTTTTCTGTTGCCTTTTTTATCACATTATTACTCATATTCTGGATTTTCTCAGTAACAGGCCTTTTTTGTTATTCATATCTGTAGTAACTCCACTATCAGTTAAAAGATGTCATTGTGAATAATAACAGTTGTTAAAACTTTCCAGATACGGGAGTTCTCAAGCTCTAATATGTTTCGGCAATACTTAGTGTGCCTGATCAGAATATACAATCATTCTCCCTCCATCCCCCATCACCTGGGCCTAATCTATGCTGCTGGGATGCATCTGGTCCCCAGAGGGATCCTGATTCAGGTGGTTCATGGACCACACTTTGAGAAATGATGTTTAGAGCAGGGCTTCTCAAGCTTTAATGTGCACCTGAATCACCTGGGGATCTTGTTAAAATGCAGTTTCTGACTGAACAAGTAAGTCTAGGGTGGGACCAATTCTGCCTTTTTAACAAGCTCCCAAGTGATTGATTCAGCTGCTCCTACAGGTAGCAAGGGTCTACTAAGGTAATCCATTATAACTAATCTTTTTAGGGTGTGTGTTTTTTTAAAGTTACAGGTTATTGCATTATAAAACAAGTTTATAGAATGGCTTGCCTTTTCCTTTTTAATTGTGGGAAAATACATAACATGGTATTTGCCATTTTAATCATTTTTAAGTGTACAGTTTAGTAGTGTGTGGACAAAATGAGAGTTCCTGTGGCCAGGATTCTCACCTGGCCATGGTTGACTAGCTCACTGCACACCTGTGGGCAATACATGGCTGTTGACTCTACATAAAGAGCTCCACCCATTGTTCTGTGCACCACACAGTGGCAGGGATGCAAGGCTGCAGGAGAGCAGAGCAGACGCTGGAGTGGTGGCAGTGCTGAGGGCAGAGGCCCACAGGACGGCTGTGGGGGACAACTGTGCAGACAGAGGGGCCCAGAGGCAGAGACTGGCTTGCTGCATGCAGACTCGCTCTGAGTGAATGGGATTTTAGTGACTGACCTGCCACCTGGAAATAAAGTTGGGTATAACCCTTTCACCCCAAGAATGCTTTGCTGTCAATTTCTGTGGTCACACTGAATCCATAGCGAACTTGCCCAGGGCTGAAACCCATTGGCAAGACAAGTGTTAAGTATATTCACATTTTTTGTGCAACCAATCTCTTCATCTTGCAAAACTGAAAACAGTATACCCATTAAGCAAATCCCCAAATCCGTCTCCCCAATTCCCCAGCAACCAGGATTCTACTTAGCTCTGTCTGTCTGAACATGACTAATGAAGGTACTTCATATGTATGGAATTATACAATATTTGTGTTTTATGACTGGTGTGACTTGTTCCATTTTAGAAAATACAATAAAATCTTTCAATGCCTTCCTTCTGTAAGTCTGTGCCCTGTCCCATAGATTTGTCACTTTGGCACCATTTTTAAGGATTAAGTCCCCTTTCACACTGTGGAGCAAGTGAAGGTTCCTACGTCCAGGATCCTCACCTGGCCCTGGTTGGCTAGCTCACTATGTATGTGTGGGCAATACGATGCTATTGACTCTATAGAAAGAGCCCTGCCCAATGCTCTGGGTGACACGGTGGCACAGCTGCAAGGCTGCAGGAGAGCAGAGAAGAGACTAGAGTGGTGGCAGCACCAAAGACAGACAGCCAGAGGATGGCTGTGCGGTCAGAGAGACCCAGAGGCAGAGACCGGCTTGCTGCATGCAGACTTGCTCTGAGTGAATGGGATTTTAGTGACTGACCTACCACTGTGGGAATAAATTTGGGTATAAACCCTTGCACCCCAAGAACGTTCCATTGTAATTCCTTGGTCTCACTGAATACATAGTAAACTTGCCCGGGAGTGAAACCCATTGGCAAGACACACACTAAAAGACTATGTTTACAGTTCTCTATGCTTTCAAAATACCACACACTTAATCACCGAGAGAACTATCACTGGAGTTGAATTTGCTGCTACCATTAACCACATTCCCGAGCAAATGGCCCTTCTTTCCCCATTTCTCTTTTGGTACTTCTGTTATAATTTGTATTTATGAGTATATGATTAATTGAGATGTGGAAACTTAAGTGTGGTAGGCTGAAATCCACTCATCTCTCACCTAGCTGAGCATTGTATATCCTGAGAAAGGAGCTGAAAGGCAGATCTTGTAGGGATTTTGTCATTTTTGTCCCTTGAAAAATTCAAACATCGTCACTGGTGGCTTTCTCCTAACACTTTTCTTTCCTTCCAACTTATTAAAATATTCATAGCCTGATAGATTTTAAATATGCCATTAATTTGGGGTTAGTTCTGAGGCTTTTAAAAAGCCACATAATTGCTAACATAATACCAATCAGGCTGATGTACCGTGAGGCAAGAGAACCGCCAGTTATTACCAAAACCTTAAATTAGACAGAGAGGTAAAAATACACGGCATGTTTCTTCCACATACCACACTCAGAAACCCATGTGCGAGGCAGGCTGTCATCAGGACAGAAGGAGCATTCTCACCGACGGACTTCTCCACAGTGTTGTGGACTGGCGCTTTCGGCCCCCGACCTGGTCCTGCCGGCGGACAGCCATCAGCCTTATCCCTACAATCTTCCGCAAATCCTCTTTCAAGGTTAATAGCAACAAATACATTTGCCTCTTCTCAACCCTCAAGCTGTCTGTTCTCCATAGGAACACTTTCTTCCTTAAATTAAGTCGTCTTCCTTGGTGTCCCACAAATTGACACAGGTCTATCTATCCTCTCTCCTCATTCTTTCTCTTTCACTGACTCATCTTTGAATAATTCTGATTATCAAGTAAGACACTGTCCTCTCTGCTCTGCTCTTAGTCTCTCACTCAGGTGTATCACCCTTGCCTAGGGATTCAATAGTCTCAACTCTTTCAGTGCTGACCTTTCCAGGCCCTTGCTGGCACTTAGAGGGCCCTGCTTTCAGCAAATGTACAATTGACCAACAAATCCTAAAACTGTACTGAAAAAACAATCAGCAGTTCCTCATTTGGCAGAAATCTATCTTATATGGAAGCAAAAGAAGGTAAGAGAACCAACACTCAACATTTTGGGGGAGCCAAACTCACAGTTACCACTGATTCTCCATGCCCCTTAAGCTAACCAGGTTCCTGAAGCTGGACCTCAGGTCTTATCACATGTAGAAATGTTCCAATTCTGAAGGCCAATATCCCACTTCCTGAGCAGAACCTTATCTTTCTAGTTCTCCTCCCTCGTTTTCATCTACTACAGCTGCTCATCATGACTTTAAGTCCCTGGACTCTTTCTCACTTGCTAAGGTTAACAGAGGAGTTACGCCTTCATTCCATTTCCCTGCGCCGGTCTAGGACACTCAGCGCACACATTCATCAGCCGAGCTCATAACCAGCTCCCAATGCTATGTGCCCTTGATGCCCGGACAGTTGCTCCAGCCTACTTCTCTCCCATGTGCGTGATCCCCAATGCCCACCTGCCACACTGTGCTCCCTTAGGAGACAAATGTCACTCTATATATCAGGGGTTTCTCAACTCAAAACTTCTCAGAAGAAAAGTATTTATATCATAAAAGATGCAAAGCTATTTAGGGCAAAAGGAAGTACATGGAAGGAAAAAGAAAAAAGATGTCATGGAATTTAACAAAAAAGCTAACCAGAAAACAATTAGGATACAGTATTTGGAATGAGCACAATCTTCTACTAGCATTACAACTTTGCTCTACATTCCCAAGTCTTTTGTTAAAACATAGAAAAAAGGATTAGAGTTCTGTCACTGTACCTGTAAGAGGTGTTAGCTAACAGATCTCTAATATCTAATAGAATAAAAGAATGTAATAAGTATACATGGTTCATCAAACTCTTCAATAAAAATATATTTAAAAAATTACCCAGTTTCACTTGGGAGTCATGTTTCAAAACTCATGTGATTTTTTCAATAGGGGTGGATTTCAGCTAAATTAGAATTTCTGCCTCCCTCTGTTACCGTTTTACTGTGGACTTACAAAGTGCCACTCAGGTTTATAAACAAGGCTTAGTTTCATTACTGTAAATCAATTTGCGAGGGCTTCTCACTCCTGAGAGAATGGAAATAATTGAATTTCTGGACTTCTAAGGAAGAGGGTTTAGGACAGGAAATTACTACACTAAGGCTTCCAAAAGACAGCACCAACTATTTAGCAGAAAACTCCCCTGGAAAATTCTGATCCCATTTTTCTAATCCATGTCTCATGAGGGCTTCTATGTCTTGCCCAACTCAGTTATGTCTTCATGTGATGCTCACAAGTTAAAGTTAAGAAATTACTGCGAATCTCTGTGGCAATGAAACACAAAGCCACATTATAACAGATAATGAACTTGATAATAAAAGAAATACAGGAATCTGTTTAAAGATAACTCAAAAACCCTAGAAAAACCTAAGGTCAGTTAAAGGATATACATAATTTGAAGCTATTGATCAGAGCCTTCCTCAGTAACACAAATATTACAAACTGTTTCCATTCTGACAAAATTCCCCATGTCCTATAACAGAATGAGAACAAGGCTATTCTTGAACCTGGTAATTTTCTTTTATCACTACAACTTCAATCATGGATGTAAATGAAAATTTCTGCTCACTTCGCTACTTTTCTGCTTGACTGAGTTTTGTAATGAAAACGTCTGTTCCTTTTCTATAGACCATGCATGTCATTCAAATTTCACACACCATGCAAAGAGCGAATGCTTAGAGGCAGTCATTTAAATATGTGTCATTACAAGCTGCAGCACATTTATAGATGCAGCAGTTGAAAATTCTCTTAAGCAATAAAAGCAAAGGCAACCATGGGTAGGTACATTCGGGCTTCAAACATTTTCAGACCAATTCTTCTGCCTGAATAGTCAGCCCGCCCACCTTTCCTGGCCCTTGTCCACCAGAAGGCAGTGGGACGGTGCCAACACCCATTCCATTACTCAAAGTCTTCCAGGTCAGCAGTCCAAAGTCACAGGAAAACTCCCATCTTCAGTTGGCCTCCCCAGGGAGCAAATATTTTGAAGAGCAAGCATTCCAGGCATGCAGAAGCTCAGCTTTTAAATCAAAGTAAATCTTAACTAGTGATTCAAAGTGAGGCCCTCCTGTATGTACGTAGAAGGCACACAAAAATGTTTGGCGAAGGCAAATCTCTCATTTGAAATTTAACATTTATAAATGAGGAATGTGTGTGTGACTAAGGCTTATAAATACAGGGGGGGTAATTCTAGGGTATCTCTTACACCAAATCACACAGTTTCTGTCTTTCACGTAAAATTATAAAGATGATTGAATTGTAGATCAGAGGAAAAGTACACTTAGGGTCTCAGTTATTTTTAACCCAGAAATGCTGTGATTTTAGAAAAATACTGAGGATAAACTTTTGATACTTTCTATTCGTGTTAAGAATACCTGGCTAGCAGAAAACTTCTGAGAAGTACAAGTGATTTGCCATTTTCTGGCCAAGGCAGACTTTCTAATAATTTGACAGGCTATGGGATCACTATTAGGAGGCTTAAGGTTTAATGCAGTGCTTACTCAGGTTCACCCACAAGGAGGGCGTGTTCCCTCTCTCGGCCCAACCCCTTTCTGCTCATGCCATACAGGATAACTCCAGATGCTTCATTTTCAGTTACATTCAAACTGTCTGGATATCTCAAAGTCTTACCTTTTACATTTTGGTAAACCAGTGGCTGGCTATTTACATAAGTCTTTAGAAAATATGCATTTTTCAAGACCACATATAGGAGACCACCTTTTGGGAATATGGGGCTAATGGCTTAGAAAGCCAACTGTCACACCAAGTAAGTACAAAAGATGTCTTTGATAACAGTTCTTACGTGCAAATGAACATGCGTTAACTGTAATAATAAATAATAGCTAATATGTGTGGTTTCTTGGAATTCTGAAACTTGGTAAGACCATCTCATCTTCTTTACTCTTTAGGCAACTATTTCATTGACATTCCTACATCAGGACAGTCTTCCATGTTTTCCTTCCAGATGACTTAATTCTCTTCTTGCAACTTACAAATTCCAGTATAAATTTAAGATCTCCTCACATTAGAAGATGCTAATTCCAATGCTGAGATCTCATCTTTAATAGAAAGTATGTGTTTTGCAAGAAATTCTACATTTTAGCTAAAGCATCTAAAAATGCTTATTTAAGTCAAATTTTGAGAGGATCATGCTTAAATGTACATCCTTTCTTTAAAAAAAATTGAAAAATAAATACATGAGTATGCCCTAGGGGTTTAAGCTTGACTCATTTTATTCTTATTTACTTGCTGTCATTAACTAGCGGAAAAAGCAAAACAAACAACAAAAATCATACATTCTGGTGATAGCTAGCCACGAATGGCTGTATTTCTGCATCAATAGCAGGGTTTCCACATTAAGCTCATTCAAATCCAATTAATTCTTCTGTAGGAAATCAAGGGTCCAGGAGACTTTACTAAAAGCTGAGAATAATGGTTTCCTTTGCCTAAAACAGATCTTTATCCTAAGTGGTACAACAGACAAACAGAGGAAAATGAAATAGGCATATCCCATGCTTGGGTGTTCTTTGGTTAGTCTGAGAAGCCCATATCTGCCAGTTGACATGGAAGCAGGCATGCATCTTAGATGAAACGTCCAGTAAGTGGAGGCCGACACTCGGCACTATGAACAGTACTCTGCAAGCTCTCGCCCTCCAGGGACAAGGCTAATCACCAGTGCTCTGCGAGTCACCTCGCATCTGATGACCAGAAATACCTGGAGGCCTGGCCTGGATATCGTAAGTCAGGAATCATCGAGCCAGGCCTCTCGGAAACCACTGCACTGATGAGGCTTTTTAGTCACTATATGTATTGTGAGAAAATGAACAGCCCAGGAAGACTTCTAGAACACACCAATACTGAGTATTTCTTGAGTGGGCTGCAGAAAATACGCCCCAGAAGGAGAATGAGAGTCAGCAGAGAGAAAATCAGAAGCCTAAGACAGTGTGGGCAGAAGGCAAGGTCAACAGGCTTGGATGCTATCGAGGGGTCCAGCGGGGGAGGGGCAGCAGAATGTTTGAGGGATCTGGAGAAAGGCAGCTAAGATAAGAGCTTATTCACTGGAGGTGAAGGGATGGATGCCTCATAACAGCTAACTGTGCAGAGAGTTGGAGGCTTAGAAGATAAAATTCTAGGCTTTATTCACATCAAGAATACAGCTGAAAAAGAAGAGCAACAGTGGAAGTTAACGATTTGGGTCAAATGACTGACTGAGGGCCCAGGGGTCCCTGATGAGTAAGGAAATATGAGGGGGCTAAAAATTACTGACATATAAAATTAAATAAAGGGTCTACCTACCAAAGGTTTTCAGAAGTCAAAGATCAGACACAATGAGGTCAAATAATCTACTGAAGAAAATACATGCATTGGTACCTGTAAGTTTAGATTCAATTGATAATTTTGACTGAAAATTTAAAATAAGAACAAAAATGGAAAAAGAAAAATAAGCTCAAATTATTTAAATGGCAAACACAGGATAATTTCTTGGCCACAGTGAACAGGAGCCTACTGTATTAAACATGCTTAAAGAATATAGTGTATCATCAGCCGCTGACTGACAATTAGTTCTACGCTTTCAATAGAGCAAAAGGAGTCACATGACATACTCCTAGGAATCCAGCAACTCTGAGCTCATAAAGGTCCCATGCAACAAAGAAAGGGATCTCTGTGACAGCAAAACTTTCAAGAAATAAATAAATAACCAGGTTGTACCATATTCTTGGCAAAGTATTTAACACTAAAGAGGAAGATTTAAAGGAACTTGAGCTGGGTAACATTCCTGAAAATATGTATGACTCATCAAAAAATCCTCCAATTTTAATGTCATAAGATTTGAACTTTAGAAGGGGAATTCTTACATCTCTACATCAGACACCTAATAAATACCATGTTCAAATCATCATCATTTCATAAAGGCACTTACATGTGATAGGAATTAATGGTCAGCATACATATTACCTTAACTCTTAAGGTATAATGCAAGAATGTGAATGAAATAAGTTTCTAAACTCCACTATCACTGTGATATTTACAAATGGGTTTCTGTTAAAGCAATCCTTTATGATCAGAATTAAAAGCTAAGGATAAGGAAACTATCACAAACAAAGCTGGTGATATGTTTTATCTCTACATACAGATGTCTTTGGTGTACATTGGCTTTAAACTGGACACATGTAGGATAGGTTAGATCTGATTTCCCAGAGATAAGCATTTAATGTTACTTTGTCCAGATCCAAAAAATTTTGTTTCTTCTTAATCTGAGATTCCTAAATTATGCCTTGATTATTAAATAAAACCCAGCCTTGTTTATCAGCTGGCATAAGTAAATGGCATTTACTGTACCCTAGACATTTTTTTAAACATGTGAAATAGATGCATTATGCACTTTGCCTTCCTAGTGGTTAGTCTATTCCTTCTTTTCTTTTCCCTTCCTTTTTTCAATACACAAGTTAAATCCTCCATTCATTCAATATGCACTTATTAAGCACCTACTATGTGCCATGACATGCTCAAAGCTCTGGGGATATTTCAGTGAATGAAACAAAAGTCTCAATCATAGAAGAGTTTAAATTTCAGACAAAACAATTATTTCTAAATTTACAGGCACTAAAGGAAAACATTCTTGGTCTTCAGCACTCTGTACCATTCATTCCTGATACCATTCTAGGGTTATTCCCCTGACGAAAGGAAACCCTCATTAATCCCTCAAATCCACTAGCTTTAAGACCTTCTCTCAACCTATCACCCTTTTAAGGGTTTACTATTAAAATTCGCAAGACAGTGAGAAGCTGTATCACCAGGTTACTCAGTTCATGTAAATACTACCCAAGGATATACGCAGTTTTTTCTCTAATCCAACTGTACCATCTATTGACATAATAAAAGAATTTATCCTGATGCACAGAATATACACATGTAATAAGGACTAAGAAAGCATGTATACCGTAGAGGTGATTTTGGTATATTAATGATGTGTGCAAGACAAATTAAACTACACAGAATGTTCAGATATTCTTCTGGATACCACATGGAAAACTAATTAATTTCATGTCCTTTCAAATAAAAAAATGTGATTTCTATACTATTCCAAATATTCAACCATCTTAGTCCTTTTCTAATTTTCCAACATTTTGTACCAATACTACCAACACAAACTATTGTTCCTGGAACATATGCACACATGTCCTCTAATTCATCTCTCTTCATTTTTCTCTACATGTGCCCCAGGATCCATGCCTCACCCTTTTCCAAGGGCTTCTACAGTGGCTCCAGCTCACACTGCCATCTCCTTAATTCCTATTGTTACAACAATACCTCATCTTACTTACATAAAAAATCATACTATCTGGTCATACAGTGGATGATTAGGATTAGGAATGTAAACAAATTTGTGGTTAGTGGAAAACTTCCAGGGAAGAGCAATCTAGTTTTTTGGTCATGTTGAGTTTGGGTCCCTGAACAAACACATTACTAAATAAGTAGAGAAGATCAGCATGTTTCCAGGGTATAAAAACAATCACCAAGTGCAAACTTCTACAACATATAAAATACTGCAATTCTGCCCTAAATTCTGTAACACAGGCATAAAGGTACCTTTACACACAGAGTCGCAAATTTTACCTGAGGAAAAGCAAACACCATGTAATGTCGATACAGAATATACAACAAGCTCTATTAAGTTACAGTTTAGTTTTTCCAACTCAAAGCTAGCTAAATAAGGAAACCCCTTTAATGGTAGCTTGACCCACAACATCTAATGTTAAAAGAAATTCTCTAGATTAAAAAAAAAAATGCCTGGAAGTCTTAAACTCAACTTCTTGCCATAGACCTACTTGATCAATCTCTTCACAGTGTGCAAGAGGTTAAGAAAAACCATTCACTGTCATCTCATTTACTGTTCTCTTTTGCTACATAGCCCAGATTTTTTAAACTTTGTGCTTACATAGCTATTCTCTTGATTTTTCCATGACAGGCCTTCTTACTCTGAAAGTAGATTTTCACACCTGAGCTCATCCGCTTCTTTCCCACCATCCTTCCAGTAGTTTTGTCCTGTACATGGCATTTGCGCCATCACTGCTCCGACACTGCTCAGCCCTGGGCAGTGATGTCTTCTTTCTTTGTGACCTATAACTTTGTTACTTTTAAACTTTTGGTCTTTCTATTTCCAAAGTTAATACTTGCTCCATTATAAAATTTACTCTGTTACACATCTATCAGTACTGCATCGTTCCCAAATTCCCCAAAAGAACTCAAAACCCACTCTAAACATAGGCAGGTGCATCAGGTAATGAGTGCATCAGGTAATGAGTGCATCAGTGCCGCCTCCTGGAGCCCTTCCTCCTGGGGCGCCCCACTCTCCTGCAGGCTGGACTGGCTGCTCTCCAGACTACTGCTCTGCCATTGCCTTGGGACTTCCCTTCACTATCAGATGTCAAAGCTAAAGCCTGAGACCCACTGACAGGAAAAACAAAAGCAACACCCCTCCCCTTCACTGTTCCCAAACCCCTAGACTCCTGGGACACATCACCAGCAAGAGCTGAAATTTATCAAGGGATGTGGAAGAGGGGGAAAGTTTCACAAAGCCACTCAGTGACTGCTGTGATAAAAGAATATAAACAGAATGTATCCCTACACTCTGCAGTAAAACAAATATTGAGAGCTTTCTGTGGCAATAACACCCTTGATAGTGAAACTGAAATACACCTTAACTCAGGCTTTAAGATTCCCTGCCATCTTTATGTCATTTCTTAAATTCATGATGCTTTTTCTGTGTACCTGAAAAAAAGCATACTTTTTTCCTCTTTGTATTTTAGTCAATTCTTTCATTAAGTACAAACACCAATTTTCTTTAAAAAGTGCATTACAGTACTTGAGAAAAATTATTTTCCTTAATTTCACTTTAGTATTTTTGATATGATTAACTCCTCCCTTTTAATAAACAACCAGTTATGCTTTAATGGAAACTATTGGGAGAGATTGCAAAGTTAGGCTGTATCTTATCTAACAATAATTAAATCTGAAAAATATTAAGTATACAAAAGAGCTTAGTTCTTCTTAGTTCTTTTCCTAGGGGAGAAAATACCTTGTAGTTTGTGATGGTATTAAGTCTATGTCTAATACAGTTTACACATTATTTACCTGACTTTTAAAATGTAGTTTCACTAATTAAAATGTAATGAAAACTAGGGTTTCATGGCAAGGGCCTAAGTTAATTCAATGAATTCCATTTTTTATGTTGGGTTTAAGGTGCTCTCCTGCCCCAAGAACAGTTACCTGTACCACTCTGAATTTTTCCCTTACATTTTATATTCATAATCTGATTATAATTATTCATGTGGTATAAAACATGTAAAACAAAATATCTTGCACAAGTTTTGCTATACACAAATTGCATTTTCTGCCAGCACTTGGTAAAGTTATTTACTGACTAGAACAGTAAACAAAATCAAGACAGGATCTCAAATGTGTCACTTGTACTGGTAAATAACACAATCAGAATTCAATTCCAAAGACAAACGGAAAAATCAATTTCTCTGCTGGGGGCAGGAAGTGATGGTAAACAACACACCACCTAAAAAAGGTGCTCAGAAGTTGCTAGAATAAAAAGAGAATTTTGATGAAAGTCAATTTCTTCTCGATTCTCCACCACAATCACTTGTATTCATTTACATCAAGAAACAATTCCAAGTATTTAGAGAGAAATTAAAAAACTCAAAATAATATCTATTGCATTCAGCTGCTATGTTATTAAATCAAAGACATTTTTGTCTTTTTATAATACAGTAGGTGACAATGTGACCATGAGAAATTTAAGTAACATGTGACTTTTTAAACTTCTTGGATGCCAGCATCTATTTGTCTGCCTGTCTATGTGGAAATATACATATAGAAAGAACCCAAAAGCAGTATCTAAAATAAATTACACAAAGATTATGTTTTCCTGAGTTTAGCTGTTCATTATGAAAGACAGCAGTAATTAAATGGTCTCTTGGTCCAACAACTTCATTAGTTTTAAATACCCAGTGTTTGGAGACAGCTGACCTTTTTTTTTTGAAGTAGGAGTTCTGTACCTAGTATTTAAACATTACTTATGGGGTATCCACATCTCAATTATTTTAATTTTCATATTCAATTATCTCTTGGAGAGAGCCACCATACATATACACAACTAGCAGTCCAACTCAACTGGTATGTCATAGGAAAATGGCAAAACATCAGTAAACAGATTCAGAGGTACTGACCTGTCATCACACTGTATCACTGTGCTAGTAAGCTGGGCATTTACTAGTTAGGCATTAGTAATCTGGATATTTATAAGATCCTTACAGCCTACAACAATAATGTTCTATGCAGAAATGTCCTAGTCCCAGCCCCCTTCTTAAAATAAGGTACACTCTTCTGTAACCTTCTTGAATATTGTTCTGCTGCATGATATACCTTAGGAGCATTGTTGTTTAGTATAAATCTAAAAAACTACTCAAGTACAGTATCTGTCAGAATATTCAAATACATCCTTTTCACACTAAAAAGATTATTTTATATTTCATATAAAATGAAATAGATGACATTTAAGGTAGTAATTCTTTAACTTCTAATTCCTCTGGATTAAGCTCTTAACCCAATTTAGCCTCCATAAATCCACAGTAATTTATCTTGGCATGTACCTTGTCTGTACTGTACAGAGACAAGTGCAGGAGAGCATCACTTTCAATAGTGGATCTATTACACCGTGAAGAGTAGTCATTCAAATGGAAAGGGCTTGAAAGCTTTGCAAAAAAAGTATTCTTGAGTAATAATAATGATGTGCTTGAGTCCCACATAAGATAATTAATAAAATGTTCGTATGGTTAACACAGAGCTTACAGTCTGGTTCCAGAGGCAACAATCCAAAGTGAAGGCTGAAATGAGACAGCCGACTCAGTCTCAAGGGAAATTATCCACTCCATGGGATGAAAGTGTCAACAGCAACCTAATGCACTTCTCCATCTGGACAAGAAATGCAAGGTACTTGCTAGTATGCACATGGCAAGTATGCGGTTTAGAGGGAAAAAACCTAGTGAAACACCAATCCTGCCTCTGGTGGAAATGTCAGGAAGCCTGCATGCTAGACATTAACAGGCATTTTTCTCTCTTCAAGCTTTATTTTGAATTTTAATATGCTCAACGTTTTAAGACAATTTAATTTTGTTTTCTGAGAATTCACTTTAGTAAAATCATCTCACTTGTCTTAAGGAGGTATTTGCAAACAGCCAGAGAATATAGAAGGTGTTTATGTTAATGATAAGCTGTCATTCTTTCTTCAAGCAGCACACAATGTGCATGAATGTGGCCTACAACTACCAACACAGTGGGAAGCATCACCATGTGGAGCTTTATGCTGTTCCAGGGCCATGGCTGTCTCCTTTACCAACACACGTTATCTGTTTTGAGTTTCTTAAAAGTGTTGTTATCTCCAATTTACAGACTTTCCTCCTATGATTTGACTTTCTAAATTATGTGGCTCTACGATTTTTTGTTAACACTGTAACAACACTGGATTGAGAACCAAGGCTGCTGGGCTTCAGTCCTGGTTCTACCACTAACTACACATGTGAGCTATAGAAAGATATCCACTGACTTTCAGTACCTGTGAAGTGAGACTAGTTAGGATGAAGTCTCCCTGAATGGTGCATAACACAGCTTATCATGATAAAAACAAATATTCTGATATTCACGGCATTATCATAAAATCTTCTAACTTCATATTTAGACCTGAAGACATTTTATACATCTTTTATTCCTTTTCACAGTCTTTTTTCCCTTGGAGTTTCAAATAACTCTTGAAAGGGAATGGAATTTCTCAAAGATAGGGAGGGGCAGGAAGAGTGGCTGGCTGAGGGGAAACAATCAATTTAGGGGTGTGGGGGTCAAAGGAAACTTGCCACAGCTGAGTGGCACTATAAGGTGAATTACAATTTTCATATGAATTCCAGCTTTTAGTCAATTCCAATAATTCTGATAGAATTATGAAGCAGGAAGATTTAAGCAAAATGATCAGGAGTTTACTTCTGAAACAGGGGCAGGTGGGGGTGTCACATCAGGCGCCACCAGCAGTAAGGCTCATCCAAAGACCTGTAGCTGTCACCAGTGAGTGAGCTTACATTTTAAACAAAATGAATTTGAAACATTTCATAGTATGGGTGAGGGAGGACCAAAAGACACAAATCATTAACAGGACCTGGCCCACCTGATTAATGGGTTGTGATCTACTCCTAACTCACACTGAATTAAATGGTTTCTTGGTCCAACAACTTCATTAGTTTTAAATACTCAGTGTTTGGAGACAGCTGACCTTTTTTTTTTAAGTAGGAGTTCTGTACCTAGTATTTAAACAGTACTTACTTTTATCTTACTAAATCTTTACATCTGCAATGGTCAGAAGATGGTTGGAAGCCTTGTAAAGGATTTATGAAAAAGGAATAAGGAGGAACAAGGAAACTCAAATCATCAGATGTTTAAGTAACTGGTTTTCCACTCTCTTCATCAATTACATAGTGAGTACACCCACCAGATGAAACCTTCCTTTGAACACCCCATGTTTCTATTAATGCCTCACATTATGCACACACATGAACAGTAGTCAGCATGCTCTCGTGACATTATCTCAAGTATTACACAGAACCCCCAATTCTTATCCTTACTTTCTAAGTTTGCTGATGGGACATTTTTTAAAACATCCTTTTTACTTAGTCTTTACAAGAAAGTTATCTAAATGCATATCAGTGTTTGTCCTCATCCCCCATAAATAGATTTCCACATATTTCCAACTATCCTATGGCTGAATAAACTTGTGGAAATATCTATATGCTACATCAAGATGAAAAGCTGCTGATTTCTATCTACAATTCCTGGTTACACAAAAACATCAACTAGGAAGAGACTAATAATAAAGAAGTCAGATTGAATATGGAGAAGACTCCTTCCTATCAGAGGGAAAAAATACAAACCACACACAACAAATCAAGTTTTAAAATAAAAGGAAAAATTTGAAGTTGGTGAGAGAAACACACATTTAGACCTTAGCAATCAAAGTGTTTCCCCAGCTTGATGTAAGTAGAAAAAAATAAAATCCCCAACTCCAATATACCCCTACTGAAACAAAATAGAAGGATTAATTAGTTGTTTTGGGAAAGAGATTTTTAAGAAATTAGTAGAATGTATTAGCATCACATTAGGCTCTCTCGTTTATGAAGTCTGCACAAAGAAACACCCAAGGCCCTAACTCTGCAAATCTAGAGTGTTTGTGTGTCTGAGAGGCACCTGTGTAATCTGATAAAATGAAGGCTCCTTGGCCCCACTACCAGGCATTTTCATTCAACAGTTATGGGACCAGTCCAGGAATTTTCAGTTTTAATAAACACATAGGTAGATTAATTTTGAAGCAGGAAGCTCAGAAATACTGCTCCTGTAGTGCCAGACCACAGGCTACCTGTGCTCTACAGTCCAAAATATATCCAATCCAGAGTGGCAATATGCTAATGGAAGAATCTGTATATTTTATCTAATTGGAGCATCCTTCTTTTTCATACTGAAAGACCCGGGCAGTCAATGCCAGCTAGGCCGGCTGGCTCACCTAAGCAGCGGTAGGGAATCACGATGTGGGTGTGGGTCTTGCACTGCTTGCGGCCCTTCTTGCACCAGTTCTGGATGGTCACCGGCTGGTTGGCTTCCACCACATTGGTGATCTGAAGTTCAGGGTAGACCTGGGAGAGTGCAGAAAAAGGGAAAATTGTTAGCTGATGCAGGGGCTGGCACATGCAGGCACCTCATCAACCGGTGCATTATTCCAAGGTATTGCTACCCCCCAACATCCAAGCCTGCTCTCATTCTCATCAAGCTTAAGAAATTCAGGGTAACGAAAAAGACGCAAGTGACAAGAACTAATCATTCCATTCAAAACATTAAGCAATGTGACCTTTATTTTACTTTATCCATTCAGGCTTAAAATACTTTTCTAGGGAACATAAAATAGAAATAGTGAAGGGGGTCCTCTTCTAAGCAAGGGGTCATTTTTAATGCCAAATAAACTGGTGGGGGATATTCTGTAATGTCCTAAATAAATGTTTACAGCAGATACATCTTGAAATATTACCATTACTTAAATTAAATCCATCCTTATATTACTAATTAGGCAAACATTTTACATACAGAGTATGATATATAGCAAACTTTCTATATAAAAATTCTCTTTATTCAAAGTAATTTACATAAGAATAACTTATTAACACTTATCATGGGTGTCATTTAGATAAAGAATTGCATCATGAGTATCTTCCCTTGGTAACTTCCAAAGGTAACTAGTTCTTTCCTTTGACTATTCTCAGTAGATCATGGGGTTTTTACTGAGCACTTGGAATGAAATGTGAAACCTGATCAACTGAAATGTATTTGTGAAATATCCAATCACTTCTATTTATTAATCATAATGAGAGACTTGAAGGAAAAATATAGAACAAATAATCTATTTATAAAATGACTTTCCCTTGCATAAATCTTGTATTACATTAGGGTGCTGTTTTACCAGATAAATAACAATGAGGAGAGAAAAGTTCAAAAGAATTGAAGGTATGAGCAAGGGAATGGTTAAATTGATGGGCCATGAAATCTAAGGTGGGAACGTGAAGGGTGAGAGACACAGAAGGCTGTACTATCACTGAATCCTGGTGTCGATTCAGAATTTTGGCATAAAGGTAGCAAAGAAATCTGTGAGCTGGTTAAGATGATCAGAGCTGCGATGATGACTTTGGAGGAGTTACAGTTATTGGTTAATGGCAGGGCATAGAATGGAAGGAATGGCTGGTGAATGGTGAAGGCAAGACCACTGGAGGCAACCTGAGGAACTGGAATCCTGGAAGAATCATCGAGATGGATGGATATCAAAATCCCTTAAGAATCCCGAAAGGGGTCGTCGTTTGGATGACAGAAGCCCAGGACCTAAAACTGAAAGACTGAAGGGCAATGCCACTGAGGTGGCATAAGGTCTCCAGTTGATTCCAACAGGGAGAGGAGAGAAGGGATCTAGTTCAAGAGCACGTACAAAGACCACTTCAGGTTGGAATGGGGAAGAATGTTTGGGAAGTGAGCATCAGGAAAAAAGACCTCCCTACCCGTAGGTACAAAGCTGAGCATAGAGAGAAAACACTTCCACCTGAGAGGCTACAGGGGAAGCAACGTCTTTGGGGGAGAGTCAGGATTCAGAGCAAGAAGACAACATCCACCATGTGGCTCATGGATGTAGGGAATTTTGCTTATGATTGTCAGTGACATTCAGAGAGGGATTACCATGATCCATCTTTATTTAAAATTCTGGTATTTTTGTTCATTGTAGATTTTTGGCCTTAATTTTTATTTTTTAAATATTGTATTAAAATATCATTTCTTTTGATTCCTGAGTGCCTCATTCACCTCACCCTAGGCCTACCCCTGGGATAAATCAATAAAAATAAATAAATAAGGCACCAAGAATGGATAAAAACTGGTTCACCCAGCCAGTGGATTATTCAGTGCTGAAGAAATAAGCTATCAAGCCACAAAAAGACATAGAGAAACCTTAAGTGCATTTTACTAAGTGAAAGAAGCCAATCTGAAAGGGCTCCACACTGCATGACTCCAATTATATGTAATCCTGGAAAAGGTGAACCTATGGAGACAGAAAAATGATCAGTGGTTACCAGAGGTGGCAGGGAAGAAGGGATGATTAGGAGGAGCACAGAGGATTTTTAGGGCTGTGAAATTATTCTATATGATACTATAATGGCAAATGTATGTCATTATACACTTGTCCAAACTCACAGAGTGTACAACACCAAGAGTGGACATTAATGTGAACTATGAATGGTGATTATGATGTGTCAGTGCAGGTGCATCAATTACACCTAATGCATCGCTCTGGTGGAGGATGCTGATAATAGGGGAGATTGTGTACATGTGTGGGGAGGAGACATGTGGGAAATCTGTATCTTCCTCTCTCAATTTTGCTGTGAACCTAAAACAGTTCTAAAAAAGGAGATTTTTTTTGTTATGATTTTTTAAATTGAAGTATCACTGATATACAATCTTATATTGGTTTCAAGTATACAACACAGTGGTTCAACAGTTACCCATATCATTAAATCCTCACCCCTACTAGTGCGGTTACTATCTATCAATGTAGATGTATATTCTCCATGCCATATATTCTCCTTGCTGTACTACTATCCCCATGACCAACTTATATTATGATTGAGAATTTTTGTGCCTCTTTATCCCTCTCACCCTCCCCACCTCCCCACCCTAACCCCTACCTGATGGTAACCACCACTCACTTCTCAGTGTCTATGAGTCTACTGCTATTTTGTTTTGCTTTGTAAAAAGGCCTGTTTAAAAAAAAATTAAAAATAAGGCACTGACCAGTGTAGTGTGCAGAATATTCAGTGGTGGAGGTACATTCTATAATACAAAATAAGGATATACTGAATCAGAATAGGGCAGGGTGAGGGGCGGGGGGCGCAGGTACTGAGAAAGCTACTCTTCAAAAACACTTCCACTAAGCTTGCTCTCCAAACAGAAACAGCTATCTCCACCCCACTTATTTTACTTTGTTCTTAAGTCTCTTTAACACCTCAGTGCATATATTTGAGTCTCAGATATTGCTCAACTTGAATATGCCACTAAAAATTTAATATCCTAGTGGCTTTTTTCTGTGTAATGAAAGGTGAAGTGGTTCTATACAGGAATACAATTCTTTTACCACCTTTCCTTGTTTATTGTATCACAAAAGGACTGTACACATGAGTCATAAACTCCATGACACTGGAGAGTTGGCCCTGAGGGACATGACTTAATGAGCCTGAAAGTGTGAGTTACACGCACTTTCTAATACTACCTACTTCCCAGAAACTACCCTGCTAGGGACTTGCAGTTTTTTCTAAGCCCTGCGGCAGGCACAGTCAAGCCACATTTTTTTCTTTTCAATTCACAACGAAAACAACTGTTTGTAGTAAACTGATAAGAAAAAAGGCAAGATATCTCACCCTCACACTGCATGCTGTCTTCAGTTTCCTATGCTAATATCTACTGCAGCAGAGTAGTAACCTGTGCAGCTGGTCATTTTCTAGCAGACAGAACTGCATACTGACAAATTCAAACCAGTGAAGATGGGGTTTCTTCCCTAAAGATCACCAGAGCTTCACAAAGTGACCAGTCAACACAGATTTTACTTCCAGTTCCCACCATGAATTGTAGGGACATGCGTTAATTTTCTGTGCTTCAACTTCTCTCTCCAGAACACTGACAAGGATAATTGTTAATATGCAGGTGGATGAGACAATAAAATGTGAACAGAGCTTAACAGAGCTTAAGTCCCAGGCATAGTTTGCTGATCACCACAGTGATGAAAATGGCAACAGTAACTTCAACCCAATTCACCTAGTTTTCTTCTGAGACAAGGAGTTACTAATTTGGATCTGCCAAAGATAATAAAATATTGCTGTTAAAAATCAGGAAGTTTAATTAAAAGGGGAGGAACATCAACAATCAAGTTAACAAAAGTTCTTCTGAAGCACAGCAAGTCCCAGTTAGTCAAAGTGATTACCACGTGCACACACAACCCCTAACCAGAAACAAAATCAAAAGGACACGGTGAAAAAAAAAACACATTAAAGACTCTGCCAAAAAAAGAAAAAGAAATCCAAGTACTATACATCTAGTTTTTTTTTTTTGAAGCAGCTTCAGAATATGGCCAGAGACAATGTGGATAAAATGAGAGTTTGGCCAGGATTCTCACCTGGCCCTGGTTGACTAGCTCACTGCACACCTGTGGGCAATACATGGCTGTTGACTTTATATAAGGAGCTCCGCCCAGTGTTCGCGCGCAACATGGTGGCAGGGCTGCAAGGCTACAGGAGAGCAGAGCAGAGGCTGGAGTGGTGGCAGCGCCGAGGACCGAGGCCCAGAGGACAGCTGTACGGAATGGCTATGCAGAGGCCTGGAGGACCGCTGTGCGGACAGAGAGGCCCAGAGGCAGAGACGGGCTTGCTGCATGCAGACTCACTCTGAGTGAATGGAATTTTACTGACTGACCTGCCACCATGGGTATAAAGTTGGGTATAACCCTTTTACCCCAAGAACGTTTTGCTGTCATTTTTTTTGGTCACACTGAATCCATAGCGAACTTGCCCGGGGCTGAAATCCACTGGCAAGACAGACAAATAAGCATTTTTATGTTTTAAGACAAACATTTTATGCTGGAAAAACAGCACAGCTTATAGGTTTAGGTGAGAATAAAAATTAAAATAATTAGACAAACAACTGTGCTTGTGGCTACTTAAGTTCCTGACTTTTCTCCACAAGTAATTTTAATGATCAGTTCAAGGCTTCATATTCTCTTTGCAGCATCTCAAATCTCAACATAGGAGGTAAAGATACTCGAGTTCCTTCAGCTATTTAATTTGCATGTATCACTAACACAGCAAGCACTACTAATCACTTGCTATCACAGCACTAGCAAATCAACTTTCAGATGGCCCCTTCTTTCCTAAAACATTTCCTATGTGACCCCAATTTTGAGTAATTATTTTCTTGATCAATTAAAAAAAAACTTGGATCACTACAGCTATATTAATAAATACTTAAAGCAGAAGCAAATCTAGGTCTGTGTCAGTTATCTGAAAGGCAAACTGTCTTCAGTTCCTACTAATCTTCCTAAATCACAGCTCCATGGAAGAAGTGCTGTATAAATACATATACTGTGCTCCAAACACACTCTTACTAAAACCCGTAACATCACTCTGCAAAAAACGCTGCCCAAGCCTACTAGGGTCGGCCCGCCCCCATTGCTGGCACACTTCATCCACTCACAGTGTAACAGAATGCCACTCTTTCTCCTACTTCAGTGATGCTTTACAGTGTTTATCACAGTGCGCCTCACATTTGTGTTAAGTACACGTTTACTGCCTTCCAGGGAAAATGCACTTTGCTGACAGGCAGCAAACACAATTTGGCACTGGGTAGCCTCCCTATGGTGCTTCACATTCAGTTGGTTTAAGGCTACCAGTGCTGCAAACTCCCTGCTCCCCTCCGTGGTGCTCCAGCCCCCAGCCCCCTGAAGGAGTGTCATTAGTGACTATATTTTAACTCTGCAGCTCCATCCATAGAGCTGATTAGAGCCAGAAGAAAGCAGACTGTGTATTGCATTCTCTTCCTCAGGAGATCTGAATACAAGCAGGCTCAAGCTGGAGGAGGGGGAGGATACCAGCTGGTAGGCAGAGTAAGTCAGCCAGAGATGGTGCAGAGCAAAACCCATGGTGAAGCGGGGAAAAGGAATCTGCAAGCAGCAGCTGGTCTAGGGGATGAAAATAGGAAGCTATGCAGAGAGAGAATCTAGGACCACAGTGCCTTGTACCCTAGATGGAGACAGACAGACAAGATGACGATCAGGCAGGGAGTGCCCGACCACTCCAGTGAGGTGTGTGTGCTGCCTTCAGTAAGTTCCTTTTAAATGTAAGCTACTTTGGTAGCCCATTTTCCTTCCAAGTGAACAAAACCCAAGAAGGCCCAGTTTAAATACTGGTTCACCAATACTCCCCCACAACCCCCTTCAGTGGCTGATTCCAAAGCATTTTATCCCACTACTTTTAACTGATCACCAACCACTTTCTATTGTTTGCAGTATATACTTTTATGCCCTATTCTAATACATACTCCTTGATGGCAGGGACAATGTTACTCGTGTCTGTGATCCCTCAAAGTGGCCAACCCTGAGACAGCACAGAAAAGGGCCTAACACATATTAGTGATTATTTCTAAGTTCAGAATCCATTAATTTTAGGGAAATTGGTATATATTAAACTTCTACCGGGTATTATCAACACATGTGTTACATAAAATAATCTAAGTAATATAATATTATAGTTGGATTATGAGCTTTTGAGAAAAATAATGAATCTCAATGTCTTCCATACTGTTCTTCCAAGCATGGTGTGGCAACTTATACAAACAGTAGCATCTTATGTAAGAAGCAGTAGATGAATGTTAACGAACATTAATATACAGGTGAGGAAGATGCTTAGGAAAAATTAGAAATGTTTAGGCCATAGAAATATGTTTTATCTTTGAAAGCAAATGTACCAGTACATAAACTTTCTTAAAGAGAGCTGAAGCATCAAAACGCCAACAGCCAGGAGAGAGGGAGAGTTAAAACAATCTGAGATCCACAGTACGTTTATAGAAGGTTTATAGTGATAACCTGAGTGGTTTACCTCACTACAAAAAAATATACGAAAGCCTAGTTACCATCAGAACATTATCATTTTAAACTTTAAAAATCTAAGAAGTGTCTCTCTTTCTATCCAAGCTGGAAATTTTTTTATTTTTATTTTGCTGAAGTCCCTTTTGCAAACCGGCCAGCTCAGGTAAGTGATTAATGCCCAAAGTCGTATTTACACACAACTAAATTTCAAATGATCAAGATACTTCAAGACCACGAAATCAAATGTGGCTAGGAAAACGTAGAAAACAGAGTTAGTGGTCAGGGTAATGGGAACTGCTACTAATTCTGAAAATAATTTGCTTACTGTTCTTTCTAGTCTTTCAACTTTTGAAACCAAATTTTAACCAAATTGTCAAAGATACCTCTTTTTAGAAAAAAAATGTTAGGAATTGTGTAATGTTAGTTAAATTGTGTTTTAAGACAGAAGTATGAAGTAAGTATGAAGTCAATAATTAAGATGCTTTCATTCATCTTAATCAATTTATACCCCTGCAAAAGGGATGAGCAACACTTCTGCACAGGAGCTTAGCCAAAAATAACACAGACCTTGAAAGAGGCAGGACAGAGAACTTGCATTCCAGGCTTATCCAGAACAGGAGGGACTAGATTTTATATTGACGCTGAGTGACAGGTACATGGGCTGTTCCTTATACTATTATTTCTACTTTTATACTATGTTTGATATTCTGAATTAAAAAAGCATTAGAAATAAAAAGGAATCCCATGGAATGGTTGAATTTCTAAATTTATGTTACAAGTGAACAAACAGAAGAACAAACCAAGATCCAAATTGTACATGCATTATAGCAGTTGGCATGTACGAACATATACAGGGAACAAAAAGTCAAAAACTTGATAGCAAAATGGTATAGAGGTGACCATGGGTGTTTTCATCTGGAAGCTTTTATGTTCCAATTTCTTTTTCAAAGAACATAACCAACAGGAGAATGAAAAGTATATATAATTGAGGATTTACTATGTGTCAAAATAATTGCAAATGTTTTTTGTGTGGTAAATCATGTAATCCTCTATCAGCAGTCACTCCATTTCACAGACAATAAAACTGATGGAGTAGAACGTAACTAAATAAAGTGCCATTTCTTAGTACTTAGATTGTATTAATTTTAAGTTTTGAACTACCTACACTTCAGTGTATAAACCAAAATAAAGTAAGGCCTAGACAAACACATTTCTATTTCTGGATTAAAATGATGTGCTTTTACCTTTAAAATTTTCTGGAATACAGAAAAGATTCATATCAAACTCTTTGCAACATAAATTCTTTGAATAATGGGGCATATGGGGAACAGAATATCTAATTTGAGAAAGAAAACTGGAAAGCAAATATGGTCTCTGCTTATAATTTAATCAGGTGTTACGAGACAATCTGCAGCTGATGAAACACTGCTGAAATAATGAAGTATGACCAGTGCTATACTGTCGCAATGATAACTTTAAGCAAAGGTGGGGGATGTCAAATGCTTCAATGGGACAGCCCAAATCCCAATCACTTGGCCCAAGTCTGTTTCTGACACTGTATATCAATACATTGCTATATACACACATACTAACAGGTGGGGAATACTGTCAAAGAACCTTGCCCGATGTATAAATCACTCTTAATCCAGGAGTACTGAATATAAAGAAAGGTAGAGGTTGGGCGGGGCGGGGTTGGGGAGGGCGAACCACCAAAATAAACAGGACAGGACATGAATGTGAAAGTGCAAGCAGATATATGTGTACACATACAGCCTAGATTCTCATTATCTGTCAATTTATGGCTAATTTTATTATTTTTAAAATATTCAAACAACACAATTTTGTCAAATTTACCTCAATAAAGCTAAAAAGAAAACGTTACAAGAAAAAAAATTTTAATAGATAAATAAAATGTCAAATATAGAAGTTCACTGTATTACTTGGGTATGCATTTAGGAAAGAGCTAGATGATAACAAGGACAAATGTTAGATTAAACATTAATTCGACTCAATGACAATTGTCTAAAAAAAATTCAAACTGATTTCACCTCTTTTAGTTCCAAATTCTATGGTTTGTGCAAGCAATCCTTATAGCATACAGATCACTCATGCAGAAATATACCCATTCTCATTATAGCTAACTAGATACACCTCTATTCAAAAATTGTTTCATCTAATATGAATTTCTGGATCTTTCAAATCCAAAATCACAATGTATATGTGCCTGTAATTTGTTGGTCATTTTTAAGCTTATGAAAGTGGATGGACACATAACTAAATAATAATGGTCAAGAAGGTACCAAGGCTCCTACCACAGCACTGTGTATATAGTATTCCTTCAAAGTTGGTTAGATGCTAAAGATCACATGTGTTGTCCATTTTTTAAATTTAATCTTAATTTCATATTACTGTGCAATGAAAACATCAAGGGTAAGAAATGATTCTTGCCTGGCCAGTCATGTATTTTACTGTAGAAAGCTGGGGTAAAGAAATGGCTTTTCTCAACTTATGGAACACAGTTTTTGTTTTGTTCAGCCACTGATATGCTCCGTGATCCTGTTAATTTATAAACAAAACTACTGCTCACTTAGAGCAAGAAGGTTAAAAAAAACAGGGAACATATATTGTTAGCTATGAAAAAAACACGTAGGAAAAAGAGAGGATACCCAAAATCTAATTAAAGAGATTATAAACAAAGCCACATTCACCTAACTTTCCCAGCTGGAATCTCTGCCAGTGCTTAAGTCAAAACTCCTTCCAGAGAACTGATGGGCTTTGCAGTGTGTTAGCAGAGCCATCAATACTGCTCTAAACCCTACCTCACTCGAAGTGCTCTGAATGTTAGGGATACAGAGGGTGGTGGAGCTTGTGTGTTAAGCTCTCTCCAAAAAAGAGGTCTTATATAATATTCATTTAATTTATAATATTTAACTTTAATGGCACACACCATGCATTCCTATCGTAACAACCGGAGGACTCGGTCTAAGACTGGTTAGGCAGCTTTCCTGGATTGCTCAGGTGTCGGAGAACAAAGGCTGAATTTAAAAGTCTGTCTGTCTAGAAAAGCCCCCCTGCCCTACACTTGACACAAAAGACTCCCTTATCACAGCATCTTGTACACAATGAGGTGGATAATAAACAGGTTGATCTTTCACATTCCTTTTCACACTTAACACCTTGAGATTTGAATTCCCTTCTCTCCCCAATCCAACCTACCCTTGGACAAAGGCTAATTTCTCTTAAAGTGTCTTGACCAAAAAACACTCATGCTAAAAACAATCTCAAAGCTCTTACTTAACTCCAGAATTAGATCCCAAATCCGAAGATTTACAATCAAAACCTTCTATTTTACAGCCTCATTCCACCTTTTCAACTTTCTAAATTCTCTTTTCAATTTTATCTAGTTGTATATTAATAAGCTCTTATGAGCCAAAAATGGTGTCTTGCCACTCAGCAACACATGATACAAAATCCTATCTTGAACAGCAGTCAGCAAATATCTGCTAAATTTGCCTAAATTTAGTTTCAGAAGGGATGATGAGATTGAGATTCTTTATTACATTTCCAACTTTTTTATTCTTCCATTCCAAAGCCTTTAGTTTAAATAAAAACAATTTTTTCCCACAAATCTCATTTCATTCAAAAGAGCAAAATAAAACCTGAAAGTTCTAATTTTTGTTCCTAGGTTTTAATACATGTCTCAAGGGGATTATTATCCTAGTTTTGCTCTATTTATAAGATGCACAGTTTCTTAGAACAATGTTTAGATAACCTAACAGTTCATTCAAGCAAGTGGCTACTTTAGGATGTGAAATGATGAATAATTTATAGAGTTATTTTCAAGTTATTTCTGTGATGGCAGCACTTCCTGCGTCTAGTATAGAACAGAGGAAAGAACTGTTTTTGATCAAAGGACCACAGAGGAAAATAATGATTGAGAGAATGTCTGTTGTGGTCATCATCTATCATTACATACAAACTATCCCAAACTTTGGTAGCTTCCAAGAGTAAGCATTTCTTATCTTACACTTTTTCTGTTTCTGTGGGTCTGGATTCAGAGTGGTTCGTTGGGTGATCCTGACTCTTACAGGGTGGGACCTGACAGCTGAGGTTACATGAAGCCTTGACTAGGCTACAGGATTCACTCCCAAGAGGTTCATTCACAGGCCTGGCAAGCCAGTGTGCTGCTCATGGAGCCTTCAGTCCCACACAGTATGCACAGACTGTTGAGTGTCTTCCTGGCGTGGCAGCCAGCTTCCACTAGAGCAAAAGTATACAAGGTGGAAGCCAAATGTCTTTTATGACCTAGCCTCCAAAGTCACACCCCATCATTTCTGTAGTATCTTACTGACTATACATGTCGGCCCTGCAGTGTGGGAGGATAGCATGCCTGGATGTGAATACAAGGAGGGAAGCAAGTAACATTTTGTTGGAAGCCATCTTGGAGTCTAGTTACCACATGATAATTTAAAATTTCTCACAATTCTGTATATTGGTTGGGCAATTCTTCACACAGTGAGGTCAGCTAAGTACCACAAGGAAGGCTGTAAGGTCCAAGCTGGTCATGCGGACATAGCTGTTAGCTGGGGCTGGCAAGCAGGGGGATCTCGGGCAAAGCTACTGAATGAGAACTCCACTCTCTCCTATGTGGGCTTCTCCACATGGCTGCCTTCCCAGAGCTCAAAATGAGAAACTCCCACCCTTCTTAAGACTTAGACCCAGAACTGAAGCAGTGTTACTTGTACTCCATTTCACTGGTTGAAGTCAAGTCTCAGGTCCAACCAAGATTCAAGAGAAGGCATAATTTATCAACAGCCAAGGATACATACTACCACATGATCATATAAGGAACAATCTAGGCTTTGCTTAATGTTTTTAGAAGCATACTTAGTGATTGTTTAGTATGCTTACCTGAAATTTTAAAGCCATACTATATGTTTATTCCACTACTAGTGAGTGTTTATCATGGTACTTAACTGTAAAAATAAAATGAGGGCAGATGTAGACTATGGGCCAATGTCACCCTCACTCTTGCTCAAAAATCTTGTTAGAATTCTATCAGTAGAAAGAAATAGTCTCTGCAAAAGAAAACCACAAGACCCACTTAGGAGGTTCTCTCAGTGTAGAGAGGGCTTCAGAGCCCCTGTCTACACAACTCCAATCCCTGTGCCAAAAGATCATCCACAAGCGATTACTAAATGATTACCGGCATGCTCTTAGTGTTGGATAAAATGTTTCATAGGCATGATCTCTAGAAACAGTAATGCTCAGCGACACCTTGGGCCTATAATCCTTTTGCCCACAGGAGCCATAGTGAGTCCTGGTTTTAGTTCAGGCTGCCATAACAAATTACCACAGTCAGGGTAGCTTAAACAACAGGAATTGATTTTCTCACAATTCTGGAGGCTGGAAGTCTGAGATCAGGGTGCCAGAACGGTCAGTATCTGGTGAAGGTTCTGTTCCTGCAGATGACCACCTCTTTCTGTGTCCTCCCATTACTTCTTTGTGTGAGCAGGGAGGGAAGAGCCGACTTCAAAAGCTCTCTGGTGCCTCTTCCTACAAGGAATCAATCCCACTCTGAGGACCCCACCCTCATGACCTCACCTGACCCAAGTTACCACCCAAAGACCGCACCTCCAAAATACCTTCGTGACGGAGGTTAGGGCTTCAACATATGAACTTGGGAAGGAGCACAAATATTTAGTCCACAGCAGTCCTCAGTACTTATCTGAGGCAGAAATGAGAGAAAAACCTCAAGTGGTGCTGACTGCTAATAAAAAAAGAAAATGTAAAGAAGTGCAAAAATCTGAACACTGACTGGGCAGAAGCATAACTGTTATGATTGGGGAAGAGGAGGGAACTCATACCATGAATTTGGATGATTTGGGAAAAAATACAGATTAAACAAATACTAAAGTTAAACCCTAAATTTCAAATTATCTTCCCAATCAAACTTTATAAGGGTTTACAACCAGGAGCACAAGGTGAAATACTCAACTTTTTACTTTTTCTTCTTAATCTGGCTCTTGACCAAGGACAGGACGGAAGAAATCGGGAGGCAAAAATGACGATATTAATAACAAATAACAACCAAGAGTAGGGAATACAAATTGAGAAGAACATGAGACTAGGAAGGACATGAACTAGCTAATTTACCAACAGAATAATAGTATTTGGCACATCCTATGAAGCTAAGCATCAACAGATACAATGTGCAGTTATGTGAGCAATCCTTTGGAAAAGCGAAATAACAAGTGGGTTAAATTGGTTAGCAAAAGGTCAAAATGAGGTCACAGTCATGGGTTCAGTTGGCTTTATTTTGTCCTAGGACTACAGACTGCTAACAGCTGCCTCTGTGACTCAGCCAGTTGTCTCTAAAACATCTGTGTTTTGGTCACAAGAGGGACTGAGAACATAAAGAAAAAATTTATTCATCACTATTGGGAGAAAAATAATCAGCAAATGAGCAGCGCTGTAAATGGTCACTCACAGGAATGGTTTCTGTATATTAAAAAAGAAATTCTGCACAATGATAAATGCCAGAATATAGTGGATAAGTAACTTCATGGTGTTGAACAAAAATACTTGTCAACCTCGAATTCTATACATTTTTAAGCTATTGTTCCATACAAATTCTGGAAACAACTAGGTTAAGATGACAGCCATTTCCCCACAAAAAAGGAAGAATCAGGTGAGGTAGAAAATTATAAATATTATTTTCCTTGGCTTTCCTAGTGGGGAATTAATAGTATCTAAAAAACATCGATTAAAAAAAAGAATAAAGCAAGATAAACATTTTCTAACCATGCAAAAAATTCAATCCTACAAAAGAAAACTATTCATTTTTTTCTAATTATTAAAGAAAAATATCAGAATATCTACAAAGTGGGAAGTGGCAGAAAGACCCTAAAATATCAGTAAGGAATGTTATATAAAGTTCAGGATAAACCATATAAGAGAAAATAATCAAACACTGCTTAAAAGTTCTGAGTGAACATCTAACCACTCTATTCTTTCCCAAAAGATGCTGAAAGTCAAAGGCACTATGAATTCCACAGCTACTCACTGTCCAGCCTCCAGGACTCTTCAAATTCATGGTGTGCTTTCAAGCCTACTGTGCTGGGCTGTGGTCATTATTCTGTTTCAGTCCCATGCCACCCTTCATTCCATTTCTAGCAAAAGCTCCTCGCCCCATGCCATGTGGCGCCAGTGTGGCTGTCAAACAGGCCACATATTCCCTCATGGCCAAGGCAGGCCAGTGCCTGGACTGAGTCCTTTTGGACAAGGTGACCGGTCCAAAGGTGGATACGTGACCAAAAAGTTAGGCCAACCAGAATGCCTCCTTGGAATCTAGTACACACTGGCAGAACCAAGTTGGGACAACGTACTCGTAGAGCTCCTGGTTGCCATCTTCTGCGGCCTCCTGGAGGAAGTCCATCTTAGGAGGAGGAAGCGAGGTGAACACACAGGAGAAAGCATAAGCAGAAAACAAGGAGACCCCAGGAGAGAAATTCCAGACAGTCCTGTCAGTGACAATATTGAGGACCCAGTTTCTGGATGTCTTTTTAAAAAATTCTCAAAGACAACCCCAAGTTGTCACCTGCCAACAGAAACCGCCTAATTAACCCACTCTATTTCCTCATCCTTCCCACTCTTTTCCAAGACCCAGCCAATCACTAATCCACTGGATCTAATTCCTCCCTGGTTCCTAAGGATACCTGAGCCTCATTTTTTTATGACCATCTATTCTTCCCAGTTTAGTTTAGGCTTCTCTTAGCTTAAGTTTCTTCCCTTTAATGAACAAAGAAACCACAAAAACCAAAGCCTGTCCCTTTTCCTTGAATTGCCCTCAAGCTCTTTCTTCAAAGAGTCCACTGATGTCTTCATCATCCCATTCCAGTTACTCCTGTAACCTACTGCAATTTGACTTCTTCCCATGCTATTCCATTGAAATTGCTATCTCAAAGATCAACCGTGACCTTTTTACTTGCTATGTTAATAGAACGTTTTGTTATAAAATAATACCCATGATTTAGAAATGGGCTAAAAATATTGAGGGTATTAGTTGTGAAATACAGATATTGTCTTCTAGAGCCTGGGGAGGATGGTAGGGAAAAAGATTATCTGATTCTGCAGGGTGTGTTCTTCTGAGTGACTTGCTGTTGACTATGCTATTTTACAACCTGGTAAGGGTAGATAATGTACAAGCATGACAGCAACACAGGTGTTTCCTGTCCCATGCAATGCGGTTCAGAAAATTCCTGTTCATAGCCACGTAATTGAAGTGTTAGGAAAATAATTTAAATCTCTGTAATTCAAGTTTTAACATCTCCCAGGTTACCTTGTTAATGAATAAATTGAATAAAATTGTTGATGTGTGTTTGATTTTGTAAGAGTCATGATTCTGCCTTGTCAAACACTATCCCTCTACCACCTTGCATCTGCATCACAGTTACGCTCTCATTTCCCTCCTTTAGAAATTAACTTGGCTTAACTTCCAGTACATACACCTCCTAGTTCTGATCCCAGGTTTCAGGCCACTGATCCTCCTCCACTGAGGACACCCTTTCCCTTTGTTCTTAAATGTTGCAATTCAACAAGGTTCTTTCTCAGGATTCCTCCCCAGAGGCACGAGGGGAAAAATGAGAGCAAGCAGTTGGCAACCTAGCTTAGCACTTCGTTGGTGCTCAATACAAGTTGGTATTAGCATCGGCAGCATTGCTGCCATGTGTCATCATCGCCAGTTTTTATCTTGCTGAAATTTTACGAGCCTTTTTCTCCCCTTAAATCCCCCTTTAAGAACAGGTTCTATGTTCTACTCATCATTGCATCTTTAATACCCAGAGACAGATGTTTGAGGGAGGAAGAGGGAACTACTGGGCTCTAAAAAAGTATACATATTATCATCTAGTACTAAAACATTTTGAATGAAAGATGTATTAAAAAGGTCCCAACCAAGACTTCCTCCCTGCCTCCCAACCACCAGTAAAATTCTGGTGGAAAGTCTGGGGGTACCCCTCACTTCTGCATCCCTCTCCCACTTGCCAGATAACGGGATCTAAGACCCTTATATAGTCCAGTCATGATGGCAAGGGGTACAGGCAACAGCAACAATCTTCAATGGAAATATAATAGAATGACATATAACGTCTATGTACTTTCAAGTTCCATAGTACCCACAATAAAAAGTAAAAATAAGTTAAATTCATTTAACAACATGCATATTTACAATTCAGTAACATATACATGATGCTTAAAATAGTATATACAACATATTTCAAATGAAATCAATATAGAATTATTAATGTCAATCTTACACTTTTTTCATGTAAATCTTTGAAATACGGTATTTATGAAACACACTTGCACATTATTAGTTTGGACCAGCCACGCTGCAAGTGCTCAACAGCCGCATGCGGCTAGTGGCCACAGTACCGGACAGCACAGGAGACGAGCTCCAGCAGGCGAGGACCTGAGGAAGCTGAGAAGCTAGATATGGGGTCAGACTGACAAAGCAAAGAGAGTGATTTTCTGAAATACAAATCCACAATCCTTTCCCTTCTCTTAAAAAACAAGAAAAAACACCTTCAATGACTTCCTGTTGTTATAAAGACCAAATTCATTAAAATGGCTCACAAGGCCTATGTAGTAGCTATTTCTTACTTCTCTGGTCTAATGTTTGTCTAATTCACCTTAAGACTCTGGGCCTGTGTGTATTACCCCCAGAAGACCCTCTGGGGGGTGAGAAGAGAGAGGCAAATAATACCAGGAATGCAAAAGAGAAACCACCATGGTGTTAGGTAGAAAGATAGACATGAGCAACCAGGGAAGGGGAAGAGAAGGTTCAAGGAAAAATCCAGTAAGGGGGGGTCCCACCTGAAGACAATAAAGGCTTTGCAGGGAGATAATTTCCTTGCCTATAGGGACCAGGCCAAACCAGTCCCAACCAGATGCCAACACAATCAAACAAAACTAAGAACCACCCAAACGACCCCTCACCATAATCTCATTAAAATATAATTGCACCCCTAGGCTCAACTTTTCTGTGTGCATTTTGGGAAAAGATGTGCACACCGATGGGTGTGTAACTAGAACTGTCAATCAAATGACCTCACCCTGCCAATCAAGTAGGCACCTCTCAGGACACGATAAATAGACCCTCCCCTGAAAGTTCAGGGCCTTTATCTACCTTGACTCTGGCCTACTCCTCCGTTGGAGTGAATTCAATTAAAACTTTCACTGTCCTTCGCTATTGTGTCTCTGCCTTTCAATTCTTTGCTATGGCAGGGACCAGAACCAAGGAGAACACATTCAGCCCACAACACAGGCCCTAACTTCCCTCCACCCACTTCATGGCCACTGATGATACGGCAAAGTCTGGGACTGGAGGAACCACTCTGTGGCTCAACCCCTGGACAAACAACAGACTAAAACCGTAAGTGGAACCACCCAGGTGTGGGAATAAAGCTGTTCTCAGGGTCATGAAAAGTAATTTTTATAAGGTCATCATACAAATGTAAAAACATCATGCAAGTGTAAAAACATCTGATTATTCATCGTACAAACGTAAAAACAAATGAATGGGGGAGAAATGCAGATGCAAACTATGATACATGCATGAAAATAGCCATTCAACAGAATGACTGTTATTAACAAATTTGAGTTCTAGCCTTTCTTTATAAAAAATCTTATTTAATATTCAGAATGCATAATCTGCATGCATATCCAGAAAAGTGAAATGGGTCAAAAACCTAAGAGCATGCACAGAGTTCCAATTTACTGAACTCATAACTTATCTACATAACTAGAGGAACTCTTCAGTAGACTGTTTATATTGATTCCAAAACGTCTATTTCAGAAATGTCATATCTGAGAAGTGAATTTATCATCAATCACTACTTAATAAACATTTTTAAAAAGAAATATAAAGGACTTAAATATTAGTGATTTCTACTTAAATAATTATCTTTTGACATTATGGTTCATATTACTTCTAGATAAAAATTAATGGACACATAATATATTGTGATAATGGCTTTTTTGCCTCTCAAAACACAACTCTTAAGAGGTTTTGTCCTTAGATTATTACAAAAAAAATCACAAATCACATGCATTCGTAAGCATATATAAATACATATATAAATACATAAACATATGTATCAAAAAATCATGTATGTATATATATGTAAAAAACATGTAAAATATGGATATAAACTACACATACAAGTAAATATAAACATATATAAAATATATATTACTATAAATATATAATGCATTAAATACTCATTTTGAATCCAAAAAGGCTAAAGAAAACTTTCTAGGTCACAGAAGATTACAACAAAATGTTGCCAGGTTTTATCCATTGTTTACATGGAGGCTTAGGAATTTTGCTTTGCCAATTTGCCAAGACTATTTCCTTTAAATGTTCCTTTTTTTTTAAGTAAGAACAGTTACCTCATTGTGGCAGAACCTGTATCTTTTAATACATTGTTTAATATACTAATTAAATTAACTACCTGCCAGGCACTGAGTACATTAAGTTAAATTCAGAGGCCCAGTTTATTTTGCAACATGCATGAAATGAATTGCCTAAAATTCTTTAATTAAATGGCACTGGAGCAAGGTATTTTGTAAGAAGCAGGTCTAATATGATTGTAGAAGTAGACTATTATAACTGTTAAAAGAGAGGGAAATTGCTAATCTTTGGGAGAAGGCCCTTCAGCAACCCAGGCTTCTCTTAACCATTTTGTGAATTCGTATCACCAGTGATTGCTTTAACAGTGTAAAATTTCTTTAAAAAGGAAGAACTAACCTGAAAGACTATGTTTCATTCTATATATGATGGTTAAAGTTTGGGTCTGAAATTAGACTATTTGAGTTGGAATTTCATCTTAAAGCACAAATAGCCACATATCCTAAAACAGACAACTGCCTAGAAGTGTGAGATAAAATAGCCTGTATTCCAGTCATTTAAACTGAACTAATAAGGAAGAAATAAATATGTTACATAATAATAGCAAGTAAACTAGAAATAATTACACAAAAGATGAAGATCTCTATGAATAGCAAGGGCATGATTTCCAGGATATAAAAGTTAAGCTAAAAAAGCAAAGTGCTTACTGTAAGCTACCTTTTTCATAAGATAAGGAAAAACATACACAATTGACACCTGAACAACACAGGTTTGAATTGCACAGGTCCACTTATAAGCGGATTCCTTCCAATAAATATATTGGAAAAATTTTTGGAGATTTATGACAATTTGAAAAAACATTTTCTTTTCTCTAGCTTACTTTATTCTAAGAACACAGTAATGATAATACATAGAACAAAATATATGTTAACTGATGATGCTAATGGTAAGGTGTTAAGCAGTAGGCTAATAGTAAAGTTTTGGGTGATTCCAAAGTTGTTATTGTGTATGGCATTTTTGAGTGTGTGGAAGGTTGGTACACTTCTAATCTCTCCAGTGTTCAAAGGTCAAGTATATTCTCTTTTGCAAGAAGAATAAATCAGTAACAATGAAAATGCTCATCACCAAGGATAGGTGGCAAGTGAGATTTCTGAGTGAAACTTTTCAGTTTCAATGTTTTAACAATGTAAATGTTTTAATTTTCAAAAAGTAAAACTGGTAAGGAGGGAACAACTGAGACTGAATACAGATGAATGAAAATACATCAAATTGGTAACATAAATGGAGAGAACTAATTCTCATGACTTTTAAACACAATACCTTGACTGTACAGCTGTAGTGGGATATAGTCTACAAATGAAAGGAAGTGCCAAGATGTCTTAAACTTTACTCAGTCATATGTAATATGGTATCATAATTTTTAAAAGCATTTATGGATATTGTAGGATGAAGAAAGTCAATATACTAATGGTGTTGTAAACCATTAAGAACCCAGATTTTCAGTGCAAGAGATTAAATACAAATACTTAAGAAGTTAAATTTTAAGAAATTAACTCATGTGATCCAATATAACTTTTGGTCACCAGAGGGAACTTACTTCTTGGCAGTACTGCAGGATGCCCTCCTTGGTGCCAATGCAGGTTTTGGTCCCCAGCGGATCCGACTCCCACTTCCCATTCTGCACATTCATGTGCATGTTCAGTTTGCCACAGAACATGGCGACCTGAGGTTCTGCAAGCAGGCCAGCATTGCCGTCAGTCGGCACCTACAAAAATAAGCCTAGGTTAGTTACAGAAACCCAGCAGAAGTTGGGGGAGGGGCTGGAAAGCACAACATAGATTGTGGCAACAATAGCCAAAATAGTTCAGTTCTGATTCTCAGTTACAAATTACCCTGCCTTCAGCATTCCTTTGGGTTAAGTATTATGTATGCTACACACACTTCAACCACCTATAACACACTGCCTTTTTCTTTCTTTACATTGAAATGAAGAAATCCACAATACTGGGAATTTATTCATTGAAAAGTTTATGCATGTCCCCATGGCAGATTTGCAGTGCCTACTGAAAGGTTCTGACAGTAAGATGTTGTTCTGAAACAAATATAATCGCTCTGGAAGAAACCAGATTCTCATAACCTCCAACTGACTCACAAAGATTAATGCCAAGTCCCTGTATGATGACCAGGTCTGGGAGTAAGGCTATGTGCCTGTGTTACCTCCCAAGTCAGGAGGGCACGGTGTTAGTGTGCATTGTTAGTTAGCAAGGGACTACATCATGATTTTTTGAACAGAAAAATTACTGTAGAGCTGACATGCACAAATGTGACTGAATATGTTGGCCACTGCAGAGATTTACCCCCGAATATTCTCTGGTTACCATTCTCTCAGCAGTGAAGATACATGAAGGGTGCTGGTGTCCCATCCCCCCAGCCACACTGAAGAAGGGAACAAGAACACATTCAGAGCCCAGCAGAGTGCCTGCTGTGCAATTAGCCTCAACAGGTTTTACCACTCTAGGCAATACACCATGTCACCAAATAACTGTGAAAAGGTATCCTGCATTTCCAGACCCTTCTGCCCACTGAAATTACCTCTCTATATTTTTTAAAAGGGAAAAGAGAAGTCCTGAAATATCAGTACCACCTCACTTAATAAGTTCTAATATCTCAGAAAGAAAAACATCACCAAGAGTTGAAAAATAAATTCACAGGAGTAAAAGTGTTATTTGAAATCAAGGAATCAAAAGACACATTAAACAGAGTAATCCCTCCCTTGTTAAATCCAGCTGCTGAGGAAATGTGTACAGTCCATTACAAGAAGGGTTAACTTCCAACAGAAACCATGCATGCAGTCAAGAACTGGCTGTTTCTATATCTTGTATCATTTCTAAAAATTGTTCACAGGAGAGGGGGGCTAAATACTAAAATTACACTGAGAGACTTCAGTTAAGAAATAGCTTCCTGACATTTCTTCCCACAAAGATGTAAAAATAGACCAAACATCTGTCCATTCTAGTCATTTTCATATATATTCTGTCCACCTATAATAGAAGATTTATGTACTTAAAAAAAAAGTCTTGCACTAAACCCAGCTGAGACCCATCATAGCCCAGAGTTCAAAAGCTCCCAGCAAAATCTCTTAAATCCCTGTTTCAGGTGACATTGCCTGCATTTCTACTTCTACTTTGTAAGGTATATTTAAGAACTCTTCCTCTTTGTTGTCGGATGTAACAAGCAGCAGCTGAGGCCACATATCAGACTGTCAGCAGGAAGAGCTGGGACCCCTCCACTCCCCAATATCCAAGCCAAAAACTGAGAGGCTCATTCTCCAACAGACACAAAAATGCAGAACTTAGATTTTGTTAATCTTACTGAAATCAGTAGTAAAATAACATTGCAAGAAAGTAAAATAATAATTAGGTATCTATAGATAAGGCCCTATTATCAGATGCTGTGGAGGATAGAAGTATATTTTTAGTATCTATAAAGTATATAAAATGTATGTATTTATTTATAAAGCACAGGCCTTGCCCTCAAGGAATTTACAACCCTGTAACCGAATCACCATTGTATTTCCCATGGTACTTTATTCTGCTTGCTCATTCCTGTCCCAGAGTTTCATTTCTTGGTACCTTACTCCTAACCAAACTGAGACTAGTGATCCTTTACCACACTTGGTAATAATTTTGTCTCTTTACCTCGGTGCCTGAGATTCACCATAACCTTTTCAGTCCAATTTCTAACTCCTTGTCAGTACACATGCCTTTCATTCCACGTCTTTCCCTCAAGGAATATTTAAAAGTGCCACTTTCTCTCCCCTCGGTAGCTAGCTTCCAAAAGGCACCCCCATTATCTCATCCCATAATGTATCAGGGTTTGTCTGTGCAGCAGACAGAATACAGCAGAAATGATGGTATGTGACTTCCTAGGCAAGGTCCTAAAGGGTACCACAACCTTTTCCTTGGTCTCTGGGATCTCTTGAGATGGGGGGACAGCTGCCATGCTGACACTTGGAGCCAGTCTTATGAAGCGGCCCACATGAGGAGAAACCAAGGCCTCCTTTGGACAGCAGTGGGTGAGTTTGCATATGACTCATCAAGCCTGCCTATGACTGCAGCCCTGGCTGGCACGACTGAAGCTTCCAGACCTGGAGCCAGAACCACCCAGAAGACACTCCCAAATTCCTGACCCACAGACACTGAAATAATAAATGTTTGTTTTAAATTACTGAGTTTGAGGTAATCTGACACAGCAATAGACACCTAATATGCTCCTCTTTTTCCCCAGCTCCATAGTATATCCAGAAATAGCTTTTGATCTTCTCTACTGAAAAAAAAGCAAACAATCGAAAGTATTTCCTTCCATTCTTTTATCTTCTAGAGCAGTGGGTCAGCAAATTTTTTTTCTGTACAAGGCCAGATGGTAGATACTTTAGGTTTTGAGAGCCATACAGTTTCTGCTGTGACTACTCAACTGGTTACTGAAATGCAAAGAGCCTCAGACAGTATGCAAAACGGGTGTGGCTGATTTACTACTGAATTTTATTTACAAAACAGGCAGTAGGCCAGGTGTGCCTATCTCTGCACCAGAATTTTCTTTGCATTTCTTCCAACAAATTATATTAGGGGTGATTTAAACATTCATGTTACCACCTTCTCACCTGCATCTAAAGGCCCCTATAATCTCATCTACATTCCCACCACTCGACTTAAAAGTGCTTTCTCAAAGGTTACATAAGACATCTTGAGGAACCAAAAAGGTTTTTGCTTCAGTACCTGTCACCTTTCAACCTCTTTGCCATATAGGGATTCTTCCTTGGAAGTCTTTTCCCTTGGCTTCTGTTGCAGTGAACTTGGTGTCCTTACTTCTCTGATTATCCCATTACCAACTCACAATCCTTCATTTCCACAGCCTAAATTCCCTGAAGATTAGGCCATTGCTTCTCTTTTACCTCCTTTAAAAGGTCTTCATGACCTCATTCTTTCAGCTCCTGGCTGTAGAGGAAACTCCAATATAATATAACAACAATAAAGGACAGCAACAAACACTTCTTTCTTCATTCAGTAAATTTGTGTATGTAACACCTGGTGGGCTGTGAGGTAGTTTTGGGGACAGAGCAGTAAATGAAGCCAAGTCCTTGCCCAGACAAAAGGATGCATAACCATCCCACTTTGCCTGGGACTAAGGGGTTCTCTAGATGTGAGGCTTTTAGTACTAAAACCAGCAAGGACCCTGGCAACTGGTCACCCTACCTGACGAACACATCAAATAAATGCTTCTTCATTTGTTCCTACCTTTTTATTTCTTCCATTCTTCTTGACTTTAGTTTTTGAAACCATCTGTTTGTATGTTTGTATATGCTGACTACCAAATGGTGGCAATCTTTCTCACATCTCTTCAAATGAATTAATTATGGTCCTATCATATTACTGGAAAACATCCTTGACTGCCTCAGGATCTCTTCCTTTTAACAATGGGAGTTAAGACCTGAAAAAATATGCTTCATTTCCTTTTAGATTTTCCACCAGAGACCTAATGTTAACTTTAAAAAACTTGTATGGAGAATCATGATCATTAACATGTCCCATTTTCTTAGAATAGAGATTGTTTAATTGCTCAAATTTTGATTCCTCAATCAGTAGGGCAAATTATACTAGAAGTTATAAATATGGCTGCCTATATGTTTGACATTACAAGGGACCAACAAGTTTAATGAAATCCCTTTTTCTGAATGAAGACTCAAAGAAATGGCTTATTAAATCATATATACACAGGACCTATTAATTATACATACATTTGGGACCTATTAATACGGAAAGTCTTAAAACTGAAATCTTTTGAGTCCTAGAGTAAGTTCTTTGCTGCCAGTAAAAATGCATACTTTGTCAAAGCCATCGTAAAGGTAATTTTTTTGACTTTTTAAAAAAATTTCTCTTCTTAATAGAAAAGAAATACAAAAGCTTCAGAAGATGAGAAATATAACCATTTAAAGACTACATTTTACTTAGTTTTCATCTTAACACTATCTAAGGTAACTTAAGGTGCCTTTGCAGAAATCCAAGACAACACCTAAGAGATTGGAACCCTGGTTTAACTGGCCATTCTTGGTCCATGCATTTCTGAAGAGGCTGAAGATGAAAATAATGCTTGTAAACTGAATGACTTTCCACTGATGTCATAAGACCAGAGATGCTTTCCCATGGGAAAACTGTTCAGCGACAATGAACACAGTAACTGGCTAAAACAATGGAGCATCCACACACTGCCTCAAAGCAATTGGCTATTTCCAGAATGCTCTGAGCCACAAGACCTAACTATTAGACCTAAAAATGATGCAAATGTGTTAAAAACAATCCTTTGCTACCAGAAAAATATTTTAGGGTCTTAATATATAAATAGAATATCAAAGTGAAAATAGACTTTTCAAAGTAAATTAGCCACAAAATGGCTTTAAAAGGGCTTAAGGCGAAGTTAAAATAAACAAATAGAAATGCATACCTCTATTCTGAGCCAATCTGCAGAGGCAAACCTAGAAACCAACACCTAGAAATGAGGCAATTTACAAGTGCAAAACCAGACTCTCAAACAAGTTTGGCTGGTGTCTGTTGAACAGGGTGTTCCCTTTCCCCCAAAAGTCTCTCTTTTTATTATCATCAAGGAGATCAAAATTCTTTATACAGCAGGCTTGACAGCAACCCCTCTCCTCCCCCACAGCCCCAACTGAAAGGGAAAGAGAACAAGGAACTCTCTGTTTCATTGGCTGAAGTCTTGCTTGGCAAGGAGAGGGCACAGATCCATAGCTTAGTTGCATCGGTAGATTTATGTAATTTTAAAGTTCTTAGCTAATGAAAACCATCTGGTTTCCTCATTTGAACAGTCTTCTCACTGCTCTGTATAGCTGGCCTCACTACTTAATTCACAATTTCTCAAGGTCAGATTCTTGTTCAGTAAATATCTTTTTAAAAGCACACATTGATACTATTTCTATCACATCTGTGGCTTCCTCACATAAGTAGTTTTCCATTAACTGGGCATAATTCAATTATCCCCTACAAAAATGCTTTAAAATTTACTTCCAAGACATTCAGATTTTCCATTTTCAATATAATTAACTGTTCTCTATAGTCACAATCTAGAAGATTAGAGAGTGAATTAAGTACATTAATGCTTAACATAAACAAACCTTCATTATTCAAAGGAAAGGACTCTCTGTAGTATTTTCCTTTAAATGCCAAAAAAATCCTAAGCAGAACCCAAACATCTGCAGTAGCCCATTTTATCTTTGACAGAGAACTGATGTTAAAATTAAGAATCACAGAAGTGGAAGAATCTGTGATATCATCCGTCCCAAGTCTAAGGAGAAGGAAAAAGCCCTGGTAAGTATTTGCCCAAGGCCACATAATTACGAAAAGACAGAAATAGTGGTTGGACCTACTCAGCTAAGGGTTTTGCTGATGTGACCAGGCTGAATCTCAAATTAAAATGGAAATTTGCAATTTTCCAAGGTTTTGCCCCTGCATATGCACGTATTTATTTGTGGAGAGAAAGAATGGAAAAGCTAGTCAAAGCATTCAGAGAAATGGAATGTGATTACTGAAACTGTACACAGGTTCAAATTACCTGCATGGAGAGGTAATGTTCATCACATCCATTATTGGCTGAACAGTTATTTCGGAGTTCAAGTTTCAGGCTAAAAATGATTTGGCACGTAAGTGGTGAAGAGAGAAAAGATTCCTTTCAGAGAACTAATCCACATATTTAATTCCTTGAAAGTTTACATTCTTCGTGAAGCACTATTGACCTTGGGGCTTCAGATGACAAGCTATCACTCCATGGTGAAGACATGGTCTTTGCGGATAGTGACAAAATTCATTCTTATACTGGGACCCACAAAGGAGGGTGCCCCGGTGGCTAGGCTCACATCACAAATCTAAACCCAAATCAGCCTGCACTGAAGTAAATAACTCGCAAGCAAGCCTAACATATACCAGTCAGAACCCTCCAACTTGGTGGTAGCTAGCTCACCTGGAACTACAGGACCTGCTGGCTTTAAATAGGAACTCTCCCACCTTTTAGCCAATCAGGCTGTTTGTACTGCCTCTTCAAAACTTTTTCTTGCCCAAAATCCCAGGAAGAATGCCTTTCAATTCAAAAGGGATTGTTTTCCTTGGAAGAAGGGGCATCCAACTTGTTACTAAATTCAGTTTTGTCATTTAACAATATCAAGCTTTTCTTTATGCTTGAAAGATAGATATTCTAAAGTTGACCCCCAACTCCTTCCATCCCATAACAGGGCCAGTAAGTCTTGCTGCCAGTGGCCAGGCAAAAATCAAGAGTTCTCTCAACAGAAACATCCACAAAATTAATCACCAACTTTTAAACCATGAATTTTAGGAAGGCCCAAGGGTGATGCCTACTGCCTAGAACCAATATAAATGGGAAATTTTTAAGTTGGTCACAGGGATGATAGTACAGCATGGAGAATACAGCCAAAAATTCTCTAACATCTTCCTATGTTGACAGAGAGTAACTGCATTAGTGGGGGGTGAAGGTTTAATAATATGGTAACTGTTGAACCACTGTGTCATATACTTAAAACCAGTATAAGATTGTATATCGATATTTAAAAAAAAAAATCTGGAATTAAAAAAAATTGAGCCTCATAGATAGCAACCAACTATTTGCCTTAGAAATAGCTTTTGCTCCAATTAATGCTCTAGTCCTAAACAATGTTCTATATTTAAACTACATGCATGTACATATATACAGACACATATACATATATATCATATATATTATACTATGTATAACTGTGTCTAATGTGCTCTTGCATTAGTGAGTTAAATTCTTTTCAGTATCATTTTGACATCATTTGTTTCTTTAATTCTGCCTTTGTTAAGTTCTACTGGTATGTTTCATGTAGCAGCCATTCAGAAACATACAGTTTCACCTTTGTACTATTTTGACTCAATCTCAATTTTGTTACACCTCAGCAGCCTTGACTTGTGAACATGGAGATAGGAAAAGGGTTAAGAGCAAAAATTATAGTATATGTTTAGGACTCTTCTTTCATTATCTCTTTTGACTCTCAGAAGAATCAAGATAAGTCACTGTCACATCTACTTACATAATCAGAAAGGCTCAAAACCTGCCTATTAGTCTAATCAGGGCTGTTACTTCAAGGCTCATGCTTGGTTTTCTTTATAAGCCAATTGGCATTCCTGCTACTAGTCCCCAAGATTTTTTATTTTTTAATATTGAATATTATTTTCAAATACCTTTTTCCCCTACAGTAGTACTATTTGTTGTTCTGTTACTTTTAAACATATTTATAGAACAAGTAAAAAGAGAAGCAAATCCAGTTTAAATGTTTAATTTGCATGTCTTAAATTTAAATTGCCAGATGTTAACATCTGGTAATCTTTGATAGCTTTCTCTTTAAGGAATCTTCCCTTAAATGTAAATACAAAACTTTCTCCTGAATCAGAAGCAGCCAATTGAATCTGCAAAGGAGGGGCCCAGACCCCCACACAATCCAACTGTTAATGCATATTCATCACCTGTTACCTTAATCTGTACTTTCTAATTTTTCAATAGCAGCACATACCTACATACATATATATCTCTGTATGTATACCTACTATACAGCTACCTGTACTGTATGCAGTGGAAGTGGTGGTAGTCGCAAACACACAGACAGTTTACTGGTAGCAATCAGAGTTAAATTTCAAAGAATAATGCATTGCTAAAATCTCATTCTAGAGTTAATGCGTTTAAGTCATGTTGCAAAAAAGCTGGAGAACTTGGAAACTGGGCTCCTCACAGATACCGGTTTGAATGGCATTTACTGTAAAGAAATTTGGTAGTAACAAACAATTTTCCAGTACGACTTTCACTAGCTCTAACAGCTAAGGCAGATTAGCATTTAGCATATAATGCCACACAGCAATTTAAATTGTTATTCCTTTTTGTTAGGTACAAGAGATATTCTCTCTCTATATATATATTTGATTTCTTAAGTTTCACTGTTTATAATAAATCTGGTCAAGCTGACCCATAGGCCTGTGAGGTATAATAAATAATTATTATTTTAAGCTATTACTGAATTCTGGGGATAGTTGTGTCTTTACAGCATTATTGTTGCAAAAGAACTAATACAAGCATGTATTTCCTAGGAATAACTAAAACACTAAATGATAGAAATAGGGCTCAAGATTATTTCAGAAGGTAGGAACTTTTTCAAATTGTATTTTTAGAGTATACACAAGATCCTGTATTTTGCTTGAAAGAATTCTTTGAAGTAGTACAGGACAGGAAAGGTATAGCTGGGTAACAGTTCCATAAGGAAAAGTTCCAAAAGTTTTAAGAAATGAAAGTGGAAGGGAAAAAGAGCTAATGCACTCTTCTGCCTTACAAATGCAGGGCCTCAGATGAGCATGGGAAATCTTGCTCTATCAAATCACATCCAGAATGATGTGTTCACATTTTTAGATAAACACTATGATATTAAAGAAAGGTTACCTTGGAAGGTGAGAAAATAAATAAAGGAAACCTCATTTAATACGGAATTGAAAGGCCAGAGGAGAGCTCTCACTCCCTACCACTCCTCATCAGCTGCAGGCCCCAAAAGGAAGTAGCCTACTTTGTATGCCAGAGGAGGAAGAATTTCTCCTTGCCAAGCAACAAGCGCAGCCAGTAGGAGAATACCACAATTCAGCCAATGAGAAGCTATCACTGCCCTGAACTGTCTCTCTCCTCCCATGGACTCTGTCATTCAGAGGAGCACCTCCCAACTTCTTCATTTTGTCAATAAAGTAACATTCCTTTATTTGATCTCCAGACTTGTCTATGCTTTGCCATAACTTGCATGTCCCATATTGCAATTTTCTGCTATTTTCTGAATAAACCCATTTTGCTGGCAAAATGACTGGCTGTTTTACTTTTAAGGTTGACAAGGCAAACAAAATTTTATCAGAGAACTTTAAAATAAGGCTGAATGATAACATCTGATGGAAAAAGAAGTGCCTCTAAATATAAAAACAGAGGTTGCAAAGGAATTATCATGAAATGAAAAGCCATCAATGAGCCACCTGAATGGATGGATAACCATCTGTCAGAGTTTGGAAGAGGCTGCTCAGTTGGGTGGGAAGTTAGATGAGGTTAACAGTTTTCAAAAGATCCTAAAGCAGTAGGAACTTGTGCTCAAATAAAATTTTTGTGAAACCCTCATAGCTGGGCATTTCCCAGCTCAGAACCTGGATTTCAGACCTGCACAGCTTCGGAAGCACTGGTCTCCCAAAAATCTTTTCTGTTTTACCTACTGTTAGCCTATGGGCCTTAGGACCCAGCCTCAAATACCTTTCTTCCCTTCTGTTACTGCATTCTTAAAAACTCTGCTCCTTCCACTAATTTCCAAGAAAATGACTATCCTATTGAGTGCTCTGAATCCAACAACAGTGAGCACTAACTAGTTCAACTGAGGAACTGAATTTCCATTTGATTTTACTGTAATTAAGGTACACTTAAGTTTAAAAACCAATTACTCAGCCCTATTATTGAAAAGCTTTTAAGCATGTTTAGAACAACTTGAGTAAATAAATCTTTCTGACTGTAAATTTTCTGAACTCTAATCAATTTCCCATGAAACTTCAGTGTCTCGAATGAGATTTTGATGACTAAGTATCAAAGATATGTTGTACTATACCTCACTGATAATTTCCATGTGCTGAATGACAAATGGATTAAATGTCTGACATAAGCCAGTACAAAATTCACAACACAATAATAGATTATATTCATGTCAACATACTATAATTTGTCTTTCACTAATTGCACACATATCACTTTCTTTAAAAACTCTGGGGAGGTGAAGACATTAATTTGTTCAGCTGGCATAGACTAGCACTTTTATATCTAGAACCTGATAAATATTTGAAAGGTCATGTATTATATGAAATAGGGATCACATCTAAGAAAATGGCTCAGCTATGGCATATAAGCCATACTCTCAGTTTGATCTCTGCAAGAAATGAAGGGTCTCAGTGGGAGCAAATAAGATGATGTTCCAAATACATGCATTGAAGCTTCTAAGAAGGCAGCAGTGAATTGCTGCTATTTTTAAATCTGACTGATTTTGTGGGCTTAATTTTTCATAATGCATGGGTTTTTTAAAAATAAAATATATATATTTTTCACCCAGTATATTTTTTACAAGAAACTACGTTAATAAAAATAGTCTAATGCTATTAAATAGACCATGCTCCTGCTAACATTTCACATGTGGCTGTGTGAAAACACCATCTTACTGTAATTACACTTCTCTTTGCAAAAGACATGCAAATTTCATCACCCAACACTCATGCTACTAAGATCACATCTACCAAGCAGTGTGCTTGTAGAAATCCGTGGATCACAACAGTGAGGCTCTTGCCACACACAGCCCTAACCCAGCCCTCTCTAGGAGGCAAATGTGTGTGCAGAGAAGAGGGTGGGGTGAGAAATGGGAATGCATGGAGTTCTGGAATGCTGGCTCAAATACTTTCATCATTTGATATTTCACACTGAGATCATATCAGATTTCAACCAGGTGGCGCAAGCAAAACCTAAAGTTAAAGCCTCAGTTTTACCTGGGTTTAGTGCACAGACATAGCCAAGTATGTGGAATAATTATGAGCTCTAGATATAATTTATTTTATTGCCTTGGAATATACTATCCCTACATAATTTGCAACCTAAATTGTTATGACTATTCCTAGGTTCATTCCTTATACTTCTTAATGAGACTTTGGATGTTGGCATATTTGTGATACTTCACTCATCACCTGGCAGATGCACTTTATCTTTTATGCAATATGGTATTCATCAGTATCTAATGATACAGCTCGAAATGGACTTTCATCAAAGCACTTTAATCTATAGCAATATGATGGACTGTCTAGACCATAAATAAGACTTATGCCAACATGCTTAAGGAAAAGTAAGTGCAAATTTAAATGTTTTTTAGTTGTTAGTACTTTTTTCTTTATTTCTTTTCATTTATCCACTGAAATGTTGACCTACTCATAATGTATATATAGCACAGAAGAAACAGAGCCCCAGGGATCATTAGCTGAAGAGAACAGAGTAAGAAGTCTTTGAATAAGCTGAAGGTGGGAGAAAAAATGGAAAATGAGCTCCCAGAAAAGGAAGTGGTTTATAAATGGAGTCAGTTGATCATTTGATCCACACATGTATAGTACTGCCACAGTCACGCATCTGCACCTTCGAGTTTCCTATACTACTTGAACAAGGGGGAAAAAGGTACACCTCTCTATCCTCTGTTGGCCCAAAAGTTCATCCCTATCTTCCTTTACAGCCTCTTCAGGTTTTGGACTTCAGATCATTACACAACCAACATAGGTGAAGACACTATTAGCACTAAAGTGGGGGAGAAATGATTAACAGGATTTCCAGTTGTAGACTGCAATGTACACATATCTAGGCCTGGTATATTCTAGACTATCCATATCCTTCAATATTCTTTATAATTTCTGGTACTAAAATGATATGAAAATACTAATAAGCCTGAAGGCCCTCGCAAAGATGTTCATTTTCCATGTAAAGTAAGATATGAAACTGTCCTTTGATGCACACTGCGATCTCAGAGCAGCTCTCAGGGGCATGAGGGGTGCACACATCTCTGCTAAACTCTCTGAAGTCATTTCCATCTCATTTCCTACTAGCCTGAGGCAGAGCAGCTCAGAATACTTTGAGAGTCGGCTGGCATGCCATTTTAAGTGCCAAATTTAAGGCACTTACATGTATGCCCATGAGCTTGCGTTTTATAGAATGATACCAACTGGTCCTCGTCACTAGTGGGGTTATTTTCCATTAACAGTATGAAGATCATACATGGAAGAATGATAATTAACAAATTTTATGGAAAGTCTTCTGAAATGTCTTTAAGGCAAGTCACATTAGAGATCAGGAAAGCAGCAAGGCAAAGAGGGAATAGATTTTACTGTGAAAGCTAATGGAGAGAATTCAGGTATTTCCCATTTACTTCTGTTTTGATCTCTTTATACATACACACACGTGCACACACTTTCACATTTACGTAGAGTGTAAGCCACCTACACGTTTGTTGGAATAAGAAGGATAAGTAAGCACATTATAAGGGATAAAAGTTCTCTTAACCATATGTGCTGTGGTATCAAAGGATTCACGGTTTTAGAACTTTACCTTTCAATTTTTAGAATACTTACAGAACTATTTCAGGTAAAGAACATTAAGTATCTTATTATTATAAGCAGAAAAGATATTACATCATATACTTTGGTTTAGTTCCTCTTAGAGGTGCTTAATATTTACTTATCATCTACCTTTTCCATCTGCTTATAACACTCATACTATTGTGTTCTTATTACTAGGACTTATGATTTAGGAAAAAACTCTGCAAACATAAATTCACAGAGAATATTAAGTTGATGTGAAAAATCTACAATAACTTTCAAACAGCATTCCTGCTCATTGCTGAAATTGTATTCTGTTAAATTACCAAATTTAGTGTAAGCAAGATTGGGTCTTTTCCTCCAGGGTTATAATGGTGAAGAGCACTCAAGGATCAAGTTTCAGGCTATTTGCTTGATAAGCACAGGTAGATTATCCTCCATATGTAAAGCACCAAGGCATTACTCAAAGAAGCTTTCCCTTTCTAAAGCCCCAAGACTCACAATAAGAATTGTTCAAATTGCTTTTTCTATCGGCTATTAGGGATGACAATATAGGAGAAAATAATTCTGAAGGGAGGTAACAGTGAAGACTTTATTTCTATTTTATTTGGCTACATAAAAATGTTGCAAAAACAACAGAAGATCAGAAGCCAAAATACATATTGGGGAGTCTTATTTTTTCACTAACAGTTGACTTTTTAACAATGGAGGGGTTAGGGGTGCTGACCCCTCTGCAGTCAAGAATTCATATGTAATTTTTTTCTCTCCTAGAACTTAACTACTAATAGCCAACTATTGACTGAAAGCTTTACTGAGCGCATAGTCGATTAACACATATTTTGTATGTTTATATATTAAATACCACACTCTAATAGTAAACTACAGAAAAGAAAATGTTATTAAGAGAATCATATAGAAGAGAAATACATTTACTGGACTGCACAGTTTTTGCTGAAAAAAATCCACTTGTAAAGGGATCTGTGCAGTTCAAACCCATGTGGTTCGAGGGATACGTATACTTCTAATATAGTTTCAGTGACATAACATCTGAATCTGAGTTTATCTCTAAGTGAGAATAGAACCCAACTGTCTATTTATGGGCACAGACATGATCTAAGTAAAGGGAATTTGAAAGTACAATGGTAAAAAAAAACTACACAAAATGCAGTTAGTGGTACCACCTCTAAATAATCATCCAAGTTTTATCTATTAGAGTCAAAGAAAACAGTATCTAAACACTTGAAATGTGTGAACAGGATTCCTAGTCCTTTATTTGTAATGTAAATACAAATACGATGAAAGTTACAGATCTTCCTTGACTTATAATAGGTTTATGTCCCAATAAACCCTTAAGTTGAAAATACCATATATAAAAAATTTATTTAATACACCCAACCTACCAAACATCATAGCTTAGCCTTGCTCACCTTAAATGTGCTCAGAACACTTTCACTAGCTACTACTGGGAAAAATCATCTAACATAAAGCCTATTTTATAATAAAGTATTGAATAGCTCATGTAATTTATTAAATACTGTGCTAAAAGTGAAAAACAGAATGGTTATTAAGAGTGTTGGTTGTTTACCCTCGCTGCCGCTGCCCAGCATCACAAGGGAGGACCGTGTCATGTATCACTGGCCTGGGAAAAGATCACCAACTGAAGTAGTGTTTCTTCTGGAATGCTGTTACTCTCATAGCATCCTCAGCCACTCTTGTAGCATCCAAAGTTGAAACCCGAATTCGAAATCCTAAGTCAAACTGTCCTAAGACAGGGATCATTTGAATTTCACTGTCTACCTGAGATCCTTCTTGCTCTTTACTATTTGCCCCCCTCCCCTCTCTCTTTCTCTCCTCACCACATATAAGAACTCAATAAATATTTACAGAAGCATTAAGAAATGCCTGGCATGAAAAAAAAAATAGTGAACTGGAATGTAGAAAATATAATTATTGACAAAGGTGTGGAACAATATGAATAAACTTAGATACCTGTCAGATTTTTTTATTATGGGACCAGGAGAGTAATTTCCTAATGTGGAGGAAAGAAAATCCAGCACCTACACCCCCATCTTTACCAAATCCCAAATAGCAGCTACAGTCCAACTTACTCAAAGATCTCAGGCTTTTCTTAGAAATGAACAAGTTACAGAAAGCAAGGTGGCTTACGATCTATGTGGCTCAAAACCCTTCAGGGTTAACTTCTGGCCTCTGATAACACATTCCTGAGAGGAGCACCACTTTGCAATTCAGGCCGCATTAAAAAAAAAAAGTCAGATTATCTTACTAGACTCCAAGAATAGCACAAATAATGTGGGCAGCCAGAATCCTTTAATAAAGCTTCCAATCAACTATTTAAAAAATTCCTGCCACTGAAAGCCCTCAGCATAAAACTGATTCTCAGGGATTTCAGTGTAACTTAACACCTAAAGTGAAGCCTAATGTAAAAAAATACACCGAAAATACTGTAAGACATACAGAAGCTAAGCCAAACAGCTAATGCTGATGGTTATCAAACCCTTGTCCTTCCACTTCAAACAGACAAGGTTTCAGAGTAGCTTGATTCCTAGTAAATTTCAGGGAAGTTTTGGCTTGCTGCCTTATATGAAGATAAACATTTCCCAGGTACTAAACACATTCAAGGCTGGGGGCAGAGGGGTGACCCAAACATACCTGACTTCGACGTAGAAACACTGGTAGAGACAAAAACAAGGAGGACCCACTCATTAATAAAAGGGGCTGAGGGGCTGAAGTGATAAAGGACTGATGGGTTTGATTGGAGGAAGAAGTGGATGGAGTTTGCACAGGGTAGGCAGACCAAAGACTGGAGCAGAAAATGTACATAGGGTGTGTGTGGGGACAAGATGTGTCAAAGACAGGACAGGTAAGGTGTGAATGACCCTGAATTTGTAATAAGTGTCCTAAGCCATGGGAACAATAGCCACATTTTGAAGAGAGCAAAAGCAGCACCCCATCTGGTCTGAAGGGGATGCAAGGGCACATGATGTACTTCCTGGGCCCCTTCTTCTCTAAAACAATTAAATATACTCTAGGGTTGTGCTGATGTGAAGATGACTGTAATTCAGGCTGGGTTCATTAGTATATGTTCACTATTATAGTCACTTTCTTCTTCTGATTTTAAAACAAATTAATACTGCAACATTGTCATGGGCTCCTAAATTTATTAGAGACCCAAGGCACTGTGTCTACAGTGCATAATGGATAAATTGGCCCTGGGTTGTAGGGAAAGGGGAAACGTGCAGAGCCAGGTCCACAGACGAGCTTAAGCACCAGAAGTAGAACAATGCAAGGAAGGCAGAAAATGGAAGTAGAGGTGAAGGTTCTCGGGCTTGTAAGGGGTAGTGTGGTGGTAGAGGGAAACAAATTTGTAGGACCTTCTCAGCTATATCTGAGGATCTGAATTCATCCCAATGGAGTAGAAGGAAGAAAATAGTCACCAAGTCACCACTTTTCTGACTTATTAGGAAACATCCTATTCTGTCACTATTGCTGTGTGCCCCACATCACACCAGGAGTTCTCATGGTCAATATGGTAGGTCAATCCATCTACATTTCATTGCCTTGAGTGATGGGAAATTATTTTAATTTTCAAAACTAGCAGATGTTTCACGGAACAGTGCAGGGCTGCTGTTCTGTCATGTACATTGTGTCTATGAAACCGGGGGAAAGAATAATCTGGAATTTGGCATTAGCAATCCATTCCTGAACCACAGGGATGTCTTTCTGACAGTCTACAGGGGAAGAAAGTCCTAAAATAGAGAAAGAACATGCAATACTCTGTATCTTGCCCTTGTGGAACAGAGGCATTGCACTGGGCTGAGAAGATTTGGGTTCTATCAAGAGATCTAACCATGGAGTATTTACGTAAACCAAACTTTTTAAACACATTTGTTGAAATAAAACAAGAGAACTACACAGATGTAAATACACACACACACACACACACACACACACACACACATGAAGATTCAGGCTTTCTACCTTACTTCAGTTGCTCATGGTATATAATTTGAAGTAATATTTTATGTAATATTTTAAATATGTAAGTAATATTTAAAAAAAATTTTAAGTAACTAAACGGAAGCAGCTTTTCCTATTTGCTTAAAGATGTATTTACAGGCATGACAATGACATGAGCATACACCTAACACTAACCTACTCTGGCCTAGTGAAGGCAAATTCTCAAATATTTGCATGCATTCTTCCATTTGTAAGCACAGCCAATCTTTAGTATAAAGAGTTGCTTTAACTTGGCACTGGTTTCATCCATGTTGCTCAGTTATGCAGTAGTTCTCCAGTGGGGAAAGCCTGATAACCCACATGGATTGTAAACCACCTTGACTTTTGAGTTCATGAATTGTTTCTAGGTAGAGGCTCAGGGTTCTTGGGAAAGGTAATTGTCACAACTTGGGTGGTGCCCTTAGTAGACAGAGACAAGGGCTGTCACCAAATACCCCACAAGGCCCAGGACAGCCCCCCAGCCTCCCTGCAATTCAGAATTAGCTGGCGCCAAATGTCAGCAGTGCCTAGGCTGAAAACCCTGCCCTAAGTTTTTTGTTAGGGCAAGAGTTATATTTTATTTATATGTTTCTTTATTTACCCTGTACATTCCTAGGATAATACTCAGAAGAACATTGGCACTCAAGTACTGGCTGACCCAAAAAGATTTCCTCCCAGAACACACAGAAATAATTAATCCAACTGACATCCAGTGAGAAGGATACCTATATAAATTCTACAAAATACAGTTTGCCTTCCACAGATGCAATATATATATATATATATGTATGTATGTATTTTAAAAGGTACCTGGGATATCAGAAGTTATGATGGAGGCTACCCCCAAATCACATTGGCCTGTAATCATTTTGTATATAGTAATAAAAAATAATGTCGTTGTATTAACAACTCTCCAGGCCAGTAACAGTAATTCACCTAAGAAGTCTTCAGGGTTAATTATCCAATCTACACACACACAAAAGGAGTGGTAAGTGCTTCTGACCAACGTTCATCAGAAAGCAGGATCATACACTCGTAACTAGGGTTCTAAGACCAAAGAATACAGGCAACTCTTCTCTCCACAGGTGAAGACTTTCTGATTTTAGCCAATCGTTTCATAATAAATGACTTAGGCAAAGGAAGAGAGGACTAAAACACTGGAATCCCTTTGAATAATTTACTAACTCTACTGGAATAACAAGGATATGCTAACAGGTTAGATCAGTCAAAAGCCCTATAAAAAGACAGGACTACAAAATATTGTTTACAGAAACTTTTTGATGTCCTATACCTGCAGCTATGAAGCTGGCCTAATCCACCTCTGTCTATAGCTCTAGGGACCTCATGGGTGGGACCAACCGCTGAGAAAACCCACACCGGAAGGTGCGGTATGACCGTCCGAATCAAAAGGGAAAGGTCACATTCTCTGTCTAGCATTTACCAGCTGTTGGGGGGGAATCTCTTAATTTTAATTCTAGATTTCCTTTCTCTCTAAAATGGATATAATACCCTACTTCGCAGGTTATAATGAAGATTATAATTCAATAATATACATAAAATGGAGTAATTTGTTTTAAAAAGAGCTAGCCATACTGACTCAGCTTTTATCTAGCAGGAAGAAAGAAAGGAAGGAATTCCAATACGAGAAACTTCCTAAGACATCTAGAGACTGAACTAGAGTACAGAGCACTTGAAATCTCCTGAGAGCTCTCCCCACAAAGATGTCTGCTGTTTATTCAGAAATCCTGAGAGGATTTTCTGCTCTAATGAGAACATGACTATGTATACAACTAGATATAACATACTAGTTTAAAGGATGTCTTAATCTTTCCTCATTTATCTGCAAGATGTCTACCTGCCAAGTTATTCCTAAAAGACAAACTAGTGACACTACGTGTCACCATTCCCAGCCACAAACTGCAAGCTGAGTGGCAGATCTGACTCATCAAGTCTACAACGTATTCTAAACCATCTAAGATATTTTAATTCATGCAGGTTTAAATGGCAATTTTAGCTCTTTCAAAATGTCTAATAGAAGATTCATGAAACCCTCTCCGACAGTTTACCATCAGAGAATCACAATTCTAAACAGGGTGAAAGTGCTGTAATAAATTCCAAAATGTTAAGTTTTGGTTTGTTAAGCCAAAGTATTAAATTCATTTAATAGACAGTTTCCTTTAAATAAATTTTTGTTGCTTTTGCGAGCTCATACTAATAAGTTACTAAATATATCACTACTAAGTAATATATACTCAAAATGGCCTGGTAGATTTTAAGGCATGTTCTTCAACTTATTAGTATATGCCTCACTTAGTTCCTATCAGTGGCCTCTAAAACAGTTCCCAAGACATGTTAATACTTATTCCATTGAGAGGAGAAGATGGAGGGTGTGATTTTGTTGTCAAACACATATGGAGATGGATCCTTCAAGAGGGATATGCTCTGAGAAAATTCTGTAATAATAAAGCCAGTTTAACTTTTTTTACAGCAAGGTCTTCCAAACATATTTGGCCATGGGACTCCTTCCATTGTAACACACTTAACATCTTAAGAAATTTGAAATGCACGATCAGACAAAATTTAACCAGGTAATTTTGAGTAAAATTAAATAAAGCAAATCAAAAAGAAGGAAACAAGAACAATGAGTGTTACCAAGTGCCCACAGAATTGATGATAGCAATGCATCAGATCTGGCTTTAGGCAATTATATGACATGTAGAATTCTGGGCGAGAAACAGATGATGAGAATGAATGAGTTCTAAGAAGGCCCAAAATAATGCAAAAGTAAATCATGACCATTTAAAAAGTAATAAAGTGAAAATGAGTAACTTTGTTAAGGTCCCAATACGTTGCAAAATTTCAGGTTTTTGCATTTTAAACCATAAAGTTGGTCTGTTAAAAGTTCATTTTTCATTTAGTGAAATAAATGTGGCATGGCTGACGACAGGTGCCTGCACTTAAATCACTACTATAATTCCAACATCACATTTATAAAATTCAATGAAGTGACAGTAAGTAAAAACAATGGGTGAATAAGAACCAAGAAAAGGAAAGGCAGAAGACATTGATGCCATAACCCTGAAGTGAAGCACATAACCTGGGGGGACAAAAATATTAGTGCTTTTGTTTCTACATAAAGAGCATGAGTTACAGGTGATTTCACAATAGACAATACAAATTACATCTGATTTTCCCATTTTCCCACAAGTGAGAGAGAGGTCAGCCAGAATCCTAAATTAAATTTCCCTTCCTATTAAGGAAAGGCCTTTACAGACCTTTACTGAATTTTGTGATACTGGGAAGCTCACCTATGGGATGAATAAAAAGCACTAGGTAAGTAATAGGTAATACCTAGAACCTATTTTTTTAGTTTGATAATCATTAATGTACAATTACTTAAACATTATGGTTACTAAACTCCCCCTATAATCAACTCCTCCTCACATGCCCCATTACAATCACTGTCCATCAGCATAGTAAGATGCTATAAAATCATTACTTGTCTTCTCTGTATATACTGCCTTCCCCATGTCCCCAAACCCCTACATTATGTGGGCTAATTGTAATGCCCCTTTTCCCCCCTTATCCCTCCCATCCCACCCATCCTCCCCAGTCCTTTTCCCTTTGGTAACTGTTAGTCCATTCTTGGGTTCTGTGAGTCTGCTGCTGTTTTGTTCCTTCAGTTTTTTCTTCGTTGTTATACTCCAGATGAGGGAAATCATTTGATACTTGTCTTTCTCCACCTGGCTTATTTCACTGAGCATAATACCTTCTAGATCTATCCATGTTGTTGCAAATGACAGGATTTTTCTTCTTCTTATGGCTAAATAATATTCCATTGTATATATGTACCAAATCTTCTTTATCCACTCATCTAATGATGGACACTTAGGTTGCTTCCATTTCTTGGCTATTGTAACCAGTGCTGCCATAAACATAGGGGTGCATATGTTTTTTTCAAACTAGGCTGCTGGATCCTTAGGGTAAATTCCTAGAAGTGGAATTCCTGGGTCAAATGGTATTTATATTTTGAGTTTTTTGAGGAATCTCCATACTGCTTTCCACAATAGTTGAACTACTTTACATTCCCATCAGTAGTGTAGGAGGGTTCCCCTTTTTCCACATCCTCGCCCACATTTGTTGTTGTTTGTCTTTTTGATGCTGGCCATCCTAACTGATGTGAGGTGATATTTCATTGTAGTTTTCATTTGCATTTCCCTGATGATTAGCAATGTGAAGCATCTTTTCATGTGTCAGTTGGCCATCTGAATTTCTTCTTTGGAAAACTGTTCAGCTCCTCTGACCATTTTTTAATTGGATTATTTGCTTTTTGTTTGTTGAGGTGTGCGAGCTCTTTATATATTTTGGATGTCAACCCTTTATTGGAACTGTCATTTATGAATATATTCTCCCATACTGTAGGATGCCTTTTTGTTCTATTGGTGGTATCCTTTGCTGTACAGAAGCTTTTCAGCTTGATATAGTCCCACTTGTTCATTTTTGCTTTTGTTTCCCTACCTGGGGAGATATGTTCATGAAGAAGTTGCTCATGTTTATGTCCAAGAGATGTTTGCCTACGTTTTTTTCTAAGAGTTTTAGGGTTTCATGACTTACATTCAGGTCTTTGATCCATTTAAAATTTACTTTTCTGTATGGGATTAGACAGTGATCCAGTTTCATTCACTTACATGTAGCTGTCCACTTTTGCCAACATCAGGTGTTAAAGAGGCTGTCATTTCCCCATTGTATCTCCATGGCTCCTTCATTGAATATTAACTGACCATATATGTTTGGGTTAATGTCTGGAGTCTCTATTCTGTTCCACTGGTCTGTGGCTCTGTTCTTGTGCCAGTACCAAATTGTCTTGATTACTGTGGCTTTATAGTAGAGCTTGAAGTCAGGGAGTGTAATTCTCCGTGCTTTATTCTTCCTTCTCAGGATTGCTTTGGCTATTTGGGGTCTTTGGTGGTTCCACTTGAATTTTAGAACTATTTGTTCCAGTTCATTGAAGAATGCTGTTGGTATTTTGATAGACATTGCACTGAATCTTTAGATTGCTTTAGGCAGGATGGCCATTTTGACAATATTAATTCTTCCTAGACAAGAGCAAGGGATAAGTTTCCATTTAGTAGTGTCCTCTTTAATTTCTGTTAGGAGTGTCTTGTAGTTCTCAGAGTATAGGTCTTTCACTTCCTTGGTTAGGTTTATTCCTAGGTATTTTATTCTTTTTGATGCAATTGCGAATGGAATTGTTTTCCTGATTTCTCTTTCTGCTAGTTCATCGTTAGTGTGTAGGAATGCAACAGATTTCTGTGCATGAATTTTGTATCCTGCAACTTTGCTGAATTCAGATATTAGATCTAGTAGTTTTGGAGTGGATTCTTTAGGGTTTTTTATGTACAATATCATGTCATCTACAAACAGGGATACCTAGAACCTACTTTTAAAATAATGTTTTCCTGAAGTACTGTAGTGGAATGTCGTGCTAATTTTCACTATAAAGAAACTAAATAAAAACTGTTCAGTATCACACAAAACCCAGTCTGCTTACACTTCCAATCAGAAATAAACAGACTGCAATTCCTATGAAGGTTACATTTACAACCAAAGCTGCATGCAGAACACTATTCTGTAATGTTTAAGACACAGAGGATCTGTACTGTTGTTTTTTAAAAACAACTATTATAATTAGTCCTCATAGTTACTCATCAATAACATTTAGCCAAAAGTTTTAAAACATCTATTAAAGAAAATTTTCCTGATTTCAGTGTGTGTTTGAAGATCAGCATGTTTTTCTGGAGGTAGAATCCCTTTTCAAAGAATGAGAGAACTTCTGCAGAAAAGAACAAAGATGTGCTGCACAGTGAGAACAGTGGTTTGGGGCTGAAAAACACACCAATGAGCAACTGAATTGTCAGCACTGGCTCTGAGAACCAAGTACTGCTCCATTACTTTACAAAACTCATAAAATCCTCAAGAAAACTCAGAATATTCCATAAGACATTCTATAACATTAAATACTTCGGAATGACTCAGCTGTTTGGCTAAGATTATGCTACAGGCAAATTCCCGTTTCTGAACATATCTGGTCTGGACAGTACAAATATGGGAGGTTTAACACCCAAACAAAGACTTTCCTTTTACTTAGTAATTTGTCATTTTAGCAGTTAAGTCTTCCCTTTCTCTCTCGCCACAAAAAAGAACAAAGCAGAGAAATCAAGACTTAAATTGCCAAAACTGTGTTTTAGATGGGAATTCATTCACTACTAAGAATAAATTCTGTTCTTTCCCTTTGAGCATACCTATTCCTGGGTCGTATAAATTTATGCTATCAATAAAGTACTGAAAAGGCCCATAAAACAAAACACTTCATTATTTACTCAAGGAACACCAAGGTTTTCTAGCAAAATGTAAACATTTTATAGTTCACAGTGGTTCTATAAACTTTTTTCCCCTTAAGAACAACTGACACTAGAACAATAAACTTAGCCGGTCACTGAAGGTATTCGTTGGTTCCTATTACTAAGCCAAAACAAAGATTACTAAACTTTTACAGGGACATCAACTGCACATTATGACAGCATGCTTAAATACTAAAGGAAATATGAAAATGTCTACTGTACTAACTAAAGTTCAAGCATTGATGGACAATATTTTATACCTAAAATAAGCTATTAAGGAATTACTGAGAAAAATTATGCAATCATAATGAATTCCTCTTATTAAAAAGCTTAATTGACAACTGACTTGAACTAATATCTAATCCAAGTCACCTAAGATGCCTACCTAGTTGTTTTATTGGTGGAAAAATAAAATACAAATGTTATGTATAACACAATTATGGTTGAAAGACAGCATAACCTGTAATCTCAAGTCCTCAGAATGATAAATCAGGAAATTCAAATTTGACACCCAATTTATACAGATGGGTCTCCCTACTTTACATGAGATAGTGAGAGTTAATTAGGTTTATCCACCCAGATCTTGTTTTGTAAAATGGGAAAATACTACAATGAACTCAACATATTAAACAACTATGCATAAACAGGGTACCCATCTAATCTTTAGATTATAACTGATACATCTGGCTCTGCCACTAGATACTCAAGATCAAATTGCTTTGCCATGGTAGTAAGCTATGTCTCAGACACGGCTCACCAGAAGTGACTCAGTTTAAGGGTAAAACATCAAACTGATAATATGTATCACATGCCTGAATTCTGATTTTAGCTCAGCTTTGTAATTAAATCTGCACCTTGTACCCATTACATACTTCAGCAAACGAAAACACCTTCAAACTAAACTCTGCAAACTGAACAAGGCTCCCGAAACTGACTTTTAAAGTCCACGGTATAAAAGTCACCCCTCTTTAAGAAACTACTTTAAGTTCTCCCCGACATTAAAAAACAAACAAACAAACAAAAAAAAACTCTTCAACTCATAAACTACCACAGAGCTTCACATTTCTGTTAGTAACACCTGCCTCATTACCTGGGTATTTGCCCAGCATCCAAGCATACACATACTTACCTCAGGAAGGCCTGAATCCACGGACACAGTGCTTGCCCAAAGAACACACAAATATTTGGTTATTTCATCTTGATTTTAAAAAGCCAGTAAGTTATTATAGAGTATAGTATTTTGAGTTTTATAAGAATTTCTGAGAATAATCTGTACTGACTCACAATAGAACCCTTGAGTGCCTGTGTTAAATTCTAAGTGCAAGGACTCCAAAAATCAAAAGGAATTAAGAATTGGCTTTATTTGGTAAGATTAAGTTGGTAAGTGATCTTCCTGATTCACATATTCTACACTAGGAGAAATATACACACTTCACTGTTGAAACTCAATGTCAAAGAGAAGATAAAAAATCATAATTCCTGAGAGATCAGAAGGAGCCTACGAATACTGCACATGCAATACTGCATATGTTAGAGTGATGCTCGTTTGAATGTCTTAATTATTAATTACAATTATTAGGACGATGAATCACTCAACTATGGATTAGGTATATAATCTTGTTCCACATTTTTTTTTACTATTAACTGATTCACAATTAGGAAAAAGGAAAATACTCCCCTTTTAATATCAAGACAATCAGAAATAATATAAAAAGTCTTCTGGTATGGCTGACTAGATAATAAATCTCTCTTCCTGGCTCTAATCTAAAACTTAACTTGATAATCACTTTGATTTCATATATCTACAAAATGACCTTCAGCCTTTTATATGGACTTCTCTGATGTTTTAATTCCTTTCCAGGAATTTCCAAAGGTGTTAAAAGTAGTACAGCATTGAGAGGAAAAAAGCCATGTTTGCCTATGATTATTTATATATTTGTTTCCTAGACTTATTTTACACATTCTAAGAAGTATTATCCTAACATATACTTTTAAAGAAAATTACTGAGAATAATAAGTATGAAACCATCATTATTATTAATATCTATAAATAAAACAGCCTTGGCTGTAAATCAATTAAAAGTCAACTTTAAAGAACACATAATTAATTTAAACAGGTAATCAAGCAACATGGGTGAATAAGATCAAGGCCATTTTCTAAAGCAGAATTTAAAAACGAGTATCTATCCAATCTTTAAATTCTTCGTATGGGAATTTTCAGCCCTTGTTAACACAAAGTGTGAATACTTCTCTTTTAAAAACAATTTGCTTTTCACAGCAATTTTCTAAGTGTGATTCTAGGGGAAAATACAGAGGCACTCATTTGTTCCCTTCTGTTCCCTCCCCAAGCCCTAGAACAGTGATGATGATAATTTTCCATGATTACTTTGTAAAATTTATTGTGAATAAGTAAAAATTCAGAATGAGACTATATGTTTTAACACAAGATTTACAGATTTCTCAAAAAAACCACAACTGACCATTTTCTTGGAATAAAGTTTTCAGTATTTCTTATGAAAGATTTTTCCAAATATCTAAGGTATCCACAAGATTAAAATCAAACATTCACCACTCAACCTTCAGTAAGACTGTCGTCAAAATCATGCACATTTTAACATTTCATCATCTCTCTATACAGAGTACCCACCTAGGATTTTTAAAAAGCCTTGCACTCACACTGTTGTTAGTGAATAGTTAAGAAGAGATATAATCCCTTATTGTAATTAAACTCTGTGTATAATCAGATAGCAAGCCAAAGATAAGGCCAGGATTAGAATTACCTTCTTAAATTCTTAACTTATCAAGAAGGTAAAGCTGATGAATATTATGACCTCTACAGCAGCACCAGACTTCTCACCTAGGAATTCAAGACCCCTCCAACTATCAGAAAGTATTAGGGGCTGGAGACAGCCACATTCAATGCATGATTTCTGCAACTAAAGGACATTCAAGTATGAATCAATATGAATAATTTAATTTTATACCAGTTTCTAACCAGTAATCATAGAGCCATGAAAAAAACGTGCAAAATCCAGTTTTCTCCTTAATTCAATGCAAATTAAATCCAATTACTTCTGACAGAACCTTTTTCATTTTAACTATTCCAAATTTTCATCTTCAATTTCCTTAGTCATATATCAGAAAAAATGCAAACTGCTTAGATAAGTCCACATACTCAACTATTAACTCAAAATCATTTGTAAGTATCTTCATTTGCCAAATGGGTGTGTTCTCTGTCAGAGATTAAATGTAAGCCTTACCTGGAAGATACGACAAGTATAAGGGTCTCACCTGCCTTTCCCTCTTTCTTACCCCATGCTTCCATCTTCCCAACTACACCAAACCAGGAGTGTTTTGCATATTATTCAGGAGGAAGCAACAGAGAAAACAAAGGTAGGAATACCTGAGACTGCCTTTCAGAAATAGTTTTGTCACATACACATCTGTGATCCTCTCATCCTACTGCACCTCTGAATGAAAACACACACTCACTCATATGTACCGACCCCACAAACACAACCCCTCTTCCCAACATTCCCCAAAACACAACAGACCCACACCCTCCTCATACCACACACATCACATACCCCCACCTCATACATAACCCCTTACCACACACGTAATGTGCAATCACCAGGAAATCATGATAAATCTTTAAAAAATATAGATGAATTATTCTCCATTCTGGAGCCATCAAGCTCTAAAGGAATGTTATTTTTTAATGTGCACAACCTTGCTTAAGGCTCTCAAAAAGGTTCCTGAAATGCTTTGCCCCTTAAACTGAAATTTGAATTGTGAGATAGAAGCCTGACCTCTATTCATCTTCTGCACCTACAGAAATTTGATTCATAAGTGATTTCAAAGGGGGATTTTTAAAAAGCAGCTTATTTATCTCAGTCCATCTAATCTAACTGTTCAGGAATGCTTTTGTAAAATATTGTTATTACTTCCTTGTACCTAAGCTTTAAGCAATCCGTAAAGCAGACACTGGACTCAGAACACAGGCTGGTTGTTTACTGAAAAATAAATTTGTTTTCTAACCTAGGTTGAAGTCTTGGCCCTTACTCCAGGGCAAATCTGTCTTCCACTATTAGATTTGTGAAGAGACTAAAATGATCTTTCCCCCAAGAAACCACAAACTAGCCTCTTCAGAACATTGGTTTTCAAACTGTGCTCACAGGAATGCTGAGGTTCCTTAGAGGTGCTTCAGTATTTGAGCAGACCAAATAAGGGAATGCATTTTTAAGGTCTCAATGAAAGCAATTTTTTTTTATTAAAGTATTATTGATACACAATCTTATGTTGGTTTCAAATATACAACACAGTGGTTCAACAATTACCCATATTAGATCCTCACTCCCACTAGTGCAGTCACTATCAATGCAGTAAGATGTTACAGAGGCATTAACTGTATTCTGTGCTGTACTACCATCCCCATGACCAATCTATATTGTAACTGCAAATTATTGTTCACCTTAATCCCCTTCCCGCTCCCCTCTCCCAACTCTCCCTACTGGTAACCACTAGTCCCTTCTCAGTGTCTGTGAGTCCGTTGGTGTTTTGTTCCTTCAGTTTTGCTTTGTCGTTATACTCCACAGATGAGTGAAATCATTTGGTACTTGTCATTCTCCACCTGGCTTATTTCACTGAGCATAATATCCTCTACCTCTACCTATCTGTCTTGTTGCAAATGGCAGGATTTATTTTATTTTGATGGCTGAACTAATATTCTATTGTGTATATGTACCACCTCTTCTTCATCCACTCATCTATGATGGACACTGAGAGGTCACTTCTGTATCTTGGCTATTGCAAATAGTGCTGCAATAAACATAGGGGTGCATATGTCTTTTTGAACCAGGGATTTTTTTTTTCTTTGGGTAAATTCCTAGGAGTGGAATTCCTGGGTCAAATGGTATTTCTATTTTTAGTTTTTTCAGGATTCTCCATATTGCTTTCCACAAAGGTTGCACCAATTACATCCCCACCAACAGTGCAGGAGGGTTCCCCTTTCTCCACATCCTCACCAGCATTTGTTGTTCCTTGTTTTTTGGATGTTGGCCATCCTAACTGGTGTGAGGTGGTATCTCATTGTGGTTTTGACTTGCATTTCCCTGATGATTAGTGATGTGGAGCATCTTTTCTTGTGTCTGTTGGCCATCTGTATTTCTTCTTAGAAATTTCTGTTCAGGTCCTCTGCCCTTTCTTTAATCAGGTTATTTGTTTTTTGGGTGTTGAGGCATATGAGTTCTTTATGTATTTTCGGTGTTAACCCTTTATCAGATGAGTCATTTACAAATATATTCTCCCATATTGTAGGATACCTTTTTGTTCTGCTGATGGTGTCCTTTGCTGTACAGAAGCTTTTTAGTTTGATGTAGTCCCACTTGTTCATTTTTTATTTCGTTTCCCTTGCCCAAGGAGATGTGTCCAGGAATAAGTTGCTCATGTTTATATTGAAGAGATTTTTGCCTATGTTTTCTTCTAAGAGTTTTATGGTTTCATGACTTACATTCAGGTCTGTGATCCATTTCAAGTTTACTTTTGAGATGATAATACAGTTTCATTCTCTTACACGCAGCTGTCCAGTTTTGCCAACACCAGTTGTTGAAGAGGTCATTTTATGTTCCTGGCTCCTTTATCATATATTAATTGACCATATATGCATGGGTTTATACCTGGGCTCTCTATTCTGATCCATTCATCTAAGGGTCTGTTCTTTTGCCAATACCAAACTGTTGTGATTACTGTAGCTTTGTAGTAGAGCTTGAAGTCAGGGAGCAAGCATAATCCCCTCAGCTTTTTCTTCTTTCTCATGATTGCTTTGTCTATTTGGGGTCTTTCGTGATTCCATATGTATTTTAGAACTATTTGTTCTAGTTCGATGAAGAATACTGTTGGTATTTTGATAGGGATTGCATTGAATCTGTAGATTGCTTAAGGCATGCTGGTCATTTTGACAGTATTAATTCTTCTTATCCATGAGTAAAGGACAGATTTCCAACAAATGGGTTTTTTTAACCTATGTTAAAAACTGAGTTCCTGTCCAATCTGTATTTTTGTTTGAAAATATCAGTTATACTTATTTTTTTAATCCAAGTGAAAAACTATGCCCTACACCTTGACTTTAGTAACTAAAAAAAAAAAAAAAAAAAGTAGAAATCACACTCCAGAGTTTTCAGGTTGCTATAAGCATAAGATAATTTTCACTGAAATAAAACAAGCAGGTGCAGGATGGGCTGGGGAGAGGCAGTCTTATTCATCCTAATGAGGAAACCCTCCCAGCAGGACCCTTTCCTGCTGGAATTACAGACCATAACAGGGTGAGGGCAGAAACCAAGACACTAAAACCAGACAAATTTTAGGAGCTGAAGTCTCTCACCTGAAAACTCTAGATAGTTTCATTCATTTAAAAAAATGAATATATTTCTAAAATTCAAATAATATTAAGTCAGTGATTTAAAATAATTACATAGCAATAATATAAAAATATTCTTGTCAGCATCCCACAGTTAAATAAAAGACAGGGGAGATCCTCTTTCTGTTCCTTCATTTAGTGGGTGTGAGTCATGGCTTCCCTAGGATTTTATTGATGAAGCAAAATACATATTTGTTCAATAAACAAAGGGCTTTCCCAGAGAACTCATCTCCCTCTTAAGCGATATTTGTGATGACTGGAAGTTTTGTAGCTGTGAAGAATATTTTAGAAACTTAAAAACTTTAATGTTTAAAGATCATCTAAATTAATGCTACAAGATATACTAATATCTGGTGGCCTTTTTCTTATACTGTTCTAATTATAAACTCTTGCATCAAATCTTTTTAGAAACCTATGGGCCCAAGTATTTGCAGATAAAATGGTATGATGCTTTTATTTACAATAGCCAAGATACGGAAGCAATCTATGTGTCCATCAATAGGTGAATGGATAAAGAAGATGTGGTAAAGAAGAAGCTGAAATTTGAGAATCACTAATGTAAACTTAATCTATAGTGTTACAAAACATGACCAGATTTTGAGCTTCTAGAAGAAACAACTTTTGCTATCCTTCACAAGGTAAAGGATGATTTTTTTGCATGATTATTTGATAATAAACTACCACTGAAATTAACTTTTGTCCACATGATAAAATGCATTCTTCTCACAGTGAAGGGGAATATGTCTCTAGCTCTTATGTCCTTTTCTTCCCAGTTATTTGGTTTTGTATGTTATGATGTTTTATAAATTCTTTTAATCTTTTGGTTTAATACTGTATTTTGATCCTAAAACACGTATAATGTTTGTGTATAGTTGACATAATCTGACAACTTTCCAAAGGAATTTTTAAAAACCTTTTGTTATGAAAAGTTTCACACGTATGTCTCATTCAGCTTCAACAACTGACCACATTTTGCTGACCTTGTTTCAGTACAAACGCACACCACACTCACACATACACACATACATTTTTGTTTGTTTTCTGTAGTATCTCAAAGCAGTCCCAAGCATCATACCATTTTTAAATTAAAGTATCATTGATATACAATCTTGTGAAGGTTTCACATGAAAAACATTGTGGTTTCAACATTCACCCATATTATCAGGTGCCCCCCAACACACACCCCTTTGCAGTCACTGTCCATCAGCATAGTAATGTGCTACACAGTCACATTTGTCTTCTCTGTGCTATACTGCCTTCCCCGTGACCCCCCCTACATTATGTGTGCTAATCAAAATATCCCTTAATCCCCTTCTCCCTCCCCACCAACCCTTCACACCTCTTTTCCCTTTGGTAATCGCTAGTCCTTTCTTGGAGTCTGTGACTCTGCTGCTGTTTTGTTCCTGCAGTTTTGCTTTGTCCTTATACTCCACAAATGAGGGAAATCATTTGGTACTTGTCTTTCTCCGCCTGGCTTATTTCACTGAGCATAATACCCTCTAGCTCCATCCATGTTGCAAATGGTAGGATTTGTTTTCTTCTTATGGCTGAATAATATTCCATTCTATATACCAACTACATCAAAACCAACTACAGGGGTTGTTAATACATTGCCAGGCCTACCCCCAGACCACACTGAGAACTATGGGCTTATTCCATGATCAATTCCTCCAACTTACCAGATTTTAAAAGCAGCCATAATTTTCAAAAACTCAATATACATTCTATGAGAAGCATTTTCTTAAACAGAATTTTCAGGCAGAGCAAGAGTTTTAGAAAGAAAATTACCACTCTGGTTAGAGAACTGCATTTTGTGAACTAACAAATTAAACAGGCACCAAAGAATTTGTAAAGCTCATTCCCATTCACATAGTTATAAATTTTTATAATGTTGTAACTTACAAAAAGATACTAACATCTGAGATTGGATTTTCACCTTACTTGAACACAGACTTGAAACAATGGCTCCTTCAGGGAATTCACCTCAGTAGCTGATGAACTAAGTGCCAAGTCCTCTAGCTGGTCTATCTGAATCTGGGGGAGAGCTGACTCCAATCAGGCTTTAGTCCATCAGCAGCTGTGGCATGGTCCAGTGATCAACAAAATGTTGCCGCAGTGACCATAACTGACCTGCCTCAGTGCTTTCATCCTTCGTAGGATGAGTCAACAGTGTCAGGACTAAACCAACTTCTGCCAGGCACGTCAAGGTCTTGTGAGTTAGACTGGGACCACTGGCACTGGGGCCAGGTCAAAAAGTGATGTAGAGCCCGCAATGGACAACGACAGCCTGGGTTATAGTCCATCAGCTTCCTTTTGTGTATGACTTATAACAAAGCCCAGTGTGGGAGGTGGGGGAGGAGCAGAATCCTAGAGAACCTCCAGCCGAGGTTCAAGCCAGTACATTAATCCCTACTAAATGCTTCCTTCAAACTGGGCCTCTGAACAACAGCTAGAGTCATGACAATTTGGGTGTCAACAAATTCAAAGCCTATTGCTTCTCTACCAGAATGAGCAAGGTTTAAATTAATCAATATAGGAAACACGGTATGCAGATCACTGGAATTAACATTTAAAAAATCTGGTTTATTAAAAAAAAATACAAAAATAGGCTATATCATTTCCCATGGGGGTTTTGATGCTGATGTGAATTTGTAGACTTTCCCTTGGTTTAAACTCAAAGAAATAAACAATGACAACAAATATTGCAAACATTTTGGGGTATGGTTGGACTAAAAGTTCTTAAGTTCCTTTCTAACTTTACCATTGCAAGTTTAAGAAGGCACTTTACTGACACAGACACTCTCCAGCAGAAAAGACTCTGGAATGTCTGTGTCAATATGCAACTAAGACTGCATTGGCTTTAATTCTAACACCTGTGATCGTGGACAAATGGCTATGATTTGGGTTCCTCTTGTGTAAATTAGAGAATAAAATAGTACCTACCTCACAGGAACAGTATGAGAATTAAATGAGCATGCAAACTGCTTAAGAAAAAAAAATCAGGATGCTAATGATGACAGGCAAATCTGGTTTCAAACACCAACACAAAGAGTCGAACTGAAACCTGCAGAAAATTACATGTAATTTGTCTGTTATATGAGCCTCAAAGAAGTTTGTAAAATAACAAATTAACTTGAATGTTACTTAATGTTTTATGACGAGTCTGACAATATATTTTACAATTTCCTGATTTTGCCCATCTCTGAGGCACCACCACATTACAGGAGGAAAGATTAACAAGCAAACAGACAAAACAAAGAAAGAGAAGCAGCAGCTTCAAATTTTCTGTTGAAAAACAGATCTGTAAGACAGGTTTGTGGGTGCTTGAGTTTTTTCACTCTAGGGATAAGGCAGAGAGTTAAGGTTACATGCTGTCACTTGTAAACATGGGTATGTACGTAAGCAGAGTCGCTGAAAATGCCTGCAAATACGAGCCAACTGGCTTACAGCACTAGTAATAATAATAAATACTTGCTGAGCATATACTGTGTCGTACAGGCTATATTATTTCTTTTAATCCTTACATGAACCTTAGAAGGTAGGTACCATTCTAATTTTACAGATAAAGAAACCACTTTACAGATAAAGAAACCCAGAAGATGAGTTTCCGAAAGATAATACAAAAGATTACTGCAAGAGTTTCACAAATAGGCCTTAAGAGATTCAGGAAGGCAGTGGACTGCTTTGCTGGACCTGTGGAAGCCTTTGACCTGCACACACACCAGTACCTCACAGGTAACCAATCATTTATGGCCTAGTAAGGCCACCTCTCTACAGGTGCAAGGAGCAGGTGTGCGATACCTGGTCACACTATGGAGGTGCAGGTCACATAAAGCACAAACTGGAAGGATAAGAAATGGTATCCAGATGTTAGGTCCAGATGATGGGAAATATCAAAAGGACTTTTTACAACCATTAAGATATATTCTAGCATTTTATTATTTAATGTTTGGGTGTATCAGTGGCTTGATAAATACCAAATGGAGCTTTCTTAAAGCTGGCAGGACTCACCCTGAACAGGCAAAATATCTGGGGGACCAAACCGAGCATGCTGAAGACCTAGGTACATTTAAGAAGATGCACCAACAGATCCCTAGCCTGATGCCTCCTCACAGGCTTTTGCTAAGAATGTCACTGCTGGTTTACAGCAGTAACCAACACTTCTGTACAACAAGCATTATCATGTGCTTATTTTCACCAATCTTCATGCCCACTTTTCTGCAGAACCATTCTTTGCAGAACACCAAGGTGTTCCCCTTTTCTAAATCAAGATACCATCACTTTGCATCATTCAAGGAAAATCAGCAAAAATATATCCTACTTGCAGTTTAGTAACAGGCAAAGAATAGTCAATATTAGATTTATATAAAAAGAGGTCAATTTTTTTTGATCACTGAAGTTACAAAAAATTTAGAAATCTTTATCAAAGACAGTTTTAGAAAAATTCATTATTACTTTACTTGCCATGATCTTCAACTTTTATAATCAGTGTGAAATGGGACTGGATTCAAACAATAGTTTTGATCTACAAGATGAATGGGACAATCAGTTTTAAGATAGAAAAAAGTGCTTAAGTGTTAAATATGTTTTTTGAAAAGCCAAGTAACAACGATGCCTTCAAAAGTAATGAGGTTTTGAAAATCAAAAGTTATTGGCTACTGTCCTTTTTGACTTTACCATTGGAGCCACAAAGTGGTAGTCTGGCTAAGTCATTTCTACATTAAGTATTAGGAGCCTGAGTTCCTATTTTAGCTCTGTTACTAAGATTTGAGGCAAATTACACAGTCTTGCTGAACCTAATGTTCATATTTTATTTTAAGATAGTATTTGTCCTGCTTTCTTATGAAGTTATAATACATATCAAATTGCTAAATGAGTATTTATACTACAAACAGCCTTGTTAATTGGAAAAGAATGTTCTCTGTGTTTCATATTTGGTTTACATTATCCATGATACAACCTCAATTTACTGTTTTAGTTCAGTATGATACTGTACAAATACTTTCTATCTTACACAAAGTGCATTTTATTATAATCTCCCATACTCAAACAGTCATTACAACATTTGTTATTAACTTAGAAGGGTATACATTCAACCTTAAATTAAAAAGTCAGTTATAATTTCCATTTGTTAATATAAATAAAGACGAATATTTTACCATGGTTAATTCTTTTCAATAACTTTCTGGGTTAAAATGCAGAAAATACAACAAATCTCAGTATAAAATTCAGTGGAGAAGAGAATATTTCCATTAAATTGATGAGAGTTCCATTAATATCAATTTGAGGAATAATATTACCAACACCAGAAATCTCGAATTGAAGGACTTACTTCTTGATGTTCAATGTAGGGCAAATGTGCTTGAAGTAATAATTTATGTTTCCAATGCCTTCAAAAGCAATTTTTGATGTAAGAATCAGGTACCCAGGAAAATAGATGAAATGCACTGAAATGACTTAGCTTTATGATGCAATAAAACTTGCTATTTTCAACTTCACAAAAGTAAGTTCCTTAGAACAGTTGGGAAGATTCTGATATAACATCAAAATACACGTCTTCCTAAAATTAGAGATGTGTTAAATAAAATGGGATGGCTTGTCTGTGCAAAGATGTTCCTGAGGACAACTGTTACGAGCTGGTTGATCACCTACCAGGAATGACAGAACCAGGGAGTTTTACATTCAAGATTAGGTGGGATACCTTTCTAAAGTGGCTGCTTACAATTAGAGATTCAAATACTTCTGATTAATGTCAGAAGTAAATATGTACTATCCTCTCCTCCACTGCAGCATCTCACCATTCAGAGGCAAATTTTGTTAGACTTACTGAACCCTCTCAGCAGTGTTCTATGCAGCTGCCATCCTTGTCAGTACAGTGGTGAGTACACTGGCCTCTATACATAAATTCATTTATATATATAAAATTTCCCTTAACGCCATTTATTATGCTTGCTTTCTTCAAATTCCCTTTTTCACCTCACCCTATTTTTAATTTATGATGGCATAATTTAGTGTAACAGGTGCTCTGTAAAAACAAATGTTCTCTGCCCCTTATTTCTAATAAGTTGATCAGTTCATAAAGGATAATTTTCACCTTTAAGAAGTCACATCTTGCAATGAAGCTATAGACCAATCAAGTAAAACTAAAATGCTTATGACTAGTTTAGTGTAAAACAGTGAAGAACATTTTAATTGATAAAAATAATGCTCCAATGTCTTCACCTATAGGAAGTTACACAATACACTATGGAATTCTTAGAATTCCTACTAATCACTAGAGGTGCTGAATCAAGGAGTGTGCACATAAAGTTTTGAATGCTCTTGAAAATTTCTGTACCACTGAGAGTAGAGGAAAATAAGCTTTTCACATTCCAACTCTGGCAAGTCTGTTTAGTCTCTGATAATCAGCTGGTTAAAAATTTATCTGTTTTAATTTGCATTTCCTAATTACCAATGAGACTGAGCATTATCTTTATAGGTTTACTGGCTATGTCTATTTTTATCGTGATTACCATTTGTTCTTTATTTCTCTCTTTAAATCTTTTAGAGGCTTATAATGAAATATGGTAAGATTGTATAAAAATGGGATGAAATTGTATAACTAAATTTATTTCAAAATGACAGCGAGGAAAAGGAAAATGGAGGGTGGATGTTTACAGATAAAACAATAATAGATAATAAAGCTGGCAATAAGTTTATGTCTGAGGCTGGGTGACAGCTTCCTGGGGATTTACCACACTGTTTTCCACTTGGTTTAAATTTTTTTCATAAATATTTTTAAAAGTGCTCCACTCATTTTTCTCTTAGATGTTGACATTTAGCACTTCTAATGGAATTGTATGAACACTTTTTATATGTAAAATTTTATATATAAAATAGGAATAGGGATATCTGTTACAGACAGTATAATGACCCAGCTTCTTTCTCTAATGTACAAACCGACCTTTATCCTGCATTAACTATATATGTATATATATGTATATATATATACATACAAGTTTATTTCTAGACTTCCATTTTGTCCCACTGATTTATCTTTGCAGTGCTACACAGTTTTACCTTCTATACCTTCATGTTTTTCTTAATGTTTCTTCTCAATACTCTTACTTAATGATTTCCAGATGACTTTTAGAGTAATTGCGTTCCTTTTCCTAAGCATCTCCTATACTTACAACAATCCCTCCCTACAGAGCTGCCTCCCTAACACAGGGTATGTAGCTTGATTTTCTCTTTTGCATCAGCATGCTTTCCTGTTTCTACCTACGGTCTCATCTGTTGCATTCATACTGAATTCTCTTGACATACTGCTAGCACACAAATGCTAAGTAATTCTTTTCTCAGTGTAAAAAATATTTATTTAGCTACAGTGAAAGGTCAAACTGCCAAAACAGACTGGTAGAACATTTGAACACTACCATTTATATAAGACTTATTTTCATGAATAAGCACCTGACTAGAAACTTAATAAAGGAGCATGAGGCAGAGGGTTTTAAATATAATACACTAATTTTAGTCATAAGCATTTTAGTTTTACTTTATTGGTCTATAGCTTCATTGCAAGAGGTGACTTCTTAAAGGTGAAAATTATCCGTTATGAACTGATCAACTTATTAGAAATAAGGGGCAGAGAACATCTGTTTTTACAGAGCACCTGTTAAACTAATCCATGTTAAGTCGGCCTCAAAGCACTTGGATGCTGCTACAGGATGTACAGGATCACACAGACTAACAAGTGATAGGGCCTTACACATGCCAGGTCAGAGGGAAGAATGGAGAGGAGGAGAATATATATCCTTCTAGAATCAAAACATCAAAAACCTGCACAGTTGCTTAGGTTCTTCCTGAAAAATTCAATCTCTCCCACCTGGGTTAACCCCCTATCGTAAAATAAAACTTACCCAAACAAAAAACCAACTGCTCCATTCCATTCACATTTTAGTTTGTGAATTAATGAAATTTAGGAGTCACCTGAAACCACCAAGGATTTATGATTTTCTCCTGAATCCAAAGTTGCACGAAATGAGGACTAAAATACACTCACAAAATGTGAACAGAAACACACATTTCTAACACATAGTCGCTGGTATTGTGAGCAGGTCCCGGAGATGTAAATCCTGCATATACCATTTCAGAAGTGGCTGGCAGCACTAGAAGCCACAGGTCCTTGCAGAAAGATCTCTGTCACCTTCTTTCCAGGGCCCTTTGATACGTGGTAAACAATTCTCCTGTTTTCAAAGGGGTTAGCAGAGACCTTTGAAAGGCAGCAGCCAGGAATGTTGTAGTTGTCTCCAGCTGGTCCAAGCAGCCAAGGCCATCAGCTGTGCAGGGTCACTGCTGAATATGCCAAGGAGTGGCAGGAAAGTGGATGGGCAGGGGAGCCGCAGCCTGAACAAGCATTCTTTACATTTCTTCCCAAGTGGTTTTTCTTCTAGGTTCAGAGACATTTCAAACTCTAAACACTTGACCACAAAGTTTATGGAGAATTTTGAATAAATCATTCCTGTTCTCAGATATCAAAAATGTTATTGGTGAAATGTTGAGATGCTACAGCCTTCCTGCTATTTGGTAACACTGAAATGTGAAGCTGAGCAGTGTGGAGCCCAGCCTTTGCGTTTTCACAGGGGTAAAGCATGGCTGACATGAACATCAAGGGCAGTCCTGAAGGGTTCAAGGAGAGATGTTACAAAGAGGCTTAAAATGAAAATCAGAGCCATTTTTCATTAGGGCCAGGCTCTGGGCTTTGTACCTTCTTAATTCAATTTTTCTCTGATCAACCTATTTACAGATACTTTGTAGCCATGGAAAGTTAGGTTTAGGGAAGTTAAGTCCTTTTCCTGTGGTCATAACTCAAGCAATTCAAAGAGATGTGACTCAAATCCAAGGTCTGAATGATTCTATCTATAGTCTGGATTATTTTATTGGGGTTGAGAGAAAGGAAAGGACTGGATGGAAGGAGTGGTTGCAGATGAGGGATAAGACATCAAGTAGAGACATCAGAGCTCAGAAGTTCCTGCAGGCTAGAGGGAGCGGGAGCAGCCAGGAACCCAAGGCCTAACACATTAGTCTCACTGCTCATCATGCAGCCACTGCACTGTCTTGCTTCCTCAAGGAGCTAACTGCCTAGTCCAAGAGGAAACTGGCCGAACTCCACCATTATCCCATTTTGCTAGAGGCAGGAGTAATAAGTGGTTAGGAGTACAGACAACTGAAGACAAAGGCTGAACCTGGTTTGTGAGCTCCCTCCAACTGACACAGGGACAACAGAAGCTACCTCTGTGGGCTAGTAGGCTGCGAGGAGTACATGACAAACACTTCCAACAGTGCCTGGCTCTTAGAAAGGGCTATGTACCTGTAGTAGTTGTTATTTTTAGGAAGCACCTATTTTTATATATGACAGAAGTAGAAGTGTTTATTCCAGAACTAAAAAATTACAACAATATGACATGGCCGATGGCCAAGTTTCTAATGCAAGTTCTTTTGGTTGGGATTGAAAAAAAAAAAACAAAAAAACAGCGAACCTATAACTATAAGATGCTGTTTCCCCCATCTTAACAATTTAAAATACAGAGAAGATGAATTATTATATATTCTAAGCACTCTTTTAAATATTTAGAATACAGAACGTTTTCCTTAAATACCTCTCAATTAAAACATACATTCTCTAAGACTAAGGAAATTCAGTATGGAAGACACATTAGTTTTTTATAAGTGATTCATCAATGTGAACTATCACTGACAAATTATGTACCCATCACTGGTGGCATGTTTGTAAAAGTTCACGTATTTCCTCAGACAATCTAGCATGCTTCCACCTCACAGCCTTTGCCATTTACTGTTCCTTCCAGCTTAAATACTTAATGGTAGAGAAATTTTTCCTCTACCCTCTTAGATTCAGTGCCTGGGGTGGTGGAAATTAAACTGACAAAAGCCAGATCAAGGGAAGACAAGGTATACAAATTTTATACGATGTTACTATGGGGTGGGGGTGGGGAGAAAAAGGAGAGCAGCATAGAAAAGAAGCAAAAGCCCTAAGGAAGCAGTTATTTAGGCCTGAGAGCTTATATTCCATTTTAACAAAGAACAATGAATTGTGGAGAAATCATTAGACAGAGGAAAAGGGCTTTGGGTTTCTGGAAGTAACATTTATTCGCAATATATTTGCAGCATTGTATTTATTTAAAATAAGCCAAGAATAAAAAACCACATAGTCCTTGCTCAAAAACCTATCAATATGAAACAGTAAAAAAAGTGGTTAACTGACTGTGTAAACAACAGTTAATAATAAAAATTATATGGGTGGGGCTGAACGGGCTCTACAACCCTACAAAGGGTTCTATGGAAGCATATCTCATCACACATTGTTAAATTTGAAGACAAATCTGACTTCTTTTTTTTTGTGGCTAAAGATTCTTACCTTTGGGAAGTTCATAGAATAAATGTATCTGCATTAATTTTTTAACACATAAAATCAGGAGATACTTTAACAGCAAGGAAACAGGAAGGGGGCTGCTTTATTCCCATATGTGTAATCATATAGCCCAGTTAAAACTTCCATTGAATGGCTCTAGTAAAACTGAAATCACATTTTCACTGGATGCCTACATTCCAGATCTGGCTCTGCATGCCTGTTAAGTCTAACAACTTCTTACAAACTTCTTCCTACACAAGTGATCATAGAACGTTAAATAAGGGGATCGCTTGTTTGAATTACTAGGTCAGGTTTACCTTATTTATCTTTGTTAATCTCTATGGTTCATCTAATTTTTTAAAGTACTACATTAGAGCTAAAGGATCACTGGGTCAAACAGTACTTGAGAGCAGCAATTTACATCACTCAACAAATAAACTACTAATAGGTTTTTGGCACACAGTCCTTCCCTACATCACTATTCCAGCCTAACTTTAGGTTGGAAATGCCAAATAAAAAAGCATATGTCCAGTTATATAGCTACTATTGCCCTACACAGATTCATACAACCATTAAACATTGTATTTACGAAGAGCTCATAATGGCATGAGACTTAATGTTAAGGCATAAAATACAGGATATAAAATGCAATGTATAGCGTCATCTCAAAACTGCTTTAAAAAATGACATAAAACAGGTATTTGTGGGTAGTAGGATGTGCAAGTTTTTACTCTGTCTCTAAGTTACCTACATTGTGTTGGTAATACTTTTCTAATTCAAAAATTCTAACTTAAAAATACAGAAACTTCAAAAATGTTAATTTATATATATGAATACGTATACATATATATAGTGGATTTTTTATGTTTAAAGACTGTCTTTTTAAAGTTTAACAGAGACCTGCAAAAGGAAACACAGACATCCTTGTTCTTTTAACTTATTCTGTCAAGCCATGACTCCTCTAAGTATGGTCCTCTACATCAACATCAGCAAAATGCAGTTATTTTCATCACAGAGATGAAAAACACACAATGCATGTTTAGCTTATTTGGAGATCAATAATGCCTTTGTGAGTAATACCTAATGGTAGATAAGAAGTCCTAGGGTTCAAATAGAAAAACTGTTAAGTCTAACTCTAAATCTAAAATCATTAAACCTATGTCACATGCATAAACTTAAACTTTCTTCAAAGCACTCTCACACTACCTTCAACAGCCAGGCTGATACATTATTTTAAGAATGAGATGAAAAGTAACTTCCAACTCCAAAGGGTCAGCCATGATACATACATTTTCATATGGAAAAACAAATACTTTACAGCAATGACCCTTGGAGCACATCACTCTCCTGCCTCTGCCAACCCACCATGTGTGCAGAAAGCTTCCCGCATTTGCTTACATTTTGAAAATAACATGCCAGGAGTTACTGGACCTAATCTGCCAATAACATCATACGTTAAGTATAATTAGCTAAGAACTATGGACCCAAATAGGCAGCCTTCCAAGAAATGGAAGAAAAAAAAAGAAAAAAGAAAAGTATAGCCCCACTGTTTCCATGAACAGACCTCATGCACACCAGGACACTTACACAGTAATGCGTTCTTGATCTTTCCTTTGAATGGGCAGCTAACATTTCAACCAGCGTTCAGAGTTACGTACATACTCTTGGTTCCAAAGGGTTCCCCCAAACTCCTACTCCAACAGTGCACACACCAAAAAAAGATAAGTTGATTACTAGACCCAACATCTTCTCTTATTATTTCACAGATGGATTCTAGATATACCTGGTAATTATATTTACCCTGCCTCCAAACAGAGTTTTGTCTAGATCAGGCCCCTCATCTGCCAGAAGAATCTATTGATGGGTTTGGGTTCATGTTTCATGTGTTTCAATTTTGAGATGAATGAACAAACAAGCAATGAGATTATATGTCAGATTTTAGAAAAAAGGATAAATAATTTAACAATGGTAACAATACCATTAGAATGATAGTTTAACCAATGTTGTTTTTTCTCCAGGAAAAAAATCTTATGTTATAATTTTTTCTATTTATTAGCTATTTGCAAAAATCAGTAAATCTAAAAACAGACATGAGAAATACTCTCAACAAATCAAGTGTTTCCCAACTGTGTCCTTACAACATGACCCAGAAAGTTCACAATGATACAAATTTAACCCTTGAGTCCAGCTCACAAAAGTGAAGTGAAATATTCAAATGGCAAATCAGACAAGGAATGGAATTGCCTGGAAATGAGGTGGGTCAGCTTCCTACTTTGTTTATTTAAGCATGTTCTCCCTGCCACCAAGTGTTCATTATTTTTGTTCAAGGTATCTTGAATGGCCATGCTGATAAGTTACGCAGTCCCCAGTTCCTGGGACTTGCACTGTCGTAAGGACCTCCCCATCCAGCAATCTTTGCTTCTACCATTTCAGCCAACTAGTCACATGGCTACCCTCTGAGGATTCCCTCCTGTCACACTTCACACAGGCCTGGTAAGCTAGTGATTCCAAAAATCGCAAATTTGCTGCAGCACTCTTTGAAGTGGAGCTCTTCACAGTCCCTCAAACTAACGGGTAATATGTAAGCTGCCTTCTCATTCTAAAATTCTATCAGTTAACCAAGAACCTCCCCCCAACAAAACAACTACAGGATTTTAAAATTTAGTTTACTTTCATTGGATTTAAACTTTCTGCATTCTATGGTGTAAGAGGATTGAACAGTGGACACTGAACATTAAAAACAAGCGTGAGAAAACAACTGCCAAGATACAGCACTAATCATAATGACCTCAATTAGATTTTCAATGCCTGTCAAGGTAATAGCATACAGTGAGTGCACTGGCGTCAAGCCCTTGAACTGAAAAGTACATTCCTTTAGAGAATAGCTTACAGTATTGAACTTTTTTCTTAAAGGCCCAATTCTGATCTTGGCTCAAGCTAAAGTAAACAATGTAAAATGGCAAAAAGCAACAAATAGAAAAAAGACAACAATAAAATTTTTATTTTGATGGCCACACAACTTAACTCTAACACACAACATTTTCTTTCTAAACTCCACTATCTTATTCAAACAAAATCACCTCTAGGCATCCTCAACTGGAAGTGTCCCAATCAACAGAAGATTGGTGAACTATATCAAGAATGAGGTTTTTTGCTGGACCAACTGAATTTCTGACATGAACAGCTGCAAATGACTGAACATTATTGTTATCAACATCATTTATGAAACTTAATAAAATGTTCCAGAACAGGCTGAAAAATAAATCTTATTTAGAAGGCTTTCATTTTCTCTCTATACTTGTGGTTGGATGGCATTCACACTTTTTTAAACCTAAGTTAATACAACTGTCAAAAATCAAACTCATAAATCTTTATCACCATAATGTAAAATTTCTAGAGTACTTATTTAAAACATTTATCAAAAAGTCAGTAAATAGTAGATACAAGGCATCGTGGTGAATGACAAAACACATAAGAAACAGTTCGTGATCAAAATCAATATTAACTTCGTTCCCCTACCATTTTTGTTTTTAATATTTAACCACTCCAAAGCAGATCCTCTGCCTCCAGTTTCTCTTTTACATCACTGTGAATACATAGTTCTCTCCTCCAGATATGTAATTTTACATTTGGGTGGTGACCATGTCAGAGACCTTTCCTGATTATAAAATATCACACCCACAACTGACTTCTGCATATCCTTCCCCCAATCAACTTTTCCCAAGTCCCAATGAACTTCCTGTTTATTCTGTCTACTTCTCACTATACTGTAAGCTCCCTTGAAGGCAGAGATCTCAGAAGTATTTGTTAAATGAAGATGTGAGTTTTCCTTTTCCAGGGGTGTCCATAAAAATTTAGGTTTCTCCGTGTATGAAAATAAGCTAGTAACTTTCCTATAGAAATTTAATTTTAATTTTTAATTCTACTTAATTTAATATGTAAGTAATCTGAATAAATTATTCATACAAAGCTTAGTCTGCATATTTACAAGTGTCTATGGGAAATCTTTTAAATTAAGGACTTATATTTTCAAACCAGTATACTGCAATGACAAAACTCTTTGTTTTAAACAAACCAGTTCCCCAATATATGGGGAGCATTTGCTCTTAAATATCACTTTCATATGATAGGTTTTAATGTTAATTCAGAAGACTTAAGATTTAAAAAAAAATTGCATTAAGTTTCAAAGGTTCAACCTTCAAAGTACTAAGAATTTTTCTTTATTGAAAGATAAAAAAACCAACTATTGTTAAGAAATAGCACATATCTATCTTTATCATGTGTGCCTATTAATTCTATTACAAAATAACTGAGAACTATTTATAAAAACAATAATCCTGCTTTTAAAAATCTATCCAACAGTAAGAGCAGACTGAAAAGAGTCCTTTTTTTGGACTAACCAAGCCTTCCTAGACAATACTATTTTCTTTGATTAAAAATAAAAATTATATTACCTCATTAATTTTATTGTAATGAAGCACATGCAGACATGGAAAAAATTAAATGAGATTGTGGTATCTGGGGGTAAGCAGTCAGGTCTAAAGTACACAAATGTAACTCAAGGATAGGATTAAACCTCATTTTTTTTACTGTAAAATGTCTCCATGGGGTCGAAATATATTAATGTCATTAAAGCTCTGAAATTTAACAAAGCAAGAGTAATAATGGATTTCTTGATGCAATGACTTCTCTTGATACAGATCTCTTACTCTGTCATCTAGGATGCTTTACATTCTTCAGTGAAAATAGTATGTGAGTGTTTATGGAAGTGAACTGAGAGCATAGGACAAATTATTAGATTCTGTAATAAAGAGAATCAGGTGAAGAACGGTATCATATCAACAAAATAAATCACATGCACACACACACACACACACACATACACAAATTAACTTTTCTTGCTCAATTAAATTTCCCAGCTAAAAAAATCATATGAAGTTGGGAAGAAGAAACAAAGAGATGCCATTTGGAAATTAGAAGATACAAACATTCTTTCAGTCGATCACTAATAAGAGCTTAAGAATTCTAGGATTTCTTCATCTACAAAATAGGCTTACTCTTCTTTTCCCTTTTCTGAAATGTTTATCTGGCTTATTCTTGTCTTTTTCACTGACCCTATATATGTGGTCGTAGTATCACCTCATTCATCCCTCACTGTATCTACTATGCGCAGTGTTTATTCCAAACATGACCACAATAACTACATACTCTTTACTGGAACTCATTCTTTCGGTTGAGCAGAACAAGAATAAATACATGAACTAGAGTAACAAAAACCCACAGATGCCTTGGGACTTTGCTCACTGATTCTTCAACTTAATTGTACCTTACCTACACTGATGTATACTCTTAAATATCCTTAGCCTAATTTTGAAACTTAGGTTGAAAACAGTTTTATAGTGAGCAAAATAAACTGATTCTAAATGTATGCTTTTAATTAAGCAGTAAATCACTATAAAGTTTTAAAGATGTGATAGCCATCATCTTACTGGTAATATAACTCATTATGAAAACCAATTTCTTACAGAAATGCTGCATTTGCAAGTAGTCTGCTTATTGGTTGCTTCATATTCTGGTGAAGATCATTCTAACTTCCATTCTAACATAAGTCTTTTGCTGGCATTTGAAATCTTCCAATCCTACCTAGGATGGCAAAACTTGTTTTATTCCTTTTTCTAGAAAAGGTTTTGCTGAAAAACAACCTAACTTGTTCTCTTGCACATAGCTGATAGTCAACTAATAGCTGAGTTAATAATTGAGCCAGTATATAAACTTGCTCAATATTAGACATTGTGTGGCAAGCTGCCAGTAAGCACACTTTCAAGTAGGTCTTTCCCATTTGTGTAAAAACTGCTTTTGCTTTTTACACATTTCTCTGTTTAATTTTTCAATGAGCACAAATTACTTTGTTTTACAAAATAAATCACATGCACAACTGAATATGAAATACATATATTTTATATAAAAAATAAATCACAGCCAACTGAATATAAAATATATATATTTAATAAATGAAATCTTATAACATTATTCTAAAAGTTTTACCTGCAATATGCATTTATTAGTTTAAATCAAATCAATTTGTTCTTATAGAAAACTTCCTGTTTCCTGCAAGTTGTAGCTGGTCATTAAGGGCACTAGTCAATAAGTCAATCATATAGAATTTTTTTTAACTTTCAACTATGTTTGACTTAAACATATCCATTTTACATCATTGTCATATATAGTAGTAGTAACTAATACATAGTGCTCATAAGATGCCATCATTTTATATACCTATTAACTTATACACTATTCCAAGCATTTCACACATACATTACCCCAATTAGTCCTCAACAACCATCCATGTTATTATCCCCATTTCACAAAGGCACAGATCTAGCCCAGTCGGAAGCTCAAAAGGGACAGAGCCAGGATTTAAACCCAGACAATCTTTCCCCAGTCCGGGCTCTTGATCAGTGTGGCATGCTACCTTCCCTGAACATGTGAGAAATTCAATGACTCAGGGCTGCCCCTTTAACATGACAGTGGTATCGAAATAAACATCACAAATGTGGGGACAATTCCACTATTTCCCATAGAGCTGGACTTTTAAAAACCTCTCATCTTCCCCATTTCAAACACAACCTTCTTTTATAAAGCAATATAATCCTAGCAAAGTTCAAGCTAAATCTGTATGTTTCTTCAAAAGGTAGTCACACAAACTAAATATAAATAAAAATGCCTAACAGCTCCTTATTGTAGCTAAGATTTTATACAGGTGAACCTGAGTCCTCTGAATCCATCCTACTTTTAACAGTCAGCTAACTAATCTATTAGGCATCACTTTTTCATGCAACTATTAATTGATGAACATGTCCAGGCTTTTTTTTAATGGATTACTTTATTCTTAGAACAGTCATTCTAATCTAGTTTTTGTGGATTTCTAGTTCTTTTTAGAAACCTATCTATTAACCAGAATTAAATTGAGCAAGAAAACTCACCAAATATTTTTTTTGAAGATAAACACCAAGTGTCCTCACTGAAACAGTTATTAAGCTATCCAACTTAAACTGAAGAGTTACATAACATTTTCCCCTTCATTATGTTTTATTTGCAAATTCAATCTGAGGGTTTAGGTACTTTTTTTTTCTATTAATGACAAAAAAAATTAAGAAATAGACATTTTCTTGCATAAACTTGCTACTCTTTTAGGGAGCAGGCTCACTGCTTCACCTTAGCATCTTGCCACCTTAGCTTCACCTGCCACCCCTCCATCTTCCTCAAGCTTCTCGTGAATGCCTATCTGTGTATTGGCTGTGAGACAGAGGTGACTCCATTCCAAAGATTTGCAGAAGGTGATATGTAGCATCAGTCCCTACTCCACACATTTGTACCTCAGACCCAACTATGAAAAGAAAATCATTCCATAGGTCAACTGAACAAGAGGTAGAAAACTTCCAGCAACAAAACAAAAACCCCAAAATTATTTTCACACTCTCCTCATGGAGGACCAGAGAATCACTATTTTCTTCACATACTCATTTCCTCAGTCAAGGACCTACTGAAAACACTATCAGAGCTGTCAGATTCTGCTTTCAGCCCCTCAACTCCTTATTTCAAGATCCCTGCTCCTCTCCAGAGTATACCCTCATCATCTGTCACAGTTCATGAACATACATTTATGATTTGTTTATTGTCTGTAAAGACTATTTTGTTCACCACAGTTATCTTCAGAGCTACAGACAGGGCTTGGCCCAAAAAGACTTATCAATAAAAATGTCCCAAATCAATTGAGGGAGAGATTAACAAAATCAAATCCCACACTTGGCTCCACCCCTATTCTCAGGTAGGAGTGCATTCATTGCTGTCTGCCTGCCTGCCTCTGGGAAGGGAAAGGTGGGGAGAGGCATGTAAAAAAATACTGTAAATGCCAAGACTTAGCCTACCTTCCCCAGACCAGAGATACAAACCTGGCTAGAAATGAACTACCGGGAAATTCTCCAGGATTTTCTCATCCCACTGTTCCTTGATTACTTAAATATAAACTTTTACACAGTAAGGCTTTTACTCAGTATACCACTTAATCTGTACTTTCCTCTTGGTGCTTAACTCTTATTTACTCTGCAAGCATATGGGAGTAGGGGAATGAGGATGGGATGTAATGAGGTATATACAGTCCAACTAAAACTTATATCCTGGAGTTTTACATGTGAAAGATTCATTCTTTTCACTTATAATTGATATAATGAAGCAGAGATTATTAAAAAAAAAAAAGTAGTGTGTTTTAAGTCTCTTAAGTAATACATGCCCCCACCTAGATCAAATTTGCATCAATAAAAAGTACATTTCTACTGAATTTTATTACACTTCTTTAGTGATAGTTTACTGGCCACATGAAAGGCACATAATAGCTATGCTTATTTCTGGAGTGACTGACAACTTTCATTTTTATACAGGTATCTACGTAAGTCTCTAGGATGCCAGAAGTGGCAACATAAAACAGGGATTGTCTAGCAACATGGAGAAAGCTGTGTCCCCAAAGTTGAGCTGTTTTCCTTCAAACCAATATTCAGTGGACCACCTTAATTTCTTTTTCACTCTTTTTTCAACCAGTCATTCTTATTTAACCTTGGGATCTAATATTTAGTTGGGTATTCCTTCTCATTTCTGCAGTCAGAACCAGGGACCACTATTCTATCTGGAGTACTCTGCAAGACTAATAGCTTCCCAAGTGCCATAAGGTATCTCTGCTGGTCAGGGTGACAAGAAAGGAGCTTTTGTGCCCTGCCAGTTATCATGGCTTCCCAATGATCATCAAGGAACCGTGACTCCTTACAGAGCACCACCAAACCTGAGCTTCATTATTCTGTGCAGGCATCCACCATTTGGGCAATACCAGCCAGCATGAGTGGGTATCTATAATCTATGAATTAGCACCATTATCAAAGCAGGTAAATGTGATTAGATTAAACCCCCTAATATAGAAAAATAAAACTTAAGAAGCTAGTTTAAACAGATAAACATCAGGGCCTTTTAAACTCATACTCTAGGAATACATCAGGCAAAATCATCAACTCAGGTGTTAACGCTTCCCAGCAAAGCCAAAGCTCACTCTCACTGCCCTTGCTCATTTCTTTTTTAGAGCCACCTGCGGCAGACCTATTTTCTACGCCCTACAAAAGAAAGTCAACTCATAATTACATCTTTCATGGAGACACAGATATATCTGGTAAACCCCATCAAACCTCCTTGGACTGAAATGCCTGCCCTTCCACTAATACTTTGCAAAATGAACTAATGTGAATCTCACCTTTGAAGGATGTGACAATAACCAGTGAAAATGTCCAAAAGATGGCAGAAAAAGCAAAGAAATGCAAACAGGCCAAAAAAAACAACAGAAAACCCTGAATCTACTGACTTATGTATTTTTTTATACAGAAAAAATATTGCTCAAAAAAGGAAAATATTTAATTTTGACAAAAGCTTCACATGTAAAGGTTATGATATGCTTTTAATTAATTTTTTTAATGCGTAGCAAGATAGTCAGGAAAACTGATATAAACTTAAGTCAATGGAGAAATCGGTTTCCTTAATTAAATGCATTTTTTTAAAATATGGAAAACCAGATTCTTCAACTATTAATCTGTCTTAACTAGCACCTAAGGTGATTTCTGAGCCACTTGTAGGTAAAGGACAGAGGGAGGGGGAGAAAGTTCAATGACCTTGTAAATTAGGGTTTAAAAGATGGTAATGGTATTATAGTCCGTATAGCCTCAGTGACAGCACAGGAAAATGTATGTCCGGAAATTGCTTTTTTGGAAAATTACCATGAGGTAGGGGGAAAAGGAAGAAAAAAAAATGGGAAAGGGGAGGTTGGAATTAGCAAGATAGTGAACAGGAATCCACACGAAGCAAAAAAAAAAACCTCTTCTGCCCCAACTGTCAAGCAAACAACTCGGCATCTTTATATAAAAAAGAAAAATAGTCATTTTGCACAGGCGTTAGCTGAAATGTTCGAGAGTCCGATGAATGGGGAGGACTTGTTATATACACCTAGTGGTGGGTGGATTTCACCAGGCTGCAGCCTCCACACAGCTTTTCTCTGCTGCACTGCAGAGGCGCCATCTTCTCCGTCTTAATCTTAACTCAATGCAATCCTTTTATCTGCACCCTAAAGAAAAAGACCCTGAGGACCCTCCCCAGCAGTTCTCACTCCCAAGGGGGCTCAACCGGAGTGCCCAACGCTGCAGGGAACAGGCCGCGCTTTAATCCGACAAGCGCCTCATTTGATGCACAGGAGGGGAGAGCTCCTGTCTCCCACCCCCCACCCGCCACTGCCCTTTCCAGACGTACACCCCTCTCTCCTCGTATTTCTCCCCAAAGACTTTACAGCCAGGCACGAAATTAGCAAGTCAAGGTGGTGAAGGGGAGTGGGAAGTACAAGACCGCGAGGCTCCGCCACACCGGCCCCAGCAGCGCCCCAGCCCCCTCCGGGACAGCCGCGCAGCGCCGGGAAGGGAGCTGGGCGGGAGCCTCGGTGGCGCACACACTAGGAAGGCTCAGCCCGCCGCGCCCCGGACTGGCGGGGGCGGAGTGTCGAGGCTTTTGTTCCCAGGAACCTTCTACCTCCCCGAGGGACGCTGAAGGTGCGAGCGAACGCCCGGAACGTCCTGGCTGGGGGTGCGAGGTGGCTGTGGGTCTCCGACCCCTCCCATCTCTCGCAACTTACACAAAAGGGAGACGCAGAAATGTACAAACTTTGCGGAAGGCGGTGCGCGACCCTCCTTGGGGTCGCACTCTGGCGGCCGCCAGGAAGGGGAAGGAAGAGGAGGTCGGGCGAGAGAGAGGTGGTGGGGATGCTTAGGGAAGGTGAATCCGGGCGGGAACAGCAAAGGAAGCGGGGTGGGTGGGGGGCGCTTCCCGAGCTGTCCCGACTCCTCCCCAGGGTCCGAGGGAAAGGAAAGGGCAGCAATTAGGAGCCGAGGACAGGATCCAGGGACGCTGCGTTTTCGGTTTTCCCCACGTGCTCCCTCCTCTTTCCCCCGTTCTGGAAGTCACTCGCCTCCCCCGGCCCCCAACCCCCCGCCCCCGAAGCAGGGGCTGAACCAGAGTCCGCGCTCAGGATCGCCTCCACCCCTCCTCGCCCCTAGACTGGCGCGGACCGAGTAGCCCGACGCCTCGCAAGCTCCCTCTCGGCGGGCCGGAGAGCGTCCCCGGAGCAGGGCAGGGCCGGAGGCGGGGATGCGCAGGGCACCCGCCAGGGAGGGCGCAGGGCACGTTGGGGAGAGGTTCCCTGGACTGTCCCTGGGTTTTCTGGATTAAGGACTTGGAGGAATTGCGTTCCCACCGCCCCCCACCTCCGACCCCCATGCCGAGGCGCGGCACCCACCTCCAGCGCCCGAGCTGTCCAGGCGGCCAGCAGGACCAGTGCCAAACCGGGCAGCATAACGACTCTGCGCGGGGCACCGAGTGCGCTGCTGTGCGAGTGGGATCCAACGCGCCCTTGCTCTGCCCGTGCCGCCGCCGCCGCCGCCACCCCAGCGCTCGGGCCACTCCGAGTGCTCTCTACCACCGCCGCCGAGGAAACTGACGGAGCAGGAGCGCGGCGGCGGGCTAGGAGCCCGGAGAGTCAGCTGATCCGGCCCACCCCGCGCGGCACGGGAGAGGGACCCCTAGCGGAGCGGCCGGGAGCTGCGCGCGCTCGGGAGGGAGGGGCTCGCGCCCCGGCGCCCACAGGTGCAGCGCAGTCCGCTGCTCCGCCCCCGCGCGCCTCGCGGACCACCGGCCTCGGGCCACCTGGGCTGCGCGAGCCGGAGGGAGAGTGTGGGGCGAGGAGAGGGACCGTGCAGGAGCAGGGAAAGGTGAGTCGTAGGACGTTCGGGCCCCAGAAAAGTCAGAAGTGCTGCGCTCGACTCCACCGACCTCGCAGGCGTCTCAGTAATGTCTTATAAAGGGCTGCTTGCTACTGGGGTGCGTTTTTATCCGCATTTCAGTTTTTTTTGTCACTGTTCGGAGGGGGTGGGGAGGCGTTCCTGGAAAAGAAAAGGAACAAGACAAGCTTAAAGGAGACAGAATTTCTTTGCTTGTTGAGAGAGCAAAAGCCTCATATTTTTTCCCGTCAAAAGCAGCCACTAGCAACCTGGAATGTCTATCTTTAGAACGAACCAAAGGAGAACCGCGCCGGACTTGGCGAAAAAGTGGGCGACCTATTTTCTTCTGCTTGGAAGAACGGTGTTTTTAATATTATTATTGCTTGTTTATTTGTGGTGTGTTTTGTTTTTATTTTGGGAAGGGTATGGTCAGCAGTATTTTTTTTTTTTATCAGGCAGAGCTGTAACATCCATTTGAGATGGGAATGGGGGAAGTTAAGACGGAAAGGATCTAGAGAGAGAATTCTTGTTCGACCCCCATAACTAAGAAATTCTGACCTCAAACTCTGTCCTTGTTCTTCTTGTGCCTGTCCTAAGTTACAGAAATGAACCTTGTGGAAAGTCACTTTCTCCTAGGTTAATACAAACCATCCAATGCCTGGTTAGCATCCAGTTAGTTTAGAATGGTCTAGAAACTGCCCAAATGCGTCCTCTGCTTTTGACATGAAGGAGCATTAGTCACCATGCTACAGTCCACCGTGGGGCTAGTGGGAAGGAATGAAGCCGTATCCTGGTTGTTGGGATCAGCCAGATGGATGCCGATGTCCTTCCTGAGAAGTTAGCACTTAGCTGTCAGCTCCCCTAAATATTGTCTTTTATTTTTACATCCAATCCAGACCCTTGGACTCCTTGTTACCCTGAATGGCTTTTGAATGTCCTCAACAAATAATGAAAAATGTGTTATGCAACATTTGTTTACATGCTTTATGCCATTTACTTCCTAGAAAAGCCAATAAGGCCACTTACTATTATTACCACCATTTATAACTTAGGAAGCTGATGCTAAGGAACTACTGCAATCCAACAGCAAGTGAATGACAAGAAGGTAGAACTTCAGGGGAAAGCCTAAGTAATAGCAAAACCCAGTTGCTTCCTAAATGCATTCGCTCATCACCACAATTTTCTGTCCTGGGTTTGTATGAACAATTGAAGGCATCTAAATGCAAAAAGTATGACTGGAAGATGGGGGGGTGGGGGGTGGAGCAGGACCAGCCACAAATTTTGTGAGGTCCAGTGAAAAATGAAAAGGTGGGATCTTTGTTCCAAAATTAAGAATTTTTAGGTGGCAACCTTTAAACCAAGCACAGGCGCTTCCTGAGCAGCAGGCCCTGTGTGGCTGCATGGTTTGCATGCCATGAAGCCAGCAATTTTTCAAAGTAAGGGATGTTTACTGTGAATAAAATTCAGAAATATAGAGGTGAGGTTACAGTCTATAAAAAATGAATGTTCTTAGATTTAGTATTTTCCCTTTCCACTGTTGAAATTCACCATACTCACACATTCCCTGGACAAGATGTTCCCTGGGGGAATATTTTCTCCTGTTGCATCACCGCTCAGAGATCCTGATGGCTTTTACTTTTCAGCCACTATTTTTGTTCAGTATTTAATGCCATTTCCTGCCCTGAGGTATCTTAAGGACCCTTTGAGCAGGAAATACAAGAACACTCCTAGTCAGAACCCTACAACACTGGGGAAAGGACCCACCATCCAGCATTTGGAATCTTCACGGCAACATTCCCAGCCCAGGCTTAAATGCCTCAGCTTGTGAGATGTTCACTAGCTCTTCAGACAGTGTATTCTGTCTCTGAGCAGTTCTGGTTACCAGAAAGTTCTCACTCCATGTAAAGCCCACATCCCTTTCCTTTAACCTCCCACTCAGATGTCCTGTGACCAAGCAAAAACAATTCTTTTCCACACCGCAGATCTTCACATAATTTCCAACTGTTTCTGCCCCCCAGAATCCCCTCATCGCAAACATAGGCACTTGCTGAATAGTTGTGTCAGTGGCATGGTTCCTCTCTAAAGGAGAAGGTCCATTCTCCTTTAAATGCATCCCGGTTTGTCTGTGTCTTTTCATCGCTTTCCAAGGGTGCTGTGACCACAGCAGCATCGAGTAGTGTATTGCCTATCTCATTCCATTGCATTTGATTTTATGGAATTAGATTGGACCCATTTGCTACAAAATCTACCAAGTCTACTTAATGCATAGTGCTATTGAGCCACATCTCTGTCATCTTGCGTCTAGGGTGTTAGGGTTATCTTGTGTTTGTGTTAGGGTGATCTGTGACCTGCAAATATCACCAAAAGCAATATTTAAGCCAAAAATGGGCCCTGTATTAGTTTGCTGAAGATACCATAACGAGGTACCACAGACTGGGTGGTTTGAACAACACAAATTTATTTTCTCACAATTCTGGAAACCAGAAGTCCACAATCAAGGTGTTGGTAGGGTTGGTTTCTTCTGAGGCCTTGTCCCTTGGCTTGTAGACTGGAGTCCTCTTGTGTCTTCACATGATCTTTTCTGTGTGTGTCTGTGTTCTAACACCTCTTATAAGGGCACTAGTCTTACTGGATTAGGGCCCACCCTAATTATTTCATTTTAACTTAATAACCTCTTTAAAGACCCTATTTCCAATTACAGTCATATTCTAAGGTACTAGGGCTTAAAATCCCAATATGTGAATTTGGGGTTGGTGTGGAGTCACAACCCAGCCCCTACCTGGCACTCATTTGGAGAAGCTTGGATTTGTGCTATAATTCACTACTGTTTGGTCTTTATTACCAGTGATCAATGACTTTTCTGCCCTTTTCCGTTGGAACATCATTCAGCTCCATAGAAAAAAAACAGAAATTGGAGAGCTCATCTTTCTCCCCATTATGCACCATCATCACCTCATGATCCCTAGCAGCTAGCTTGTCCCTCCCAATGTCATCTGAATGAAAATAAACAAAATGGTCTTTTACATTTTCCTTAGAAAATTGTATCAAAGCTTAAACTTACATTGACGCTTAAAGTCTGTATTGGCTTGCTAGAGCTTCCATAACAAAATACCACAGACTCGGTGGCTTAAGAGACATAAATTTATTTTCACACAGTTCTAGGAGGTAGGAGTGCACAGTCAAGGTGCTAGCAGGGTGGGAGTCCTCTGAGAGTCTTTTCCTTGGCTTACAGGTGGCCGCCTTCTTGCTGTGTCCTCACTTAGTCTTCCCTCGGTGAGCACACATCCTTGGTGTCTCTATGTATCCTAATCTCCTCTGTTAATAAGGACACTGGTCAGATTGGATTAGGGTCCACACTAATGACCTCATTTAATTTAGTTATCTTTTTAGAGCCTTATTCTCAAATATAGCTATGTTCTCAGATACTGGAAATCCAGTCTCAACATAAGAATTTTGAAGGAACACAATTCAGTCTGTACCAGAACCCCTAAAATTATTTTTATATTTTAAGCTATCCTCACATCCATTCTTGAGAGTGGATTCTTCCTACTTTTTCTTCATGTCCTCTGGAAACCAAAATGCTTAGTAGGTAACCACAGGGGTTCCTTTAGCTCCTCTTGGTTGAGTATTTGAATTCCTTGGCCACTCCAGACTTCTCATATTGCTGGGAATTCTGGTACCTTCTATAGTGGTGCTGCCTTGTTTGGGGGTTAGCTGTGATGGTGGACACCACCCATATTTGAGAATTACACATGATTCTTAACCTGTCTTCCCTTCTGGAGCCTCATGCCAATTCCTCTTTGTAGACTAGAAGTAGATACTGAGTTGCATTCTCTCGCATCTCTTTCTACCCTCTCTAACACAGGGCAGCTTTCAATATCTATAGAAGTCCAAACTGTAAGTAGTATTCAAACTTTTGTAATAAAATTGTTTCTCACACAGCAAGATGTCAGTCTTTCTTTTTAATGAATAGACATAAGGAGAATTTTAAGTGAATGATTAGCACTTAACATACCTACATTTTACTACATATCTGACAGACCTGCATGTAGACAGAGAATGCAACATTTTATTTGCCCTTTTTCATAAGTTACTCTTTTATTCATGGGTCTTTACTCACTAGTGAATTTAGGAAGTGTGCATATATCTTCAAAAAATACAATTTATAAAAAAATTAGTTCTTTGCAATCACTACACAAAATGACTTCAGAGGCAGCCTTCAGATTCAAGTAAGTGATAGTCACCAAATGGGCTTTGTGTATTTCAGTACTAACTCTAAGGGATGACAAAATGCAGTGTTTAACCAGGGACTGCTGTTGGCAGCTGGTTTGCATAACTTGTTTGAAGAATAATGGTAATTGTAAGGTTGTTGCAAGGACTAATTTAAAAGAATATTCCTGTATTTATGGCATCAAGAAAGAACAAGATAGGAGAAAAAAATAGGCCATAGGTGCCAAATCCAGAGGTAGGAAGTGTGAAAGTCAATCCAGTAGCAGGAAGATTTAATGGAGGCTATATGGGCATTACAGCAGTTTGCTTCTTTAGAGGACCCTAGTAATTGGTCAGCAATATGTGATGGTGGGAAAGGATCCAAGCTTTGAGGAACTTTGGCTACTACATATTAGTTTTGGAAATGATTATGGAACTGACCAGAGTCTCTGTTTCTGGAAATGTTCCCTTCATCAGGTAGTATGGCAATGAACTGAGAAGGTCCCTAGTACAAGGCCTGGTTGACAACAGAAATCAGTTTTCTTTTCTTGAGAGAAAAGGAATTCACATTAGCTGTTAGTTCAGTGACCAGGATATACCAAATTTGACCTTCCAGTGGCTTTGCGAGGGACAGTCAACACAGTGCATTCGACCCAGTGTTACTTAGATGGGCCCTTCAGTAATGTATTGCTAGTAAGATTCCAAGTTTGTGAGTGATTTACTTTTTAAAAAGCATACATGAGAGCAGACTCAAGGTTACGCTTACATCAGGTTACTCATTTGTATTCCAGTATGGTTTCCTGAGTGGGAAAGAAAGGGATGGAGCTATAGAGCTAGGCAATATGCTAAGAATTTGGTCAAACCTGGATCACTCCCAAGGGCACGTGCCAGGTATGTGAAAGATACATATCCTGTTTGCAGATGGCACAGTGCTTGGAAAGCCTGCTTGTCAGAGGTGCTGAGAGGATTACATGGGGCTGGCCACCTCTTGCAGAATGGAGGACCACATCACGTGGCCAAGAAGAATCCCTCCCCAGAACAGCTCTAGGAAGCCGCAGCTGTCACCAGGATTGCTGTGGCCTGGGGCCACTGCCATGGCTCAGCTCCTGAGACTAACACTGAAGCTGAAGGATGTTATTCTCCAAGGTAACTAGACCTCTTTGTCTCCACCCAAATTAAAGCTAGGGATTGTTCTTCATGTTCTCTTTTAGGAGAGAGGGGTTCTATCTCCTGAAGATGGGGCTTTTTTTGCAGGGGATTTGATAGCAATTATAACAAAAAAGAAAAGAGGGGGGATGTGTTAATATTTGAGGGGTCGAGTGGTTTAGGTCAGATGGAATCTTTGATGAATAACTTAACTTTTAAAATCCTAATGAAGGCTGCAACCAGAGAAATGTCACCTAAACCTAAAATGATGGGGACGATTCCAGGCAGATAACCCTAGAGTATTTAAAAACATTTTTTTAAATAAACAACACTCTGAATGATAAAACAAACACATAAACCAACCAGCAAATAAATAAACACTTCATAGTCATTCATTATACCACATTTGTCCCCAAGCGAACACCAACTTTGGTATATCCTTCCATTAACATTTTCTGTCCCATATGTAATTCATTCCAGTTAAAACAAATAAAACTCCTAGGAATTTAAGTGTTTAGTATTGGCTCAATCAAAATTTTTTACATTTCCACTGTGAGCAGGGTAAAAGACTGATGATGTATTTACTTAAAGAGCTCATGTTTATGTGAGAAAGATATGTGGGGGTGGGGGAAGACATAGTGAATGATGACTGCTGTTAACAATACTGTATTATGTATTTGAAAGTTGCCAAGGGAGTGGATCTTAAAAGTTCTCACAAGGAAAAACAATTTGTAACTATGGTGGTGATGGGTGTTAAAGTACTGTGCTGATCATTTCACAGTATATACTGTGTACCAAATCACTATGTTGTATACTTAAAACTAATGCAATGTTATATGTCAGTTATATCTCAATTAAAAAAATTAAAGGCATAGTGAAAACGTACATCAGTAAGTACAACTTGGTATAAAGCAGTTGTGTGTATACACGTGAATTCATTATGAGAAAATGAATCATAGACCTGTAACATTGAAAGGGTGATTCCAGGACATCAGCATGAGGCTTTCTTTTGCAGAGGATTTGAAAGCAATCATAACAGAAAAGAAAAGGGGGATGTGTTAATGTTTGAAGAATCAAGGAGTTTAGGTCAGATGGAAGGGGCAGCAGTGGGCCACTGTTACAGGTTTCCTAATCAGTCTGGGGTTTTCTAACATTTCTAGAAAAAGGTCTGTCAGTGGGGAAGGCACAGGGAAATTTGTAGGGTGTAAAAGTTGGGATCAGGAAAAATAGGAAGCATTACTAGATTGCCGTGAACTACCGTAGCCGGGCTCTGTAAAAGGTTTGTGAAAAAATCATGGTAAGACACTTTAATAAGGCCTAAAAATTGCTCTGTGCCAGGTTGAGGACTTTACATTCAGACCTCATTAAATTCTTGTGAGTTGTGTTGGGTTAATCCTCCATGTCATCAATGAGGGGGTAAAAGAGGGTAACTAAGCCAGAAAGGGAGGGAGGATGGAGGATTTGTGCCCACTTCTGCCTTACCTGGATTGTTTTTTTTTTTTAAGAGAGAAATAATAAAATGGGTTTTTAGTTTCTTTGTATTGAGGGATCAGAAGTGATTTGAATATGGTGAATGAAGTCTGGACAGGATGGCAAATGAGAACAATGTTAGAGATGTGGCTGTGGTAGTTGACATGATAACTGGTGATTTATTTTCAACAGATGGGCTTAAAATTATTCATCTGAGCTACCATGATTTTACAAAAAGTAGACATGTTTTGTGTTTGCCTATAAGAATTGAATATCCACTTGGATGGAAATTTGGTATTTGGGACATGAATTGCAAATACCCCTGTAAATACAGTGTGAGGAAGAAATGAGTTATATTTATATCTCAAGGTTATTTTTTTGATGCATGAATGCATTAGAATAGTAGTTTTTGAAAAAACGAAGAATAATGTCTTCAAGCACAATTTCCAAACTGTGTACCACAGAACCCTAGTAGAGCAATATGAAAAGAGTTCTGTAATCAAATAACTTTGATAAGTAAGTAGTTAAATAAAATTGAACAAATACTTTTACTTTAGAATGCCAACCATTTTAATACAACCATTAAAAATGCTACCATGTGTTTAATTTTTAAAGAGGGAAACTCTTTATACAGCATACTACCTCTTCCCCATTTTTGGTTCTGTGTTTGTTTACTGCATAGCTCCTGGGACAAGTGTTACACAAAGCATGCTTTAGCGAACTCTGCTTTGAAGGCATTCCAATGAATTCTTGGATTTGTTTAGATCCTTGCAGAAATGAAGGTTTATAGTATACATTTTTGTGAAAGCAGATGGGTTCTTTCCACTGAAAGGTGTTTCCATGTATGACCTTAGAGATAAATTAATAAAGGAAGAAAGCAAAAATATTAGGCTAGCAGACGTTGTAAAGTAGGGCATGACAGATGCCATAAAAAGCATTTTGAGATTAAAGTAGCAGTTAAAATTTGTGTTATATGGAAGATACCATATGAGAGTCTTTGAATATTTATAATACAAATGTGCGATTATATGGCCAGCTTCTTCCCAGTTTGGAGGAGAAATGGAACAGAATACAATGCACATTTCTGAGTGCTTCTCTTTATATTTTCTTATATAAAAAGGAGGAAGTATTGCTAAACTTACAAAGATAGCCTCAGGATAAGATGAGTCCACTGCACTGCCTTTAATCTGGGATAGGAGATCTTAAGAAGTGGCCAGGACCTTTGCATAAGTGAGTGAAAAGTTCTAAGAAGGAGAATTGAAGGAGACAGCTATTGGATTAATTTTAAGAAGCTTTTACTGAAATTCCTCATAAAAGTATACATGGAAAGCAAAGGCATAAGGAGATACAGAACTCTCTGGGCCAAAAAAAAAATATGAATTTCCATAGTTTTTCTCTGTTGGTCTTTATTGAAAAATTCACTTACCACTATTGGTGTCAATTGGCCCTGTCAGCCCTCATTACTGTACTAAAAAGAAAAATTAGGAAAAGGTTTAGGGAGCCCAGTCTGAAAAGGAATGCTGTCATTTCTGTTTTCTAACTATCAGTGAAACAGACTGTTATCTAAACTTCATGGAGTTAAGGGTCCAAATAACCACCTTGGTCTGGTGACTTTGTGAAGTCTAGTAAGAGATCCTGACTAAATAAAAAGGGCAACCAAGTGGCCCATTTCCTTCTGCAGAGGAAGAGTAAAATAAGATGGAAATAAAAAAGGAAAATGGTGAAAACAAAAATTTTGGTTTTCAGATAATTTTAAAGGCCTAGCATCAATCCTGGGTTAGATCAGTTGGCCCTGTCAGCCCTCATTACTGTACTAAAAAGAATGATATTTGGGAAATATCAAATTTAATACTAATTTTGGCCTACATAACAAAAAAGTCATAGATTTGCTTAAACTCAATTGTACTCTCCACTGAAAGGTGTTTCCATGTTATGACCTTGTATGTAGTTCCAGCCCCCTGTAGTTCCAGCCTGAACTACTTGGAGCTACTCAGAAATTTTTTTTTGAAGTCAGATTCTATCAACATTGTTCAGTGATTTTCCACCAAAATCGTTAGACAGTAGTCTCCACGAGCCAAAGCACAGCACAACCTATAGCTTTATTAGTCCCTGAGACTGAGAAGCAGTTCTCTGTATAAGCAGCAGTTTCATCCTCATTTTTCAAGTTTAGAACTTGCTCACCATATGCACACTTAAAGAGAAGATGTTGGATGGCTGGCTCAGAGGAACTTTATTGTTCATTTCTGAACTCTTCTGGTAAGGAAGAATCTGATTTAACATGGTTTTCCTTCACTGTGAGCATGCTGGGTGCCTCGTCCCCCATTCCGTACCACCCTGTGACTGCCCGAATCCTTTCGTCTCCAACTTGCTTCCAGTTCCCGTGAGCTGAAAAAGAACCTAGAACTACAGTGTTTAAAACTGAAGCATACGTACGTAGTGCTTATCCAAGCCAAGCCTTTCATTTGACGAGCACTCATTGGCAGCCCAGTGGATTAACTTGGCGTATGGCCATATGACTCTTTATTGGCAAAGCTTGGCCCTCGGATCCTAACTTCCAGTTCTCATTTCATATTGTGCTGCTTCCCAGATAGGGGCATCTTCTTAGCCCTAAGTCATGAAAACAGGGGGCATGGAGACCAGCCATACTTAATGAAGTGGTGATGTTTCTCCTCTTCTGAAGTTGGTATATCTTTCTAGAAACTTGGAGTTGGAACCCAACTTGGAAATCACCTTTTTGATCCTCCCACAAACACAACTGTCTCTCCTACAATATTCTTAAGACAATTATTTGACTTTGCTTTCTTACTTTCATCACTGACCATCTTCAGGAAACAAACTTTTCATTAGAATTTTTTTGTTGTTCTATTGAGCTAAAATTTACCTTTCTTCATCTCCATCCTTTAGTTCCAATTCTGCTATGTGGAGTAAGGCTAAAGCAAAGAGTGACTCCTACCTCATCCAAGGACACGCCTTCAGAAGTTTTACAACATTCATTCAGTGTTCTCTTATGTTTCCCTTCTCTCCTCAAACCTAAAATTCTGAGTTTCTAAACTGTAGCTTCTAGGATATGGTTGCCAGATCCCTCTCTCCAAATGAATATGTTATCTTTATCTCATTCATTCAACAAATATTTAATAAACATCTACTAAGTTGTGGAAGAAATATATAATATATAAGAAAGTATATAATGTGGTACATAATGATACAGGCTATAGAGCAAAATTAAGCAGAGTATGGAGAGATGGGAACATGTGTATGGTCAGGAGATTAGAGGTTTTCTATTATTATACCTCACTGATTAGGAACCTCACTGATAAGATGACTTTTGAGCAAATACATAAAGAAAATGAGAGAGGAGGATGTGCAACTGTTCAGGGTAAGAGAGTGCAGCCATAGAAGCAGGAATGAGTCTGACTGAAGAACAGTGAGGTGGTCCATAAGGCTCCAACAGAGGGAATGAGGGGGAGAATGGTAGCCGGTGAGGTCAGAGAGGTTGTTGTGGCTGAATTATGTGTCCACTCTCCGGAAAATTCCTGTGTTGAAGTGCAAACCTCCAGTACCTCAGAATGTGAATGTGTTTGGAGAGTCTTTAAAGACTTAATTAAGATGAGGTCATTAGGGCGGGCCCTACTCCAGTGTGACCGGTGTCCTTGTAAGAAGAGGACATTAGGACCCAGGCACACACACACAGGGAAGACCATGTGAGGACAGAAGGAGGAGGCAGGCATGCTGAGAACAGTCCATAGGGAGACAAGGGCAGAAGGAAAGCCATTGAGGAGGCAATTGCAGACATTTACCTGAGGTTGGGAGGTGGTGGGATGAGCGGAGTTTGGGAATATATTTTGAAGTTCAAGCCAAAAGCATTTTCTGATGGATTGGGTTTGTGATGTGAGAGAGAGTATTTGATTTGCCAAGTCTTGTGGCCATGGCAACTGGAAGAAGGAGTTAACGTGCACTGAGATGGGAAAGACTGCTGGTGGTACATGTTAGCGGGGAAGACAGGTATTAAGGGAGAGGACCAGGAGTTCAATTTTGGACACAGTAAGTTTAAGATGGCTGCTCGTCTTTGAGTTTGAAATACTGATTAGGCTGTTGGATGTATGAATTTGGAAATCAGAGGGTGGTTAGGGTAAACATACAGCTGGTAATGAATGAGATCATTTAGGATGTAATGAGAACAAAAAGAGAGGACTTGGCATTGAGCCCTAGTGAACTTGGTTGGTAAGATAAGCAGGAAGTAGAGAAGTAGGCAAGGGAGGAAGAGTAAGTAAAGTAGAAGGAAAATGGGAGAATTTTTTTCAAAAAGCTGAGTCAAGAAAGTCTTTCACAAGGAAAGAATGATTACTGAGATAAATGCTGCAGATATATTAAATAAGATAAGGACCCTGTTGGATTTAGTGGCGTTTAGAGCATGTCATCAAGAGGATGTGACCTCTGGTTGACCCTTGAGTGGACCTAGGCAATTGGAGGCTAACCCCCTTCCCTGTCCTTGGAATGCATGTCTGCACATCATTCCTATAGCCAGAGCCATTTCAAGGATGCAGCCTTGAGAGAACAATGTATTGTTGAGACTATCTGGCCTGAATATATGAGTGAGCTCTATTAAGACTCTATATAAACTTTTTAGATTCTGGTGGGCAAATGCAAAGATTTACTTATCTTGCATCTCTGCCTAGGACAGGCCTTGTATGTAGGTTCCCTTACTTATTAAACCAGCCACCTACCAATCTGGAGCGGTCGGCCTCTGTCTTTTGTCTGTCCTTGCCCTGTGTCCTGGGGCCAGTTTCAGCTTTCGCCTGGGAAGCTTCTAAGGTCAAGAACCAGCAGTGTTGGAGAGGTCACTGGGTACACTGACAAGAGCTGGTTCAAACACAGTAGGTTTTTTTTTTTTAATGGACAATATTACAATATGTTATTATGATGAGGGGAATGATCCAGTAACAGGAAAATTGATGAAGCAACAGAGAAAATAATTGCTGAACAATGCTCTAGAGAAGAAGAAAGGGAATGGCATACAGAATACAAGTGGGAGTATTGGTCTTAGATGGGACCCACATCTATAGCTGTGTTGCCCTATATAGTATCCACTAGCCACATGTGTTATTTACATTTTAATTAACTTAAAATTAAATAAAATTTAAAATTAACTTCCTTAGTATGCTAGCCTTGTTTCAAGTGCTTAATAGTACTTGTGACTAGTGACTACAGCACTGGACAGCATGAGCACAGGACATTTGTACCATCACATACAGTCCTGGGCAGCCTGAGCTGTAGTAATGGGGAAAGGGGGACATACGTATGGACACATATGCAGGACATGATGTGGTGAAGGGAGCCTATAAAAGGTCTTTTCCTCATTTCTTTTATATTCTCACTTACATAGGAAGCAATGTCATGGGCTGAGAATGAGGATGGTGGAGAAGGACATTCCTCTAGGAGAAAAATATAGTGAATGGACAAGAGAAAAGTGGTAGAATTGCTGGACAACTTGGAAGTCACTTTATATTATTATTTAAGGAGACCAGTCAGCAAACTGTGTTTTTCCTGGGCCTGATCACCAGCACAGATGCTGTGCTGGAAAAAGGTAGCAAGTTGAAGCTGTTTTAATGAGTGGCTCTCAATCCCAGCTACACATTAGAACCACTTGGGTGAGCTGTTAAGGCGTTCCAAAGCCTCATCCCCACAGCAGAGATTCTGACTGAGCATTCTGAAAATGGGGCCTGGGCATTGGTCTATTTAAGTCTTCCTTGGTGGTTCTAATACACATATGTGTTTGAGAACAACTGAGTTGGAGCAAAAAGGTGAAGGAAATGCTGAGAGAAGAGGTGAGGTATAGGGAACTTGGCATATGGTGAACCACGGGTGCCACAAGGTGCAATGTAAGGGATTCAGAATTTGGGTAGGGTAATAGATGGGGTCAGGTGGTGGGTGATGAGAGAAGAGTGGGAATCTAGGGTTTCTTGGGTGATTAATCAAACCAGGCAAAGGGCACAGTGAGATTTGTCATGCTGGGCTAAGTTGGTGCCATCAACAGAGATACATAATGCAAACTACATAGGTAATTTTAAGGGATTTTTAGTAGCCACATCAAAAACAATGGAAAAGAAATGAACTTCATTTTAATATATTTTCTGTTATTTAATGATGTAAAATATTATTTCAACATGTAATCAGTATAAAAGTTACTAATGACATATTTGACATTGTTTTTTCATACATTATCATGAATGTTTGGTGTCTATTTTATACCTATAGCACATCTTAATTCAGAGCAGACGCATTTCAAGTGCTCAGGAGCCACATGTGGCTGGTGGCTATCATAGCGGATCGTATGGGGCTAGGTAGTGGTGATGTGGATGTGTATGTTGCATGATTTCTATGGGACATTCTTTTCATAATATAAACATACTATAATATATAAACCTTAAACATATGGAGTTTTAACTCTTTGTTAACCTAACATATAGGATATAACCAATTTAAAAATTATTTGTGTAATAACATTGAGTGATTATCCACCCTGAGATAATTTAAAAATCTTACTTTATGTATAATATTCCTTGCAATCACCCGAAAACTTGATGTGCTTTCCTTGGGCATCTTCATTAAGCTTATGAAGAGAGGGCTATAAGTACCCATTAGGTAAAATGTTTTTATTATGATTGTGTAGCCAGGTATGACTGTATCTAATTATGTTCTTATCTAACCTAGTATGGCTTGTATATGAAAGTATCACAAGAGTCTTAGTCATATGCTCTGTTAAAGTCTAAAAGCATGATGCCAGCCACACTTATCTAAGAGAAGTTAATCTGGCATGCATTTCCTTGTGAATCTGTGCCAGCTTCAGCTTCCAGCTACTTTCCAGTGTGTTCTAATGCCAGGCTTTTAATAATTTACTCTCATCTGTGTGGTGGTAATCTTTTCTTATTTTCTGATAAAGTTACTGACTTTGGAGGAGAAAAGAAGATGAGAAAGTGAACAACCCCTTGCCATACAGGTGGTAGAAAAACTGGATTTGACTCATTAGACCTCAACTTAGTATTTGAGAATATTACAAGCAAGAAGGAGCTTGCATTTCATGGATGATAAAAATGACAAGAAATTGGCCAATCTGCTTTCAAAATTACCATAGTTGGGGTGTGAAGATGGGTGAAGGACAATGACTAGATAAAAGCGCATCAAGAAAGATGCGAAAGGGGTGTGACATATAGAAGTACCAGAAAAAAGAGTGCCTTCAGACTCTCTTCAGACAGACATCCTCACATAAAAATAATGGGATGTAGATTAGGGAATAAAACTTGACTAATGCCTCTGATGTTCATGTATCATGTCATAGTATATGACATGAGCAGTCTCATATTTTAACACTGGGAGTAAATATGGCTTTAGATATGGCACCAAGTGTTGGTGGAACAGGACTGACAACTAGAATTAGGAACACAAGTGTAGATCTTTTCTAAAGAAACCGACCTGGGAGCATGCTGTTGCTTGCTCAGTGAGAACAAGATTTAAAAGCTCCCTCCTCAGACAGCTTGAGTAGTCCCAGGCCCAGGGGTGCTCTTTGTCATTGGCCAGGCTGTTAGGCCAGGCTGTTGGGACAGAACTCTCCCATCACTGCTCCACACTGGAACACCAAATTAGGTTAGTCTTTATCAGACATTCCATACTGTCTTTTATTCCCTTTTGAGCTGGTTTTATGCATTTCTGTCCACCATGCTGGATTTTGAGGACACAGACTGTGCATGGAGCATAGATATTGTGAATCACACTCATATATTAAACCTTGGGTCTGTTAGTCCCCACATAGAGACACCATGGCTATTAGCTAAGCTCAGCCTCAGCTCTTCCTCTGTGAAATGAAAAAATGAAGTGATACAACCTATGTCCTGAGGTTTTGATGAGGCTTAAAGATGACATATGCTCAGTGGTTTGGCATACAGTGGACATGCAGTAAATACTAATTTGGTATTAAACCTTGGGTGTGGTTTCAGATAAAGACTTTTTATCTGGCTCAGCTGGTTATTATACACAGTCAAAAAAAAAGGAAGAATTCATCATGTGATAGTTGGCTAAAACCTACAGTATTAGTGAATTCTGATCAGGGCTTTGAAAACTGGCAAGAGAGAAATGAGGGCTCAGACTAGGACACCTTCAGCAAATGCCTGACATGAATTGTGTTAATGAACTGGGTGGATTCTGATGGGCAGCCTTTAGTCTGAGATGTTTTCAGCCCTCTCTCACTCTCATTTTTTTTAACAGCTTTATTGAGGAATAATTCATATACTATACAACTCACCCACTTAAAGTGTACACCCCAGTGGTCATTAGTATAGTTGCAGTATGTATAACCATTACCCCGGTCAATTTTAGAGCATTTTCTTCACCTCTTAAAAAAACCCCATATCCTTTAGCTGTCCCCCCCGACTAAGCAGCTGCTAGTGTATTTTCTGTCTTTTTGGATTTCCCTAGGAGTAGAATAATATAATATGTGGTCTTTTGTAACTGGCTTCTTTCACTTAGCATAATATTTCCGAAGTTTATCCATGTGACAGCATGTATCAATACTTCTTTCCTTTTTATGGCCAAATAATATTCCACTATAGATATACTATATTTTGTTTATACATGTGTCATCTGGATTGTCTGCTCTCTTTTGGCCATTTTGAAAAAGGCTGCTGTGAACATTCATGTATAAATTTTTGTATGGACACATTTTTTTTCCTCTTGGGTGTGTACCTAAGGATAGAATTGCTGGATTTCAGCCTTGTATTCATTCTCCTCTCCTATCATTGGGAAGGGAAAGAGTTAGTGATTTTACTCTCCCTCGTCTCCTTAAAATAGTTTCCTGATAATCCTAACTTTTCTGGATGTTTATTCACTCAGTTAATTATCAGTGAGTAAATACCACCTATCAAGAATTTTCCTATGCACCAGGCAGCTTTGATGGGCACTTTGGGTTAATCTCTTCAGCATCTAAATGGAACCTGACAGTAGGGTAACTACTTTTATCAGCAGCAGACATAATTGTAGACTACCTTATGCAGAAAAACTAAAATAGCACTTAACTGGGATCTTTCTTGATTATCTAAAAAAACTATCATTATTTCTTAGCTCCTTTTATAAACACTGTCCATAACTTCTCATAAAAGCTGCTCATTCTCACTGCTTATTCATGCATTCATAGTCATTAATCTGCTCATCCATTCATTCAGTACACATCTATTAAGCACATACACTCTGCCAATCACTACACTGGATTTGGTGGATATGAAGATATATAAGACATGCACTTTTTGGAGAGAAATAAGCACAAATAGTTATAATATAATATGGTACCAATGAGATGTGTCTTACCCATTTTGGGGTCACTAGGGAAGGCGTCCTAAAAGGTAGAAATGTTGAATGTAGATACAGAGACAGGCTGGGTGGAGGTGGAGATATTCTAGAAAGAGGGAATAGTGTAAGCAAATACAGAAGGGAAAAAAATGCTGTGGTGCATAAAGTGCTTCTGGAGTAAAGAACCTTCAAAGGGGAAATATAATTGCTTAATAGGTAGCCTGCCAGTGGGAATTAATGATTAAGAGAAAAAAGATTTTTCAGTGATTTACAACTGTCCACTAAATAGCTGTGTGACATCAGACACACCATTAACCTCTCTCTGCCTCATTTGTCATTAAATGTTGAGTGGGAAATAGTCTTTATGAATATTTCCTTTCTAAAGTGACACATGAATTACAAAAAAGAAAAACAATCCCTGAAGAACTTTTTAATATTATCCCAAAGGTAGCCAAGACTTAGACAGTTAAAACTATATACAGTGAAGAAGATCGTCATAGATCAGATGCCAGATTAAAAAGACTGAAGTAAAGAACTAAGAAAAAAAGGAAGTGGACGAATTTCAAATCTGGTTTAGTGCTCCAGCGATGCTGACTGCCTAGAGAAGAAAATTTCCAAATCCCAAGTTCAAGTCTGCACCGGTCCTTCCCCAACTCCACTCTTCAAGACTCATAAAGGGCACACCTTTTATCTGACCTCAAATCCTCCCGAATAGTTGTTTAGGTATACTGGATGTCTCTGCAGACTGTGGACTATGGATCTATGTAGCTATCCTGTAGTACTCATAGTGCTACTTTCTACACAGATAAAATTTTTACTATGTCCTTCTGTAAAATGTGGGTATTTCCAGGTCTTTAAGATCATGTAGGAGGCTCTATAGGGGCTGCATCGCATTTTATTCTTAGATGTATACTAGCAGAGGTCTCTAGTTCTTCTTTTCCTTTTGAAACTTACACAGCTTTATCCTTGATCTTCATTTACTGCCTATAGCTCACAATAGCCATACACAAACCGAAGAAAGAGCCACACCTACCCTTTAAGTTTGTTCTGTACCAGCCTCCAGAGCCCTTGCTGTCATCCATTTATCATGTTGATCAAGCAACAAGGAAGATTAGGGGGTAACCTTGATGCCCAGATATAGCTGTCCCCAAATGGTGGACTCAGTGATAAATATACACATATACAAGGGAAAGAGAAGGCTGTTTCGGATTCTTCCAACAACCTGATCCCCCTGAGAGCTTGTCTTGCTTCTTTAATAGTCATCCCCATGAAAGAGTTGGCAAGCAATCTGAGGTAGGGAAAATGAACAGGGAATAAGGCATGAAGGAACCTGCCAGAAACTAAAAGCAAAGGGCATAGAAGAAAAAATGGTGGCACACTGTGATGTCAGAGAAGAGGTTTACATTAGGTCACTAAAGCCTCTGTTCCCATGGTGCCCTGGGATCACATAGCAGTGCCCTCTCTATGGCTGTGCTCATGGGCCATTGCTGAAGTGGGCTGTGACCATTAATGACGGGAGACCTTACCCTGGTTAAAGGAAACTTCCACAAGTGCTGGTAAAGCTGCTGTTGACTTATGTGGTACAGAAGTTTCCTAAATTACCACCATTTGTGACCTCTGAATTTGAAAGTTGTGTAAGCTACTGAAATTTGGACAGTGGCTATTGTTCATGGAATGTGATTTTCAGGGTTGAATGCCTAGGATAGGGCTCTGTTAAGTTCCTTCAGGATTTAAGGTTTTATTACAGGTGCCACTTAAGCATTCTATTTTCATCTGCTTCATAATTCTTCAGTTGTCCAGTGGTAGGTTATCAAATTACTGCAATTTCTTATTGTTTTGCATAAAATGTTTGTATATTGAAAGCATGATTCAGACTAAATTACTATATTACTAAAACAATAAAACTAAACTCTCAATCCATAGGAAGTTCTATTTTTCTTCTGTAAATTAAATATCAGAAAAGAAGCTCTCTGGGAAGCCTGTGTGCATGCCTCCACCCCCTGCTGTGAATGTTAGCTGCTAAAGGCCACAGCAGCCCACCCTTCTCCCTTTGCCTGAAGGTGGGACAATTTTTGTGGAGTCATTCTTGTTCTAAAACTCCCCATGAGACCAGACTGAGACTAGATTTTAGTTGAAACCACATCTTTGCTTAGCTTCATCCCCGCCCTATCTGGCTTCCATCACATCCTTATAGGTTTCTTTGGAAACACACCTTCAGTAAATCACTTGCATATGGATCCATATGTCAGTCTTGGTCTCTAGGAAACTCCACCTAAGACTATATGAGAAAATACTCATTAGACCCACTTAGGTAAGTATTGAAAAATGTTAGTGTTATAAACTATTCTCAGGCAAAGGATATTTATAAAGTAATAAAGGATGTTTTTCTAATATATAAAAATATGCATAGGTGTTTGGAAATTTTGATATATAGTGACAGAGTAATATGAATGCTCCATACAATTATTAACATTCAAGTAATAGAAACACAGGCCAAAGGTTAGCCATGGATGACTCCTGTCAGGAACAAATATGTATGTCCATGAACTTATATTTAGTGGTCATGACCTTGTCAGCAACATCCTGTTTGACATTTACAGATAGGTATGTGATAATGGAGTAGAGGAATTCATTAACATTATGAATCATGTAAAAACAGAATTTTTAACACATTATATTAAGTGTTGGCTAAACGCTGTTGGTTTGAAGAGGTCAAAGATTAAAAGTCTTGGGATCCCAAAGGGCAACAAAATTGATATAAACATATTTTACCCTAAATGATCAAAGGATGGAATGCATATCTTTCCATCATATTGTGCTTATGTGGCCAGTATGGCCAGAGAAATTTATGTAAGTCCAGAAAAGCACAAACTTAGGAATGAGCAGAACAGGAAATGCCAAATGCTGAGTCAGACACTGGACAAGCAGTTTCTGTTCTGATTTTTCAAAAGAAAAAGACTGCAGATTTGAGATGGAGGCTCATTCATGTATCAATTCAGCCAATAATTAGAAAGCACCTCTTCTGTGCTGGGATCCTGTGCTCGTTGCTGTGGTTACAGACCTGAGAAGGCAGAAATGAGCTCCCAAGCCAAGTTTGCTATATTATAATCATTCCTGGTCTGACTTCCATGCTTTCTGCAAATGATTGCTGGAGTTTATAGGCTCTGTCCACATTTGTGTGGTTTTCTAGGACATTTACATATTTAATAATATCTAAGCTTTTCCCAATTGCCTTAACCTCTTCTGTTAATTCATTCCAGAATTGTCACAAGGAAAAATGGAGTATGCCCTCCCTGCCTTCCAAACAACCCTGGAGTTGTGATAATTTAATGGGTGCCTATTCTTCATCAAATACTCTGTGTCTTACTTGTTTTTCCTTGAAAAAATGAAAATGCTACTTAATATCTCTGGTAGTGTCATGCTGGTGTTAGCATTGTAAAATTGAAAAATTCAAGACTTGGACCTATAAGAACTCCCATGCATGAGAGATCAGCCCATCTTGGGTTGTGCATTAGAATTTGTTGTTCTGATTTATTGATACTCTTCTATCCCTAACCCATCTGTATTTCAGTAATCATAGCAGGAAGTATTTGTGATTATTTTTTCATTACATCTCAGTAGTCACAACTTTGAGGATTTTATTTTGGTAAATTAAATATATTAACAGTGTATATAGTTTTGCTGAGTATGTCTGTTAGGATTTTGCATAAGTAGCTAGAATGTACCCTCCTAGAAAATAGGAGTTTGTCCTATTGTGCTAATATACTTCAATTTTAATGAATATGTTGACTAAATTCTTAGATAAATTGATAGGAGTAGGTTTGCTAAGTAATTTAAAGAAAATATTTATGATGGTTGTTTCATCTGTTAACAGAAGAGTGTTATTTTTTTCTTAATGCTTGTAAGGATTTTATATCTTAATTTTTTAATAGAAATATGTAAATAAAATTTGGACTTTGGGAACCAAGTACTTCAAATTTCCCTAAGTGTCTTCCTTTTTACAAAACCACATCATCTGAGAACTCTTGACACTCTAGTTCCTTAATTTAGTGTATAAACAAATTCTTTACATAAATTACCTTCATCACTGGAATCTTACAGCATTTATTTATTTATTTATATTAAGGGACCATTGATGTACAACCACATGAGCAACATTGTGGTTACTAGATTCCCCCCATTATCAAGTCCCCCCCACATACCCCATTACAGTCACTGTCCCATCAGTGTAATAAGATGCTATAGAGTCACTACTACTCTTCTCTGTGCTATACTTCCTTCCCCTTATGTTATGTGTGCTAATCATAATGCCCCTTAATCCCCCTCTCCCTCCCTTCCCACCCATCCTCCCCAGTCCCTTTCCCTTTGGCAATTGTTAGTCCATTCTTGGGTTCTGTGAGTCTGCTGCTGTTTTGTTCCTTCAGTTTTTGTTTTGTTGTTATACTCCACAGATGAGTGAAATCATTTGGTACTTGTCTTTCTCCACCTGGCTCATTTCACAGAGCAAAATAACATCTAGCTCCATCCATGCTGTTGCAAATTATAGGATTTGTTTTTGTCTTATGGCTGAATAATATTCCATTGTGTATATGTACCACATCTTCTTTATCCATTCATCTACTGATGCACACTTAGGTTACTTCCATTTCTTGACTATTGTAAATAGTGCTGCAATAAACATAGGGGTGCATATGTCTTTTTGAGTCTGGGATCCTGTATTCTTAGGGTAAATTCCAAAGAGTGGAATTCCTGGGTCAAATTTTATTTCTATTTTGAGTTTTTTGAGGAGCCTCCATATTGCTTTCCACAATGGTTGAACTAATTTACACTCCCACCAGCAGTGTAGAAGGGTTCCCCTTTCTGCACAACCTTGCCAATATTTGTTATTGTTTGTCTTTTGGAGGTGGCCATCCTTACTGGTGTGAGGTGATATCTCATTGTGGTTTTAATTTGCATTTCTCTGATGATTAGCGATGTGGAGCATCTTTTCATGTGACTGTTGGTCATCTGGATTTCTTCTTTGGAGAAGTGTCTGTTCAGATCCTCTACCCATTTTTTAATTGGGTTATTTGCTTTTTGGGTATTAAGGTTCATGAGCTCTTTATGTATTTTGGATATTAACTCCTTGTCAGATATGTCATTTATGAATATATTCTCCCATACTGTAGGATGCCTTTTTGTTCTATTGATGGTGTCCTTTGCTGTACAGAAGCTTTTTAGCTTGATATAGCCCCACTTGTTCATTTTTGCTTTTGTTTCCCTTGCCCGGGGAGATATGTTCATGAAAGAGTTGCTCATTTTTATATTCAAGGGAGTTTTGCCTATATTTTCTTCTAAGAGTTTTATGGTTTCATGACTTACATTCAGGTCTTTGATCTATTTTGAGTTTACTTTTGTGTATGGAGTTAGACAGTAATCCAATTTCATTCTCTTACATGTAGCTGCACCATTTTGCCAAACGAGTTGTTGAAGAGCATGTCATTTTCCCATTGTATGTCCATGGCTCCTTTATCGTATATTAATTGACCATATATGTTTGGGTTAATATCTGGATTCTCTAGACTGTTCCATTGGTCTATGGTTCTGTTCTTGTGCCAGTACCAAATTGTCTTGATTTCTGTGGTTTTGTAGTAGAGCTTGAAGTCAGGGAGCATAATTCCCCCTGCTTTATTCTTCCTTCTCAGGACTGCCCTGGCTATTTGGGGTCTTTTGTGGTTCCATATGAATTTTAGTATTATGCACCTGTATTTTTATCAGTTATCAATCACTGTTATAATGAGGCAAATGATACCAGTGAAAGTGAATTATTGAATCAAATTTTTTAAAACTATCCACATATTTAAATCTTGTACAAAAGAAAGGGGCTATGTTTTCTTCAGCCATAAAGTTCTCTCCTTCTTCCTTTTGATTTGATGTGAGACTAACTTGTTTCAAAGTCAAATCTTAATGATAATAACCCCTTGAGGGTAGACAAGGAGTTTAACAGATCTCATTTTGCAATACTATGAAGCTAAATAGAACTGTATTCTACTGAATGATTTTTCCAACTTCCCTTAGGTGTGGGTTTGGGATAGATAGTAGTTGAGACAGATTTAATTGGTTTAATTCTTCCCCATTCTCTTTGTTATTTATATCATCTAATACATAAAACTGTTTTTCATTTGTTTTAATCTAAACTTGGGATATGGTTTAGAGTAAGAACAGCATTTAAGGTGTGGGGTCTCTTGCAGGCTACACAAAATTGTTTTATTTTGTGAGAATTAAAGTTCATGTATTCGTACCCTCATTAATAAACATCAAATATTTATAACAACCCATAGGATTAAATTTTTTTAAAACAATCATGAAATTCCAGGAAGTTGGAAGAATAGTATGAAGAATTTTTGATACCCTAATCCATTTGAAAGCAAGATGCTAACATCATGCTCATGACCCTGGAATACCTCAGTAGAGTACAAACCAAGGCACTCCACCACAGAATCACAAATATATCTACTAAAATCAGGAAATTAACATTGATGTATTACTATCACCTAATTCTCAGTCCCATTCAAGTTTCACCAGTTGTTCCAATGATGTTCTTTATAGCAGAAAGACCAGTTGAGAAGAATGTACTGCAGAAGGAGACAAGTACTGACCCTATAGCATCTTACTGTACTGATGGGCAGTGACCACAGTGGAGTAGGTGAGGACTTGATAATATGGGTGAATGCTGATCCACTGTGTTGTTTATGTGAAATCATCTCAAGATTGTGTATCAATGATACTTTAATAGAAAAAAAAGGAAAAACATCAACAACAACAAAAAGAATAATGTGCTACATTTAGGTGCCCTGGTCTCTAGCCTCTGCAGGTTTAGGGAAGTCCTCAGTCTGTCTTTGAATTTCATGACTTTGACACTTCTGAAGCTTATAGACCAGTTATTTTGTGGGACATCCTTCATTTTACTACATGATAAGATTCATGCACCTTTGGCAGAAATATCACAGAAGTGATGCCACTTTCTTCTCTTTGCATCTTGTCTGTGGTATGGGATTGTGACTTGTCCAATGATGGATACAGTTCCTTTTGGTGCCCAGGTTAAGGTGGTATCTGCCAGGTTTCTTTACAATGATGTTGTTTTTTTTTCACCTTTGTAAATAAAAAGTATTCTGTGGTGAGATAGTTTAAAACAATGCTGACATCTCATTCCTCTTCAGACTTTCAAGTCATTCATCTATTTATATCTTTATAGACTCACAGTTTACAATTTTACTTAATGGACTGAAATCTACTACTCTCATTTATTTTGATGCTGAAATTGTTGTTGAGGGAGTCACTTAAGTTATTTCTATGTTCTTATAACTTGTCTTCACTTTTCTTTGAAATTTTTTTTGCTTTCCAGCACAGCAAAACCTACTAGGCTCATCTTATATCTTATACTTTCTCTGGCTCATCCTAGTGTTGGTCATTTTTCTAAGGAATCTTGTTTCCTTTTAGTGAGAAGAGTATTTAGAAGCCAAGATTTGGGTGCTAAATACGCTCATTGTTATTGGAGTGTCACTCCTTCCAGAACATCTCAGAGGGCAAATCTAAGGAATATAGGATAATATGCACACATATATCTATTTCTAGATTTAGATGACAGATAGATAGGTAGATAGATAGATAGATAGATAGATAGATAGATAGATAGATAGACAGACAGATAGATAATTGAAATCCATGAATTCATGCCAGTACTTCAATTTCAATTCAACACCATTGAGTTAGATTTTTTCCCATTTTGGTATTTGTATTTTCCCTCTCTGACTGTAAGAAACCTGGTCTCATTATACTGAATTTATTTGCTTATTTAATCACCTGCCTGTGATCAAGTTTCCATTGTCCTGCCACTACCTGCCCTGCATGCATGCTCTCCTCACCCTAATGCACTCTGACACCCCACTCTGGGTAGCCTTCTTACATGGATGTCCTCACTGCCCTCAGTGTTTGGAACCATGAGCTGGGCCATTTAGCTTCCATACCCGCACCCCTGCTATCCTGTTTGCCTACTTTGATGTGCCCTAATTATTGAATTTATGATTAAATTTTTCAGGAAGGAAAGCAGTAAAAAAGGGAACAACAACTCATTCGATTTTAAAATTAAATGACAAACTTCTAAAATATTTAAGCAATTCAGTATATTATTAAAGGAGACTGATGGTGTGTATTTCTGGAGACTTTTATTTTTGCTATTAGTCTATAAAAAGAGTGCTTGATGAAGAGTAAGCTTGGCTCAAAAAGTTAATTGCAGGACCATGAAAGAGAAACACTTGACCAATGGCTTAAGGATGGTAGAGGTGAGCAACCATTATAATTTCAACCAAAGACAAAGTTTTAGACCCATTTCTCCTCCTTCAGTCAAGATTCATTTAACCATACCTCTTCTTTCCTTTTTTCCAGTAGTTCTTTTTTCATTTCTTTGCTACTGAGAAAAGATTCTGGATTTTGTGATTGCAAGGGACTTACCTTTTTGTACCATCAATGTTGATGTTCTTAAATAATATTTTCTTGGAGGTGCTCATCCTAAGCCATTTGTTACTTTACTAGGTCATAGAGTACTAAACACATTTTAAATGAGGGAGGGGGATCTACTGCCTCAAAATATAACTGCTAGCAAGTAAGATAGGAGCATAGCAAAGTTAGCTTCATTACACAGAATAAGTCTAATAGAATTCCCGGTGGAACCAGGTGGGGGCGTTTGTCTAGGGCTCTAGTATTACCACTCTACCACATCATCTCATTGATCGATGGTCACTTCTTTAGAGTATCAGCATGTCTCTAAGATTGGCTCTATTCTATTGGTCAAATGCAGAATGCCATTAACATGATAAGCCCTAACAGCTCCTGAAGAATTGTTACAGTCTATCATGTCAAGTTCTACTTTAAAGAGGTTTTTTTTTGACTTTGTGATCATTGATTTGATAAATCAAAATGAGTCCTTTAAAGCTTTTGTGTTTTGTCAGTTTGCTGTAGTTACATTACATGCTCAATGAAACCATCTTTCCTGGAGTCCAGACACCTGGGATGTGACTGGTGTGTCTTTTTGATGAACTGATCTGGTATGGCTATTTGTTTCTGTTGTTTATTCCATGAAAGAGAAACCACTTTTTGACCTTTTTTTGATTCCCATTGCCCAGAAGTATGCTTCTATTTCACTCTGGAATGCTTGCAGTGATTTTTAAGGCTCTTCAAGGAGATGTTAATACTTAAGGGACAAATGGCTTATTATTGAAGCTGAAGATGGAAGCCCTACATTGGAATACTGAACACACTGCTACTTACTAGCAATGTGGCCTGTTTCCTCACTTGTGAAATAGAGTTTATCATTATATCAAAGTTTTTTCTTAGCCATAGTTCAAAAAAATTCAATTTAAGGTCATTTCAGTACTTGAAGTGCTATGCAAATATAGAGCACTTGTTAGTATTTTGTAAAGAAGTCATTTATTTAAAGGTAAAACAATTTATTAAGAAAAAATCCAAATGTAAGCAAACTAGTAACAAATAAAATTACCATAAGAAACAGTTGAAAGAATTGTGCTCTTACAAATGAAAATTTGTGTTTTGGATGTAATGTATACAAACATATTTACTGTTTTAATGTTTAAGTAGTTATTGTAAGTTCCAAATTTTCAAAAATATTAATTTTAATAAGTCTTTGCATTATTTTAAAAGCAGGTTCAATTTCAAGGATAATATACCTATTCATTCCCCCAAATCATCCTAAGCAGTAAGACTTAAGAATCCATTAATGTGAGAAGAGTTGTTAAGACTTACCCAGAACGAATTGAGTAACTGAGTCCAAGTCAGCTTTTTTTTATATTCTATTAAAAAAAATTAAACTGAGTAAATTTTAAAAATCAATTATTGTCTTTCTTTAGTGATGAATCTTGAATCCATCCAATTTAGCAGATAGAAAGAAGCTATACAAAATGAAAGATTTTTATAGGCAAAGGAGGTTACACTAGGCAAAAAGCCGATTGGTTGTGGCAAGGCCACTTTCCTTTAGGGGAGGGCATGGGGCTGTCAGGTCACCCCACTAGTGCTGATCAGGTGACTCTGTTTCTGAGGGACCTGAAGCTGTAATTAATTCAGTCTCAGTTTAGTGATGTGGGGCTTAGCATAACTAACTCCATTTGGGGCCTGTCGTTTTGTTTTATTTTAAAGTAATTCTAAGACAATGAAAATCAGGGACAGTGATTTAGAGGCTCCAAAAGCCTCAGTCAGATATTAGCATAAAATGGCCCGATTATTTTAACACTTTCAGCTAATACTAACTTAAGAATGTATTGAAATTCTGCTTCTTGGGAGAACTGTATTGGCCCTAGCAGACTGGAAGACATCTTTCTCCCATTAACAAACCTGGTATATTAGACAATGGAAGGAACATTTTGATTGTCAGCATCATAGACAACCAAAACAATTAAAAATTTACTTATTTTTAAATGATTTTGTATTAAAATAGAACTATTTTTACTTATTTGTTGTGATTCAAAGTTCAAGATTACAAATATATATATTATAAAAATCTCACTAATTTTAAATTATCTTTAGTTTTCCTTGAGACAATTACTCATTACATTTAAATTCTTTTGTCTTATGATTGGAAATTAGTACTGATCTTTCAATTTAAAAAATCCCATTGAAACAGTTTGAAATCCTATCAGTCTTTTAATCCCTCTTTTATATATTGTAATAGTCTCTACAAACAAAACACACATAAGATCTTGGCCTTTGCTTTGAAAACCTGGCCACAGACCTCTCCTTAGGAACATGGGAAGATTGCCCTATCTTCTGATTTGGGCTTTCAGGATTTAACAACTGACCATTTTGCTGAAATCATATGGTGACAGTCAGATAATGAGATACTCTTGAAATGGATATGGAATACCCAGAGTTGCATAAGAGTGTAGGAATGGAAAAACAATCTTTCCTCTACTTGTCTGACTTCTTGGCTGAGACTCCTGTAATAAAAGACATATTAATAAGAGAAAAACAGATTAACATGTATACATGTAACCTCATTTTTGCCTAAGGAGGATGAGAAGATACCCAGGGAAAATAAGTAACTCTTTGAGGTGACCCAAGCCACCACTTTAAATACCATCTTTAGCGAAAGACAAAAGAAAGGTGTTGAGGAGCTTAAACCAGCTATAAGGAAAGCTATAATCCACAAGAATAAATTTTGTTATGCAGAATTAAATCCATGCCTTCTCTCCATGGAGAAGAGTTTCAGGAAACTTGGAGTCATGATTCCCTTCCTAGTACAGAGAAGTAGACACCTTACAAATGGAGATTTTCTTTGTGACTATAAATGTCCCTTCCAAAAGGGTAACTTCTGCTGTTTTTAGAGCTTCTCTAATGTCTGTTGTTCCTCAAAATAACCAGCTCAAAATAATCCTAATGCCAAAGAGGCATACGCTGAGGTGGCATATTCTGCTTCCATTCAGGGAGATACGTATACCACACTGGAAGCAATTTCAAAATTGAGAGGCAAGGTTAACAGTGTATTTCCTATAAGAAAACCTTGAATTTAGGTGCCTTCCTCATGATTTTCAGTTGTCATTAAGACCAACTTAGTTTGAATTTCCCTGAAAGCAGGGCCTGAGACAAATATGTGAGCACAGGTAGTTTACTTGGGAGTTAATTCCAGAAAGCAGAAGTGAAGGAGTGACACAGACAAACATGCAGTTGGGGAAAAGGCAGGCTGCTGTTGAGCTGGTTCTTTTGGAGCCCTTTTAAGGAGCACTGTAGAATTCACTTCAGAGATATTCCAGTAAAGCCAGGAGGCTGGCACCACTATCCACTAAATCGAGTCTTCAGTTGGTTGAGTGTTGCTCCTACAGGTCCATTTGCACCATGTCCTTCCAAGTAGTGACCGTTTGGGAGAGTTCCCTTGAATGACTTCAGAGTGGCTGCCTGGAGTATTTTAGTGAAAGTGCAAAATCTGAGAGGTGCCACAGCACAGCTTGAGGTGGGATGCTGGGCAGTTGCCCGGAATTATCCTTCATGGTTATGATGAAATCCAGTGAGCCAAGGGTTGTATATGAGTCACTACAAGTGTCTGCTGCAAGGAAGAGAAAGCAAATAGTAAGAGAAGTCATTATCTAATTATTTATAATAGAGGTGAGGGAATGCCGTAGCTGTAAGGAATGAAGTGGAAAATGAATGGTTAAAGATATTTCTCTAGAATTTGTCAAAAGAGAGAATGCTGTGATTCTCATGATTAATGTTGAATTTCTAAATTGATATATTTCTGTAATGGCTAAAGTCTAACAAGCTATTTTAGTTTGAAGGAAGTAAGCAGGTTTTCAGAGATGCAATGTCATGGTCCAAGTCTGATCTATAATTTGGAAGGGAGTGTCCTGTGCAAATTTTTCAGGTCAGTCTCCCAATATGTGGAATGTTATATTGGAGTTCTGGTTTGAAATGTTGTCTGGGAGGCTTATTAACATGTTTTGAATTCATGTCATCCCAGAGAAAACCAAATAGTTGTAAATTGAAGGGTTATTAGGTAATAAGCATTTAATTGAATCTGAAATTTTAAATGACCATCAACACTCATCTAATCAGCATCCCTTATTTTACAAAGACATGTAAGAATTTAATAATTTACCTAATGTCAAATAGTTTGTAAGTGAACAGACTGGCACTAGAACCTGCTCCTCCTGGAATTCAGTTCAATATTTTGCAAGAGCATCGTAGATAAATATGCACTTGTCAATTTACATAATCAATATTTCACTTTTTCACCAGGCAGGGTCATGTTTAAGTACACAGTGATACACTTCCTGACCTTTAGAATTTTAAATCACTGGGCTCAGTAAAATTCCCCAGACACCACTAAAAACGTGTGAAAAGGCATATGAATGCAGGCATTTGAAATATTTTGAATACCAAAAGCCAGAAGTGCACAAGTAAATGACAAGAGTTTTAAAAGGATGCCTTAACAGCTGGCTGAATAAATCAGCCAAAGTTGAATGCTCATTAAACTAGTCTGTGGAATTTTTCTTCCTCAAAGTGAATATCTCCTTGGGGGAAAGAGGGTAATGGGGAAGCATATTCACCTCTTGCCACTTCTGGAAAGAGAATGTGCTGTTTATTTATTCACATATACTATATATAACACACACTAGACTTTTTAATCCACGGAGGCCCATGGCATGGGCCCAGACTGCTGTGATTTTCTCCTTTCTGGGCATGATCATTACTAGGGCAGTACTGTTAAAGACATTTCTGCAACAAAATTAGGTACCAGCCTCTGAGGTTGGATTTCATGCTGGTGCTTCATGACTTTGGGTTATCCTTTTGTTGCTGGGGAAATGAAATTTTTACTGTTTCCTCCTGTTTGGTACCAGCTCCAGACCAGTTCTCCCTGCAGCTAGCCAAGGGCTTTTCCTAATCTGTTTGGGAAGGAGGTAGAACCTCATTTTCCTTTATACATCTGCTGTGAATCACTCAGAGTGCTTGTATCATCCTTCCCAGTCATCACAAGTGAAGAACTAGTCCAAACTCAGAGGGATGGGTGATACAGGCTCCCTTGGGTTGCTCTGGATCCCCTGGGTCTGTGGCAGTGGGTGAGGCCCAGGTGAAGGAGACCTGTTACTGCAATTAGAGCAGCGGTGAGCAAGCCTGAGTTTATGCTGGCCTCGACTTGAACTGAAAAAAACATCAACAGGGAGCAGTGCCCCTTGGACTCATTCCTGCTGCCAGGGATGCCCTTTTCCGGCCACAGGTGCTTGAAGAAAATGAATAATGAGAAGCATGGGACAGAGGGACAGTAGAAGCAGTGAAGATTGATGTGGGCTGTTAACTGGAAAGGTTAACGGAAACTACAGGCATGATGAATTAAAGCAATTGGAGTGGAAACACTTGTATGTGGTACTCTTAACATTTTAATTTCAACTATTATTTTTATAATTAATATTTATATCCATACTTATTGAATATAAACAACACACAAGGTTAAATAAGTGCTAGAACTAAATGTTGGATAATAAACTTAAAAAAATTTCCTATTGGAAAATTTCAAATGTATTCAAAGGGAGAGAGGATAGTGTAATGAACCCCAAAGCTCTCAGCTCCAACAATCTACTATTATCAGTTCACAGCCAATGTTATTTGGCCTGTAACTACTCTGCATCCCTCTGCAAATTGTTCTGAAGCAAATCACAGACAAAATACCTCATCTCTTTCAGACTTATCTTTAATAGTTCTGATCTTTTTAAAAACAAAAAACAAATTTTATGGCCATCCTGCCCAAAGCAATCTATAGATTCAATGCAATCCCTATCAAATTGCCAACAATATTCTTCAATGAACTGGAACAAATAGTTCAAAAATTCATATGTAAACACCAAATACCCCAAATAGCTAAAGCAATCCTGAGAAGGAAGAATAAAGTGGGGGAGGGGATCTCACTCCCCAACTTCAAGCTCTACCACAAAGTCACAGTAATCAAGACAATTTGGTGCTGGCATAAGAACAGACCCATAGACCAGTGGAACAGAATAGAGACTCCAGACATTAACCCAAACATATATGGTCAATTAATATATGATAAAGGAGCCATGGACATACAATGGGAAAATGACAGCCTCTTCAACAGTTGGTGTTGGCAAAACTGGACAGCTACATGTAAGAGAATGAAACTGGATCATTGTCTAACCCCATACACAAAAGTAAATTAGAAATGGATCAAAGACCTGAATGTAAGTCATGAAACCATAAAACTCTTAGAAAAAAACATAGGCAAAAATCTCTTGGACATTAACATGAGTAACTTTTTCATGAACGTATCTCCCTGGGCAAGGGAAACAAAAGCAAAAATGAACAAGTGGAACTATATCAAGCTGAAAAGCTTCTGTACAACAAAGGACACCATCAATAGAACAAAAAGGCATCCTACAGTATGGGAGAATATATTCATAAATGACAGATCCAATAAAGGGTTGACATAGAAAATATATAAAGAACTCACACACCTTAACAAACAAAAATCAAATAATCCAATTAAGAAATGGGCAGAGGAGCTGAACAGACAGTTCTCCAAAGAAGAAATTCAGATGGCCAACAGACACATGAAAAGATGCTTCACATCGCTAATCATCAGAGAAATGCAAATTAAAACCACAATGAGATATCACCTCACACCAGTAAGGATCACCACCATCCAAAAGACAAACAACAACAAATGTTGGCAAGGTTGTGGAGAAAGGGGAACCCTCCTACACTGCTGATGGGAATGTAAATTAGTTCAACCATTGTGGAAAGCAGTATGGAGGTTCCTCAGAATGCTCAAAATAGAAATACCATTTGACGGAGGAATTCCACTTCTAGGAATTTACCCTAAGAATACAGCAGCCCAGTTTGAAAAAGACACATGCACCCCTATGTTTATTGCAGCACTATTTACAATAGCCAAGAAATGGAAGTAACCTAAGTGTCCATCAGTAGATGAATGTATAAAGAAGATTTGGTACATATACATAATGGAATATTATTTAGCCACAAGAAGAAAACAAATCCTACCATTTTCAACAACATGGATGGAGCTAAAGGGTATTATGCTCAGTGAAATAAACCAAGTGGAGAAAGACAAGTACCAAATGATTTCACTCATCTGTGGAGTATAAGAACAAAGAAAAAACTGAAGGAACAAAAGAGCAGCAGACTCACAGAACCCAAGAATGGACTAAGAATTACCAAAGGGAAAAGGACTGGGGAGGATGTGTGGAAAGGGAGGGATAAGTAGGGTGGGAAAGAAAGGGGGCATTAAGATTAGCATGTATTATGGGGGGGAGGCACGGGGAGGGCCGTGCAACACAGAGAAGACAAGTAGTGATTCTACTGCATCTTACTACACTGATGGACAGTGAATGTAATGGGTTTTGTGTGGGGAGTTGGTGAAGGGGGGAGTGTAGTAAACAATGTTCCTCATGTAATTGTAGATTAATGATACCAAAATAAAAACAAAAAAACAACAAAAAAATTTAATACAAGTGCTACACCTAAAACAATTCCTTAGTATCATGTAATGAGCAACCTGTGTTCAAAATTTACTAATTTCTCCGTAGTCAGGTTGCTTGGACAAAGATCCATATGAAGACTCACACATTGCACTGGGCTGACACAGCCCTTAGGTCTCTTTTCATCAGTGGTGCTTCCCAGTCTTTTTCCCTTTTAGTTGTTGTTACTATTATTAAAAAATAGTTTGATTTTAAAGCAAAACATTGCTATTTAATTCATACATGGATGTTATCATGATCGGATAATTCAAATGATATTGTGCTGAAGCCATAGTCTGCTTTCCTGCCATCCCACATGGCCTCTGTGGGGGCAGTGCTCATTTTACCCTGTATGTGTCTCTGGTTCACCAGTAGGCATTGCTTGGTTGTGAGAGTCTTTTTGCTGAACCCTGTGTTATAATATTCTAATCATTTGGCTTAAGTGGACAGTAACCCACTTCTTTTATGTATGGGCAAAAGCAACTACAGATAAGTAAACTGAAGCAGGTCCCTGCAGTGCTTAAACATGTGGGCTTTTGGGCAGGCTAGACATGCATTTTAAACCTGGTGACGCTGATGCTGGCTGTGTCCCCTGGGGCAAAGGCTTCCCTGCACTTAGTCTCAGTCCCCTCGCCCCTCAGGTGTGGGTGATAATAGTGACATTAGCTACTTCAGAGTGTTGACAGGGTCAAATGAGGTGATATTTGAAAACTTTTAGTTTTTCTCCCTGCACAATGCACACTCAGGGAATGTGAATGTAACAATAACTGCTGGGCTCCACTCCTAGCATTTGTTTGGTGTTTTGATTCTCTATGCTTAAAAAAAAAGCATACAGTTATGTATTTACAGAATAATTGAACATATAGTACAGAGAGATCCATACAATTGCCCTCCTCCCACCCTCCCATTTCCCCTATTGTTGACATCTTGCATTAGTGTGGCTTCTTTGTTATAATTAATGAACCAATATTTGTACATATCGTTAACAATAATCCGCACTTTACATCTAGGTGCACTCTTTGTATAGTACTCTGGGTTTTCACAAATGCATGATGTCATGTATTAGCTCTTACAGTTTCAAACAGAGCAACTTCACCACCCTAAAAACCCTGTATTCCACCTGTTCACCATTACCTCCACTCCCCAACCATCGCACCGATCCACCCTGTCAGTCACACATCATTTTACTGTCCTTATAGTTTTGCCTTTTCCAAAATGTCATATATTAGAATCACATAGTATATAGCCTTTTCAGACTGTTTTTTTTCACTTAGCAATATATTTTAAAGTTTTATTATTAATGCATGTGATTTATAGTTAATGGAAAGGATTACATGATGCATGTTCCCTGTGAGGACACGGGAGCTCCTTTTGATATCTGTCTGCTTCCATACCACACTATGGGACAGACTGGAGGGCTTTCTCTTCCAGCATTGAGCAGAAGGTAGGACATGAAAATACCAGGGTTCTGATCCCCCATAAGCACATTGTTTGAGGTTATAGCTGATGTAGATGTGGGAGTAACACAGTGGTTCCTGCAGTGGCTCCACAAACTGGCTGCAACTTGACAATATGGATTTCTTCAGCTCTGATTCTGATTTCAGGATTGGAGCAAGGCCTGAGAATCTATATTTTACTGGGCTTTGCAGGGAATCCTCAGAGCCATTTCTTTGGTAGTAAAATAAACCCTGGTTTTGGTGTTGGAGGGTTTGGCTTCAGGTCCTTACTCTTCGTTAAGGCAGCAAATACTTGCTCATCAGCTCCTCTGTGCCAGCTCCTGCATGAGTCTGGGTCCATATGAGGGTGGGGATCAGTCGTGCTTTCTACTCTAACAAGCGTACACTGCAGAAGAGGCAGAAGTTAAAGAATCACACAAGTCAATGTTATTCATCAACTGCTAGGTGCAAAGAAAGAACATACAAAAATGCCACCAGAAATTGTAACAGAAGGGTCTGGCTTGGCCTCGAATGGGGTCAGTGGTTCACATTTTTGGACAAAATGGCCTTGCACTGACAAGTTACTTGTGAAGTAAGGCAGGATTTGTGCTGCCAGGGCACACAAGCCAATGTGGTTTGGAACCCTAGGAGGGAGATGAGGTTGCCTGTCCTTCTCCAGAAAACAACAGCCAGGGCCGCTCTCCAGCCATCCCTCCTACTCAACTGTGCTGAAATTTCTTACAAGTCTCTAAAACATATTCAGTAATTCTGTCAATTAAATGTATCAGAAGAAAAACAATCAAGTTGTTTACAGACCTCTCTTAAGGAGTGCTAGAATTTTAGTTGCTTGTGATTCTTAAGGCTTCCCTGTATTAGGGCAGGGCCAATTCATTTACTGAAAGATGTAAATAGAAGAGACATGCATAGAAAAGAAAAACATCTGATTTTCTATCGCAACTACTTAGGAACTGTGTAGTGCTTGAGTATTTATAAACTGTTTTTAGTTGCAGTCTGCTTTCATCTTCTCCATAGCCTTATAGAAATGTGTTATCATAAGCCATTGTACCAATGTGGAAGTAAAGAAAGAGGAATGCAGAGCTACACTGCACTGACCCAGTGAAGAGCTGAGTGCAGTTGTGTTTAAACATATAGGCGATAGCAGCTGGGACTGTTTATTACTTCTGTCGTGTCAATTTTGAGCCCCAGGTATGTGCTCATGCATAGAAGACATACAATCCACACAGTCCAACTTCCCAGACCCTCCTTTCATCCAAGAAATGGGGTTCTGTAGAGGATTTCTATATTTCTTCTCATACTTTCCAAAACCAAACAAGATCTCCTCAGAAATATGAGCTTAACTTACAGGAGACATGTACAAGGCAGAGCAAAATGAATTGTCCTAATGGTATTGGGGATATTAAGAATTCTGAACATTTGAGCTGGAATTATGCTTTATCTCTTGATGGATCTCTTTTTCACTGTGAACCATAGTTCTACTCTCCACTGTAGAGGCTGTTGTTGAATCTGTACCATGTGATAAGTCCTGTAATAAAGCAAGGGTTTTTTCTTTACATTGGGGACTGTAGGTGACAATGTAGAAAAATTTATTTTAGAGGTTGCAAGATCACTTGCCTCCCTCCCTGATATCTTTCCTCTTATAGTTCCTGCAATTTCTTCCTCTAAGAGTTATTCTTCAGAATTTGTAAGTCTTTGTATATAAAAAGCCCATGTTAAAATAACATGCTACCTAAAAAAAGTAACCCATTAGCATTAATCAGGTGAAGTGTTAATTATAATCATGAAGTTTGAGAGTTATCACTAAGAAGCCAAAGGCTTCTAGATATGTCTGAATCCAAGGACAGAGCCAAAGTTCAAATGATTCTAATGATGCAAAAATATCTAAATTTGGGATCTTCCCCTTCCTTGCCTATATCTTATTTTAAACTGCTACTGTTTCATGATATGTTTAAGTGTGAATCATGCTGGATGCTGTGAGGTCATTGAAGATGGTCTAAAATATAGTAAGGCTCTTCTTTCCTTTGAGCTTTATGGGAGAATTGGTTTTCTTCTCTGCTTTCCCTGAGAATTTTGCTTGGCTAAATTGTATCTGTCCTAATGCTCCAGTAGTTGGTCTTGGGTTGGTACTATGATTTCATACACTGCCATGTAACCTCGTGTTTAACCAGGCAGTGTTTTTATATGTGGTCCCTATCTTTGATTTTGATTATATCATATATTTAATAAGTTATGCTAAATTTCCTTTTAAAAAATTAAAGCATATTTACAGACCAGGTTTTGTCATGTTGAATTTCAAGTTCTATTAGTTGGCTAAGTCTTTCTATGACTATGTTGAATTATCAGCAAAGGTGGTTGATCACTGATGAGTTAAGCAGGTATTTATTCTCTCTCTAACAGAAGAGTGGAGGAAGGAATGTTTTTGTGTTTCCATATCACCTGACACCACCATTCTAAGTTTACTCATTGACTTTATTCATTCATTTATTTTGCAGTGTGTGAGACTCAAGACAAAATCTGCCTCTCTTAGCTTTAGTTTGCCTCCTAAATAAAATATTAGTCTGTAGTTTATTTTAATGTACCATATGAAAGTCCTGTCACTGTGCTGATGGACAAGTAGGATCCTGACCAGATAGGAAATAGAATGAAAGACATTTCGATGGAGGAAATAGAAATGCAGAGCGTGGGAAGGAGAGCCTGGCTGCTTTGGTTGGGGGTTTCAGTTGATCATTCTGAGTAGCCAAGAAGCTTTAGTTTCCCACACGTGGTTTCAATGTTGAGGCTAGAAGTCATGAAGGTACAGGGAAGAAGATACAAAGACCAAATTATTCCAGCTCACAGCTTTATTTTGAGAACAGCCAAGAGAAGATAAAAATAATGATATTCTTATCTAAACAGAACTTCAACAATCATGCTTGTAAAGGCCAGTGTCATGCAAGTATGTCCTAGGGATTTATAATAGGGAGACTTGGTTCAGTTTAAGTGATGCTCCAGCAATTTTAGAATCTGGGAAAACCTCCAACACCATAGACTCAGCTGGAAAATGTTGTGACAGCCCTACTGTAAGTACAACCATGAGCCTGAGGAACATTATACCAAACTAAGGTGAAGGTTACTCTAGTTTGGTGATTCTAATCAATAGGCATTGGACCACCTGTGTCAGAAATTGATATATGTTAAAAAAGGAGATCACTGGGTCCTCCCTCAGCCCTAACAGAGCAAAAGTTCTATGACATAAGGTCTGACAAAATGCATATTTACAAACAGGTTCTTAGAAGGTCCTTACCCACATTTCAGGCAGACAGTTATCCTGGGGATATGGCAAACCCACCACTTGGGAATGAACTAGAACTCTGGGCCTGCAGCTCAAGTGGGCTGAGATTTTTGGTACAGTTCCTATGTCAGTAGCAAAGGGCTTTGTAAAATATTCCAGCCTCCATAGTGGGATAATTGCCTATTGTTCTCAAACCCAGATATATTCTAGAGAAGTTGCTTTATTTTTCATCAAGTTCTCTGAGATAAATAAATGTGCTGAGACTCTGAGTGTACTTGTAGTTCTTGCATTGGAATATAATTAATAGAATAAAATGTCATGTAGCTGTTTGGATAAATATCTGTTTGAATAATATAGTAGGACAAATGGATTTCTGTCTGTGTACTTATATACTACAAGTTCAAGTTTCATATATTCTATGTTGTATTATTTAGCAAACATGGGCTAGGCACTGTCTTGGTGCTTTAATTCTAAGCTTATGTAATATTAATTCATAGTATTATTTAATTTTGATAAAGGAATAGAATTGAAATAGCATTGGTGTATATAGTGATCTGATACCACAGATATTTCAACCATTTGCTTTGTGGTGGTATTTGGTACATAGAGGATGGGCTTTGGATTCAGACAGACGCTGATCCTAGCTGGATGTATGACCTTGGGCGTATTATTTAACTTCTCTGAATCTGTGCTTTTTCAGCTGTAAAAATAGGACAGTCATATGTTCCTTCTGTAATACAGAAAATCACTGAAACCCGGTGTCTGGAACATAACAAATGCCCAAGAAGTATGGTGCCCTTCATTGTACTATAGGAATGAGTCACGTGGTATTTTGTAGCTTTTGTATGCTCAGCTACAGTCTGTAATTGAGCTGGGGATAATTCATATTTCATCTTTATTTTCTTTTTCTTGTAATTGTCCTTTATTCATAAATCAGCCATTGCTATGTGCAGGAACAATGAAACATGGTACCAACTGCACTATATTATTAATTTTGCACAAAGCTTGCTGGCATGACCTCTCCAAGCAGTAACATTCACTCCTTTACCTTAAAAAATTTCTCACAAACATTCTCCACTAGGTGTGAGCATTATTCTTCGTCCTCCCACTGCTTCAGTGCGGCACAGTCATCAGTAATGTGTACATTTGCAGTTTGTCTCAGGTCTGTTTCTCTGCTTTGCTCAGAAGGTACCACTGACCTTTCTAATTAGCTAGATTGCAGATGACTGAGCTTGCACATATGAAGGCCAGTAATAAATAAATCTCCCCTGTTTCGGTCTAGCCAGTCACCAAGAGTCAGGGAAAATTCCACTGCAAGTCCGTAAATCTTCTGTCTTCCTTCCTGAAGGAATGTGAGAGAATAGCTCTCCTGTCGTTACTTATGATAGCTTTCCTGACTGTGTGGGGAGGGTTTTTGATGTCAAATTTTTATGCCAAGATCGCAGGTGGCAGGAGTTAGCATCCTGCAGTTGGGAGCAAAATTAGATTTGGACTGGTAAAGGACAGTGCTGATGTGTCTGGGTATGTAAATCACAAGTGCTTCAAATGAGCTGTGGATGGGTTGGTTGCATTTGTCAGACTGAAAACCCAGAATGAGCAGGAAGAGCAAAGTGGGCCTGGGGAACAAGCTCTGGAATACATCTAAAGCTTAAGGGCAGAAGGAGGAATTAAGATCATGTAGTCCATCATCTTAGTCATCATAAAATGGGCATTTCAGCATGACCAAAAGCATAGAAGTCTGCTTTCTTCATACAGCTAAACCAGCTGCTAACAGAGAAAGAATATATTTTAGGAAGCTGATCTAGCCAGGAGGTGAGTACACAGTCCCAGGCCCCAGGACCACAGACATCCCTAGATAAGTGAAAGAGAAGTTGGCAAAGATTGGGAAAGGTTTTCTCATCTGAGAATCAGCATTCAAAGACTCTCTAGAGGGCCAGAGCAGCTGCAGAGTTGAAATAAGGCAACCCAGAGCAAAGAGGTCACTCTCCGGGAGCCACAGCTGGCAAAAAGACTGAAAATTTGGATCCTAAAATTCTGCCAGAACTATCATCCCAGCAGGCCAAAATGAAATGCCTGTGGGTTTCACTGGTGAGGTGAGGCAGTTGGCCTGTGAATTGCTTCTTACATCCTAGGCAAGTAAGGAACGGTATACACTGAAAGATGTCGATAGCAATTTGACATTCCATGATGTTCAAGCATGGAATCAATGGGCTTACATTTTTAGATTTTATTTTATTTTAAAATACAAACTGGAGGAAAGATTAGCCCTTCATCATAGAGTGCTTTTATTCATGTCCACTTATGTTTTCTTCTTCTGCATATCCTCCCATGACCCTTGCATTCATACTGTGCTACTTACATTGCCATACAGGAAAGTTCACATCTTTCAGGTCTCGGGTTCTTCTCCCCTTAAGGCATGTCTCTGATACTGCTTTCCAAGGTGTATGGTGTCTGGGGGTCTCCCCACACCACCAAGCATGACTCCATGTCTGCAATTCAGCTCAATTCTAACACTGTCTACCTGTAGATTCCACAGGTTAAGGGCTCAGTCCCACAAGACTCCTCTCCTGCCCTCTGTCCCCACTTTCAGATGCCCATCACAAGTCCAGTTTATCACCTGAGCTTCTGACTGATCAGCTATCTACTGGAGGTTCCAATGTGTCTTGCCAGTGGGTTTCAGTCCCAGACAAGTTCACTATGGATTCAATGTGACCAAAGAAATGACAGTAGAATGTTTCTGGGATGAAAGGGTTATACTCAACTTTATTTCCACAGTAGCAGGTCAATCACTAGAATCTCCTCCACTCAGAACAAATCTGCATACAGCAAGTCAGTCTCTGCCTCTGGGCCTCTCTACCCCTGCAGCCGTCTCAGTCTCTGCCCTCGGCACTACCACCACTCCAGCCTCTGCTCTGCTCTCCTGCAGGCTTGCAGCCGTGCCATCATGTCACCCAGAGCACTGAGCGGAGCTCCTTAAATAGAGTCAGTAACAACGTATTGCCACACATGTGTAGTCAGCCAGCCGACTAGGGCCAGGTGAGAATCCTGGCCACAGGAACCTTCACTTTATCCACACAGTGACACCCTCCTTTCTCTCAATTAATCTTCTAGAACAGCTCATAGAACATAGGGAAACATTTTACTTAGTAGATTACTGGTTTATTATAAAAGGATATTTAACTCAGGAACAGCCAGATGGAAAGGATGCAGAGAGCAAGGCCCTGTGGGGAAAGAGCGGAGAGCTTCCATGGTCTATCTGAGCATGCCACTCTCCCGGATTCTCTATGTATTTACCAACTGGAAGCTCTCCCAGTACTGCCTTTTGGGGTTTTTATGGATTCTTCATTACCCAAACTTGCATGATTCAATAATTGGCCAATAGTGACTGAACACAATCTCTAGCTCCTCTCCTCATCCTGGAGGCCAGGGTGGGAGGGTTTGGGGGCTGTGAGACTGAAAGTTCCACCTACTAATCACATGGTTAGTTTTCCTGGCATCCAGCCCCCATCTTCAGGAGCTTCCCAAAAGTCATTTCATTAACATAACAAAAGACACCCGTAGGAAATTCTAAGCATTTTAGGATCTCTGTGCCAGAAATGGGGTTGAAGACCAAACATACATTTCTTGTTATAAAATGACAGTATCACATCACTTACAGGAATGCTGAGTGCTGACTTGACAGCAATAACATTTGTTTTGAAGTTTTTCAGAAAATGACCCTTAGTGAAATAACAACTAGAAAAATATAAAAGTTCACATACTATCAGGAAAAATTTGGCAGAAATAGCAGTCCTGGCTGAAAATCCAGGGAGGAACTGGTTGGCCAGAGGAGGTTGTTGACAGATCTTTGGTGGAGAAAATAGTTTTGCAAACAGTTATTTGTTTACTTTGTAGTCATTTAGATGGCTCTGTTGAGTTGCTTTAAGATCTGTGAGGTAGATGCATGGAACAAATTCAGTAGTTTATCATTGTAAGCTGTACAGTTCAAAAAAATATTGGATGAATTTTTTCAAAAACAAATATAATTGGTGTGTAATGTCTTAGACACTTTCTGGAAAATGACCCAAATATTCATTTTTTCAATCAGAATTGTAAGCTGTGGTTCATGAGGCAGCCCTTGTAGCTGAAGTGGATGGATTTCTGTACAATTATTAATTTTTTGTGGCGTTTATCCTGGCAACCCTTGTTTACACAGCCTCCATTGACCAAATTTCCACCCTTTGCTTGAGTCATTTAATGTCCCAGAAAGTGGTGTTGAGAAGAAAGAAGAGCTTGGCCCACCTGGAAATGGCCACAGTGTTTTATTGCGTTAACAATGAATTAACACATACAAGGAATCTTCCTCCCTACATGGACCATTTCCTATCACATCTCAGACATTTCCCCATCCCACCAGTGAAGATGAATCTACCCTCCTCTGAGGTAGTAGAGGACGGTTACTTGGCTGCCAAAAGACAGCTTTTCACATGCTTGCCTTTCCTGAGAGAATGTAAAACTAACTGGTGTGCTGCATGAGAGGGTGAAATTTGGCAGAATTGGCAGCTTTGAACATTCTTTTCTTCCCATGATGCAGCATCTAGGGGAAATGGAGAGGTGTCCTGATGGGAGTTGTTCAGCATTCCAGACCAACAGAGAAGATGTGGGCTGCTAGGAAGGGAACTGACATACAGGATTTGGTTCTGGAAACTGAGCCTCATGACACCATGCTGGAAACTAACTCATCATCTGTGATCTTGTAAAAAGCTCTGGCATTCTGAGATAAAGTGGTTCAATCACCAATTTGTCACATAAAGACGGTTTAGAGTAGCTTTAAAAGGCACTGTCGATCAAATGAAAATGAAATGTTTTGGTTTAATGAAAAAAATCCACTTGGTGAGAATATAGTTAACTATTTAAAGTGCGTGTGTATGTGTGATGGTAGAGAAAGAGGAAGTCCATTTAGGAGAACTTGTATAGACTACTACTAAAAATTGTATAGCCAAGACATAGCCCTTAATTTTGAAACTACTGGACTTAAAAACATCAAAGGAAGTGAGCATCAGTGTGAGTGAAAAATGAGAGCCAGAAAATAGCACTGTGAGTTATGATAGACCAATGAATTGCCAATGATGCAGAGGCGCTTAATGAGCCTTGGCAGACAATTAGGTAAGAGCAGTTTCTTCTGGCACAGTAATGTGAAGTGGTTATTAACCATGTGTACTGAAATTTGATGGGCTGAAAAACACTTTTTAGAAAGTTTAGAAAGAAATTTGGAAATTTCACACTGAATTTTTCCCTCCACTCTGTTTAAAAAAAGCCAAAAACTCAAAACGAGCTGAAGAGATTTTTTTTTTGTTCTGAACAAAGATGACTAAACTGGAAGTATGAAACCATCTATTTTTGGTAGATCCTGACATTCTTTACTGCTTGCATTCCCAGTTTCCAGTTAATATGTTCTCCAGTTGGCTAGTAATTGTGCTATAAACCATATTTCACTATGTCAGCAAACAATGGCATGAACTTAAAGAGGAAAACAAATCAACTTGGAAAAGAGTAACATAAAAACACTGAAGTGTAGAAGTAGTCTAATCCCTTAGAAAAGGAAGGATGATAAAAGTGGAGTTAAAATAAAAAGAAACATTACAGGTTGTTTCCTGGCTATAGAAGTGCAGATTCTTGTTTGTACCTACATGATTGTGAAAAAAACTGGACAATCACATAAGTAAATGGAAATAAAGAAGGTGTCAGCTTTTGGCTTGAGAGTGTGTATGTGTATTTATATAAGTATTGGTTTATGCTTACATAAATGATATGCATTTAATTCAGTATATCTCTTTATATACAGAATTCTTTTGAACTGTCCAGTGGATTCCAATTGCATTATATTCTCAAGTATATTTTTAATATGTTAAATATATGGATGTATTATTTAATAATATTATATATTATGTAACTATATTATGTATCAAATATAAATGTTAGATATACACATATATTAAATATCTATTTTTAAGCTGTACCATTGTGTTCATTAACCAGAGTACAGCAGAATTCTATTTTGCTATGTAAATGTGCCACAGACTGACATTTTCAGTACTTTCCTTATATTTTAATTGTGCTTGTCTTGAATTGCCTTTTACTGTGGCATAGCATTGGCTATCTATACCAAAATACATGTGATGTAATTTTTTACAAGTTTTTTCTATTAGAGCAATCCATTCTATTGCTGAAGATTATCCATAAAGATTGAAAAACATATTTAGTTGTTGAATTAGGTTTTGTCCTTTGTAATATCACATCTTCTTGAAGAACTACTTCATATAAACATTCTGAATACACCCGTTTATTGAAGAATTAAAAAAAAATCATATTAAAACAAATGCCAAGTGAAGGAAAACAAAGGTGAAATGGAAGATGATAAAAAAGTGTGTTTCCTGGCCTCCATTTGTGGTACTTTTCACTCTACTTTGCTGAGTTACATTTATGATACAATTACACTTATAATTAATTTAAAATTAGAATTAAATGTCTAATTTTGGAATATTAGAAAGTAGAAGCCAAAGGGAAGCACTCTCATCTCAACCAAGAGGAGAAATGGAATCTTTGTCAATGCTGTGTGGCAACATGTATATCTCATCACTGGCAGTTTCTCACAATCATAAGACTTTGCCAGTGGATATAAATCTGCTCCCTTGTTTTCAGTGTCAATCAAAAAATAGCACCCTGGCATTTCATTTCATGTTTCACAGGCTAGAAATTTTTAGCAACCTGATGCCATGTGACTTGAAAACACGAGCAGTGTTAATGATTATATTCTCTTCCGGTCTTCATAGCTAAAGGAAGTTTGAGTCAAACAAGTCCCAGGGCAGCACAGAGAGCTAGAACATATTAAATTCACAGGCTAAGGTTTTGCCATGGCATACTAACTCTGGAGGTTTTTCAGAGTGAGGAGTAAGGGCAACAAATCCAGGAGTTTGGAGTCAGCAGAAATTGTTCTGTCTTTCCCTCACTGAGCTTTTTCTAAGTAAAATAGTTAATGAAATCCTAGGATCTCGGTTTCTGCCTCTGTAAAGTGAAAGGTTTGAGTAGATAGACTCCAAGGTCTCTTACATTAAAAATTCTATCCTTTTGTAAAACTATCCATAATTCACAGATGTGTAACATGATCATATGTAATCTACAAATTAATTTCCCCATTTGATACTTATTAGCTCTTTTGATGACTGTGTGTCATTTGTGTGACTTTGTCATTTTCCATCTGTGTGACATCTGACCTATTACTGCTACATTCTTAGGGCTTGGGTGAGCAGAGATGACCAAGTACAATTGTTATGACCCAGAGAGGCTCGTAATTCCTCATGGGACCTTCAGGGAACATTGAGGAATTTATGTTTGTGTTGGTAGATTTCTCTGCATGGCCCTCCTGGGAGCAATGAGAGAACTGTGTATTCCGACAGCTGGAGCTTCATAATGCCTGTGGTTGCTCAGCATTATTCCAGTCGTATGTATCTGAAACTCAGAAAGTGCAAAGGGCATCAGTATAGCTAAATTCCTATTATTGGTCATGTTTATGTGATCATTTCCCTTCAGAGGGCGCTTCAGATGGACTGGCACTTTGGAGGCAGAGAGAATTAGGTTCGCTTGGATCCCAGTTGCAATAGCTGGCTGTATAACCCTGAGGAAGTTGACCCCTCTCCTTTGTAAATGACTGTGGTGGATTATATGAGTTCATATTTGTAAGGCATCTGTTTTTGTACCAAAGATTCAAGGAGTATTCTCTTTGCATTGCCCTTCCATGCTGTGTTTACTCTGTTACAAATAAAATTAATTCAACCTGTTAGGCTGTAAGTGTCTTGAGTACTGGCCTTCTCTTTTGGCTTGAGGCATGCCCTCTGCCGTGTTCTGCACCAGCTTACCAACTTTAAGAACATAGCGTGGTTACAAATTACTTGTAAAGGTAGACTCTGAAAGGATCTCTCCATTATTAAAAACAGAAACAATCAGAGCAAAGAATGTAAACAAATCATTTAAAACAGAATAAACACAAATGTCTGATAAATATTAGAAAATGGTCCAACTCCTCCATCATCAGAAAAATCAGCTGTCTTGCTTTCTTGATATATAATCCATATACCGTATGATTCACCCATTATAGTATTTATTTCAGTGATTTTTAGTATATTCACAGAGATGTACAACCATTACCACAATTAATTTTAGAACCTGCCTCCCTCCATAAAAAGCCCATGCCCATTGGCAGTCACTGCTCTTTTCACCCCACCTAACTTCCAGACCCCAGCCCTAGGCAACCATTAATCTACTTTCTGTCTCTGTGGATTTCCCACTTCTGGACATTTTATATCAGTTGGAGTCATATGATATTTTGTCTTTTGGTGACTAGCTTATTTTACTTAGTAGAATGTTTTCTAGGTTCATCCATATTGTAGCATGAGCCAGGACTGCCTTCCTTTTTTTTTTTTTAATTAAATGTTGAAACTTACTATGCATTTTTCATTTTTTTTGGTGGTAAAATATGCATAACAAAATTTGTCATTTTGGCTGTTTTTGGATGTGCAATTCAGTAGCACTAATTACACTCACACTCACAACTATCTATATCCAAATCTTTTTCATCATCCCAACCAGAAATTATAATCATTAAGCAATAACTCCCCATTCTCCCCTCTCCTGAGACCCTCATAAACCTAATCTCCTTTCTGTCTCTCTGAATTTGCCTATTGTAGATATTTTGTATAAATGGAATCATAAAATATATGTCCTTTTGTATTTGGCTTGTTTCACTTGGCATAATGTTCTCAAGGTTCCTCTGTGCAGTAGCATGTTTCAGAACTTCATTCCTTTTCTGGATGGATAATATTTCCATAAACTGAATGAATAGATCACCTTTTTAAAAATCCATTCACTTGCTAATGGACACTTGAGTTGTTTCTACTTTTTGGCTATTGTAAATAATAATGCAGTGAACATTGGGGTGCAAGTATCTGAGTCCCTGATTTCAATTCTTTTAGTTCTATACATAGAAGTGGAATCACCGGCTCATATGATAACTGAGGAACGGCCAGCCTGCTTTCCAAAGTGGATGCACCAATTTACATTCCCCTTAGCAGTGTGTGAGGGTTCCAGTTTCTCCATAGCTTCAGCGATATTTGTAATTATTTGTCTTTTTTTATTATAGCCATGCTAGTGAGTGTGAAATAAAAATCTATTGTGGTTTTAATTTGCATTTCCCTGATGGCTAATGATACTGAATATGTTTTTATGTGCTTCTTGGCTATTTGCATGTTCTTATACTGTTAGAAGTATAAACTGATTTTTAAAACATCAACTCTGGAGGACAGTTTGCAATTTGTTCTTTTTGAGCCAACAAACTAACTCACTTGTAGGAATTTACCTTAAGGAGATAATTACAGAATTATAACATGATGTGTGCTAAAGTTATTACAGCTTTTTTTTTTTACAAAAAAGAAAAATTGGAAATACACTCAGCAATGGAAGTTTCTAAAATAAATTATTGTATGCATAACATGGTATGCTGTGTAGCTATTGAAAATGATGATATGGAAATAAGTATCTTGACACATAAAGTACCCATGATATACAGCAGTGCCCCCTTACTTGTAGGGGTTTTGTGGATGTTTGAAACTGCAGATAGTACTGAACCCTGTGTATACTATGTTTTTTGTTATACATATGTACCTATGATAAAACTTAATTTATAAGTAAGGCACAGTAAGAGATTAACACAATAACTAAAAATAAAATAGAACACTTATAACCATATACTGTCATAAAAGTTATGTGAACATGGTCTCTCTCTCAAAGTATCTTATTGTACTGTACTCACCCTTCTGTGATGATGGGAGATGATAAAATGCCTTTGTGATGAGATGAAGTGAGGTGAGTAATGTAGGCACTGTGATGTAGTGCCAGGCTACTACTGCCATGTTGATTTGACAGTAGGAGGATCATCTGCTGCCAGACCACAGCTGACTGTGGGTAACCGAAACTGTGTGTGAGAGAAACTGTTGTATTGCTGAGTGGACAACGCTGATCCCAGAGGAGTATATGCTATTTTACTATGTGTGTGAAAGTGCTCACCTTCTTCTCTTTGGATTTATGTTCATAAGGAGATGTCTAGCAGGATGACTGTTTAAAGTGAACAGTGCTTACCTCTAAGTGAAAGGATGTGGGATTTTGTTTCTCCTTTAAGATTTTCTTTTCTGTTAGAACTTAAAAAAAATCAGAATGTTTCATAAGAACAGCAATAAAGCTACTTTCAAAGGAAAAATAATTCTGCTCTGGACTTGACTGATTCTTTTCTCCCCCTACTATTGGGAAACTTACCCCTATGACCCTGTATTTCTAACTTCAAGCCACGAGAGAATCCCAAGAAACTAGAGCAACTTGGAAAGCTTGGTGTAAAACATCTGAGACTCTTTTCATTGAATTTCCTTGCAATAATTACACAAGTTTAATTACAGCAAATAAATTGAAATCAGTACGCTGAAATCAATATGGACAAAACAAAAAGTGCTTGTTTTACACATCTTAAAAGGAACTGTTTACTAGCGTATATTTCTAGCACATCTGTCTTTGAATGGAAATTTGTGGAGGATAAGAAAGAACTCTAGAACATTTCCCCATTCTGACACTCATCACCAGCCAGGAGGGGTCAGGCTTGTTCAGAATTGTTGCTGCTTGGTCATGCCTTTATGTGTCCTTCTGTTGGCTTGAAGGCCTCTCTTCACTTGGTTTTCCTAGAGAAGTCCCACTGTTACACCAAGACCAACTTTCTCAAGACTGTAACCACGTGGAGCTCAGTTTCTTGCTTATCTGTCTTCATTGTTCCCGACCACAGTGCCTTTGCTCTTGTGGCAAGTTTGGCATAAAATACAGATATTTGCTAGTGATTGTTTTGTGTGGAAAGTTGCTTTAACTGTGTCCATCACTTATTCTACCACAGACTTTCTTCAAGAATTGAAAATGTCCTCTCAGTCCATTAAAACACAATGGGCAGTCTCTGTATTTCATTCTTTTCCTTGGTGATATCCCTGTTGGTGTGCTCCATTTTCTGACTCCAGTGTGGACTGCTGATTGTCTGTACCTGCAGTACTCTGGGATCTCTCTTCACCATCATCCTGGGAATTCCCTCTTCCCTGTCCTGGGTGGGACCCAGGGTGGGTTTCATAAGGTCTGTGTCCTGTGCAACTACTCTGTATTTGGTTTAGTGCTCTGCCACCATCTCAAAATCCTTAATAAAGCTTGAACAAGGGACCCTGTGTTTTCATTTTGCACTGGGTCCTGCAAATTATGTAGCTGGTCCTGAGTGGACCCCTAGGATTCTGTTTTTTGCTTTTTTGGAATACTTTCTCATTTGGGGGACGACCTACTCTGGTAGCTTCCTGAGTAAAGCTGTGGCGGTGGTAAAATTTTTTTGAAATTTTGCATGTCAGGAAAAATAATTATTTTATTCTTATATGCTAATAAGAATATGGCTCAGTATAGAATTCCCAGTTGGAAGTGATTTTCCCTCAGGCATTTGGAAGCATTGCTTTATTGTCTTCTGGTGTCCAGTGCTTTTAAGAATACAGATGCCCTTATGAATCCTGGCCTGTGGATGTGACCTATTTTTTCTCTCTCAACCACCACCAAGCTTTGCCATCCAAGCTTGGTGGTGGTTGTCTCCTCTCCTCATCTTATTTTTACAGGTGAATATTTTTAAAAATCATCATTTTAGTAGTATTTTGAGAGAGAACAGATGTAAACACATGTTTTCAATATTAGTCACTTTTCAAATTTGCCCTTTCTGTTGGTATGCAGAATTAGGTGGTAGTGTGGGGGATAATTTGCGTAAGGAGTTCCAGTGCCTTCTGGAAGAGACAAGAGCTGCAGATGTGAATCAGCAAGAACTTCAGAGAGAAGTTCACCTGGAGAACAGAGCAGGCTATACCAGTGATCCGGTGTTGTACCTGTGCTATTGGAATAAGGTTTGGTTATGTGAAGCTGAATAGAGCAGCTCTCTCCTTGGTGCCCAAGGAAATATACCAGACCAGTTCTCTTATTATTGACATTAATGCTGGTGGTTTTTAGCAATTATGAGTAATGCCATCAGTTCCTTTGTGCATATATATTTGCAAATGTTATTTAGTTTTTTTCCTTGCACATTTGACATATTGCATTGTGCCACAGAACCTCCAGGAAAGCTTCTGCTTCCTCAGACTTAGTGTGATTTTATTTGAAGACCAGGATTTCCTTATAAAGATCTAATAAATTCTTTCCTTCTGATTTTATAAATGAAGGAAATATTAAGGTCATTTGAACTTCTGTTTTTATAGGAGTTAATATTTGCTAAGGTTTAATTTCCATCTTTGATAGAATTGGAATACATTTACAATATGGTTATAGTATCTAATTATCCAGAAGTATTTTCTAATGACCTCTGGGATTTCATTTCATCCAGGTCTATGCCTGTTTATCAGTATGTATTTTACAAGCATTTCTCTAGGAATTTTGACCATGTAGAAGTAGTGTGAGGAAGAAATTGAAAAAAACTTTGTTTTCACTTTGTGCTTGTAAAGTTAATGAAAATTTGAAGTGCAGATAGGTAGCTGTTTGTTTGCATACTCTGGGGTTTCCTGGGTGCAATCTGAAACTGACCCCCATACACAGAGAATAAGGAGAGACTGAAGAAAGAGGCAGACTACTCCAGACTCAGAGGTGGGAGATTTAATAAACAAGGGAACTTACAGGATGTCCTAGATGGCCACAAGACAAGTAGATCTCTGCACCTGTCTCCCAGAATCCTAAAAGTTTATACTATAGAGGCTTTAATGGGGGTGTCACATATTCAGTCCAGATGGTCTCAGTAATACATGACTCTTTCAGGGCTGTGTCCTTGAAATGACTCTCAATATGGGAATGGTGGGCAGAATGTACATTCCAAGGATGGGGGAGAGAGTGGGGACCCTCTGACTGCCTGGGTCCAGCTTGTAGGTCAGTATTGGCCAGTGACCTCCCCCAACAGCAGCAGAGCCCTAGAGGGAAAGCAACAATAGCACAAGGTTTACCCCTCTCCAGTTTTATTGAGATATAATTGACATTAACAATGTGCAACTTTATGGTGTACAACAGAATGATTTGATATATATGTATTGTGAAATGACTACCACAATAAGTTTAGTAAACATCCATCACCTCACATTTTTATACATTTTTATAATTTTTTCCTTGTGATGAGAGCTTTTAAGATTTAATGTCTTAGAAACTTTCAAATATACAATTCAGTATTTTTAACTATAGTCATCATGTTGTACATTATATCCCCAGACCTTATTTATTTTATAACTGAAAGTTTGTACCTTTTGACCACCTTCACCCAACCCACCCTCCAACCACAAATCTGATCTGTTTCTATGAGTTGTTTTTTTAGATTCCATTTATAAGTGAGATCATAGAATATCTATCTTTGAGTTATTTCACTTAGCATAATAACACCAAGTTTATTGCCACTGAGATGAATGCTGGAATATGGTATACTCTCATCCACATTCAGTTATATTTAGACTGAGGGGTAATTTCAGTGTCCACACTGTCAAAAGATACTGACTTCAGTGCATGTGAAAAGACTGAACTCCAAAGGTGTGTGATCTTCTCTGCTATCTTACAGGGCTTTGCCAGAATCTTAAAAATTTATACTCCCCATAAGAGGCCCTGGTATTCACATACCTGCACAGCAGTGGGAGTGGTGCACCTGAGAAGGACATGTACTCAGGTTGCTCAGTTTACTATGCAAGCCCTATTGATTTCATGCAAAATGCAAAGAGAGGACACTTAATCAACACTAGCATTTTTGCCTAATTTTCTTTTATTAAAAATATATTACAAGTAGTACCACACAGTTGAAAAAAGATGCAGGAACATATATTTTTCTAATGGCCTGGAAGTTATCTTCAACTTCACTGACTCCCTCATCTTCTCCAACGTCCAGTTGGTCACTTGGTCTAGAAATTCAGCCTCCAAAAAATACCTTGCAAGTCAAGTTATCTCTCTTCCGTCCTGAGTTACCATTGCTGTAGTTCATGTTCTAGCATGAATTCAAGATCCCAGCAGCTTTGTATTTAGGATCCCCTGCTTTGTGGGTCTTTCTTACTTAATAGCTTGTACCTGTCAACTCATTCTGTCATTCTGCTTAAAAGTCTAAATGGGGAAGTAATTTACAATGGATTGAAATGATGCAAAGATTATGAAGCTCTCTGGGGCAAGAAAGGGTGTCAGCCTACCACCCCAGGCCGAAAGAAACAAGGAAATGGTAACCCAGAGGGTCTTGTGACTTTAACCGGGGTTCTGGACTTTGGTAGAGGAATATAGTCACTGCCAAACTGTAGATGGGTAGGGAGGGGTCTGGGAAAATACACTGGGCCTGTCTTTGCATGCCCTCTGATTTCCTGATGGGCATGTCCATTGCCAAACACACCAAAAGCTAGAGGGAAAGCAAGGGGGCATGGCGATACTGTCATCGGCAGTTAGCTCCTTGGGGAATAGAGCAGGTGGAGAGAGGATATGGAGAGAGGTGGGGGCAAGTGACAGTTCAGCACAGTAGCTTTTTCTGATTCCCACAAGCAGAGCTCATGTCTTCCTCATTGATATTCTGAGAACATTTTATTCATACCTCAACTAAGACACCTGTGATAGTATATTTGTAAATTATTTCCATGTTTAGACCATAAGCTCCTTCATTTAAGGACTATTTTAATTGTCGTCATATTCTAAGTACTTGGTATGTCTCATACACAGTGGTGTGCGAGGACTGTTTGCAGAATAAAAAAGAACAAAAGATGGTGTGGACATCTGGGGTGTCTATTATGGAAATAGTGGTTGAAAGGAAATTCCCACTCTCTCTAGTGCATTTCGTATGTGATGTCTTCTCAGTTGTGAGTCAGCTCGAGTCAGGGATCAGAGACCTGCAGAATGCAGAAACGGGGGTAGGGGTAACTGGAGGAGAGCTTGAATGTAAAGACACTTCTGGAGGACGATGCTGTTCAAGTATTACCAACATCATTTCCATTACTATGGAGTAAAATTAAGGAGGAACAAGAGAATCAACACACAGCACTTGATAGGGAGAAGATTAAATCCTGTGTTAGTCTTTATAACACAGAGGAAGTTAAAACAGAAGGTTAAAACAAACGTGCTTATTCAGCTAAGACCATGGCCTGGATCAGGGTCATTGAGGAGTATTTTCTGTTCTAATCTTGATTCATTTTGTAATATTTGGTAAATCACTTAACCTTTCTGCGGTGCAGTTTTTCCAATCCATTAATTGACTATTATAGTATATTTTCCTTACTGATGTGCAAGGATGTTTGGGTGATTCATTTGATAATTGCAGTAAAGCACTTTGAGTTCCACAGAGAGAACCAGGAACACAAGATTTAAGTGGGATTATTAGTTAGAAGTCTTTTTGCACTGATTGAGTCTCCGATTCCCATTTGAGCTTAACTGCTTTTCTTTGAGGACTTTCCCAATTCAGCCTACTTCCCTTCACACAGTTGCAAGGTTGCAATGATATCCTATCATGTATCTCAAATGATGGTGCTGTAATCAAATTAGCTGGTTGGATAGTTTTAAAAAATTAGAAAAATTAGAGGATTTTGATCCTGTCTTAAGATGACTAAAGAAAACACTTCAGGTGATTTAAGTAGAGAGGGATTATTACTGAGTGACCAACAAGAAGATAACCAAAAGGTTATGTCCATTGATAATAGATCTATGACATATAACACATGATGTTTTTGGCTGCTAAGGAAAAAGAACAGCTGGTTCCAGGATGAAAGAAACTTCGTAGTTCATATTGTTTGATACATAAAATTTGGGGTCTGTTTTGATGTTGGTGATCCAGTTTTACAGAATTTTCCACCAAATGACACAAACTTTACAGATAATATCAGTGTCTCTTTATGGAGTAGCTGAGAGGTTACATCAGGGCCTTCTCTATATGCTTTTGGAAGAATGAGAAAATGTGTGTTTTTTGGAATTCTAAGTCTTCCTTTATTCTTTCAAGTTGAGAAATACTGTGGTATATTGCTCCATGATGGCATTTTGGAATTTTTTTTATTAAAAAAAAACAGAGTGTATAAATATTTATGTCATGGCTTAAGCTTTTGTGACTCTAAAGAGAAGAGGAGTTTAAGATTGGGTTGTATGCCTAGCCCTGCTTTGTCTCCCTGGAGATCTGGCCTTATACGTAAGAGCAGTAGGTTTGCATATAGAAATGCCAGCATGACATACATGCCTGAAAGTCTTGAATGTCAGGCCCATGATAGAATTCATTAATTTCTCTTTACAGGTTGATAATTTCCTCTTATTCTCCTAAGTAGTGCTAAGTCTAGGTACACCATTGCCATGAAGGCATTCTAGATTCTCAGTATTTTTAGCATGTCCTGGCATATATATTGTCATCATATATTGTCACTGCTATCCCTTTTCCAGAACTCAGAAATGGTGGCCACATGAAATAGGCAGGGGTCAGACGAGCTCACTGCATGGTTCTTGAAGCAGCTATTGAGTCAACAGCAGATCCTTATGATAAACATTTACATTTTCAATTATGATGCTAAATTTTCTTCAAGAGACTAGACAGAGAATTAAAATGAGGACAAAGGACAGGACTTAGCAGGAGTACAGGCTTCCTGGTTCCTTTTTTATTTGTGGTGGGTACCTTATTTATTTCTTATCTTATTTTTTGTCTTTTTCATGAGGCATTGTTTTATTAATTTTTGATATGTACAGTGATTAAAACTAGGCAAAAAAGAAAAAGTTGTTCCCAGTTAGAGGCCCTGGCAAACCATCTTTAATTAATAGATAAAAATTGTTTAACACCAAGACATTGGAGCTGTTAAATTGTTGCTCTTGCTTTTCTTTTAAAAATCATTTTTTAAGTAAAATGAATAGGGTATATATGTGTTTGTTTTAAAATAATCCAAACAGGGAAATTTTAAAGTAAATGTCTTTCTTTCAGTGTCATATCTGTTCTCTCCCAGCCATGCTGTGTCACTGCCTTTGAGGCCCCAGCCCTCTTTCCACAGGGTAGGTCTGGAAGAAGATTTTCAGAAACCTTTGCATACACACACATATATGTGCATACACTGTGCATATGTATCAATCATATCTTTATGTATATATGTCCATTATATATGTATGATAATCACTTTATATATATATGTATACACACACATATACATACATATGTCATATATATAAGATACATCTTTTTAATTTTGACCAAAAAATGGATCACACTCTTTGTAATATTCTGCAATTTATCTTTTACACTTAATTATATATTGTGGGCATATTTCTGTTTCAGTATGATAAATGTTCCACATTAATTCTAATGGCTGCAAACTATTCCCTTGAGATGCTCTTTGATTTATTTAAATAATTCTCAATTAACTGACATTTAAATTGTTTCCAGTTTTCAGCTATTATCAGTATGCTACAGCAAACATCTTTGCACATATATATATATATATATATATATATATATATATATATATATATACACACACACTCTGTGCATTTTGAGGGAAGCATATATATAGGTAAATACCTGGAAATGGGATTTCTGGGCCCAGGAAATATGCATATGAATTTTGAGAAATTTTTCCAAACTGAAAAGGACCACATATGTCTATTCTCTCACTAGTGCTGTGGTAAAGTATTTTGTTATCAATGTCTTTACCAGTTGGTAAAGTAAGTCAGACCACAGAGGGCTGGTCTGTCTTTGAAGATTGCAAGGAAGGGACTCTAATGAATATTGCTTTTACTTCAGTTTACCATTGAAACAGCAAGCAAGCAGGGTTAAGGGTATTCATTAGATCAGAGGTTCTCAAAGGAGCCTCAGCATCACCTAGGAACTTGTTACAAATGCAGGTTCTCATATCCCACTTTAGACCTCCTGAATGGGAAAGCCTCATGGCAGGGCCCAGAAGCCATATTTTATATTGGGTGGTTGTCTCTTTATTAACTTATCAGAGTGATTTCAATTTTAAAGAAATCAGCCCTTTGTCGTTTGTGTTGCCAGTTTGGTTTTACCCAGTCTGTCATTTATCATTTGAATTTAGTTACAGTAAATTTTTGTATCCCAGATAGTTATAATTTTTATGTAGTGATATTTTTTAGTTTTTATCTTTCTGAATTTGAAAGTTAATGTAAGCTTAGATTTTCCTAATCCTAGGATAATGGAAAAAAAACCTAATATTTTCTTCTCAACTTTCTAGTTTTATTTTAGCATATAAACTTTTGATGTAAACAGAATTTATTATTTAAGGAGTGAGAAGTGCATGTGAACATATTTTTCAAAAGCTTAAAAATTATCTCATTGTCATGTATTAAGTAATTTGTCTTTCTCCATGGTTTGCAGTAACTTGCTAATCATATTCAAAATTAGAATGTACATTTGAGATTATTTCTAGAGTCTATTCCATTGATTGAGAATGTAATTAATTTATAGCTCAATTTATTGGGAAGAAAAAGACTAGTAATACAAAATTTTCTTCAGAACAGAGTACTTGATAATTACTCATTTTTCTTATTTTTTTTTTGCTCTCAGGAATGATTTAAAACTTTCTTTATATAGGTGTTGCATATGTATCTTGTATATTTGTGAATTTTTAAATGTGATATTTCCCATTACAGTTTTTTACTATTAATTTGCATACAGGTAAGCTCAATATCTTTGTGTATTAATTTCATAGTTAATCATCCTATTAAATTCTCATATTTCTCTTAGTTTTTGGAGGATTCTTGTGGGCTTTTCAAATTTACAATAATCATCTGCAAATAGAAAGTATCCTATTTATGAGATTAAATTTTTACTGTGAAATGTATTTATTGTGGAATATGACCTTCTAACTTCCTGATTTTAAAAAATCTTACTTTTAATGAAGTGAATGCACACACAACAAAATTTGCCAATTTTAAGTTTGCAGTTCTGAGTTTTGACAATATATACAGATCTACTTTCTGTACTTACCCAGAAGTTGTTTATAAGTTGTATACTTGTGTAGTTACACAAAAATATAGTTTATATTAATTGTAATTGTGGTTATAATCATGATATAGAGCATACCTGTCATTCTAGAAAATTCCCTCCTCCTCCTTGCCTTTCCCTGTGCCTGTCCCCGGGGTAACCACTAAATGGATTTTTGTCCTTGTAGTTTTGTCTTTTCTAGAATTTTGTATACAAATTTTGTTATACAATATGTAGCCTGTCTGTGTCTGGATTTTTTCACTTAGTATTCCATTATATGGATATGCAACAATTTGTTTATAGTCCCTGGTTGATGGATATTTGGATTGTTTGCAAATTTTGAAAAAGTCTGTTAACATTCAATACATGGCTTTGGGTGTGTGTTATTTCTCTTGAGTCAATTCTTAGGTGTCAGATTGCTGAGTTGTATGGTAAATTTCACTTAAGAAGTAATTGCAGAACATTTTTCAAGTGGCTGTATCATTTTGTATTACTTCCAGCAATATATGAGTGACCCAGTTGTTTCATATTCTCACCAGCAGTTGGTATTGTAAATTAGTTTTTTTAGATTCTAGTGAATGTTTTGTGATTTATCAGTGTGGTTTTAATTTGCAGTGCCCTAATGATTAATGATGCTGGGCATCTGTATAGATGCTTACTTACCTTTTATCTTATTTGATGAAAGTGAAAGATTTTTTCCAGTTTTTAATTGGATTGTTTATCTTATTGACTGTAATAGTTTGTATATTCTCAAAGCAAATCTTTTATCAGCTTTATTTTTTGCAAATATTTTATCCCAGTCTGTGGCTTGCTTTTTTATTTTCTTAACAGTGTCTTTTAAAGAACAAACTTTAACATTTTTTAAAGTCCAACTTATTGTTTTTGCTCTTATGATTTATGTTTTTATAAAAATCTAGTGTAACTAAAAGTAACACAAAAATTTCTCCTATGTTTTCTTCTAGAAGGTTTAAGGTTTTTACTCTTATGTTTAGGTCCATGATCCTTTTGAGTTAAATTTTGGGTGTGAAGATGAGGATTGAAGTTTCCTCTTTTGTTTTTCTGTGTGTGAATATCCAAATTTCCAGCACAATTTGTTGAAAAGAATATCCTTTCCACACTGAAATACATTGACACCTTTTTTGGGAATCAATGAACTATATTGGACTATTTCTGGACTCACTAGTCTTTTCCATTGATTTGTATGTCAATACCAGACTAACTGGATTACTATAGCTTTGTACTAAATCTGGGTGTAAGCTTTATAATAAGTAGGAGTTGAAGACTGAAAACTTTTTCTTTTGGCTATTCTAGGTGTTTTGCCATTAATTCTTCTTTCTAGGTTCTTTTGATTATAGCAATTATTTGATGAGAATTTCAAGTATATATTTTTATTTCCCATCACAGGCTGTCTATAAACTTCTTGGCTCACAATTTTTTTTGTACCAAAGAATGTTGCTGTGAAGAAATCTGAGGCTATTCTGATTTTCCTTTTTGGTAGGTAGTCATTTTCCAACTGAATGTTCATATAATTCTATTTTTATTCTTAAAGGTAAGCAGCCTCATCAGAATATATCTTTTTGATTATTGATATAAATTGCTTTCTCCTTGAAGATGGTATTCCCTTTTGAAAAATTTTTTAAAATTTTGTTATCATTAATCTACATTTACATGGAGAACATTATGTTTACTAGGCTCTCCCCTACCCCAAGTTCCCACCACAAACCCCATTACAGTCACTGTCCATCAGCATAGTAAGATGTTGTAGAATCACTACTTGTCTTCTTTGTGTTGCACAGCCCTCCCCTTTCCCCCACCCCCCACATTATACATGCTAATCATAATACCCCCTTTCTTCTTCCCCGCCCTTATCCCTCCCTACCCTCCCATTCTCCGCAGTCTCTTTCCCTTTGGTAACTGTTAGTCCATTCTTGGGTTCTGTGATTCTGCTGCTGTTTTGTTCCTTCAGTTTTTCTTTTGTTCTTATACTCCACAAATGAGTGAAATCATTTGGTATTTGTCTTTCTCCGCTTGGCTTATTTCACTGAGCATAATACCCTCTAGTTCCATCCATGTGGTTGCAAATGGTAGGATTTGTTTTCTTCTTATGGCTGAATAATATTCCATTGTGTATATGTACCACATTGTCTTTATCCATTCATCTACTGATGGACACTTAGGTTGCTTCTATTTCTTGGCTATTGTAAATAGTGCTGCGATAAACATAGGGGTGCATATGTCTTTTTCAAACTGGAGTGCTGCATCCTTAGGGTAAATTCCTAGAAGTGGAATTCCTGGGTCAAATGGTAAGTCTATTTTGAGCATTTTGAGGAACCTCCATATTGCTTTCCATAATGGTTGAACTAATTTACATTCCCACCAGCAGTGTAGGAGGGTTCCTCTTTCTCCGCAACCTTGCCAACATTTGTTGTTTGTCTTTTGGATGGTAGCCATCCTTACTGGTGTGAGGTGATATCTCATTGTGGTTTTAATTTGCATTTCTCTGATAACTAGCGATGTGGAGCATCTTTTCATGTGTCTGTTGGCTATACTCCCTTTTGTCTTAGATGCAGGTCTCCCTTTATTTCAGGGAGAGTTCTGTTTAATTGAATGTGTTCTATTTAATTGAATATTATTTTTGGATACATTTGTTTGATTTTCTTTGTTGGTCAAGCTTATGTTGGCCATGTCTGGTCTCTCTTCTATATCTGACTTTCTAATTACCTTTTTTTGTCCTTTGACTTTTAAGTTTTCGGATTTTTATAAGACCCTTTCATGATCCCAATTCTTTTCAAAAATAGTGTTTACAATATTATTTTTGTGTTTCTATGTCATTTTGTTTTATGGTATTTGTGTTGCTAACTTTGATTTCTTTTGTGAACTCTAATGGCTCATGTTCACCACCTTCATTATTTACTCCTAATTTCATATCCCTTCTCACAAGGTTCTCCTTTCAGATAGTTGTTTTCCATCTGTAATTTCTTTGAGAGTATAGAGAATTATTCATCAATGTTTTATTTTTCTGTTTCCTGTGGTAATTCTGATGTGTATTCTTTTTAAGTTTTTCCCTATTTTGTTCAAAAGAATTCTACGAGTAGTAACTTACCCATTCTCTGATGTACCATTGCCAGTTCTCTTGCTTATTAAATCTTTATGCAATATTGAAAGCAGTCCTTAGGTGACAGAGCTAGAAATCTGATATCAATCATAGGAAGACTGGATGTAGGAGGATTGATGCCCAGGGGGTGGTGTGTCAGTGTGTAAAGATGGGGATTGGTGCTGGGATGCGACTTCTTGGGCTGGTAGGAAAAAGACCCTGAGTGTGAAGGGAGGGACTGGACTGCTCTAAGTGGAGGATCTCTACCCTATCTTACCTAAAACTCACTCAACCAAGGGAAGATGTAGGGAATCCTGTTCACACTACCATCAAGTATATCTTTGCTTTAAATAGACAAATTACTGATTTTACTTTAAGTAAACACTTGTCACCACGGTAAAGACTTTCCTGAGTGTATCATTTCTACTTGTCTCCACATATGCTGATTTAAACAAAATCGAACAATAAAAACTATAGACAGTAAAAATGAAAGTTAGTTCTCACTTCCTTCCAATCCTTCACACCCTCCCTAAGAAGTAATTACTGCTTAATGCTTGGATATGTTTACATCTTGATATTTTCCTGTGTTTGCTTATATATAAGAATGGCTTTCTCGGTGTCAGTAATAGATTTTTATGTAAATACCTATTTTGCTACTGCAAAATTGACCTTCATACTCTTACACTATAGCTATACTTGCTTATTTAGCCATCTGCTGTTCTTGTCCATACATTTACCCTAAAATGCTGCAATTAACAGTCTTCGATGTGGATTCTGTGAGTGTGCTTATTGGATATAATCCTAGACATGGACTTTGTAGACATAAGAAAATGCACCAGTAAAATTTTGATAAGCACTGAAAAATTATAGGTCAAAAAATCTCTTCCAATTTACCATCTCACTAACAAGAGTCTGTTTCCCTACAGATATCCTTGTCAAAATAGAATACTATACTGCTTTTCGATTTTGCCCATTAGTTAAATTAAAATTTTTAACTCGTTATCTAAAAATTTGCATATTACAAATTACATTGGAATTTCAGCAATTTTAGAAATACTCATTAGACACATATTCTGTGAATTCCTTTGTTTTTAGTAGGCATTTAATGTTTTATTGAGGTTAGTTTTTAATTCAATTTAGTTCTTAATTTAAATAGCTAGCCTATTATTCCAACTCATTAGACAAATATTCTGTGAATTCCTTTGTCTATTTTTAGTAGGCATTCTCAGTCTTTATTAATTTCTAGGGGCCCCTATTGTTAGTTATTAATACATACCTATTATAGATGTTAGAAATACTTTCTCCTAGTCTTTGGATTTTATTTATAATCCTTTATTATTCAAAGTATTTGTAAATATTTTAATTTTATGGTTTTTGTGTCTTTGCTTATGAGAGTATTCCTCACTTTAAGATTAAAACATAAAATTCTCCTATATTTTTCCTAATACTTATATCATTTTTAATGCTTTTAATGTTTTATTGAGGTTAGTTTTTAATTTAATTTAGTTCTTAATTTAAATAGCTAGTCTGTTATTCCAACATCATTTTTTGAATTGGTCTTTTCTTTCCTTTGAAATATCATATGCTTTACCTTTTCATATTGATCTATTTACTGATTCTTGGATCAATGCCACACTGTTCCTTAAAGTTAGAGTGGTCAGGTAAGCCCCTCCTCATTATTCTCCTTTTCAAAATTGTACTGACTATTTTATTTCATTTCAAGATATCCTTTTAGAATTTTAATTGAGAATTATATCAGATTTATATGTAAAGTTGGAGAGATCTGATATCTTTCCAAATACTGAATCTTCCCATCCAGAAACATAGTTTGCTTTTTTAAATTAATTTAAAGCTTCTTTTACTTTCTTGAGTGAAATTTTACAGCATTATTCATAAATGTATCATACATCTCTTGTTGGATTTAACTATGAATATGTTTTCATTTTCTTCGCTATTATGATGGGATCCTTAAATCATGCTCATTGGTTATTTCAGGTCTTAAAATATCAGATTCTCTAATGTTGCTCTTGTATCTACCTAATTAAATCCTCTTTTTCTTCCAAAAATTTGTTAGTAGAATCTGTTGGGTGTTCTAGCTGAACACTCACATTGTTCCAATATTTATACCTAATTTTTTTCTTCCAGTATTTTAAGTTGTTTTCAATTAAAAAAAATGTTTTCCTCTAATAGGTATCTATTGAGTTCAGAGTATCTCTTTTGGGGTGTTAAATTCCCTAAATACTTAGTGTTTCTGTGCTCTTATTTGTGGCTGAGGTTCTATATTGAACAGTTCATTGCTTTTGGTATGTATTTTCTCAGTCATAAGAAGAGCATATTTTCTCATATGAAGAGCTCTGTCTGGCAGTTGATGCAAACTCTGATCACCTCCGGTGAGTCTGCAGAAGAAGACTGAAGTGTGGCTAGGAAGGTGTGATGGAGGCTTGCCTTCTGGGAATGAGGCTCCTGGTACCTCCTGGCAGGCAGAGCCCCTCCCTTTTTTTGCTCAGTAGCCTCCCTGATAGTCTTGATGGCAAAGTTCTTAGGTGAGGGTACTTATAACTCCAATCTGAGGGCAAATATGGTAGGTGGGAGAAGGGGGGATTGACATCTGATCTACGTCACTCTTCAGTTAATTACCTAGAACACTGTCACACTCTCTGTTCTGCTTCTCTGACTGCATCATTCTTTTGGAGTTCTGCTGGGCAAGATCATTATTTGGGGATGTTTATTTGTCCACCGAAAGGGGTTCCTTTTCTCTTTTGGGGTATGTTATCAATCTATTTGCTATTGGTCTATCACTTCTAGAAAACCCATATTTTTCTGGTCTGCTGGTAAAACTTGTTTCCAATGTGATGAATTTGCTAACTTGCTTCCTAAGAGGGGTTGTGGGATTGTGTTTATGTACAAACTCCATGTACATTCCTTTTTGATTTATTTTTATCCTTGATTAGGGATAGTGCCATCCAAGCCTGCTAATTTGCTCAACAACTCAGTGGAGAGCAGAAGCGGAGTAACTGGGAGCACCAATTTATTCACTATTTAAAATTTAAAAAAATATGTTTTGGTTGTACAAAAGGTCATTATATGACAGTGAAAAATAGAAAAAGAAAGGAATCATTCATAGTCTTATCATGACAATTACTGTGAATATTTAGACATATTAATGTTCAGACTTCTTAAGCATATTTTAGTATTCTTGTGATATTCTCTGTAGCATTTTGTATTTATTTTTTAATTAACATCTTAACACATGTTTCCAATATTATTAGAAATAGTCATGATTAAATCCTTACTTTAATAATATCATAAGATATAATCAAATGGATCCTGCAAGGGTAAATATTTCCCTGTATTGGGCCATTTGCATTAATTTGGTATTTCGCTCTTTTATTTTTAAGAAGGAAATTTTACTTAAATGTATTTATTATTTAATTTTTTGAGATAAAAATTACAGTGAAATGTACAGATCCTAAGTGAATATTTTGCTAAGTTTTGATAAATATTTACATCCAAGTAACATGATCCCAACCAGATACCGACTATTTCCTTGACTCATTTTAATAATGCACTGATGAATACCGTATTTGGATGAGCTACTTAGGCTGTCTTCCTAGATGTGAAATAATATGCTCTGGTTTTATGAAATTCTTTAAAGACTTTCTACCAAAATGCTTTCCAAAGATAGAATCCATACATTCCCACCAGGCAGTGGAGAGTGCCAGTGCTGTTCAGTTCTTTCTCTGTTATCCCTGTGCCACTTTTCAACTAACTCCCAGCAGGAAAGCTCCGCTGTTTCTTCCTGAAAGCAAATTGTGACTGTGTCATGTCAATACCTACCTCCATCTGACCATGGCTCTGTGTGTATGTGTGTACATATTTATGTGTAAAAAAATCGCTATTTCTGCTTTTGGTGGGCTGTGATACTCTCCGCACAGGCAACCATCGACCATAGCCGGCAGTGGTTATGACAGGTACCACTTATTCATGCCAGAGTCTTCCTGATGGAATCACATCTCAGTAGCATTTCTGTCTTTTTTCAAAGACTCGACGGTATTTCTAAAGCTCACGAACCTTGGTTAACTTCTCTTTTGCTCCAGTTGATGCCAATTCCTGTCCATTCTGCTTTCCCTTCTCTTCCTTCTTTCCATTTCCATTCTCATTGCCTTATTTTGGCCCTTTTGACTGCTTGCTTAAGCAATTTCACTTTTTCCCTACACAATCTCTCTGACTCATGGCTGCCAGATCAATCACCCCTAAGCCTTTGATTATACCACACTGCTGCTCAAAATATCTTAAAGAGTCTTCACTCAGAATCACTTTCCTGGTATTTAGGGCCTCACACAGTCTTCCAGCTTTACTTCTCTCTCCATCTCTTTCATAAAATCTGCATTCCAGCCAGACTGAACTATTTGTTATCCTCTGATTTGGCACATTCTGGATTGTTCACTGTCTTACTCAAAATTTGCCTTTTCTGGAGTGTTTTTTGTTATTTAAATTTCCAAATTTTATCTTTTCTTCAAAATCCAGTTTATGGTAATTTCTTTCACCACATTTTCCCTGTTAACTAACAATCATGGAATTGCTTTCTGAATCATTATAGTACTTTATTATTACATTTTTGTCTTGTGTATTATTTTAAATCTTGAATTATGAAAATTCATTGATGATCTTAACTTTTTAATGAAATAGAAATTTTCTTAAGGACAACGTCTGGTCTTTAAACTTTCATATGTGTTTTCAATGCCTTGCACAAAGCAGAAGCTCAGTAAATAAATGTTGTTTTTTCAGCTTTGTCAAGGCATTGTTGACAAATAAAATAGTAATGTATTTAAAGTGTACAATATGATGATTTGATACTATTGTAGGTCGTCAAGCAGATGTGACTGCTGGCTGACCTGCAGTCCAGGCAACTGGAAGCTTCTTGCTCCCTCCCCATCCTTGAAATGTACTTTCTGCCCACAATTCCTATAGTGGGAGCCATTTTCAAGGATGCATCCTTGAGATCATTGTTTTGTGGAGACCATCTGGACCGTACTTGATTGAACCCCATTAAAGTCTCTGTAGTATAATAAACTTTAAAGACTCTGGTGAGCAGGTGTTGAGATCTACCCATTTGGTAGCCACCCAAGGAAAGCCTAGTATGTAAGTAACCTTGCTTTTAGTGAAACTGCCACCTACCCATCTAGAATAGTCTGCCTCTTTCTTTGGTCTCTCCTTGCCCTTTGTACACTGGGGCCAGATTTACACTTCTCCTGGTGAGCACCTGAGTTTGCAGGAAACAACATATACATACACTGTGAAAGGATTTCTATCATTGAGTTAATTAACACATCTATCACCTCACGTTTTTACTTTTTCTTTTGGCAAGAACACCAGAAGTTTTACTCTCAGCTAATTTCAATTATCCAATACAGTATTATTGCCTACAGTCACCATGTTATACATTAGATACTCATATCTTATATAACTGAAAATTTGTAGCCTTTTACCAGCCGTTCCTTATTTCCCCACACTGTAACCCCTGGCAACCACCATTGTACTCTGTTTCTATGAATTCATTTTTTTTCTAGATTCCAAATATAAGGGATACCATATAGTGTTTCTCTGCTGGCTTAGTTCACTTAGCATAGTGCTCTCCGTGTTCATCGATGTTGCAAATGGCAGGATTTCTGTCTTTTTTAATGGCGAGTAACATTCCATTGTATATCTATATCTGCATTTAATCTATCACATTTTCTTTGTCCATTCATCCTCAAAGGACACTAAGGTTGTTTCCATGCCTTGGCTATGTGAATAATGCTGCCACAAACATGGGAGTGCAGAGATCCCTTTGAGATGGTGATTTTGTTTCCTTTGGATATATACCCAGAAATGGAATTGCTGGGTCATATAGTAGTTCTATTTTTAATTTCTTAAAGAATGTCCGTGCTGTTTTCCGTAGTGGCTGCACCAATTTACATTGCCACCGACAGGGCATAAGTGTTCCTTTTCTCCGCATCTTCACTAACACTTGTTAACTCTGCTTTTTGATAATAGAAATCCTGGTAAATGTGAGGTGATATCTTACAGTGGCTTTGATTTGCATTTCCCTGATGATGCAGGCTGATGAGAAGTGGACCTTCAGGCAGCCTCTGGGAAAGCACATAGTCAGTTTCCTTCACAGGGAGAAACTGGGAGGTGGGCATCTTTGCCTGTTCTGTCTGCACTGCACCCTGAGGAGACAGCTGTGGAGAGTTCTCACACACTAGCTGACATCTGTCTTCTTTGTTTGCTATAGTCCTGTGGGACTCCTAAACGAAAGCCTCACTGGCTATTGGAGTCAGGTGATTTGGATGCCATGCCTCTGGTGGAAGTCTTAAAAGTTGGGGAGCTATATGTGGGGTCCAAACCCTTTTCTCAGGGAGAAGCTGGGAATTTGGGGTTCCCTCCCAATTGTATGTCTCTATACCAGGGGTGGAATTTATGGCAAGACTGTTCCTCAGCCTTTCCTATTGGGTTTGTTGTAGATATTTTCTGTCATTTGATTTGTAGGGTTTACTTGAAGAGTCAGTTTCTTTCAGAGGGAATTGCTCCTTGTGTTGTTGTACATTTGGTGCATCCATAAAAAGAAGGAAATACAGGAACCTCCTATGTCACTGGCTTGGTCTAGAAGAGTAAATAAACATTCATTGACTTAGTGAGCCATACTGGGGAGAGGAATTAATATTTGGATTGAAGGAGAGAACTTGTTTTAATTTATCAGGAGAACAACAATTTTGTCCTTTGAAGAAAGGCATTAATATTTGAGACAAAGCATGCTCCTTTATTGCTCAACTGATTCATTTTTGTAGGATATTGTGGTTCAATTTCCAAATCACCTCTAGGTCAAGACAGTGGAGGTAGTTTAGAGCTGAAAGTAGAAACACATAAGTCAGCAGAGAGGTATATCTTCTATCATTGCTTTAACTGTGTAGGAAAATGGAATTAGCATCTGTCTGTAGTATTTTAGCCGTGCCTAAAGGCAGACTTTCTGTTGCTTTGACATCTTTTGACCTTAGATAGACATATTAAATAAATATTTATTAAATTATCTCAGAGCCTCTATTTTTCCATCTGCTAAAAACTGGCAAATTTTGAGAATAGGGGTCCCTTGATTATGGTGGTCTAATATTTGCTAAACTTAATTGTGTGTTTGTGTGCATGTGTACATGCTTCACATCTTATACAATCTTACACTTCTTATACACTCATCTTGGCAACACTTGTAATGTAGTTTTTGTTTATTTTTAAACTTCCTCTTTATTCCTTTACACTATCATGATTTAAAGCTCTCTCACCATGAGAGAGAGGGAGGGTCATTATATTGCTAGCTCTTCTGTGATGTTTATAAAATATGTCAGCACCCTATAGTGAATTGGCATTGTTTTGCTCTCCTACCTACTATCAAAGAAAGAAAACAAACTTCCCAAGCAAATAATCTAACTCATCATCCCCAATAGGGTTTCAGAGGTGGAAAATTGATTAATTATAAGAGCAGAACATAAAATGAAGATATGCTGGGGATTATTCATCCAGCGTGGTGTCTCCCACTTCCACCAGCTCCTCACTTCTCCACCTGCACCCTTCATCTGAATAAACTAGTCTCACGGAGAAGGAGATGACAGCAAAGGGCACACCTGCAATGTAGTGTGACTGCTGCAGCTTAGTAAGGGTTTGCCAGGGAAGGAGTTTCTAAAAAACAGGGGAGGAGAATTGTCAAGGTTTGGCTTCTTGTGAAATCTGCCTGTCAGAACCAATGATGCGTTTGGGCATAACACTCTCCCAGTTGCTTCTTCTGGCAGTTTTCTCCCTCATTTTCAAGGCTTTCAGAATTTGGCTGCAGCTTATCCTTTAAATGGGCTTTTCCTCTCACATATTTCTCCATTGAGAAGTGAGAGAGTCCTGAGAGGTGAGAGATTAGGTTGAAAATGTCTGCTCAGGACCTATTTGCTTACAGTCAGGCCAGACAGCAAGCCTTGCCAGCATCTGCCCTCACTCAGCATCCCACCTGCCCTTCAGTTTGTGTGACATTGGAAGAGCGTTTGGTACTGTTCAACAAGTTTAGGTCACACGAGCTCAGAGCGCAGTTGGCTTGTTCCAGGAATGGCCTGTGGAGTGATGTGAATTTTGAAGATGCAGAAAGGACAAAAAAATCTGATACAGAAATGGCTATGGCATACTGTCCATGGGACTACCCTGTCTCCCAGAATCTTGGGGAATTTTCTGTTTGAATCACAGGTGAGCATATAAGGTGAGCAAATGAAATATTCATCTAAAATAGTTTGTCTGCAGAGGTCATGATGCTGACCTTGTACAGTGCTGCTGTCTTCTAATGCCTACTGCTTTCTTGAGGAAGTAAATATTAGTTTCTTATTTTATAGGTGATGCAGCTGAAGTCCAGAGAAGTCTCACATGTGGTAAATGTTGGCACTGACTGAAATCTGGAGTGCTCACTCTGGACTACAGATTTTTCTGGTATCTAATCTCCCAAGAAGGAAAAAAAATTTTTTCTTCTAAAGTACATGACCTTGCTTTCTCTGAATTAGTGGATGGTGGGAGGCAGGGCAGGGCTGGACAGCCACGGTATTTATATACACACACAGACATTTTGTGTAAATGTGAGTCTTTGTTGTAAATAGAGCTGCTGCCTTGACTTTATTTCATAGCTAAATGATACCAGAGGGTGGAATAAAGGCCTTAATCCAAGACCCCATTTCCAGTTCCCTGCTGTAAGCTTTTAAAACAAAGGGGACTTATCATTTGCCTTCATAGACTGTTATTTATATATCCAAAAACATAATTTAATTCTAATTAAAAGGGTATTGATTGCTCATATATTAATGCTACCTATTCAGAATTAGTCATTATGGAACTTTTTCTAGTGATTTTTATTGTGAGCCCTCTTGGCCCATGTGCTTTGCTTATTAAATGTCCACTGTAATTGTATGCCCGATTAATGTGCATTATTCTTTCACTATTAATATACAGTTTTCAATTTTGTCAAGTTAGCACTATTAGTCATTGCAAATGAAAGTCAGTGGAATCTTACAAACTTGAGTGCCTTTCCTTTCCTGCTCCCAGAGATAATTTATATGCCTTCTTTCCTTTGAGCCCAAAGCAGGTAAACATCTTCAGCTAAGCTTAACAGAAAATAGAAATTCTCTGGAATAACAAAACAAGACAAAACAAAATACCAGGAAAATTAAGCAGGGAACATGAATTATGTCATAGGCAACTTATGACTGGATCAACAGGGGATATATTTCTTTGCCTGTGAGGCAAAATCATGATCAGATATGTTCAGGGACACGGGCTATTGTACCTCTGTGAGGGGCTTCCCTAGAGCATTATGCTAATTGAATCTGAAAGGGAGACTTTGGGAATCTACCAGGTGTCAGGCTGAAATCTGGCAGTGGAGTAAGAGGAATTGGGTAAGCTCAAGGAACACACATAGCGGAAGACCGATGTGACCATGGTGTGAAGCGTAGGTGAAATTGATCATCTAGTTCAGTGACTGGCTGGGGACTGTGGCCACTCAAGATAGTTTTGTAACTCATATTAATCCTTCAGACTCCAGGAATTTCATTCCATTCCTTCTTATTGATGTCACAGCTAAAGCCCATTTAGGATAAGGAACAGAGTAGATGCTATTTTGGCATTTCTATTCTGAAGAAAATTGTTCATTTGTTTAACTAATGTCTGCATTCTGCATTAGGGGCTCTTTGATGGACCTCAGGTATGGGAAACGGCAGAACTCTAGAGGAGAACAATGAAGTGTATCAAATGGAAACATTCCTTAGGACAGGAGACTAAGGTTCTAATCCTGGCTCTGTCACAAGTTGATTGCAAGTGGTTTAATTTCTCTGTTTGCTTTTCTATGAAGAAAGTTAATCCAAGTAACCGTATCCCTTCCAGATCTAAAATTTGTCTACTATAGCATCCAGAATTGTATCTCCAACTATTTGGCTCATGTACTCCCTAAAAGAACTTTTAAAAGGTTTGTATCCTCACATTTTAAGTTCATGTGTCACAAGTTTAATTAATTACAAAGGATGCAGTTTTCAGCATATTATATATTGCATAAGATTTGTAATATATTTTTATCAAACTGTGGAGCTATGGATTTAGCTCATTCATTTTATGGTACATGTGGCAACATCATCTAATTAACAAAGCCAGTTCTTATTGTCAAGTCATTCAGCCATATCAGATTTATTTTCCATCAGAAAAGAATGTGACTTCATTTTTTCATTCAAATAAATTTGTTAACATGCGTCCTGGTAATAACATTCTCATTTTAGAATACTAATTCTAGGATGATTAACTAATTAGATACTCAGAAAACTAGTTAGCTAGCTAGCTAAAGTAGGGAGCTTTGGCATGAATATGTTTTAAGTATTTCTTAATTATACTGAAAGGACTGTCCCTCAAAAGCAATGTGTTCTTCATTTGTTCTTTGGTTTGGTGCTGGAGAAGCTAGCAAACTATAGGGCAAGGTACCACGGTAGGTCTCAGGATGAGTAAGAGGTATATTTGTTTTGTAAAGTAGGAAAATAGTGATTATGAGATGAGAAGTGGTAAAGGAGAACTAGCAGCGTTCAGGCACATTATTGAGTGAATTTATTTTAGAAAGGATACATATGGAAGTTGAGGATCTAGAAATAGACTCACTTAAAAGCACCATGATGTTTATCTCCTGGGAAGTCTTCATGTACCCCTGCCAAGGAGTACACAGCCCAGATGCACATAGGAGGGGCAGAAGGTACGACACTTCCTATTGTTACTTCATTATCATCGTATCAATAGGGCCAACATGGCAAGGACTATCCTTTATAAAGGTGAGCAACCCCCAAACATGGTGCATACTCTCCTTTGAAAAGAGTTGGGCCTTACATAACTTTCTATGATCAAATTCTCAAACTCTTTCATTAGGGTATTGTTACCTTACCAGCTAACATTCACAGAGACTAATTTGTAGGTATTCTTGGGAATATACAATATAATTTATGCAATTTCTACAGATTCAGGTTTTCCAGAAATCAGAATGGCTAGAGACAAAATAAGGCACTGATTAAAAGCAATGCTTTTAGAATTATTTGCTTTCTGCAATTTTAATTGTGTGATAAGGGATAACCTCAGTTTTCTTACCTGTTAAAGTTGGAAAAGGATACCTTTTTCAAAGTGTCTATTCTGTTTTCTCCATTTACCCTCTTTCCCTACTTCCACATCCATTGTTTCATCTTCTCTGTTTTGATTGATTGTGCAAATCCTGGAAAACCAATCACCAGGACTCCCTTTCTAACTAGTTGCCTCCAGTTGTTGACAAAGAGAGAGACAAGTGGAGACTGGAGGGCGAAGGAACACAGGTATCCCCTCCAGGCTATCTTTCTGCTTCCAGCAGTATCTGATGCAATGGCTGGATCCCTCACCCATACCTTCTGGTTTCATGTTTCCTAGCTTCATATTTCCAAATCTAACTCTGTAATGCCATCTAACCTCTTTGCCTTTAGGTCTGGCTTTCCACTATTTCTTGCCCCTGCCATATCATGAGAAAAAAATTTATCCATTTGAATTAGATTCTGATTCGTGGCAGGACTCTGGATGATAAAGGATTGTTATTCCTTCATTCTTCAATAAGTATTTACTGAATCTTTTATAATTCAGTAACTCCTGTTTTGTTTACTACTGTATCCTTATTACCCAGAACAGGACCTGGTGTATATTAATGGGATCAATAAGTATTTGTTGAAAGAATACCTACCATATAGACACTGTACTGGGCCCTAGTGATTAAGTGGTGAACAATACAGACAAACTTTTTGACTTTCAGTCTAGCAGTGAGGATTAAGTAGGATCATGTGATACAACATCAAACCTGGCACCTACCTACTGAGTTGACCCATCCAAGAAACACACTTGACCTTTTTCCTCCCATCATTCGGTCATAAAGGACACCTCCATGTGGCCAAAAGTGTGAGCTGAGGGAGACGTGATGGCCCAACAATCATGGATTCAATGGGAGTCTGGGTCACCTGATTAGGCAGTTTACTTGTGTTCATTGGCTCATTTTGCACCCAATCCAGGATTTTTCATTTCTGTTTTACAGTGGCCTGCTGCTGATCTGCCCAACCTTCTACCTTAGAGGACATGACAGAACCAGCTCTTCATGGGCCAGCCTGTGGACACTTGGGGTTCCATGGTGAGACACTCTAGTGGTCCAATGGCTTGGCAGAGGCTGCTTTTTGGATGGTGTATAGTTATTTACTGCAGACTCCATGGCCTTGCTCTAGAACCCTATGGGCTTACTTTGTGACTTTCCTGTTGGGACCTGCCATTAACTCTACATGATCTCTTCCCACCACACATAACTCGAGGATCATAGGGTCTGCCAAGCTGTATGGCCTAAGAGACAGGCTGTGTGAACCACAGAAATTTTCTTGGAGGATTTTCTCTCGAAGCCACCAGCCTTCCTTGTCATCGGCCAAATATGTCAAAATAGCATTGCCGAGTGGGAAAGTATCCTGCCTCTAGAAGCTGAAAAGGCTTATAGAGCAAAATGCTTCTGTTTTAGCGAGTTTCAGTATGCAGTAATTTGCCCTTAATTTCAGTGATGTTCTGGCAAACCCCAGACTACTGTACTCCTGGAAAGATCACTGATACGGTGGTCTCCTGAGACTTCATAGGATTTATGTCCTATGCTTTGATGCATACATCTTATGAAGGCTTCCACTGTACATGACTCTTCCTGCTTGTCTGTTTTGATTCATGTAATTATCATTAATAGAGTGGACCAATGTGATGTTGTGAAAAACAGGGTCCAGTTCCTTTTAGACCATGTTTTGATGGAAGTGAAAGAGTTAATATAGCACTGGGATAAGACCATAGATGTGCACTGTTGGTCCCTCCCTGCTTGTGACCCGCAGATAAGGAAGGAGACACAATGAGACATTGAAGATCTGAAAGGACCAGCCAGGGGACTCGAGGCTTAACAGCACAAGAGTGGTGATGAGAGGGCACCCTTTGTATTTATTGAGCAAATAAATGTTAACAACAATAAAATTCTGTGTGGGGGGCTTAATACACAATCATTAACTCTAAACTTCATCCTTAGCAGTCTCCAGTCTCCTGGGGCGTGATGTCTTACATGGTATTGAAACAATAGCAAGGGCAATTAGGACACAGGAACTGTTTTGGTCTTGTTCTGTTCTTGATCACTTATCAGGAATTACAGGAAAAATAATCAAGTCATATATGATTATACTTTTGATTTCTATACTCGATTTCTATATTAATCCCACAGTGCACTGTATTCTTTTCTATGTGAATGCAAAATATTTCTGGTGCTCTTATGATAGGGATAGAAGAGAATGCAGAATTGCTAAATTAATGGTAGCATACCCTATGCTGGGAGCTGTGTTAACCTGTGACAGCAATGTTGCTGTATCTAGCACAGCAGCTGTAATTGGCCTAATATTTGGTTAGTTTGGTGGCAGTTCATTTTCCTCCACTTTAATGCGTTTGGTTTTTGGGAGACCTGAACTGGTGACTAAATTGGGAAGTCATGGAGACCACTGACCCTTCTCTCTTTAAGTTTGTGAAGGCGGTACTGCCTCCCACTCCCTTCCCCGAGGATGTACTTTCGTTTTGACTATCTTCGTCAGGGAGGGTGCAGTTTCAGAGCTCTCACTTGGCCTCCTCCGTTACCGTAGCTCTCACACCATATATTAAGGAACCAAAATGAGGATTTTATCAACTATCAAGTTTGTCTATTCCAGTGATCTATTTGCAGTTTGGTAGAAATGACCACTTGGTAGGCTCAAGGACCCAGCGGATGAACTGAGATAGGCCTCAGCTGGGACTCCCTTTATTATTGGTCTCTATGTGCCCCAACATGGGGAGCTGTAGGGATGCTTCAGGTCCCTGGGTATCAATGCCAATTTAGATTCTTCAAGTTCTAAGGTCTGGGCATTCTTTTGTCCTCAATAAATGGCTTCTTACCTGAATGACATTAGGCTCCTTTGAAGAAGGACTTAGGAACTTACTACTGAAAATACTTAGTGTGGTGTTTCAGAATCTCTCTCAAAGGAAACTGGTCTTGGTCTGAGCACAGGCTCATGTCTAGAAATTGGGCAAGGGACACCCAGTTTTTATTGAGGTAGCTCTTCTCTGCTTTTTGATCATCTTGATTATTTGTTAAGGACTACTTTCACTTGCTGCTCATCTATCTTTCTTCTAGGAACTCTGTCTTCTATTGACCATCTCCATACTCTGTGATAAGCTTCCTTGGCTGTGACTCCAACCTTGCCTCTTATTGTGATAATTGCTTCTGAGGGTGAATGCTGTCACTTGGTCTGTATTTTTCAGGGTTCTATCACCCCCAGTGTTACAAGGGAGTCCAGTTCTGACAAGGGACAAAGGACTCTACATTTTCATTTTTCACTAGGCCCTGAAAATTATGTTGCCTATTCTGGTCCTGCTCCTCAGAGAATGGCCACTACTGAGCTTCTCAATGACGCTGGTGACTTCTCACCAGTGTATCCTTATTGCACCAGCAAAGGGAGTGTTCTTTGTAACTTTTGCAGAAAATTGTAAGCTTTATATAATATACTATATCATGTCCACCCCTCTGAAACTTTTGAGCCTTCACACTACCTACTATTATACTGGTTCTGGCATATGTACTTCACTTAGCGTGGGGTATTGCCTTGTCTGAGCTTTCAAGAGCCATCCTAGCAGTGTATAAGCATCATTTCCCAAGGTCCTTGCCAGAGTATAAATCTGTATTCTAAGAGAGTGTACCCATATTAATAAAGTCTCCTTAATCCAACTTAATATTCCCCTCCTTTCCCCTTCGATCCAACATTCTCCTAGAATCCACATTCAAAGACATGCTTTCCAAGTTCCTGGTAGTATATGTTAGCCAGACCCTGCAGCATCTCAAATATTTTCACTTTTGCCTTGAATTGGTGCTTAATTACTTCTTTTTAGGAATCAGTGGCATTCAGTAGCCACCCAGTTCCATCCTTAGAGTTGCCTTTTCCTTTGTCTCTCAAACACTAGGTATATGGCATTAGCTAGTGCTTCCCCTTCTGGTATCTCACCCTTTGTACCACCAGAGAATGTTTTAACATTTGTGCCACAGCTAGAGCATGCCTGGTACTCTCCGTACCCCACCTGATAGTGGAGGTATCCACTATCAGTGGGTTCTCCATTGCCAAGTAGTGGTGGGTGATCAATGCTAAGACTCCAATTTAGGGCCTTCATGGAACTCACTTAGATTGGGTTTCTTGAACTGAGCTTCTGCAATAAGGAGTTTTCAGGCAGAAGTAGGTTTGTTGGGGAGTGTTCTTGGGAGATAAACTGCTAAGGAAATCAGGGTAGAAGGATTGAGAAGACTGAGAAGCTGACCTTCAGTACAGTTAGTAAGATTTCAGCTAATTCCAAGGGGAGTTCTAGAGTTGGGATAGTCCATCAAGTCCTCCCAAATTGAGGAAAGGGGGCTTGGCTTTTATATCCACATAGCAGCCAGTCATTACCTGTGGGACCACCTGCCCCAGGAGGTGTAACCTTGGGCAAGGCACCTCTCTTTGGAAGAGGCAATTCCCAGTGGGAGCTACAGCTGTGCATCCTCAGTAAATGGGAGTTTGGTGTATCCACCATCAAAAAAGAATCTGGATAGAGAACCACAGCAGTATAGCCAAATCACAGTGCGGATAATAATGTCCTACCAAGAATGCATAAGATAAGCTAGAATGGACACACCTCAATGCTAGATTTTGAACACATTTTCTCCTGCATGTCAACTTTGAGTTCATGAACTAAATATTTCTAAGGTAGCAACAAAGACGTTCCAACAGTGGTCACAGCAATGGTAAAATTGGACATTTAAATAAATACTGACAATTTTGACAGTTTTAGCTAAATTTGTTTTACATTTTGTTTATGCTTACTATTTAGAATAGCTCCTGTTTTTCCCTGAGAGTATTTCAGAATAGGCTTACTTTCCTTTCTCTGCCATTTTTACTGCATTTGTTCCACCACATTTACTTCTATATAGTTATCTGACAGTATAAATAGAAGTACAAGAGCTCAGAAATCTACCCCAAATGCTACCCCAAGTATGGGTTAATGATTTCAAATACCGTGACTTTTGCATTATAATTTCTCTCCCTTATATTTGTAATGAGGCTTACTTGCTTTGCTTCTCAGGAAGGAACCTAGGTGGAAAATTTCAGTGATTTTTACCTTATATGGTCTTGAAGCAAAAACTAATACCCACTGTCAAGTAAATAGAAAGTGTGATTTACTTAATTTAGGTAAGACAGAGAAGCTGTTCAGCTTTGCCCCACATGAAAGTTTTAGTTGAGTTGGCATGGAATCTGCAGATTGGCAATGCAGTTTTTTCTTCCCTTCAAAATTATGCTAAGGTCATGGTCTGTCATGAACTTTTATTTTTAATGTTCTATTTTTTTTCTTTTGATGGATCAAAGAACACTATTGCCTAAAATAGTTTTCCCATTGGATTGAGATTTTAATTGGCTGACAGATATAATCTGTGAAAGAACTTTCCTTTGCCTCTCAGAGCTGATATCCCAATACTGTTTATGATACAGGGAATTGTCAAACACTGTTGGCCAGTGCTGAATGACTCCCCCTTCAGTTGTCCCTTTTGGGAATAAAAATGGGCTCTTCTTGCTCTGAGCTTTGCTCTGCTCAGCTCTGTCACATTCTGAAGCACGTACTCTGCATCCCAGGTGCTTACTGACAGGTTCCCTATTATACAGGGCAGGTAGGTCAGAGTCATTGGCATCTATGTGAATGAGGAATTCTGTTTCATCATAAATAATCTGAATATTCATGTTGTAGCCTATTTGAGATTCTAGAACCTTCCTATTCATGTATGCAATAAGAACCACACATATACCTATTTTGCTGAGGAAAATAACCTCAAATATCACTTTCAATATTTTAGTTGCCAAAAAAGAAAAAGATTTCCAATGTTAGATTACTCCATCATAACTATAAAGTTCTGTGAACTTCTAAGCAGCAAAATTTTTTTTCAAATATTCCCCATAGCAACTGAAGCAAGAGATGGTGATTCAGTCTTGAAAGACATGTTTAAAATTCATCTCCAGAGCATTGGGTAATATTGAAAAGGATGACAAATTCTCCTCATTCTGTTTTTTTCAATCCTAGGTGAGAATATTGGCAGTAACAAGCGTTAAAATCACACACAGTGACCCCCACATGGCTCGTGGGGGTGCCTCTACTCTTTTCACAGGGATCTCTGCTTTTTAAAGAGAGCTTTGTGGGGCCTGGGCCACAGCTGGGTTACTCCCGTTAAACTAACTGTCACAGTCAGATGATACAGGCAGCCCTGCTACACAAGAGGAGTGAGCAGGAGAAATATATCTGAGGGTGTTTTCAAAACATCATTATCTGGCTTTTCTGTTTCAATAATTTGTAAGCAGGCTGCCTCCTTTCAACAAACCAGCAGGAAAGCAGAAAGCCATCTGAGTTATTGCATCTTTACTACCTGGGACTTGGGAGACATCAATTTTAATGCACTGAAATATGGAACTGTCTTTGAGGGAATATCATTTGGAATATGACCATATGAAAAACCTGGGCTACTTTAAGGAGTGTGGAGAGATACCCATTTCATGACAATTGCTTGCTTGGGATTCCCGTGACTGACCATCACTGTTACAAACAAATGTTAGCTAATGGTTTTCAGTGAAGTTTTTCAGCAAGATTTGGGAACAGAAATATGAACAGAAGCTTAGTATAGGTACTTATTATTTTTGACCTGCTGTGTGCATTACTTATTCATACTCAGTTGTGGTAAAGGCCCCAGGCTGAGTCTAAGCCATGCTCGTCCTTGGATTCCTATGTATTTGGATGTGTCTTGAGTTCTGAAGGAGCCCATTGAGAGGGTAGTGGGGGTCCTGAGTGTAGCATGTGTCTATCACTTGTACTCCGGATGTGTCATTTGGCCTCATCATGGACCCTATGAAGAAGGATTACAGTAAAATAATATGTTTATCTAAAGCCTCTGGAAGATATTGCAGGCACACAGTTTGAGGCTTTTACTGCAGAGTATAGCCTAGAGGAGGGTGCCAAGTACTTGCCTCTTGAGGGTCAGCAGGCACATGGGTCCTGTGGAGAACAAAGTGAGACCAGGCCACACCCCTCTGAACCTGGGTATGAGGGAAGCTGGGAAGACCAGCGGCTCACTGTGTGTTGGTGTCAACACAAACGGCATAGTGCCACTTAGGCAGACAGAGACTTGACGGCTGCCTGGCAGCTTTTCTGTATTTTCTCTATGATGCATTGTTGTCACCTAACTAGTAGTTTTCCTGCCAGGGGACATCTGGCAAGTTTTAGTTATTTCAACTTTTTAGTATTTAGTTATTTTTAGTTACTACAACTCAGATGCATATAACTTATAGTTCCTTAGTGCCAAAACCTTTATTTACAACAGCCAAGATCACAGCACCAACTGATAAGCAATTTTGTTAGAAAGATGTGGATCTTTTTTTTCAAATTGAATGTTAATTTTTTAAAGTCAGTGATTAACTAGGGGCTCATAAAAATGTAGTTGGGATTTTAGAATGAGGACCAGAGTCATTTTTTCTGTAAATTGAGATGCAATTAATATAAGATCAGACATTTTTAAGGGAAACAGTTTATTGACTGACCCTTAAACTAAGATTAATAAATTATTATCGAACTCACCAGCCAAGTTTCCTAGAATCTGTAATTTTTCACTCACTGGTTATTTTTTTTATTGATTTAACATTATCTCTGTATATAGAGTTATTTTTGTGTCATCTCTATGTTTTTAGAGCATACAGGTTTCCCATGTGCTCAGTTTTTCAGATTTAAGCTTTAATAGCATTTAATTTTTAGTACAATAGTTGTGGTCCCTTTGTAGGCTTTCAAATCTTCTGAAATAGTTGAACCTCATCGTTAAGGTCAAATAGCTGATGTGAGGTATTACCAGTTGCTTAGAAGTTTTAGTCCTTCTTTAATTTAATTGAACTGACATTTGTTGACTGTCCATAACCTATCAGGCTTTCTAAACAAAAGGGAGGTAAGAATAAGACAGACTCAGTTCATGTCTTCCTGTAATTATGTTCCAATGGGAAAAGATGTCCTTAAATGAATACATATTCAAGCAATGAATTAATTACTATTGTTTTAATGGATCTCTAAGAAAAGTAACAGTGTTAAGTAAGTGCATAAGGGAGGTCTGAACAGAGTTTTGGCCTTCAGAGAGAATTCTCCCTGGTGAAAGGAAGCTTTTGCTCAGGTTGCTTGGGCATCTTTATAGCAGAGCAACTGGGCTTCAAGAGCCAGACCTCAAGACACCAAGGCTGAAGTGCATGACATCTTATGATCTAACCGTGAAAGTCACATTGCCTCACTTCTAGTGTTTTCTTGGATAAGGCAGTCACAAGGATCCAACACATTTCAAAGACAGGGTGACATAGGCACTACAACTTCATGGAAGGGATGTTAAGATCACGTTATAGAAAAACAAGTTGGATGGGAGCTATTGTTGCAGCTGTATTTAGAAAACACAGTCAAGTAAATAGAAAGTAAAAATTTGAGTTTAAATGACTTCCCTTTTTTGAACCATAGATAAAACTCTAAAAATGAAATAGAGATACTATAAAGATATCTCTAAACATAGAGATAATGTTGAACCAATAAAAAATAACCAGTGAGTGAAAAGGTACAGATTCTAGGAAACTTGACTGGTGAGTACAATAATAATTTCTTAATCTTAGTTTTAGGATCAGATTTGAGATTTTTTGGAAGATTTTTTTAGGGTCATGTAGGCTACAAGAGTGTATGTCCATTTAAGATCTCATAGTTACCAGAGGTACTATATTATAAGTCCAGAGTGGATTTGTAGAAACAAAAAGCCTCTGTTGTTAGAACTTTTTTATTCCTATTTATGAAATACTTTTTATGTTGGGGAAAAAGCTGGATGACAATAATGTGTGTAAAGAAAACACTCTGGTATGTTTGGTAATTGAAAAAAGCTCCCTGCTATGGAGCACACCTTGCTTTGATGTCATCTCTCTCCATGTATTAGAATGAAAACCTCTCAATCATGAGCAAATGAAATGGAGAATTCTGAACATATGCACATATACTGAAAAATTGGGGAAAATCAGCATTTTCCAGAAGATTATTCTCCTTATTTAACCTGAGATGAGTGGTTTATGAAATTTTATAATCATTGAAATCATAATTTTCAGTTGGACTGTTGGCCACTGTTAAGTGATCTCATGTCCACAAGTTGAGTCGAAGGTCCAATAAAGTTATGACTGCTTATTTAGCACACTGTACTATCTGTTTCAACATTACATTTTAAGAATTTCTTAGATGATGTTACAGGATTAACTGTGTGTTGAGTTTACAACAAAGTCCTTAAACGATGGCCTTGACTGAAGCAATTTTCATAATTATATTGACCTGAGGAAGTGTCCTTGCCAGAAACACTCTGCCAGTATGTCACAGAATACAAATATTGCTCATCATAGGGAGGCAGAGGACGAGGCCAGTGTCATCTGCAGAAGGTAAGAAGTGTTTGTCCAGAAGGTCTGCAGACTTCTTTTGTTAAACAGTTGTTGCCGGTAAGGTTTCCCAGGAAGCAGGCTCTGAAACAGGGCTGTGGCAGGAGGCTTCCTGGGGAGTACTCTTGGGATCAGCACCTCTAGGAGAGCAAAGGAAGTAGGTCTGGGCAGAGGCTGAAGTTGAACTTTGATGCAGTTTCAGCAAAAGCTGTACCTGCTACTGTGGGGTGAGGTGGAGCTGCGGTGGCCTTAGAGGACCAGATAGAGGCGAAGGGACCAGGGCCATATTTTCTGGTATTAACCGTCATGGGCTGTGCCTTGACCCAGAGGAAGGGGTGGAAATTTGGCTAAAGTGACGCTCTTTAGACACAAGCAATTCCTAGGAAGAGGCTCAGCTGAGAACTCTTAACAGTTGATGCTTGCAACAGCTGGAGGAATAATTATCTCAGTTCCAAATGGGGTGCCCCACAGTCTTTACCCTGTGGATAAAATGAGAGTTCCTGTGACCTGGATTCTCACCTGGCCCTGGTTGACTAGCTCCCTGCACACCTGTGGGCATTGCATGGCTGTTGACTCTATATAAAGAGTTTCGCCCAGTACTCTGGGCATGACATGGTGGCAGGGCTGCAAGGCTGCAGGAGAGCAGAGCAGAGACTGGAGTGGTGGCAGCGCTGAGGACAGAGGCCCAGAGGATGGCTGTGTGGGACGACTGTGCAGAGAGACCCAGAGGATGGCTGTGTGGGATGGCTGTGCAGGCAGAGAGGCCCAGAGGACGGCTGTGTGGACAGAGGGGCCCAGAGGCAGAGACTGGCTTGCTGCATGCAGACTCGCACTGAGTGAATGGGATTCTATTGACTGACCTGCCACCTGGAAATAAAGTTGGGTATAACCCTTTTACCCCAAAGAGCTTTCTGCTGTCAATTTCCTTTGGTCACATTGAATCCATAGTGAACTTGCCTGGGGCTGAAACCCATTGGCAAGACAAACACCAAAAGTTTTTTTGAGCTGCCCAGGGACACACCATAATCACCATAGAGCTTACGTTATTGCATGTACATGATGAAGGAAGTTTTACTTTGAGGGTATAAATTGCCATTTAAAACCCATTAGGATCAAGCCCAAGATCCATCATACTAGTTCTCATCACCAGGTGATATTGATTAATTACATGGCTGTGAAATATTAGATTTGTACCATTTCCAGAAGTTTTGAGTTTCTGTAGATTTTCAGCAGTTCTCATACCACTTAATTAGGAGTGCAAGAGGAAAATGAATGCATTCTGGATGATTTTTGTTAACAACCATAAAGGTAGTTTAAATCATCAAAGATATTTTTTCAAAAGGCCCCTTGTCCTGCTACTCAAGGCCTAATTGTTAGAGGCTAGTGATAAATGGCTGTGTTGTAAGTGTACTGTTTTACCTCTAGATAGAAAATTGCAATTTGCCATCTCAAAAGGGGTATCACAGATGTCTCCTAGGAAAGAACTGGTTCACGTCTTGTAGGACTCAATTGGTAGGCATTAATGACATCAGAATGGCCCAACTGTGGAATCTCAACCACAGAGAGCAGTAGATAGTGTTTAAAAAGCATAGATTCTGTTTGAGTCAGGGCCCAGCTCTACCATTCTTTTTCTTGGTGACCTTGGGAAAATGAAGTTCTCTGTTACTCAGATTTCTCATCTCTAAAGTGGGTGTGATAATACTAGTACTAGGGTTTTAAAGATAAATAAGTGATGTGTACTTGGCAGGGAGTAACCATTTTATAGGTGTTTACTATTATAATGTTCAGTTGTGTTTTTTTGAAGAAAAATATAAGAGGGAATCAGCTTTCTCTGTATTAAGTTATTGTACCATATTTTGATTCTGAAGGTATATCTTTTGCTGTACAGAAAATCAAATAATATTTCTTATAATAAGTCAATATCTTTGAATGACCTTGGGGTTGATGTTTCCTCAACTCCAGTGGATCAGGAAGGGACTTAAAAGAAAAACAGTCTTATTATAGTAGACCTTTGCTAAAAGAGGGTGAGATTGGGAATTTACTTTCGAGAAAAATCTGTGTGTTTTATAACTTCAATATATAATCTCATTTAATCTTATGAGATTTGTGCTGTTATTTTCTCCTTCCTACAGATGGAGGAAAACAAGATAAGAGGTTATGAGCAGAAACAGGAGCAGAGTTTGAGATCTGAAAACAACTCAGTGTGACTTCATTTTGGTGCCTGGGTTGGGAATGGGGTGATGTGGGGTCGGGGTTCCTGCAGTGCAATTGAGGTTGGATGATGTGTGTGCGGGATGTGGAATGCAGATGGCCAGAGTCCTTTCCTCACTGACCAGTTGCAAAGGTGTTTCTCCTAGAGTAAATTCATGACAGCAGAACCATTAGCTTTGCCTTCTCTGAGGCCATTTGTCTTTGGCTTAGTTAGTTATTTCAGTAGAACAAGTGTGAAAACTACTCTGGTCATGTAATTACTAATTACTTGGCGTACATCTCTCCAAGAATCTAAGTCAGACCTATCCCATCCTTACAAAAGAGTGATTTTCCTTATTTTCTGTTTCCTTTTCCTTCTTTTCTTGCTGGAAGAAGATTAAATTATAGAAATAAGAAAAGGTGTTAATGTTTGCCAAAGGCCACTAGGAATCAAAATATTTTTGTTTCAAGACACTTTGTCTTGTAATTCTTTCATAGATATTTGGTGAAAGAAGAAAAAATAGCTGAAAAAAATAGCCTTGATGGTGAATTGCCTTCTTCAAGGTCTCTCTCTCTAATTTTTTCTGCTGCTGAATTTTGTGTTGATTTTGAAAATTAGCTTTGCATTTTTTTAAAACTATAATTTGGAATAGAACTACTTTTAGATCAGAGAGAAAAAGATAAATAGGTGGTTTCAAAATTTTTTAGATCTTACATTTGGGTAGTTCTTCTGACAGTTGGTCAGTTAACATTCTTTTTTTAAATTAAAGTATCATTACTATACAGTCTTATGTTGGTTTCAAATGTACGTCACAGTGGTTCAACATTTCCCATGATCAATTTATATTGTTATTGCAAGTTATTATGCCTTCCACCTGCACCGTTTCCAACTCCTCTGCCTTGGTAACCACTAGTCACTTCTTAGTATCCATGAGTATACTGCTGTTTTATTCCTTTTGTTTTCCTATGTATTTATATTCCACAAATAAGTGAAATGATATGGTATTTGTCTTTCTCCATCTGGCTTATTTCACCGAGCATAATATCCTTTAGATCTATCCATGTTGCTGCAAATGACAGGATTTCTTTTCTTTTGATAGCTGAATAATATTCCATTGTGTATATGCAACACATCTTCTTTATTCAGTCATCTATTGATGGGCACTTAGGTTGTTTTCATATCTTGGCTATTGCAAATAGTACAGCGGTAAACATAGGGGTGCATATGTCTTTTTGAATCAGGGATCTTGTTTTCTTCTGGCAAATTCCTAGGAGTAGAATTACTGGGTCAAATGTTATTTCTGTTTTGAGTTTTTTTGAAGAACTTCCATACTGCTTTTCACAGTGGTTATACCAATTTGCATTCCCACCAACAGTGTAGGTGAATTCCTATTTCTCTGTATCCTTGCCAGCATTTGTTGTTACTTGTCTTTTGGATAGTGGCCATTCTAACTGGTGTGAGATGATATCTCATTGTAGTTTTAATTTTCATTTCCCTGATAATTAGCGATGTGGAGCATCTTTTCATGTGCCTGTTTGGCCATCTAAATTTCTTCTTTGGAGAAGTGTCTGTTTAGGTCCTCTGACCATTTTTTAATCGGGTTATTTGCTTTCTGGCTGTTGAGGCATATGAGTTCTTTATATATTTTAGATGTTAACCCTTTGTCAGATATATCATTTATGAATATATTCTTCCATATTGTTGGATGTCTTTTTGTTCTACTGATAGTGTCCTTTGTGGTACAGAACTGTTTTAGTTTGATGTAGTCCCATTTGTTCATTTTTGCTTTTGTTTCCCTTGCCCGAGGAGATGTGTTCAGAAAAAAGCTGCTCATGTTTATACTCAAGAGAATTTTGCCTATGTTTTCTTCTAAAAGTTTTATGGTTTCATGATTTACATTCAGGTCTTTGATCCATTTCAAGTTTGTTTTTGTGTATGGGGTTAGACAATGATCCAGTTTCATTCTCTTAAATGTAGCTGTCCAGGTTTGCCAACACCAATTGTTGAAGAGGCTGTCATTTCCCCATTGTATGTCCATGGCTCCATTATCATATATTAATTGACCATATATGTGTGGGTTTATATCTGGGCTCTCCATTCTGTTCCATTGATCTACCAAATTGTTTTGATTACTGTAGCTTTGTAGTAGAACTTGAAGTCAGGGAGCATAATCCCCCCAGTTTTGTTCTTCCTTTTCAGGATTGTTTTGGCTACTAGGGGTCTTTTGTGGTTCCATATGAATTTTAGAACTGTTTGCTCCAGTTTATTGAAGAATGCTGTTGGTATTTTGATAGGGATTGCATTGAATCTGTAGATTGCTTTAGGGAGGATGGCCATTTGAACAATATCATTTCTTCCTCTCCATGAGCATGGGATGTATTTCCATTTATTGATGTCTTCTTCAGTTTCTCTCATGAGTGTCTTACAGTTTTCGGAGTATAGGTCTGTCACCTCCTTGGTTAAGTTTATTCCTAGGTATTTTATTCCTTTTGATGCAATTGTGAATATAGTTGTTTTCCTGGTTTCTCTTTCTGCTAGTTCATCATTAGTGTATAGAAATGCCACAGATTTCTGTGTATTAATTTTGTATGCTGCAACTTTGCTGAATTCCATTATTAGTTCTAATAGTTTGTTGGTGGATTCTTTAGGGTCTTCTGTGTATAATATCATGTCATCTGCAAATCGTGGCAGCTACTCTCTTTTTCTCTGAATGAAATAGCTTGCAATCCTTTTTCTGCCCAGGAAGTCTCAAAACTATCCCTAAGTAGTAAATCTTGAGAGAAAGAGAGGAGCAAAATTGTGAAGAAGAGCATTCAATTTTCGAAATATACTGATCTATAAATGGAAGAAATAATTATGTTGTGTTTTAAAAATAAAAGCAATTCAGTTGGTATGTGTGATCCTTTGCACTTAATAGGCTAATGAAAACTGGGTAAAATATGCCATAGCATAAATAAAATAAAAGAGGAGGATGACCATTTGACCATGAATCAGTTAGGATAAGAAGGTAAATCCAAAGAATAAAGGAATGAAAAAAATCCTTTTGTATGTATAAAACCATTTTTTAAAAAAGAACTATGTGGCTAGAAGAGAATAACAGTGAAAACTTAAGTGGGAGTATGTGGGAAGAATAATTCTAGAAGGTGAAAAACAGTATATATACACAGCAGGCATCTGAGCTGTACATAGTGGGTATACTAACATCAGTGCTTCTCTACTTGTTCCTTTGAACACGAGATTAATAGAAAATATTAAAAACAAAAATTTACCCTCTCTCAAGCCAGTAAAAATGTGGAGCAGTTTTTCTATCAAGTCATTTAGCACCAGATGGTTAAAGGAGATAAATTTAAGAGTAGATTTTCGAATTTTAGAGGAAATTCCAGTCGATTTTAAGTTTGGTGTACTTCATAGTGCACATTTGCATATGCAAAATGCTTCCATAATATTGTAGTTAATTTACTGGGCAAACAGCTTGAATATATACTGTGGCCTTATAGTGACAAAACAACCAGTTGATCTGATAAAATTAGTAAATTTTGGGATGGAGGAGTAAGGACTAATAAATCAGTTATATGCCAAATTGCAGAAAAAAGTACTTGCCTACTCCCAACTTTTACATTATGCAGACAAAATGTGATTGTGTTAGAACTTGGTTATTGATTAATCCTTTAAAAAGAGTAAATTACTTGGTTGCTTTAATTAACTGATCTTTAGAATTTGCAGTAAAATCCTTGAAAAACACTAGTCCTATGTAAACACAGGCTGAATACACACTCATCTAAAATTTAACCAATATTTGTATACCCATTCTATCAAGGCATTTTATTAAAGTAGGAAACAATGATTTAATTCTCTAGTCATTTAAAAAAATGCCTGGTTGACCAATCAAGCAAAACATATCTTTCACCCTGCATACTTCATTAAATGCATCTGTTATTTGAATGAAGGAGCACAGCTTTCTGGTTAATATTTTCCAAATGGCTATTAGGCAGGCACAGCCTCTGTTATTTAAATGTGAGTTTGTCTTCAGAGGACATTATTGTTATTTCTCCAACATCAATTCTGATCCTCCTTTGTTTATAGAGCAGCCACCAATCCAGACAACTGACACAGTTCCAGCTTCAGAAGTAGACTCTAGTTGGCTTAGCCCATAGAGCCATCCCAGCTCCGTAGCCACAGTAATTGGTTCAGGAGTGGTTATATGACATGAGTTTTCCAATCAGAGTGAGGCCCATGATATTTATTCAAAGTTTGCAAAAAGAGAAGTTATCTTTTCTTCTGGATGTAGTGTCTTGATGTGGGGCCTGGAACTGGTACAGAAACTTTGCTATCAAGAGGAAACCAGTCTATCAGTGTACAACAGGGTGGACAGAACTCAATGAATTATAGAAAAATAGAATGGAGACCTTGTCAAATCATACCAGAGCCTACATGTCCTCTGGACTGCATGAGTCAGTGCATTCCAGTTTAAGCCAGTTTGTGTTGGTTACTCTTGCAAATGAAGTCATTACCTAGAGATCCAACAATTCAATGGCATCAAGGCCAAGGACTCTTACTGATATTTAGTGTACTCTTCTTTTCTCTTCCAAAACTGTTTCTAAGTTGTGGCTTGAGATATAGAGATGATTAAGGATGAGGCAAGTTCTTCGTAGGTACATATCTTAGGTTTGAAAGCCTTCAAATATTTGGATGCAGCAAAGTTTATTACTTTAACTTTTTATTTTGAAATGATTACAGACTTTTAGGAAGTGGCAAAAATAGTATATAGAATTCCTCAAATCCATCATGCAGATTCCCATGGTGAGTGTAACTATAGTACAATATCAAAACAAGAAAATTGATATAATTAACATGATATTGAGAAATATTTATTACTTGAGTGAAACTTTGAAGTAAACACTTTTTTTGTTTGCCTCAGAAAATGTTTTGAAAAACTCAAATTATTGTTTGAAATTTTACTGGATAAGTTTGACCATCTAAAGCATCATAAGCAAATTCTCATAAATTTACCAAAAGGCAAAATTATTGGTAAGTAAGTGGTTCCTTAATTGCTATTACAGTTGGCTTATTTATTTTGGTAGATTAAATGCATTATGCAATATAATTATATTTTATTTGGGTTCTACATACTTATCCTAGAGCTTCATAGTTGTGTGCCTTTGGGCAAGGCTATTAGTTTCTCTTGGCACTTGGATTTTATCTATCAACATGTAGTAAAATTGGCTATGTATGAAGTACAGTTCTATAAATTTTTTTTATTAAGGTACTGTTGATATACAATGTTATGAAGTTTTCACATGAAAAACACTGTGGTTATTACATTCACCCATATTATCAAGTCCCCCCCACACCCTATCACTGTGCATTAGTGTAGCAAGATGCCACAGAGTCATTACTTGTCTTCTCTGTGCTACACTGTCTTCCCTGTGACCCCACTCATACAACATGTGTGCCAATCATAATGCCCCTCCATCCCCTTCTCTCTCCCTCCCTGACCCCTCCCCTTTGGTAACTGCTAGTTCCTTCTTACAGTCTGTGAGTCTGCCTCTGTTTTGTTCCTTCAGTTTCGCTTTTTTGTTATACTCTGCAGTGAGGGAAATCATTTGGTACTTGTCTTTCTCTGCCTGGCTTATTTCACTGAACATAATATCCTCTAGCTCCATGCATGTTGCTGCAAATGGTAGGATTTCTTTCTTTCTTATGGCTGAATAGTATCCCACTGTGTGTATGTACCACCTCTTCTTTATCCATTCATTTACTGAAAGACACTTAGGTTGCTTCCATATCTTGGCTATTGTAAATAGTGCTGCAATATGTCTTTTTGAATCACAGAAATTGTTTTCTTTGGGTAAATTTCTAGGAGAGGGATTTCCAGGTCAAATGGTATTTCTATTTTTAGTTTTTTGAGGAACCTCATATTGCTTTCCACAATGGCTGAACAAGCTTACATTCCCACCAGCAGTGTAGGAGGGTTCCCCTTTCTCTGCATCCTTGGCAGCATTTGTTGTTCCTAGACTTTTCTCTGTTGTTCATCCTAACTGGTGTGAAGTGATATCTCATTGTGGTTTTAATTTGCATTTCCCTGATAATTAGTGATGTGAAGCATCTTTTCGTGTGTCGGTTTGCCGTCTGAATTTCTTCTTTGGAGAATTGTCTGTTCATATCCTCTGCCCATTTTTTATAGGGTTATATGGTTTCTGGGTGTTGAGGTGTGTGAGTTCTTTATATGTTTTGGATGTTAAACCCTTGTCATATATGTCATTTACAAATATTCTGCCATACTGTAGTATGCCTTTTTGTCCTGCTGATGGTGTCCTTTGCTGTACAGAAACTTTTTAGCTTGATGTAGTCCCATTTATTCATTTTTGTTTTTGTTTACCTTGCCCAAGGAGATACATTCAGGGAAAAGTTGCTCATATTTATATTCAAGTTACTGTTGCCTATGTTTTCTTCTAAGAGTTTAATGGCTTCATGACTTACATTCAGGTCTTTGATCCATTCTGTTTACTTTTGTGTATGGATTTAGACAATCCAGTTTCATTCTCTTGCATGTAGCTGTCCAGTTTTGCCAACACCAGTTGTTGAAGAGGCTGTCATTTCCCCATTATATGTCCATGGATCTTTTATCATATACTAATTGACCATATATGCTTGGGTTTATATTTGGGCTCTCCAGTCTGTTCTATTGGTCTATGGGTCTTTTTTTTGTGCCAGTACCAAATTGTCTTGATTACCATGGCTATGTAGCATAGCTTGAAGTCAGGGAGTGTTATTTGGGGTCTTTTGTGGTTCTATGTGAATTTTAGAACTATTTGCTCTAGTTCATTGAAGAGTGCTGTTGGTATTTTGATAGGAATTGCATTGAATCTGTAGATTGCTTAGGCAGGATGGCCATTTTGACAATATTAATTCTTCCTATCCATGATCATAGGATGTATTTCCATTTATTGGTATCTTCTTTAATTTCTCTCATGAGTGTCTTGTACTTTTCAGAGTATAGGTCTTTTACTCCCTTTGTTAGGTTTATTTCTAGGTATTTTATTCTTTTTGATGTAGTTGTGAATGAAATTGTTTTCCTGATTTCTTTTTCTGCTAATTCATCATTAGTGTATAGGAATGGAACAGATTTCTGTGTATTAATTTGGTATCCTGCAACTTTGCTGAATTAAGATATTTGATCTAATAGTTTTGAAGTGTATTCTTTAGGTTTTTTATGTACAATATCATGTCATGTGTGAACAGTGACAGTTTAATTTCTTCCTTACCATTCTGGATGCCTTTTACTTCTTTATATTGTCTGATTGTCATGGCTAGGACCTCCAGAACTATGTTGAATAGAAGTGGGGAGAGTGGGCATCCTTGTATTGTTCCCAATCTTAAAGGAAAAGCTTTCAGCTTCTTGCTGTTAAGTATGATGTTGACTGTGGGTTTGTCATATATGGCCTTTGTTATGTTGAGTTACTTGCCCTCTATATACATTTTGTTAAGAGTTTTTATGATGAGTGGATATTGAATTTTGTCATATGCTTTTTCAGCATCTATGGAGCTAATCATTTGGTTTTTGTCCTTTTTGTTGATGAGGTGGATGATGTTGATGGATTTTCGAATATTATACCATCCTTGCATGCCTGGAATAAATCCTACTTGATCATGATGGATGATCTTTTTGATGTATTTTTTAATTTGGTTTGCTAATATTTTGTTAAGTATTTTTGCATCTATGTTCATTAGGAATATTGGTCTGTAATTTTCTTTTTTTGTGGGGTCTTTGCCTGGTTTTGGTATTAGAGTGATGCTGGCCTCATAGAATGAGTTTGTAAGTTTTCCCTCCTCTTCTACTCTTTGGAAAACTTTGAGGAAGATTGGTATTAGGTGTTCACTAAATGTTTAATAAAATTCAGTGGTTAAGCCATCTGGTCCAGGGATTTCATTCTTAGGTAGTTTTTTGATTACCAATTCAATTTCCTTGATGGTAATTGGTCTGTCCAGATTTTCTGTTTCTTTGTGGGTCAAACTTGAAAGGTTGTATTTTTCTAGAAAGTCTGTTTCTTTTAGGTTATGCAGTTTGTTAGCATATAATTTTTCATAGTATTTTCTAATAATTCTTTCTATTTCTGTGGTGTCCATAGTTTTTTCTACTTTCTCATTTCTGATTCTGTTTATGTGTGTAGACCCTCATTTTTTCTTGATAAGTCTGGCTAGGGGCTTATCTATTTTGATTATTTTCTCGAATAACCAGCTCCTGCTTTCATTTATTCTTTCTATTATTTTATTATTCTTGATTTTATTTATTTCTGTTCTGATTTTTATTATGTCCCTCCTTCTACTGACATTGGCCTCATTTGTTCTTCTTTTCCTAGTTTCATTGATTGTGTGTTTAGACTGTTCATATGGGATTGTTCTTCTTTCCTGAGGTAGGCCTGTATTGCAATATACTTCCCTCTTTAGCTGGGCCTTTGCTGCATCCACAGATTTTGTGGTGTTGAATTACTGTTGTCATTTGTCTCCATATATTGCTTGATCTCTGTTTTTATTTTATCATTGATCCATTGATTATTTAGGAGCATGTTGTTAAGCCTCCAAGTGTTTGTGAGCTTTTTTGATTTCTTTGCATAATTTATTTCTCATTTCATACCTTTGTGGTCTGAGAAACTGGTTGGTACAATTTCAATCTTTTTTAATTTACTGTGGCTCTTTTTCTTTTTTTGTGGCCTAGTATATGATCTATTCTTGAAAATGTTCCATGTGCACTTGAGAAGAATGTGTATCCTGCTGCTTTTAGGTGGAGTCTTCTGTAGATTTCTGTTAGGTCTATTTTTTCTAATGTGTTGCTCAGTGCCTCTGTCTCCTTACTTATTTCTGTCTGGTTGATCTGTTCTTTGGAGTCAGTTGTGTTTTGAAGACTCCTAAAGTGAATGCATTGCATTCTGTTTCCCCCTTTAGTTCTGTTAGTGTTTTTTTCACATATATAGGTGTTCCTGTGTTGAGTGCATGGAATGGTTATATCCCCTTGTTGGACTGACCCCTTTATCATTATGTAATGTCCTTTTTTGTCTCTTGTTACTTTCTTTGTTTTGAAGTCTACTTTGTCTGATACAAGTACTGCAACTTCTGCTTTTTTCTTCCTATTAGTAGCATGAAATATTATTTCAATTCCTTTACTTTTAGTCTCTGTATGTCTTTGGGTCGGCAGCATATTGACAGGTCTTGTTTTTTTATCCATTCAGTGACTGTATGTCTTTTGATTGGTACATTCAGACTATTTACATTTAGGCTGATTATCAAAAGGTATATACTTATTGCCATTGTAGGCTTTAGATCTGTGATGACCAAAAGTTCAAGGGTATCTTCCTTACTATCTAATAATGTAATTTAACTCACTTGGTATGCTATTACAAACACAATCTAAAAGTTCTTTTTTATTTCCTCCTTTTTCTTCCTTCTCCATTCTTCATATATTAGGTGTCATATTGCCTACTCTTTGTCTATCCCTTGAATGACTTTGAGGGTAGTAAATTTGATTTTCCATCTGCTTAATATTTAATTGTTCTACTTTTTTTAGTGTGGTTTTATTTCCTCTGGTGACAGCTATTTAGCCTTAGGAATACTTCCATCTATAGTAGTCCCTCCAAAATACACTGTAGAGAAGGTTTGTGGGAGGTAAATTCTCTTAGCTTTTGCTTATCTGGAAATTGTTTAGTTCCTCCTTCATATTTACATGATAATCTTGCCGTTTAGAGCATGCATGCTTGGTTTGAGGCCCTTCTGATTCACTGCATTAAATATATCATGCCACTCCCTTCTGTCTTGTAAGGTTTCTGTTGAGATGTCTGATAATAGCCTAATAGGTTTTTCTTTGTCTGTGACCTTTTTTCTCTGTCTCTTTTTAGTATTCTCTCCTTATCCGTGATCTTTGCCATTTTAATTATTATATGTCTTGGTATTGTCTTCCTTGGGTCCCTTGTGTTGTTAGATCTGTGTACCTCCATGGCCTGAGAGACTATCTCCTTTTCCATATTGGGGAAGTTTTCAGCAATTACCTCCTCAATGACACTTTCTGTCCCTTTTTCTCTTTCCTCTTCTTCTTGTACCCCTATAATGCAAATATTGTTCCATTTGGATTGGTCACACAGTTCTCTCAATATTCTTTCATTCCCAGAGATCCTTTTTTCTCTCTGTGCCTGTGTTCCTCTTCTCTAATTTCTATTTCATTTTCCATCTCCTCTACTTCATCTAATCTGCTTTTAAATGCCTCCATTGTATACGTCATTTCATATACTGTATTCTTTAATGATTGAATCTCATTTGTGGATTCTTCCCTGAGCTCTTGAATATTTTTCTGTACCTCCTTCCTGGCTACAGTGACTGTGTCCACTGCCAGGGCTAGTGGGTCGAGCATGCAGGTAGAAGCTTCTATGCTTTTTGCCTGTAGTTGCCTTAGGTGGGCCTTCCCTCTGACTGTCCTGGAGCAAGGTCATGGTAGCCGGTTTGCTAGCCAGTGCTGGCCAGGAGGGAGGTGTAGCAGGTTGCGTTATCACAGTGGGGGTCCTTGGAATGCATAGCCAGCCAGGAGAATGGAGCACCCAAAGCCCTTGAAAGTTTCCAACCTGCTGGGCAGAGTGCACCAGGACAATTTTATCCACCTGTCCTTTCTCCTGATCAGCAAGCTCTGTGCAATCCATGCTGCCCCTTTGCAGCCCTCTCGCTGTTAGGAAGTCTTTTAGACTTCCTGCCTTTCTTTTGTCCTAGAGCAGCCAGATGTGGATCCATGTTTTCCACAAGTGGATGGAATCTCAGCTCTCCAAGTATTCAGCCTGTCTTAGCTTTTCAGCCCCACTAATCTTTAGAGAACCATGTGATGAAGGTTCATCCTCCCAGAGCAGATCTCCAGGACTGGGTGTTCAGCAGTCCTAGGCCTCTATGCTGTCCCTGCTCTGTTTCTCTTCCTCTCGCTGGTGAGCTGGGGTGCAGGAAGGGCTTGGGTCCTGCCACATCATGGCTTTGGTGCATTATCTTGTTCCATGAGTTCTGTTATTTTTTCTAGGTTGTTTGCAGTCTGGTGCAGCCTTCTTTTCTGTTGCTCTTTTAGGATTAGTTGTAAATATATTTCCTTATTATATGTGGTTTTGGGAGGAGGTTTGTGTCTCACCTCTCATGCCACTGTTTTTAATCCAGTTATCTTTATTTCTTATTCAGATACCTCTTTGTTAGTGTGTAGAAATGCAACTGATTTCTGTATGTTAACTATATCTCCTCCAATTTTACTGAATTTATTAGTTGTAGTAGTTTTTTGGTTGAGTCTTTGAGATTTTCTCTATGTAAGATCAGATCATTTGGAAATAATGACAGTTTCCTTATCTCTTTCTTTCCAGTTTTGATGCCTTTTATCTCTTTGTCTTACTTAATTGCTCTAGCTAGGACTTTCAGTACTATATTGAATAAGACTAGTAAGAGTGGGCACCCTTGTCGTCTTTATCTTTGAGGTAAAGCTTTCAGTTCTTCATCATTGAGTGTTATGTTAGCTGTGGATTTGTTTTAGATGGTATTTATTATGTAGAAATATGTTATTTGTATACCCACTTTGTTGAGGGTTTTCATCATTGATGTTCAATTTCCTCAAATGCTTTTTCTGCATCTATTCAGGTGATTATATGATTTTTCTTTTATTTTATTAATGTGATATATTACCTTTACTGATTTGCCTATGTTAAATCATCCGTGCATCCTAGGGACAAATCCTACTTGCTCATAGTTGATTTTCCTTTTAATATACTGCTAAATTCAATTTGCCAATATTTTTTTGGTAATTTTTGCATCTATATTTATCAAGGATATTGGTCTATTGTTTTCTTTTCTGGCAGTGTCCTTGCCTGGCTTTGGGATCAGGGTAATGCTTGCCTTTAAAATGAGTTTGGAAATGCTTGTTCTCTTCAATTTTTAGAAGACTTGAGAAGGATTAGTATTAGTTATTCTTTAAATGTTTAGTAGAATTCAACAGTGAAGTCATATGGTACTGGCATTCTGTGTCGGGGGGTATTTGATTACTGACTGTGTCAATGTCCTTACTTGTTATATCTGTTCAGATTTTTTATTTCTTCAGAATTCACTCTTGGTATGTTACGTGTTTCTAGGAATTTATTCATTTATTCTAGATTATCCAACTTGTTGGCTTATAATTGTTCATAATAGTTTCTTATGATCCTATGCATACCTACATATATTAGTTTTCTTTCTTCCATCCTTTTTAGATTCTTTGTCCCTTTGTAGATGTTGACAAAACAAAAAGTGATTGCTAATTCATTTGCAATGCTTTGAAGTTTAATTTCTTTTTTAAATAAAAATGATTTATTGAGATTTCTGAGACAGATATTTTACTGCCATCCAAATTTAGTTTTTATTTCCTACATATTTATCTACTAACTCTCCCTTAAATTATTTCATTCTAGTATTTGTTGGAATTTAAAAACTGGTTTTAATTAAAGATGTACATATTGTCTCAATAGGAGAGTTTTTGAATGTTGTTGGAGTCATGCAACTTTAGGGAAAGAAGTCTTGGTATATCTTCATATGTACTCAAAATAAGAGTTCCAGTATTTTATGTTTTCAGTAAATATGATAATGCTGGAAAGTACATAGCAATGGCAGTCCTAGTTAGAGTGACCTTCCATTGTAACTACACTAGCTGCAAAGACAGTCTGTTTGCATGGTCTCAAAGAACCTCACTTACCACATCACTGCTAAACCCTGAGCCCCATTGTTTTTATCAGTATCATTATAATCCAATGAAATCAGAAATGAAGGTATGGCCATAAAAAACAACTTCACTACAGCAAATTTTATGTAAATTTCCATTTGTACCAGAGAGACAAAAAGTTCATTTTGAACAAAGATGGAAAGATAATGTATGTTAAGAGATTATGGAGACAGATCATCTATGTATGATTTTGTTTTGATATAAATCATAGATTGCTAATAATAGACACATCATTTCTTGATGTATATTTATCCTCTTGTGAATGTTTTCATCAGAGTTTTTGGCAAATGTGCTCTTCATTTGATTTCCCAGTATACTTCTGGTTTAGTGACTTAAGCACATGATATGAATGATTTAAATTAATAATAATTATTAAGGAGCAAGCAGTCTTCCTATTTTCTCTTGTTCTCAGAATAATACTCATTAGCTCTTTGTTTTAGAGAGATGAAATATGTAGATATTCAACTGAACAACTCATTCAGATAATATGCCATGACAGTCAATAAGGATTTAAAAAAATATGTATGAGTTTAAATTCTATAATTTCCTTTATCTATTTAAATCATCCAAAAATTAATTGACAGTTTTTATTATTTGGAGCTCTGTTTTCCTTTTGCTATTAGTTGGAAAAATCAGACCAAAGCAAAATGTATTATAAATACATAGTAGAAACATATATTGCAGATTTAAACAAAGTTCACACAATCTTTGAATACTTACATAGGTCATAATATGCTAACATGATACTCTGTACAAGGAATGTAAAGCGAATATAAAATGTTTGCTGTTCTGGAGGAGTTGAGAGGTAGGAGATGGGGAGACAGATATATTAGCAATTGATTAATAATTAGATATATAAAGAGTTATAGGGGGACACAGAGGAATTGTTTATCCAAGCTGGATATTTGAGAAGGATAAAGAAGAAACATCATGCAGAAAAGCACAGTTGTCTTCATGTTCATGGCAATGACCTAAAGTGGAAAATAATCTAGTGTGCCTGGAAAATATAATGTGGGAAAGTGTGGTGGTAGAGACCCAAGTGCTGTATAGTGAAGAGCCTGACTAAGGGGTCTTTACTTTATTAGAAAGTATGACATGCAAGAAGGGTATTTGAGAGTCCATCACTATCACTGATGGTCTCTCTCTCATTGGTGGGTAGACTTAGAATTAGTTTTAAAAGAAATACAGAATTTATTGGCAAAAAGATATTGATAAAAATACCTACTTGATTTGGAATGTTTGTTGAAAAATGTTATATCAAATCTTATTTTATATTAGACTATATGGCTTTTTATTCCCCTGCCCATTCCCCCAAATAATTTGCTTTTTACTTCCAAGTAGATAATGGCTTATGTTAAAAAATACAAATTTACTTCTCCTGACTGACCAACTTTGTGACATTTGCACACAAAAGTTAATAAATAAAATGGTTTGGTCACAACAAAATGCGTTTTCCACATTAGCTGTTGACAGAAAATTGGAATGGATCATTCAACAACTATGTACAAAAACTGAATCAGCAAGATAGTTTCAAGGCAAAAAAAAAATTCTCTTTATCAAGCAATGTTATATTCTTCAGGGAGATGAACGTACCTTCCAAAGCCATAACTTTGTCCTAAAGAGAATTTGAAGAATGCTAATTTTTCCATGATGATGTTATCCAACACTTTAATTGCATCATTAAAAGAAGATTTGGCATGATTAGGAAACATCAAAGCATTTAGAACAAGATAAATTGGAATTTCCAAAAAGAAAAAAAAATAACGTGCTTCTCTAGATATTTGAAGGCTCTTGTGTGCATATGCAGAGCTTTATAGGCAAATTTATTCAAATATTTAAAATAAGTAATCCTAATATGTAAATATATGTTTTGTTCTTAAAAACATTACTGTTTCTGTGAGAGTTTGGAAAAATATTAAATAAATCTTAATTTATTACACTTAACAAACACTTTTGATTGGTTAATTAAATCCTCTTTACCTCAAAAAAAAAAAAAAGAAAAAGGTTGGATATATAATCTTTGGATTAAACCAAAGACCATGATGAATTATATGTGTATTAGGAAAATCTTTAGCATTCTTTTGCAGCTGTGTACTGTTTGGCTGGTAAATAGCTCTAACATGAATTTGGACCTCTGACAATGGGCTTGCCATGGTGCACTGTATGAAGGTAGCTTCACAGCCTGGCTAGTGACATCCATGCTGTTGAATCAAGTGTCACACCTCACAGCCCTAACAAGTATGTGCAAACCTAGCATGTAAGTGAAAACATTCACACTCAAACTACTGCCTGGTTATCTGGTATTTCTTAGTTTGTATCCTGGGCAGAAAGCTTCATTACATCACTCTGCTGTCAACCTAGACCTAGCAATCATCCTTTCAACAGAAATTTGACACCTTCTATGTTCTAGGTGTTGAGGAGGAAACTATATATAGCATATGCAAGGCTCCTGCTCTCAGGTAATTTATAAGACAAACATTAATGGGAAAGTACAGAAAGAAATGAGATGATTACAGATCGTGACCATTGCTAAGAAAGTCAATAAAGTGGTACCTAAGAGAGTTACTGGGGGCAAAGGCCTGCTTTAGAGAAAGTAATAAACGTCAATAAAAAGTTTCAGTTGAGTCAAAGACCTATGGATGAGAGCATGCTAGATATCCAAAAAGCTGTGGGAAAAGAATTCCAGGGGAAGGGACCTTTCATTTATTCAGTGGATATTGTTGAGCATTCCCTAAATACCAAGCTCATTGTCAGAAGTCAGAGTCATATCCTCAAGGTATCAAGGTATTTTGGAGAAGTAGGGGGGACACATGTGAATGCCACTACTTAAGTTGCAAGTGAGTCACTGGTGTTGAGGTGACATTTGGATTGCGAGATACAGGAAAATGACAGATTTTATTTGATTTGAGGGGCGAGGGAGAGAGGAAAGCTGACTAGGAAAGAGTTAAAAATGTCTGTCGTTTGCTACCAGTTGATGCTATTTGTTTGAAAACAGCCAGCAAGTAGGCAGGTTGAGTGTTTTCTGTAGTTTCACTGTGAACGTGAAGAAGCAACATAACCAGCTGTACATTCAAATTATCTACAGTGTCACTGATAACAGCTGCTGATCTGCTTGCCCTGGGTTTCTGGGAGAATTTTGCTTAGAACTTCTAGTCCAGGAAAACCTAAGTGAAATAACAGGGAGCAAAGAAACTCATGACCTGACCGCTTTGTTCAGTGGGCTCTCATAGGGAGCACCGATCCCATGGGGACCCCTCTGGGGCCCCATGGGGGCCGTGTTCTGAGACTGCTGGCACTCATGGCACATATTTCTACTTAGCTTCTGTATTAGCTTCTGTATCTCACCTATTTTGTAGCTTGGCCTTGGAGAATCAGCTGAAGTTGGTTAGAAACCCTTCCCAGTGGTGGTGAAAGATCAGGAGGCTGAGCAGCACATAGGGTTCCCAGGGAGAAGTGTGGCTCACATTTTCCTCATTATTATTACTATTTCTGTCTCAGAGATCTGATTTCACTGAAGAAATCCAGGAAATGGCTCATTTAATCATTTTGAGAATTCTGAACCTTTCCTTACCTAGTTGCTCACAGTGAGGACTGTTGAGCACACAGGCCTTTATGTGAGCTGCTAATTTTAATGAAGACATGGTGTAATGAACATGGTGTTACACCTCAGCTTTACAGCAGATGACCTGTTGACTTGACAATTGGATTTTCTGTGTCTGTGTAGCCCCTTTGTCATTTCTATCAATTCAGATTCTAGGTTTCTGCCTCATTTCTTGTCTCTCTTCTCTTATGTCCTTTTTACTGTTACCAGTAATGACAACAAAATACTGCTTACCTATTTGTATAGTTACCACATTTACTCCATTGATCAGTGCTTTGCACTACGAGTCAGAAGGCATGGCTGTTGGTAGCGCGTGACTCACAGGACGTGCCTGTCGTAGAGTTTCTGCTGCTCTCACTATTACAGCCACACTTCTGTCTTGTTCTTGATTTTGGGAAGGGCCTTGTTAATCTAAGGCTGCTGCCTGAAAGCAAGAAACCCCATAACCAATATTTGTGCCTAATCAGCCATTATATGTATTTTATTAAGGTGTCATTGATGTACAATCTCATGAAGGTTTCACATGAGCAACATTGTGGTTACTACATTCACACATATTGTCAAGTCCCCCCCACACCCCATTGCAGTCACTGTCCATCAGTGTAGTAAGATGCTATTGAGTCACTACTTGTCTTCTCTGTGCTATACAGCCTTCCCTGTGACTCCCCCCCCTACATTATATGTGCTGATCATAATACCCCTTAATCCCCTTCTCCCTCCCTTCCCACCTAGCCTTCCCACCCCCTCCCCTTTGATAACCGCCAGTCCCTTCTTTGAGTCTGTGAGTCTGCTACTGTTTTGTTCCTTCAGTTTTACTTTGTTGTTATACTCCACAAATGAGTGAAATCATTTGGTACTTGTCTTCCTCTACCTGGCTTATTTCACTGAGCATAATACCCATTATATATATTTTTTAACTGCAAAGTAGTTCTCCAGATGGGTTTAAGTGCTGGGGACAGAGAGGCGAGGACTGAGGAAAGTCACATGACTCAAGCTACTATTAGAAAGACAACATAATCTATGATGGGTCAGCCCCAATAGCTGGGTGACAGTAACTGTGCTTTGATATAAGACAGGGGTCTTTGCAGGCAGAGAGTGGAAGGAAGAACTCCAAAATCGGATAAGTTTGTGTACATGTGTGCAGAACGTACAGTATAGAAGACAAAATTTGCTGGTTTCTCAATTTGTGTCTTATTCTATAACCCAGACTGATTCAATGACCCTGCCTCACCTTAGAGGAATTTTGCAGACTCCCCTGTGATCTTGCCAAAATGAGCTGCTTGGATAACTCTATATTTTAGCTAGAGGCAAGAACCTGTACTAAATATAAAGTTTGCTGTCTTGCTTTTTATTTGCCCTTAAGAATTTTCACAATCAATATATAGTTTTTTTTCCCACAAAAGGACTCAGTAGATCACTTTACCTCCTTAACATTGATTTATTGAAAATTCTAGTTTTAGCAGAGGGAAATTAGCTCTCAGTCTTTCCAAATGCAGCAAAAATACATAAAAAATAGTTAATTAAAAATGTAAGGGGACCAAATTAAAGGAATCAGATTATATAGTATCTTATTTATCTTTAGAACATTCAGCAATTCTCTTTCTTTAAACAAAGAACCCATGAGTCATTGAGATTAAGGTGTAATAGTTTATGTATAAGTTTCTGATACTTCTTTTAGGATTTTTCAAGTTACGATAATTCTATCTTAATTGTCCCCATAGGTTATACATTTTGGAAGTGCTGGCACAGATTCTCATATACTAAACAGTATAAAAAGTACTTCAAATTATATACTCCTACTCAGATAGCTACTCTATTAACTCCTCAGAATTATCCACTAGTAATATTTTGTTTACTTCCTTCTAGTGTTTTTTCTATTCATATATATTAGCGCATATATAGGTATAGATATAGATACAGTACCATACTTGTGTATGGTACATGTGTATATGTTTATGCCTTGACCAAATTTGTAGTATGCTGGATAAGTAAGTTTTAAATGATGCTTTGTCACCTAACAATTTGTCTTAAAGTATTCTTTAAAAACATGAATTTTAAAGCATCAAGAGGATAAGAGCAGGTGGATGCACCCTATTTTATCTTATTCTGTGGTATTGGGCATTTCAGTTGCTTCCAATTATTTGCTATTAACAAGAAGACTACAATGAATATTTTTGGATATAAATTTTCTACTCACCTTTGAGAAAAGTACTGGATCAACAGTCATGAATGACTATTTTAAAATGATGTTTTGTGCATGTTTTCAGATTTTCCTCTGGGAGGGATGTATCAGTTTCCCCTTCCACCATGTACGAGGGAGCCATTTCATAGTGTTCTCACTGACACTGGGGAATAGAAGGCTAAGAACAACTTGTCAAATTACTGGACAAAACTATCTTTGATTATTTTAATTATGTTTATCTTTCTATCTCTGAATGTCATATTGGTAGCTACAGAAGAAACATTACTTTTCCTGTCCCTTTTTTAGCTTTGAAAAATAATGCTAACAGTTGCCTTATGGGGAAATTGGGAAACACAAACATGTCAAAGTGCTACATAAATATTACAAAGTATTATTGTTTTTAAGTCATTATGGTGAGAATGAGAAATCTTCATTAAGTGATAGTCAGTTGCAAATAACGTGTCCCTTGCTTTGTTGTCCTCATCTGAAACAAAGGTCCCTGGTGCCCACATTGCATTTATTCAGCTCTCTTCTAACTCAGCCACAGCTGTGGTGGACACACTGCAAAAGCTCAGACTCTTCTTTCCTTGCCAGGATTTCACGGGAAGCACTTGCAGCTGTCTCTCTGCATTCTTCCCCAAGGCCTTCTCCAACATACAAGTCTCCCCTCTGGCTTGCATTGAATAGCAGAAGGCTATGGGAGAAGGAATATAGCAGAAGGGAATGGGGAGGGATTCATGTTTGGGGAGAACCCTCAACCAATGGGAGATGGGAACCAGTGGGGAAATGATCCAATCTCCTATCTTTTGGATGATCAATTCTGGGAAGCATCCGTGTTGGCAGAACCCCACTCTTGTTGCCTGTAGTAGAGACCTAGTAAAGCACCAGATAATGGTTTGTCTTTTTCCCTGAGTCTTTTTCCTCTCTCATTCCTACTTGGGATCAGCTTTCAAGTAAACTATCTGTAACCAAATCATTATTCTAAGTTCTCCTCTTAGGAAAACCCTAAGATCTCATCCTTTTCCTTTCTTCCCCAGTGATGCTGGGCTCTTCCCCTCCCCCTGTAGAGAAATTGGTTAATTTGCTCAGTCATTATGTGTTGAGCGTTGACCAGGTGGCAGTCAGTATTGTGAGGGCTAGGGATTCACATTCTGATTCTGGCCATCATGGAGCTACATTCTAGCTACATTCTAGAACGCAATAAAGAAGTAAGATATTGTGGATAAAATGAAAGTTCCTGTTTAGTATATGAGAATCTGGACCAGCACTTCCAAAATGTATAACCTGTGGGGACAATTAAGACAGAATTATCATAACTTGAAAAATCCTAAAAGAAGTATCAGAAACTTATACATAAACTATTACACCTTAATCTCAATGATTCATGGGTTCTTTGTTTAAAGAAAGAGAATTGCTGGTTGGCTAGCTCACTACACACGCGTGGGCAATGCATCGTTATTGACTCTATATAAAGAGCTCTCCAGTGCTTCTACACAATATCATGGTACAGCTGCAAGGCTGTAGGAGAGCAGAGACTGGAGTGGTGGCAGCGCCAAGGACAGAGGCTCAGAGGCAGAGGCTGGCTTGCTGCATGTAGGCTGACTGTCAGTGAATGAGATTTTCGTGATTGACCTGCCACCGTGGAAATGAAGTTGGGTGTAACCCTTTCACTCCAAGAACATTCTACTGTCATTCATTTGGTCACATTGAATCCATAGTGAACTTGCCCAGGGCTGAAACCCATTGGCAAGACAAATATTAAGATACTAGACTTCATAAGTACCAAGGAGGAAAAAGAGTAAGGGAGATAGGAAATATCTGGGGAAAGGGGTGGGTTGTAATTTTAGGTAGTTTTATCCAGGGGGGTGCTTATTGAGAAGGTCTCATTTGAATAAAGATCTGAAAAAGTGAGAAAATGAATCCTATCAATATCTACAGGAAAAATATTTTTATCTGAGGAACAGCAAATGCATGAGCCCTAAGGTAGGCACATGGCTGGAGCATGTGGGAGCACTGGCAAGGCCAGGGTGGCTGAAGCAAAGTGATATAGGAAGAGTGTGGTCAGAGAGGTAACGGGGCTACATCATGTAGGAATGTGAAGGTCTTGGTATTTGCTTAATGTTTGATGGGCAATTACTGGAGAATTATGAGCAGTCATGGTCAGAAAGATTGTTTTGACTGCTGTACTGAGAATAGTCTTCAGTAAGACAAGGGTAGAAGCAGAGACCAATTAGGAGGTGTGGATAAAGTGAAGGTTCCTGTGGCCAGGATTCTCACTGGTCCTGGTCAGCTTCCTGCCTATACACATGTGGGCAGTATGTCATTATTGACTATATAAAGAGCTCCACCCAGTGCTCTGGGCGACACAGTGGCATGACTACAGGGCTGCAAGGCTGCAGGCGAGCAGAGACTGGAGTGGTGGCAGTGCCGAGGACAGAGACTGAGACAACTGCAGGGGTGGAGAGGCCCAGATGTAGAGATGAAGGAGAATTAAAGACCTGCAGACTGTTGGATGCAGACATAATTCCAGTGCTTGACTTACTGCTGGAAGAACAAGCCAGGTAATAAACCCTTTCATCCCCCAAGAACGTTCCATTGTTACTCCTCAGTCTCACTAAATCCACAGTGAACTCTCCTGGGGCTGAAACCCATTCGCAAGACAGGAGGTTATTTTAATAATCTATGGGACAGATGCCTATGGCTCAGATTTGAGTCTGAGTAGGGGAGGTGGTGAGAAGTGTTTGATTCAGGATATTTTCTGAGGCTGGTATTAACAGAATTTGTTGATGGATGGATGGAATGTGGAGTATCAGAAAGGTTAGGAGTCATAATTCCAATCTATGATAATAGTCATAGTTCCGATGTGTTTGTGTGGAGAAACTGGAATAATTGCATTTGCCATTTACTGAATTGGGAAAATGAGAAGGGAATGCCTGATTGGGTCTATCAGGAGCTAGGTTTTCCATACATTAAATATGAGATGCCTATTTATTATTCCCCTTGGGGAATGTCAAGGAAAATAGGTGGTCGCCTGTGTGAGTCTGGATTTCAGAAACAAGATCAGAACTAGAGATATAAATTATGAAGTCACTAGTATGTAGACAATATTTTGAAACTTCTTGGATGAGATTTCCAAGGGAGTATGTGTAGATAGAAAAGAGAAGAGATCCAAGCATGGCATATTAGCCTTCTAGGTCTGCCATAACAAAATACTACAGACTGGGTGGCTTAAAAAACAAAAATTAATTTTCTTGTAGTTATGGTGGCTGGAAGTTCAAGATCAAGGTGTCAGCTGGATTGGTTACTCCTGAGGTCTTTCTTCTGGGTTGGGAGGTGGCTCCCTTCTCTCTGTATCATCCCGTGGCCTTTTCTCAGGGGGTGCACATCTCTGGTGTATTTCCTTTTCCTTTATCACCTCATTTAACCTTAATGACCTCTTTTAAGGACCCTAACTCCCAAACAGCCACAGTCTAAGATACTAGGGGTTATGGCTTCAACATACAAATTTGGCAGGGGGAGGGGGTGGTGGAGGTGGGAGGTAAAATTCAGCCCTAAAAAGATAGATATCTGGGACATTCTGAAGTTAGCTTGGTGGAGAGGCAAGAAGGAATGGTTAACTGAGATTGAGATGGAAAGGACAGGGGGGTAAAGGGAAAAATAGAAGCTGTCATATGAAGCAAAGCAAGTTGGAGGCAACAGAAAAAAAGAAAAGAAAGAGAAGAAAGTGATCAGCTGTGTCAAAGGCTGAAAGGCTGAGAGGTCCAGTTTAAGATGAGGACTGAGTATGAATCTTGAATGTAGAAATGTGGAATCTTGGTTACCGTAATAAGATCAGTAGTGGTAGAGTGATGAGCATGTGCACTTGAGTAGATTCAAGGTTAAATAAAGAAAGGGAAATCAGAGGCAGAAAATAAAGATAACTCTTTCAAGGATTTTTAATAAACCAATTGTCTGAGGACATCTGTGGAGAAAGTGAAGGTTCCTATGGCCAGGATTCTTACCTGTCCCTGGTTGGCTTGTTCACTATACACATGTGGGCAATACATTGTTATTGACTATATAAATAGCTCTGCCCAGTGCTCTGGGCTGTATGGCTGCTGGAGAGCAGAGCCTGGAGTGGTGCAGCACCAAGGACAGAGACAGACGGCTGTTGGGGTGGAGAGGCCCAGAGGCAGAGACTGGCTTGCTACATATAGACTTTGAGTGGACTGGATTCTAGTGATTGACTTGCCAATGTGGGAATAAAGCTGGGTATAAACCCTTTCACCCCAAGAACGTTCCACTGTCATTTTGTCAGTCTCATTGAATCCATAGTGAACTTGTCTGGGGCTGAAACTCTTTGGCAAGCCAACATCATACTATAGTCTTAACCTTTAGCCTTATGAATAGAGATGGGCAAGATAACTGGTAGATTTACTGATGTGCTGGAACATACAGAAACCTCACAAATTAGCTAAAATTTAGACTTCCCACTCTAAGATTATCTAGTAGACAGAATAATGTCCTCCCCAAAGTGTTCATGTACTAATCCCCAAAACCTGTGACTATGTTATGTTACATGGCAAAAAGGGACTGCGGATGTGCTTAAATTAAAGATTTTGAAATGAGATTATCCTGTGTTATTTCAGTGGGCCCTGAATGTAATCACAAGTGTCCTTGTGAGAGAGAGGCAGGAGTGTCTGTGAGAAAGATCTGAGGATCCTCCACTGCTGGCTTCGAAGTTGGAGGAAACGGCATGAGTCACAGAAGGTGACACCTCTAGAAGGTGGAAAAGGCAAGCAAATGATTCTCTTCTAGTACTTACAGGAGAATGGCTCTCCTGATGTCTTGATTTTAGCAGCCTAAGACCAAATTTTGGACTTCTGACCTCAAAAACTGTAATGACTCTGTGTTTTAAGCCACTAAGTTTATAGCGATGTGTTACAGCAGCCCGAGACACTAATGTAGGTGGAACCGGGAGAGGCCACAGAGGACCTTAGGAAGCGGTATAGCTGATGAGTGCTGATCTTAGATCCAGTCAAGAGGTCCCCTAAGCAGGCCCGTTTCTTCAGAAGGCCCCCCTCTGGAGGACCTCCCACTACAGGATGTAGGGTCTTCCCACATGGGAACAAGGGAATGTGTCCACCTGAGCCCATGCTCTGCCTTTTTGGACCCCAGCATCCTGGAATTCCTGATCAGACAACATGAACCTGCTTCCCATGTCTCTGTAGATGATCAGATTAGGTTCTCTAGGAAGCAGACTCCACAGAGTTTAGCAGTTAGCATGGTTAGAGTGGAATGGCCTTGGGATGGACATCTGTGGAAGGTAAGGGAGAAGCTGAGTTTTATTGCAGGTTCTGCAAATGTCTTGACTGACTGTTTGGGACCTCTGGAACTACAATTACCTGAGTTGTCCCAAGTTGGCCCAGGTGGGCAGGCCTTTATTGTCTCGCATTCCCCAGCCCCTGAATGTGGGTTTTGCCCCTGGAATGACCATGACTTTAGGTGAGGCAGCCTTCTGCAGTTGAAATAATCCCAAGGAGGCTAATAAACTAAAGACTGTCCATCTGCCTGTAGCACCCTGTAGGATGGGGCAACAGGTCTTTCACTGAGGGGGGATCTTTGTGTCACAGGGCTCCCTTCAGCAGACCCCTTCCTTGGGTCTATCATCATAAGAGGAGACAGCTACTTTGGGGTATATACCCCTGCTTCCAAGTGTGGCCAAGGGGAGGCTGGCTGTGAGCTATGGGGCGTTGTGGGTGAGCTTAAATTCATGAACTGGGATTTCTGTATGTGTTCTCATAAAGGTCGTTGAGGTGTGGGATGGAGCTGAGTAGGAAGAAAAGTGGAGCAGACCTCAGGTCAAGGGTGGGGGGCTGGCTTCCCTGGGCCTCCATGTTCTGCACAGTACCCCAAAGTGTTAGAGAATTCTGAATTTAAATCTGGCCTCCCAGGTTGTTATGCAGGAGTATTTGACAAGGCAGAAAAGTAGAAGCTATTTCATTTAATAGTTTATTAGGTTGGTTTAAATCTTGAGACAGATGGAACATGAGCCTCCATTTGTACTCTTGCCTGAGCCCTGCAAATGTGGTGAGAGGCTTTAACTCACCACCTCTCTCTGTTGGATCACTTCTGCTCAGAGTTGGGTATATTCTGCAGTAGAACTTAGCATGGGACAAGGGTGAAGTAAAATTTTTCCTGAAGTCCTATAATTTATTTTTTTCATATTTCATTCTGCCTGGTTTAGAAAAAGGTAGTGGGGCATGCAGAATTTCTACTGAGGAATCATGGTCATATTCATTTCCCTCCATCCAGGTTGGTCATATGATCCCCATTGCCTTTGCTCAGACCTACATGCTTTGGAGGAGCTATTTTTTCTGGGTTGCTTTCTGGTGCCCTGTGGGTGGGTGGGAGCCGTGCTGGGAAGCAGTCACGTTTCCACGGCAAGGACACACCTTCCAGCCTCTCAGCTCCTCTTGGGTAATAGGCGAACAGTCCTCAGATGGAGAGACCTTCCTGGAGACATCTGTCTCTTGATACAAATGGACCATTTGCCTTCTCAGCTGGAGGCCAATCTAAAACAGGTGGATTTTTCCCCTTTATTGTCTCAGATAAACTAGAACATTTGTTCACTTGCTCTTCTTCTTTCTAGCAGACGTTTATTGCTTTTGCCTGTCCTGGTAGACTTCCCTTTTAAACCATGGATCTGGGGTAGCTGTCAATCACAGTGCCCTACCCTCCTTCACTACGGTGGGCACGGGGGGCAGATGTAACTCTTGCCCATTTAGATAATCTTTTCTAGGTCTTCAGCTCTGAACAGAGTAACAACTTAGGCTAAAAGTGGTTAAAACTGACTGGTTGTAGAGGAAGGATTTGATAGAGACATGCCACTGCTAGTGAGCTCTCTAAAGATGCCCTTTTCTTATCCTTATTTTAGCTTGCAGATTGGGTTTCTTTTTGATTCTGTGAGCTACCTAGAATCTTTGCAATAAGTTCTTTTGTTTACATAAGTTGGCCAGAATTGCTTGCAAGGCAAGAGCCCTAAGTATCATATTGTTCTTTCCATTTGGAATGCTTTCTTCCAACCCAGCCTACTTCCAGCTTTACTTCCTACATCTAGTCTGTTTTGCTCTCCTGACATAATGAAATAGTCCACTTTTTTATTCTTCCCTAGAATTTTTCCTTGCTCATTGCCTGGGTGGAAAATCAGAAATTGCTCTGATTTACCAAAGTGGATTTTCACTGTCAGAATGATGGTTGGATTTTTTTCTCTCCTTGTATCTCTTCTAGCCCAGTGTAATGATTAAATCCAGGAAAGAGAAATCATAGTGCTCTATGCTGATGTAGATAGCTATCTTAAACCTTTAAAAAGTTCATAAATTGGACAAAAATCTAAAATAAAATTAAAGCAATGTAAATTTTTCCATTTCAAAGTGGCATATGTATCAGAAATTGTCCCAATAATTCTCCATAATGAATAACAACAGTCTAAACGGGATACAACCGTAAGTGTTTATTAGCTTCTATGCTGTAGGATTCAGCCAATCAGGCCTAGATTTGATCTATCTCATATGTTTACTGTTAGCTGTGGGTGTGGCAGGTCACTCCATCTTGGCTAGGCTTTCTCACAAGTCTGGGTGGCTTCTAGGATGACCTTGAATAGGAGGACTGGGCAATGCAGCTCTGGTCCTTGTGTCTCTCATTCTCCTCCTGGCACGAGAGGGCTAGCCCAGGTCTGTCCCTAGGGCAGTGGTAGAGACTATGAGCAACTAAGCTCTCATGCAAGTGCCTTTCATGCCTCTGCTTGTATCACATGTCATGATCTCACTGGCCTAAAGCAAGTCAAATGGCTGAACACAAAATGGGAGAGCACTATAGGGTTGCAGACAGAGGTTATAGACATAGGGAGAAGGGAAAAATTCGGTCATTATTTTCTTTTTCTTCACTTTTCTGCATTATCTTTCTATATCAAATACCTACTGCTTATGTAATAAAGGAAAATTTCCAAACCAGAGAAAATTGGAATCATTGAAAACATAGAAAGAACTGTATATGCTATATACTTTGGGCTATCCTATTAGCTGACATATGTAGCAATTTATTAAAACTTACCAAAATAGCCAAGCTGCTTGATTACTCAGGTTATTCTGACCCTGGGTGAGTACATCTTGCCCTTTTTCTGTTCACTGTGACTAGAGCTGTTGATTGGATGCTGAAATTTATTTGTCTTGTAGACTTGAATGGGTAAATAGTGCTTTAGCTGGGGAAGTGCTGTGTGCTAAGTCTTGCCAGTGCCTGAACCTAATGAAATGCTTATTTCTGTAAGGTGTTTACAGTGAATTTGGAATTCTACCATTTTATGGAATTAAAACTAGAAAATAATACATCAGACTCAACTCATTTATCTTTTTATGTGACTTTTTAGTGTCGTAGGGATCTTCATGCTTTTTGAGGGACACGAGACATATAACTTTGGTTTGGCTGAAGAAGTTTGCCATTTTTACATTGTACCTTATAGGTAAAATGTTCAGTTTCTGATCGTGGAACAGAATTTACCATGGCTATGGTCTAATTATCAAGTCTGAAAGAAATGTCACCTCAACAGAAAGGTCTTTCAAGACTGTCTTGTAAATAACTTCAGCATCATTCTCAAGCTTACTCTTTTGTTGGTTCCTTTCATACAGCTACCACCATTCATAGTTATTTAATTATTTGACTGTTTGTTTTCCTATCTATTTCACCTGAATGTAAGCTCCTTAACAGCAGGGACCATACCTGTTCTGATCACAGTGGCACTCCCAGTGCCCAGCAGTACCTGGAATGGCATGTCTGTTATCTGAAGGAAGAGTCGTCATTATTAAAAACTTAGCTTAAAAAATCATATGTGTTAATTACATATTGTAGGTTGTAGGATAAAAGAAACAAGCAATGCCATTTCTTGCCTGCAAAAAATAGTTGGTTGCAACTCTGCTAGAGGCCCCATCAAAAATACCTTCAATATACTGGCTAATTAGAAGTAACATCAGCTTTTGGGTAGTGATGGGGCTTGTAGGGTCAGAATCGGAAGTGCCGATAACTCTAAAACATTCACAGTGAAACAGCTGCCTGGAACCGCTGTCCGTGTCTTCGTGTACAGGCACAGCAAATTGGCCTGATTCTGAGGAGAATCTGTAACTTGGAATCTACCCAATAAAATACTGCTCCAATGTTTGGGCTGACTTGTGAGGATGTGTGTATGGGGTGTGTTTGCATGGTCAAGTGAAGACAGGGGAAAAGGTCACAGCAAGAAAATGTTTGTAGGGGGGAAGGTAGAGGGTGGGTGAAATAGGTGAAGGGGATAAAGAGGCACAAAATTCGAATTATAATATAAATTAGTCACATTTATGAAAGTGCAGCATAGAGAATATAGTCAATAATACTGTCATGTCTTTGTATGGTGACAGATAGTAACTACACTTACTGGGGTGAGCATTTAATAATGTATATAACTGTCAAATCACTATGCTGTACACCTGAAGCAAATATAATATTGGATATCAACTATACTTCAATTTAGAAAAAAGAACACATTAGAGAAACCCAGTTATCCTTTTTCTCAAGGAAAAAGAATAATACTCATCCAAAATAGCTTGTCATTATTTAAAGCTAATCTATTCTAGGTAGTTTTTCCTTAGTCTTGCTTTTATGTGAGATTGCTGACATTCTCTGTTAAATGGTGCCCAGGTAACACTAGATGTTTGGTGGTAGTTCAAAGAAGCCTCCCAGGACAACTGGGAAGAAGCCTGCCCTGCAGCCCTGGCAACTGAAGCTGTTGTTCTGTCCACGTCCTCCTTGACTTTCCACTTTTATGAGCTCATTTGTCTCTTTTGGTCCCTGCCTTTTATTTCTGTCCAGACTCACAAACTGAGTCCACTGCCTTCCATCTAGAAACACTTGTCTTTGTTTTGCCTGCCAGGACCTTCTGTACCTTGAGAGCCTGGTATTAGTTTGTTAGTAGGGCTGCCACAACAAAGTACCACCAGCTGAGTGGCTTAAACACAGAAATCATTTTCTTACAGTTCTGGGGTCTAGAAGTTTGATCAAAACATCTGCAGGTTTGGTTCCTTGGCTGTCGGGGAAGGATCTGTCCCAGGCCTCTCTCCCTGATGTGTACACGGCCTGCGTCATCTCCCTGCGTTGTTTTCCCTCTCTGTGTGTCCATGCCCAAATTCCTCTCCTTAAAAGGACAGCAGGCATATTAGATTAGGGCCCACCCTGATGACCTCATTTAAGTGGGCTCCAAGTAGAGTCCCATTCTGAAGTACTGGAGTTGGGACTCAAATACATAAATTTTGGGGGAACACAATGTAGCCCATAGCAACCTCTTTCCAGCATAGTCTGTTCCTTTTGACATTGTGGAACCAGTTTCAAACAAGCCTTGTGATAAAATAGGGCCATGCTCCCATCAGCACAAAGGGTTTGTGTAAGCAAGAGAATATGGGCTGAGCCTCTAAGACCCCACATGTCCAGAGAAGTGGGACCATCTCAGATCCCTCATGAGTCTCCCAAATCTGCATACCTGCTGGTTTCCATTGGTTCCTGAATGCATGTTCCAGTTTCCCTATATCTTAGTGTACATCGCTGGTGACTGGATGTTCTGTTTAGCTCTTGACCAACTTCTCTCCTTTCCATGGAGGCACTCATCTGTAGTTAAGCATCAGAATCACTATAGAGCTACTTCAGAAAAGAGAAAAAGAAAAAGTATTTTTATTAAAACAAGCAAAAAAGTAGGACAGATGAGATCTTGATACAGATATCTCATTAAATGCTAATGTCTCCCTTACAGCCAAGTGTTGTCTGAAGTCTCACATCACAAAGAGTGACCAGCCCTACCACCGATGTGGTCACAAGCACCACCACTTTCCAGAAACTGCTGATATACGATAGAATCACTGCTCAGATGTGAATTAAGTACTAACAACAAGTAATTGAATCTTACTGCATCACCTCCCTATTCACTAATAAAATAAAAATAATAATAATACCATTTATTGTTCACTGAATGCCAATCAAAACTCTACACAGTAGGTACTCCTTCTATCCTTGTTTTTAAGATAAGTAAAAGAAGTCTTAGGATGTCAGAGTAGATTGTTTACTAGTCACACAACTACTAAATGGTTGACATAGTATTGGAATTTGGGTATGCCTGAAACTTAAGCACACTCTTCCATACTGTTAGCTGTTCTTCCCTGGCTTATATCTACAATCAAGTGGTATCTCCTAACTCTGGTAGGCTACTTTCTGGCATCTTTCCTGATCTTGCCAGACCATTTGGAGTCCCAGCATGTCTTGCTCTCATGATAGGACATAGCTACTGACTTGTGTAAAAGGTGTAGCCCTGAGCTTCTGCTCTTTCCTTTCATGTTCTTGTATCTGGCTTTGCTACATCTCGTCTTACTGGTTATATTTTCCATTTTAAAGGCCATCTTCTAAAACACAAAATTGTCAGGGGCACTGAAATTTCCATTAGCAAAATAATCAATGAGTAGTGTATGCTATAATCTGAAATGCTTCTAACTCTTAGGAAAATCTGGCACTTAATGTAGATGTGGTATGTGCAGGAGACATCTGCCCAATTACAATTTTGGTAATAGAAACTCCTTTTTAAGTTCACACCTCATAATATTGCAGGGAAATGCTTCTTAACAGTATTCATAGAAGCTTGTCTTCTGGAGGCAATTCTCCATTTCCATACAGCTATTCAGCAAATTGAAATTCCCCTCTTAAGTTTGAGAGGACAAAAGAGTAGTTAAGGATATTTGGTTTGAGATAATACACGGTTGGTGGAAGCCAAAGCTGTTTCTTACAACACAACAACCACTGCATTTTAAATAACACCAATGAGTCTCATTCTATGCATAGAAAAATAGTTGTATGAAAATCAAATTTTTGTAAATGGAATTACATTTTAAATATATAATTCCCATAAATTACTTACAGGATTTTGTTGTTGCTGGTAGAATATTTATTTTATATAAATAATTACTCAATATTCACATACATAAATTCAGCTACTTAATTAGAGTAGTAAATTTGGACTGAAACTAGTTCTCTCTCAAGAACTAAAACTTTCAACGTTGTTTCCTACTAGTAGGGTACGCATTGGTTAAATAAATGAAGAGGTGATGAGTAAGTATATTCTGGTTAGCACAACAAATATTTTTTATTATCATTATTATATGAACTCTGACTATGAGGGTCAAATCAGACAAAAAAAACTTCTTTTACATCTGGAAAACACAGAGCAAACATACATTTTTATTGTTCTTAACTGGCTAAGGTTACACATATTAACCTAACATTATTATAATGGGGAGTTGCTTTCATTTTAATCTGTATGCATTGTAGTGGTTTATGTGGTGGCTCCCAAACATATATATCCATGTCTTAATACCAAGAACCTATGAATGTGACCTTACTTGGAAAAGGGGTTTTTGCAGATGTGATTAAGTTAAAGTTTTCTAGATTAGATCATCTTGGATCATCTGTGTGGGCCTTAAATCTTGTAACAGAATAGACAGAGACAAAGAGACGGCCGTGTGAAGACAGAGGACTAACTGAGTGATGCAACCACAAGTAAGGACCGCCTGAACCCAACAGAAGCTGGAAATGGCAAGGAAGAATTCTCTTAGCGCCATCTAAGGGAGTGATCTTAATTTCAGACTTCTAGTCTCCAGACCTATGAGAGAATATACGTTTGTTGTTTTACACCACCGAGTTTGTAGTAATTATTCTGACAGCCCTAGGAGGTCAGCACACACATCATGTAGGCAGAGGTCAATATGCTAATGAAAATAAGTGATCCATTGTTGGTTCCTCATGGACTGGGAAGAAAACAAGATTCAGGAATGTTCATCTTTTTTTGTGCTATGCATTAAAAAGAACTCTAATAAGTCTTTTACCTACCTCTACTATCAAGATGTAAAGTCTTTAGTTGTAAGTTTTGGTTGAGATGTAGCATACCTGCTGTGAGGTTCACAAATCTCAAGTGGTAAATTTTTACAAGTATGTTTATGTATTAATGTATTTTGAGTTTCTAAACACACACACACACACACACACACACACACACACACACATATACACACACATATGTATTGTGTAACTGTAGCTACCATGTAGATGAAGAAACAGAACTTTTCCAGCATACTGAAAGTCTTTTGCGCTCCTATCCTATCAAAACACACCTTTTCACAATTTCCTCCCAAAACAAATATTCTGACTGTTCAAGACTGGTTAACTGTAAAACCTATAGAAAAGTTTTATAAAAACTTTACAAAAACAGAGGTTGAGATGAATGAATAAAGAAGATGTGGTACATCTACACAATGGATACTACTCAGCCATAAGAAAGAAACAAATCCTACCATTTGCAACAACATGGATGGAGCTAGAGGGTATTATGCTCAGTGAAATAAGCCAGGCAGAGAAAGACAAGTGCCAAATGATTTCCCTCATTTGTGAGTATAACAACGAAGCAAAGCTGAAGGAACAAAATAGCAGCAGACTCACAGACTCCAAGAAGGGACTAGCGGTTACCAAAGGGGAAGGGTGGGGAGGGAGGGAGAAGAGGATTGGGGGATGTCATGATTAGTGCACAGGTGTGTGTGGGATCATGGGGAAGACAGTGTAGCACAGAGAAGACAAGTAGTGACTCTGTGGCATCTTACCACATGGATGGACAGTAACTGCAATGGAGTTTTGGTGGGGGAACTTGATAATAAGGCTGAATGTCGTAACCACATTGTTTTTCTTGTGAAACCTTCATAAAGTGTATATCAATAATACCTTAAAGAAACAGAAAAAGAAACAGCAAAACAGAACACAAAAAGAACTCTGTAAAGACCAGAAAACTATATCTACACTATTCCCTGCTGTATCTCCATCATAGAGCATATAGTAGGAATATGATAAGTAACTAACTACATGAATAAATGTTATTAAACTCCTCTAAAAAAAACACAGGTTGTACTCCTTTGTATCATTTTGCTCATGATTATATCTGCAAAAATTATTCATGCTATTATAATTAGCACTCCCAATATAGGTAGGTCACGGGGAAGGCAGTACAGTGTGGAGAAGACAAGTAATAACTAGCATCTTACTGTGCTGATAAACAGTGACTACAATAGGGTGGTGAGGAGGCTTGATAACATGGCTAAATGTTGAAACCACAAGGTTGCTCATGTGAATTCACTTCATAAGATTGCATATCAATGATACCTTAATTTAAAAATTATTCATGATAATTATAGTAAGAAATAGTACTTTTTCTTTTTAACTGTTAGGTTGGTAAATATTCCACAAAATATTTATTTATTCTACTGTTAGTAAACATTTGGGTTGTTAGTTTTTGGTGATTATTAAGAGGTTGCTAAGAATTCTTGTTTTTTAGTGAACATATGCATTCATTTCTTTTGGGTATATATGTAAGAGTGGAATTATTTGGTCATGGTAGACATACATTTAGTTCTAACAGGTGCTGTCAAGCAAATACTATTCCAAAGTTACCTTATCAATTCACACTCCCACCAATGTATGATAGTTCCACTTGCTCTGTGTCCTTTTCAACACTTAGAATTGTTAACTTTTTCAGTCTTAGCCATTCAGGTAGGTGATTTTTGGTATTTGGGGTTTTAATTTGGACTTCTCTATTAAATAATGATGTTGAGCACCTTTTCATATATTTATTGGCTATTTTGATAACCTCTTTTTTTATCATTTGGTTCCTATGCTTTATTTATTTATTTATTTATTTATTTATTTATTTTATTTTTTAATTTTGTTATCATTAAGAACATTATGTTTACTAGGCTTTCCCCTTCACCAAGTCCCCCCTACATACCCCTTCACAGTCACTGTCCATCTGCGTAGTAAGATGCTATAAAATCACTACTTGTCTTCTCTGTGTTGCACAGCCCTCCCTGTGCCCCCTACACACTGTACATGCTAATCGAAATGCCCTCTTTCTTTTTCCCCGCCCTTATCCCTTCCCTCCCTCCCATCCTCCCCAGTCCCTTTCCCTTTGATAACTATTAGTCCATTCTTGGGTTCTGTGATTCTGCTGCTGTTTTGTTCCTTCAGTTTTCCTTTGTTCTTATACTCCACATATGAGTGAAATCATTTGGTACTTGTCTTTCTCCGCCTGGCTTATTTCAGTGAGCATAGTACCCTCTAGCTCCATCCATGTTGTTGCGAATGGTAGGATCTGTTTTTTTCTTATGACTGAGTAATATTCCATTGTGTATATGTACCAGATCTTCTTTATCCATTCACCTACTGATGGACATTTAGGTTGCTTCCATATCTTGGCTATTGTAAATAGTGCAGCGATAAACATAGGGGTGCATCTGTCTTTTTCAAACTGGAGTGCTGCATTCTTAGGGTAAATTCCTAGAAGTGGAATTCCTGGGTCAAATGGTATTTCTATTTTGAGCATTCTGAGGAACCTCCATACTGCTTTCCACAATGGTTGAACTAATTTACATTCCCACCAGCAGTGTAGGAGGGTTCCCCTTTCTCCACAACCTCGCCAACATTTGTTGTTGTTTGTCTTTTCGATGATGGTGATCCTTACTGGTGTGAGGTGATATCTCATTGTGGTTTTAATTGGCATTTCTCTGATGATTAGCGATGTGGAACACCTTTTCATGTGCCTGTTGGCCATCTGGATTTCTTCTTTAGAGAACTGTCTATTCAGCTCTTCTGCCCATTTTTTTGATAGGATTATTTGCTTTTTGTTTGTTGAGGTGTGTGAGCTCTTTATATATTTTGGATGTCAATCCTTTATTGGATCTGTCATTTATGAATATGTTCTCCCGTACTGTAGGATACCTTTTTGTTCTATTGATGGTGTCCTTTGCTGTACATAAGCTTTTCAGCTTCATATAGTCGCACTTGTTCATTTTTGCCTTTGTTTCCCTTGCCTGGGGAGATAATGTTCATGAAGAAGTCACTCATGTTTATGTCCATGATATTTTTGCCTCTGTTTTTTTCTAAGAGTTTTATGGTTTCATGACTTACATTCAGGTCTTTGATCCATTTGGAGTTTCCTTTTGTGTATGGGGTTAGACAGTGATCCAATTTCATTCTCTTACATGTAGCTGTCCAGTTTTTCCAGCACCATCTGTTGAAGAGACTGTCATTTCCCCATTGTATGTCCATGGCTCCTTTATCGTATATTAATTGGCCATATATATTTGGGTTAATGTCTGGAGTCTCTATTCTGTTCCACTGGTCTGTGGCTCTGTTCTTATGTCAGCACCAAATTGTCTTGATTACTGTGGCTTTGTAGTAGAGCTTGAAGTTGGGGAGTAAGATCCTCCCCACTTTATTCTTCCTTCTCAGGATTTCTTTGGCTATTTGGAGTCTTTAACAGTTCCATATGAATTTTTTAACTATTTGTTCCAGTTCATTGAAGAATGCTGTTGGTAATTTGCTAGGGATTGCATCAAATCTGTATATTGCTTTGGGCAGGATGGCTGTTTTGACAGTATTAATTCTTCCTAGCCAGGAGCATGGGATGAGTTACCATTTGTTAGTGACCTCTTTAATTTCTCTTAAGAGTGTCTTGTAGTTTTCAGGGTATAGGTCTTTCACTTCCTTGGTTAAGTTTATTCCTAGGTATTTTATTCTTTTTGATGCTATTGTGAATGAAATTGTTTTCCTGATTTCCCTTTCTATTAGTTCATTGTTAGTGTATAGAAAAACTACAGATTTCTGTGTGTTAATTTTGTATCCTGCAACTTTGCTGAATTCCAATATTAGTTCTAGTAGTTTTGCAGTGGAGTCTTTAGGGTTTTTTATGTACAATATCATGTCATCTGCAAATAGTGACAGTTTGACTTCTTCTTTACCAATCTGGATGCCTTGTATTTCTTTGTTTTGTCTGATGCCATGGTTAGGTCCTCCAGTACCATGTTGAATAACAGTGGGGAGAGTGGGCATCCCTGTCTTGTTCCCAATCTCAGAAGAAAAGCTTTCAGCCTCTCGCTGTTCAGTATGATGTTGGCTGTGGGTTTATCATATATGGCCTTTATTATGTTGAGATACTTGCCCTCTATACCCATTTTGCTGAGAGTTTTTATCATGAATGGATGTTGAATTTTGTCGAATGCTTTTTCAGCATCTATAGAGATGATCATGTGGTTTTTGTCCTTCTTTTTGTTGATGTGGTGGATGATGTTGATGGATTTTCAAATGTTGTACCATCCTTGCATCCCTGGGATGAATCCCACTTGGTCATGGAGTATGATCCTCTTGATGTATTTTTGAATTTGGTTTGCTAATATTTTGTTGAGTATTTTTACATCTATGTTCATCAGGGATATTGGTCTGTAGTTTTCTTTTTTGGTAGGGTCTTTGCCAGGTTTTGGTATTAGGGTGTTGTTGGCTTCATAGAATGAGTTTGGGAGTATTCCCGCCTCTTCTATTTTTTGGAAAACTTTAAGGAGAATGGGTGTTATGTCTTCTCTGTATGTCTGATAAAATTCTGAGGTAAATCCATCTGGCCTGGGGGTTTTGTTCTTGGGTAGTTTTTTGATTACCAATTCAATTTCATTGCTGGTAATTGGTCTGTTTAGATTTTCTGTTTCTTTCTGGGTCAGTCTTGGAAGGTTGTATTTTTCTAGGAAGTTGTCCATTTCTCCCACGTTTCCCAGCTTGTTAGCATGTAGGTTTTCATAGTAGTCTCTAATAATTCTTTGTATTTCTGTGGGGTCCATCGTGATTTTTCCTTTCTCATTTCTGATTCTGTTGATGTGTGTTGACTCTCTTTTCCTCTTAATAAGTCTGGCTAGAGGCTTACCTATTTTGTTTATTTTCTTGAAGAACCAGCTCTTGGTTTCATTGATTTTTTCTATTGTTTTATTCTTCTCAATTTTGTTTATTTCTTCTCTGATCTTTATTATGTCCCTCCATCGGCTGACCTTAGGCCTCATTTTTTCTTCTTTTTCCAATTTTGATAATTGTGACATTAGACTATTCATTTGGGATTATTCTTCCTTCTTTAAATATGCCTGGATTGCTATATACTTTCCTCTTAAGACTGCTTTTGCTGCATCCCACAGAAGTTGGGGCTTTGTGTTGTTGTTGTCATTTGTTTCCATATATTGCTGGATCTCCATTTTAATTTTGTCATTGATCCATTGATTATTTAGGAGCATGTTGTTAAGCCTCCATGTGTTTGTGAGCCTTTTTGCTTTCTTTGTACAATTTATTTCTAGTTTTATACCTTTGTCATCTGAAAAGTTGGTTTGTAGGATTTCAATCTTTTGGAATTTACTGAGGCTCTTTTTGTGGCCTAGTATGTGGTTTATTCTGCAGAATATTCCATGTGCACTTGAGGAGAATGGGTATCCTATTGCTTTTGGATGTAGAGTTCTATAGATGTCTATTAGGTCCATCTGTTCTAGTGTGTTATTCAGTGCCTCTGTGTCCTTACTTATTTTCTGTCTGGTGGATTTGTCCTTTGGAGTGAGTGGTGTGTTGACATCTCCCAAAATGAATGCATTGCATTCTGTTTCCTCCTCTAATTCCGTTAGTATTTGTTTCACATATATTGGTGCTCCTGTATTGGGTACATATATGTTTATAATGGTTATATCCTCTTGTTGGACTGAGCCGTTTATCATTATGTAATGTCCTTCTTTATTTTTTGTTACTTTCTTTATTTTGAAGTCTATTTTATCTGATACTGGTATTGCAACACCTGCTTTTTTCTCTCTGTTGTTTGCATGAAATATCTTTCTCCATCCCTTGACTTTTAATCTGTGCATGTCTTTGGGTTTGAGGTGAGTCTCTTGTAAGCAGCATATAGATGGGTCTTTCTTTTTTATCCATTCTATTACTCTGTGTCTTTTGATTGGTGCATTCAGTCCATTTACATTTAGAGTGATTATTGAAAGATGTACTTTTTGCCATTGCAGGCTTTAGATTCGTGGTTACCAAAGGTTCAAGGTTAGCTTGTTTACTTCCTTACTGTCGGACTTAACTCACTTATTGAGCTGTTATAAACACAGTCTGATGATTATTTCTTCCCCTTATTTTTCCTCCTCCTCCATTCTTCATATGTTGGGTGTTTTGTTCTGTGTTCTTTTTAGGAGTGCTCCCATCTAGAGCAGTCCCTCTAAGATACCCTGTAGAGGTGGTTTGTGGGAGGCAAATTCCCTTAACTTTTGCTTGTCTGGGAATTGTTTAATCCCTCCTCATATTTAAATGATAATCGTGCTGGGTACAGTATCCTTGGTTCAAGGCCCTTCTGTTTCCTTGCATTAAATATATCATGCCATTCTCTTCTGGCCTGTAAGGTTTCTGTTGGGAAGTCTGATGATAGCCTGATGGGTTTTCCTTTGTAGGTGACCTTTTTTCTCTCTCTGGCTGCCTTTAATACTCTGTCCTTGTCCTTGATCTTTGCCATTTTAATTATTGTGTGTCTTGGTGTTGTCCTCTTTGGGTCCCATCTCTCGTGAGTTCTGTGTGCCTCTGTGGTTGAGCAACTATTTCCTCCCCACGTTTGGGGAAGTTCTGAGCAAATATTTCTTCAAAGACACTTTCTATTCCTTTTTCCTCTCTCTTCTTCTTCTGGTACCCCTATAATGGGGATATTGTTCCTTTTGGATTGGTCACACAGTTCTCTTAATATTGTTTCATTCCTAGAGATCCTTTTATCTCTCTCTGCATCTGCTTCTATGCGTTCCTGTTCTCTGGTTTCTATTCCATCAATGGCCTCTTGCATCTTATCCATTCTGCTTATAAATCCTTCCAGCGTGTGTTTCACTTCTGTAATCTCCCTCCAGACATCTGTAATCTCCCTCTGGCTTTCATCCCTTAGCTCTTGCATATTTCTCTGCGGCTCTGTCAGCATGTTTATGATTTTTATTTTGAATTCTTTTTCAGGGAGACTGGTTAGGTCTGCCTCTGCAGATCCTTTCTCAAGTGTTGTTTGAAGTATCTTGGACTGGACTAAATTTTTTTGCCTTTTCATGGTGATAGCCATGACTGTAGGCAGGTTGCAGGTGTGTCAGCTGGGGGAAGAAAGTCCTTTCCTGCTTTCTGGATGCCTTGCCCTTCTCCGCTGCCCGTGACAGTTACCTGCACTCCTGGAGCAGCCACCAGGTTAGTCCACTAAGCTTCTGTGGGTAGGGTCTCCGTCATATCAGCACGGAACCCTGTGGGAGGTGGCAGGCATGCCAGTTGCTCTCCTCCATGCTTGCGACGCCCCTGATGGGAAGCTCTGTGCCAGCAGCGGCCTTTGGGTCTGGCCCGGTTGGCTGTGCCTTGGGCTGGGTTTCCAGTCAGCTGCTGGGAGTGCGCCTGCTCCCTCTGGCTCCGCTGCAGATGTGCATGGACCTCTACCGGGCTCCTCTGGCACCACTGCTGCCAGTGCATGCGAGTCACCCCTGGGCTGTTCAGTCGTGCTGCTGTGGGCTCGCACAAGCCTCTCCTGTTCTCCTCTGGTGCTGTAGGTCACGGATCTGCTCCTGGTCCCTTCCGGCACCATTGTCCCCGGCACGTGCTGCCACTCTCCTGCTACTGAGCCGGTGTGTCGGGGTCCACTCCAGTTGGAGGAACAATTGGCAGGCTGCTTAGTGCCGTGAGGGGCTTCAGAGCTGCACTGCCTCCCTGGGGTTTAGGGCGCCTAAGTTTCCCCGGGATTCCCAGCTGCTGGCTAATTGTGCCAGGACAACTTCATCCAGCTATGGGGTCCCTGTCTCTTTAAGACTTGCAGAAAGCACTCGCTTTTCTTTTGTCTCAGGGGCACCAGTTGTTGGGAACTTCCCACTGGTTTTGCTTTTCTGTTTCTCTAATATCCAGCACCCCATGCACCTTGTGTCTGCGCTCTGGGTGCGGATTTCTAGAGTTGGTTGTTTAGCAGTCCTGGGCTTTCATTCCCTCCCCGTTCTGACTCCTTTCTTCCCGCCGTGTTTTGGGGTGGGGGAGCATTCGGGTCCCACCTGGCCACAGCTTGTATCTTACCCCCTTCGTGTGATGTTGATTTCTCACATATGTAGATGTATCCTGGTTGTTGTACTGCATCCACTGGTGTCTCTTTTAGGAATAGTTGTATTTATTGTATTTTCATAAATATATATGTTTTGGGGAGGAGATTTCCTCTGACCTACTCATGCTGCCATCTTCCTGTGATCCCCCTTGATAACCTCTTTCATAAAATGTCTGCTGAAGTCTTTTGCGCATTATATTTTTTTCCTTTTTTATTGAAAATTCCTATTTTTACTTGGGCAAATCAGGGGCAGAATTTCATTTTTCAGTTCACTGATTTATTCCCAGAGAGTTTTAAACTTTGCTGCATTTTGTGTTCCCCTTTATATACACTGTGGATTTTGACTCTGGTTCTTCAGTTTTCCTATCTGAATTGTAGTCCCCCAAATTCTTTTTGAATACAAAGCTATTGTTATATTGTCTGCTATCAGAATGCACAGTCTTTTGGATGGGTATATAAATTGTATATTCCTACAGATTAATTATTAATTAACTATAATCTAAATTAATAGTATCACTGTAATAATATTGTAAATATAACATTATTAATATTATAGTAAATTATATTAATAACAGTAATTAATAACAGAATAAATGATTTCTATGAAATTGGATACTTTAGATTACTGTTAGAGCTCCTCAACTACTCAGATTTCCACTTTTCATGCATTTATATTTTGTGATATCTATAGAGACTATTCCATATTTTTATACTTTTAAATTGTTCTTGATTTATTTTCTTAACACTGCATAAATGTTATTAAATAATAAGACCATTGTAAGTAGTTAAGAGAACAAGCTGGTTCTTGGTTGTTAGAATATCCTGGTGTTTATATATGTCATGGGGCAAAGAGACCCATATACTACTTACAATTATATGCTCAGATCATTTAGTATTATATATTTTGGAAAAATAAAGCCCTAAGGAATAAATAATTTGTTTTTACTATTAAAGTGCTATATCTTTCTATTAAAAAGTTTGGTACTAAAAAGCTGAATCTAAGATCTGCTTAGCTTCCAGATTTTTTCTGTTGTTTTGTTGTTTTAATAAGGAGGAAAAGAGAAATTGCCTACTATTGGTTTAAGCATATGGACTTATCTTAGGAGCAGTCATAAGGTTTTAATAGAAAGTACAGAACATTAAAAATAGGATTTTAGGTGCTACTTTCTTGGGCTTGGTTAGAGGACAGAACAATTACACTATGATTTCATGAGCACTCCTGATGTGTAATATTTATTTTTATTTGCTCTTCATTTATATTTAGTGTATGTTGTAAAACCACATAAGGCTATCAAGTAACTTTAGGAGTTATAATGGGAAACAGCTCTTTAATGAAGATTTTTTTGAAGATTCTCTTTGAAGTGTATTAGACATACCCAGCTGAATAAAGCAACCTCTATGCATCATAGATTTAATTCATGCACATAAAATCTTTCCATGTGCTTGCAGAAATAACACAAAGATCAATAACCTGAAGAGAGCCAGAGGAATGAAAATACATGGTAGACGAGGCTCATTCTGTATGAGAAAAGAGAAGGAATATTTAAAGCTTAGTGACAGATTAATATGGTCTGCATTACATTTTGCCTGCTCTATTACCAATGAGTTGCATCTGTTTCCAGAATTTTAATCAAAGCCACTGAAGGAGAAAAGTGGGCACTCAGAAAAATAAACCTATTGGATGACTAAGGGCTTTTAGCAAAATAATATATTCTTGATGACTGGTTATCTCTCTTTCATAAGGACCCAATTTTTGAATTTTGTTGGACAACTACATACCTAGCCTGTGAAGCTATGACAAATAATAACATCACGATACCAAGAAAACTTCTTTAGTTTTTGCCTTTAAAACATTTTGGCATATGAAACAATACAGTAATTGTTTCTTTATGTATTTGGCATCTTAAGAATTCATGGTTAATGGAAATCACTCTAGATTTACAAAGTAACATATTGACCTCAAGGACATTTGTACATGAAGCATGAAAAAAAGACCTTAAGTGTAAGAGATGTTCCCACTGATCATATGTGTTAAAACAATTGGTCTGGCTGGCTATGTGCATATACTCTACCTTCATCATAGCTCCATGTGTCTTTCCCAAAGCTTTGTAAGAATTATGAGAACTAGGAAACGATGCTTCCAAGGTAAAGCAGGATCTTTCTTTTGTCAAGGCCAAATGGCAAGGCAAACTCAAATGGCCTCTGGGACTGGGCAGGCCGAGTTTAAGAAGTCAAGTTGAGTGACAAATAGCAGATGACACAGACCTCAGAGTCAAGAAGTGGTTGTGACTGTGAGAAAACAAACGGCTCATGCTTGGTTACAGGTACAGCTGTTACACAGCTAGAGCCAGTTGCATGAATGTCTATTGGTGTAGTTTCATGATTATATTTTAGAGCTATTATCACCATGGCTTTCCCTATAAACAAAATTGGAGCTGGATTCATGAAACCCCAGGGGATTTTGTACTTGTTAAAATGTTCCTGCTTTATTGATCAAGCACGTGGGTAGAACAGCTGTAGTTTTCAATGCAGTAAACCTCTTGTCAAAGTTGAGATCATAAAGCTAATGTCTTTCATGAGTATCACAGCCTTGGTTTGAACATATTCCTTTGGAAAACATTAATCAAAGGAGTTTCTACTATGAGTCACGTAACTGGAAGAGTTATAAAGATGAGTAATATGCATTATCCATCTTCATAGCCTAGCGAAGGCACTGGTAGATACAATTTAAATGCAGTCAGAAAATAAAGGTCATGTAATATAACATGTTTCATACAATGATAAATTTTTTTATACTTTGAACAAATTGATTTCAATATTTGTTCTGGTTTCTGAGTATACAACAATTCTAAACGATTTCATATATTCTCTTAAATTTAATCCTTGAATTTCTAATTTCTTGTGTACAGTCATATGAAATTATAATACTGACTCCATTTATGCTCAGTGCTGGAGTGCTTATATATAAGTAGCATTTGGCTTTGAAGGAGATTACATTAGTACTTCTAAGGAACGTATAAAAGCATTTTTTGAAATGTGAGATTAGCAAAAAATTTTCAGGAGCTAAACTTATTAATTCTTTATATTTTTTCAGTCACTGCCTTTCCCTGACTCTGAAGTGAGTAACAGCAGGTATCCCGTATATCTGGTCTTCACACTAGTTCTGATGACGGTGGGGAGTAAACTGGGAATTTTAGCTGCACAAGGAGGTAGAATGTGATGTAATTGTTACAGACACTGTCCTGGTGATCTTTGTGCTTGGACCACTTGTGCATCTCTCTGTTGAAAGAGCCCAGGTTGTGGGGTTGGATTTGCACCTCTGTGCCTTTAGCACTTCCATTTCCTGTACTCCCTGGAACCCAACCCTGAATGCCAAGGGCAAGGCCCTGAGGTTCCCATCAGGCTGCTGTATCATCCTTCCTGTACTACCAGCTACTTGGTTGTCATCCATCTCTGAGCATCACTGGGGACCAGTCTTGTCATTTATGCTCCTATTTGTTCATCCCATCCTTTGAACTACATCTTCTTCAGCAGTCATACCTATGGGAACCAGGCTAACTTCACTACATGACCCTGAACAAAATATATTAATTTGTTGGTTACTGCTACAACAGAGTTAAGGACCCAGTAGTCTCAAATGTGACTTTTCTTCTATCATCATTCTAAGGTAATAGTGAGGTCCAAGTGTTTTGTGTTGGAGCCTATTTGAGACTCAGAAGTATTTGCATAACAGTCTGGAATTTAAAGTTCTTTGGTATCAGAATTTGAATCCCAGAACCACCAGTCAAGTGCACCTCTCAGAACATCCCCTCCCGGAACACTTCCCCAGGACTGTATTAGAGAAATGAGCAAACAATCGCAAGATCAGAATTATTTGAAAAGAATTATTTTCCTTTGCTTACATCAAAATGGACTCTAGCCATGAGATATACTCATATAGAATGAATTTCAGATTTGAAAAAGTAATATATATGAGTTCTGGTTTTAATTGCCTCCTTGGCAATAAAATGTTTGCACTGGGAAAACTGGAACTTCAATACGGAGTTGCTGCAGGCACCACTATTTTGGAACCTGTCAATATTTTGCATGCTGGTGTCATCACAGTGGGAGTCACATTTCTTAGGCTTTTTGTTCCTTTTCAAACAACTTTACGTCTCATAATAAGATGGTTATTAAAGCATGAACTGAAAGCTTTACAGATTATTATGAAGTCTTTAACTGAGAAGGATAAAAAGTGAAAAGTATAAAGAAATAGGTAACACTTGCCTTTCAGGTAAAACAATCTGGGGGGAGCCTTAGCCTTATAGCATTGTTCTTGGCTGATTTAAATAACTTATAGTAAGACTGAGTTTGAAAGTGAGCCCTTCCCTGGCACAGAGTGGGAGTGATTAGGCTGATTAACTAGAGGCATTTTCCTCAGATTTTATTCTTGGCTCCAGCATAAATTTTATTGGATTCCCTTTTTAAGCCACCATCCACCGTGTTATGAACATAGATCACTTGCTGTAGCTAGGCAGCTGTGAAATGCAGCAGTGTCTACTCTGCTGAGGAAAAAAGTCATTTTCAAACCTTTTATTTTATATTCTTGTGAATTTTGGACAAAAACATTCTACACTCCCTGGAAGTTACAATTTTGCAGTTTCATTTTCAGACCTGGGTGATCTCCTCTTCCCACACACATACAATTATGTTCTACATTCTAAAGATTATTGAGTGTACTGCCGACTGATCTTTAAAATACATCCTTCAAATCCTGTCCTTGCTTGGATAATGTCATCTGTATCTTCAGCATATATTAATGACAGGAATAATGAAACATATTTGCCTAAAAAATAAGTTATATTTGACAGCTACTTGATGCTGAGCATATATGAGGTGACATTTAAAAAATGAGTACATTTGTATGCACATAGGTGAAAATTTGTGAAACTAGCTATATTAGTAAGATAGGTTGTATTATGCTGCAGTAACAAATTAGCCCTGAGATCCAGTTTAAGACATACAACAAAGGTTAAATACAAAAAGAGATTTATGTAATGATTACTTAATGACTGTTAAGGTCCAGGCAACTCTCCAGGTTACCTCCTTTCTATGTGATGACTCAGGAACCCTAGGTATTTTCTTCCTGTAGTACTTGCATTTCAACATGTGGCTTCTGCGTGAGAATTTGCTTCCTAAAGAGAACATAAGCTCTCGAAGGCCATGGTATAGAAGTGACCTATATTACTTCCACTTTAATTTCATTGGCTAGAACACAATTTCTTTACCTTGGCACTATTGACATTTTGGGGTAAATATCCTTCTTGTTGGCAGGCTGTCCTGTGCTATGTAGGATATGTAGCAACATCTTGGGCTCTTCACAATAGATGTCACTAGCTCTCCACAGCTGTGGTAACCAAAGACATCTGCAGACATTACTAACAGTCCTCTAGTGGAGTTGGGGAGGGGGGAAGGAAATTGCTCTTGGCTGAAAACCATTGAACTAGAACTAGTTATTTAGCTCTGACACCATTTTTGGGAGAAAATGGTTTTCTTGTGTTTACAGCAAGCAGAGGAGAACCAGATATGGATATGCACTAGTCTACAATACACCAGCTAATGGAAATAGAGAAATAGGAGAAATAGTTACTATATAACTAAACATATCCAAAAAAGTTAGTAAGTTTCAATTTTAACGGAAACCAAATAATATTGCATGTCCAAAGTAAAACTAACAATTCTTAAGAACTAATTAAATTTTATTAAACTGTAAAAAGAAACATTTACAGTCAAAATACATTGAAAGAATTATTAAAGGAAGTTGAAATTATAATGATTGTATTTGGTGTTTTGAGACTTAAAACAAACATTAGCTGTAATGAAAATATGAGTGTTAGAACAAATTAGTGTTACTGTGAAAACTTGCTTAGCATCTCTGAACATACGTTTAATGTTGAAAATAGTTTTTAATTAGACATTAGAAATAACCATTTCTGGGATAGACTAGTTCAGTGTATACTTGTTTACATGTTGACCTCAGTAATTTTTTTATAAAGGTGTTGCTATATTTTATCTATTAGTCATGGAATAAAGAATACATAATAGTTATAGGATAATTAATTAGAATGCTCCCAGTTACAGCATACAGAAACCTGGTGGAACCATCTTCTGGGGGAGATTGAGAGAGACAGAGAGAGAGATTGATTTATTAGAGGTTTCATTGTACAATAACAAAGGTTTGTCTGCTGTTCATGTTATACTCTGCTGGTGGCTCTGCTGCACATACCTCCTCATTCTGGATCTGGGCTGAAGGGCAGCTCCTAGCTCCGTCTTGGGAGAGATGAAAAGAATAATCATACTACCAGGTGATAGCTCTTAAAATTTCTGCTTGGATGTATCATAAATTACTTGTCATATTCTATCAGTTAGAATAAACTGCATCTGGTATAAGTGGGTGAGGGAGCCTCACCTTCTGCCTACTGCAGGTGCCATGCTCAGAGGAGGGGTGTAGAGTGCTCTTACAGAGAGGGCGACAGATCATGGTTCAACAGTAACACAACCTACCCCAGATGTTGAGATGAGTCACTGAAGATGGAGACAGGTCTAGAGCTGGGGTCACAATTGTAACCATCTCTATTTTTCTCTGTTTTAGTTGCATTATTTCCAACTATAGAAAGTAATAGGAAGTCTACAGCAGCCTTAGGTTCACATTCTTTGATTAGCAACAAAAAGCAGAAGGACTTCTTTCTAGGGATAAGTTCTGAACATCCTTGACGGGCTGATTTGTTAGAAGGATTGCTTGCTTTACAGTAACATCGCTGGTTGGCCACACCCATGTGTCCACTCTGTGTGGTTAAAAGAAGAGCACTGAGACTTTCAGCTTGCCCATCATCATGTCTTGAGTAGGGGAAGAGTATTTCCTTGAGGAAAGGCAGGGGATACTATTGTCAGAAGCAGGTATAGGTCCTAGGAAAACCAGAAAAGATACCCACTGTGTATAGTGATGACACCCCTGAAATCTAGTAGACCAGAGTATAGAGACAATAAAAAATGATGAATTTTTTCATCTCCATTTAAGTTTTTGCTTCCCTCATTCCATAGTTACACAAAAAATCTTTATTTTAATCAAGGGGTAAAGGTTGCAGAGAAGCTCAAAAATCAATGTGGGGTAAAAAATAATTCCCAAATGCTCCTTATAAACCTTTGAGTAGGGATCCAGGACAGTAAAAGTTTATTATTCCATTAAAGTCATATTGTTAACTTGTCAAAGAAGGTAACTTAAACTTCTTTACTCTTGTTCCCAATTATTATTAAGTTTTTTCAAAAACTCTTCTGATACACTGAGATTCCTTATTGTAGGGAGTTGAAGAAAACATCAGTGAACCAACCATCATTTCTTGACATGTTGGAGATAAAGAGGAGTTCAAATTATAGTCATTGACTTTGAAGTATCTGCAGGTTAGGTTTAGAAATAGAAGCATTCATGTGAAGAGATAATAGCACAAGGTTCTATATGACAAATACCAAAAGGATATTGACGATGAGCTAGTCACAACCAGGGCTCTTTCAGCCATGGGCCAGGGTAGTGTAGGAAAATGATGATCCTGAGATCACAGGGGCAGGGCAGGAAGTTGGGGCTAATCTAGTATGATGCTCATTGTGGTACAGGCTCCAATCCCAGAGAACATGTCTGTCCATGAAAACAGGTGGACAGAGGTGTCAGAAGAATTTGGCAGCCAGTTCTGAAATTTTAACTTTCCATATTAGGGCATTGGTTCTTAACTCAGGATGATTTGGCCCTGCTGAGAACATTTGGCAATGTCTGGAGATAGTTTTGGTTGTCACACTGTTTTGCCATTGGGTTTCAGCCCCAGGCAAGTTCGTTGTTGATTCAATGTGACCAAAGAAATTGACAGCAAAACGTTTTTGGGGTGAAAGGGTTATACCCAACTTTATTTGCAGGTGGCAGGTCAGTCACTAAAATCCTGTTCACTCAGAGCAAGTCTGCATGCAGCAAGCCGGTCTCTGTCTCTGGGCCGTTCTGTCTTCACAGCCATTCTCTGGGCCCCTCTGTCCACACAGCTGTCCTCTGGGTCTCTCTGCACAGTCATCCCACACAGCCGTCCTCTGGGCCTCTCTGCACAGTCGTCCTGCACAGCCATTCTCTGGGCCTCTGTCCTCAGTGCTGCCACCACTCCAGCCTCTGGCTGCTCTCCTGCAGCCTTGCAGGCCTGCCACTGTGTTGCACCCAGAGAACTGGGCGAAACTCTTTATGTAGAGTCAACAGCCATGTATTGCCCACAGGTGTGCAGTGAGCTAGTCAACCACAGCCACATGAGAATCCTGGCCACAGAAACTCTCATTTTATCCACACGCACCAAAATGATGGTGGTGCTACTGGTATATGGTAGGTAGATACCATGGATGCACATCCCACCTTGCACAGGACAGTGCCTCACAACAAAGAATGATTCAGCTCAAAATGTCAATAGTGTTAAAGTTGAAAAATCCTGCCTTATGAAGTTCTGTGGAGATGAAGTAAATCTGGGCTATGATGAAATGTAAGTAAAAGAAGAAATATATATCTGAGTCATTGCAATGAATGCATAGGAGTATGTGCCTGATTGAGTAGAGCCCATAAAAACCTTGCTCTGAATTTCCCCACTTTCATTTCTTGCATCTCAATTTGGGCCCATAATTGGCCACCTGTTCCTTGACTTATTGAATCCTAACAAGCTTATTAGCCTTGGAAGGAACTTTGGAGGTAATCTAGATCCTGGGCAGAACACTTAAATGTTTTCAATGGCCAGATTGGTAACCAAATATGTGACTCAGATCAGGTGTAATATTAAAGGGAGGCTGTCAGGGGAGAGGACCTGAAAGAAGCAGTACGCTAGGAGCAATGAGCACCCCTTCCACCCAGATCTTGGTTTCTGTTGCCATTCTCCAGTACAAGGAACTGAGATTCTTGGGGAAATCAGTGATTCTAGGACTAGCATAGGAAATATAAAACATGAATCTTGAGCATCTTACAGTAGCAGAAAGTAAGAAAGTGCTAAAAAAAAAATCAAATCCCTGATGGGGGTATGTCAAAGGATAACAGCATCTGACTGAAAAAGCTTTAAATAGCAAACACTAGAACTATTTGAGAAATTAAGTATCAAATTGTAACCTTAGGTATAAAATAAATATCCATGAGTCCATACTGATATAAATCAGTCATTGAACAAATTAAAAAAGGGGAAAAGAGACAAATCCTCTATAGGATACATGTAGATACCCCACCTCAAAGAGCCAGGACATAACCACTCACTCCTTCTTACGTGTGGGCTGGGCAGTTACTTCCTCCTGAAGTATACAGTGTGGAAAGGAGGAAAAAGTAACTTTACAGCAGAAAAGCCTAACAAACATCACTTCAGCTAGGTGATCAGGTCAATATTAACAGTCATAAATCATGTTGATAGTATGTACCCTTGATATGATGTGATAAGGAGGGCACTTTACTTTTGTGATCCCACCGCCCCCAAACCCAGGACCACAAGTTTATCTATGAGAAAAATCTCAGACATGTGCCAGTGGATGAACATCCTACAGAATACCTAACCAGTACTCCTGAAAACTGTCAAAGTCATAAAAAACAAGGCAAAGTCTGAGAAACTGTCACAGCCCAGAGGAGACTGAGGAGATGCAATGGCTAAATGTCATGTAGCATCATGGCCAGAATCCTAGAATAGGAAAGGCCATCAGGTAACAAGTAAGGAATTCAAATAAACTAAGGATTTTAGCTAATAATGTATCAACATTGGTTCCTTAATTGTAACAAATGTACCATACTAATATAAGATGGTAACAGAGGAAGCTGTGTGCAGGGGCTATATGAAAACTCTATACTTCTGCTCACTTTTTCCATAAATATAAAGCTATTCCAGAAATGAAGTCTTAATTCAAAAAAGATGAAAAGGAAGGGGTAAGGCTATGATGTACTAGGAAGTGAATGTCCTGCCTAGATAGCATTTTGCAGGCTGAGCAAAACACAATGGATTTAGCTTGCAAAGAAACCTGCTCCAGTGATGCCCAATTCTTTGTAACCCTTAATCTAGTCTACCTCCTTTATTTTGCAGATAAAAGGACCAGAGTCTCACCATCAGTGAAAGGTTTACTGATGTCACACAACTATGAATTACAGTCATGATTCTGGAAACCAACTGCCTTCACTTCCAGCACAGCACCCTTCCCTCTGTAAGTAGCCTCTGCTTTGAGCGTGATGCTGTGCTAGTGAAACCGGCAGACAGCAGTGACCAGAGTGGTTCACTTTGGCTCTTCATTTTTAAATAAGTGTGGCCAGACCAACACTGAAACTTACAAGAAAACCAAAGACAAGGAAACACAATTCTAAGCACAGCTATTAGAAGAACAATTTTAACATTTGTCAATTATTCTTAAGAAACAAAGCAATAACATAATCCTTGATCTTGTCATGAAATTCATAGCAGCTGAAATTGGTGAACAAAGAACAGCAAGCTTTTTTTTTTACAGTAGTAATGAGGATAGAATAAATGAAAAAATCTGGGAGTTTAAAAAAATCTTAAGTTGTTTGAGTAATACAAGATGAGATGTTTAAGTAGGAGTCTGAATGCAGGCTAATTCCTTACTTTGCCAAGCTGTAATTATTATGACTTATGGATATGGGGAAGCTGGGGTTCCTATGGCCAGGATCCTCACTAAACTTAAACCACTTGATGATGTAACTGGCCTGCTGCCAAGCTACTGCTCTCACACCCACAGGCAATAAGCTGTGATTGCACTATATTGCGAGCTAGCCCAGTGCTCTGGGCAGAGGCAGAGATGCTAGTGCTCTACCTACCGTCTGGAGAACAAGCCGGGTAACAAACCCTTTCACCCCAAGAATGTTCTACTGTCATTTCTTTGGTCACACTGAATCCATAGTGAACTTGCCTGGGGCTGAAACCCACTGGCAAGACATGGACATGACAGAACCTGGTGATGAAGTTAGGGAAATGTTGTGGTTGAATACTTGGATTTTGTAATGCACTTTAGATAAACTGATACTATAAATAAGCAATGAACATAAGATATGAACATAAAATAGATTCTTTAGAAATCTTAGTAATCTTTTAACATGGGAATATTCCACATTAATCACTAGTTTGAAAATTGACTATTTTTATTTTGAAAAATGGGTTATAATTTTACAGGCTTTCAAAAGTCAATTAATGATTTTTAAAAGGCTTAGTGCAAAAGAAATATGGTTTTCCTTTCAACATCAGATCAAACACTTTGAATTTGACAGACTGGCTGAAGTTCCCATCTTGCTTCTCTTGTGTTAAAAATTGGTAATATTTTTGAGCACTTGCTATGGATTATCTCATTTAGTGCTTAATATAATGCTCAGAAGAGGAATTACTGTTTTGTAACTTTAAAGATGTGGACACTGAAGGTGACATAGTAAGTGACAAAACTGGGACTTAACATGTACTTGCCCCATATGTACTCAACGTACTTTAGTTGTTTATTATGCCATATCTATTTAAAACCCTGTAATAGCTTCCCATTCCTATTGGGAGCAAGACTTAGAAAAGTCTTCCTCTATGAACCCCTTGCCGCCCATCACCCTCCTTAGAGATGAGGTGGGCTTGTTATATGGCCCTATATAGCAAATAACCCTAGATAACAAATATCTCGTGATTTTTATTTTATAACACTTATCACAAATCCAATTATATATTTGGTTATCTGTTAAATAGCTTTTATCCCATAGTCTGTCAGTTCCCTCAAGACAGAAACTGTATAAATTCATCATAGCCTCCTGGCATCTAAAACAGTCTCTGGGACATAGTAGATCATGAAGATATTCACTGAGGGAATGAATGGTAAAGGGAAATTTATTTAAATAGGACAGGATAACATTTAAATATAGTACCTTAGATGCTTACTTTACTTGCCTTACTCTATAATCCATGTGGGAGACTCTCATGTCAATAAGACTGTTACTTTCAGAATTAAATGTTTTAAGATGGAGTTCTAGATAGAATTGTTCTGGACTGACATCTATTCTTTATTCAATGATATGAAAGTGGGGTGTCTTATATTAAAGTTTATTATGCACATTTTTGTATTTACTATTTTCTTCTGGCCCTACCACATCAAGAGATATCTAATTGTAATCATTGACCATACTATTACCTGGGTTTTTTTTTTCCTGGTTGTTTACCTTTTTTATTGTGGAAATTTCAAATGTATTTATATTTGAAAATTCCCATAATGAACAAGTGAAAGTATAGATACATATAAATATTTATATATCTCCATTTATAGATATACATACAGACAGGAGAGAGGGGAGTAAATTAAACCCTATATACTAATTATCTAGCTTCAGCACTTATTTGGCCATTTCTGTTTTATCAATACTCACATCCATTCCTACGTCTAGAAAGTTTGGAAGCAGTTCCCAGACATGTCATCTCATTATAAATATTTAATTATGTATTTTTAATAAGAAAAGGGCTCAAATAGGATACAACTTTAATACCATAAAAATTTGGTATTTCTTTAATATCATTAAGTATCTTGTCAGTGTTCACATTTCACCAATTGTCTTATAGAATTTTAAGTTATTTTTTGTTTTTTTAAAATTGGATTCTAAATGAGATCCATATACTGCAATTGGTTGGTATCTCTTTTAAACTATAGGATTCATTTCTATTTTCTTGAGTACTTCCTAGAGTCAAATAAATCATTCTCACTTTAAATAGAAGTCATTTAGCCAATAATACTTAATCTAAAATTAATTCTATGTTTGTATCCACTCTGAACAATTGTAGGGTCTATTAAATAGCTACCATTCCTAGTTGTAGTTTGTAGCATCTTAATAATTTAGAAATGAGATAAAAGGATCCTTGTCAAAATTCATATGGCCTAGCATCAGGCCCTTACAACCAGGATGGAAAAAAGAGAGTTTTGTGAAGAAAAGAGAAGATTCCCTGCCTTAAGTTGATCAAATTCTTTCAGCCAACTTACTATGTTGGCTATTGCATGGCTGATGAGAGGAACTAAAGGAAAATGTGGATTACCCAAAGGGAGAATCATGACTGTCTTTTAGAGTGTCAGTAGTTGATAGGATTTTTAACGTTTTTCTCTACTCCTGGCTCAAGCTAAGTGTGAAAGGATGATGAAATAACTTATACAATACTAGTCAATCCATTTAGTCCAAGAAGCTCACCAAAGGCCAAAATATAATCACTGTGAATATTTCCTCCTCTGAGAACAGCATGAGGAGTTTAATGATTGAGAGAAAGCAGAGGAAAACAAATATTTTTTAAAAATTTCATGTTATAATGATTTTGGATATTGTATATTTGCTTTGTCTGGATAGCTGACATCTCCCATTTTTCAAAATCTGTGGAGGGTTTGCCTGTGCTAACCAATTTCCCTTATCATACTCACCCATTTGTCTTGTACAGGACTGTATATCTTCAGAGTTTCCAAGGATTCCTTTTACTCATTCTGGTTGCATAGTACACTGCCCTTAATAAACAGAGAACCTGCTACTGACCCACTATGCGTAGCTCTTCCAGGAGTGGTAAAGGGATGGTGCTTAAATTAAAAGTCATCATTTCCAAGACAGCTATTTAGGATTACAGCTGTGGCTTTGAAACTAAGCAAAGGGGTGTTTCTATATAACAATCAGATACTGAGCAATGAGCACTGAGTTCTAATCAGCTGTTTTTTCATTTATTCACTCACTCATTTACCTTATACTTACTAATCTTCCATTATGTTTTAGGTCTGTGGTTCTCAAATTTGATTGCAAATTACAATTACTTGTTAATCTTAAAACAAGAAGAAACAATGATGCTCCCTTTAGCATATTCTAGGGACTACTCACTCAGCCTATTCTCTATTTAGCACTTCTTTTAACCCTAATATTATTGACTTTTGTCTGTAATATTTTAGGAGCACTTCCATCTAGAGCAGTCCCTTTAAAATACACTGTAGAGATGGTTCGTGGAAGGTAAATTCCCTCAACTTTTGCTTATCTGGGAATTGTTTAATATCCCTCCTTCAAATTTAAATGATAATCTTGCTGGATACAGTGTTCTTGGTTTGAGGTCCTTCTATTTCATTGCATTAAATATATCATGCCATTCCTTTCTGGCCTGTAAGGTTTCTGCTGAGAAGTCTGATGTCTGTCTGTGATATTTTAAAAGGTGATTTTAAAATGAAAGAGCTAACAAATGTTAGTCAATTAATTATACTGTTCTTCAGGTGGAATTGATCAATTGAGTCATTTAGTATAAGAACATTTACTTCTTTTTTATTGCGAACTCTGCTAGGTACTGAAGTTATTCAAAATAAGTAAGATGTAGTTAGTTACTTGGAAGAACTTAAAGAAAAGAATATAATCAATCATAATTCAAAATTATAAGTGCTATAATAAGGTATGCAAATAGTGTGTGGGTGGGGGAAGGAGGGAATAAACAATTTAAACCTGTGGTAAATCTTCATCGCAACCTAGGGTGTCTCAGTGGGGCCTACTCATATTTTACAAGATGGTGCAATCAAGATGGAATGGTTTTTGATGGGCTCTCACTATGGAGGTGGTAAGTTAGGTCAATAGTTCATTATTTGAAAAACATCTTGGGAGATGATTAGAGGAATGCTCAAAGTAGTAAGTGTATTCATTCTGATTTTCTTTCTAGATGGTCTTTTTAAATTTTTTTTTGCTGCATTTTACTTCCACTTCAGAAGCAATTCTGGGTTATTTTTAATGGTTTGTTAACCCTCCAAGGTAGCATTCTGTGTTTGGCTTTTGCAGAAACCACTAATAAGATTTAACAGAGAAATAAATACAGATGAAAATAGGAGGTAGATAATAATAGTAATTTCACAACACCTTGCCCCCAAGGAGTTTAAAGCATCTTGTGAAATACAAACAAGGATACAGAGAATCCCTGGTGGGATGGTGACAAAAATCATAGCCTCCATTTAGAGAGGTAGTTTTCCCTTGAAATCTCTGCAGAGAAGAGGTGATGGGATTATTTTATAGCTACCCTAAAAATATCCTTGAGGGAAGAGTCTTCTTGTGAGAAACCATATTTTCTACACAGTGGCTGATGGTTATGGACACATTCATTACTTGTTATAACAATAGAGACTTCCAATAAACATTTGCTATTATCAGTATAAGTCAGCATTTGGTTAAGTGAGAAACTTCCAGACTGGATCTTAACTGTCTCTATCAGAAGGTTTGTCTTACTTGGAGTTATTGTGTATTTAATATTTGATCCTACTCTTCTGTCAATTGGTTTTACCCTACCAAGCTCCCTATGGGATTGATGCTGGCAGGGAGCTCTCTCCTAAAACATAGCTTTGTCTTACAAGATAGTATTTTTTTTCACCTTTATTGAGGTGTAATTGGCACAGAGGAATCATATGTATTTAAGGCATACAACTTGATGTTTTGATATATCTATACATTATGAAATGATCACCACAGTCAAGTTAATTAACATATCCATCACCTTACAGTGTTATCATTCTTTCTTTCCCTTTTTTGTGCTGATAACACTTAAGACTTACCCTCTTAGCAAATTATATTATAGTATGTTAACTGTAGTCACCATGTTGTACAATAGATCTCTAGAACTCATTCATCTTGCATAATTGAAACTTTTAATCCTTTGATTAACATCTCTGCATTTCTCCCTCACCCCCTGCCCCTGGCAACCACTGTTCTACTTTCTGCTTTTATGAGTTCACTTATTTTAGATTCCATGTACAAGAGAGATCATTCAGGTTTTGGCTTTCTGTATCTGGCTTATTTTACTTAGTATAATGTTCTTTAGGTTCATCCATGTTGTTGTAAATGTCAGGATTTCCTTCTTTTTTATGGCTCAGTAATATTCCACTGTATGTGTATATACCATATTTTCTTTATTTGTCCATGGACATTTAGGTTATTTCCATATTTTGGCTAATGCTGCAATGCACATGGAGGTGAGAATATCTCTTCAAGACCCAGATTCCACTTTCTTTGGCTATCTACCCAGAAATGGGATTGCTAGATCAAATGGTAGTTTTATTTTTAAGTTTTTAAGGAACCTCCATACTGTTTTCCACAATGCCTGTACCTATTTATATTCCTACCAACAGTACCCAAGTGTTCTCTCTTCTCCACATCCTCACCAATATTTTTTTATTGAGATGTAATTAATGTAAATATATATATGTGTGTGTGTGTGTATATATATATATATACACATATATACACACATGTATATATAATCATTATGTTGTACATCTGAAACTAATATGTATATTGTACCACAATAACTCTAGTTAACCCCCTTCTCACATATAGTTACAAGTTCTTTTCTTGTGACTGGAATTTTTAAGATTTACTCTCTTTGTAATTTTCAAATATACAATATGGTATTGTTAACTATAGTCACTATGCTGTATATTACATCTCCAGTGCTTATTTTATATTTGGAAGTTTATACCTTTGACCACCTTTACCTATTTCACCCCTTTACCCAACCTCCCTACTGCCTCTGTCAACCACCAATCTATTCTCTGTAGGTATATGAATTCAGGGTTGTTTTTGTTTTTGTTTTCACTTTTAGATTCCACATATGAAGTCATTTGGTACTTATATTCTCTGTCTGACTTATTTCACTTAGCATAATGCCCTCAATGCCAATAGTTGCAAATTGCAGGGTCTCCTCTTTTATGGCACAGTAATATTTCATTGCATACACACACACACACACACACACACACACACCACATTTTCTTTCTCAATTTAGTCATCCATGGACACTTAGGATGTTTCCATGTCTTGGCTACTCTAAATAATGCTGCTGTGAACTTGGGGTGCATATGTCTTTTTAAGTCTATGTTTTCATTTCTTTCATGGAAATACCCAAGAATTGTTGGATCATATGTTAGTTCTATTTTTAATATTTTGAGAAACCTCCATACTGTTTTCCATAGTGGCTGCACCAATTTAAATTGCCACCAACAGTGTGCAAGGGTTCCCTTTTCTTCACATTCTCACCAACACTTGTTATTTTTGTCTTTTTTGATAACAGCTGCTCTATAATGGGTATGAGGTGATAATGTGTTGTAGTTTTGACCTGCATTTCCCTAACAATTAATAATGTTGGACACCTTTTCATGCATTTTTTGGCTATTTGTATGTCTTCTTTTGAGAAAGGTCTATTCAGGTCATTTGTTCATTTTTTAATTGGTTTATTTGTGGTAATTTTGCTCGAGTTGCATGAATTATTTATTTTGTATGTTAACCCTGTATAAGATAGATGGTTGGAAATATTTTCTCCCATCCCATAGGTTGTCTTTTCATTTTGTTGATTGGTTTCCTTTAAAGTGCAGAAACTTTTTAGTTTGTAAAAACTTTTCAGTTTGTAGTCCCACTTGTCTATTTTTGCTTTTGTTGTCTGTGCTCTTGGTGTTGTAACCAGAATATAGTTGCCAAGTCCAGTGCCAAGAAGCTTTTTGCCTCTGTTTTCTTCTAGTAGCTTTATAGGTTTAGGTCTTGCATTTAAACCTTTAATCCATTTTGAATTGATTTTTTTATATGGTGTTGATTTATAAAGGTCTAATTTCAGTCTTTTGCATGTGGACATCCAGTATTCCAAACACCAGTTATTGAAGAGGCTATCCTTTCCACATTATGCATTTTGGGCACCCTCATTGACCATAAATGTGTGGATTTGTTTCTGGGTTTTCTGTTGTATTCCATTAGTCTATATGTTTGTTTTTATGCCAGTACAATACTATTTTGATTCCTGCAGCTTTGTAACATCTTTTGAAACCAGGGACTGTGATGCTTCAGGCTTTGTCCTTCTTGCTCAAGATTGCTTTGGCTACCATGAGGTGATGACATCAGGATTTTGATACGGGTTGCACTGATCTGTACATTACTTTGTATAGTATGAACCTTTTAACAATATTAATTCTTCCAATGCACAAGTACAGGGTGTTTTTCCATTTTATCTGTGTTGTCTCTAAATTCCTTTATAAATGTTTTATAGTTTTAAGTGCCTTTCACCTTTATGGTTAATTTTATTCCTAAGTATTGTATTGTTTTGGTTGCTATTGTATTGCAAATGACATCATTTTCTTAATATCCTTTCTTGATAGTTCACTGTTATTGTACAGAAACGCCACCAGCTTTTCTATGTTGATTTTGTGTCCTACAAGTTTGCTGAATCCATTTATTGGTTCTAACACTTGTTGCTGATAGTGTTTTGAATATTTAGGGTTTTCTGGAGGTAAGATGATGTCATCTACAGAGATAATCTTTCTTGATTTGGAGGCCTCTTCTGTCATGTTCTGTCATGGTTAGGATGTGCAAAAGTCCATTGACTAGAAGTGGTGAGAATGTGCATCCTTGCTTCATACTAAATACTAGAGAAAACGCTTTTAGTTTTTCCCCATTATGATATTAGCTGTGGGCTTTCATATATGGGCTTACATAAAATATCTTTTAACAATCTACTTTAAGCTGATAACTTCACTATCTCACTTGCATACAAAAACTCTAGACTTTCCTCTCCCCTCTCCACTTTTCATGCTCTTGGTGTCACAGTTTACATCTATTTATATTGCATATCCATTAACACCATTTAGCTACAGTTATTTTTAATAGTTTTTGTCATTTAACTTATATTGTAGAATTAAAAGTGACTTACCTATCACTGTTACAGGCCCTGTGCCAGACTCCATCAGCTCTCATGGACAGTGTGTTAAAAATCAGTCCCTTGAATAGCAGCTGGAAAAGCTGAGGCACTAGATGTGTGATCCAGTTACTTTTAGGGAGAAGCTAGTGGCTTTGTTTTATTGCTGGAGTGACTGGGGGAAGGAGCTTTGGGGAAGCACCCACACACCCATTCAAGCTCCCAGGGGAAATAGTGATTGCTTCCCGACCAGTGCCCAGAGACAGCTGAGTTAGAAGCCAGACCTTCAGGTGGCAGCTTGTCAAGATGGAACATTCTAGGTGCAGGCTAACTCCTGTCAGGAAGCAGGTGAGAGGTGGGCTTTATTGATTGCTCATTCTGAGCTGGCCAAGTTGGAGATGTGGGAAGTACTCAACTGTCCATTTAAAATATAAAACCACCTCTTTTTAAATGTGTGTGGTCCTCAGGGACTAGTAAATGCCAGGCTGCTAGCTTCCAGGGACAGATGTTAGGAGCAGTTCTTCGGGTAGCATCTGAAAAAGTTGGGGGACTAGATGTGCAGTTTGAGCTCTTCATCCTCAGGGAGCGGGTGGGAGTGGGGATTCCCTCCTGAGTGTTTGGTGCTGTGCCAGTGATGGCCAGACTGTGTCTCTGCTTTTCCTGCCCATTTCATTGTGGGTGTTCTCAGTTGCCTGGTATGCAAGAGTCTTTCAACTAGTTTCCGAATCTCTCACAGTAAGAGTTAATCCATGTATAGCTGTTTATTCCTGCATTTGTGGGAAGAGGCAGTCAGTCTGTAACCCCATATCCCACCATCTTGCTGACATCACTCTCCTAGGAACATAGTGCTTTTTGGATAAAGTAAATTCTTTTGGAACAAAATGTTGAATGAATATTTTAAAAAACAGGTTGTCTTTTCCTCTCACAAATGAATGGCTTAATTGTGTTTTTTTGAATTCACCTTTTGGGCTTTTACATGGAGGATATTTTCTAGCCAGTAAAATCACTTTCTAAAAAGCATTCTTGCTTTGACATCCAAATCCAAGGAGATTCTCATGTTGTCTGGTGATGGTTTTCGGCACTTGTCAGCCTTGTCTCACTTCCTGAGGCAGCTATTGCAGATCTTTTATACTCTCCTTAATAGTCTGTCTTACGCTAAGTCCCTTCACTTTCAACAGGTGGTCTTAAATCTCATTCACAGAGTGTAGAGAGGCCCTGTTCTTGTTCCCCTTAAACTTGCTGTCTTCCCTCCCTTAAATATCTTTTTCTTCTCCTTCCTAATGAGGAGGTTTCTTTCCCTTTTGTTGTTTGTGCCTTGGATTTAAACTTCTGCATCTCCCTCTGAATCTTGCTCCATAATAGTTTCCTCTCTTCTTAGCAATGATAAAATCTCTCTTTCCTCTGGATTGCCTTATAAAACTATGTGCCCTCTCCGCCTTGGCTCACCTTGCTCCAAACTCCTACCTCAGCCTCACTGTGACCTCCGATGGATTGGACCAGTGATCTCATTGCTCATCAGTACCTCCTGCCCATGTCCAATTCCATTCTTGTCCTGCTGCATTTTGTTAATCACTCCCGGGCAAACACTGCCAACTCCCATGCCTCTTTTTCTGTTCTTTGGTTTCCTACTCTGTAAAATGTGGTTAATAGAAGTGCCTGTTTCATGGAATTGTGGTGAAGGTTAAATGATTCATGTAAAATGCTTAAAAAAGTGTCTTGCTCGTAGTTTCCTTACATGATGGTGATGCTTTTTGCTGCTAGCAGTTGTTGCCTGATGCCTTCAGTGATAAGACTCTAATTCCTCATCTTTGCTTTCATAATCCTCCATAAATTCCTCCTCTTTCCTAGCCTCATCTTCTGCTGTGCCACTCCATATACCCCTATTACTGCATTTCGAGTTCCTCATTGTTTCCTGAATGTATCCTGTTGTTTCACATCTCTATACCTTTATATATTCTATTTCTTATTCTTAGAATGAATTTTACCAGTTCTCTATCAAGCTCATTCCAGTTGATCCACTAAGACCTATATTTATCTATTATCGAATAATGGTTATCTATTACTGCATAGCAAATTAATCCCCAAATTAGTGACATAAAATAATAATAAATATTTATTTTACACATAGTTCAGGAATTTGGAATTGGCTTAGCTGGGTGGTTCTGTCTCAGGGTCGCTCATCCAACTGCAGTCAGGATGTAGTCAATCTGAAGGCTTGCAGCTGGAGGCTCTGCTTCAAGGACTGCTTAGTCCATGGTGGTAAATTGGTGTTTGCTGTTGGCAGGAGACCTTACTTTATGGTAGACTGCTCCTTAGGGCTGCTGGAATTTTCTTACAGCCTGAAGGTTGGCTTCCTTTAGAGTAAGTGATTCAAGAGAGAAAAAGGCAGAAGTGGAAATATCTTTTATGACCTAGCCTTGGATCACACAAACACTGTCCCTTCTCGGTAGTCTGTTGGTCACCAAGGTCAGCCAAGAGTCCGTGTGGGAGAGTACTGTGCAAAAGCTTGAATGCTAGGCGTCACACTGTTGGAGCCTTCAACATTTCTGTGATCTTCTCCCATCTCCTACAGGTAGATTTGTTAATATTTATCTTTCTGATGCCTCTGTGAAAGTCCTTATAGCATTCTGTGGTTTGTTTGTGTGTTTGTTGTTTATATCTGCCTTCCTTATGAGATTATAAATAATTCAAATGTGGAAACCATGCAATTCATGTCTGTTTCCCCTGGGCCTGTGAAAATTTATAGCCACAAAATGGGGGCTCAGTAGATGCAGATTGCATAGAATTGATTCATTACATTACATATGGAATTAAATCCAATTCAGCATTCAAAACTTACCTTCTAGGACAATACTTTCCTGAAATGGAGAACATTGTGAGGTTAGTGTTGTTCTTGAGAACCAAATCATATTATGTACTCACAATTTCTCTTTCTTATGTTTTAGCAGGAAAAGGTTCCATCTAATTTAGGTTATTACTTGAACCCAAATCTATAATTTTGTTTTCCTGTGAAAGAGTGAATCCTTGTCTTGTACTTTGTACTGTTTATATTCAGTTTCTACACCTTAAGTGAGATGATTTGGGTGAGGTCATTCCCACAAAAACAACTCTTTTGTCCAGATCTTTGCAAAACTCAACTTTACTATTTTACATGATACATTATAAAGTTACTGTTTTATTTACTTTAAAGGAGATTAGAAGTTAAGTGAAGAATGATACAAGTAATGGAAATATTGTGGCTATATATTTTCTAGAAATGTTTCATCGAGGAGTAAAACAAGCAAATGGTGTGATTTTCTCTAGACTTCAAGTGCTAAAACTAATGGCTTATGTAAGAATAGCTTTCAGATTTAATTCTGATCAGTATTGAAAGCATACTATCAAGCTTTTTTTACCTTTCACCATATTGAGCTGAACTCAAGAATTCCCTTTGAAACATGAACTACATAACAAAAGTCTTAACTTAAATAAGCAATTGACATTTGCAAAAGAGGAAGCAAGACTACAATTTATCTATTCAGTTGCTCAATAAATATTTATCAAGGACATAATATGCACTCAGGTGGGTTTGTTAGAAACTTTCTGACTTTGAGTATTATTTGGGTTTATTTTAACTTGTAAGATTTTACAATGTTAAAGAGAAAAACACTCATCCTGCAGAATTTTCATTGTGTGTTTTACTCTGTTTTGATTTCCCTTCTCTTACTACATTCTAAACTTATTTTCCAGGATTTGTCTCAAACTTCTACTCTTCTAGGAAGACCTTGCCATCTAACATTCTCTGGGAGAGAGATAGGCAGAAAAAAATGGAGACCAGTCCAACTCCACATATCTAAATCCTTGTGACACAAAGTACCTTGTGACTCAGACCACTGGCTCCTTGAGGCTCCAATACATCTTGTTTTTCAAGTCAACTTACTGTTTTAATAAGTTTTATAGCTACCATGTCCTAGGTTAAGAGACCCCTGGGTCAAATAATCAGTGGACCAAGACACAACTTGTGACATACACATAAGGTAAATTTGATGTCCAGTAGTTGCCTTTTCCTCATAGTAATACTAAATTTCCCAGCCCTGGGTGGAGATTTTACATGCTACTGCTATATGTGATGATGTTGTAACATACATATATGTATGTAATCCAACTGCACGTGTGCTCATTGAAACCCTCCCTATTCATGCCAGGTGACCTGACAGCTGATGAGTAAACATTTTCACTCCTCATCACAGGAGCTATCCTGGTTCTTCTCAGGGCGACTCTCTGGAGCAGCCTGCCTTTGTCTAGCAAGGTGTTTGTTTCCTCACTTCTCTAATAAAGTGCACTGCTTGCTTTCATGCTCCTAAGTCTTGGTGTTAAATTATTTTAATACAGGAATGCAAGGACCAAAGACCTTGTTCTAGTGTCTGCCCGTGATAGTATGGGCTGACTCCTTCCACAGCACCCCTCTCCGTTGCCTTTCTGTACTGTAGTGGACTCAAAAAGGAAGATTTGAACAGCAGTTTCTCCTGCAGATAGCAGTGGCCGTGTGACAGAGTAAGGACTAATGAGATCCAGAGGAAATTCCCACTAGGAAAAGCTGCTTTCTTTTCTCCCTTTTTCTTCCTACTTGGAATATGTAAATGCGACTAGTGGGTCAGGAAGCCATTTTGTGGCTCTGAGGACAATAGACACACTAAAAATGGCAGAGCTGGAAGTACTCAGGGAGTCTAGTTCCCTGATAACATTATTTAACAAATACACCAGCTCTGGACCATTTCCTTCTGGATTTTTTTTGTGTGTGGTGTGTGTGTGTGAGATAAAAATAAATCATTTAAGCAACTGCATACTATCATAGTCTAATATATTTAGCCAATATACTCTTCAATCCATCCATTCCAAATTGGATTGAATTCAGAGTTTAACTTTCTGTAAGTTTAGAATGTTGGGAAAAGCCCAATGGGTCAGGTATCCTTTTTCTCTTCTTCCTCTTCTTTCCTTATTTTTATGCATTCCAAATTCTACAATTAGTACTATGATTAGAACTTAATATAAGTTTCTATAAATTTCTTCTCTTGAATATGTTATATATTTTAAGTTATCTATAATTATGCATGATAATATTTTCATAAAGCCTTATATAATCCTCAAAAAAGTATGCTTACCATCTGTATGGCTTGATGGTTGATTTTCTGTCATATGGGAAAGACAAATCTCTAAGACTTTAGTTAAAGATATCACAGAATAAATGTACATTAATATATGAACATTTGTATTTCCAAAGTACTCAGTGTGCATAGCAACTACACTGCCTGTTTTCTCTGGTGATAAGGTAATATTTGTTGATTATTTGTCCAAATAACAATTAATCTTGATGGTATAGAATAAACATTTCAGAAAAATAGAACATGGCTTCATGTTCTAGTTTTATTCTACTAAGAACTTGAGTGAACTTGAGTAAGTTGTTTAGATTTCTAATTTATAAATAGAAATAGAAACATTTAACTTAGGCTCTTCAGTATATTGTTGTGAGAAGCAACGAATTTGGGAATAAATTAACTAGATTTGGATAATACAATGTACTATACAAATGCTAAATGCAATACTATTAATTACTAATAAAAATTCTAGAGTAGGAATTGTTTCAAATCAAGGATATTTACTATGAAGGTGAAATGTAATGTTTGAAGGTGAAGTTTAATTGTATGAAGGTGGAATTTAATGTTTCTCCTACACCTTCCTTTTTTTGGGAGGTTACATCAATGAAGACATTAAAGAGTGAAGAAAAAAACCCACTTGTTTTCATAATTCCATTTCCAACATCACTTTTGGGGTGATTTTCCTACTGAAATCAGCCTGTGTAATGTTGTGTGAGGTAGATGAAGCATCAGGAAACATTAGCATATTTCTTTCCAGTCTGTGATTAGGCTACTAAGAAAACTTACTTCTTGTGAGTTCTCCAGCTTCCAGGAAAGTTTCCAGCAGAGAAAAATGTTCTGGGGGAGGAAGGTCTCTCACAAAATGAATGCATTGAAAATATTCATTGCTTAGGAAATAGAGAAGCAAGAATATCAGTTCAAAGAGTATAGAATCAGCCATGATCATATGGAAAAACCAAAACACCAAAAGAAAAACTTTCTTGCTAACTTTCTACTATCTCAATGATTCATTCTACCAAGAGGTGAATGGGAGAAAAACAAATCTGGAGGTGGCCATTTCCCTGCCCAAGGTTCACTGAATAGATTGTAAGATGCAAGCATATTCAAGATACAAGCAAACTCAAAGTCCTGCATGTTGATCCGAAAGGCACAGATTCAAGTGCTTCTCTGGGAATAGAGAAAGCCAGCATGTGACCTGATTCACAACCCTCTTAATCTCTCCTAAGACTTGTATTCCAAAGCCTTATGACTTTTGTCTGAAAAATCATCTTTTATATAGGTCTGTCAGGCTTGAACTGACCCTTTACTAGGACGTGACCTATTTTATACTGGGTTGCTTCTGGATACAAGTAAATTTGAGGGGCTTTGGTCATGTTTACTGTTGTGTTAAATATATATATAGACTTAGAATAAGTCATATGAAGATATCTAGTTGGGCTTTATAGGAGAATATATTTAACTGGGTCATCTCCACATGTATTTACCATAAACAGCCTATCCCACTTACTAATAAAATGTCAAATCATATATCATTTCTTGGGTTACATTTTTAAAACATATCTTGTCTCTTAAATTGTAATAGAAAGATTTTTTTTATTCTAAATCACTATATGTAAATTGTTATATCCTTTTGATTAAATCAACCTCCATCCATTTCAAACTGTTTAAAATTGCATTTTGGAAACAATAAGAATATTTGTTTATTCTTTATTCTGAATAATACATTATAAAGTAGCAAAATATTTGATATGATTTAAAAATAAAAAAATATTTTACTTAATTTCATCTCCCAAATTCCATTCATTACAGCTCTAATCACTGCACTGGATTTTGGACACTTGTGTCTGTTTATGTAGACTTACTACAGTCTGTACGTATCTGCTCAAAACAAAAAGTATAAACATTCTTTACCTATAATATGACATTAGGGGCAGCTTCAAACTAGATTTTTGCATTTCTTAATAGAGTGTCTTGGTATTTGGTAATTACTAATCAATGTTCCCTGTGGGTTTATGTGCAAGCCTGGATCACCAAAATTGAAGAGAACTGATCTCACTTCAATTATTAAATTTCTTGGATGTAGGAGATTGTGTCTTTATTTAACAGATCTTGTCCTATATGGTCACTAAAAGGTTACCAATATTGTCAGTCCTCAGTTCTCTCAGATGGTGGCTGATAAACGAGCAATAACCTATAGGAAAGAATCAGTTATGATTTGAGGGGGGATAAAACTCTTCCAGGTGAACAATATAAGAATAAAAGCATAATGGAATGGCCAAATTCATCTACATAATTCATCATAATTGGTAACTGGTTCTTAGCAAATTGACTTGATTCAGTTGGCTATTAAAACAGTCAGTTGTCTGACTAATATAATCAATTATTTTTCTTCCTAAAGTGACTTGAGATAGTTGGGTATAATTTTTGTAACATTATGGAGGCCAGACTTGGAATTAGGAGAGCGAATGTGTATACATACACACCATATATATGTGTATAGTAAACTAGAGGGCAAATGTTTCTACTGCAAGAACAGTGATCCAAATATGAAGTGCACATCGTGCTCTTTGGCAACTTGAGGTTCCTGTTCTGTGGTGGCTGTGCAGTTTGTCAGTGGTGTCAAAGCAGAAGTTCCAAACAGCTTTATGAGTGCCTCATGAGCATGCATGTGATTGCTTCTCTACTTCTGTAGTGAAATATTTTATTTGTAGGTCTCGTTCAAAAATTCCTAAAATAGAATTTTATTCTACTTGTTTTATTTACTTTATTGAAGATAGAACAAAACAGCCATTTTGGGTTTTTGTTGTTGTGTTTTGCATAAATGTATGCACAAAATTAACTTACTGTTATCTTCTTCTGCTCAACAAATAGTTACTCAACTTTATTCTAGGTGCTTGTCCCTTGGCAAGATTCTGGAGATAGAAATATAAGTCCTGGTACTTGACTGTGAAGAACTTACTGTGTAGTCTGGGAAATAGACACCTGAATGATTACCATAATATACAATAGTAAGTATTGTAAAGTATGAACAAAGTGCTGATAACAGCTGTGAAACCATATGGATATACATAGATATAGCTCTGAGACAAGAATACACATCAAATTCTTTTAAAAAAAACCCTGGTAGGCTAACCAGTGATGTACTATACTTTTTAATATTTTTGGAATATACTCTCTTCAAAGACATAAAATATCTAGACTCTGAAGAATTAAAAGTAAAATAGTCATGAGATTGGACCAGTGAGATAAAGCAGTTTGGGCAAGATGGGGGTAAATGAGGGTAATAGGGAGACAGAGTGTTAAGTGGCCATGTGGGTGAAAACCTTCTTGTCAACATCAAGTGAAAGATGAAAAGTGTTGATCTTGGCAGGTGAGCTGTGGTCACTGCGGAGTCTGATGGTCTTACCTAAACTTACAGCTTCATGGCTTGATTGGGCTAGTTGAGCAGGAGAGTTTGAAGGGGCATATATAAACATTCAAAAGAGAGGAAGTTACACATTTTTGAAGATAGTGAACAAGTAATAATAGGGCACCTGAGCAGATGGTAACCTTTCCTGTAGACTACTGAACTTTTCCCTATTCACATTTGAGTAGATTTTTTTTTCAGAATATAGAGTCACATCTAATCCTTAAATAAAACCTGGAAAACCCTTTGCAGATTATCAGCCATTACTTCACACTGTTCTTGAAAATAAGTGCATAAATACTTGCTTTTGTTGACAGCCATGATGAATAATATCTAAAAAAAACAAAGTCCTGTGCCTTCTTGACAACCATGATATGGAGGATGAAAGACGTGGGTGAGGAGCTGTGCAAGGGCTTCCTACCTCTCAGGCTAGGATTTTAATTAGAGATTAATTTCTTTGTCCTTCATATATCAGGAAGGTCACACTTTCTTCAGTGAAATACAGATCATCTTATGAATTTGGGGAAAAAGAAAGGTTAAAGGGGGAGGTAGGAAGGTACTAAAGAAAATTCATTTATTCATTAATTTACTCAAACAATACTTATTTTGGAGGTTAAATGGCATGTCAGTCCAAAAAGGGTCAAAAGTTTCTGGACTCAGATAACTAAAGGAAGGAGGCTGGAACAATGGGAAATGGTGAGTGGGGGTGGGGGGAATTGTTGAAGTGAATCTGTGAATGGGGAGCTGGTATTGGCAATGACAACAGCTAGGGCAGTGTCACCTATTATTTTTTCTGTCACAGTGCATAAAGACAAATATTAGAAGTTTATAGCATATCTGTACAGCCATCAGAGGAGACTGCCTAATGCTGGGGGTGATTGGCGGGGGACTTTGGAGGCTCCCACCCTTCTTGGCCCCTGTGAGGGTGGAGAGCTTGCTACTTAGGAGTGGTGACCTATCATGTGACCCTGGGGGTGGGCAGCTGGACCAGAGAGAGGAACAAGGAACCGAGAAGCCAAGATGTTGGAGGGCTCATGCACACAGCTACAGGAATCACCAAGAGGTTGTATGGAAGACAGGAACAGTGATAAACCAAGAACTAAAATCTCCAAAGAGGGCTGCAGATAACAGAAGCAAGGAAGATGGGTATCAATTGTTATCAGTTGGGTAGGGCTGCCCATAACAAATACCCCAGACTGAGGAGCTCAGATCTTTACCTTCTCACCACTCTGGAGGCTAGACATCTGAGATCAAGTTATTGGCAGAGTTGAAGCTTCTCTCCTTGGCTTCTGGATTGCTATCTTTTCCCTCTGTCTTCATGTGGTTTTTCCTCTGTGCATATTTTATTTGTGTTCAAATTTCCTCTTCTTATAAGGACACCAATCTAATTGGATTAGGGCCCATCCTAATGGCCTCACTCAACCTTTATTACCTCTTTGAAGACCCTATTTATAATTACAGTCACATTCTGAGGTAGTGGGAGTTAGGACTTCAACACATGAATTTGGGGGTCACAACTGAGCCTGTAATCCTGATGATTTTTGTGTTGTTCAGGTTGGAGAGGGAGATTAAGAGAAAGGGAATGAGAATTGTCTGAAAGGGACAACAGAGAACAGTGAAGACACCTACCCTGACTCCAGACCTGCTACTATCGAGGCCACCCTGGAGAGGGCAGCAGGGAAACCTGTGTCCTCAGGGGCACCACAACATGAGGGGAAGATTCAGTGAGGAGCCTGAAGTTCTAGGGGATTCTGTGGCTCTGTGTGGGAATATGATAATACCCTCATGCTTTACCAACCTGAATCCCTGTTTCTCTGATAGACCGCAAATACTTCTAGTCTTCAGGTATCGCAAATGTGTTTGAGAGCAGTCTTCTCACATTCTTCTACCATAGCTTGTTCAAGAGTTTCCTCTTCCCCAGGGTTCCCACCAGCTCAATGGGGGTACCCTTGATGAGCATGCTCATCTCTGCATTTGCTGCAGCCTGCCAGGTGTCAGAATGGTGGTGTCTTCCCTATTGTCCACAGTGAGCCTGAAATATATTGGTCTTCCCAAAGAAGGAAAAGCTTCCCCGCCTCCTCTCTGGAATGTGCTTTGTCCCCCAGCCCCTTATTCCTTTGTGGCTCAAGAGCCCCTTGTGAAAAAGCCTTCCTTCATCTTTGCCTACAGCAGCTCTTTTCATTTGCCTCAGATGGTGGGTGGTCTCTAGACCCAGGCTGGAAAACAGACACTTGTGTGGTCTTCCTCAGTGTGTCTAACCCTTTCTCCAGGTCATTGCTTCTGTCTCTCTTAGATGAACACCAAGGGCTGTGGGCAAATAAATTATAAAAACTGAGATCTCTTGGACCTGAAAGCCAGTTCATCAAACATGCCCAGACATGCTTGAACTAAGCAGCAGGTGCTGCTTAGCTCTCTGCTTGGAACTCTGTTCCCCTGATAGCCCTTTCCCACCACGCGAGTCTCAGTCAAAGGCTACCCCTTCCAGAAAGCCCTTTTCTAATTGCCTTGTCCAAAGATGTCTATCCACTTCACCTCTGCAATCAGCCTCTATCATATGAAGCTGCTTTATTATCCTGCTGTGACAATCAATATCTGCAATTATTTTGTATTTTTCTTGTTAATATTCTGTGACCCTCACTCATTAGACTAGCTCCACATGGTTTGTCCACTGGTGTTTAGAACAGTGACTACCACATGTTATTTGCTCAACAAATGTTTGCTCAATTAATAAACTAGTGAGTTCATGCATCTGAGAGCAGTGAGCTGCAATGGCATTGCATCTGTTTTATCATGCAATTTTTTTAATTTAAAATTTTTGTCTTAAGTCTGACTTATTTTGATTCTGGTTTGATTTTATTGAAAGGTAGTCTTCATTTGAAAACTTGGTCTTGATGGGGTACAAATATGATCTGATTTACTAATAGTACACAAAAATCAGTAAGTTCTGATACCTTACATTATTCCTGTCACAATCCTTTCATTCTCCTTTCTAACTTATTTCACATACATATCCCAGTGTGACCCAACTGGAGTTCATGTGGGGTGTGAGCTGCAGTGCTAACTCTGGTATCTTGGCTGGTGGGCTGGCGTGCCTACCACTATTGCCATTTCACTCTAATCCATGCCCCAGGTTCCCGGGCATTTGCTCTTGGTCTGCTGTGTCTTGCCTCCAATTGCAAATCCCCTTGTCTCAGCTGACTAGTTGACAATTCAGACCTCTTCAACAATGGTCTGGCCAAAACTGGGCTTGAGTTTACTCCCCATCCTTTTTACATAAATGCTTTGTTCCTTCTTCATGGAGCAGTTCTCCTCCTTGGAGTTACTATTTCTCAACTTCACTTTGGTGCAAGCTGGGCCTTTCATTGAAGGCTTTGTCTCTTTGTAAGAGTTCCCAGCATATTTTTCTGCTTATGCATTATTCCAGCTGCAAAAGCAGAGAGATACCAAATATAGTATACATTAAAATAATTTAAACTCACAGCTTATTGTCAGAGGTTGACCTTAATAGAATGTTATTTTTATTTTGGTCATTGATGGGGTATTCCACTATTCATTTTCATGGATCTGCATTAAATATTAAGAAATTTGTGAAAATTATTAAAGCCACTATAGCAAAAAGAAAAAGTTTAAGAGAAAGAGAGGGAAAACCTGTAGCCAGATTGGAGTTAAAGCAGCAGAACACACTTAGCATTGTACTAAAAGTCAAGATAGTCATTCTGTCTATGGAAGCACTGTTTGGAGAAATACCCAGGAAGGTAGGCCCTAAAGTTAAGAGTCTAGGAGAAACATTAAACCAGTGGGTCTTAATCTTGGTTTCATGTTGGAGTCACCTACATATAAAGACAAAGACAAAAAGAAAAGATACCAGAGTCTTACTCCAGAGATTCTAATTGGATTGGTCTGGGATATTTCCTGGACATGGAACTTTTTTTTTTATTAAAGTTTCATTAATTACAGTCTTATGTTGGTTTCAAATGTTCATCACAGTGGTTCAGCAGTCCCTGTGATCAATGTATATTGTGATTGCAAATTATTGTGCCCCTTTCTTCCCCTCCCCTTCCCCCCTGCACCAGTCCCAACTCCTCCCCTTAGTAACCACTAGTCACTTCTCAGTGTCTGTGAGTCTACTGCTGTTTTGTTCTTTCTGTTTTGCTTTGTTCTATATTCCACAAATAAGTAAAATCATATGGTACTTGTCTCTCTCCACTTGGCTTATTTCACTGAGCATAACACCCTCTAGCCCTATCCATGTTGTTGCAAATGGCAGTATTTTTTTCTTTTTATGGTTGAATAATGTTCCATTTTATATGTACCACATCTTCCTTATCCAGTCATCTATTGATGGACACGTAGGTTGCTCTGGACCAGAACTTAAAAAAAAATGCTCCCCAGGGGATTTCAGTGTGCAGCCAAAAACCACTGCTTCAAGTAGAGAATAAAACAGGTTAGAACATCTGGCCTTGAGAATAAGTATAAAAGGCTTGAAAACAGGGAAACATAAATATATGTTGATAAGATGTGTGTAGGTGAGAAAGAGTGATTGGTGGGGAAGGGAAGTAGAGAGGAAGGGAGAATGGTGGCAGGAAGTTGAGAAGGAGAGAAAATGATCTAAATAAAAAAGATATGGCGTAAATGGCCTCATAGCTAGATTTCCCTAAGTTTTTCCAGAATTCTAGCAACTGTATTACTATTACTTTTGGTTTTCTTTAATGTGTCTCTCTGGATGATGGCAAATTTGACAATTCTGATCTCAAAGATCCTGATTATAATATTTTAGAGCTTTTAGTGTATTATGCAAATAGCTCAGCTTACTAATTACTGCTTCCTTCTCTCTCTGCTGCTTCTTTCCCTAGAAAGTCAGGGCAGTTCTGTGACTGGGTATCAATAAATTTTATCTATAAAGAGGGTAAAGAAGTGAAGAAGTAGAAGTCACTCATTTTGTCCAAGAGTGGGGGTGTTTGGTATTTTATGGGTGGTACAGTGATCTTGGTTTTATCTGTGCTTAGACAAAATTATGAAGCAGACTGTGTGTCTCACTTTACCATGGTCTCGGAATACTGTCTGATGTTGGTATTCCTTGAGATTGTTTATGTCCCACAGGAGCATGACCCAGCCTAGTCTGTAGGCAAGGCCACTTTCTGGATGTCAGGGGCTGGTTTTTTTCTTTTTTCCTTTCAGTAATCTGCAAAGTTATACTTTCCAGAATCTCACTTTCTTTCTGAAACTAGGACATTACCACAATCCAGGAATGTTGGGACTAATACTCTGTCCATTTCTAAACAGCCCCTTTGACGAGAGTGAGGGCAGTAGTGGTTCTCTGCCACTGGTTAGGGGGCCACTGAGGAGGGCATCATGTTCTGAAACCTTGAAATCTGACTTCACATCATAGCCTGCCCCCTCAATTCTTCCCCCAAATGGAACCAGGCTCCCTGCTGTCAGCTCTTGCTTCCATCGGGCTCCTCACTGGTCAGGCCAGGGGTTCTGTGGTCCAGCCTGTGCGGCGGTGTGCAGCTTGTGGTGCAATATTCTCCATTCTCCACTCTGCACGTCTCACAGCTGAACAGGTTCACATGGGAAAGAGAACATTCATGTTGAGTCAAAATTTATTTCTTTGAAAGTCTCTCCTAACTTTCTCCTGTTTTTGCCCAACAATCCTTCAACTTTGGTATTGATTACATGCTTGCTGAATGAATAAATCATCTCATATATACTAAAATTCAGTAATATGTGGCCCTTCCTTTGTTAAGGAAGTTTGGAATATGAAAAATCAATGTGGACTATATAAAATGGAATTGGGTAATGAGCCTTGAGCAGATGCAAAAGAAATAAGGCAATTAAGAAAATATAGTTCACGGTACATAACCTTTCAGGGAAGAATGAGAAATGAAGGGGAATCATAGCCTTTACAGTGACCTAATCATTGTAACTCAGCTTCTTGCCCAAAGAGAAATTTCCTCTGATTCTGTGACATAATTACACTGTGACCCAGGAATGTTGGATGGTCAGTATCATAAGAGATATTAAATAGAAAAACAATAATAAAGAGAATGTATATAATAGGAAGAAATTAATATGATATTGCTACAAAGAGAAAAGATGTACAGATTTTTCTATTATTGTAGAAAGCAACTCTGATATGCAAAGAAAAGGCCAAATGACTTGTTCAAGGTCACCTGGGACCTCAGAGCACAATGGGGGAGTGGATTATTTTCATGCTCTATCTACCAGACCATGATGGCTCTCAGTAGCTATCTACCTTCAGGCTAAAGTCACCCTATAGCATAGTTAGCACCATGGTTACTCCAGAGACCTGAAGAGAGCAGAATCACCATTGCAGGAGCAGGATTTATAGCCATACTTAGTGAATCTGACTAGTTGTTTTTGTAAGAACATAAATGTTAGTATGGAGAAACAAAATTTAGTTTTGATAGCCACTGTGCAAATGTTGACTGAAAATGCTTTGTCAATGATTCATCTAGCTAAAAAGGAAATAGGATATTTATGAACTGCTGTGAAAAAAATCTCTGAAAGATTCACATTTGGACTACATTGTAATAATGGTAATCTTATAGATTATTCAATGGAATTATATGGGAAACAGGCTACTGTGGTGATTCTGAAAATTACCTATATAAATAAAGTTAAATTGAGAGGGTGGACCATTCTGTCTTTACATAGAAGAAGTCATTTTACTTTTTAGGATACTATGTAAGATGTACTAAAATGAAGATTATCACTTACTTTCTTGAAAAACCATTGCCATTATAGTACAGTAGAACAGTACTGATCAATAATTGTATTAAAGTCAGAGGAAACATGTATATGTGCGCACACACACACACACACACACACACACACACACACACATACTCCACAACATATTTTCAATTATTATACTGATAGAGGTTTGAAAGAAGCTAAAAGTAACTACTATTATAATGTAAAAGATCAGACATATAAATTGCAAGATCAGTCAACTAGCATGCCACAGGGTTAAAACGAAAATACAATTGAATCACACCTTATCTAGTTTATTTATCAGACTTTGATGATACACCTGCTCTAATGTAGGTCTTTGGTATACTTTTTATCAAATTATATTCTGTTTGCCTTGAAGTGATGGTGACAATCTTAATGATATTTGGGGCTAGGAAAAAAGAAAGGTTGGCAAGAGTGACTTGTTTTCTGAGTGAGCGTGGCATAGGGGAGCGCTTTTCTGGGAGAGCACTCTCCACTTCTTTAGTCAGTGATCTAGCTCACTAGTTCTTCATGTAAGTTAATGCATTTCTGCCTAGAATATTCTTTATGTAATTACCTGTCATGCTCAGCCTCTTTTTACTTATTTTTCCTGCTGTCCCAGGATAGCCACAAGAAGTATACAGAATCAAATTTATTGATAGCCTGTAACATTTCCAGTCAAGGCGTGGACATGGAGTGTCAGTGAGTAATTTGGTGCCTCACTTCCACAAATGCCATGTTTGTGACTAACGCATTCTTGAGACATGTACAGGACAAAGCAGGCCTTGTCAGTGATATGAGCTATACTTTGTTTGCAAACACAGATGTTGTTATGGTCTGCTGCTCCCCACTAGCTCTCTCCTGAACTGTCACACCTCTTCCACAGCAAGCTCAGCCCTGTTGGGAGGGCTGTTTTCTCTCAGCTCAGGGGCTGCCATCCTGCCCAGCCTTATACTCTCCAGCTGGTCTGACTACGGCAGAACTGTTGTTGACGTAGCAGATGGTCTTGGTATTTCTGAAAGCCAGCAACGCATTTGCCATTTCCACCCCCATGCCCTTGGCTCGTGTTTCTTCTTCAAGTGGTTTGGGTCATTTTTAGCAAACCTGTATATTCAGATGATTTTTTCCTAAATATCAGATGAGGAACATCATAACACATAAATATCCTATCAGAATATAAGCAGAGGCAGTTATTAGGGGTCTTTCATAGAAAACCCATAGGCTGAGATAAATTTTGCTTGGCATGATGGATTCTTAAATGAATCAGAAGGAGCAAACAGTGAGTAAATTTTAAATATTGGAGGCATGAAGTATCAAGCAGTGAGATGTGGCTAATGGATTGTGCTAGAAGAAAGTAAGTCTAACATTCATGGTTTTGAAGGCTTCTTTAAAAATAATATGCCATTGAGTAATGTTCATTCTTACTAAACACAAGAAGACTTGAGAGAAGGCTGAGTAAAATTGAGTTAGAGAATATTCCACAGCAGGGACTTCAGAACCAAAGCAAAGCAAAGGTGCCATAACAATTTGATCTGGGACCCAGTCCAACCATTCTGAAAAATTAAAGCAGACTAATTTATTCTTCTTTGCTTGCCCCATGTAGTCAGGCAATGTGAACTGTTTCTTAAGCTCACTAAATAATGGTGTAAAAACTCTGTTTCACTCAGGCTATGTAAATACCATTTTGGAAAATGCTCATTCTCCCAGAAACGATGGCACAGATGAGAAAGAGACATGAGTAATGCTGGCCCCACAAGGTCCAGCCAGCCTCTTATGAGTCAGCATACCTTTCCAGGCCCATAGGAGTCACCAAATGAGAGCATCCTTTGGATTGGCTAGCAAAGGATGGGCAAGGACCCTGCCTCCAGGATGTGACAGTTAAAACATAGTTTACTAGGTACAAGTGTTTTCTTCTCAGGTGGTCGTAATGATCACAATAGTAAAATGCTTTGCTAACTGATTCCTCTAAGTGCAGAGTCCTAAGAATGGGATCATAGATCCATATGGATGGAGGGAGTGTGTAAAAAGGATGGGAGGACTTTGTGGAGGTGAACATAGGATGTTCCAGGTAGGACAAGTTGAATGAGGAAAACCAATCTGAGTGTGAGATACATAGGGGTGAGGAGGGAGGAAGATGTACACATGTCCCACGAGCAGAAGGATCAGCTCCTGGGTCATGATGAGGACTTAAGGGAGGAGTGGCACTGGGTACACAATCTAATCTCCAATTCCTGCCTGCTCTGTTGATTAACATTAGTAGGGTCTCCAAAGTAACACACTGCTTGATTAAAAGGTTCACTTCATAATGGAAAGCAGCTCACCCAACAAAGAACATTCTGGTAACCCTACCATCAAATCTAGCTTGCTGTCACCAAGCACAGAAGAGCTAGTATACTTAAGAGAATTTATGTAATGTGAAAAATATTTAACAACTAGGTGGAATGGACACCAACAATCAGAACAGAAATAATCATAGTGCTAGAGTATTTGCCAGACCATGGGGAGGTCAGAGGGAGCCTGAAGGGGTGGGGAATGAGGTTTTGGGATAATTCTAAGGACACCCAAGGATATCCGTATTCTAATATACCAGCCAATACAAGGCCTGAAGACAACCAATGTTCCCATAAGTCATGTAGTGAAATAGATTTGTTTACAACATGTTGAGAGTCCTTTTCAGAAGCAGTAGTAAAAGTTTATAGAGCCAAGAAAAGAGCCCACATTTGAGACCCTTCTCACCTGCGAAGGCTCCTTACTCTTTATCAAACTACATTTGGTTTAGCCAAATGAAAGAAATAATTTAAAAAGCTTCATCTCATACCTTCTCTCTTCAATAGTAGACAGGAACTGCAAGGAAGAGGGTTCAGCAAAGAGTTTAAATCCAGATGACATTAAACACTAGGAGCATTAAAACTCAGGTCAGGTTGATCTGGTCCTTCCAGATTAACCTCAGATTCTCAAACACACACATATTCAGAACAGATGTTATCTGAGGATGCAGTAATGGCCTGTGATCCAGATTATTACTTTGGGCTGTTAGAGCCCTTGACATATTTGAGAGTACTGCTAATTCCTAGAGTGTGTTTGGGTTCCAAAGCGTTTTGGAAACATTTGGTATATGTGTGCAAACATAACCTATGTGTAATTGTCCTTGAAAGCAGGTATGTTATTGGCTATTTAGTGACTATATAATCTTTTTCTTGAGAAATAGCAGGTCATCAAAATTTTAGGAAAACAGACTCCACACAAACTCAAGTAGCATAGCTCAGCCTATGGTCTTGAATAATTATTAGTTTTTCCTAATGTAAAATGCATCTATCTATCCACTTTCTTACTACTTACTACAAATATTCCTCTTCTTTTTTTTAGGGAAAGAGTAATCTTAGTGATGTATATTAATTTTCACAATATATTTTTCTTAATATATTTTCTTAGTGATCTATATTAATGTATATTAATTCTATATTAATTTAAAAAATTGCTTTAGATGAACATCTCAGTAAGAAAAAAAGAGATTTCATGATTTTTTTCACAAAGAAATTTTCTTTATATTTAAAGTAAAGTGTTTGATAAGATATACCACATAGGGAGAAGTTGAGTCAAACTCAAAATAGTGCTGTGGAAAATTGTGCCAATTAGAGGTAGATTCCAACATTGGAAAAAAGTGTTTTCCAGGCTTTGTATGGTTTTATTTAACAGACATCCCACCTGAGTTCTAAATTTATTTCTCAGAGCAGCTAAGCTCCTGGGAGAGAAATTATACTGCAAGATAAGAGTTTATAAGGAAATACATGCAGATACACCCTCATAAATCATAGTGAGTGCAGTCCCACCACACACCCCTGCTCAAGAGCCTACTAGAATTTCGGATGAGTAAAAATGTAGAATGAAAGTGATTCTTTCAGAAATCATAATGATTAATTAATAAAGAATGCCTAAATTAGGGTCTTTAAATTTGTCTTTCAACAACATGTGTTTTTAGCCTACTCTATACTACAGGTAGCCCCCTATACCCTCCTCCCATGAATTTTGTCAAGACCACTTTGACTTTGTATTGCAGCAGACTATTTAAGACTAAGTTGTACTTGTTTTACCTCTGCTTTTCCCTTGCTCTATTTCAAGGCAGAATCCAGGCTATGAAATTCCTCACTGCATAGATGTTAACGTGGCAGGAAACATAAGCAATCTTAAATCCAAAGCCGCTGTTTTTTTTTTTGTAAAATACTGCTGCTCTTTAGAAGAGAGGGAGTCCCAAGGTTGGTGAGGAACCAGGGATAGGTTTGAAAGTGGGAAAGAGCTAAGAATAGGAAAAGGGGAAAGGACACAGAGGCTTATGCTGTGGACTGAATACCTGCAGTCTGGCAGAACCAGGGAAAGGGAGAAGGCTTCAAAGGGGATGGCTCTGTTTGCCCAGACTGACCCAAATTCCTGTGCCCCAAGTGCGACCTAATAGCTGGGTTGTTAGATACAAGAAGAACACAGTAAATGGCCTCAGAAATAGAGTGAAAATCGAAGGATCTCAGAAGGACCTTTTAGAAGACCATAACTTTGTTTTATCCTTATCTTGGCCTTATCTGAGCCTTATCCATGAGCACATGTGCGTGTGTGTATGTGTGCTGTGTGCATGCACACGGTGGGGTGGGGCACTGGAGGATGGGGCCCAGCATAAGCAGGAATTCCAAAGGGATGGGTCATTGTTAGAACTGAACTAAGGTGACTTAAGGAAATAAAGATATGGTATTTCTCCCACTTGTGTGGACTAAATTCATCTCTACCAGAGATACATAAAGGAACCAAACCTTTAGGTTTGAATATAAATGGAAGCTTTTTGTTTTCCAGGAAGATAAATACATTTCACTTATTATGTTTATCTTCCACAAAGTTACTTCATGACAAATTGTGCACATAATATATCTGTGTCCTACCCTACCAAATGAGGCAATTTATTGTTTTGATGCCTTCAGCCTCTGGAGAGGTACAATGAATGTTACTCTTTGCTAAAGCTCTGAGTGCTCTGAATCATTCTACACATCCTTACAGCCAGTGTTTACATACACTGTGTCTACTTTCCACCAAACACTGACCCAGGTTTTGGAAGATGAAGATAAATCACCTACCATTCAGCTCCCAAGGTGCACAGAGGCCCCATGTTGACAAGCTACTTCATTCCCATGTTTCTGACCCTAGGAGGGAACCCTTGTATTTAACAGACATCAGCCAACCAACAGTTTCTCACATTTGAATGTTTGGCCAAGGAAATACTCATCTGTCCCACTCCTCTTGAAGAAAACTTGCACTGAGAACAGATAATGCTTCCCATTCCCCATCATGCCTTCAGAATGCATATAGCAGGCATGATGAATATGAGCATATGCTAGATATAAGACTGTATTTCACAAAAATAGAAGCCAATCTGTATATTTCAGTATGGGTTTACTGATCTTCACATAATATGATTTCAAGTAAATTTACATTATATAGATCTGCCAGCTCCTAAATATTTGGTACACTAATCAGTATCTTACCCAATATCCTTTCATGAGACTATTGCCATCTTCATATAACTTGTGCTCCTTTTTCAGTCATTCAGCATCCTGTACAACACAACTAAGTGCCAGGAACTGGACCAGGCGGGGGAGGTTAAGCATGAAGGCCACCCTCCCTACTTTGGGTAAGCTCAATGCCTTTTTTAGATTGTATTAGCATTTTCTTTGCTCTTTTCACTTAAGGAAATACTTTTTTTTTCTTCTTGAATCCAGCAATATAGAATGTGAGTAAAGTTTAGAGATATTTTGTAAGTGGTACCATAAACCAGGCCCTTTCCCTGAAGACCCTTTATTTTTTAAATTTTTTACTCTGCAACATGTATTTTTTCTGTTTCTAGATGTCTGTGGCAGAAAAAAATAACTTGGAGATGAAACATTAGTGTCACTCTAAAAGCAATCATCTGCAAAATTTAGATTCTCTCTCTACAATGACTGCCTTGAAAAATGAAAAATTCAGCCACACAATTGATGTTTTAGTTTTGAGAATATGAAACCACTCATTTGACTTACTTTCACTACATGAACTGTTAAGTCACTGTTGAATGATGTGCCCCTTAGGTAAGACAGCCTGAGAAATTGTTTCCAAACCATTTGGTACTCACATCTTTTCCCACCACAATTTTCAACCCAGTTTCAAGACCATCCACTTAGCTATCAGGCACCTTCTAGGGTGCTGACTTTTCCATACAAAGGTTTGTACACCTTCTTCATCCATTGAGCTCTCTCTGGAGTGACACTTCAGCTGTCTGTTGTAAGAGAACTGGCTTTATAAGTCACGTTCACTCCTTTCAGCCATGGGTTTTCCCATTTTAATCCCAATAAGAGGTCAGAATGTTTGCCTTCTGTTCTTTAGCATTTTCATTCACCTCCTGTCACTGTTCAAAGGTAATCTAGAAATTGTGCATAGGGAGAAAACTGATGTTTCCTATGCTTTGCACAGTTACCATAGGTTACGTACTAACCACAGTCAGTGGTCAATAACTGGTGTGGAATAAATGAATAAAGAAGTGATTGAATGGCTATAACCAAAAGTCACTGCGCAATAATGAATATTAGAGTGACTAATCAGATGCCATAGGAATTACTTAAATATTTTTACCACATTGCATTTTTTTTCCAAGTAAGAAATATTTTCCCTTCCAATGTTGGCCAGCTTAGGATCTCTTCTTATTTCATCCAGTGACCAGGCAGGAAACAACATATACAAAGGATCATTGAAGAGCGCTTCATGAACGGAGGGTTTACAGTGATGTGGGCAATGCGCAAAGGAGAGCACAGCACGCTGAAGCAGCATGAGGGCCGGGGTGGGAAGCAGTCCGTACTAGATAGAGCAGCTGGATGGAGAGGGCTGCTCAACAGGCATGGTGATAACCTGGCAGAGAGGAGTGCTTGTGCCTCCTTCTCCACTAACCCTTCAGTTTCTTGGCTAGTGTCTTCCACTGGCTGGATGCGAAAGTGAAGAACAAGGAAGCCTGCTGGTGCAGGCCCTGGAGATTAAAGGCCTGGGGCCCAGAGCAGGGTGGAATGTGGATTTCGAAGGGCAAAACAAAAACACCACACGTCTTCTCCAACTGAGGTAGCTAACTGGTGATCTACCAGTATTGACCCTTTCCTCCATATCTCTGTGCAGGATAATCAGAAGTAAGGAGAACATAATGGAAAACATGGGTTTCACTGTGGAAGTCCAACAACCAAAAAAGTATTGCAACAGAAAAGAAAAATAGAACTTCAATCTATTTTTGGTTCTTAATGGTGTACTTTGTAGAAAATCAAAGTTCAACTGTATTAGTGTCCCTCAAATTTGTTTGATAAAAGGTCTAAAAATTGTCCACATAATTTTTACCATTTGTATTTGTAAAGAAAGAAGTCTTCAATTCTGTCTTCAAAAAATGCATTGGGTTCTCTAAGAGTGGAGCCTGGACAGGGATTTTCCAAGGGAGTGCTTTCAAGAGAAATCTTCAAGGACAAGAGGAAAGCAGGATGGTGTGGGAGAAGCTACACAAAGGTGTGGTTCAGCTATGTAGCCTCAGGCTGATTCGAAGGGGAGCTCTGGCAAAGGAGACATAGAATTAGTCCTTAGAAGCAGGCTGTTCTGGTGGAAGCATTCCTTCCAGACATCTCCAAGCAAGGGGGCTGTCCTTGGCTGATGGTGATTATCTACGAGCAGGGGCATCTGTGACCCACCAGAAACCAACACCAGCAGCTGGGGAATGAGTCACTGGCCCAGAAAAAGATATCTGGGTGGGACACAACAACTACTAGTTCAATGTAAGCTTGTAGGCAGAATCCTCCTCATCCACAAATATTTCCATATTCTGACTTGAGGGGCTGATAAGTCTTTTATCACTTTGCAGTATACAGTGAATCATCTTATCTCTGGGAAAGTCCTATGAAGCAATTACATAATTGGCTTAGATAAGGTTGACCTGAAATAAAGTTGTGAAATTGAGGTTTGGTTGCAAATACAACCGTCTTTTGAAGCTTCCCACCAGAAGCCCTCTATCTGTCTTCTTTTTTTTCTCCAGTGTGACTTCCACTAATTTCTCCCCTTCTCATTTTACACATTCAGTTGTTCTGAGACCCATTCCTATGTGGCTTTACTGGATGCTGAGATGATAACTGATCAGATTTAATCAGGAATGACATTAAAAATATTCATGTTATTATCAGTCAGCCGTAGCCAGTCAGAACATACCATGGGTGAAGCTTTCCTACAGGGCAAGGTGCTAACCTTTAGTTGTTGAGTTATTGAGAGATGGGGCACTGAGGTGGGCTGAGGCAGCTGAGGTGGTGGTAGGGCACTGGGTTGAGGAATGCTCAGGACATAACCTGATTTTGGACCTGCTGGAAAGTTTCATTATGGCTATATGACCTCCTACTGACTAAATATCAGCCTGGGAGAGTTGTTTCTGATATTTGTTTTTATTGTTAATGTTGCATTGCTTTAAATCAAACCTTGGTAACTGTGGCTTTGAACCCTGAGGCAGTCTCCCAAATCACAAGAGAAGTCAGAAACTCAGAAGACCAATCTCCAATATAATTACAGTCATAGCTGTAACTTAACCCTAAATCAAGATTCCCATGAAACTTTTGCATCTAGTATAAAACAGAAAGCTAAATAGGAACATAGAAACATACTGTCATTATAAGGTCACTATTTATTACACATTTTGACAGAAAGTTGGATAAGAGCTTTCTAAACATAAGCTATATAACCTTGAGGAAATGACTAGATAGCAGGCTATCTGAGCTGATATGTCAATAGTCAGTGATTTTTATATTCATAACTTTTTAGACTGTGGCACTTTAATGTACAGTATTGCTCATTTATTATTTTTCTGGTATCATTTGTACAAAGTCTCCTAAAATCCTTCACAGTTGAGAACAGAGTCTAGACACTTATGATACAATCAAAAGAAAGCTGGCAAATAAGAAAAGGGAAAGTGAATAGAAGTACTGATTAAAAATAACAGTACAGTTTATATGAGGCTTCTCTTATATTTGTATTTTCCAAAATTCATCTTTGGAAGACTCACTTCACACTAAAATATTGTACTGAAAGTCAGCTTTATTTTACAGGTCTAAAGAAGAAAGAGTAGAGATTTGCATTTATTTCTTCTTAGGAAGAGTTCAGCAACCTAATAAAATAAATGACAGTGCATTTGAATAATTTTTGTATCAGAGAGGAAAGAAAATGCTCTATTTCCCTGAAGCCTGACATTGTATGTCACTGTTGAAGAAGGACAGGTCAACCATTACTAAATAAATGGTTTTGTCAAATCTATATCTGATTTGGGAATGTCAACTGTTTTATGAGATCTAAAAATGTGAAATTCACATAATCCAGTCCCTGAACACAATTTTCCCTTTAAGTTTCCAGAAGAACTCCTATTTCAGTTTTAGAGCCATCTGCTATTGTCTTTTGCCGCTGAGTATGTGTGATAGATAATTTCTTGGGGTGTAGCTAAACGAACATGAAGAAACTAGTTCATGCTGTAAAGTGATCTAGAAAAGCTGAAGCACAAATGTTAACATCTGTGCAAGGTATGGAGAAAGGGAGGAGGTAGAAGCCTGCACGAGTCACACACTGTTAACATGGGAGTCCAAGTTCCTAGCAAAGAAGATAAATGGAATGATGATTTACAGAACACAAGCTCATCCCTGTCAAAGGAGCAGAAAAGATGAATAATTGGCCAGGTGCATTCATGTGGCATGGAAAGGCAGAAACAACTCAATCGATTCTGTAACAAAGAGCAAAACCAATCCAGCCTGAATGAAAGACTAGCTAAAATTCCAATCTTAGATTTGATTGACTCAATTTGTTGACACAAAATTTCATTAAGTTCAGAGCATCATGATAGAGTTTGCCTTTTCTTCACAGGGCTGGTGGTTTTTGTGCTTTTTCAGTCTCTGAATCACACCCCCCTCTAGCAAGGCACATTGGCAGATAAGCATCATAGCAGTCTGCTCCCAGGAGGGGGGCTCCGGTTCTTCATACGGGAAAGTCACAAGTTGGGCGAGATGTGAAGAGATTCAATTTCACTAAAAGCCTATAGCTGAGATTGCCTTCTCATAATCAGCACAAAGGATGTCCTCTGGACGATTAATGCAACTTTCATATCCTCTTCAATTTGGCTCTAAAATAGCCCTTTCAAAGACTATATATAATTCTCTCACCAATAACTTTTTAAAGTGTTTCCGGATGGACTGTTTTAAGCCTTTTCCCCATTTCAGATTAATGTTGAGAAAGGACATCAGTAAGCCTTTGTTTTGGAAGGAAATCCAGAATAATATGCTCTAGGTCTTAAGCATGTTATTTTTAGGGGCATTGTGAGTTGAGAGCCTGGCAGTGTTTGGACCTCAAGTCCTACGCTAACGGCGAAGCCATGTGCGGGAGCCTCCACTCCTGTTATTTCTGTATCTCAGACCGCCTGTGCCTCTCCTCACACCCACCGCTCTACCCTTTTCAAGGCCTAACTTAACTCCCACTTCTCCCTTATAACCTTCCCTGGTTTCTCTAGTGTTTATTAGCCACAATGAACCGTTCAGGATTACATGTGTGAGCATTTCTGCCTCCTGGTTCTTATACTCTGGCCTCCTCTCTCATCCCCTGGAGGGCTTGTTGAACATATGGTTGGCCCTGCCTCAGCATTTCTGATTCGGTAGGTGTGAGAGGGGCTGAGAGTTTGCATTTCTAGCAAGTTCCTAGGTGAGGCCAATGCTCCTGGTCCAAAGACCACACTTTGAGAATCTCTGATGTGGTGAATGCCTTCTCCTCTGCTGCCATGTTCTAACTCATCCTTCAAAGCCTTCTGTATCCCCTCCTCCATGAAAGCTTCCCTGGGCAGAGTTAAGCTTCTTAGTCTAAACTCTCACTCACAAGCTGTCCTGCCTCAATGAAGGGAGCCTAGTTGTGTTAATTTCCTAGGCCTACCATAAAAAATATCTCAGACTGGGTGGCTTATACAAGAGAAATTTATTTCAGCAGGATTGGTTTTTTTCTGAGGCCTCTCTCCTTATCTTGCAGAGGGCTCTCACCTTGCTGCCACCTGAAGTGGTCTTTCCTCTGTGGGCACATCCCTGATGTCTCTCCTTGTGTCCTTAATCTCCACTTCATATAAAGGCATGGTCAGATTGGATCAGGGCCCACCCTAATGGCATCATTTTAACTTAACCGCATTTCTAAAGACCCTATTGCTGAATACAGTTACACTCTGAGATCCTAGGTCATCCAAATATGAATTTTAGGGAGACACAATTCAGTCCGTAAGAGTAGCAAACTCAGATGCCTTATGGAGCCTCAGACAGTCAAGGAAATATATGCATTTGGTAAGATGTAAGACATGAACAATGAAAAATAACCATGCTGGCAGCTAGGCTGTGACCTTCCCAATGGCCCATAACCACTTCACAGAGTACAGACATTGTTCAGACATGGCTACATTGTGACCATATTTGGGACAAGACAGAGACAAGGCCACATCACAAACATAAAGATGACATAAGAGCCTGCTCCTCTTCTCCTTTACCCATGATAACTCTAAACCTCAATTTAACTCCCTAGCCTCCTAGATAGAGACTAATAAGCTAAAGAAAAAACCACACTTTCTGACAGCCTCCAGTCTGCACCCAACTTCAAGCTTCCTTAGATCCTCCTCAGAATCTTCCAACAGCCCATGAGGAGCTCTTCCTGGCCCCTCCTGACTGCCCTGGGATGGCCACAGTCCCTTGGGAGTGTGCTCGTCCTGTGCCATAGCAAGTTCAATGACGGGAGCTCTTTCATCCAGCTCCGTCCGTGGTGCTGCTCCATCACTGGACGGAAGTGACGTGCTTAGCTGTAACACGAGAGTGTGGTTAAAATGATGTGCCCTTACTAAACGCTTGCAAAACAAGCAAAATATAACATGATACTGGACACACGACAGGGGCTGTCAGAGTGTTGGGCCAGCGGAGCATTGCCAGCTTGCAGCCCTTACTCAAAGGTTCAAAATCCCTACTCTGAAAACCCTGACTTCACCATATTCCAATTCATCAGTTTTTTTCTTCCTTCTCTGACACACTAAGGGTTGATATGAAAAAAGCAGCCAGGATTTGCATTGTTTCTATGACTTACACAGCATATTTACACCCCTGGCCTTGGTAGATCCATTTTAAAAATGAGGAAACTGATCTTCAGAGATGTAGGCATCTTGACCAACCTCACATCAATTACATGACCACCTTCATATGGTAATTAAATGAAAATGGTCAGGTTCTGAACCCAGGTTCCTGTGCTTTCTACTATGCTACTTGATATTCCAGGAGACTGCAGTTGAGCAAGAAGATGCTGTCCTTATGCTCTTGTGTGTTTTATTTTCCTCCCCATCTGGACCATAGTATCCTCAAAGTTAAAGATCATGCTATGTATTTCTCGGTCATTTTCCATAGCTAGATCTAGCGTAATGCTGAGCACATAGCAGACCCTCAGTAAGAAGCTACTGATGGAATTAAATGCATGAACATTTCTCAGAAGCAGACAAAGGAGACAAAATTGTTCCAAAGCAGAGAAACTCTTCTGTCTTTGTCTTACAACTATAATACTGGAGGCTGTGGTTACTCTAATTCTTTAGGATGCTTGGCAGCAAAGCATTTTTCATCTTCAGCAATTTTTCTTTTCCTGCTATGGTTTCTACACTGAAAAAGGTTAGGAGGTTCAAACTTCAATTCCATGTTTGCTTCTTAGAATTTTGTTCATATTAAGAAAAGAAATGTAGAGCATGTGGTAGACACTGTGATGTGCTGTCCAGATCCCCCTTCACGGAAGGACTTGTTGCTTCAGCTGTTGGGATGATGTTGGCACCAGCCTTCAGCTGTCAGGCTCTTCAGGGATGGTCTGAGCTACAGTGGGCTGCCCTGCCTAAGGGTCACACCCTTTCCTGGGGTACCTGACATCCAACGACAGATCCGGGAAGGCTTTAAGTCCAAGCCATCTTGGCCCAACTCAGGACAACTCTGAAGGGCCATGTTGCATCAGAGCTGCCCATTAAGTTGATTGAGGCTGTCATGAGTCTGCATCATGACTCAACTTCTTCTGCCAAACCCTGCTTTCTTTTTCTTCCTTCCTCAAGTGTTGAATCTTAGCGCTCTCTTAAGTAAACATTTTGTACATTAAGCTCTGTCTTAGACTGCTTCCTGCAGAACCCAACTTGAGACAGAAGAGGCTGGTGGGGCCATGGGGGAGGGGGGACTTATTGGTCCATGTAATGAGGGTGAGCACTCTGTGGACCCTCAAGAACATCAGTGAGGAGAATGTGTCTGACTGTGGTCTGTTCAAGCTGACTGCACATTACGAGGAGGATGGATGTGTCCCGGGGCTAACCATCATTTGTGCCCCTTACACCCTGAGGGTGTTTAAAGGGAAGCTGCACAGCTCGTGGCAGCTCCTCAGGGTCCACTTAGCTGCCAAATATCTTTCTGCATCCTCTTCTCCTAAAGTTAAGGAGACCGTTTATTTGCTTTTGTAGTATTTGTGTGATTTTGTTCAGCTTAAGCCAGTGGATGGGGGCAGGTGTACATCTTTACAGTCCTCACGTTCTCTCCTTATACTGCTGGCAATCTCCGAACTTGTCACTGTGCTCATGGCATTTTCTTTCATTTTTACTCAAGTTCAAGCCTGGTAGTAAAGACTTCAGGTGGCCATTGCTTTCCTCTTTGCATATTCCTTTCTTCTGTAGAACTAAAGACACAGGCCTAATTAGCATCATTTCGTTGTACTGTCCACAGTGGCTCCATTTGTGCCTATAAGTGTCCTGTCACTTAGATAAATTTCAGGGTGCTCTTTAGCTCCAGGCCTCCCTCCAGAGTTTCCTCAGCAGGGCTAATTTGATATATTGCCTCAAAAAATCCCATCAGCCCTGCTCAATTTGGAACCGAGGGTAAAGATAGTTTATAGGGGCAATAACAACAGAAATGTCCTCTCTGAGACAGGCAGATAATTTCCTCTCTGCTCTAGTCCAGTACTATTTCCCTTAATCTTCTTAATTTCTGAGGAGCTGTTGCTTTCTCTGTCCTTAGAGCTGTTTTCTTCCCTGAAGGTTAATACACTAAAGGGAGGGCAGGCCCATCATTTCTGCTACTTTGAGCAGGCACCCTATTTTCTTTAGTTTCCTTTGGCATTGTATTAAAATGACTTAGTGTTGAAACGCATGATTGATAGACACTGGTCAAGGTGAGGACCAGGATAACTCACCAACGGGTCCTGAAAGACTGAACCAAGCTGGTCATTTCAGCCTTACTTGGTCTCTTGTGCCCTGGGCCAGGCTGCGGATGACCCAGAATCTGTATGCACCCATCTAGCTTGTGGTCATCACTTCCAGCCCTGTCCAGAAGGTTGAGGTCTTAGGGAGTACAGGAGTGACTAAATTTAGAACAAGGGCTTGCCTCTCCACTGTGACCTGTAGCCATGACACAGGGTCATGCAATTTTGGTAGGGAGCCTCTGTAGTAAATATTTTCACACTCTGAGGACAAATAATTAAAATCTCTCCCAGGCAAATGGTTCATACCTTCTGCTGTTTCTAAAGTCTCCAACATCATGCCCATTTCTCAGTTTCAACTTTGCTTTTTACTTCACCTAACTTTGCTTTTTACTTTACCCACCTAACTTGTGTCCTTGATGGACTCCTAGGACCCAGGCCCTGTTGGTGCCTGACTAGCTTTATTCCCATTTCCCCCAGACTCATGCAGGGTTAGTCTCTCACCTTTCTTCTTACATTTAGTTTCCTATCTTTCCACTTTTCCTTAACTCTTCTAGAGAAGTCTTTGCCTGAGTTTCTGGACCTCACTCTGGTCAACTGACATCTTCTGTTTCTGTGTACTGCCCCATCTGGGGGTGGGGGTGGGGGTGTGGGGCTGAACTGGCATGAGTGTCCCCTGAATCTTTAAGTGACTGCAGGGAAATCTACTTTGGTTCACTATTTAATCAATGCTTCCATTCTCAAAGCTTAACAAACCTCCTTTTCTGTTTACGAGAGTTCCTGAATTTCATAGGAAGTTCCCAGTTCTGCTATACATATCTGGCTAGTCTAGTGTTTTCTCAGGTATCTTCTAGGTGAAGACCTGTTGTGCTCTGCTTTCAACACTTTTGATGGAAATGGACCAGGACACCTTTAGTCAGATGCTCTCTGACTTTTACCACTCCTTCCAGGATTCTACTTTATTTTTTTCCAGAGTATTTTTGGTGAATGAGTGGGATTTTTTTGGTAACAATCTATATGGTTCATGGATAACTAGATCATAATACTTAAACAATAGAGCATTATTTTTACTATTTATAATTTTCTCCCCCCTTCCAATTTTTACTGAGTTGCTTACTTTCACTCACAAAGAAGGATGTGCCTTTGAGATTCTTGAATTGTGAATTGTCTTTTTAATGATCTTTTTAGTAGCTATTAATGTCTGGATTCAGATGCTGTTAGGATTTTCAAAAAGCTCTTAAGAAACCCCAGAAGCTGTGTTTTGAAGCACTTGGGGCTAAGAGTGGAATATCTCTGATCTCCCAGCCATGCAATCTGGTCAGGGGGACCTTGACCTCGTGTCTTTGGCAGTTTGGGCTCTTGTTTATTTCTGAGTGAATGAGAATTTTGTAACAGATGATCCCCAAATTCCTCTCCAGCTCTAACAGTCAATGTGTCTGCGATGATGGTCAAGATTTTGAGGTTTTGGGTTGTACATTCCAAATTACATTGGAATATGCCACTTTGAGAAGCATTAGAATTCTTTTGTTCAGAAATACTTTTTCCACACCCTGATTGAAGAATTGCTGGGGGGAAGATCTCTCAAAAGACTCAGATGGGAAAACAAGAAGGGTAAGGGAGAATGAGCTTCGAACAATTGAATGAACACTTCCCAGAGTGTGAGCAGTTATCTTCCATCAGGCCCTGAATTCTGGGAAGAGAAAAACTGTAGAACAAAGATTTAAACTAAGTATTATATAGATTTCATGGTTACAAAAATGGGGTGGGAGTAAGGAGTCTACTATTGATCCTTTCTACTGCACTGAACTCATCACTAAGGATTTCTCCACCCTAAATGACAACCTTGTAACCCTGACCTTGAATCCTTCCTAAATAATGTTTGGTAGAACATTTTATATATATATATAAACACACACACACACACACATTTAACCAATTAAACCACCAGATAAGGAAAAGCTGTTTTCTTTTAGTATAAAAGGCATGGTCCCACTGTGCTTGGGGTCAGCCTTTGGATATGAACCTGCTGAGCTGGTGCCAGCACTAATAAACTTAGTGTCTCATCAAACGTCTTGATGCTTTGACTCATTGTTCATAGTTCCCGTGGTTCTTGTGACATTTTCTTGGTCACCAGCTCAAATATTCACATTTTCTTGCCTCGTTGATTTCTTTTCAGTTATTAAGTCTTAATTTTAACATCTCTAAATATGATACTTATAATTAATGTCACTTCCATCTACTGCTGGAGCAAAGCTATAATCAATACTCTTTTGGACATACATGTATATATTTTGGGAAGGGATATTTCTTCCAAGTGTTCTGGGATAAGCTGTTCTCCAGTGCTAAAGAACTATCTAAATGAGATAATATTTTTAAGACACCTAACTTATGGTGAGACTCCTAGAAGGTACTTTTTGAATGGTAATCCCCTTTCACTCTTATATTGGAATGTCATAAACTACAGTTGGTGAATCAGGAATGTTTTGATTAAGAAGGTTCATTTTTCTGAATCCTTCACCCTATTCACAAGGCCAGCCATGGTAGGGAATGGATCATTTTGGAATCTTATAGCTGTGTGTGGTAAAAACAGAATTCAAGCTCTGTTGAACAAAAAGGGGCATGGGACATTATTAAGGATTCTCTTACAACCCAAGGTCTAGGATTCAGGAGTGCCTGAGATTAAGGTTAGCAACACTCTCAGGACTCTTGGGCTTTGTTATTTATGCACATCTATGTTTTCCACTTAGTCACACTTCTCATTTTCCCATGGCATGGAACAAAGATTTATGTTGTTACAAAGCAAGCCTTTTGAGAGAGATTTATTGTCTCCAGGCCCAAAATTCCCATGGAAGGAATCTGTATGCACCCATCTAGCTTGTGGTCATCACTTTCAGCCCTGTCCAGAAGGTTGAGGTCTTAGGGAGTACAGGAGTGACTAAATTTAGAACAAGGGCTTGCCTCTCCACTGTGACCTGTAGCCATGAAACAGGGTCATGCAATTTTGGTAGGGAGCCTCTGTAGTAAATATTTTCACACTCTGAGGACAAATAATTAAAATCTCTCCCAGGCAACTGGTTCTCCTTCTGCTGTTTCTAAAGTCTCCAACATCATGCCCATTTCTCAGTTTCAACTTTGCTTTTTACTTCACAGAAAGATAAAAGCAGCCCCAGAACAGACTTTGACATGTTCCATTAGTAAATCTAATACTTTTTTTCTTTGCCTTAACTTCCAATAACAATGGTTGATCTGTCCTCCTTTATTCTATATAAAGCCAATTCTTATACTTCATTATTAATTCTGTTTTCTGTTTCCTACACCAGGACTTCTCTCCTCCTGCATCATCAATTTGCATCTGACTGTATCATTTCCATCAGTATATAAACAAACCATAAAATCTCACATTTACAAAATCCTCCCTTGACCCACATGTTCCTCCAGCTATCACTCCATCTGTTTACTTTTCTTAGAAACACCCCTTAGAAAAGCTACCTATATTATTCTAGTTAATATCCTTTATTCTTCTTGAATCTCCTCCTGTCAGACTTTCTTCCTCACTACTTCTTAAAAACTACTTTTATCATGGTCGATAATAACTTGAAGTTGTCAAATTCAAGGGTAAATCTCAGTCTTCGTTTTATTTTAACCATCAGCAGCATTTGTCATAGTTGACCGTTTCTTCCTTCTTCAGGCACTTTTTAAAAATCATGTAAACATGGAATAAAGCTTGTTAATTAAAATATAAGAACTGAACACATATTCTGCATAAAAGCACTACTGAATTCCACTAAACGCTGCTTGGTCAAAATACAAATGATAAACACCTGATGTTCATTCCAGTCCTTCTGATACATGAACTGAGAATTGTGCATTCCACAGCTTTTATGACTGAGGCTAAATATTTAATAAAGCCGGATGTATAATAAACCAGTGTCCCTTCAGAAAGAAGTTAACTTTTCTCCATTACCTGTAAATATTCATTTATTTCTACTACATAAGCCATTACTCATGATCTGCAACTTCTGCTGCCAAAAGGAAGCTTCATACTCTTACAGGATTGGTGGTCCTTACCCTAATCCACAAAGAATAAAGCCCTTCTCCACAGTATGGAGTGTGCCATGTCTTAATTCTAATGCAGGAAAATAGTGTTATGAGCAACTTTATGGTGTTGTATCACTGTTGCAGTTCCACAGTGCTACACATCCTGAGTGAAATTCACATATACATCTTTTAGTGTTTACATCTTGTAGTGACTATTATATAAATGTTTGTTATTATTTCTAAGCATCTCAATCACACCACATCGAAAATTAAAATTTTATATTTCATCTTTCTCTCACCTTCAAATCATAGAGGGCATAGCAGATTAAATACTTTCCCAGACAGTTAGTTTTGTTCTCCTCTCAGCCTCCAAAATCTTCTCTCCATTCTTTATGCTTAGATCAGGCAGGATCTTACTTCTTATTTTACTGAAAAAGACCCACTCTTCCTCTTGCAGATTTTTCCAACTAAGTAAAGGCAACTTTTTCTCTCAGATCATAGAACAAATACTTGGTGTCAGTATGGACCCTTTTTTTTTAATACCTCATGTCTAATCTGGCAGAGTCTCCAGTTGGCTCTACAAAATTCAATAATTTTTTCACCACCATTACCATGCTACATGAAGGAATGTCTGATCACCTCTTGATTGGACAACCTCAGGTGGGTAACTGATCTTCCAGTGTCCATCTTTACTTTTCTTCATTCTTTTATCCTTAAAGCAGCCCAGGTGTTTGCTGTCTGCTGTCCTTACTAAGAATTTCCTTTCCTTTCTCTTGTCGCTGTCATGAGAGCAGGAACTTGTCTGTTTTCTTCACTATTTCCCCAGCACCTTATGCAGTGCCTGGTACACAGCAGACACCCAAAACAATATTAGTTAAAAGAATCCACTAACTATGGGCTCACTGCCAAACCAGGACCTTTGCTTACCAACTTTACTAGTTCTTATGCACAGTACACTGTCAGGCAAGAGCAGGTACTCAAAATTTATTTGTTCAGTGAATTCCTGAGTTATTGGTGAGCAATACAAGTAAAGCACAAATTCCTCTCTCTGGCTCCTTTCACAGGTTGTCCTTTTGTCCCTCACTGTAAGGCACTATACAAAGTTAAAGGGATAAATCTCTCCAGAATTAATAAAGGTTCATTTGTTAGGATGAAGATCTGCAGATCACAGTGAATAAAAAAGGGTTGGAGGCAGGATTCAACTGAATAGGGAGCACAGCAGCAGACCTGCATGAGGAATTGCTTGCAGGGAGATAAGGCACAGACTCTCCACATGGGAGAGTAACACCTCTTGCTACAGGAAAGTGAGGGTCTATGAGCTTTCAGAGTCTAGGACTTCAGCATAGTAAGAAATAGCTTTGTTTTTCCTTCCTCATCCATTCACTTGCCTTCCCATTTGTGCCACTTCTTCCTTTCTTTCCGCCATCTACTTGTATGGAGCACTTATACTGTACCAGACTTATGAAGAGATGAAGACACAGACAAGATCCTTGTACCTGTGGAGTTGATGGTACAGGATAGGGGGGAACTAAAAGAAGGGCTCTGAACTTATTCTGGGTGCTGGACATTAATTTTAGAATTGTAATGAGGAAAGTAAAACAACTCATCAGATTTTTGTTGTAGTGAGGTAATATTAATCAAGGGAGAGTTTATTTCTTGAGGATCATTTGTGTGCCACACAGTGCTTAAGAGCTACTTACATAGAATCTTATTTAATTTCTCTAACAAACCCCTGATAAGGCATTACTAGGCTCATTCTAAAGTTAAGGAAATGGAAGTTTAGAGAACTTTTCCATAGGTGTATGGCTAATCTGTGATCAGAGTTCTCAGACCTCTAACTCAAAATCAAAATCACTGTTAGCATAGATGTAGCTGGAATAGAGCTTGAAGGGGAAAGTGGCATAGTTGATGCAGGGAGATAGGTCAGTGCACTATTTCACTGACCCTGGAGTAAAAAGATGAGAGTGTGAACTAAAACTATGGCAGTGGACACTAAGGCTAAAGACGATTTTGAGACAGGTGAAGGAGATAGAATTTATAGGGTGATGATTACTAGACATGGGAGAGGAAGTGAAAGGAGCATGTTTAGAGTGACTGTGAAGTTTGTAGTTGGGGTAACTGGGTAGAAGGTAGGGCCATTTTCAGAAATATAGAAAGATCAGGCTTGGAAGGGTTAGATGTGTTAAGGTTGAGGTACTTACAGAACATGACAGTTGGATATACAGGATGGAAGCCCAGGAGAAGCTTCTGAGCTAGAAGACAACTATGAGCACATAAACGTGGATAAGCAGCCAAGGGATGGTTGATAAATTAATCAGAGTAGAGGGCTTAGGAGCTTAGGATAGAGCCATGGAAACCTAAACACTTAGTAGATTACAAGAGGAAGAAAACCTGCAAAAGGAGTCTGAAAAGCAATAGAAGGAGGAATAGGAATAAATCTAGAAGACAGAATATCCCATATGCTGAGGAAGAGGATTCCAGATTGAGGAGATGGTCAACAATGGAACATATCACAACATGGACAATTAAGGTGAAAACAGAAATATGTTCATTTTATTTGATAATATCAGAGTCATTGTTCAACCTACCCAAAGAAAGCTACTCAGTATTAAGGAAGTTGGACCCATCTGGCCGATGATGATGTATATGGAAAGTGAGGGACTGGAGCAGCTACGGTGTAGGCTGAGGGAGGTGTGGATGGTGACTAGAGCAGGATAGGGTCATGGGAAGGATTTTTGGGAGGACCTATGGTGATTAAGAAGGGGGTGAACTCAAAAGAAATGTTGAAAAGATTATTCTTGAATAGCAATTATGTTAAGAGACCTAAGAAGTAGATTTTTTACTTGTTTCAAATGTTTGAGTAAAGTATATATCTCCTTTTAGTTTTACTCAAGTTTGCAACCTGCTCTAATACTGTTATGCCTTTAAGTATAAAATATGTTATTTCTTTCTTCCCTTCTCTTTACCTCTCTTTCTCTTTATTGACTGAAGCACTGGAGCTTGGAGAGTAGAAGTTGTTATTTTAATTCACCAGCAGTAAACTTTTTTCTTTAGGGTGTTAGGGTTAACAGTGCCTGCCACAGTGCTGTCAGGGAAGATTTGGATGTAGATTAGGATGCCTATTTGACAGTGCTCTATTCAATTATCAACAACCATAAGTCTTGATCCTTCCCTTATAAGCAGACTAGTCCCTTTGACTGAAAGACAAAACAATGTTATTGTTTTGAGTGGAACACTTTAGGTATTTCAATACAAGAATTAGAAAACAGCCTCTCCCTTTCTTAACTAGAGCAGGGGCACAGGAAGTTATAATCATATAGAGGGACATGGTGAACATGCTCTTCATCTTTGTGTTCAAAAGTAAAGACTCAATAAATGGGAGTTCATTGATTTCAGAAGCATTTGATGGCAGTGGGGGTGGATGGAGAAGACAGTGGAGCTTGTGGAGGTAAAATGGATGGGGAAACTTCCTCAGATGGAGATTTTTATATACCTCAGAGAATGAGGAGGCTAGAAGATGTGGATTACAGGTTGGTTCTGCCCTTTGGTACTTGTATGTAGGCTTTAACTTTTCCTAAGGGTAAGTGTGGCAGTCTGTGCTTTCTTCACATCTGAATGCCAGTGACTTGACTCTCAGGCAGTATCAAATGGCCCTGAACCAATTGCATTTGCTTGTTCTGCCAGGGGATTATGGCAACCCTACCTGGAACCTATGGTTGTTCCAGTAAGGAGGACATAGACCATCTGGGCACCACTCAGTGTCCAAGGACTCAACAAAATCTACAACACTGGCTGCTGTCGAGGCCGTTCAATGAGCAGTGTTTGGGAGCCTTAGCACAACTAGGCAAAAGCATGGTCAGTTGCGCTGAGTTAAATCATTTGTTACACATAAGCATTGGGGTTTGCTGACCCCAATTGCCCAGGAAGCACTGTTTTCGAGGGCACTCAAATCACTGGTTACCTGAACACTTGCACCACTTGCTAATTATTAAGCATAACAACTGAAATTTGTATTACACCTTCTCTGTATAAATTACTTCCCCACATGTTACTTGTTTGAAGTGCATCACAACATTGGGCAGAAGATGTTACTATTGATAATTTAGAGATGGGGAAAGCAAGGCTCAGAATGAATAAGTGCTGTAACTAAAGTAAGAGTTAGAGAGAGAACTTAGTTTTCTGTCTTCCATAGCTTTGCTCTGCCTATAATTGCTCCTGCCTTGCTGTCAGGAATCTTTTGGAATTTTAGCAGCCAATGAAGTCAGTAGGTTCCTGGGAATAGGAGTTCCAGGGGAGAGAGAGCTTAGAGGTTGTTGGAGAATGGATTTCTTCACATTCGTCAGCCTTGAAGTCAAATAGCACTAAATAGTTTTGCCATCCCAGGGCATCTTATGCTTTGAGGAATTAAAACCCCATCAGCTCCAGTGAGATTTGGATGAAACACATTCTGAGGTCTCGTGGAGAATCATATGAAGGGTCTAGCAAATTCTATTTTTATGTTAAGCGTGGAGGCCTGAATATTTACTTTTGCGTACTTTACACAAACATGTGCAAAGGAAGAATGAATATAAGAATAATTGGGACAATGACTGTTACCAATAACACTTTTTCTACAATCCACGCATAGGATTTTTCATTGGACAATCTTCTAAAGCATAGGTTCCCAACCTTTTTTGGCTTAGTGCCCACTTTTTCAAAGAGTGATTTGATAACACCTCCTTAGGTGAATTATACTATACTATATATAAAACAAGGACAGATTTTTTCAAATTATTTTATTAGAAGAAATTAACAATATTAATATATTACTTAAAGTATAATAAAAAATTTTAAATTTAGAAAGTATACATTACTTTAAAAAGTGAAATCTTTATTAGTGAGGTGATTGAGCTTGGTGAGATGACACTAATTTTTCAAAGTTTGATGTCATTTTTGTCATCATCTATCTTAAATCACCACATTTCACTATTGACAATTTGTTTCTTTTCTTTGTTAGTAGATTGCCGATCATGTTAAATCCTCTTTCGGCTAAATATGATGGAAATGCAATGAAAAACTTCTTTGCTACAGTCCGTAAGCTTGGATATAATATTAGAATTTGCCTTTGCAGCCAAAATTCTTGATATTCATTTTTAAATTTCAATTATAACTCTTCAGTTGTTGACAATTCTGTCAGCTCCTCCTGCAGTGATACTTCTGCTATCCATAGTCTTGAGGAAGGTTCTAGGACCCCATCTGGAATGATCATGTTGGGTAAATCCTGAAATCTATTTGTAAAATCTTCTTTAAGTGCTTCCAAATGCTGGCTATAAACCAGAATGTCGTCATCATTTGTTTCCACTGAAGAAAGATTTGGAAACTGATTTAATTGTCTTTGACTCAAATTTTGTTTGTACAAGTCAAGTTTTGACATAAATGCAGGAATAGTTGTCTTGGCTTCGATCAAATTTACTGTAGAGTATTAATCAAACCTGTCATCACGTTCATAAGAGTATTGCCCGAGGGGGCGGCGGCTAGTTCCAATACCCCCTTGATATGTCTTGAAACAAAAATGCTCCCTCAGATTTCCTCAGTGCCCACCGGTGGGAATAAGGGTTCTAAAGGAAACTGGATTTTTTTTTAAAAAAATGAAGTGATCTTTTCATATATGGTCATTAAAAATAGTTCATTAAACAAATAATGGCATATCTACACAATGAATCAGTAGTTTTTAAACTTGATACTGCTGAAAATAACAAATGAAACAGAAACACATGCACAACATACTGTTATTTTTAAAAAGCAGTATAAATGTGTTTGTGTACGTGTGTGTGTGTGTATGTGTGTGTGTGTGTGTGTGTCAAGAAAGAAGGAAAGAGGGAAAGATAGGGACAAGACTGGGAGGATAAATAGCAAAATCTTAGCCATTCCTACCTCTGGTTCAGGGTTGTGCTGGTTGGGTTATCTGGCAAGTGGACAATGACAGGAGTCCAGAAGGATTATTGTATATTCAACAAACACTATTGAGAAAACTGGATATCCACATGTAAAGAATGAAGTTGGACCCTTACTTTATACCATGTATAAAAACAAAATGCATGAAAGACATAAATATAAGACTTAAAACTATAAAATTCTTAGAAGAAAACTGGGAAAAGGCTTGTAACATTGCTTTTGTAACCAAATGCATGAGCAACAAAAGTAAAAATAGATAAATTCGACTATAACAAAATAAAGAACTTTTATATATCAAAGGACACAATCAACAGAGCAAAAATGCAACTTACAGAATGGGAGAAAATATTTGCAAATCATATATTTGATAGAGGTTACTATCTAAAATATATAAACAACTCCTACCACTCAACAACAGAAATAATCAAACTAAAAATAGGCAAAGGACTTGAATAGACATTTCTCCATCTGCAGTCCAAGATATGCAGGTGCCCAAAAGTGTATGAAAAGATGCTCAACATCACTAATCATTAGGGAAATGCAAATGAAAACCACAATGAGATACTACCTCACACTCATTGGGATGTGCTATCAAAAAAATAATACAAGTGTTGAGGATGTAGAGGAAAAAAGAACCCTTGTACTCTGGTGGTAGGAATGCAAAATGATACAGCCACCATGGAAAACAGCATGGCCTTCCTCAAAAACCTAAAAATATTTTTGCCATATGGTACAGCTGTTCTATTTGTGAATATATATACAAAAGAATTTAAAGTGGAATTTCAAGAAGATATTTGCATACTCATTTCCATAGCAGCATTATTTAGGATAGCCAAAGTAGGAGTGTCCATGGACAAACATGTAGAATATGAATGCAATGGAATATTATTTAGCCTTAAAAAGGAAGAAAATTATGACTCATGCTACAACATGAATGAGCCTTGCAGACATTATTCTAAGTGAAATAAGCCAGCCACAAAAAAAGATAAATGCTACATAATCCCATATAAATGAGGTATCTTGAGTAGTCATGTTCATAGAAAAAAGAAGTATAATGGTGGCTGGGGGAAGAGGAATGGGGAATTGTTTTTAGGATAGAGTTTCAATTTTGCAGGATGCAGAGATTCTGGAGATTGGTTGCTCAACAATGTGAATATACTTAACACCCCTGAACTGTACACTTAAAAATAGTTAATATAGTAAATTGTATGTTATGTGTATTTTTACACAATTAAAAAGAAATCATTACTGGTGAGTTACACTCATGAAAGAAAAGGAGAAGAAAGAGGATTAGGCAGGAAAACTACCAGACTGTGGCACAGACAGGCTCTACTAGACCAGTAGGAGCTCAGGAGCAAAGACTGTCTGTTGGAAGGGGCTGTGTTTGATGCAAACGGCTAGGCTTCCCTTCAGTGAAGGGAAGATGAACTAAGGGAGCAAGAAAATTATAGAGAGAATTACAGACCCAAAGGCTGAGAGAAGTAAAGGGATTTTGGTTTTTCTACATGTCAATGTCAAATTGACAGATATCAACTGATACGGCAGAACAGTATCAGTTTCTTGCAAACTCCTTCAGATCTGCTACTGGGCTCCCCGCTGGCTGAAAGCACCTGGTAACTTTGGTTACCATGAATTTGGCTACCAGCTTGAAAGCTGCGGCAGGTGCTGAAGGAGTTCAAGTTGGAGGCTGTCAGCCAGGCACACTTGTTGAAGCTGGGTGGCAGTTCTTTGAATGGAAATCTGAGTGACACATCTCCATGACTGCTACCTGGGAATGGGAGTGATTTTATTTTCCTTTAGTTTTAAGATTTCTGTGTATTCCACATTTCAAGCAATGAATAAAAGCAACTTTTTAATCAGAAAAATAATACAATATATGGCAATCAGTAGTCTTAACTGTTGAGCAATTAGTTACTTATTAAATATCCATTTCAGATTATTATGTACAAATCCCTACTAAGTAAACAAATAGAGAAGTTTTGTAACAAATAGAGAAGTTATGATTCCTCCTGTGAAGTTGAGAGACAATGATAATTCTCCACATCAGTTGGTATTTGTCAATTTGATACTGATATGTGAAATGGGCATCAACTTTATATGTTGCTACTTTAACTTATCCTGTATCTTTACCAGAGTAGAAAAGGCTTTCAAATGTATCACTACAAATATATTAACCGCCATATACAAACCTTGGAAAGCATCATTCTGTTTGTTGAAACAGTGGCCTTCTCCAAGCTTAAGGCAGTGGTGGAGACCTTCAAGGCAGGCGGAGGTGAACACAGGAACACACTCTGGTATTGCCATCCAGTGATGCTATTAAAAGATTGTCAGATCCTCACATGAAAGGAAGCTTCTAAGAACAAGATGCAAGAGAAATCATCAGAATGATGGCTCGCTCTTTTAACTTCATTTATGGGCTGCGTACCTGCTGCCAGGGTAAGTTGGTGTCAAGAGGGCTTTATTCCCAAAAGAATAAAAATTTCCTAATTTCAGTGAAGGGAAGATGAACTAAGGGAGCAAGAAAATTACAGAGAGAATAACACACCCAAAGGCTGAGAGAAGTAAAGGGATGTTGGCTTTTCTGCATGTCAATGTTAAATTGACAGATATCAACTGATATGGCAGAACAGTAATTTTCTCCCAGCTTCACAGGAATGACTGCTTTGAGGTATTGGGAGTTCATCCATGCAAAATTACTCGAGTAAAAAATTACTTTTTCTTGCAAACTCACAAAATAGACGATCAATATGCTGCCGGGAGATAGAAAACACTGAGTAATCATATGTATCAAACTAAAGCTGTTCTTCCTATACATTTCTGAGACCCAGCTCTGTGTCTAATTAAGCAACTGAAATGATTATGGACTTTACCATTTCCTTTAATAGTGGAATTTGAAGGACAAATCTGTCTTTCTAGACTTCACCTGTTCAAATAGAAATTTTAAGTCCCAGTGGTCGGACTCAGTAAGATCTCTACTAAACCACTCACCTGGATTTGTGTAAACTTAAACTGATCACAGATTAAGTGACTAAAACTTGGCAAGATTTTCCAGTTCTCTTAACCTTGTGTGGCTTTAGGAGAGGTTTTTGTTTGTTAGTTCTTTTATGTTTTACATGCATACAAAAAATGTTTATTCTATAATAGCCACATGCAGTTAGGCACTGGTCTAAGTGCTCTTGATATAGCAGTGAATAAAACCAGACAAAAATTCCTGACCTGAGGGAGTTTAGCATCTAGCGGGAGGGTACAAGGAAATAAGCAATGAATTAAACAAATGAATTAAATTGGTATATTAGAGGATGATTAAGTGCCATGGAAGAGAATGAAGTAGGAAAGATGTACAGGGAAAAGAGGAAGAGAAGTGAAATTTTAGATCAGTAGAACACTGAGTCCCAAAGGTTTGAAAGGGGCTCTGCAGTGAGTGCTGTATGCATCTGGGAAAAGAGTGCTGTAGGCAGAGGAAACAGCAAGTGCAGAGGCGCTGCAGCCGCCGGAGCAGGGGACTGATGATGCAGTAAAATTGGGTATTTGGGGAGAGTTGGAAAAAAGTGATTATTTACAGAGATGTGGACAGGTTGTAGAGAAATGACACGGGACAGTGTAGTATTCAGGAGCTACATCCAGTAGGCCCTCTGATTACTAAGCCTGACTGGGTGCCTGGTAAGTGATTATTGGAACTTCGAGAACAAGGCAGGTATATTGAAAGTCTGCCCAACAGGAGCTGTGTGACCTCAGGTGAGGGGTACAGCCCCTGTGCCAACCCTGCAGGAAGCACCCTAACCTCACTCTTGTCCCTCCTTCAGATCTGTTACTGGGCTCCCCGCTGGCTGAATGCACCTGGAAGCAGAGGGTCAGAGAGACACAGTAATGGGTCATAGAGGTCCTCCTCCCAGGGCACAAGAAGGGGCTGAGAAGGGTGGAGAGTGAGTTTCAAGGGGCAAACAGAAGACAAGCTCTGAGCTGAGATCATGGCTGATGTGAATGAATAGCCAGGATTGTAGAGCAGCGATTGAGTAAAAGAGTGGCAGGGAATGAGGTCAGAAGGGGCAGCATAGAATTTGGTGTCAGGGATTGTAAAATCCTTCGCTCTAACTGTGAGTGACACCGAGCTTTTGCAGAGTTCTGTGTGAAAAGGTGACAGAGTTGACACACATTAGAAATATCTCCCTGGCTGCTGAGTTAAGATGAGACTGTGGTGAGACAACAGTGGGATGCCGAGACCAGTGAGGATGCTGTTGCCAATTTCAGGCAAGAGAGATGGTGCTTTACAGGTGGCTGCAGTGAGGTGAGAAATGGTGGGTTTCTGAATAAGCTGTAAAGGAGAGCCAGAATTGCTGGCCCACAGAGCAGGATGTGTATGTGAGTGGGAAAGAGAGGATGAGGTAGTCAAGGATGAGTCCAAGTTGGAAGGAGGGCGCTGCCGTTGGCTGATTTGGTGACCGCCATGGAAGGAGTGCTGGCTTTGAAAGAAGCTCAGCAATCCTTTTGGGACATGTTTAGTTTGAGGTGTTGGTTAGGACATGGTGAAAAGACAGTTGTGTTTATCAGTCTTTAGGTACTGGAAGATAGATATTTTGTACATGTTATGAGCATGGAGAGAAGAGGGAGTGCAAGGATGTGGGGGTACCTGGAGTACCCAACTCTAGGGAGAAATCAACAGAGGAAACAGAGAAGGAGCTTTTGGTGTAGCAGGGAGATAAAATTTAAAAGAAGAGAATGTGGGTTCTGAAAAAAAAAAGTTTCCAGGAAGAGAGAGTGATTAACAATGTGAACTGCTGCTGATAAATCAAGTACATAAAGACTGAGACTTAACCGATGGATTAGTAGCATGGAAGCCACTAGTGTTCTTGATACATCCAGATTTCATAGAGAATTGTGAGGGAGGTGGATTAGAGGGCTGGATGAGAATGAGAATGGAAATGTGTGCATTTGAATAATTAGTATAGATTTCTCTTAGGAGTGTTTGCTGTAAAGGTGAGCAGAAAAATAAGGTGGTAACTGGAGTGAGGGAGAGTCAAAGGGATTCCTTCCTCCCTCCTTCCCTCTCTCCCTCCTTCCCTCCCTCCCTCCCTTCCTTCCTTTCTCCCTCTCCCTCTCTCTCTTTCTTTCTTTTCGTTTGTTTGTTCCTTCCTTCAAGAGATAGAACAGCATATTTTAGGGAAATGTGAATGATCTAATAGAGAAGAAAAACCAAAGATGCAAGAGACACCGTCTTCGTGTCTTCTGAGCAATGAGTGAGGGCAGGAGGAAGGGTCTTACTCTGAGGACATAGGTTGTCTCTTACCTTTTGAAGATGGAGTCTTGAATGTATGGAGAGGGAATGTTTCACTCAGAGTGCACAGCCAAAATTATTTTAACTAAGGCAGATGATCTTGTAAATCTTGTCAGACTCAGAGAAGAGAAACTCAAATTATTACACGGAAAATTGATGCAGCATTTTGGAGAGGACTCATTCCTTATTTCTGGTAAATAAAACATAAACAATGAAATAAAAATGTAGATTTCTCACTATCTATTTCTTAGTTGGTTCATTTGGTTTCATTTTTCTAGTTTTTATGATTTTTTTTTGGATGTTTTTTATCCACATTACCCATGTGGTTATTTGGCTTTGTACTATACTTTATGAACACAGTCAGTAAGATTTCTTGGCAGAACCCGTATCTGTAGGGAAACTCAGATATTTTGTTTTGGTGTTCCTTTAAATTTTAATTTCTCTAGATTCAGTGATGTAAAATTCAATCCAGCCAGATTTTATTGAGTTTTGGTGTCCTCTGAGAGATGGGGAAGGACTCTAAGATCCTGGGCAGCTTAAATGAAATTAAATGTTGCTTTATTTCTCAGCACTTTTTCCTGCTGTACATTTCTAGATAATACTGAAAGTGTATCCTGAGCTTAAATTTGTTTTATTATAGCTACTATTAAAATTAAAATTTATACTTTAAGTAAAAGCCTGTACATTTAGAAACCCCTAACTGTGAACATTAAATTGGTTATAGGGCAGAAACTATTCTGTAGTTGTAATGAGACAATCTAGGATATATAAGCATGCTTCTCTTCCAGCTACTGCCAATATCTCTGTTCGTTATAGAAAATGTTTTTATACTTGTTAGCTACATTCTCATTCATTCTATGCTTTCTCACACCTATCCTGTTCCCTCTACTGTTCATGGAGGTCATCAGTGCTCTCCAGGTTGTTCCTTCTTAGCCTCCGACTTGATTTCCGTGTGCTCACTGTTTAGTCTTCATCTTGTTTTCTCACCACTTTTGATTTAGTTGATCATTTTTTCCTTCTTGGTCAATACAGTTGAACAGCAATGCAGGGGCTAGAGGTGCCAACCCCCAGTGCAGCTGAATATCCATGTACACCTTTTGACTCCCCCAAAACTTAAGTCCTCATAGCCTGCTGTTAACCAGAAGCCTTACCAATAACACATACAGTTAATTAACACATATTCTGTATGTTATATGTATTATATACTGTATACTTAAAGTAAGCTAAAGAAAAAATATTTTAAACTGTACAAATCTCCAAAAAATTTCCAATGCATTTATTGAGAAAAATCCACATGTAAGTGAACCAGCTCAGTTGAAACCCATGTTATTCAATGATCCAACTGTATTTTCTTCTATTGCCTTCTCAGATCCCACATTCTCTAGTTTTCCTACTTCTCCTATAGCCATTTCTTCTCTGAGAGGGAGGTTCTTCCTCCTCTTTCAGGTCCATAAGATGTGAAAGACTCAGGACTCAGTGTCAGACTTTCTTCTTTCCTATTTGACACTTATTTCTTAGGTGTTCTCGTCAGTCCTGTGGTTTTAAAAATTATCAATGGAGTGGTGTTTTTCAACACTTTCTTTCTGGCCTTGAACTCTCCCTGAACCCCAGACTCAAGTATTCAACTATTTGATGTTTCCTTTTAGATGCCTAGTGAGCATCTCAAACTTACCAGGCCCCCAAATTGGGCACTGATTTCTCCCTCTTTTCAGTCTTCCCCATTTCTGTAAATAACACCACAACTTACCTGGTGCTCAGGCCCAGCTGTCATGGTTCTTATCCTTATACCCAAAATACATTTGTAAGTCCTTTGACTCTGTCTCTGAAATATGTCAGAAATCCAAGTACCTCTAAGCTCTTCATCAGTATTGCCCCGTCAAAGCCTTCACTTGGACCGCCACCAAAAGCCTTATGACCTGTCTTCTACTCTGATTCAACTGAAGTCTAATTTGCATACAGAAAACAAAGTGACCTTTTAGAAATGCCAGTCGAGATTATATCCCTTCTTATTTCAGAACCCTTCAAGATATTTTGCATCACATTGACTACAAAGCAGAGAGACAAGGCCCTATGTTTCTATACGCCCCACCTTTCCTATTCACACCAGCCACACCAGTCTGGCTGTTCCTTGAACATACTAGATATGTTTCTACCTAGATTTTTGCCCTTGCTATTTCCTCTGGTTACAGTGTTTTCCCCCAAGATATGCATAGACGTTCTTTATTATTTTATTCAGATCTCTGTGCAAATGACATATACTGAGAGAGAACTTTCTGGACCATCTTATATGAATAGTAACTCCCTACCTCCTATTTGCTGTCTTTCTACCATGCTTCTTTTTTCAACTCTTTAATGCCTCACATTTATGTTGTATATTTATTTGATTACTTTTATCTCTCCCAATGGAATGCAAACTTCATGGGGCCAGGGCCTTTGTTTTATTTCTCAGCTGTGTCTGGGTCACCTAAAACACTTTGAACCTAGGAAAAATTTAATTACTAATATTGAGGTGAGCCAAAGTTCTGTCTCCCCTCCAGGGATAGTTTGATAACCGTGAATGTTTGACAGATAGCTTGGAATTGTTATTTTGTTTTAACAGCTGTTATGGTCTAAGTGACTATTTCTGATAAGGAAACAGAAAGAATATTGTAAACATTTAATATTTTTATGCTTTAAACCTATGGTGCTGAGCCAGGCCCATAATAAGTGCTCAACAAGTTATCTTTAATAAATACATTAATAAATAAAGGAATGAAAAGAAGTAAATGTGTATATATATATGAGATACATAGAGGTCATGTTACAAATTACTAGATCTTCAGATAATTTCTTATTTTGCAACAACTATGTTCTCATGTTAAAAATATTATTTAACAAGGCAAGTAAAATACATTTCACTTTGCTTTATGTGAGTATTAGAATGATTGTGACATTCTTTATGGCTTAGGTGTAAAGGATTTTCTATAACTGAAAGAGAAATGTAATATTTTAACCAACCGAAGATATGAACTCTTACAAATATACTTAATTTGTAGTTTGAGAACCATTTAAGACAAAAATTATCCATATTTTTCAATATTTCACACATCAACTCTATATGACAGAAATTTTTGGAAAAACTATGTATCTCCAGTAAAGACACATCCAAATAAATGTAATACAATGCATCCAATTTGGAATGTTGTATTCTCCCATTCTTGCATTTGTATGATACAAAGACACTGAATGTCTTAGACATGAAATTCTGTCTTCTCCTTTCTATGGTGATCCTGTTAAACTTTTCTTCCTCTCCTTCGCATTTCACACAGAGTTTAACAACTGAATGTGGACAGCAGGGGTCTGGAAAGAGGATGAGTTAAGTTGTCAGGAATGTGCTTTTTCAGCCCCTATTTTAACTCTCATTAGCCATGTGGTCTTAGGCAAAGAACCTATGGGTATTCTTCTTGGCCTCCAAGATGGCTTTTCATTCTGCCAAGTCTCTGATTTATGGAGTTCCCAGCAATCCATGGTAGGGGGAGATTTCTTCCCACTAAAGTGCACCTCTCTGTGTGCAACATTGCCCTCCGGTGATGAGACCAAAGTGAAGTGGTTTAAAATCATTTGGAGTACTAAATTTTGGCCATTCTTCATTACCTCAACATTAACTGTATTCATATCCTTGTATTTTAAAAAAGTCACTTCTTTATCAAGAAACCACTTGGCTTATCTAAGAAGATATCAGCATTCAACAAGAGTTGATTGATTTCATGCACAAGGATGAATGGGACAAATGGTATCTTTTTGCTGAGTGTAATATAGGTGGGAAGAATGTAGGACAATGTTAGGATTTGTCCTTAGAGCACCCTGTTATACTCAGAGAACTCAAGTTCTATTCTGTAATATACATTTTACATGTCAGAATTTTCATAGATGTCCAACTTAACTAAAAATCAACATTTTTATTTAAGAGCAATTTATATACAGAACTATGCACATATTTTAAGTGTACAGTTCTATGAGTCATGACAAATGTATAAGCCATGTGCTACGGATTGTATCATGTTCTACCAGAAAGGGTATGTTAGAGTCCTAACCTCTAGTACCTCAGAATGTGACCTTATTTGGAGAAAGGGACTTTACTGAGGTCATTTGGGCAGGCTCTAATCCAATATTATTGGTATCCTTACACAAAGGGAAATTTGGACACACAGGTATGCACCCAGGGAGAATGCCATCTGAAGATGGGAGTTATGCTTCCATAAGCTATTCCATAGCCTACTGCAAGCCAGAAGGGAAGCCTAGCTCAGAACCTTTGGAGTGCCTCCAGAGGAACATGGCACTGTGACACTGTGATCTCAGACTTCCAGCCTTCAGAAATGTAAGACAATAAATTTCTGTTCTTTGAGCCATTCTGTTTGTGATACTTTGTGATAGCATCCTGAGGAAATGGATACACCATATAACCATCACTCCAAGTAAGAGAATACTCCCATCACCCCAGAAAGTTTCCTGGCCCCTCCTAGTCAATCTCTACTTCCCACTCCAGGCAAAGCACTGATCTGATTTCTATCACCATAGATTAGCTTGTTCTCAAACTTCATATCAATAGGATTGTGCAATGTGTTTACTTTTGTGTCCATTTCTTTCACCCAGCATACCATTTTTGAGATTTATCCAAATTTTTGAGTGTTTATAGTTCATTCCTTGTTCATTGTTAAGTAGTGTTCTCTGCTTCCATCTTTCCAAGTTGCAGTTCAACTGATCATAAATGTATGAGTCGATTTATAAACTCTCTATTTTGTTCCTCAGCTATTTTGAAGCACTATTTTATATATTGCCCTATTCCAAGAGTATCATGAGAATAAAAATTTAATATGCTATGGAAATAAATTATTATGGAAACCCAACTGCAATCCTAAAAAAAGTGAAATGGTTTGATCCAGTCAGTCAGTTACAAAAAATTAATAACATTTCATTGCATAGATAACAAATGATGGGGCCATCAAAGGGGCCATTCAGTAGTACCATTGTAGGAGACTCAATACAGAAAATATTGACATATACCCTAATTTTTGGATGCACCTTTATTTTGTTTCATATTTCTCTATTCCTGTGCTTTACCTAAGATCCTCTCACAGTGAGCTTTGTCATGTGTAGGTGCTCAGAGTGATGCATTAAATATCATATATCATTGAAGCTTATCCTTAACTTTAATCCATTTCCATTCAGATAATAATGACTCATCTCCAAAGTTACTATAAAATTCCTTAACATTTAGGTGGCACTATACTTTACCATTATATACTGATTTTGTGTTCTCTGACACACTATGCCCATTATAATCATGCCATTCTTCAGCCTGTCCCCCATACATGTGTACACTTGTGGCTTTTTCATTTGGAATGTTCTTTTCCCTGCTATTTACAGATTTAAATGGATTTCTGTTTCTTCTACAAAGCAGTTCCAGTTGGCAATGACCATTCAGTTGATCTGCTGCACCAGGCAGTCTGAAGAACATATAATGGACACATATAATTGAAAGAATGAAAAAAGTAGCAACCACATCAGTATGTTGGAATATATATTTAGTAATGTTTTTCTCCCCAACTCTAAGTTCTGTAAGGAAGGTGGTAATTTCCTGAGCAGAAGGATCTTTCAAATGAAAGGCTTATCTTCAGGGCTCAAAGCATAGGATCATTCTAAAATGATTTTTTTGAACTTTAATTTTAAAAGTCACTCTTTGGCAGTCATTTGCAAATAATCTAATTGAAGAGGAGGATGCCTGGTGAAAAAGTGTTAAGACATCTTCTACTGGATGTGTGATCTGGGAGTGGGCTCTGGAGATTTGATGTCAGTCTATAAACTGCAAAGAATCATTAGAGGCTTTTAAACAGAGAAGCCTGAGGACAGTTGGAGGCTGGACTGAAGGGATGAAAGGCTAAAAGAAGGAACCAGTTAAAAGGGTATTGTCAGGTTTCTGATTATGAGGATTTGGAATAGGGAAATGGCAATAGCAGAGTGTGGGGCTAGAATGAACATACATTTAAAAAATAGGCTTATTATTGGATACATTGGATATAGGGGAAGAAAGGAGCAGGGATTCCAGAATGTCTTAGTCTGTTTGGTTCCTATAACAAAATTCTGCAGACAAGGTGGTGCATAAGCAATAGGATTTATTTCTCACAGTTTTGGAGGCTGAAAAGTCCAAGATCAAAGTACTGGCATATTCAGTGTTTGGTAAATGCCTGACTCCTAGTTTGTACATAGTATCTTCTTACTGTGTCTTGACATGGTGGAAGGGCAAGGGATTGCTCTGTGGCCTCTCTTTTAAGGGCACTATCCCGTTTGTGAGGGCTCTACTCTCATGACCTCATTACCTCCCACAGGCCCAACCTCCAAATACCGGATCATACTGGGGATTAAATTTGAACTTATGAATTTGTGTGGGGATACAAATATTCAGTCCATAGCACAGGAAATCTTAGAATTTTAAATCAAAATATTGCTAATATTCTCAACTCTCTAATTCCTCTCCATTTTACTTTCCCCTATCCTTTCTCCTTTTCTTAGATTGTAAAGAATTCCATAAGGCCAGAACAGTGGCTCCAGAATTTGTCTCCATTAGATAGAGACTTTGACAAGTAATATATATTGTCACTCTATTACATAGACATTTAAAATATTTTAATAATGTTTCTATGTACCATCAAATGACTTTAAATTCTATACACAGGGCGAGGAAGAAGAAAGAAGACTTACTTGACTGAAAATCAAGAAAATGACACCATTATGAAGGGAAAACACAGTAGAAAGATAGGAAGAAAACTTAGAGGAAACGCTGTTGGTAGTGTCTTAGTGCTCTTGAGCTGAAGCTAATCGTCTGTTGTGATTATATGCAGGCATTGCCTAACAATTGCTCTTAATAGCATTTCTCATGAGCCTAACATTCTAGAATCCTGTTGGCTTTTCTGTACTTCATCATACTTTGCTGTGACTGGAAAGCCATTCAGTCTGGAAGTAGCATACTCCCTGTATGTTTAAGAGAGAAATAAAAAGAAACAAGGAAGACATGAAATGAAATAAAAATAAGAAAGCCTAGCATTACCCTTATATAGTCATAACTGTATGTTCATTTCTAACATCTTACACTTCTCGCCTTTCACTTTCTTATTTTATATTTACAATAAGACAGAGAAAGCAATGTCACTACCTTCATTTTATAGATGAATTGAGTTCTTGAACATGTAGGTAATATCTAAAATTTTATAATTTAGTAGTGACATATCCTTATCTTGACCTTTGGTTTCTTAACTCTTTTCTCTTTATTCATGGTTTCTTATTACAAAGTGGTTTTGGTGGGAGAATGTATAGCAGAAATCACTGGAGGATTAGTAGAGAAAGACACTGTCCTTTCCTAAGCCATTTGCCTCTGCTGTGCTCCATCTCACACACGTGAAATTCAGTGGCAGTGGTGAGAGCTATTGTGCAACGTGACTTTGGCCAAATTCTATCACCCTCAGACTGTGTACATTTTCAGTAAATGCAAATTGCTGTGACCACTTCTTTCCTCCATTGTTCATGACTGTACAAGTCTTGGGTATATATTAGTTAACTGCTTAAATATCTGTTTGGTCACTGAGGTGGTTTCACATACCTGGTTCTTCTGGCACTTGAGCAGTGATAATGGCAATGAAGTAAAGCTGGAACAAGAACCTAACAATGTGTGCCTTCTGTCAAGAGTTTTAAGAATGAAGTCATAATGGAAAAGCAAACCTGCTAATCCCCCATCTCCTTGGTTTCCCACCTGTCACATTAGTGAGTCACTTCTCTAAGACGTCTTTGGGTCCCAGTCTAGTTTTGTCTTGTGCAGACAGAGCTTAGCTTCACCCTGACTCACCTGGCACTGCTTCCCTTTGTCTTCTGCTTCCGCTCTGCTGTCCTTTTCCAGAGTTGCTGCCAACCCTGCCTCTTCAGCACTTTCTAGCTCCAGCAGCTCTTGGCTTCCTGCTTTATGATGGCTCACCTCTCTGTTTCTATTTAATTTGCCTCTGTTTCTGTCTTCTGTTCTACCCAGATTTCCCGACCCATGTAACTTTCCCTCTCTAGCAGGTAACAAGCATGGGTCTTCTTGTTCTATTCAAAATTTGTCTTTTTCGGGGGCACTTGAGTCTTGTCTTCAAAATTGATCTTGGGAAAGGGCCAGTGGACAATACTATTATGTTTTACCTCTCCTACCCACATCTGACTGTGCCTTTGTGAGTCCAAATCTTGGCATAGAGTGAGGATCTTACTTGCCTAAATGTTATAGCCTGGCCACCATCTTAATCTTCTGGATGGAGGAGGTTTTAGCTTTTCACAGGGCTTGTACTCATTATTTCTGGGGTTTGCTACTAAGAATTAAAGAGCTACATCAGGGAGGAGATGGAAAAAAGATGGAGCATGAGAAGTGAGGCAGAAAACCCCTCCCCAAATCACATTAAACATGAAAAACAGTAAATACAGCTAATCCTGTAAAAGCTATCTGAAGACTGCAGAAAGGACTGCCTACATCTGAGGAAAAAGAGATCTAGCAAAGCCAGGATCTAGTGGAACTCAAGCACTACCCAACTTCAACCCACAGGTAGGAGGAAGAGAAGTGGAGCAGGGATGGAGTAGAAGTCCAGGACTGATGAACACCCAGCCCTGGATATCTGCCTGGGAACATGAACCCATATTACATGGTGTTCTGGAGTTGGAAAACAAAGATGGACAGAATACTGGGAGAGACTGAGATTCCAGCTGCTTGTGGAGAAGAGATATGCACATTTGGTACCCCTGTGACAAAAAAAAAGGCAGGCAGTTTGAAAGACTTACCAACAGTGAGAGGGGCACTAAGGGGCCAAAGATTACACAGGGCTCACTAATCAGAAAGGGCAGGTGGACAAAATCATCTTGGCATGCTCAGCCCAGCAGGTTGGGAACTCTCAGGAGCTTCAGATGCTCCATACCCCTGGCTGGCAAGGAAGTCCAAAGGCCTTCATACTGTGGTATGAAGCCTGTCTCTCCTTCCTCCCAGCAGGCACTGACTCCACTCATGTTCTGCCCCTGTCACCGTGCCAGACCAGCTGGAGGGTGGCCCCACCTTCAGAAGCTACAGGGGCATAGCAGAGAGGCTCCTCCCTGCATGCATGGCCCACTGGACCTCACAGTGGAGTCAGGCATTACAGCTGGGAAGGCAGAATACACTCCCCAGCTGAGCTCTTTCCTCCCAGCAGGCACCGGTTCCACTTGCCTGTGAGCCCCATGATTGCTGCAGGTGCACAGTAGCTGCAGAGAGTAGAGCTTCTAGGCACTAGAGGGAGCCGCCTTTATTCCATAGGAAATTATTATTCCATAGAACACACTTAAAAAAAACATTATTTTTCCATAGGAAACACTGAAAAAAATGAAGCAGCAAAGGAATTTGGTCCAAACAAAATTACAAGAAAAAGTGCCATAAAGAGGGCTTAGTGAAATTGAATCACCAATCTTCTTGATAAAGATTTCAAATTTAAAGTCATAAACATGCTCACAGAACTACAGAAAAATATTCAAGATCTCAGGAAAGACTTCAACAAAGACATAGAAACTTTGAAAGTACATTATCTGAAATGAAACATACAATGGAGGGATTTAAAAGTAGATTAGATGAGGTAAAAGAGATGTAAATGAAATAGAAATTAGAGAACAGGAAAACAACCTGAGGCACAGAGAGAGAAAAAGATCTCTAGGAATGAAAGAATAATAAGAGAGCTGGGCAACCAATCCAAATGGAGCAATATTCACTTTATAAAGGTACAGAAGAAGAAGAGAGATAAAAAGAGACAGTAAGTATCTTTGATGAAATAATTGCTGAAAACTTCCCCAGTCTGGGGAAGGAAATAGTCACTCAAGTCATTGAAGTACAGAGATCTCCCAACATAAGGAATCCTAGGAACACAACACCAAGACATATAGTAACTAAAATGGGAATGATAAAAGACAAAGAAAGAGCATTGAAAGCAGTCAGGGAGAGAAACAGATCACCTACAAAGGAAACCCCATCAGGCTATCAACAGACTTCTCATTAGAAACTGTATAGGCAAGAAGGGAGTGGCATGACATTTAATGCAATGAAACAGAAGGGCTGCCATCTAAGAATACTCTGCCTGGCAAGATTATCATTAAATTTGAGGCAGGGATTAAACAATTTTCAGATAAGCAATAGTTGAGGGGATTTACCTCCAACAAAACATCTCTACAGTGTATTTTGGAGGGACTGCTCTAGATGGAAGGGCTCCTAAGGCTAAATAGCTGTGACCAGAGAAAATAAATCCACAGTAAAGGAAGTAGACCAGGTAATTAGTAAGCAAATACAAAATTAAATCATCTATTCACAAAGTTAGTCAAGGGATACACAAAGAGTACAGAATATGACACCTAATACATAAAGAGTGGAGGAGGAAGAAGAAGAGAGAGAAAAAAAGAACCTTCAGATTGTGTTTGAAATAGTGTAATAAGTAATTTAACTTAGACCATTAGTAAAGAAGCTACCCTACACTTGAACCTTTCATAACCATGAATCTAAAGCCTAAAATGGCAATAAGTACTTATCTCTCAATAATCACCTAAGGGTAAAGGGTCTGAATGCACCAATCAAAAGAGAGTTGCAGAATGGATTAAAAAATAAGACCCATCTATATGCTGCCTACAAGAGACTCACTTCAAACCCAAAGATATGCACAGACTAAAAGTAAAGGGATGGAAAAATATATTTCATGCAAATAATAGGGAGAAAAAAGCAGGAGCAGTAGTACTTGTATCAGACAAAATAGATTTCAAAACAAAGAAAGAAGAGACAAAGAAGGACATTAGCTAATGACAAAGGGGTCAGTCCAACAAGAGGATATAACCATTGTAAATATCTATGCACCTAATATAGGAGCACCTGAATATGTGAAATAAATATTAACAGATTTAAAGGGGGAAATAGAATGCAATGCACTCATCTTAGGAGACTTCAACACACCACTCACTCCAAAGGACAGATCAACCAGACAGAAAATAAGTAAGGAGACAGAGGCACTGAGAAACACACTAGAACAGATGGACCTAACAGACATCTACAGAACATGCCCCCAAAAGTAGCAGCATACATATTCTTCTCAACTGCATATGTAATGTTTTCCAGAATAGATCACATACAAGGCCACAAAAAGAATCTCAATAAATTCAAAAAGATTGAAATTGTACCAACCAGCTTCTCAGAACACAAAGGTATGAAACTAGAAATAAATTGTGCAAAGAAAACAAAAAAGCCCACAAATACATGGAGGCTTAACAACGTGCTCCTAAATAATCAATGGAACAATGAACAAATTAAAACAGAGTTCAAGCAATATATGGAGACAAATGATAAAAACAACTCAACAGTCCAAAACCTGTAGGATACAGTGAAGGCAGTTCTAAGATAAAATGATATAGCAATACAGGCTTACCTCAATAAACAAGAACAATCCCAAATGAACAGTCTAAACTCACAATTAATGAAATTAGGAAAAGAAGAACAAATGAGGCCTAGAGTGGGTAGAAGGAGGGACATAATAAAGATCAGAAATAAATAAATAAAATAGAAAAGAATAAAACAATAGAAAGAATCGATGAAAGCAGGAGCTGGTTCTTTGAAAAAATAAACAAAATAGATAAACCCCTAGCCAGACTTATCAAGAAAAAAAGAGAGTGTACATACATAAACAAACTCAGAAATAAAAGGGAAAAAATCACTACAGATGCCATGGAAATACAAAGAATTATTAGAGAATATTATGAAAAATTATATGCCAACAAATTGGATAACTTAGAAGAAATGGACAACTTTCTATAAAAATACAACTTTCCAAGACTGACCCAGGAGGAAACAGAAAATCTGAACAAGCTAATTACCAACAATGAAACTGAATTGATAATCAAAAAACTACCCAAGAACAAAACTCCTGGACTATATGGCATCACTGCTGAATTATATCAAACATTTAGTGAAGACCTAATACCCATTCTCCCTAAAGTTTTCCAAAAAGTAGAAGAGGAGGGAATACTTCCAAACTCATTCTATGAGGCCAGCCCAACTCTAATACCAAAATCAGGCAAAGACACCACACACAAAAAAATTACAGAACAATATCCCTGATGAACATAGATGCAAAAATACTCAATAAAATATTAGCAAACCAAATTCAAAAATACATCAGAAAGATCATCCATTATGATCAAATAGGATTTATTCCAGGCATGCAAAGATGGTACAATATTCAAAAATCCATCAACATCATTCACCACATCAACAAAAAGAAGGAAAAAACCACAAGTTCATCTCCATAGATGCTGAAAAAGCATGTGACAAAATTCAACATCCATTCATGATAAAAACTCTCAACAAAATGGATATAGAGGGCAAGTACCTCAACATAATAAAGACCATATATGACAAACCCACAGTCAACATCATATTTAACAGTGAGAAGCTGAAAGCTTTTCCTTAAGATTGGGAACAAGACAAGGATGCCCATTCTCCCCACTTTTATTCATCATAGTTCTGGAGGTCCTAGCCAAGGCAATCAGACAACACAAAGAAATAAAAGACAATGCAAGGAAGAAAACTGTCCCTGTTTGCAGATTACATGATATTGTACATAAAAAACCCTAAAGAATCCACTCCAAAACTACTAGATCTAATATCTGAATTCAGCAAAGTTGTGGGATACAAAATTAATACACAGAAATCTGCGGCATTCCTATACACTAACAATGAACTAGCAGAGAGAGAAATCAGGAAAACAATTCCATTCACAGTTGCATCAGAAAGAATAAAATACTTAGGAATAAACCTAACCAAGGAGGTGAAAGACCTATACCCTGAAAACTACAAGACACTCTTAAGAGAAATTAAGGAAGATACCAATAAATGGAAACTCATCCCATTCTCATGCATATGAAGAATTAATATTGTCAAAATGGCCATCCTGCCTAAAGCAATCTATAGATTCAATGAAATTCCTATCAAAATACTAAAAGCATTCTTCAAAGAACTAGAGAAAATCATTCTAAAATTCATATGGAACCACAAAGACCCCAAATATCCAAAGCAGTCCTGAAAAGGAAGAACAAAGCTGGGGTGATTATGTTTCCTGACTTCAAGCTCTACTACAAAGCTACAGTAGTCAAAACAATCTGGTACTTGCACAAGAACAGACTGATAGATCAATGGAACAGAATAGAAAGCCCAGATAATGAGCCCATACATATGTGGCCAATTAATATATAATAAAGGAGCCATGGATATACAATTGGGAAATGACAGTCTCTTCAACAGATCGTATTGGCAAAACTGGACAGCTACATGTAGGAGAATGAAACTGGATTATTGTTTAACCCCATACACAAAAGTAAACTCAAAATGGACCAAAGACCTGAATGTAATTCGTGAAACCATAGACCTCACAGAAGAAAATATTGGCAAAAATCTCTTGAATATAAACATGAGCAACTTTTTCCTGAATATGTCTCCTTATATAAGGGAAACAAAACCAAATATGAACAAATGGGACTACATGAAACTAAAATGCTTCTGTATAGCAAAGGACACCATCAGCAGAACAAAAAGGCATCCTTCAATATAGAAGAGTATGTTTGTAAAGGATTTTTCTGATAAGAGGTTAACAATCCATAATTTATGAAGAACTCACATGGCTCAACACCCAAAAAATAAACCAATTCAAAAATGGGTGGAGGATATGAACAGACACTTCTCCAAAGAAGAAATTCAGATGGCCAACAGGCACATGAAAAATGCTCCACATTGTTAATCATCAGGGAAATGCAAATTAAAACCACAATGAGATATCACCTCATACCAATTAGTACGGTCAACATCCAAAAGACAAGAAATACCAAATGCTGGTGAGAATGTGGAGAAAGGGGAAACCCTCCTACACTGTGGTGGGAATGTAACCTAGTTCAACCATTGTGGAAAGCAATATGGAAGTTCCTCAAAAAACTTAAAATAGAAATAGCATTCAACCCAGTAATTCCACTCCTAGGAATTTACCCAAAAAAAACGAGATCCGTGGTTCAAAAAGACATATGCACCCCTGTGTTTATAACAGTACTGTTTACAATAGTCAAGATTTGGAAGCAACCTAAATTTCCATCAGTAGATGAATGGATAATGAAGATGTGGTATATACACATAATGAAATATTCAGTTATAAAAGAAAACAAATCCTCCAATTTGCAACAACATGGATGGAGCTAGAGGGCATTATGCTCAGTGAAATAAGCCAGGTGGAGAAGGACATGTAACAAATGATTTCACTCATTTGTGGAGTATAATAACTAAGCAAAACTGAAGGAACAAAACAGCGGCAGACTCACAGACTCATAGAAGGGACTAGCAGTTACCAAAGGGAAGGGGTTAGGGAGGGTGGGAAAGAAGGGTGGGAGAAGGGGATTAAGGAGTATTATGACTAGCAATCACAATATAGGTAGATTACAGGGAAGGCAGTACAGCATGGAGAAAACAGTAATGACTCTATAGGTGCTGATAGGCAATGAGTACAATGGATGGATGAGGATTTGATCATATGGTAAAAGTTGAAATCACAATGTTGTTTATGTGAAACCTTCATAAGTTTGTATATCAATGATACTTTAATAAAAAATTATCTGCAATAGGGTTGACATGGAATTAAGAGAAAGACATAACAGTCTGGTTAAAGCAAATTTTCCCCCTCTGTAAGGCATTCTTCCTTTTAAGAATGTTTTTATGTAAAACCAGCTACTTAGTTGTTAACAAGAGAAGCCTTATTTCTGAAATATTTGCCAGCTTCTGTTGAAGTTAAACAGTATCATTGTGTTTCATTCTGAATTAAAAGAAGTTAACAAAAATGATCATTACATTATACATGGGTTTTGCATCATTTTGTTGGTTAAGTGTTGCATTGTATTATCAGAGCAAACCAGGGTTCTTAAATACTTGTTTAGATTTCATATAGCATTACAAAACTGGTTCCAAATGCCAAGTCAAAAGCAAAGCATTTAGTGTATGCCTAATGTAGTCAGAAATTTGTTTAACACTTTTACTCACACAGAAAATAAATCAGCTTATACAAAAAAAAAGAGCTCCACCAAGAAGTGTGACTTAAACTCAAACAATACTCCTGGTTGGCCCATTGACGGACAACTGACAGCAGATCTGATCTCTACTCAGTATCCTAAGGCACCATTTGAAGCTGAAGATCCTGATTTCTCATCTAGATTCTGTTTTAAAATAATGTAATACATGTATATTAAAAAGTGCGTGAAATTCTAGTTAGCTATCAAGTGCTCTAAGAGACTCGGATCAGCGATTTTATTCTCTTCCTGACAATGCTTTCTGTAGCGGTGCCCTAGCAACATGGAGGCATAGCTGATATCCATGTAGGAGAAGAGCAGAGCCTCAGGCATTATCATCATCTGTTCCACAATAGATTTCAGTTGTAAATTAAATCTGAAGGAGTCAAATAAGAGAAATACTCTGTTTAAGATAACAGGGACACATCCTAATGTGGTTGAACTTGGCAATAATTTTGGGCTGGAACCTCATAATTCATGCTGAAACTTCCAATAATGCAATCTAGCAGGAGAATGGGGAAGCCAGGATGGAGAGGAACCAGGGAAGGTTGCCAAAGTGGCTATTTGCACAGATTATGGAGCTGAAAGGGATAGGGCCACCTCAGCTTGGTGTGGGCTGGTTTAGATTCTCTTTCAGGAGTGGATGGGGCCTTCTGAACGGAGAGAAGAGCCCAGTCTGAGAGCTGTTGCACATAAATGAAGGAGCAGTGGAACTCTATCAGGTGGGAACTTGAACTGGTCTGGAAGAGGACTCTGGCCTTAACCAGGGAATACAAATGGAAGGTGCAGCACCTACGTGAGAATGGCGGAAGGAAATGGCAAGTTGTCAAGGCCGTAGATACGAGGCCAGGGGTTCCGCCAGGATTTCAGATCCAATACATGAATAAATCCTCAGTGGGCGAACTTCTGACCAGGCTTTCCGTGAGTCCATTAGATGACAGCTGAGAAAAAGAACTGTGACAATTCTAGATTATAGTTCTTCATATGAAGTCTTTCTTTGTTGAGATTGAATCGGTAACTTGATGAAACTAAGTCTGTAGTTGAAGGAATTCATTCCTGTAGGAGAAAGGGGCTGTGGACATGTGGCAGAGAGCGGCAGTAACAATGTGGTGAGACGGGGCGGCCAGCCTTCCGGATTCGTCCGGTACCACAGGGATTCCTGGGACATGCGTCCTTGTGAGACCAGACAGTCCTATTTCAGTCTAACTGCTGGTCACCGTGTGAGTAGATACATTTGAATGTCTTGGTCAAATAAGTCCTCAGGTATTTCTTAGGGTTAAATATGGGGAAAAAAAATGTCTCTACTTACTTTTTACTGGTGTATATATATATATAGAATCTAAGAATTTCTGAATTGAGATGGAAATTAGATGTCATTTAATTTCTCATTGTGTGAATAATAAAAATTGAGAGCCAGGGAGATTAGATAAATAACTCAAATTTGGATAGTAATTAAGGGCATAAATTTTTTCTAGTCCAAATTCTTTCATCTCATCAGTTTTTTTCTATAGCACCTGAAGACTTAATTTCTCTTCTTGGCAAGGGCCTTTGACAGAGTAGATCCTACAACTTCTTTTTTAAATATATATTTCATCTCATATAGATACTTTTTTTCCCCATATCTATATGTGTTGATGTTTGCTAACTAAACTTACTGTGATAATCATTTCAAAATATATTAAAGTCACGTCATTATGTTGCACACCTTAAGCTTATATGGCATGTCAATTATATCTCAATAAAACTAGGGGGAAAAGAGTCTTTACCACACGTAAGCTAGTTGTTCTTTTTTTCAGCTAGATTCAGTCATCTTTCTTCAGAACGTTCTAGTGAAGTCCACAGAACTCTAAGGATATCAGGTTATAATGTTTCTGGGACAATTAGTGCTATCAGTACTAATAGCATGACCACCATTGCTACAGTTACTGTAGTATGAGAGGGACATCAGACAATGTTTTTTCCAACCCCAATTTTTTAGGTGGGTTAAAATGAAGAGCACCTTGAATTCAAGGAGTCTAGGGGTACTACCTGGCTGCTAGATATCTCTTCATGGTCCCTGCTGTAAATCCCTGAGATGGATACTTAGCTCTGGGGTCAGTTAGTTCACTCTTTCCTATATGTTGTTATTTTGGTTACTGCCTGGCCTATAACTCATCCTCAGGCCTTGCCATCCCTGCAGCAGGAAAAGAAATATAGACCCAAGCTTCTACCCCATAAACTGTTACAAGAGAATTCCATACCTGCAGAATGAGTGAAAATGACAAATAACTCTGCAAGCTTCAAAGTTTAAAGGAACAGATCGATTTCAACTGGAGGGTCAGCCTGTCATTTTTCATTCCATATATTGTCAGGTCCATCATGTCTAACATGCCCAGAGTAGCTCCTGGGAGATTGTCTGCTACAGAAAGTCACAAGTAGAAGAATGTTTTGAACAGGCCGTGGATAAGATGTGTTCATACTGTAAAGATGCTTCAGGTGGTTTCTGGAGAAAAAACAGACCAGATTCTTCACTCCTTAAAATGTACTCTAAAAGGTGCTCCTTGAGATTATTCTTTGGTATTTCACCTAGCCCTCTTCAAGGTTGAATTGAGAATAAATTTGATCTGGGTTAAAAGTTGAAAATATAAAAAAATGGATCATGGGTCCAGAAACTTCCCAACTCTGACTAAAAAATATATTCCCCCATAAAAGCATTGGGTCATAGGGAGGGAAATTGTTCTTTCAGAAATTGAATGGTTCATCTCCAAAATTCCAGGGAATGTTTTTCTCAACTCAGATATTTACTTTAGTATTGCAGATCTCCTGGGTAGTTCTAAAATGTGACCAGTATATAATCTCTTGTGGGGAGTTTTTTAATTTGGTTAATGTCACCTCTGTCATCTGTTACGTAAACACTAAGTTCAGTGCTATAGAAATGGTAATAACCAAGACTTTCAGACTTCAGTAAATATAAGGCCTATTAAATACAAGCTAAGTAAGGTTCATTGCTTTGGCCACTTAATAAGTGTTTAGCTTAAAATAGTTGCCTTTTTTCCTCTGGTATAAAAGACCTTACATATACTTGTTGCAGATAATTAAAAATTAGCTTCATGAGAAGATCAAAATAGAAAATTAATAAACCCACACTGGAATGAAGAGATTGCTTTCTTAAACAGAGTAAGAGTTTTTCTCTATAATATATTGTTTTCAATTAAGAATCAGTCCCTGCATTAACTATTCCAATATCCATTATGAAGAAAAACATAATAAAACATATCTTGTCAGATTAATAAGTTCCTGAATCAACCTTCAGAAGACAAAGTGGAGCTTCTGAATAAACAGATTACATTATGTAGGGCAATGCCAGCAGGGAATCTTAATTATGCATTCTTCTGGCATGTGATAGTGCTTCCCGTGAATTACTGTGGGCAAACACTTGGGACAGTACCCAATAGTGTGATTTCCAAGATAGTTGTGTGGTGTTCTTTTGTTCTTTTGCTTTTCTGCTGTGCTTAAGAATGTGTAGTATAATCATTTTCCTTAATTTGATTTAACTCACATTAGATTTTGTAATTTTTATCAAGAATAAATCTCTACCTAATTAGTGAAACACTGGAAGAAAGAACAAATCCCATGGTTTGACCATGTGCAAATGAGCATTGTTTCTTTTTGTGGAAACGATAGAGGTTGAAAACCTTTATATATTTTCTGGTACTGTCTAATTGTGTGATTCAGGCAAGACAAACCCATTGTCTAGCTTCAGTTTTCAGTTAACCACATGGAAAAAATTGTGGTTAATGCTACTTTTAGAAGGATGCTGCAAAATATAGCAAGAAATTGACTAAAGCAATATGAACTATAGCTGTGCCTATAACCGTGCCTATAATGCACAAAAGGATTCCTGAAATTTTTCATTGTGTATCTAGATAGTATGAATAGAAAATTAAATTCAGTAGTTGAACTGGTTACTTGAAATGTTCTTTATTAGTCTTCCTATAAAATGGCTTTTCATATCTCATGCTTGTTGAAAGCATAGCAGAGACCATCAATAAAAGTAGCCACTGGGTTTTTAATAGACTTACTGAAGGCATACAGAGTTCCCATATTTTGGTATATGAAGATGTTTTTCAGCCAGTTTGATATGACTTTGGGCATTTTGAGGAGAAATCTACTAAAAACAAGGAATTCTTCCTTTGAAAAGTTATCTCACAAAATTTGTCTGGATTCACCTGAATGTGCTTTTAGATCGAGGCTTCTACATAAAGTACCACAGAAAAGTAAAAATCTTTGTCAGTTGGTTTAGTAATTTGATGTATGATACATACCTTTCTACCACTTTTGATATATAATCAATTTGAGGTCACCAGAAATAGCTTCTAACCAACAGTTTCATTCCAACATTTACAACATGTACTGTCGAAATGTGACCAAGATAATATGATGATTGCTTTCTGAACTACGAATGTTTTTTCCTCTACAAAAAGCATCCTTTATGGGCAGATAATCTGTGACAAGCTTGACATTTTGAGGCAATTTCTCAAGTGACAACCCTGCCATATCTAATTTATTATTTTTCCCCCCTATCTATATGACAGTAATCAGCCTGCATATTTAGGTTTTTCTCACATCAAATAAGATGCTCTAACATTAATGAAGGATAATTTTATGTATTTCAATTTTAATTTTATTTAATTTAAAAATTCTATTTAACTTTATTTCAATGTTTAATTTTATTTAATTTTTTTTGGTGTTATATGTTTTTTTAATTTAGATATAAATATAAAATATTTAAGAATTATACACACACATATATTTAATGGTTCCTGGAATTTAACAGTATTATAATACACTGGTTTCTGGAATATATAGTAGTATATACTCAATATATATTCAGTATACTCTTTTTTTTTTTTTTTTTGAGAGGGCATCTCTCATATTTATTGATCAAATGGTTGTTAACAACAATAAAATTCTGCATAGGGGGGTCAATGCTCAATGTACAATCATTAATCCATCTCAAGCTTAATTCTCGTCAGTCTCCAATCTTCTGAAGCATAACGAACAAGTTCTTACATGGTGAACGAATTCTTACATACTGAATAAATTCTTACATGGTGAACAGTACAAGGGCATTCATCACAGAAACTTTCGGTTTTGATCATGCATTATGAACTATAAACAATCAGGTCAAATATGAATATTCGTTTGATTTTTATACTTGATTTATATGTTGATCCCACATTTCTCCCTTTATTATTATTATTATTTTTATTTTTAATAAAATGCTGAAGTGGTAGGTAGATGCAAGATAAAGGTAGAAAACATAGTTTAGTGCTGTAAGAGGGCAAATGTAGATGATCAGGTGTGTGCCTATGGACTAAGTATTAATCCAAGCTAGACAAGGGCAGCAAAACATCCACGGATGCAGAAGATTTCTCTCAAAACAGGGGGGGGTGAGGTTCTGAGCCTCACCTCTCTTGATCCCCAATTTCTCACCTGATGGCCCCCCTAATTTTATTTAATTTTTAAATAGGCAACATATTCAGATGGTCCAATTCAAAAGATTAAGAGAATATTTATTGAAAATTCTCTCTTCACCCCTTTCATCCATACAGGTTCATTTCCTAGAGACAGAAATGTCAAGAATTCCTTGGGTATCCTTCCAGAGAGATTCTATGTAACATATACATATACAAAAAAAACATGTTACATCTATAGATATAAATATCCCCTATGCTGGGGTCCCCCTAATGAGCTATGTAGAGTGTGCCTCAGAGTTGCCTACTTTCCCATGTGGTGTTAACTCCCTTATACTTAGAGACTGTGCGTGTATCAGAATGGCTGAGTGGCTTTCCCGGTGTCCCAGGCAACAGCAGCAGAGAAGCCCTAGGGCAGAAAGTGACAGGTGGGTGGTACAGATGAGGAAAAGCACTGTGAAGCTATACTTTTGCTGAGGTGGTTTCTGAGTGACAGCTTGCAGTAAAAAAGTTGAGCCTAGAGGACATAAGAAAAGACACAAGAGATATCCTACACACAGACCATTTTGGAATGAGAATGCATAGTCAGCCCATCCAAGTTAAAGAGAGGGCAGGAAACAGGTGTAGATACTGAGATTCCACCATGGACTTAGATTTTAGTAAACTGTAATTTTAGAAAGAGACTCATCTTGAGAATTTTCACTCTATGGATTAGCTTTTCTTACTAGACTTTCCTATTTTGTACAAAAATATATACATAACATAAAATTTACCATTTTAACCATTTTTAAGTGTACAGTTCAATGGCATTAAGCATATTCACATTGTTGCATGACCTAGTAGGCTTTTGTAAAAGAACTGCATGGTAGAAATTTTCAAATATTTGCTCACATTGAAGGTTACTGTTTTATGCCTTGTTTTTTTTGCTTAGGCCCCTAATATATCCAAAAATGTATGACATTGAAGTATTTCTGTGAATTCATCTTCTGCACAGCCCATGCCATGAAATCACTAAATAATAGTGTTATTCTGGAATTCTAGAACTCCACAAATTCTAGAACTCCTGGAAAAATTCCAGGAGCAAAAATAATTGAAAAATATCCATTACTCATTGTTTCAAGAAATGTCATTTTTTGAAGTATCAGACATGCATTATTGTACTGTTGATAAATCTGGGCAATGATAAATTGTGCAAAGATCTTTCTCCTAAGCAAAAAGAGTAATTGATTGATCCACAAGAGTTAGTCTTGGATAAGCTCTTTATGAAGTACTACACTCATTTCAGATTGTGTTGGTGACAATTGGAAGAGTGAAGATCTATCTTTTTATCATATAATCCTTAGAAAAAATACACCTTTCTACTTTTTAGTTAGTTTGTTCACTGGCTGATATAGACACTATTTTCCTCCTTTAAATTCACCACCCCTTAAAACTTGCCTTTGGAAAATGTCTAGATAGTTTTCAACAATTAACTGCTTCTAATGGCATGAATACTAAATTCCAAGAATGCGAAGCATTTTCCTCTCAAGAAGCATTTGTACCTACTTCTCTCTAGGATGGATGAAGCTTCTCTTTAATGGTGCCACACTGCACATTTGTAAACTCTTATTTCGACAACGTCAAGTTTGTGATTGTTTGTAGACGTATGTACACAGCCATGCAGAACAATCAATACACATTCACATATACAAACCTTTGGTCAAGGATCTTGACAAAAATATTTGTCAAATGTCTTTTTTAATTATAAATAAGTCAAATCAGAGTCACCTTCCATCTTGCAAGCACAATCATTTATAAGAATTGGAGTAAAATCTGCAGATTCTTATGTTAGTCCGTTTAGACTGCTGTAACAGAATACCATAGACTGAGTGGCTGCTACCATAGCAGATACTTATTTCTCACAGTTCTGGAGCTGGGAATTCCAAGATCAAGGCACTGGCAGGTTCCATGTCTGCTGGGAGCTTGCCTCATCGCCGCATTGTCTTTCACTATACCCTTGCGTGGTGGAAGGGGCAAGGGATCTTTCCGGGATCCCTTTCATAAGAGGTCTTACCCACTGATGAGGGCTCCATGCTCATGCCTGATCACCTCCCAGAGACCCCACCTCCTAATACCATCACATGGAGAATTAGGTTTCAACATGTGTTTTAAGGGGACACAAACATTCAATCTGTCACACTTCATAAGAGTATCTATCTTGTCATGGGAATTTTACATATGAAAAAAATGTTAGTCATCTCCTATGGTCATGTTTATGTTGAATCTTCTGAGCTTTTGGAAGAAATAACTTGATACCATGTTTCCTGAATATGCAGCTTACCTGAAAGAATCTGTGCTTGGGGTTTTTTGCTTTGCACATGGAACATGAGTGTAATTGTTCAATACCTTTGATGTATCTAAACAGAAATCTGCAGATGTTACTGTCTGAGGTTTTCTATGTTTTATCAAAGAGCACGAGAAATGTGTTTCACATGATGAGATGCACAGATATTGGTAGCTTCCAAGTTATCTCTGTTGGATTACTCCTTATTTTAGCCTTTGAAATATCAACTAATTCTGTCAAGGAGTATTATGAGAAGACTATTATAACCTTATAAACAATGCTTAAGCAAATGTTTCTCAGCTTCGGCACTGTTGACATTTGGGGCCAGGTAATTCTTCATTGCAGGGCCATTCTTAGTTTCTACCCTCTAGATACTAGTAGCTCCTCCTCCAGTTGTGACAACCAAAGATTCCTCTAGATATTGCCAAATGTCCCTTGAGGGGCAAAAACGCCCACCTTTTAGAACCACTGGCTTAAGGGAATCCTGATTTAGGGCATGCTTTCCAGAGCTAGACTCAGTGCCTGTTGCATTGAAGATACATAGCGTTGTAACATTGTTATAATGTGGAAATAATTTTATACCAGTTGTAGATGGTGGTCTGAGTCCACCAAATTCTTCTCCCACCCTGCCCGTCCTCTTCCACGTGACCCATTTCCCACCTCTTATTATGCAGAAACTCAAGGATTAAAACTAGCATGGCAAGAGGACTCCAGGATTATCTGTTGCTATATTTTATTATCTCTTTAAATTATATCATTTAAAGTATAACTCTTTCAGACTAAAGAGATATAATTTAAAAAATAATGATACTTTTTCATCTAACATGTATTATTAGTTCTTAATTTTGTTATTTATATTAATTTTGTTACCACCCCTTCATACAACTTAGAAACAACTTAGGCTCATCACTCCTCTCAAGTCATGGTTGAGTTCTAGAATAGAAAGTCACATTTCTCCCTTTAGCTTGTTGTCTTGAAAGGCAAATGTGACATATTTCTGTTCTATACTTTATCCCTCTTGACTGAGCACTCCTTACCACTGATTTTATGTTAAACCATATTCTGGCTGGAATTTAGTTTTAAGATGGGTTTGACTTGAGAATCACTGGAAAAATACCCAGAGAGAAATTGCTACCCAAATGTACAATGTAAAAATAGTTCCAGCTGAGATGATAACAAAAGCTTTGTCAAGTTGCGCATAATAGAGTCCATACTAGAAAGTGCCTGGAATCCATCTGCATGATCCTTAAGTCATCATTACAAAACTGCTCATGCTCCTGCACAGATTTAGAGACACTGACAAACTTATTTATTCAGTAATTTCCATGGATCTCAGCCTACACTCCTATTTGCAGGATTATCAAACATTTACATATTTTCTTGTGAGTTCCTTGGATTTCAGAGAATTCTGCCTTATTTGAATCTGAAAAAAAATCCACTTCTGCTTATCCCTTACATTAAAAATTATTGACCAATTTTCTGAAACTCTGAAAATTAAAAAATTTCCTTAAAATATGTGAAATAGATTTTATACTAATTTTATATCTACAGTTAGAATTTTAAATATCATTTCCTGATTGTAAAAATATAAATGGACTATTTATTCTGAAAGATATAATTAAAAAAATAATAATACCTTTTCATCTAACAATTGAGAGAAAATAATTTTCAATTTTTAGTATATATTCTTCTGGATTTAATAAACAGCATTTTTGTTAAAAGCTAAATTGGAACACCCTCTAAATTATTTTTTTTCTGCTCAATATATGTAGACATGATTCATTTGTGGTAGCTGTAGAATGTTCCATTGTATAGATGATAATTATGCATTTCACCTTATAGGTCTATAACTACATTGATTTTTATTTTACATTGTATTCAACATTGCAATTGTGATTCTTATGCATATGTCTTTGCGTATTGGTCCTATTATTTCTTTTAGATCATTTCCCCACAGTGGAAACATGGGGTCAAAAATATGCACATTTTGCATTTTGGTATCCAAACTGCTCTCCAGAAAGATCTCCCAGTTTATGTTCTTAGATGGCATGAGTACACCCATACTGGACACACATCTTTAGAAATAGACTTTCAGTACATTAAAAAGGTTACCAAAATTTTTAATTCCTGAACTGGTTTAGTTTGTGGAAGTTTTTGGTTGTATTTTCTTAAGCAATGATTGTAAAATTCAATATCTTCCTGAGTGAAATTGGTTTAACCCATATTAGAAGGTTTTCAGGGAGTCCAGAGAGAGATGAGTGAATTACATGTGTGGTTATTGAGAAATAAGACTTTATCAATTTACTTTATGAGAATAGTGTCAACTCTATAGCTGAACTGACTTTGGTTTAAGTTTCTCCCTTAGAAATTCTGATAAAGAGTGATGATGATATTTAAGGTATTGCATTATTTTTATCACATTCAGTGACAAAGAAAACCTTACCCTCACTAGATTGTGTTCTTCTGAAGTTATTTTTGAATTCTTTTTCTCTACGTGCTTTTTAGAGACCAGAGACCAAGTGAAACACAGTTTGGTTCTAGGTTTGATCTGAGATGCTTTCCAGAAATGGGCTGATAGCTCTCACTTAAAAGATTATTATTCCAGCTGGGCATACAGGGAAACTGGCAAGCCCAAAATCTGTAATGCAGACCAGTAGGCTAAAAACTCAGGTGGGGTTTCAATCTTGAGGCAGAATTGCTTCTTTCTTGGGAAACCTCAGCCTTTGCTCTTAAAATAACCTGTATGAAGGAGGGTAATCTACTTACTTAAGTCAACTGATAGCAAATGTTAATCATTATCCACAGATACCTTCACAGCAACTCTCAACTAGTGTTTAATCTAACAACTGGGCACCATAGCCTAGCCAGGTGGACATAGAATTAACCACCATGAATGGCTCTTGAAGCTGAGACAAAGCAGTAGCCCACACTAAATGGCTTATGATTCACAGATGAGGAAACAGGCTCAGAGATATTACATAAGTTCAACGAGGTCCTGCAGCTTGTAAGCAGTGAACTAGGAGTGGAACTAGGAATTAAATCCTGCTCTGACTGACTCCGGAGTCTATGGTGTGTTCACTGGACATGCACACACACACACAGACCTTTCTTACCTTTTTAGCTTGATCCAAAAAAAACCCATGTCATAGTAGAGGAAAAGTAATCCAGATCACCTTTCATAATCACGGACATCTAAAACCATGGACTGTGGACACACGGAGTCAGAAAGGAAGGCAGCTGTCACAGTGACAAACACAAACTTCATGATTTTGTTTAGGATGCATTTTAATAAATATTCCACTATGTTTAGATAGATGAAACTCGTTCAAGTATCAATAGTAGAGGCTGTGTCTGTCCTCTGTGCACAGAGCTTAAGAGGAAAGTTATTAACCATGTCAATTAGTTGAAATATTCGAAAATGTGTAGTTGGAAGCAGCAGTCTAAATCCTTCTAGAGCATTTTAGAGCTTTTTTCTCACCCCCTTGCCTCTTTTTAGGGAAATCAGAATATTCTATTTTTCATCATCTGCATCTTAGGAAATTGAGTGGCTTGGTAATTTTAATAGTGGGTTCAATTAATTTTTATTCTGTGTGTATTGAAGAGCCTGTGTGTTCCTTTATGCCACTCAGAAATATAAAATGTGAAGTTTGAAAATGTAAAAATCAAATGGCATTTTCATTCACCATTCATATCTTAAATCATCATATTTTGTCTCTGAGTTAAGAAGCAGCATTTTTATTTCAGAAAAAAAAGAAGTTTGATTGCAGAGATAGCAATTTCCTTGCAAATGTCCACATTTATCTGTTTTTAATTTTGACTCATAAAGATAGCTTTTAGAGACAGTTGAAGAGGCTAGGAATAGTGACTCAAGGAAAATGATAATCTTATAATGAAAAACACGATAACTATTTTCAAATTTGAGGTCCTCCTTTGAATGTTTTATGTAGGCAAGTGAATAAATCTGATAGTTGATATAGACATTTGATTAGTTTGTAAATTTCATTTAGTAATAGAATAATTTGGGGATGAACGATGATTTATATTCACATATATAAGATGGATTCTCTAGATTTTGACATTATCTTCACATCCAGCTGCTATTATGAATGCTTAAATAAGTATCATCACACATACCAAATTATTTACTATTGCAAATGTGGAGACTATTGAAAATTTATAGCAATAAACAAAAAATTTCTACTTTTGAAGTGTACACACTCCTTAAATTCATTTAAAGGGGAAGGACAGTAAAATAATATATCCCCTTTTTACTTTATATCTGCCCAGAAGCATGCACAAAGAATATTTGTATCACAAATTGCAATACCTTTAGGACATGAAAGGCCCCATGTTACATGTCAGTTCTGACAGAAAACTCGTGAAACATCCCATAAGAACAGTCATAAGAACCAGGGACTTAGCAGTCCTCATACACTTCAGTTATCTGGTACAACTCTTCTTGTCCCTATTACCAGCCATAAAAATGAATAAAATTAGCTGTGTATTTTTGTGTGGCCTCATAGAGATCAAAAACATTCAGAAGCACCCATAGAACCTGATTCTCCTCTCCAGGAAACAAAAAATAGGGGCGTGGAATGTTTCAGAGAGAAGATCTAATGGCTTTTGAAAATGAAAATGAATTTTTGAGATTTGATTTTGTGCTGGGAAGTTTATTTCTGGGTGTGCCTCTGAGAGACAGGCTAAGGAGGACTGGATAGAGCTTGACCAGTATTCTCTGGGCATTAGGGGATGTTAAAAAAAAAAGTTTTCAGGGACCCCTAGCTCCCCATTTTGAAGTACTCCTAATCTAATACAATACCTGTCTGCAAGCTACTCCCAGCAGCACCCAACAGCCAACTGTGCTCTCAGCACCCCCTCAAGATCCATGGCAATGACACAATTTCCAAATTGTTCTTTTTCTTCTGTAGTCTACAGTTATCCATTTGGGATGTGCTACAATGATCCACTTCTGCTAATAAACTAATACATGTTATGATGGGACAGATAACCAGAATATATATTAAACATAACTTTTCCATTTGAATTAAACACTTACATATAGTACAACATACATCAAAGTCTTCCAGTGACTTCCCGTGTCATTCAGAACGAAATCCAAGATCCTTACCAGGGTTTCTAAGGCTTTGGCTGGTCTCTCTTGGTGCTCATGTGACCCGTCTCCCTTCTGCTTACTCTGCCCCAGCCCCAGCGGCCTCCTTGCCTCTCCTCAGACAAATCAAGTGTTCTCCTGTCTGGGGCTCTTAGCTTTGGCTGTTCCCTTTCCCTACATTCTTGCCCTAGGTATTGCAAGCCCCACCCTCTTCCCTCTCTAAGTTTTCTGCTTAACTGGCATCAGTTCAAGGGCCTCCTTATCTTCCTATCAAAAACATAGACTTCTGCCCCTCACCTCTCATTTACCTTGCTTTTCAGAGCTGTTCCACAGATTGATACACTATTCATTTACTTATTTTTATGTTCTGTCCTTTTCCCCCATTGGAATGAAGCTCCGGAGAGTTCTGTTCTCTCATAGAGCCCCAGTACTTGAAATCATGACTGACACATAGTGGTACACAGCCAATGCCTATTGAATCTATGTGGAATGTTAGTAAAGGTAGGCCTAGGTAGCATTACTTGTTCCTTTTTGTTTACTGGACTGATGAATTGTGTCTTTATAAAGGGCTTTTAAAAACTGACTTTATTTTTTAGAGCAGTTTTAGGCAGCTAAAATGAAGGGACGGCACAGAGATTTTCCCATATAACCCCTGCCCCCACATGTGCACAATCTCTTCTACTATCAAAATCATGCACCAGAGTGGGACTTTTGTTAACAATTGATAAACCTGTGTTGATAGAGCATTATGACCCAGAGTCCATAGTTCACAGTAGTGTTCAGTCTTGGCGCTGTAGCTTGTGAGGGTTTGGACAAATGTTTAATGACATGGATCCGCCATTTAGTATCATAACAGAGTAGTTTTGCTGCCCTAAAAATCATCTGTGCTCTATTCATCTTTCCCTCTGTCTTGACCTCTGCCAACCACTGATTCCCTTATTATCTCCATCGTTTTGCCTTTCCCATGATTTAATATAGTTGGAATGATACATTCCAATATGCAGCATTTTCTGATTGCCTCTACACAGGACTTTTTACAGCTGCAAAGTAGTTGAGCCTTGCTAAAACCAACCAACCAACCAACCAACCAACCAACCAACCAACCAATTAAGCAACAAACTAACCATAGATGTATGAGCAATAGGCTTAGTAAACAAAGCCAAATGAAAACCATTAGTGTTGGTCACATTAAAATAATAACAAAGGAAAACTCTCAGGTCTAGAAGACAATTGTTCTACTGTGAGTTAAGGGACCATGTCCATTTTTCTCATTTCTATCAGTGTCTGATGCAAAATAGGTTCTCAACAAAAATCTCTTGATTGAATAAATGCTCTGATGAAACAGTGAATGAAAGTGATTCTAAAGAGGGTGTCCACAAATGTGCCAGACTTATTTTTTGGTAACTTTCCAGGAAGAGGTTGCTATCTCCTTTCCATGAAACCTACCAACCTTATTTTTATTTTTAAACTTAGGCCTAGAGATGTCATTCTATCAATTGACCCACTTTCATAAGTTTTTGTTTAGTTCTTCTTAATATTAGTAGAAGTGTTGTCCCTACTTTAATTTTAATGCCACCTCACAATTACAGGGCCTAACTTACTTGAATCAATGTTCCAGACATGTAAAAAGCCAAAGTTTTTATTTCCAAAGACATACTTCAAGCTGGGTGACATGAAAACAGTTGCCTGATTGGATTTTGTCCTAACAAATGGAGACCATTAAAAGGGCTTATGTCCAGTATCAATTATATATCAATTATTCATACTCCAACAACACATGCATCTGCAAATTACCACTTGCCTATTCACCAACAATAAAGCACAGCTTCACTCTGCATAGAATGCAGGTTGCTGTCGGATAAAAATATATCCTGAGTTGGACAGCAGATATTTGCATCCATCCTTGGGAAGCAGCGACATGTGGTCATTACTTGAGTGAAACATAGCTGTCAGAGCAAAACTACAGCCCGAGAGGCCAATTTAACCACTATCCCTGCTATTTAACCACTGTTCTCTGAAGTTTGAAGAAGAAAATGGAGGTAGAACATTTATTAACTCTCCCCCTGTTCCTCACACTCACACAGACAGCTCAGTAATTCATTGCTAATGGCATGCATTAGGGTCATTAACTGTCTATCTTAAACATTTCAAAATTAATGATACTTCATGGAATTATGGATTTTTCTTTTGGGGTTGACTCTGAAGTATCTGAGGGAGTGAAGTCTTGAGGGAAGTGTGGCCTTTGTGTGGCTTGTGGATCAAGACGATTTGTTGTCCTGCCTGATTGTCCTCTGTGGTGCCCTAAACGCCAGGAGCATCTCCTTGGGCACTTAGTAGCTACCACACTGATCCACAGACCCCCTGGCCCTGCGTGGTGGCCATGGTACTGCCCCCTCATTGTGAATCATGCCCATTAGGGAAGGCAGTATATAGACAAGGAGTTGAAGAAGAAGGAGATGGTTTCTTAAGATGATCACTTCTAATTTAAGAACTTTGGGCCTAAATCTAACTTTACTCTTCCCTTATTAAAGCATTTGGGCAACTACATTCTATACCCTAGTTTGTAGTTCCATAAAACATATTCAATAATTAAGTCAACATATATTTTATTGAGGGCCTGTATTGCCCCAGGCATTTTCCTGGGTGCTGGGTATGGAGTTATGCATTGGAGAGACATGCTCCTGGTCTCAGGGAGCCTCCAGTCTAGTGGGAAAGGGGACAGAACAAAACAAATAAACAAATAGTACTTACTTACATCTTGGGATAAGTGCTATAAAGGCAACACATAGGAAATAGTGATACTGACTAATGGGAAGGGGCAGTTGGAGATCTACTCAGATCAGGTTGTTAGGCAAGCCTTATCTGATTGTTTGATATTTAAACTGAGATCTGAACAATGAGAAAGACAGGGATCAATGCGTGCAAAGGCCCTGAGGTTGGAAAGAGCATGGCAGTAACAACCTGAACCTACAATTGTGAATAGAAGTGGGATAGTGTAGCAGATAAGAGCAAGGACTATGGGTCTTACTAGTTCCCACCAAGCTGGCTCATCACTAGTGATTCTGAAAAAGTCTCTCCTTTCTTCTGTGTCTGCTTCCTCACCTAAGAAATAAAAATGTTACATAAAAATATTCCTATGATGCCTTATAGCTCTGAGTATTTGTGACTCATTTTGTTGGCTTGTTTATTCTTGAAAGCTTCCATGTAGTAACTTATTACTCTTTCATAAGATCATAGTGCTAGAAATGATTTTAGAAATCATTTAGTCTAATAGCTTCATTTTGTGTTTAAAAGAATAGTGGTCCTGGAGAATTCTTAACTTTTCTGAAGCTGGTCCATGGTAGAGCTGAGACTAGAAACCAGATCACCTGCCTGCTTTATCAAATAAATGTGTAATAAGTTACTGCTTATTGTAATACAGCCGAGAGCAGTTGGAAAGACAAAGACACTCTGGTCTATTTTAATATATCAAGTAACCAATATGTAGATTTTTCTTTAAAGAATGAGTGTTTCAATAAGGGCAAAAAAAAAAAAAGGCACACTCTAACTAGGTAATTTGAAGATAGTTTAATGAAATGTGTGGGTAGAATGTAGGGAAACTATAAGGGGTAGTGGGGTTAGTGTCACTGCGGAAGCTTTACCAGCCCTAGATCTGAATGGGCCAGAGGATGGAGCTGACAGAAATAGCTGTTGAGAGAAGGCATTCCGTGGGAAGTGTGACTTTTGTTTGAGAGGCACAGCCCAAATAAATACCCTAAGGAGTTACCCCACCTTATTCTCTGTTTTTTTCTAATCTCCTGGGTAGGCTGCCTTTTGGCCAGACTCACCCAGAAGCCCAATAGGTAAGGGAGCTCAGTGATGCCGTCCATGCAGTACAGACTCTCCGAAAGGGGTGGAGCCTGGATCCAGAGGGACAAGGTGGAAGGCATGCAGTATGGAAAGGTTTAATGCAAAGGGTCTTTTTATCTTTTATTTCTATTCAACACTCTGTTCATCCAATATTTTTAGATATCTTATGTCATGCCATGTATTTGCTCAAAATCATTATTTGATGAAGAGACATTCAGCCCTTATTTTGGTTTCTTCTGATACATCTTTCAGAACTTGTCTACAGATGGACATAATGAGTCAGTTCACATGCAAAAATCGAAATATATGATGAGTTATTTATGTAGTTTGATAAAATTATGCTTCTCAGTTCATTTGAATTTGTCCAGATAAGTACTACCTTAATACTACTTATTCATTGCAGGGAGAAATGGGTCAGCCATTGAAATCATTGTATTTTGTATGTAGTGCAGAAGGCACCTGCCCACACTGAGCTTAAACTGTTCATTCTCACATGACTGAAAGATGAATATGGAGCAGATCCACCAAGATTTTATTTCCATGAGAGATTATGAAGTCTTCTGGGCAAGGTTTGTCTTGAGGAGGAAAGAGCCAGAATTATATTCCCGTAAAATATCCCAGCCTTCAGAGGAAAGTGGATTTTTTTTTTAATAAGAGCAAAATGTCTATCACTTGAATTTGTCTGGAAGCTCTTTCCTTATAGATCCATGTCTAAGTTTGAGGGAGAGAAGAGGATGTTAGGTCAAAACTGAAAGAACTATTTTCATGAAATAGCTGCTGACATATTGGGAACATGAAATATTGCTGCTTTGAGCCTAATGTCTTCAGTAGAAGAAAGGGTACTTTCTCATTTAGCTCAGAGAGCAACACTTTCTTGGTCTGTGGGGGGAATGGGGAGAATATAGGAAGCTCTCGTGTATTGTAGACTCTACTCTTTCAGTGGCCCAGGCCTCAGGGGGAGTATGTGTCCTAACTCTAGCAGTACTGGGCCAGTAGCTTTGAACAACAGCCAGAGGCAGACGTTGCACTGAGTCAGTGCCCATGGTAGCTCTGCCCCTGCAGGCATGAGCAGACATGGCAACATAGGTGCTCCTACAGGAGCAGCAGTTGGGTGGCTGGCACAGTGAACTGTGCACGGGTCTTACCAGCAGCCCTTAGCACAGCAGTGCCAAGTCACCTTCATGGTGATCTAGTTGTTGGCAAATGGCTCACCAGTAACATCGGTGAAGGGGAGCTGGAGAGGAAGAAACTGGGAGATGCAATCTAAGAGGCTATAGGAATACCCCCTGGAGACTCCCAAACATAATTATAGGCTGGACTTTGCAGGACTCTGAAAGTTTTATAGTAGCAAATGAGGCCCAAGATGGAGAAATATCATTTATTAGATTGCTGTGACTTGGAGAAACACAGCCTTCATAAATATTTTAATTTTGACATGTATGCATATATAGCTTTGAGCTGTGCAGAACTATTTTATTCCTGGATTACTATAGAACTCCGCTGTTTATGAAGAATTATCTGGAAGACTACTATTATCTTTTTCTCATTTAAAATTCTTCCCTAACTATTCTAAATGTTATTATTATCTAGTTTAATATTTTATTGTTTATATGTATTATTTTTAATTCTGCAGAGTTTTTGCATTTCTTAAAAATGTGCAACAGAAAACCAATAACCAATTCCATAGGAATACTGAGATATGTACAAATAGACAGCAATTTTTATGGTTTTCATTCATGCTTACCAACATTCATGACTGTCCCTTCACAATTAGTTAAAAATGCACATTATTTTGTAGATGTTTATCCTTTTGCCATAAATATTGACTCATTCCTCTGTCCTGGTCAAAAAAGAAATATAGAGGATCCACAGAAAATTCATAATGGTTTCTGGACAGGTAAAATCCATGACCTGAGAGATAATTGAGTGAAAGTGTCTGCTGGGACCAGGTGCCATGTCAGAGATAAAAAAAATCCTTTCACTATTTTATCCACCATGCACATAAAAACTGGAGCTGATGGAGACTAAGCGATGGATTGCCACAAAAGGGCAATATAAAGGATATGAATCATTAAGATTGTTCAGACACATATAGTCATCCACCTGGCAATCAGCCATGGAAAGGCAGCTTCTGCAATCAGCACCAAGATCGTCATAGGTAATGCTTATAAGCAAAGAGTAAATATGGGTATATTTGCAGCATTAAAAGTTTATTATGACTGAAAGATGTTTTTTAGGACTATGAAGTGGCACATTTAGTTTCTAAACCAATTATCTAATGGGATTGGAATATTAAACATAATTAAATGTGGAGTGCTAGAACAGTGTCTGGCACCAAAAAAGCTCCCAAAATTATTACTATGTTTCAAGGTAAGATATTTCTGGGGATGGGTCCATTGAGAATCAATCTTTTACAATGGCATTACTGCTTTTTAGGACTTAGATACATGCACTTTTGCTCTCTGTGCATACTGAATAATAATTGCACAAAAGCTGGTACCCATTTTATTATCCATTTCCAGCAGGTTCGGTCTTCTGTGTTTCATGTCAGAATATTCAGAGGTTTTTCAACATATCCTGAAGAAATGGTAATGTGAAAACTATGGCATCTTATTTTAGTAAAAATGCCTTTTATGAATCCTTTGGCCACTGTTTCTGAAGTCTAAATTAAGTTCAAGTCCATTGTATGGAAATGTGATTTATGAAACAGTTCTTCTTGGCTATTTGGTTTATGTTCTTTTTAAGTAAAAAATGAAAAGCTTAATTTTAACCTGAAGAATTATAAAAGTGCCTCTCCCAAACTGGCATGTTGCCTTGTTCCCACTGAGTCAGTCAAGATGAGCATGTTCATTTACTTGAGTGGACATGTGTTAATACCACACTTAATGACACAGTCCAACTATATCTGAATTGACATTATCATCAATTAAACACTATGAAACTAAAGCCTTTTATCCTGTTGTCTGACCTGTATCTTGGATTATGGACTCCACTTAGAATATGCTACTCACTATAAATTCTCTTCCTTTAATTCATAAAGTTATTTTAACATTTTTGAATGTCAATTATTACTTGCTGGTGTAATATAGTCAGTCACTTATTTCATGTTCCAACTACCATATAGATACCTCCTGGAAATAGCATATGTTCCAAAGACAGTCCTTGCTCTTAAAGAGCTTATAGGAGGAGACAGACATTTAATAAATCTGTGACAAGGGACATAAAAGAGGTACAAAATAGATACAAAAAGGGGCAAAGGTGCGAATCAATTATTTCTCATTGGAGAAATGATCAGATCTCTAAAAAGTATAATCTCTTTAACCACATCTTGAAAGAAGAGCAGGGGTTCCCTGAGGAAGCGAGAGGCCTATCCTCAGGCAAGGAGGTGAGGGAGTGTGTCTTGGGTATTCCAATGGTGGTGAGAGACCCAGGGGGTGGGTCTCCAAATCCATTTTCACTATCAAAGCAGAAAGAATTGAACTTCAATTACTTAATTCTTCTGAATTGCCTTCTACTTGTTCCCAGTCAACAGATAATACACGAAATGTACAATAATGAACACGTTAACTTACAATAAGATACAAAAAATGGGAAAATCAGATCACAGGTTCTCTTTGAATTTTAGTAAGAAAAAAAATTAAATTATCTATCTTTCAGGCCATGGAAACAATATGCAGTCTTTTATTCATGTATCACCCATGACAAAAAACAATTCAGAAAATGATTCCCCTTTGTCCTCTCTGTATTAACAAATGGCACACACTCAAAAGCTGCGGACAACTGGGTTATAAGAAGAGAAGCACAGAGTCTAACTGTAAATTCCAGTCTCACTGGAATCAGAGTCTAACTGTGGATGATTTTTTTACCCAGTTATTCCTTAGCACATTCAGTGAAGGCAAACATCTCCAGCACATGTTTCTGCAGTTGCAAACATTTTTTTTGGATTTGTTTTCCATTTTTAGTGAAGATATTCAGGATTAAGTGAGGTAGCAACTTGATCTACTGAACACTCATCTGGAAACTTGTCTTGATTATATATTTTGGAACAAAGTTGAAGCAAAGGTTAGAACTGGAACCACGTTAAGACTTGTCCATAAGGTATGTGGTATGTGGAATACCTTATTTCCTGCCAAACTGCAATGTGCTTTTAGCAGCTCGTAAATGAAGTTTATGAGAAACATGAACGGGTATGTCTCTGTTCAATATTTGTTAGGAATGTGGCTTTGTGAGTGTCTCTGGCTCCATTTTAGCCTGTCTGTTCACTAAAAGCAATTTGATCACAGCTAAGCATGACTCTGAGATTCCTTCAGCTGTCGAGAGGGAAGATTGCCCAAACTCCAGATAACGGACTTAGGGAGAATGAGATGAAATACACTGCTGCGATAGGCTGTCTACTAAGATGGCTCCCGATGTTCTCACCTGGTGTTTGTGTCCTGTGTCATCCTGTCCTGTTTTGTGTGGACTGGACTAGTGACCTGATTCTAAGGAATAGAACATGACAAAAATGGTGAGATGTCAGTTCCGTGACTAGGTTTAAAAGTCTGTGACTCCCGTCTTGCTGGAACTGGGTTTTGCCTGCACACTTTTTTTACTCTATGGCTTTTCTTTGCTTGCTTTCCCTGGGGAAGCAAGCTGACATAATGGAACTGCCCTATGGAGAGGCCCATGTAGTAAGGAATTGAGGGTCGTCTCTGGTCAACAGCCAGTGAGTCAGTGAGGCCCTCAGTCCAAAACTCTGCAAGGAGAGAAATACGGTCAACAACAAAACACACAAGTAAGCATGGAGGCAGACCCCTCCGGTGCACACTGAGAAGGCTATCCATCCAGTCTGTGAGAGTCCCTGAGCCAGAGGACCCAGCCAAGCTACACCCAGAATCTAGGCCTAAAAATCTGAGATAATAAGTGTTGTTTTAAGTCACTAAGTTTTCAGATATTTGTTACACAGCAATAGATAACTATTCTATCTTCTTATAGAAGTGGAAGCACAAAGATTGGAATGAGGATAGTGCATCTATTTATCTCTGTCTGAGTCATCAACCCAGATAGAATCATTATAACAGATACTCTCTCTCTACTATTTATAATCATTACAGTGACCTGGCAAGGGTGGTATTTTTCACATATTTTGGATAAAACTAAGGTTATGGAAACTCAGTTACTTGGCTCAGAACACAGCTAGAAGGTGACAGAGATGAGAGAGAAACCAGTCTGTCCTGCTCTGAAGCTGTGGTCTGTCCTCTGCTTCAACAGGTGGTGAGAGGCAAGGGAGATGTTGGGAGTAGGGTAGAATCAGAATCCTTGTGGACCATTTTGAAGCTAGTTCTGTCATTTTTCTTTCTGGACCTCCTGAGACAGTTTGAACATACCACATAGTGGGGTTGTTTCAGAAGAGCATTGACCTAACACAAGTTCAGCTACATCCCTTGCAGTATGGGCCTGCAATTAGAAAATTGAAATTGCACATTTCAACCAGGTTCTGATTGAGGATCTGGTAGTCCTTAGAAGCCTCTGTGGTGATTTGCAAGGTGATCGTCTGACTCTGGCATTTGAGAGTTAGGTTGTTTTAATTAAGTTAAAAATCAAACAGTAGCACCCAGAACTCCACTACTTAAAGGGCTCAGTATGGTCTGATGACTGCTAGATCCTACCTTGCACAGCCCAAAGTTGGCAAAATGGGTTTGGTTGGTTAAACAAGAACAAGTTGGGAATCAGGTAGATGAGTGGTGAGTGCTGCTTTCATTTGGTGGTGGGAACAACATTCTGAAATATGGAAGAGTACCCCTCGGTGATACAGCTTAGGAAGATGTGGGTGGCCCTGGATGCTCCTGTAATGGCTTTTAGAGCTGAGCAGGGCAGCTGCAGAATTGACTGGACTCTGAAAACAGGCTGTGGTTCTGTCTCACCAGCTTCTGGGCCAGAGCTAAGGTCTTTCTTCTAGATTCAGCCCTTTAGCTCTTGTAATAGTTTCCCTACCCTTGGCCCAAGGAGAGCCTGAGTGGATGGGCCTCTTATTGCTCACAGGTTCTCATTTTCCCAGAACAGACCTGCCCAATAAGGTAGCCACGTGAGGCAATGCAGTATTTGAAATGTGGCTAGTGAGAATGAAGAACTGGATTTTTCATTTAATTTGATTTCAATCCATTTAAATTTAAATAACCCTATGTAGCTGGTGGCTAGTATCTTGGATAGCACAGTTCCAGAGGCTGTCATCCTTATGTTATTCTTTTATTGATTTATGTTTGGCTAATATTTATAGAACATTTTCTATGTGCTAAGCACTATACTTGGAATTTTTGTCCAATTTTCACAAAACCTGATGCAGCTCATTGAAATTATTTACATTTTCTAGAGTAGGAAGTTGAATTTTGTAGAGATGAAGTAGCCTGTCTCAAATCATGCAGGCAGGAGACAAGATTCAAAATAAAGTCTGTCTGGCTTACTGTGTATTTCCTATATAGAAGAATAAGGTTAAATCAGCAGGAATGGAGGGTCAAACAAAATGGATACAAGACAATTAAAATATAACCCTCATTACAATGGGTTATTTCATTTTATTGTTTTTGGAAGTACTGCAGCTACAGCAAAAACATTAATCCAAAACTTTCATATCATATACTGTTTTCCCCCAAGATGTATCATCTATTGAAATAATCAGTGACCTCCAAAAGTCTATACTGATAACGTGCATGTTTATGCTATGTGACACTAAATGCAAATATAAAAATGCTCATCTATCTTAGACCTATGAGGGTTTGTGATTTGCTTTAAAGGAGGCCATAAAACAACTCAATGAAGAGAGATGGTGTGGACTGAAATGGTTCCTATGCAGGTAGTGTTTGCAGAACATAGGAGGTATGCAGTAAACATTAATTGACAGCGAAGATGACGATAATTCAATTTCCGCTAGTCTTTTCCTCCCCATTTTTTCTTAAGGAATACATGGTTGCATTTGCAACCAACATTCTGAAAGTCACAGGGAGCCTGCCACTTTGAGTTGCACAGCTGCAGTGTAAATGGGTCTAATCACACTTGCAGAAGAGAGATAAATTAAAGCACATGTAATGTTAAAATTTTACTGAAATCTCAGTCACTAGAATAGGCTAGAACTCTTGAATGCTTTGTGTCTTCATAAATAAGAAAATTATCAGTGCCTAAAAATCAAACAAGTCATTCAAAACAAATCTAGCATTTAGATCTCACTGGCAGACCATATTTCACTTAGATCAATGTATTTGAAAGTAAAATATGCTACTTGTATTAAATACTAAGTTTCCTAACTACAAGTACAGGAACATTAATTTATACCTTCAGACACTTGCTTTATTAGCAAATTTGTGACATTGTTTTGGGATTTCACTTGAATTATGATGATGTTGGATTAAACATTTTAGATTTAATCATAAAGTGACACAAAAATTTGATCTATTCCCAGTATTTTTTATGCAGTGTTTAAGAATTGAAATAAAGATTTTTCCAAGAAGCTATTTACAAGCTGTGTTCAGCACAGCTTCCTTTCAGTGAATGGAAGTGATACACATTCTGTAATGCATGTAGTGAATTATTTATGAAATCACTTAATAAAGATGTTTCTAAGAAGCTACTTGCAAGCTGTATTCAGCATAGTGTTCCTTCATTGTAAGGAAGTAATACTAATTCTGTAATGCACTTAGTGAAGTGATTAAGAAAACTTGTAATAAAGATGATTTGAACAGTCTACTTGCAAGCTGTGTTCAGCACTGAGTTCTATCAGTGAATGGAAGTAATACCCAATCTGTAATGCATGCTGTAGAGTGCTTAAGAAGATTTGTAATAATGATGTTCCTAACAAACTACTTGGAAGCAATTTTAGTTTTCAGTACAGTGTTCTTTTCATGAAAGGAAGTGAAACACATTCTGTAACGCATGTAGTGAAGTACTTAAGCTAATTTATAATAAAGATATTTCTAACTAGCTACTTGCAAACTACATTCAACAGCTTATAATCTTGAGGGGGTTTCCTTAAACATAACTTCTCATTTTTCTGTTCCTGCTCCTAAAATTTTATCTTGCTTTAAATTTTAGCAACTTAACTGAATTTGTCTCAGTGTAGCCCTATTCAGTTTCAATCTATTTGGTGTCCTTTGGATCTCACGGATGTAGATGCCCATTCATGATGCCAGATTTAGGAAATTTTCAGCCATTATTGCTTTAAATATACTTTCTATCTCTTTCTCATTCTCTACCCTTCTAATATTCCTATAGTGCAAATATTGTTTCTTTTCATTGTGCCCTGTAATTCCTGTAGGCTGTCTTTACTCTTCATTCTTTGTTCTTTTTGCTCCTCTGACTAGGAATTTCCAATGTTCTATTTTCCAGGTTGCTGATTCTTTCTTCTGCATGGTCAAGTCTACTTTTGAAACTCTATTAAATTTTTCAGTTCAGTTATTGTATTTTTCAGCTCTAGGATTTTTGTTTGTTTGGAGTTTTTTTTTTTTTTTTGCTGGTTGCTATTTCCTTGTCAATCTTCATATATTGTTCATGCATTGTTTTCCTACTTTTGTTTAGTTGTCTGTGTTTCCTTCTGGTTCATAAAATTTTCTTAAGAGGATTATTCTAAATTCTTTTCCTGACAGGTCATAGATCTCCATTTCTTTACAGTCAGTTATTGGAGCTTTATCAGTTTCCTTTGGCAATGTCATATTTACCTGATCTTGAGATCTTTGATTCCTTAAATTGATTTCTGTGCTTTTAAGTAATGGGCTTCCTCTTCCAGACTTACATCTGGTTTGCTTGGTCAGAGACAGTTCTGCATCAGTCAACTCAGTCTGGTTCTCTCTGTGTGTCTTCTGGTAATGGTCTTGGGCAGGTATAGCCTGCTGTTGTGCTCTGTTTGGCTGAGGCAACTGTCTGACCTCTCAGGATGGGGATGCCACTGGCTGAAAATAGCTGGTCTGCTGGCTTGGCTTCCTACCCAAATGAGGCTTAACATAGGCTCCATGGTTGCCCGATTTCTCTAGTTAGGTTTACTAGATGGTCAGGACTGGGCCCTATATGCAGTAATAGATGGGGCTATGAACTAGCCTGAAAAGGCCTATACAGCTCATTGTTTGGGGGCCTTAATAAGGCCTGAGTGTGCACTGAATACCCTGGTTTTACTCTGTAGACAGGGAAGCCACAGGCTGTGCTCTCTGTTCAGGTGCCACTATAGGTAGAACACTTGAATTGCTTGCAGTTTCCCACGTGCTCTGGTTAGGTTTGCTGGTCAGACAGGCTGAAGGCTGTATGCAGTGATGAGCAGGACCATGAATTAGACTCTCTGCCCAGGTGCAGCAGGAGAAGCAGCTGTAAGGCTGGTAAAGCTTTTTGTTTATTGTCTTAACTCAAGCTGTCCTGCACCCCAAGTTCCCTCAAGGAACCAGGTCACTGGTTTGGCTTTGCAAACTCTTATCTCTGTCTACCCTTTTCTTGCCCCAAACACTTTTGGACCACACAGCTTTTGGTGTTTTCACCAGCCTTCCTGGTCAGGTAGGGCTGGAAAGCCCTCCATAGTACATGGGACTGTCTCAGCCGCCTTGCTTGGGCTGGAGGAGAAGGGGCCATTCCAGGCTACTCTCCATTTCCCAAACAGGGTGTCTGGTTGCAAGGGACCAGGAGCCACCCTCAGCTTTGGCTATGGGTTAATCCCCCTGCCTGTTCATAGCATGGGAAACCTCCATGCCCAGTACTGGCTCTATTTTGGGGGTGATCAGCTCTGCCCGTTCACCTCTTGGCTGGAGCACGACTGAGCCACACAGCTTCCAGGTCAGATGGGGCTGGGAGACACTCTCCACCATGGATAGGGCTGTGATTCGGTTCCTTGCCTGGACATGGCAAACTGGGCTCTAGGGCCAGCAAAATCAGGCAGATCTGTATCCCACTAAGTTCCCTTGTCAAAACGTGCCCCCAGTTTGGTTTTGTAGATGAGCAAAGCCACTGGTCAGGAATACTAACCGGATAATGCAGCAACAGATTGGTATGCATTTGGTGTTCTTGTTGTTGCAGGCTGCCCCCCACTTCTCGGTCACAGTCAGGTTCCCAGGGGTTGAGCCCCGAAGATCCCCTGCAGTCCCTGTGTAGCAAGATTAACCTAGGGGAATAGGGGGTCCCACAAAGTGACTCCAATGCTGGGGGGTGCTGGTTGTGCCCCCGGGTTCTCTTTCCCCATGGAGGAGCCGGAGACTCAGGAGAGGCCTGTGCATGAGGTGTGGCACCAGCCTGGGGGAAGGTCAGTGTGGCCAGCATGACTGCTTCTCTTCTTTTAATGAGTCTGTCTTGGTCTCTGGTATGTGTGTGGTGGTGGGGATGATTCAGCTCCACCCCTGTGCTTCTAGTGGTGTGTCCTGTCCTGAACAGATGCTAGTTCTTGTAAGGGGGCGTGCAGTCAGGAATGGCCTATGTTGCCATCTGGGTGACATCACTCTCTTCCAATATTTCTCAGTGTAGATTTTAAATACATAAGAGGACCCACATAAAAATATAAAACTTAGGCACATTAGGAATTATGGCACATTAGGAATTATTTATTAAAAACTTTACACCTAAAGGTAGACACTTCTTAACATTTGGATTTTAGCAAAAGGCAACAGTTTTCTCTCAGTATCTTAACCTTACCATTAACTGTATAACTCTTTCAAGGGAATAGATTATGAAAATATTAAGAAAGAGAAAAAGAAATTTGTCTAAGCTACATATGAATAGAATTCCACAGAACAGAATCCAAACTTTCTTTTTCCCTCTTCTTTTTGTAAACAGCTGTATATCTTCACGGTCAAGGTCTAAGGTTTTACTCCCTGATCTCAAATCTCATGGGGATATTTGGCTTCTAGTCTTTTAATCTGAAGTGAAGTGTTTGTTGCTTATGGAAATTGATTCAGTTATTTTTTCACTGTTGTAATAATTTTTGTCATAATATACTAATTAAAGTCACATGATTTTTAGGTGGCAGTAGCTAGCATTGAAGATTTCTTGGATCCAAGTAGCTATTGACTCCTTTTGATCCTGTTTTAATTGTCAAATTAAATATATAAGATTCAACTATTCCAGTTGTTTTCATTCTTGGAAACATACAAGTTTACCTCCCACCTACCTAAAACATGAGCAGGACCCATCTACCATTTGATTTAGCTCCTTTCTGCAGCATATCTCTACCAGATCATCAGCCAAGTTTTGTTTGACATCTTGGTAACAGGGAGCTTCACAAAGCAATATAGTCAATAAGGAAGTTCCAATTGCCCTTTCTTATACTTACTGCAACCAAAGTTCACTGTTCTTCCCCTGACACTAAAGTTCCTGTATTTTCCATGCAGCGCTTCAAACAGTGTAAGGCACAGGGTGGGCTCAAATGGACTTGATCTGCGTTTACTGATGAGCAAACAATGAACGGTCCTAGTTCTGGCTTTTAAGCTACAAGAAAATAGTTGTTTCTTTCTGTAGTCCAGGCTGTTCTCATGTCTTACATAAATCTCTTTTCCAGGATCAGTACTGCGATTTCCTTGAGCAACATGATTTTCATATGTTTTGTCTATCTCTTTTCTCTTTTCTGAATGTGCTTTCTGTGATTAGTAGATCTCTTCAGATGTGGTACCATCAAACCACACATAATACTCCATATGGGGTCAGCTCTGAGAAGGGTAAAATCCCTGTGCCTTCAGCTGGGACATTCCACTTGACACATTGTTTGGCCTAAAAGAATATTCCTTAGAGCAAACTTTTCCTCTCTGTTTCTGAGTATTTTATTATGGGTGAGATTCTGACTGTCACATATTGTGTTCTGGGAGAAGGATTACTTCCTTGAGTTTCCAGGGTAAGGAGGGGGTGGAGAACGCTGTGCTGAAGGCTGTGGGGCTGGGGAGTAGGGAGGCGGCAAGTCTGCACAGTAATCCATCTCATGGTCGTAACTATAGGGTGGTGGTCGCACTGAAAAAGAAAGGACAAGGGCATCAGACATTGAGCAAATATTTGGGCATCCATTGTTTAAGCCACTGGGCTGGGTACTTCGGAAGTGGACATAATTTTTGCCTGCAAAAATCTTAGTTTTATCAGATTGAAGACATATGTATGAGAGAGCGAGTGCCATAAAAAGGGGCACTATTGACCAAAGTATTTAGAATGAGTTGCTTAGGGAAAGTTTCCTGGAAATAAGATGCTGAAGGGGCAGATAAGAAGAAGCAAGGGGAATATTCAAGTTTGAGCAGAAATGCAGAAGCAGGAGAGCCCTTTAGTTTAAGACAAAAATTACATGGAGAGGAGAAATGGGAAAAGACATTGAGGAATCTGTATCATTGTCGTGGGGTGGGCTCTATTACATAAGGAGTGTGTGATGTGCAGTTTTCAGAGATTTTCTGAATACACTAGTGGATATGTTTGGGAAGATGACTCTTTCAGCAGTATGGATGGAGATGGACTGAAGAAAAGGTGAGGTGAATGTAATAGCATATGTGAGGGATTATAAGAGACTGATGCAGTGGGGCCTGGGGAGGATCATAAGAGATTTTGAGCAGCTGAGTGCTCAGGTGATGATTACATAGGTGAGGAAAGGGGTGGAGAGGGAAAGAGGGTTTTGAGGTGTTGGGTACCCAGTATGGGGCTCTTGTAACTCAGATGGTCATGGAACCATTACAGGAAGAAGGGAAAAAAAGGAAGATAAGCAGATTTGCAAATGAGGATGAAGAACTTAGTTTTCTATGCTTTCATATAAGCTAGCTTTTATAGCTCATATGAAAATTTTTCTTAATTTTTCACTCTGTCAGTGTGTTTTTAAATCTCACTCAAAACACCTCATTATGACTATGTATGGATGTTTATTTTGTAGTGATTTCAGTCTCATCTCCACGGTTGGGAGGTACCCCTTGAGTACTCCATATCTTCAAGAACCAAATCATTCTGCAACATCTGAGCAACCCCTCTGATGATTTGCCAGTAGTTGAATTCATCATCACAATCATGATTCTAGTTGGAAATTAATATGCCTGATGTTATTGTGAATGCAGCCTAAATCATAAACTAGTGTCATAATGCAAATGAATGGCCAAGCTTTTAGCGTTAGAATGGTGGAACAAAACAAGCAACATATCAAAACACTTATTCCTAAAATGTCTTCTAAATTGTGCTCTTACCATTAAGATTATGATAGTGTTCTGATCAATATGCTGGTACAAAGATAGGACTTAACCCTTGTGCACTCTGAATCCCTTTAACTTCACTCTTTTTGTCAGAAGCCTGATGATTTGAACGCTTTACTGATCTGTCTATACTCAGGAATGTGAGAAAGCAGAATTGGGTCACTTCAGAAAAGGGGAGGATGGAGACACAGAACTGGGTGGGATGTCCTCCAAGGACTGACTGTTCTGGTGAGCAAAGAAAAGCTTTGTAAGTCTCTAGAGAGCTGAGGAGGCTGAGGGCTCGTGGCTGAGGACACAGCTCTGTAGAGAAAGCAGCCATGTTGTACCAGCTTCTCCACAACTCTGTTAGACCCTCAGGGACTGGGCTTTTCCACGCTTTGTTTTCTACAGCAAAATGGAATAACTCTTGTGGAGCACATTCCCTTTGCATTACACCCACCCCTTTGCTTCATTGTATCTAGGAGAACTGAGACAAAGAGACTTACAATAAACTTCATCCAAGCCAAGAAATGCAGCCTCCATGTAAAGTAGAAGTTACAGCTGGATACCCATTGAATTGTTCCTTATAAGTATGTGGTTCAGAATGTTTTTATCTTGAAGCTTTTTCCCACTTGAGGAACACACACCAAATGATTCTATAGATTAACTCTGTATCACTGTCTGTCTTGAACCCATGGTGAATGTTTTTGCTTTGGTAACAAAGCTTTGATATTTTGCTATTTGCATAAAAACTGCTAGGGGACATTTCAGTAAAGTTCACTATCCTTTCTATAGCTGCATATTGAACATGGAATTCTAAGATATGTAACAGTGTTCTTTCATTCATAGAGCCTTTGAATGTTGATAAAGTGATCATAATGCTGAAGAATGATATTTGGAGGACTATCCATCATGAAATAAACATGGCACATCTTTTATAGTTCCAGCTACTGGAAGACATTTTAAAATGATACTTGCATTAACTATGGACTGTGCTATCTTTCTTTATTGCAGTAATAAGGTTTAAGTAGGAAGTAAACTTTTCCAAGTATCTGTTTTAGAATTTCTGATTAACTCTAAAAGGTTTTGTTCTTTCTTAAAGGTCAGATCATCTTTAAAAGATATATGGATACAGCTGGACATAATGGTGCTTTTGAAAATCTTTCATAACCAGTAGCCCAGTTCTCTGATTTAAGTAGGGCAAATATGCCATTTATCCTTACTATCATTATAGTTGTCCAATATTACCAAATTTAGGGATGCTATGAAATTCATAGAATATTTAATGCCTTTCATCCACTCAGGCTAATATTCCTAAAGCAAATGTAAGTAAAGCTTATCAAAACTACATGTTATTTTAGAAAATTTGGAAACAGAAAATCATCCATAATTTTGTCACCACAATTTAACAATATCTTTATATTCTCTCTTCTAGTCATTTGTGTTTTTTATATCCTGTGTTCATGTAAAGTGGTATGTGCTTTTTTGTGCTATACATAGTCTTTTTCCTTCTATATATTCTTCAAAACCTTTCATGTGAGTGGCTGCATATTATTCCACCAACCATTCACTTATTTTGAAATTAATAATGTTTTAATTACTTTAAAAATGGAATGATGAATATTTTTCTACACATAGGCTTTTTATTATTTTGAATTAGTTCTTTAGAATAAAATTCAGTTAATATTTTGGTAGTTTAATAATGAAAAAATAAAGCTCTTTTATATTTTCTTATTAATAGCTAGGTTTAACATCATTCTACATCTTGTTTACTACTTATAATTCATATTAGGTTATTTTTGTGTTTTGTTTTGTAGTGATAATTTATAAACTAGATTCTTAATTAGAATTAAGATATAATTAAGATAACAGGATATAAACAAGTATAAAAGTTATGTATCTTTTCAATATATCTTTTTAAAAATAACCGTTACAATGGTTATATTATTTTTACCTTATTGACATACTGAAGCTTAAAACCTGCATCTCACAAAATATGTCATTTTTCATCTTTCTGATCTCATTTCCAAGCTTAAAAATTTGTCTTCTCTTTCAGGTATCTGATACATAACCAGTCTATTTCTGAGTTTCTCCATTTAAATTTGTATATTTAATGTTTCCTTACATCTATTATTTTATTTGGTATATTTCTGAATCTAAGTTTATTTTTTCTAAATTTTAAATTTTGGTTAAGCCAGATTATCTCAGTGTGTCCCCTTAATTCTCAATTTTTACATTGTTTTGTTATCTCTCCCTTACAGTTAAAATTTCAATCTATTTGAGTTTTCCCCAATAACCAAGAAACATCTCATTTTAATTAATATTGATTTTAAGTGGTTTTAATATCTGAAAGGATAGGTGAATCTCATGACTTTTTTAATGTTGTGTTTTAAAAATTTTTTAAATTGACATATAATTGGCATATAACATTACATAAGTTTAAGGTGTACAATATGTTGATTCGATACATTCATATTGACAAAAGATTATCACCTGTTAATTAAATAAGGTGGCCACTAGACAGAGGTGGGTCTAATGCTATGGTGCTTATACAAGCAAACCACAACCTAAGTCTGTAAATGTCACAAAATTATGGAATCAAAACACGAAGGGCAATCAATCATAGTCAAGTAGGCTTTAAACTAGAGCCAATCAAATAATTCTTTTCTTTGCTTCCACACTGCGCTAGTGACTACTTCCGGTTTGGTGCTGCCTGATTCAAATCATTTTCTGTTCAAAAAAACTCTTAAATTTTTTAATATGCTTCTGTTTATATTCTAACACATCTTAGTGTTAGCTAACACTTCTATCACTCATGAGTTGCTTTTAAAGATGGCTTCTCATATCGCCAGGAACAAATCTCCTCCACCCTCCTGCAAACCCTATCACAATTTGCCTGAACCGCACTCAGAACGGAGGCCCACAGAGCTCCTGGAAAGGTCTCCACTGTCTCCACCCCCACCACACACACACAGCCCAGCCTATTTCTCCTCTGCAATGGCCCAAGATGCAGTTCATGGAAGGCTGATGTCATTAGAATCCATCATTCCCCTTCCCCTCAGGTAACATGAAGACAAGTCTAGTCACATCTGACAGCTTGACATCCCTCTGGCGCCATGAGAAGGACAAGTTCCTAGAATACCCTTCACTATAGACCTTTAACCCTGGAAGACCTTTCATATCTAATCTAGTTAATTTTCCAAACTTACTACTCCCCTTTCACTGTGCTCAGTAGAATACAGTCTGTTGTCAGAAAGGCCCTTAAATCTGATTTCTCATGACAGCACAGCTTCCTCTGTAGAACTATTAAGTCAGAGCTGTTCTTTTTCTCCCACATCCTTCAGCATATATGGCCAGGAGGTACACTGGGTGTTCTTGGTGGATCTCATGGATATTTTCAAACCACTGTCAATTTTCCCTCTTTAAAAACCTGAGCTCTTCTGTAGCATATGCCATGAGGTCATACTACTTTCTACACCTTCTTGCTATCAATATCTGTGGTCCTCTCTCCCCGAACTCATTCACTGAATATTTAGTATCAGTACCATTATCTTTCTCTGCATCACAACTTCTCATCATTCTCAATGATTTCAATATCCATGTGTTGGAATAAATTTCTAGCCCCAAGTTAGAGCCACTCCTGCCTGGCAAGCCACATTAGAAATCTGAAACTTAAGATAACTTTTCTGTCCCGTAACACTCTGCTTTACCAGAAACTCAGTATATCCACTCAGCTAGTTCCCAAATGCTAACTGAAGTCTGGGCTCTATACTTACTCCTGGTTCCTTCTCATCCCAAAAAAGGTTGACCCTATGGGCCCAGCCAATCCAGTATTTTCTATTTTTCTCTTCCTTGTTCTTTATTCTTTATCATGTAAAAACTTCCAGCCTTCCACGCATTTTGCAGTTCTCCACATGAAGACTGTCCAGTTCATGAAGTGTAAATAAAGTTTGTATCACTTAAATTGTCTTCTTTAATCATTTTTAACACTTGGACTTTCTTGGCTTCAAAACTTTCTCACTCTTGTTATGACCAATAATGGCACCATTTTGCAAATCTGACCACTACTCTTTATCTTTCTAGAATACAGATTCCAACACATCTTGGACCTTACCTTGATTTCCAATTTACTGATGGCAGTGCAAAAAAAAAAAATTAAATTGGTGTCACCTCTTTCCTGTCTTCATGTCTTTCTTTGTTCAGCTTATATCATGGTCCACCACTAAAATTATTTCTGTGCCTATATCATCAACTTTCTTATCTTTTTCTCTCCCCAAAACTCCAATCCTGATTAATCCAACATTTTGGATACCCCAGATCTGTATCTAGGAACTTAATGTGGCTAGAGAAAAATGCACAGTCATGCTGACTGATTTCATTTTAAATGATGCATGACCATATTCTTAAGTGTCCAGGCCTTGAGAATTGCTTAGAAATATGCATTTCTTTAGACATTCCACCACCCTCATTCTCTGAGATAACCATTTTATACTTTTTTCTTTCTCCTTAACAGCTCCTCAACCCACTTTCAGCACAAGACTTGCTTTTCATTTCGCTAAGAAAATAGGCACAATTAGAAGAGATCATCCTCATGTCACCAAATCCTCTCATGAGTACATGAAAGTCTTTCCATTTTCAGTACATACACTATACTAATAAGGTTGCCCTCATTCGTGAATTCACTGTTACAAATGGAGTTTCGATTTCTTAATGAAGTATTTCCAAGAGATTTTAAAGATTACAAGCTAGTAATTTTATAGAATGTTCTTCATCTTGGGTTTGTCAGGTATTTTTTTCATGCTAAGATACCAGCCAAATTACTGCATGCATGAAGTTGAGTTATCCTTAGACTAACACTCAAAGGTGCAAGATATTCATTTGCCCTTCTTTGGTGTGAATTTTTACCACCTGGTCAAAATGTCATCTGTTTTCTCCACTGTGCAGTTACTGTTTTTCCCCCTGTAGCTAACAAGAAATTCGAGAGGTAGACACTAAGTGCATGCACATGTCCTGCTCTTCAGCAACCTTTCTCTCCAGATTTAGCATTGATTGATGATTCTTGTCCTAAGCCTTTCTTAAGAAAGCTTTGAAATGATTTTTCCAAATCCTCTCTACATGTATTCTTTGCATTTTTGTTAGCAAGACCCCTCCCCACCTTTCTTCTCTGTTGTTTAACTGTCTCAGTCAATCAGTCAATCAATTAGTTAATTATCTGGGGACTCAATAATGTACTCCAAATCTCAATTTTCTTGATAGTATTGGAGTCCGTTGTTTCCCTTTTGTTGGCATTTGATTTTTCTGTCTTTGACACTTTTTCTGTTGCAATCTTTTTTGTATAATTTTCTTTCAGGTGTGTATCATCCGAAACTATTTTTTAAAAAATGATCACTGTCTTTCATTTACATCGAAGTTCTGGGCAGTAGAGGTAAGTAATAATTGTTATTTTCACAATGATGATTTTAAGAATAATTATAATTAAACAGACACTGTTCATTCTGCCCAACATGGCAGGAATAAAAAACTATTTTGGAAGGTCACTGTCTAACAAAGGGTCAGGTGTGTGATTATCTTCTGTTGGTAATCTCCTCCCCAGTGCAAAGTAATGATGTCCACTGTTGGATTCCCCACTGAGTGCTTTCACCAAGGGAAGATAAACTTCACTACATTATTTTCTATTCTTTTAAGTGCCCTCCAGGCTGTAGGACTATACAGTAACTTGGGTTGTTATCTCAGTAATCACAGGATTAATTCAGTAATGTGGGTAAAAACACAATTTCCAGAGATGAAAGACATTGAAAACATTCGGTGCTATTTTGTGTTGTTTCCTAATCCTTTAAGTAAAAGCTTAATTAGTGACTTAGTGACTTTGAGAAGGAAATGAGAAGTAATCAAGAACATTATGTTTTTGTAGACCTACTCTTTTTGCAGCAAAAATGCTTCCACCATAAGGTTTATTATGTTTCTTGCATTATTCAGTTCCCAGAACAGTGCATTTACTGAAAACACATCATGCCATTGTGATTTGACAGTGTAAGTAAGGCTACTATTTTAAAAAACATGTTTCCATGCATGAAATGGAAACTTCAAACCCAAGAAAACAAAGACCTCATGTTAAAATATTTTCTGTCTTCTAATTTTATAAAAATTTTTAAAAAATATTTTAAGTTTAATTTTAACTAAACTTGTTTTCATCAAGCAGTAGTGTATCTGGAAAGCAGTGTTTTTCCTTGCCTTCTCTCCAAAGTCTCTGTATGACTCCCTTCTCTTCTTATTTTGGATTATGGGTTGACCAGGTAAAAATGGGGAGATGTGAGGAATAAAAAATCATTCCCCCTACTTTTTTCCTTCTACTCTAGTCCTAACATTGTTATGCTAATAACCACAGCCATATTCTTAGTTAAGTTAGGAAGATTCAAAATTGTGAATGTCTTTTGTAGTAAGTAAAAACTACATATTCTGTGTGGAATTTAAGGTAAATTCTCTAGGTAGTAGAGAAATTCTCTAGAGAGTTCCTCTAGGAGAAAGAGTTCCTCTAGGTAGGGACTAAATCAGATCTTATCATGAGTTGTGCTCTTTATTCATTCAGCCATGTCTCCTGGGTGCCCATTGTGTGTATGTCCCAGGCGCAAAAGTTTGGAATTGAAAAATAGACTATGATTGGTGCCTCATGAAGCTGATGTTCTAGAAGGAGGGGATGGATAATAAAAAATATACATAATGGTTAGGTGAGTGATATGGTATCTTAGAAGAGTAAAAGCACTCTGGAAAAAAATAGGGTGTAGTCAGGAGGATTAGGGTGCTGTGGGAGGGATACAGTATAATCTCAAATAGAGTGGTCAGGGCAGGCTTCATTCAGGAGGTGACCTTTGGTCAAATATGTGAATTAATGAGGGAGTTGGTATTCTAGGAGAGGCCGTAAGAGGGGAGTGTGCCCTGTGTGTTCACAGAACCCTTTTACTTTGGGTAAAATAAGGAACCACTGGCTTTGACTCTTCTGGGGGAAATGGGAAGCCACTGAAAGATTTTGTGCAGAAATGTGACATGACTTGAAACCTACTTTAACACATTCAATCTGGCTACTATGTTTTAAATGGACCCTCGGGAGCCAAGGGTGGATGCTGGGAGAGTAGTTAGGTCACCACAGTTGTGCAGGCGAGAGCTGATGGCTACCACCAGGGAAGGACAGTAGGTACTGTGGGAAGCAGTCAGATACTGCCTGTAGTTTGAAGATGGAGCTAAAAAGTTTTCCTGGTAGAGGACATGTAGACTTGAGGGAAAGAGAGGAGTAAAGCATGTTGCCAAGGTTTCTAACCTGAAACCCTGGCAGGCTGAAGATACCATCAGCTGAGATGGTAAAGGCTGTGAGTGGAGGAGGATTTGGGGAGATAACGGAAGTGCAGCTTTAGACATATTAAATTTGAGATATCTATCAAACATTTAAGTGGAGATATCCAGTCGGCAGTGGGATAATGAATCTGACATTCCGGAAAGAGGTTTGAAATGGAGACATCTAACTGCAAAGCATTAGCATACAAATACTACTTACTATAACCTATGAGACCTTACTACACTATGAGACCTAATTACATAATTAAAGAAATTAGTATAGCTAGAAGATAGAAGGCACAAAACTGAGCTATGAGGCACCAAAGATGAAGATGGAGGAACCAACAGAAGAGGAACAGAAGTGATCATTCTCACATTCATCTGGCATGTACTCCCTCCAGTTCAAGATGATAGGAAAAGGGTTAAGAGAGGAAAGAAGTTATCAGGGAATTGATACACAGGGCAGACTGCATGTAGAAAGTACCCCCTTCCTCTTCTATAGGGATGGAGAGGACATGAATATGGATAGCAAATTATTTTCCTAACAATGTGTTAAACTTAGAACTTGACTCTTTTTTGTATGTCAGATTGTACCCAAACAGATGGACTTAGAAAGCACTGCTGAAATAACCTACTGTAAAACACAGTATTTTGTTACAGAGTCTTATGAGTTCTATATTTTTAAATGTGGAACTTCTAGCAGATTGTTAACAAACACTTGTCAAATTATTAATATATGACCTTTGCTCTTTGTTTATAATTTTAATATGTTAAAACTGTTTTCTTTACATAAAGGAGACACATAAAATCTTCCTTTAATATTTTTTTCAAAGCATACCTACCTATTGAAAGAGATGCTAGTTTATTCAGACATGTAGCTAATACTTTCTCTATAATTATTTGTCAGGACTCTCTGGCACACAAATACAGTGAATGTGAATTGTCTATTTCTCTTAAACTGAGTGATTAGCAATTGTAGTCAATGAGACAAACATCGAAAATATGAATTTCTTCAAATATGAGGTAGATTTTATTACTTAAATCAAGTAATCTCCATTGAAAAGTAGACCTTCAATCTACATAAATTTAGAAATACCCTACATACTTGGGAGATTATTCCAGTGAAAGTCTCTAATGTTTCCTCTCTCCAAGGAGTAGAGCGTAACTAACAAATCTGAGTCTTCTTTCAGAAGGAGTAAGCAATTTTGCTTACCAGGATAGGAGGAGATGGCATTGATGTGGGTGGCCCTGATGACACCCACCCGGGTTCCGCGGTTGTTTTTCATGCACATGCAGATACATATGGCAATTCCAGCAATGACCCCCATGATGAATACAATTCCAAACACGATGCCGGCAATCGCTGTGCCACTAAAAAGGAAAAACAAAAGTACATTTATTGAAAAGTGTCATAAAGATTCCTCAGCTTTTCAAGTGGCTCCATGACTACGTAACAGATGCTCCTTCACAAATGTCCTTAAGGATAATGTTAAAAAGATAATTCCCTAAATTGGTCAAGGAAATAGCTTTGTGTATTTCAATGGGTAAGAAAAAGTTACAAACCTTCAGGGGATCCGATTCCAGCACAGGAAACCTATCGTTCAGATTCTGGTGTTAAAAACATATGTATTTCTAGAAAGCACAATTCTCCAGATATGCTCTCTCAAATAATAGAACCATTCAGCTGTGTAATTAAACAGCAATGAATTTATCTGTTGTCTGTGAGTATGTGTGTTTAATGAAAACTTGATAAATGCCAAAATATTAAATAAAATTTAAGTTACCTGGATTGAAACTCTCCACAAAGTTAAACTAGAATATTTTGTTCTTAACAAAACAAAGAAAACCAAATGAAACATGTTTTTATTATTATTATCCAGAGCACATTTATGATAAACAGTGTTCTCATTAAATTCAGGAACAATGTAAACAAAACCTCTGTTTTATTGATGTTAACTTTTTTCTCCATAATATTAGTCTACATTTATTCCACCATGGGTAAATCTTTATCAAAATGTAATTTTTCAATAGGCAGTATTATTTCTAGCAATGCTTCCTAAGGAAACACAGCACGTGTGGGTGCAGATAATGTAACAAAGATATTCATCAAGTGCAATTACTAATACTCCTGATTGTCTTCTTACAAAAAGTTTCAAGGCAGATAAACGTTTTGAGTCCTTGCATGCCTGAAAATGATTTAATGCTACACTTTCACTTGATTGATAGTTTGTCTGGGAATGGAATTCTAAGCTGAAAGACATTTCTCGAAAACATGAGGTCATTGTTCATTGCCTTCTAGAATTTGACATATAGAGAAATCTAATATTCTAATTACTTTGTATGCTACTCTTTCTTCTTCTTGTTTCTTTCTGCAATCTCTTAGCATTTTCCTCTTCTAGTATTCTGAAATTTCACAATGTGCTTGGATTTTTTAAAAAATTTGTTTTGCTAGGTCCTTAGAGTTTTTCGTGTGTTGGAGACTATGCATATTCTTCAGTTCTTGAAAATGCTCATAAATTGATAATTTTCTTTCCACCATTTTTTCCGTTTCTCTTTCTGGAAGCTTATTTTGAAATAAGCCTCTGAACATCCTAGATAACTTCTCTAAGTTTTCTTATCTCTGTTTTCTTGAACTAATTTCTGAAAAATTTCATTAACTTTATGTTTCAAAGTTTTATTGAAGTTTGAATTTCAGCTACTATATTTTTAATTTCCACATTCTCTATCTTATCCTCTTTTGTACCCTCTCTTTTTTATAGTGTCCTGTATTGTTTTCATGTATGTAATTTCTTCTCTTAATCTCTGAAGATACTAATAATACAGTTTTTGAAAATTTCTCTATTCTCTGTATTTCCTCTGTCTTCTTTAGGTTCCTTTTTGTTTCTTGTTTATTTTGATCTGTTTCATATTTGACATTCTCCTTAAATATCTGTTGATCCCTGAATCTCCTCCTATTTAAAAAAGAGGCACTAAATAGATACTTGGAAGTTCAGTGTGCAAGGCCAGAATTGAACAGGTGAACTCAGGTAGAGGATCACGTGAAGCCAGTTCCCATAGTTTTTTTCTTTGGGGCTGTTCATTCTTCTCCTTAAAAGGCTCCTCTAATTTTATACTTGGTGTGTATGAGCCAGGCTGCCAGTTTCCTCAGTACTGGGGTTTTACCCATAAGGACGTGAACTTTCACAAATTGTTCAGGCTTTCAGATAAGAGACTCAATCTCCCTCTGCTATTATGGCAGAGACTTTCAGGATATGGCTCAAGTGACATAATTTTTAAGGTTTAGAAGCATGATTTCTGAAGCCAGACTGCATGGGTTCCAACTGTAGCTGGGTAACCCTGGGAAAATTGCTCAATGTCCCAGTTTTTTAATAATGAAATGAAGTTCGGGTTGGTGCTGACCTGACTCTTCTCACAAATTCCATGTCATGAACTATCTGTTCTCCTGGACTCATTTGCCAGATAAATAAATTCTTATTCTCAGTATTATGTGAACATCTATACTATACCTTTCTAGGACAGTTCCAAAATCTCTCAACCCAAAGCCTTAGGGCCAGACATGTCTTATAAGTCAGGAATTTTAGTATTTTGGAAAGAGAATATGGTACATATACTGTATATTGTATGATACTCCCAGGGCCAGCATCCTGAGCATTAACAAATTTATATTTCTGCAGTAAAGATGGGAATGTTAACACTTGTGAATTACATAGAGACTAGGAAAAGGTGCCAGGTTCATTCAGGTTCAGTGTTTCTACAAATTGACATATATAAAACCTTTCGGTTTCCAGAGGTTTTTGAGGATTTCATAGTTGCAGATAAAGGATTGTGAACCTGTATTTGTACTTTTCAGAAGAGATTTTCTCTCTATGTTTCCCCACTTATTTAAGAAAACAGAATACCATTGAGAATTCCAACAGACTCCATTAAAATATTCCTACATGTATTTTAACTCTGTTAGTAAATTATGAATGCAGAATGTGAGACATATTTGGATGTGCTGTCATTAGTAATTAAAGAATGTCAGAGTCTGGCAGTTCAATAAATAATTCTTTTCCAGAAAAAAAAATGATCAAAGGAAATAATTTTAATAAAACTAAAAGTAGTCTGGAAATCTTTTTATTGTAATTTTCAGGTCTAAATAAGATTAAACTGAAGAGCTTAATTAATGTTCCAGAAATAATCAATGGCCCAATTATTCAGGCATAGAGTTTCCCAAGTATGTGTTACGGGAACTGTTAAGATATCAAATTGGGACATATTTATATTCATTAATTCCTTTTTTAAATAGAGGAAAGTAGAAAATTAGTCACATTTTGTTTTCTTCTTGGCAGCTCCAGCAAAAGTGCCTGCACTTGAGGTCAATGATGAAGTTGCAAATAATGTGTTAAATGAGGTTTTTTGATTAAATCATGATTTTGGTGCCTTTGATCTTTTGCTACCCATTAGCAATTGTAAATTAGTTATTTAAGACATGGTATATAAAACTTATACCATCATTTCCTGTGTTATTAATTAAAAGAGACAATAAACAGTAACCTCTGGCATATAAATAATTTGGTTTAGTCAAGTGTTGGAAGGAGAGAAGTTACTAATCTGAGAAATTTGGCACCATGAAAACCTTGAAAAAAAGGTTAGGGATGTATTTTTTTAAAGCACTGCAAAGTTTGCATATTTCCCCCTTTTTAAAAAATTATTTTGAAATGATGATAGATTCTCAGGAAGTAGTAAAGCCAGTATAGAGAGGCTCTATGTATCCTTCATTCAGTTTCCCCCAGTAGTTAAATCTTAGGTAACAACTATCGTACAACAATAAAACCAAGAATTTGACATTGGTACAAAGTGTGTGTATGGTTCTGTGCCATTTTAACACATGCTGAGATTCATGCAATCACTGCCACCAGAAGGATACAAAACTGTTCCATCACTACATATATTTCCCTTGTGTAATCCTTTAAAGTCACATCCACCCCTCATCCCCACCATTAATAACTGCTCCAACCAATCTGTTCCCCATTTCTATAATTTGTCATTTCAAGAGTGTTATACAAATGGAATTGTAGTATGTGACTTTTGAGATGGCCTTTGTTTTTCAGCATAATACCCTTGGAATACATTTTAGTTTTTATGTGTATGAATACATTCCTTTTTATTACTGAGAAATATTCCATGGTGTAGATGGTAACGCAGTTTGTTTAACCATTACCTACTATAATGGAAATTTTGGTTATTTCCAGTTTTGCTTTTACAAATAAAGCTGCTACGAACAATCATGTACAGGATGTTGTGTGGACATAGTATTCATTTCTCTGGGTTAAATGCCCCAAAGTGGAATTCCTGGGATATTTGATAAAAATATGTTTGATTTTTAAAGACAGTGACAAACTATTTTCCACAGTGGCTGTACTATTTCACATTGCGACCAGCAGTGTATGAGAGACTCAATTTCTCTGCATCCTTGCTAGCACTCAGTACTGACATCATTTTTTATTTTAGCTGTTTTAATAGGTATGTAGTGATATCTCATTGTAATCCTAATTTACATTTCCCTAATGGCTAGTGAGGTTGAACATCTCAGGAGCTTATTTGCCTTTCATATATCTTCTTCAGTAAAATGTCTCTTTATGACTTTTACTCATGTTCTCATTGCATTGTCTGTGTTTTTACTGTTAAATTTTTGAGTATCATATAAATCTACATGAATCTTTTATCATATCTATAGTTTACAAGTATTTTATCCAAGTCCATAGTTTGTCTTTTCATCTGCTTAACAGTCTTGCAGAGCAAAATTTTTTTATTTTAATGAAGTCCACTTTTTCAATTTTTTTCTCTTATGGATTGTGCTTTGGGTGTCATATCTCTTCACCCAGTCCTAGGATCTAAAGATTTCTCCTATGTTTGCTTCTAATAGATTTATAGTTTTATGTTTCATATTTAAACCTTTGATCCATTTTGGTTTAATTTTTGTGTAATGTGTCACCTTAGGTTGAGATTGATTTTTTGCCCATATGCTCCAGGACCATTTATTGAAAACACTCTCCTTCCTCTATTGATGGCTTTTGTACCTTTGTAAAAGAATCAGCTGGCCATCCTTGTTTGGGACTATTTCTGGGTTCTGTATATCTTCCTGTTGTTTTATAAATGTTGTTTATAAATAGTGTTTCATAAATGTTGCTTAGATTCAGTTGGTTGATGGTGTTGTTCAGTTCCTCTATATCCTTGTTGATTTTCTGTCTAGTTGTTCTACTAACTGATGAGGGAGAGATGTTGAAATCTTCAGTGATAATTGAGGATTTATCTATTTCTCCTTCTAGTTCTATCAGTTATGTTCTATCACATGTTTTGCAGCTTCTCTGTTTTCTGTAGGCTCCCCACGTTGATCTTTCCTGGTAGATGTTGGGTTGGAACTGTACTTTTGTTCTGTGCTGTTTAGCTGTAGTCAAATTGTTATTGTCTAAAAGTTTTCTGCTTGCTAGACAGCCTTTTTGTGGTGCTTTAGCTGGAGAGACCAGGCTTTTGTTGGGGCTCTTACTGTATGCACCCATTGGTGTTTCTGTGTTGCCAGTTACCTCCAAGTCTGGTATAAATGAGTCAAAAAGAAAAACCAGTTTTGTTCTTTAGCTCACAAGATTCCTAGCTGCCCCGTCTTCTCTATACCTTTCAGAGTTTTGTTTGTTTTTATATAATATCTAGGGTCTTAAAGTTATAGTTACAGGGAAAAAAAAGGAAAATTATGTGTACTCTGGTAATGTAATTTTGAAAAATAAAATACTGCAAAAATATTGTTTAAAATTATAGTGATTTTTTTAAAGCACTATATATAAATAACTTTATAGACGAGATGAAAATTGTGATGAATATCTTTAAAGAGACAGCTTTTAACATCACTTAGGCTTTTAAGGCAAAAACATTATATGTATGATTCCAAATCTTTTCCTATACGTTGAAGATACTCACAAAGTCTTTAACAAATACATGACTCAAGCTATCTCAACCATATTTATAAAACCATTATGGAACTATCATCCAAAAATTCTTTCTCTCTGATGAAAGCATTTCTTAATGACACCTCTTAATTCTTAAATCAAACCTGAAAGGGCATTTTCTTGGCAAAGAAAGAAATATAACTTCTTTTTGATGCTGTTAATTTTTAAAATTCCAACTATTGATTTTCTGGATTATAAAGCATAATTTGGGTAAATATATATGCAAAGAGAATTTTCTGTTTTCAGGAATTCTGAATTTCAGAAATAATTATCTTCTCATGATATTTAATAATTTTGTGTGAGCTTAGTACGAACAAAACATTCAGCATTCAGTTTTCTTGCTTCCATAAATCAACTGGTAAAAAATCCAAGGTTGAATGAGCAAATCATTCTTTTTAATTATTCATTGTAATTATTTATAGTGAATGCTTTTTAGTCATTTTAGTCCAAGAGTAGGCAAACTAAGGACATGGGCCAAATGTTGGGCCAAAAGTTGTTTTAGTAAATAAAGCTTTATTGGAACAAAGCCAAAACCATTTGTTCACATGTTGTTTGACTGCTTTGGTGCTATGTCAGAGTTGAGGATTTGTGAGACCACATGGCCTACAAAGTCTAAAATATTTACTCTCTAGCCCTTTATAGAAAAGTATATACTGTGAATAAGTTAGTGCTACTCTTCCTTAGATGACTTTTTCTACAAAGTTATCCTACTAATGATATTGTAACAAAGCAAATGGTAGCATAGACAGGGCATTTTTTACTGAAAATCTAACATTCTGTGTTATTGGAAGCTCTCTTAATTCCATTATTTAGAAACTCATAAGAGTTGTAAGGTTTGAATACTCTTTTTCATTATACCAATTAATATTACTTACTATAATACATTTCTGATGCTACTTCAAAACAAAAATTACACATGCTTTGTGTATAATAAAAAAATAAACATTGGTTGTTGTCCCAGGTTCCTGGTTGACAGCTCTTAAAACATTTAAAATTCCTGGAGTGATAAAAATGTCTTTTGTTTGCTCATGAGATGATTCGTGGGTGGGGGCCCTCAGAGCACTAAGAGGGGGCTGTTTGTCAGAAAGACCAAAGCATGATTAGAGGAACTTTTAGCTCCACTTCCAACATCAGTGGAAAGGGGATGGAGACTGGAGATTTTGTTACTCACCAAAGGCCAGTGATTTAATCCATCATGCCCACACAAAGAAACCTCCGTAAAAGCCCATAAAAACCATGGTGGGGTCCAGATGCCTTATGGGTTGGTAACACACTGTGGTGCTGGGAGGATGGGCACCTAGAGAGGGCATAGAAGCACTGGAAGCTCCATACCCATGCCCCCATACTTTGGCCCATGTATCTCTTCCATTTAGCTGTTCCTGAGTTAAGTCCTTTATAATAAACTTGTAATAGTAAGCAAAATATTTTTCTTAGTTCTTCGAGTTGTTCCAGCAGGAGGGGGTTGCAGAAATCCCTGACTTTATAGCCAAGTTGGATGCAAGTGTGGGTAACCTGGGGACCCAATACTTGTGGGACTAAGCCCTTCAACCTGTGAAGTCTGACACTAACTCCCAGTAGTTAGTGTCAGAAATGAATTCATGGACATCCAATTGATAAGAGAATTGGTTGGTGCCTGGAGGAAAAACATGCGTCCTTTACTTTTCTCCAAAAATCTTTGTAGATGCTTAAGTATCCGTATTTGTTATTAGCTCCATGGGTGGCTATTGGCCACTTGCTGACAGTGAAAAAGTATTGAACAAAATTATGGATTGAAAATTTTTACCAAAATGAGACTTCATAAGCAACATATCAAATACATTTGTAATGGCTGTAATGATACTATGAATCTGCAGTTTACAATAAGGATCAGAGATAATATATTTCATTCCATAAATAGCTTTTCATAAGTAAGAGATTCTAATAATCTTTTGTTACAATAATATTTATAGTTTTAGGTTCAGCACTGCTACACAGCAACTTAATAGACATTGTGACATGGTTATAGTATTAAATAATACTATTTAATGCTATTAAATTATTTAGTAAATGGTAGATATAAAAAGAATATCATTGTAATATTTTCCTTCTTTTCTGACATAATCAATTTACAAATGCATTCTATAAAACTGCATAATACAAAGGACTTATGAATATTCTGTGCAATAATTTAATAATATCAGTCCTAATAGGAAAATAAAAAAGGCCATAGAGATATTTGAAGCCCCATGTAAAATATAAGCAGAAAAAGCATTTTTATCTTTTTATTAATGAAGGATTATTAAATAACCCTATTTATTTATGATAATCCATATGTAATGAATGAAAACAATGAAAAAAATACCATTGGACTGAAAATGCCCATGAGAATAAAGCTTAGAAAAATTCTTCTTCAGACAATTTCATTTGCTCAATTGTTTTTTTAGCCAACAAATTTAGGAATTAAAATATTATAACACAGTATTTTCATGTTCAAAAGTCTTCAGAGCCAATATTTTACTGTAAACTTGTCAATTTATTAAATACAGAATTCAGCAATTCTCTGACTTGCTTACTTTAAAAATGATGCATTTTCCTCTCTGTTACTTTAATAAATCAGTACAGAATGGTTAGAAAAGCAAACTCAATGGTTTTCAATAGTGAGTATTTAGTTCTGTGTAATGGGATAGGACCCCAAAACTATCTATGTCTATATTTATCTATATCTAGCTGTATGTACATGTAAATATATATACTCACACAGATAAGGAGTACACACACACATATATATATATACACACACATATACACACTATATACATATATACACTAAAGTAAGATAACTTCAAGTTGCTAAATTATTACTTAATAATGTTATAATTCCTTGTGTAAAATGCATAGAAACAACAATTCATATTACTTTCCCAGTAAGTCTGTATTACTTGCAAAAAAAATCCTGTAAAATTAAGATATTCCAAAGATGTTTATTTTGCTTTTTTCATGTCATTTCAGTAATCTTTATTAACTTCATACAATGTCATCTAATCCTCTTTCTTGGGGCTTTATAGATAACCTTTCTGTTATCAGAATATTAAGATTAGAAACTAAAGTTTCTTTAAATGAATAAATTTGCCGATTTACTTACCCAACCCCTATAGTAGACAATTGTCTACCTCAATATCTGTCTTTTATATTTCCCTTGATAAAACAACTCTTGGTGGTTAACTGGGTATATGACTATCTGAAATAGATACTGTATCTTCCAGATACCCTTAAAGCTAGTCTTCTATGATGTGATAAAGTTCTGGAAAATAAGTTGTAAGTAAAATATTTTGTGACATCTCTCAAGAAACCTCCTTAAAAGATGGCTGGAATGAGCTTTTGTCCATTGTGCATCTTACTCTCCATCCTGCTTCTGAAATATGTGTGTAATGCTGCACTCTATCTCCATGTTGAACCATGACAGTCCTCCTAGGGGTGGAGGAGCTATGAGTTTCACGGAGTGTGCTTCTTTAATAGCTATATGGAGATGCTATATCAGCTCTGTTTGCCTATCTCTGAAATTTTTTGAAATAGAGAGAAACGAACTATTTTTTAAAATTTCATTAAGATCTCTGTTATTTCATTTGAGAGAGAGAAAGTGTATGATTGTGGTTGATATGATGCTTGCCCTAATCTTACCTAGTACAATTCCTTTGCCACAATTAGCACACAGTATAAACAAAGAGAAATCTTTAATGTGGAAACAGCAGTTTTAAAGAACATACAGATCCTCTGAGATCCCCATGAAAAGGTTCCAAAAAGGGATACCAGAATCAAGAAAGCATGAGACTGCATCCAACTTCTATTAAATTAGGATCATTTATCTTACATTACATATAGAGATAAATTTCTAAGATTCATTGAGAGACCTTCAAGAAATCTCTACATTGCCTAGTTGTCAAAAGTGATACAAAATGATAATAAAAAATTGTCTTAACTATGTTGTGAATGGTAGGGTGATCTATACAATAACATTTTATCACTGGAGTTCAATGGAAAATGATTTGATCGATGAAGAAAGCAAGATTAATTCAAGCCAAAAAGTACCCTTGAGAATTGGTTGGTTTGCGGTTATCTCCATTGATCAAATTTTATGAACAAAAGCCCAATCCCAAAAATAGATTCATAAAATGAGTTCAGTGAAGATGAAATGTGTATAATAAAATAGTAGTATTAATAATAGCAATTATTTGCATTTCATTCAGGAAAACAGGAATTTGAGTAGACTCCATATATTACTTGATATATTCTGTATACTGTGTGGATTCCAAATGTCACATCCAATTAGCTGTAAATATAGCCTTGAAATAGCACAACATAACATATTGTCAAAGTCTAAATGAAGTAATTCATAGTCATAAAAGTTTATAGAACTTTTAGTGCAATATACATGAACATGTTCCATTTACTTGTTTATTTAACAGCAATATTTGGAACAGTAGTGTTGACCCACAATGAAATCAGTTTAATTTTCTACTCATGCTCTTGAGGTGTTTGATTTATTCCTCAGTCATTATACCCACAATTCTAAATGGCTGCCACTGGAAGATAACATTCATTACTTCATTCATGATACGTATACTGAGCATCTACCATGTGCTAGGCCTCTCCTGGGTGCTGATATACAAAGCTAAATGATACATGGTGCCTGCCTATGAAGATTTTAGAGTCAATCTCTAGGCATAGAAGAATAAGACAAGAAAACAATGAAGAATTTTATCATACTCAGCAAAAAAGGTCTGTGTTTTACAAAACAAAGTACAAATGTAATAAATTAAAGTAGTAATGATTTCTTTAATGCTGCTTCTTAGCTGCATGTAACAGTTTTTAGACCCAGAGGATACTGTTTTAAAATAGAATTCAACTCACTTGCTTTGCAGGTGAGAAAACCAAATCTGTGAGAGATTAAAATTAAGGTCTAGTTTCCTGGTAAAGAACAGAGCTCAGTGGTCCTGATTTCCGCCACAGAGCTGTTCATGTTGCAGTAGACTACCCTGTGCTCATTCTCTCATCCACTTGGCGAATGTTTATGGAGTCCCTTCACTGTGCCAGATACTCTACTAAGCACTCAACTAGAAAAATGAACAAAGTCTTGTTGGGAAGTAGAACAGAGAAAAAGAGAAAGGATTCATGGAATGTGTGGGAAATTGAAGCTCTGAGACCTGATGACAGATTGAATTAGGGAGTGAGAATCAAGAAAATAGAATGTCTTCCGTGTGGGTGATTGCCCTTTGCAGCACAATATACAATCCATAAAAATGTGTTGAAATCAAGACTATATGAGACAAGTAATAATAATTCAGATTTAAACAGATACAGCCATTGCACACAGATTTCCCTGCCTGCTGCCTTCTAGTCCTTAAAATGCCCAATTACTTCTGGATGTAATACTCCCATTTATAATGCTTGAGCACACTTCACCCTTTTGAAGTAACCTTTGCTGAAACGTCACACTAAGCTAATTACCTTAACTTGCTTATGATGATTACTTTAGACAGGACTTTGTTCTTTTTCTTTCTATACCTTTTTATCACATTTTGAGTGGGAAAAAAACTGCAAACCAGTTTTTTTAACAGTGATTGTAAGAATTTCTATTGAAAGTCTGTTGAGCTAAAAGTTCTGAGAGTATAAAAGAATTAAGAGATTGAAGCTGATTATAAAAATGCAGAACCCTCAAAATATTCCACTTTCCTTTCCATCAACCCCAGCATGGAGAGTTTCAAATTTCAAATAAATATGGAGGCTCATGCAGTTATTGACTTGGAAGAAGAGTGACTAACTTTCAGGTTTAGGCATTTAAAAAGTTAATAAGGTTCCCATAGAACTTGGGTGGCTGTTGAGGGTTGTAAACCCTTCCATATTAACTACTGAAGCCGGTAACAGACCTTGATGGTGTAAATGATCCCTGGCAAGGAGCCCAAATGCCACCTAACAGTGTTTTCCTTTAAACAGAAAAAAGAGGCTCTACAAACTGCTAGACTATACATTACAAGCTGGCCCACCCACCCAAATAACTGTGGTCCTCTTCCTGGACCTTAGCAAGGCCCCATCCTCTGCTGAGACAAGGTGCAACTGATCACCTTCTGCTGGAGGGATCTGCTATTCTAGGCCTGCCAATGATTTGCTCAGTTCTGACATTTATTATCTGCATACAACTCTCATGAGCCTGGGGCTGCCCAGACTCAAGCCCTAATTACAGCTTTCTGAAGGCCTTGCTCACAAGCTACCTGTGCCAGCCTAATGTGGTTGATTCGAAATTTCACAATTTGGCTTCCTTGGAGGATCTAGCCTCATGTTTATTTTAGTGCTTCTTCACAATTTATTCACAAGCAGCGCATCCTTATCATGGCATCAGTATCATTCTTTCTCACGGTAGATGGCTACCTCTACCTAGCTCCAAACACTTTCTGAGTTTTATGCCTCACAGTTATCTGTGGAAAAAAAACTGATTTCAACCACATCTCATTCCAGTAGATAGAGTCACAGTGAAGGAATGTGACCTAGCTTGACAAATGCCTGTCCCCAGAGCTGCAATATGTCACCAGTGGGGTAATAGAGGTGGTTGATCCAGGAGTAAAGACAAGGGGTTTAGCAAACAGTGGCACAGACATTCACACACACTACCACTTTGTACAGTTGACATTAGTAGGATTCCAGGTCCAAGTTTAAGGTGATGGATATAAGCTAGAATTACAAAAACTGGAGGACAGACAGAGATTAATGCCCCCAAATCTCAATTCTGTCTGTCGTCACCTAAATATATAAGTGATACCACAAAGTCAGAAAGGTAAATTTAGGCAAGTTTGCAGATGTGGAATGATGAGGATTTCTAGTCACCATCTATTCTAGAAAATCTTATTTAAAAAAAAAAGATTTAATCTCAAGGTTGGAAAGAATCATAATATGCAACACCAAATATTTTTTGGTATCTTCTCTAGGTTAGATATGATGTTAGAGATTCAAGGAAAACCAAGACTGGGGAAGACACAGACACACATGCATGTAATTGTATAGCACGGTATTCAATGCAAATGAAGAAGCACAGACTAGGCTGTGTGACAGCAGAGGACAGCACCTAATCCAGATGTTACTGTGTGTGTGTGTGTGTGTGTGTGTGTGTGTGTGTGTGTGTGTGTGTGTGAGCAGAGATTGGGTATACGTGAGCAGAGAAAAAGTATGTTTGAGCAAAAGAGGATGAGGATATGTATGTGTGTTTGGAGGTAACCCCTTCTGAATCTTAAAAGATTAGTGATTAATCAAAGGGAATTGAGGGCTTTAGGACAGAAGCACATTTCAGATCAAAAGAACAACATACAAATGCCAGAGGAATGTAATATATCATGATGTGTTTAAGGGACCATGAAAAGTTAAGAGTTGCTGGAATAGAAAAGAGGTAGGTAAGGCTGGAAAGTAAGGGGTGGGTTCTGGGGGACTGAATACCAGAGTCCTCAGAGACTCTTTAAAGAACTTGGACTCCGTACTAGAGTTTATGGAAAACAAACAAGAGCTATAAGCACAGATCAGTCTACAAGTAGTGTGGAGTGTGTGTACCCAGGCAGTCCTATTAAAGCCCATTGTCATCACCTGGGCAGAAGGCAGTGAAAGCATGAACCTGACAATGGCAGTAAGGCAGAGGGGAGAAGGCGGGAGAGAGTCAAGGACAGCATACAAGGTGAAGTCAGTGCCTTAAAGTCATCAGGTTCAAACTGGCAAAGCATTACTGTAATTCTATAGTATCCACAGTCACCCAAAGCTTTGGACACTCCCAATACTTAAAAGTCACTGAGTCTGGAGGCAGCTTATTCCACTACATAATGATGCCCTGTGAGTGTGTGACACTTCAGTATGGCAGAGTTCACCACTTCTCTTCTCTCTCCTAAGGAAGAGACTTCGCAGAAGGAAAGCTCTGACCCCTCAGAGGAAAGAAGGGAAAGGTCAGGCCCTAGAAGGTGCATAGAGATGGCAGGAGATACTGGTCTGACTTTAACCAAATATGTTTTGAAAAGATGAATATGTTTACAAAGGCCAATATACTCTTTAATAATGTATTACATAAATTTTTAGCATAATAAGCATGTGTGGATAGGAAGTTTACTTTATTTGTATAATTCATGAACTCTTAATTGTCCTCTGAAACTAATACCCTTAAACCTCTGTGAAACATAAATTAAAAATAATAGTTCTTGGAGTTTTTCTTAGATAGCTTCATGCAGTCTGATCTTCCCATGCAGGTCTTTGTGCAGTTTGAATATAATCAGATCAGATGATGTGCAAGGTCCCCTCCAGCAACCTCATCCCACAATTAATTAGCAGAAATTCCACTTTAATAATACAGCTGCTGCAGGTCAAGAAAGGAAAGCAAAGCACAGGTAGAAATCTCAGCCTAATGAGCACTGAAAAAGATTAGAAGAGACTTAAATTTCAATGTGATTTATTAATTACAATCCAAAAAGTACAAATGTCTATGGATATTGGCTAATTGTAATTTAAGCTGCATTTATTCACACAAATATCTTCCCCAACATCTTATCCAATTCTGAGGTAGAAAGAGACTGTCTCTTTTCAGTAATTCTTATATCATTTATTGTCAACATAAGCAACAATTTGTAGCCTGCAGGGATACAATAATCATCAAGGTACTATTAATTATTTAATGTAAGTAATTATAACGGCATATACTCACTCATATTATCTAACTAGCTCATTTCTACTTTGGGAAGATCCAGTTTTGTCTTAAGGATCTTGGCAAAAATGGCTATACCATGACACAATAGTTGGTGTGGAAGATATCTTACATGGTGTTTTTTTATAAAGAGAAAAAATCCAAAAATCAGGTAGATTCTGTGTATTTTAGGGGCAGCTATTATAATATGCTTGAATGTCTCACTGTGTTTTTTGAAATTTCCAACAGACCAGGGAGTTACTGTTATAGCCATGCAACTTACAGGGAAGGAATTTGGCTTGAACCATCAGAGTAGTACCTCTCCATAGTTTTGTCACTTTTGTATGTCTCAGAAGTCAGGTAAACTGCATCTTGTTCCATCTATTAAGACAGGCAAAAGGAGGGGGAGGGGCCTGACAAATAAATTATCCTACTGGGAAGAAGAAAACTAGCCAATATAAACTGTGTAGCCCTGCAGAATAAGATAAACTATAGTTAGTCAAGTAATCTATACTGCCTGTGTAGACAGGCAGAATAGCAAATTACAGTATGGGTCATCACTGTAGATTAAAGATTCTTCTGATCAAATTAATGCAGACTGGGCAGAGAGAGGCATATTCAATAAGAGTACAAATCTTTAGTTCTGAATATTCATCTAAGGCAGTAATGGCCATGTACTCCTCTTCATTTCCCATTTTCCCCTATGTTTCCCAGCTTTCCCTGCATCTTGGAGGGGAGGGGCTGAGTGATTAAGTTTCCCTGACAGAATATAAAATGAAGTGATGCATCACTTCTTGTCAAAGTCGGTTAAGATGCACTGTTTCTTCCTCACCTCCTTTTACTACCTCAGCCTGTCTGTGTGACTGGAGGCAAAGGATTCTGGAATGGGGAGACCTCAATGGAAGAAGGCTGAGTCATTGAGTCATGGCTTGAGAGGGCCATACAGATGAGTTGCTGATGTGATCAAGAAATAAAATGATGTTGGGCTAAGCCACTGACGTTTCAGGGTTTATCTTTATCTGCATAGCCTAACTATTCTAATGCACTGGTGTGATTCAGAGCACAGGATGTGGTTTCAGCATATGAACATTTAAATCCAGTTTGTACAACTAACAAGTTCTGTGTCTTGAGCTTCAGTTTTGGGAACAAGAATCTTATTATCAGAATGAGACACTGTAAGGGGTTTCATGCCAGGAAACAAAACGGAAGCCCAGTGGTAGGCTCTGAAATACTACATTCCAAGACAGATGCTATTCCAAGGACTCAGGAGTGTAATCAGGCTCCCAGCGTTATACAGCTGAAAGGCCCCCATAGGGCACGTGATTTCGTGTAGATTATGAAGGTTAGTCTCATTTTGTCTCAGAATGAAGGCTGTGATCCTCAACTCTGGCTTGACAGTAGATTTAAATTAAATTACACACACAAAAAATGCTGATGCCTAAGCCCGACCCCAAATCAATTAAATCAGAACCTCTGGGAATGAGATCCAGATATTGTTATATTTTTTAAAGTTACCCTAGTGGTGCTAATTAATATAAAGCCTGAATTGAGTAGCAATGAATTGGAGTAATAAAGAGGTCTAAAGCTGCTTTCTGTCTCATTGGAATTGGTTCAGAAGATGAAGGACAAAGCCCAGGGGAAAGAAGTATCTGGTGGACTTAGATAAGTGGAACTGGAAAAGAAAGTGATTTTACCATCAATTTGTCAACAAAAAAGAGATAGCAAGTTAAGTCAAAACATTTCCATTTACAAAGATTACATGTAACAAATCTTTATGAATATTACTATTATTTTCTTTTCAGTCTTCACTCTATTTCATATTCTCAGCCTACTAAATGCATTTAGAATAAACAAGGATATCATGTATACAGAATGAATATTCAACATAGAAAAGTATTTCTAATTGATAATATACAAAACTAGTAAAACATTAACAAAATAGTATAGAAACACAGAAACTGAACAGTTGCTTGGAATATTTTCTGCTCAGGTATAGCGATTAAAAGATATGTTTGATGATTGAAATAGGCAAATCAGTGCTTCCCAAATGGGGAGAAAATTTAGTCCAGCAGTCTAGAAACTGCCAGACTGATTCACTCATAGGTTATCCAGTGCCCTTTTCTGTTTTCCACATTTAGCAAGATAGATCAATGTCCTACCAGATGTGGGTGACTCTTAATGGAACGATGTACCTTAATTTCCTTCAGTAATTTATAGCTGTTACTCAAATTTTTCACAACTGTTTTTGGGCTGCTAATGTACAGTGGGATCACAAATTTGAAAGTATCTGTTGGTAATGAAAGGTACTGATTGGACAGTAATATATTAATTACTTGGTTTTGATGAAATAGAAAAGTTATTAGAGAATATTCAATTTAATTATACTAAGTTTCACTGGTGCCGAAACTATATTTTTGTTTCTTTACTTGAAATCAAAGTCAACGGTCTTAAAAAATTTGACTAATCCTTAAAGTATTCTCACATTTCCTCAGATTTCATTTTTAAAAAAGCCCTTTCCCACCAATGTACCCTCATCAGGAAATCCAAATCATAAAAATTCCAGGGAAAAACACCAATAGCTTACTTTTTGTGAACAGTTTGGGATTATGGCAATTAGTGCACCAGTTCATGATCTCAAAGACTGGTTCATCAGTCTTCTATCACTCAAGTCATAGAACATAAAAGAAGCCCTTTAACAAGAACCTGTATTTGATTCTATGAGAAAGACAAGGTCATTTTTTAAATGCAAATAAGTTAGCAAGAGTGCTGTGGAAAAAAGAAAGAAACAAACAAACGGTCATAGAGCCTTTTGCTCTATTCCATAAATCTTGACTTCAGTTTTTCCTTCTATTACTAATGGATATTTTGCATCTGATTTTATGCAGATGAGGCTAATAAATATAATTTGGTCTTTTACTATTTTAATTTCAAGTTAGTAAAATGCCATAGACTCAAGGAAGTGTGGCTCATGTCATATGATCAACCTGAGAAGGAGTCAGACATACTGCCCCTGACAGCAACATAAAGTAACTGCTTTTGGGGGATCAAACAACTAGAGATCAAGGCACCTACATGTTATATTTCAAGATGCCTAAGAAACACACATTTTCTACACTGAAAGACAATTGAAACATGAGTCTTTTAGGAGACCCATGTATAAATAATGATTTTATATTTACTGAATTAAAAAGTCTGAGTAGAATCTCAAGGTGAGTTCACATATCTTATTTGTGTCGTATACTTCCATTTGGCTAAATTTGAAATCAGTTTTATGAGATTTCCATATTTTACATTTGATAAGTTCTCAGAAAAGGGTAAGGGACATATCTCTTCATGTGTTCATCAACTGTAGATGAGTATCTATTCAGGTGTTTGTCTAGGAGCTGTGAATACAACAGTGATCTAGAAGGTGTCTACTTTGACTGATACCAGGGAAGAAAGACAGCTAGACAATAAAATATTAAGGAATATTAAAGAAGTGGTAATTAAAGTGAGATTTGAAAATGGAAATCTATCCCATGCTTATAAATAGGAAGAATTAATATTGTCAAAATGGCCATCCTGCCCCAAACAATTTACAGATTCAGTGCAATCCCTATAAAAATACTAATGGAATTTTGCATTGAACTAGAGAAAATAATCCTAAAATTTATACAGAACTTTGGAAGACCCCAAATAGCCAAAGCAATCTTAAGAAAGAAGAACAAATCTGGGCATATATGCTCCCTGACTTCAAGCTATACTACAAAGCTACAGTGATTCAAACAGTATGATACTGGTACAAGAAGCCCCTTAGATGGATGGAACAGAATAGAGATCCCAGAAATAAACCCATGCATATATGGTCAATTAATATATGACAAAAGAGCCATGCATATACCATGGAGAAAAGACAGTCTTTTCAATAACTGGTATTGGGAAAACTGCACAGCTACATGTAAGAGAATGAAACCAGATCACTATCTGACACCATATGCAAAGGTAAACTCTAAATGGATTGAAGACCTAAATGTAAGATATGAAACCACAAAACTCTTAGATGAAAATATAGGCAAGAATCTAATGAACATCAGCATGAAAAATTGGATATGTCTCCCTTGGTAAGGGAAACAAAAGCAAAAATAAACAAGTGGGACTACAGCAAACTAAAAAGCTTCTGCACAGCAAAGGAAACCCTCAACCATAAACAAACAAACAAACAAACAAACACCCAGCAACCTATTGTATGGGAGAATATATTTCAAATAATATATCTGATAAGGGGCTAATATCCAAAATATATAAAGAACTCATACAACTCAACACCAGAAAAACAAATAATCCAATTAAAAATGAGTACAGAACCTGAATAGACATTTCTCCAAAGAAGACATACCGATGGCCAACAAGCACATGAAAAAATGCTCCACATCACTAATCATTTGGGATGTGCAAATCAAAACCAGAATGAGATATCACCTCACACCAGTCAGAATGGCTACTATCCAAAAGCTAAGAAATAACAAATATTGGTGAGGATGTGGAGAAAAGGGAACCCTTCTATACTGTTGGTGGAAATAAAAATTGTTCTAGCCACTGTGGAAAACTGTATGGAGGATCTTCAAAAAACTAAAAATAAAAATGCCATATGACCCAACAGCTACAGTTCTGGGAATTTACCCAAAGAAATCAAAATCACTAATTTGAAAAGATAGATGCATACCTATGTTGACTGCAGCATTTATTTACAGTAGCAAAAATATGGAAGCCACCCAAGCGCCCATTGATAGATGAATGGGTAAAGAAGATGTACATGTATGTAATGGAGTATTACTTAGCTGTAAAAAAGAAAGAAACCTTGCCTTTCAACAACATGGATGGACCTAGTAAATAAATAAGCTGCTAAGTAAATAAGCCAGACAGAGAAAGAGAAATGCTATATGATTTCACTTATATGGGGACTCTAAAAGACAAAACAAAGAAAAAGGAAATTGACACACAAATATAGACAACAGACTATTGGTTACCACAGGGAGGGGAATTGGGGGATGAGGAAATAGGTAAAGGGGATAAAGAGGTCCAAACTGAAAAATTGTATAATAAGTTAATCATAGGAATGGCATTATAACATAGAAAATGTAGTCAATAATACTGTAGTATCTTGGTATGGTAATGGAGTAACTACACATATTGTCACTATGGTATACATCTGAAACCAATATAATATTGTGTATCAACTTTATTCCAATAAAAAACCAAAATAAAATAAATGTGATGCTATTCATAGTCAAATGTACTTTTGAAAAATAAACTTAAAAAAATGAAATTTGAAAGGTGAATTAGTCAAGGAAGAAAAGAGTATTCAGGATGAGAAACAATCTGTGAGAAAGTGAGAGAGAGAGAGGAGGACATATTTTAAGAGAGGAAAATTCAATACAGCCAGTCCTGTATACGGTTTTGATGGCAGGAAGGTGTTTCTGATGCTGTAGGTGGATTCAGACAGCTGGAGTGGGAGGAGCTCATGCAGGGCCTTGAGAGTGGTGGGGGGTCTGAGCAGAGGGTCGGGGGCAGGAATGCAGGGTGTTCCAGGAGTATGTCAGCAGAATGACAGGTAGATTGCAAGGAGACAGGAGGTTTCAAAAGAAGTCAGGAATGGCAATGGCAAGTATAGTGAGTTCAGTGGTGGTCCCCAGAAAGACAGGTTCATGTCTGCACTCCCAGAACCGGTGAGCATTACCGTATTTGGAAAGGGTCTTTGTTTGCTAAGGATCTTGAGATTGACACATCACCCTGGATTACCTGATGGATTCTAAATCCAGGGACACTTATCTTTATAAGAGACACTTAGGGGAGATTTGACACAGAAAAGGAGAAAGCAATGTGATCACAGAGGCAGAGATTTGAGCACAAGCCAGGGGATGCAGTAGCCACCAGAAGCTAGAAGAGCAAGGTAGGGTTCTCCCCTCGAGCCCTCAGAGGGAGCATAGCCCTGCGGACACCTTCACTTTGGGCTTCTGGCCCCCAGAACTATGAGAACAAATTTCTGTTGTTTTAATCTACAGTTTTGGTAATTATTCACAGGAAACTAATACAGCAAGGCAAGAGAAAGATACCAGAGGAGGGAGAGAACACAGTGCATTTGGAACACTGAGGGCCAGTAGAGCAGGATCTAAGGGCACTCATGAGTGGGACACCAAAACTGAGGTTAAACAGCCAAGCAGGAGTTTATATTCTCAAAAAGCTTCTGGGTCTGAATACACATGGAATGCCAAAATAACAGGGAGTGGATCAGAGTGGCTGAAGAAGAATCATGATCCTGAGCAATGGGAAGGAAAATTGGAATGGGAAAAAGAATGATCAGAATGTAGTATTTTCTTGCCATAGAGGGGGTCTGTGGCAGTGCAGGTAGGGAGAGGGGAAGGGCTGTCTGGGAAATTTACACCCCAGGCAAATGTAGAGCAGTGTCTTAGTCAGCTGCAGCTGCTATAACAAATACCTTACACAGTCACTTAAACGAGACATTTGTTTCTCATAGTTCCTGATGCTGGAAAGTTGAAGGTCAAGGTACAGGGAGATTCAGTCCTTGGTGAGGGCTCCTCTTCCTGTCGTGTTCCTGTCTGCCTTCTCACTGTGTCCTCACAGGGCAGAGAGAAAGCTCTGGGGTCTCTTCCTCTTCTTTTCATGGACACTGACCCCATCCTGAGTGCTCCACCCTCAAGGCCTCATCTATACCTCATCACCTCCCAGAGGCCCCACCTCCTAATACCATCACATTGGCGGGTAGGGTTTCAACATAGGAATTCCATGATGGTGAGGGGGACACACACAAACGTTCAGTCTGTAACAGGCAAGGAATTTGACTGTCTGTGGACCGGATTTGGGCATGTGGGGTAAAGAGTCTTCTGGAGCTATTTTATGTTCTGAGAGAACCACCTGGGGGTGGTAGGGCTGCAGCTGGGGAGACAGTTGAATCTGTGTGTAGAGTGGGTGGTGGAAGGCCAGGATGTGTTGCAGCCAGGAAGGGACACTAGCTGCTGGAATCAGATACCAGCAGGGCAGAAGCTTGAAGTCCTGGGGGCTGCTTTCAGAGGGGTCCAGCAGTGTTGGGAAGCTGGCTGGCTACGTATCAGGAGCAGAGCCAGAACTTTCCTCTGCCCTCCTTTCCTCTCTTCCCTCCCACAGCTCTCACTGGGAGGAGGTGGAAAATGGATGTGAAAAGAGAGCAACTGGCCACACCCCCTCCCCAAACCCAGGTGACCCAACAAATACTGTACCCAGCTAGAAGATGGAGAGAAGCCTGTCAGAGTCTGAAATGTTTGTGCTGACATCTTAAAATCAGACAGTTAACATATCTAAATGAGAGTGCTTTGAGACTTAGAAGACATAAGAACTAAGAGTGAGCAGAAAATTCACAGATCTGCCAAATTTTCATCCATCAGAGGGAGAAAGCTTCCTGCAAAAACATAGTGGGATAGAGTTGTGTTTTGTTTCTCTCTTATAGGGAGAACGGAGGTTACCTGGCCCTGGTTGGCTTGCCTGCTGCACATGTGCAGTGCTCGCAGTTGCAGGCTTGCACACGTGTTGGTGGTGAGCTATGACTGACTCTCTATATAAAGAGCTCCTCCCAGTGCTCAGGGGCTGAGAGGTGGTTGAAAGGCCTGGAGGCAGAGTTGGACTTGCTGCATGCAGACTTGCCAGAGGCAGACATGATTCTAGTATTCCACCTGCCACCAAGAGAATAAAGCTTGGTATAAACCCTCTTACCCCTGAAGTTCCACTGTTATTTGGCCTTACCGAATCCAGAGTGACTTTGCTGGGGGGACAATACCCCTCAGGAAAGACACTCTGAAGCATCATGCTTCTTCAGTGTACTGGTTAGACATTCAAAGAAAAGGATGGGATGGACATTTCTTCTAAGAAATCTAAGTAATTGACATTATTTCCTTAAAACACAATCAATAAAGCAGCAAAGGACCATTCTGAATAGATGCTTTTCCAAATCCCTAGTGCTAAATTTAGGAAGCATAAATCATGTTGTGATTATTAAACACTGTTTTTTTCTTTAATTCTATCATGTCGTATAATTCTTAAAGAAAGTTTTATACAGAATTTTGTAAATCATCACATACAAGTCCCATTTGTTTTGCCTAGCCAAGAGAGAGGTCTGCAATAAGGTAAATACAAAAGACCCAGGATTGAGAGCTGGAATAGAAAAAGCTTTTCCACTCTGTTTACACAGTCTCTCTTTCCACTTGGTTCACACTTAATCTTTTGGTTTCATTTTCTTCATCTGTACAGCAGAGATAATGGGTCCCAATTTCATTTTGTTATCTCACTGGAAGCTTTCCCACAGTTAGACTGAATGAAAATCTGACCAGTAATGCCCACTTATCCACCTCTCTGAAGTGCTATGAGAATTAATGATAATCTGCAAAATGTACTGAAGGTGAAGAGCATACAATGAGAGAGAGATGATGAGTATTATTAAAAGTGTCCATAGATAAGTATATTAAAATGAAAGTGGAAAAAAACATACAGCAAGGGGTCTTGGCTTGCTTGTGGTAGTAGCTCAATACCTTATAGTATAAAGGAATATGTGTAACATCTGAGTAGAAAAATTAAAGCAGTAACCAAACCTGGCAATCCAAGACCATAAACACATTAATAGATCATCTTTGCACCCTAAAAAATGCTGGCTAAATTTCTAAAATAAAGCACTGCTGTATGCAACCAGGATGTAATGAAATCAGTATGTCTGGAAATTTAAAATGTTTTCTAGAGAAAGGCAAAACATCAAAGACAGAGATGTTCAGAAATAAAAACAAGGCAAAGAGATCAAGGATACTTTCCTCCCCAAGGTCAAATGAAGCATGGGCAAAATTCATTCACAGTGTAATAGTTTGATAACTGCTTTTTTTTTTGGCCCTGCCAAAAGAGATGACAAGAAGATATGAATGCTGGTCGCTTTGGAGGATAGTCAGGGAGCAGTTGAAAATACATAGCAAATTTGACAAGAAGAGTTAAGTTACATTATGGAGCAATAAGAGAAGAATAAGTTATTTATGAATTTAAACATTTTAAAAGAAGGTTAAAGTCACTGCTTCTTTCCTGTACACTAATTATTTCAGGCTGTAAACACTCCAGCAAATAGAAAATAGTTAAATTGTTTTGACCCTTACAATTTATCTTGGTCTTTGCAAATACAAGGAAGAGATATTATAGTGTCTGTCTTGTCTTTTCAAGGGCTTCGATTCCTTGTATACATGAAACATATTTCATAAGTCTATTTATAGTATATCTAACTCCAAATATATTCTTTTTTTATACTGTTTGTCTCTATGTTATAATACACTGGTGAGCTGCTGTAGCTAATGTTAAAGCTAAGACATGTAAATTCTCAGTTATCTTTAATACCATATGTGGAACAGGTGGTGCTTTGCTTTTATAGAGGAATATTTCTTATGATGAATTTTTCTTTTTGTTCCTTATTCACATGTGCTAGTTTATTTTTGCCCAAATGTTTATATTCTGCCCTATAGATATGGTCTGACTATATTTGCTCTAGAGCGTCTATTTTATGCTTGATTCTGAAGATAGCTAGGACAATGAAAATAAAGTGGGGGAAACTCATAATCGGTTATTCTTTTTTTTAACATACTTAACATATTCTTTTCTTAACATTCTCTTTTTCATAAGGTTCAATTTTAGGGCTGCACTGAGTGGAGCCCACAGAAGATCATTCTCTATGACATTATTCTAATTTCAGTAGGTAGTTTTATCATCATGCTATTTATAATTAAGAGAATATTCAGGGACCCAATTTATGAAGGATACTAGTGAGATTATTTGGAGTCTGTTCTTGTGTGGTGAGATATATTCTCAAATATTTAAGAGTTCCTTACCACTTATTTCATTCTTTAAAAAAGAAAAACATGCCAATGGAAAAGATGGCAGAATAGGACGGCAAGGCAGAAACCTCCTCCCACACACACACCAATGAGGCAACTACAGCAAATACTACTAAACCTAACAATGACCTGAAGACTGCAGAACTGCCCACCTACACCTGGTAAAGAAGAGAATACTGCATAGGAAGGATAAAGTGATAGAGCTACAATGGATCAATCAGGACCCAAGCCTTCCCCCATTCTAGCCCAGCCCACAAGTGGGAAGGATAGGAACAGAGTGGGGAGGTGATAAGCACTCAGGAATCCTCCACACCTGACCCTGGAGACCTCTTTGGGAACCCAAGTTCACATTGCACTGGGCTTTGGTGATTAGTGGGACTGGACACCAGGGAGAGTTGGAGCACTCTGGGAGGGTGAGACTCCTGATGCTTGTGAAGGACAGGCACACTCTGGTGGTCCCGCTGAGACCCATTGTAGAGGCGACCGTTTGAAAATTTTACCAGCAGCAGGAAGTGTGCCAGAGGGTCAGGAGCTGGAGAGAATTCTCTCCACAGGAGAAAGGGCAGGTGGACAATGCTTTCCAGCCTTCCTTCAGCCCAACTAGTGGAGTACTTGAGGGAGCCACCTCCAAATGCTCCATCTCATTCGTTGACATCTCAACCCCACAGTGCGATTCCCTGCATCCCCCACCCTGCCCAGCCTGCATGGCCCAGCAGCAGTCAAACTTTGCTGCCTGACATGCAGAGGGAGGTTTCCCAGGTTTCCTGATGCTCCCTCAGCCCAACTAGTGGGGCATCTGCAAGAGGCAGCTCTAAAACCCTTCATCTCCCTTATTGGCAGCTCAGCCATGAAGCATCACTTCCCTGTGCAGCTGCCGCACCCACCCAGCCCCACAGTAGCTTCCATTGCTGCCTGACAGGCAGAGGGAAACCCTGACTACAATCCCAGCAGAAGCTCCTCATGGCACACAAAGGGCACAGAAGCAAGTTGTCAGCCTCTGAAGAAAAAGATCAGCCACTGCTGGCAGACAGGCAGAAAGGTGGCCCCACCCACAGCCTACCGACAGCAACTGCAGCTCCACCTCAAAGGAGAACCACACACTAGTGAGCAAAACGTCTGGAGCTTCTGGGCATCATATGCATCATAGGATGCCTTCTTTGTAAAGCCATTGCTTTCTAGACCAGCAGGTATAGCTGATTTATATAATACAAAGGAAGAAACACAGAAATTCAGACAAAATCTGAAGGTGGAGGAATATGTTCCAAACAAAAGAACAGGGTAAGGCACCAGGAAGAGGGTTAAATTAAATGGAGATCACCAATCTTCTTGATAAAGGTTTCAAAGTAACAGTCAGTCATAAAAATGCCCACTCATATGTGGAAAAGAATTGATGATATCAGTGAAAACTTCAACAAAGAGATAAAAATTTGAAAAAGAGCCACTCAGAGATAAAGAATACAATAACTGAAATGAAAAATACAGTGGAATAAATAGTAGACTAATGAAAGTAGAGGAAAGAATCAATGAGATGGAAAATAGAGAACAGGAAAAAAACTAAGCTGAGGAACAGAAAAAAGATAATTTCTAAAGGTGAGAAGATGATAAGAAAGCTGTGTGACAACTCAAAATGAAACAATACTTACATAATAGGGGTCCCATATGGAGGGGAGAGAGACAAAGGAATGGAAAGTCTCTCTGAAGAAGTAATAGCTGAAAACTCCCCCAATGGGGGGAAGAAAGTAGACACCCAGGTCTTGGAAGCAGAGAGAACCCCTAACAAAAAGAACCCCAGAAAGACAACACCAAGGCATAGTAATTAAAAAGGCAAAAATTAAACATAAAAATAGAATCTTAAGAGCAGTGAGAGAAGCAGACAGTTATATATAACTCCATAAGGTTTTCAGCAGATTTCTCAGCACAAACTTTACAGGTCAGAAGGGAGTGGCATGAATTAATGTATTGAAAGGGAAGAACCTACAATCAAGAATCCTATACACAGCAAGGTTATCATTCATAATTGAAGGAGAGATTACAAGTTTCCCAGGTAAACAAAAGTTAAAAGAATTCACTACTACTAAACCAGGCTTACAGGGTGTTAAAGGAACTTCTGTAGGTGGAAATGTTCTTAAGCCTAAATATTTTTCATCAGTGAAAATAAACCTACAATAAATGTAGTAGACCAATTACTTACTAAACAAGGATGAAGTTAAAAAAAGGTAGTAAAATCAACTATACACAAAATCAGTCAAGGGATACAGAAAAAGTGTAGCTTATGACATCTTATACATAAAGTATGGAGGAGGAAGAAAAATAAAAAGCTAGTACTTTCAGATTGTGTTCAAAATGGAGTAACAGTCAACTTAAATAGACACATTTTTAGGAAACTATGAACCTTAGAGTAACCACAAACCTATAGCTTATAATAGATACGCAAAATTTTTTTAAAGTAACCCAAGCATAACACTAAAGAAAACCATCAAATACCAAGGAAAGAGTGTAAGAGAGAAAGAAAGCAACAAAGGGGACCTAGAAATACAACCAGAAAACAATTTAAAAATGTCAATAAGTACATATCTGTCAATAATTACCTTAAATGTAAATGGACTAAACTCATCAATCAAAAGATATAACATGGCAGAATGTATAAAGAATGAAGACACATCTATATGATGCCTACAAGAGATTCATTTCATATGTCAAGACATACATAGGCTGAAAGTAAAGGGATGGACAAAGATATTTCGTGCAGATAAAAGGCAGAAAATAGCAGGAGTAGCTGTACATAGACAAAATAGACTTCAAAACAAAGAAAGTACCAAGAGACAAAGAAGGACATTACATAATGATAAAGGGATCAGTCCAACAAGAGGATATAACAATTGTAAATATCTATGCACCAAACATAGGAGCACCTAAATACATAAAATAAATACTAATATTGGAAGTGCAGCATGGAGAATATAGTCAGTGGTTCTGTAACAACTTTCTACGTTGACAGATAGTAACTGCACTAGGTGGGGTGATGATTTATAATGTATCTTACTGTTGAATCACTACATTATCTATTTGAAACTAATATAATATTGTATATCAATAAAAAAATACTGAGACCTAAAGGGGGAAATAGACAGCAACCTAATCATATTAGGAGATTTTTTAACATCCCATTTACATCCATCTAGACAGAAAAAAATAAGGGAACAGAGGCATTGAATGACACATTAGACCAGAGGGACATAACACATAGATACAGAACATTCCACCCCAAAGCAGCAGGATACACATTTTCCCCAATTGCATTTGGAACATTATCCAGAAAAGGCCACATATTAGCCCACAAAAAGAGCAGCAATAAATTTAAAAAGATTGAAATTGTATCAGGCGTCTTTTCAGATCACAATGGAATGAAACTATAAATAAATTACATAAAGAAAACAACAACAAAAAAGCCCACAGAGCTAAACAACATGCTTCTAAATAATCAATGGATTGATGAACAAATCAAAGAAGAAATCAAGCAATGCATGGAGACATAAACAAAAATAAAACAGGTCAAAATATGTAGGACACTGTAAAAGCAGTTTTAAAAGAAAGTACATAGCAGTACAGTCCTACCTCAAGAAACAGAACAATCCCAAATAAATAGTCTACACTCACAATTAAGGAACCAAGTAAAGGAAGAACAAATGAAACCTAAAATTAGTAGGAGGGACATAATAAAGATCAGCACAGAAATAAAATAGAGAAAAAAACAGTGAAACCAAGAGCTTTTTTTTTTGAAAAGATAAACAAAATAGACAAACCCTTAGCTAGACATATCAATAAGGAAAGAGAGAGGACACAAATAAAATCAGGAAAAAAAAAGGAATAGTCACAATGGATACCACAGATATATAAAGAATTATTAGAGAATACTATGAAAAATTATATGCCAATAAATTGTGCAACCTAGAAAAAATGGACAAATTCTTATAAAAGTACAACCTTCCAAGACCAATCAGGAAATACACAGAAAATCTGAACAGACCAATTACCAGTAATGAAATTGAATTAGTAATAAAAAACTCCTAACAAACAAAAGTCCATAACCAGATGACTTCACAGTTGAATTCTACCAAACATTTAGAAAAGAGCTAATACCCATCCTTCTTAAAGTATTCCAAAAAGTAGAAGAGGAGGAAATACTTCCAAACTCATTCAGTGAAAACAGCATTACTCTAATACCAAAACCATATAAAGACACCTCAAAAGAAGAAAATTGTAGATCAATATCCCTGATGAACATAGATGTAAAATCCTCAACAAAATATTAGCAAACTGAATTAAAAAATACATCAAAAGGATCATCTATCTCAACCAAGTGGGATTTATTCCAGGGATACAAGGATGATACAATGTTTGTAAATAAATCAATGTGATACACCACATGAACAAATAGAAGGATAAAAACCACATGATCATCTCAATACATGCTGAAAAACATTTGACAAAATTCAATATCCATTCATGATAAAAACTCAACAAAATGGGTATAGAGAGAATGCACCTCAACATAATAAAGGCCATATATGATAAACCCACATCTAACGTCATACTCAGTGGCGAAAAGCTGGAAGCTTTTCCTCTAAGATCAGGAACAAGACAAGGATGACCACTCTCACCACTTTTATTCAGCATAGTACTGGTGGTCTTAGCCATGGCAATCCAGACAACACAAAGAGATAGAAATCATCCAGATTGATAAGTCACTATTTAGCAGATGACAAGATATTACATATAGAAAGCCTTGAAGATTCTACCAAAAAACTATTAGAACTAATGACTGGATTCAGCAATGTTGCAGTATATAAAATCAGTATGCAGAGATCTGTTTCATTCCTAAATACTAACAATGAACTAGCAGAAAGAGAATTCAGGAAAACAATTCCATTTACAGTTGCAGAAAAAAGAATAAAATACCTGGAACAAACCTAACCAAAGAGGTAAAAGATCTGTACCCTGAACACTATAAGACACTGATGAAAGAAATTAACGAAGACACAAATAAATGGAAATGTATTCTGAGTTCATGGATAGGAAGAATTAATATCATCAAAATGGCTATCCTGCCCAAAGCAATTTACAGGTCAATGCGATCCCTATCAACATAACAATGATTTCACAGTGAACTAGAGCAAATAATCCTAAAATTTATATGGTACTTCGAAAGACCACAGGTAATCAAAGCAATCTTGAGAAAGAAGAACAAAGCTGGTTGTATTATGCTCCTTGACTTCAAGCTATACTACAAAGCTACAGAAATGAAAATAGTATGGTACTGGCTCAAGAACAGACCCATAGATCAATGCAACAGAATAGAAAGCCCACAAATAAACACATGCATATGGTCAATTAATAGCCATAAATATAAAATTAATGAGGAAAAGACAGTCTCTTCAATAACTGGTGTGGAAAACTGGACAGCTACAGGCAAGAAAATGAAACTAGGTTGTTGTCTAGCTCCATACACTGAAGTAAACTTGAAATGGATTAAAGACCTAATTATAAGACATGAAGCCATAAAACTCTTAGAAGAAAATAGAAGCAAAAATCTCTTGAACATAAGCAAGAGCAATTTTTTTTCTAGACATGTCTCCCTGGGCAAGGGAAATAAAAACAAAAATGAACAAGTGGGATACAGGAAAGTAAAAAGCTTCTGTATAGCAAAGGACTCCATCAACAAAAACAAAGGACAGCCTACAGTATGGGAGAATATACTTATAAATGATTTATCTGATAAGTCATTAACTTCCAAAATATATAAAGAACTCATATGACTCAACATCAAAAAATCAAATAACCTGATTAAACAATAGGCAGCGGATCTGAACATTTTCCCAAAGAAGAAATAGAGATGGCAACAGGCACATGGAAAGATGCTCCATATTGCTAATCATCAGGGAAATGCAAATCACAACCACACTGAAATATTACCTCACACCAGTTAGAATGGCTACTATCCAAAAGACAAGAAATAAGTGTTGGCAACGATGTGGAGAAAAGGGAACCCTCCTATACTATTGGTGGGATTGTAAATTGGTGCAGCTACCAGGGAAAGCAGCATGGAGATTCCTCAACATACTAAAAATAGAAATGTCACATGACCCAGTAACTCTACTTATAGGAATTTACCTGAAGAAATCAAAATCTCTGATTTGAAAAGATATATGCACCCTTATGTTTACTGCCTGATTATTTACAATAACCAAGATGATGAGGCAACCAGAGTGTCCATGAATAGATGAATGAATAGAGAGATGTGGTACATATACACAGTGGAATATTATTCAGCCATAAAGACAAAGAAATCCTGCAATTTGTGACAATATGGATGGACCTAGAAGGTATTATGCTATGTGAAATAAGCCAGGAAGAGAGGCAAATATCATACGATTTCACTTATATGTGGAATCTAAAAACAAAATGAATAAAACAACAGTAGACTCATGGACACTGATAAGTGACTGTTGGTTACCATGGGGGAGAGATTGGTGTGGGTAGGTGGAGTGTTTGAGTGGGATAAAGAGGTTCAAAATCTCAATCATTATATAAGTTGGTCACAGGGATGGAAATTCAGAATAAAGAATATGGTCAGTGGCTCTTTAACATCTTTCTATGTTGACATTAACCACACTAGTTGAGGTAAGGATTTAATAATGGGTGTAACCACTGAATCATTGTATTGTATACACCAATATAATATGCATATCAACTATACTTCAATTAAAAAAGAAAAAGAATAAGGAAAATGTAAGTTGAAGTATATGATCAAAATCAAATCAAAATTATATTTTAAGAATATTGAGCATTACATTTTATTGACAAAAATTAAAATGTTATTACACAAGTCCTGAATAATAACTAAAAATCTCATAGTCTAAGAAATAAATTATGTATTGAAATTTTTCCTTTTAACTCCTCTCACTAAGACACTAGGATGTTTGATATATATGTACCTGAAACTCATCTACATTTCTTCTGCATTCTTCCTTTTTCCAAACTTAACGGACTCATCTTATTTCAGTTCACATTTGTGACCTCTGCAATATTTCTGTGGCCTGGAGACCACTTTTGGTGAATATACATGGCCATGGACTCTTGGAAATTTAAGACGTCTAATAAAGGAGATGACAGAAATCATCAACTTGCTCCTGAGCAAGTAGCATTTTTAAAAAAATGTCCCAAGAAAGCACTTGTCTGGATATTACCTATTCAGGTAATTGTAACAACTAATGTATAGGATGCAAAGGAGAAGAAAATGCCTTTGAAAAAAATCTAAATTTTAGAAATCCATACACAAGAGAGGAGGGACAAAAAATAAAATTTGCATTTTTTTTTAATAGGAGAAGCTTTCAGTTCCTTCCACATTGCTTATTCATTCTAATTTTAAAACTATTCTGAAAGGGTCTATTGTATTTTTAGTCCTCTTATTTGCCTATTAACATTTTCTTGAGCCCAAAGAAGTTTTGAAGCAGCAAAGTCAATGAAATGACATGAGGACAACTTTAAAAAAATTGTTAAAGGAGATAAAAACCTAACTACATGGTCATACTGCAAAAGAAACAACAAAATGAAAAGACAGCCTACAGAAGGAGACAAAGTATTTGCAAACCACATATCTGATAAGAAGTTAAACCATCGAAAATATATAACAAACTCATATAACTCAATAGTAAAAAACAATCCAATTGAAAAATGAGCAAAGGACCTGAATAGACATTTTTCCACATAAGATATTCATATGGTCAAGGGTTACATGAAAAGTGCTCAACATCACTAATCATTAGAGAAATGTAAATCAAAACTACAATGAGATTATCATCTCACAGCTGTTAGAATGGCTATTATCAAAATGACAAAAAGATAAATGCTGACGATGTGAGACAAAAGGAGAGCCACTGTGCACTATTGGAGGAAGTATAAATTGGTATAGCCACAGTAGAAAACAGTATGGGGGTTCCTCAAAATAAAATTACTATGTGATCCAGCAATTCCACTTCTGGGAACATATCTAAAAGAAATAGAATTACTATTTTGAAGAGAGATATGCACTCATATATTCATTGCAGCATTATTTACAAGAGCCAAACTATGGAAACAACCTAAGTGTCCATAGACAGATGAATGGATAAAGAATGCAATGCATATATATATACAGTAGAATAATATTCAGCCATAAAAAAGAAGGAAATACTGCCATTTGCAGTAACATGATGTACCTTGAAGGCATTATGCTAAGTGAGATAAATCAGACAAACATAGAAAGACCAATCCTGTATTATCTAATTTATACATGGAATCTTGAAAAATCAAACTCAAAGAAAAAGATAACAGTTTTGTGGTTGCCAGAGGCAGGAGGTGGCAGGGGTTGCGGTGGGGGAGAATTGGGTGAAGGTGGTCAAAGGATACAAACTTCTGTAATATTTGAAAGTTGCTAAGAGAGTAGGTTCTAAATGTTCTCATCACAAACAAAACAGTTTTTTGATAACTATATGAGGTGGTAGATAACTAAATTTATTACTGTAATTATTTTGCAATATATATGTATGTCAAGTCATTATGTTGTACATGTTAAACTTAAAAAAATCAGGATGCCTTAATGACTATAATAATAATTTTAGAATATGGTAAAATAATACTGATAAACAGTAAAAAAACAAAAGAACTCCCTATCAACTCAGGACATTTTGATCAGGGTTCAAAGTCCAGCATGTCTTAATAGTGTCCAAGGATCAAGAACAGATTAATATATGGGGGAAAGTCTGCCCTGTTTAAGAAGTTAGGGAGGCATCTGGGCCATATTTTACATTTTTGAAGGAGAGTTAAAATATTTTTTGAATGTTTATGTTTAAAGGAAAAAAATTCTGTTAACTGGAAATATAATGTGAGTTAAAAGGCAGCTCAGAGATGAAATTTGAAAAAAAAAAAGTGATCCCTCTTTACTGAACTTTTATGATTTTGGTGCTATTAATTAGACTTTGTTTTTCTTATCATGCCTCATGGACACCAATGTATGATAAATTACTTAGAATTAATATTTCCTTCCGAAATTTTTATCCCAAAGCACATTCAAAGCAATATAAGCTTGAGTGCAAATTAAGGTGTGTTTATACATGAGAATTTAGAGGCTGCAGGGAGGTGGTACATTCCAGAGAGCTTAAGATTGCACTCTGGTAACAGACACTCCTAATTTCTGTCATGTTTCACCATGTGACTATGCACTGGCTGCTCAACCTTACTAAACTTTGGACTTTTTGCAGGAAAAATACACATTTTTATTGTGCATAGGTTGTATTCTCATAGGTTGTTATGAGAATGAAATGAGTAAGGTATGTAACCAGAGGGCCTGAAACATTATAAGTGCCTAATAAATGTGTTATTATCATTATCTATCATTTTTACTAAATTAAATTAAGCCACAATGTGATCATAAAGTTCTGAGACTGAGTTTGAGGGCAGTCACAGAGCCACATAGCTAATCATGAACTGCTGTTTAAGAAAATGAAGGAAAGTTATTGTTGACATAACAACAGAGTAAGTACATTCTAAAGGAACAAGGTTCATATGAAAAAAACAAGCATAAGATGTTTCTAATGCTTTTCTTAAGGTCTGAGAGAAGAGACAGGGCTACATCAGGAATTATTTATTCCTAAGAGATGTATAAAATCAAGGACCTGTCCAGTTCTACCCTGTTTCTGTAAATTATATGGAGGTATAATTTACATAAAGAAAGTACATAAGTATTAAATGTGCTGTTTGATGAATTTACTGATTCTGTTTGTGTGCCACCATAACCACTGTCCCAGCAACAGACCTTTTCCACCATCCCAGTAAGCCCCCTTGTGCCCATTCCCAGTCAATACACCATCCACTCCCCACAGGCAGTCGCTCTTCCCTGAGGATATGAGGCACCAGATTCCATTCCTAAGCTAGAGAAAGGACCCACGAGAAGTCTGAAGCCCTCATTCCCTTCCTAGACTCGGTGCTTCCTCAAACTAATTGCTTTTACTTTACTCACATTCTATGTCACCTTGTCTCTAATCCACAGTGTTCCTACCACCAGCATACCCCTAATTTGCACCATGTTGACCATTCTCCAGACATGAATGGCTTATGAACCATGACAGTCTCCTAACATTTAGGAGACTTGCCCTCCACTATTTTGTTAATGATGTTTCACTGCATTTTTTGATTGGCAAATTCTAAAAATATTAATTTCTTAACCATAATGGCATCATGTTTTCTCAAAGCATCCTGGGCCAAAGCTAAGACAGAGAAAATGAGCTCTAAAAAAACCCAAAAGTGACCTAGGGTAGCAGGTACATTCTCAAAGTCAACTTCCTCGAACATTTCCTGGTTCCAGGGTCACAGCTAAAACCATGATTCAGCTGCAGCATGAGCTCGGCTTTTCTGGTCTGAAGCAGCTCTCCCTGTGTTTCCATCATCAGTGTCTGCTGTGTCTTGAATCCTACCTTAGATTCCTGGGCACAGATACCCATGCTGTGAGTCCTTCCATTCTAGGGGAGAGAAACATGCTTAAAAAGTGCATGGACCTCTGTAGGCTTCCTACCCAATGTAGGTGGGCACCCACTTGCTAAAATGACCCTAGCCCCTCATTTGTACATTTGACCATTGGTAAATCTACAAGCAAATGAAGCCCATAAGTAACAGAGGATCAAGGTTTATAGCTGATCACAGAGAAACTAGAATCACTTCTAACACCAACCTCTTCATCACAGTGCTGGTAAGTTTTGAACTTGGGTTTTTCCACATGCTGCATGAAAATATGAAGAGTAAAATTATGCAACTTGGAAGAAAAAGCTAAATACTAGCTGTGAAAACCCTCAACCCTCAGGTTCATGTGATGTTCATTGAATATACTCAAGAGTTCATTTTACTCTGGACTTCAAAATTCACACTCAATTTTGACACAAGACATAGGACTTAGTTCTTTATAATATCCATCCTTTAAAAACAGATGACTCACCACCAGTTATAACAGCATATTATTGCAGTATTCAACCAATCATGCCTTATGATGATTAGAGAAGGGTTTTAAGCTAATGAGGCAAAAACAACAATGTCCCAGTAGAACATGTGCTGCTCTGTAATAAGAAAAAAGAGCCAAATACAAATACTAAACAACACTGTATCCCCAAAAGGTAATCCCTTAAAAGATATCAGGCATGTTTATGCCTTTCATTTGATTATTAATTTTAGAATAGCTGTTCTCTTCTATGAAATCATTTTTACAAAAATTTCAGAATTCATACCCACATGAACCAAGAAACCAGAGGCTGATTTTTCTCAATAGGTTTCCCCTTCAAAGCCAAACCATCCAGTGCACAAGAAAATGAGGTCAGCCCTAAGAGGAATGGTAAAAATTAAGTAACAGTGGCTGCAAGCCAAGGAATTACAAAGCTAAATCAATCTAGAGTGATAAAATGCCAAAAAAAGTAGAGTAAGAACAAATTTGATATTAAAGTACAGTTTATTTTCAACTTACCCAACGAACTGTTGAAAGAAATTACTACATATTCACTTGAGAAGGATATGACCACGCAAGCCATTTTCTAGACACTGAGCAGCACAGATGGGTGTTGAGATACAGACATGACATCTTCTTAATTATGTTAACACCAGGCAACAGAGCTAGATTGGTGTTTAGGGTTATTAATTCATTCAACATGGACTAAATACCGACTATGTATCTTCTATGCCCCTATTTTAGGGGACTAGCATACAAAGAGGTGTCTTGTGGAGGTGACAGATGTAAGCTCAAAGCCACATTAAAAGTTACATCTGAGGGACCCTGGCGGTGGGGTCAGAAAAGATGTCATATGTAAGCAGAGGCTGAAAGCAGTACGAATTGACCATTTTGACAAGGTGAAAATATACTGCAGCAGAGGGCACATGCCAAGTCACAGATGTGCGAAATAGCTTATAATGTTCACAGAACAGCAAGCTAGCAGTCTTGTATGGCTGCAGCAACAAATTGCAGTCTAGAAATGGTAAGAGATGTAACTGAAAAGGCGGGTGGGAACTTGATGGTAAGGGATCTTCAAGCCCAAATAATTTAGCTCATTCTTTGCAGAAAGGGGAGTTTCACAACAAAATTTGTGTTTCAGAAAGATGCTTCCTGTAGCAGTGAAAAAATGGGGCCCTAGACACGCATTTGGGGCTCTTCCGGCAATTCACATGAAAGGGAAGAAGCACAAGATTTGAAGTCATGTTGGAGGAACAGTGAGGAAAAGGTGGATTTGAGAGCTGTGTAAGACAAAGAATTTTTGGAAGTGGTTACCAATCTCTGGGATTTCTGACTTGAGTTACTGTGGCAATGGGGTTTTTTTCTGAAGTGAGGAAAGGAATACAGTGGGTGTAAATTCCAGAGTAGGTGGACGGGTGGGGAATGATTTCGTTTTTGGATATATGAAGCTAAAGATGTCTTTTGGGTTTCCAGGTGGAAGTGACAAAGTAAACAATTTGTAAGATCAGTGCATTCACTCTGTCATTATCTAGGACATTCCAGGTGCTACTGTCATTTGTTGTGAAATTATATCCATTTTTGGTGATGTATAGTGGCGATTCAAGAGAATAAAGACTCTTGTAAGGATCTTTGATAGCTTTACGGCAAATGTTTCAAATCAGGACACTGCAGCCTGAGGTATCACTGGAAACCTTGTTAGAAGTCTGTTTGACACCAGTATAATTTGCAGTGTGAGCTAGCACCACCAGCATTGGTTTGGTAAGAATTATCCATGGATCAGAACAGCATATGAATAAAGCCATGATTATACTGCAACAACATCATCCCTTGTAAGTAACTGTCTAGCACCTAAATCTTAGCCAACCTCTATTACCTTCTCCTGCTTTATTTTCTCCATAGCACCAAAGAGAAATTTTTGTACTTCCTTTAAACATCTTAATGGGAAGATAATGGTGTATTGGGACATAATGGTAAAGTGCTGATAGCAGCTGTAGAAAGGATCTAGATGATTTGTATTAGAATCGGCCAAGCATATGCTGTTGTGACAAAGAAGCACAGTGGCTTATTTGAGAAAGTTTATTCTTTCTTCAGTTAAAGTCTGCTTAAGTGAGGTGACTCACCAGGACAGCTTTCCTCCTTGCAGTGACATAGGGATCCAGGCTGTTTGCATCTTATGCCTGCATTATTTCAGTATTTGGCTTCTATGCTTGCCACCCAAAGGGAAGAGAGAGAAAGGTCCCACAGAGGTGTTTACCTAACCCAGGCCAGAAGTGACATACATCATTTCTGCTCATGGCTCACTGGTCAGAGCTAGTTCCATAGTCCCACTTAACTCTAAGAGGGCCGGTTGGGAAATGTAGTCCTCTACATGCCTGGAAGGAGTGGGAACCTGTATTGGTCATCACTCATCAGATCTACCTGAGGCCAACTTTGGAATCATCTTACCGTGCAGCATGATGCAGTGGGGAAAGAGGAGGAATAGGATTTAGCAGAGTTGGGCAAAAGATCTGATTGAACCAATCACTATCTATGTGGCCTTGAAAAAGTCAGTTATCACCTTAGGGACTCTGTTTTTAAATACACTGAGAGAAATAGTACCTACCTTGCTTGTCTCAGAGGGGTTTGTGAGGTTTGCAAGCAGAATTACCAAATCTGGGCCACTGTTCAAATGCAAGTACATAAGTAGTGTGGTATGAAACTTAGAAAACCTGCTGGATGAGATACAAGGAATCATACTCCTATTTTACATCATCATTGATAAAGTTATCCCAATGTTAGAGCCACAGAGAATGGTACCATTTCCAGTCCTGCTAGCTTAACAGCTGTAATACCTTAGCAGTGAATAAGGAGCTGTTTATGTATCAGCATTGGTGTATTTTCTATGTATGGAGCATGAAGAAAATGCCAAGGAAATTCATATAGGTAACAAACAAACATTAAAGATTACCCAAAGCATGTGTTTGCAGACATGAAGACACTTTCATGTTATCATTATCTTTAAGAATTAATAAATCCCATATTGGCAGCTTGCATGGTAGCTTGTGCCCTGTTACTGGAGGGCATCCACCTGGATCAGCTATCGTGCAACAAAGTTAATTCTACATTCCAAGGATTGATGTATGTTTAGGACAAGGTATAATAATATTGGCCAACTATCAGCTATTTGAAAAATCCCATTAGAATATTTAAGAATATAACAAAGTCTTGTAATAACATCAGTTTTTATAAATTTGGGTAATTAAGGCATATATTTGTTGTCAAACTTCAAAAATATGTTGAATTTATACATAATTATTTTGCTAATCACCTTAAGATTTTTGATGATAAAATGTTAACGGTAATGATAACATTCCATTTATCAGTTTTCTATATATATTTGAAGAAATCTTCTAAAGAGTAAGTCTAATCTTTTAAATACACTTAATGCAGACTACTGAAAGGTGTAGATTCTACCACTAAAATATGCTTTGGGTTCTCTGGAAAGCCCAGTACAATCCTGTAACATTAGAAGAAGGTTAAGGTGAGTTCCCTACCAAATTAGTAAATTGTCCCTATGGAGAATTTCTTACTAACTTAGCATGCCATCTATCTATGAGGAAGCTCATTCCATTTGTATATATCTACATCTGATAGGAAAGCATTTCCCATATCAAGCAGGTATTTGCTTCTGTAGAACCTCCACCCATTTTTCTAGTTCAGAATATGTTTCTTGCTGCTAGTCAGACTCCCATACAGATGTATACTAAACATTAGGAGCATCTTTACTGTCACACAGTCACAGATTGACAGCCTAAAGTATTAGAGACCAGAAACCAGTCAGTACTAGAGTAACCCACACACAAACATCCATATGAAAATCGAATTGAACTTTGTCATGGAATTTTCCTGTCTGGTCATCGGCCCACATGGCTATACTGTGATGAAGAACAGCAAAGAAATGGATCCAATAAAGCCAGCCACAAATAGATACGCACAGTCAGAAGCTGTAATACAGACAGTACATCAACAATGAGATGAAGCTTCGTGGAGCAGAAGACCACAGAGACAAGACTTCTAACACACGTCCACATGCTGGCTTTTAAGATGGACAGTAACAGCACAATGAATTTTATAACATGTTCTATGTGATGTTGTGATAAAATATGACCAGGTTATTGCAAAGAGAATGCTCCTTTCTTTTTTTTTAATAAATGTATTTACTTATTTTTTATTTTATCAAATGTACATCACAGTGGTTCAACAATCCTTATCCCCCTCCTCCCTGTCCCTCCCACTCCCCTCCCCCTTGGTAACCACTAGTCACTTCTCAGTGTCTATGAGTCTAATGTTCTTTGTTCCTTCTGCTTTGCTTTGTTTTTATACTCCACAAATAAGTGAAATCATATAGTATTTGTCTTTCTCCACCTGGTTTATTTCACTGAGCATAATACCCTCTAGATCCATCCATGTTGTCGCAAATGGCAGGATTTCTTCCTTTTTATGGCTGAATAATATTACATTGTGTATATACACCACATCTTCTTTATCTAGTCATCTGCTTATGGAGATTTAGGTTGCTTCCATATCTTGGCTATTGTACACAGTGCAAAGATAAACATAGAGGTGCATATATCTTTACTAGGAGTGAAATTACTGGACCAAATGGTATTTCTATTTCTAGTGTTTTGAGGAACCTCCACACTGCTTTCCATAGTGGTTGCACCAATTTGCAGTACCACCAACAGTGTAGGATGGTTCCTATTTCTTTGTACCCTCACCATCATTTGTTATTATCTTTTGGATAGTGGTTATTCTAACTATATGATATCTCACTGTGGTTTTAATGTGCGTTTCCCTGATGACTAGCAATGTGGAGCATCTTCTCATGTACCTGTTGGTCATTTGTATTTCTTCTTTGGGAAAATGTCTGTTCATACCTCAGGCCTTACCATAGAGCCCTCTGAGGGGTGATTAAACAGAGAAGATAGCTCACTCTTATCCTAGCCCTTTCCAGGCTCAGCTCTGTCCCTTTCTCTGTGTCCCTTGTCTTCCTGCACAGTTAAGGCCACGTTCTCTTTCTTTATGGTTTTCTTTGCTCTACAGATTCTAGAAATAAACCTAAACCTAAACAAGAGCAGTTTAAGGAGCCCCTACCCAATATGTGGGACTCAGCCCTAGTCACCCTCTTGGTAATAGTTTGGCTTTGAGTGTCTTTTCTGTCTCTGGGCTTTGCTCTGTCACCTGCTTAGAACCCTTGTCTTCTAAGACTAAGCCTGTATCTTCTCCTTGCCAAAACTTCCTACAGAAATAGAAAGAATTATTAGAGAATACTATGAAAAATTATATGCCAATAAATTGGACAATTTAGAAGAAATGGACAATTTCCTAGAAAAATACGAACCTCTAAGACTCAGCCAGGAAGAAACAGAAAATCTGAACAGACCAATTACCAGCAATGAAATCAAATTGATAATCAAAGAATTTCCCCGAAACAAAGCTCCTTTTTTTCTTTTTGCCTTCACTCAAGGGTTTGAGTTACTTACTGCTCCCCAAAAAGATTATAACATTGAGACTCATTGCTTTTCCTTTTTCTTCTGTTTAGACTCTTTTTCCATTCTCCTTTATAAAAGACATTCAGACAGCTGGGCATAGTGCCACATTGATGGTCATACACTGTATAGATATTTTGGAATATAGAGAGTGTAGAAAAATAGATAGTCCAGGTCAAACATCACTTTTTACATGGAAATTCAAAAATGTGTCAAAAATAATATACATAGACACACATGCACACACATGCACACATACACACAGCTTGAACTATATTAGTAACCTCAGAACTGGCTTCCTTTCTCATAGCTCTCTTCCTACTAATCTAATTCTTATTCCTATTTGACAATATCACTCTTGTCTTTAATAAACACCATTAATGGTTTTCCACCATGGCCTCAGTGTCTTAACTCCAGGAGTATCATTCACATTAAGTCTGTATTGGGGTTGGCAAACTATAACCCGAGGACCAATCTGTCCTGCTGGCCATTTTTGTGTGGCCTACTATCTAAGAACATTTCTTTACCTTTTTAAATGGTTGAAAAAATCAAAAGAATAACATTTTGTGAAATTTAAATTTCAGTGTCCATTAATAAAGTTTCACTGGAATGCATCCATGCTCATTTGTTTACATATTGTCTATGCCTTCCTTTGAGCCACAAAGGCAGAGGTAAGTAGTTGCAACATAGACCACATGGCCTGTAAAGCCTAAAATATTTACTATCTGGCCAGATAAAACAGAAAGTTTGCCAGCCCCCTGTGCATGGACTTCCTGGAGCTGGGCAGTGCATAGCCTGTGTAGGATCTCTAAAACTCATCATATTAAGTGCTTTTTCCCTAGGTAGGCATTGAAGATTTTCCATAACCAAGACTCAGACCAGATTCTCTGTTCTGGCAGTGTGTTGTTCTCTATTTACCTGTTGCTATCTCACACTGAAAGCCCAGCTTCTGTATCACTTTGACCATGGCAGTTCACAAATGTGTCAGCCTAACATGATTTCTTGCTTCTGTGGACTCGCAGTGTTTTTACCTCCTCTGACTCACTAACTAGATCCTGCCTTGCCCTCTTAATCATGGACGTGTCTCATTTCCCCTACTCTCTTATACGATCCTTAACCTTAACAACTTGTCCTGTTCATCTTTGTACCTTTAAGAATGGTGCAGACGTGGAGGCCTGGTACAGATCCCTGTAGACCAAGGGGCCAGTTCCAGGAACTACACCAGGCCTCAGTACACATATATTACATACTTCCTCAGTTTTAAGTCCCAGGGGAAATTCCAGTGGCATGGCAAGTGACCCAAGTTAGTGCTCAAATAAAGCTGCTCTGGGAAAGAGTGGCTTAGCTTCATAAAAAACAAACAAGAGAACTGAGGGGCAGAAGCCCAGGACCCAGTGCTGAAGCCAGCGATGCACTGAAAATCAGTTAGGCCCTAAACATCGGTGATGTTCTTATAAGCAGCAAGATTCCATTAACCAGACCAGGGTCCAGGCCAACAGAATCAATGGAAGAAGAGACAAGGGAACATAGGACAGTAGGTTTTGGCAAAGAGAAGAGGCTTAGTCTTAGAAGACAAGAGTTTTAAGCAGGTGACGGAAAAGATACTCAAAATCAAAACCAAACTGCTACCATGAGGGTAACTAGGGCTGAGTCCCACATATTGGGTAGGGGCTCCTTAAATTGCTCTTGCTTAGGTTTGGATTTATTTCTAGAATATGTAGAGCACAGAAGCCTATGGAGAAACAGAACGTGGCCTTAACTGTGCAGGAAGACAAGGGACACAGAGAAAGGGACAGAGCTAAGTCTGGAAAGGGCTAGGGAGCCGACTTCTCTGGAGCATTAATTACCCCTCAGGCCCTGTGATAAGACAGTTGCCTAACATATCTCACTTAACATGCACAGGACTCTGCAAGGAAGGAGCATTATCTCCATTTTACAAATGAGGAAAATGTGGCTTAGAGAGATTCTAAGTAATTAGCAGAGCTGAGACTTGAAAGCAGGCCTAAGTGAACTCAAAGCAGTTCCCCTTGCTTCCCACACTACTTACACTTCTCCAATAAGTATTTATGAAATGAATAATGAAGATAGAAAAACTGTAAAAGAACAGTCTTCTTGGTGAGTGTGCTAGAACTCATCTTTTTTTTTTTCCATATGTTTTCTCTAGTCTTTTCCTTGTAAGTTAAACAGCTTTTGTCTCTTTTTCCACTGGCCCACTGATCTTACAACTCATAGACACTCCGTGTCATGTCCCATGTGCCAAGAGGCACATGAAGTAATCTAAGAACATATTGGTTGCTCTAGGTAGTTGCTTTGAATTTCTAGCTTTCCAAGCCTTTTACAAACTGGTCCATATTTCCTTTGCAGGCTTATTTTCTTTTGCTCAGAACTCTCGGGCTACTTACTGTCTTCCAGTCAACCCTTGTACACCTTGTCCCTTGCATGTTAAATGTTATCTCCTCAGTGACACCCTCTCTGATCTCTTTATTCAGAAACAATATCTCTTTCTTTCTTCTCCTAGCATTTCTTTTTGTGTCACTTATGCGGTTCTATACTTAATCTGAAATAATATTTCTGTGCACACTATAAACTCCAAGAACTTTAGAGTTTGCATGCCTCTTTTTATCCCCCACAGTGCCTTATAGAGGCAGTCATACAAAAGAGGTGCTTGAAAATATTAAGTGCTAAGATATGAATGAAATTTCACTTTTTTAGACTCCTCTATATGAGCAATTTTTCCCTCAGAAGTTTGTTCCCACACTCATCCCCTTCTTTTTGACATATTTTTTTTCCCAACAATTCTTTCTGGTCACTGGAATTCTCTAGAATGAAGCAGTTGTATGAAATGGAAGGAGTTGGCATATTGAAGGTAGACTACGGATTTGTTTTAACCACTTGCAAAGCCAATGTGAGGATCTGAGTCTGAAAAAAAACTTCCACTACTAACAGTATGTACAGGCTTACTGGCATATAATTTATTTTTCCAAGTCTTTAATGAAATATACTGATTTGCATCCTATGATCACATCCCAAGAAGTTCCATTTAAAAATAACTGCATAATTTCTCTTACTACATAATTTACATCATTGTGAAAATCTGATAGTTTACAGGGGCCCTTTGAAAGCCAATTTGGATTAAAGGGCAAAACTTTATTTCAGGCATTTTCAAAGCATATTGAAAGGACTTTTCTTCTCATTTAATAAATATTAATGAATTTATTAATGGATGACCAAAGAGCACAAAATTATGAAAAAATAATCTTGAGTTTTCAGTGACTATAAGAAAATTCACCATTATTAAACCTAAAAATATGAAATACATTCATTTGAAAATTGTACCTTAAATATACTGATGGTAGTATATCAAACTGATGGATTGTGCTGAATGATAAGTTCCCTAGTTTTGATGGGTTTATAGAGGCCTCCCAAAATACAATCTATGTTTAATTTTCTGTGTAAATAAACAATAGTAGGTGTATATATTATGTATGGTAATAGTCAAACTTAAATCCACTTATATTGGCCTCTAGAATGTATTATATATTTTAGCAGATATTTGCTTCAAAAATCTTTGCTCAACTTAATATTACAATTACTCTACAAGCTAGCAAGCAATGAAGGGATTCTTGGGAATAATAAAAGAAATGTTTAGCTAGGATTTAAGAATTTACTAGGATTATCTATCCAGTTATAATTTTGACTATGATGGAGGCTAAAAATAATGTACCTATCAATAAAGTGAATTACAAAGAAGAAATAGAACTCCCTATACTAGGATTATATGAGCCTATTTTTTCTAGAATCCATTTTTTTACTCTTCATGTGATTATATTCAGTTTTAATATGATATTACATCTAATCTTTCAAGTACTGCTGTCAGATAAATCTAATTATTTCCCAGAACTGGCTTATACTTGAAAGAAAAATGCAGAATACTTACTCATCCACTTAGATGTATTTAGTTTATATACAAATATTTTCTTCTTTATTCTTTGTCTAAAAGAAGAAGACTCAGATGGATTAAGAATCACACATATTGGCAGAGGTAGGAGTGATGGGTGGAGGGGTGGGCAGGGAATCTCAAAATTTGAGGTAGCTCAGATGATTCTTCATTAAACCTCTAAGAGACCCCAGAAGATTTCCACACAGGTACATGCAGTTATTTTTGGGGGGGACTGCTATGGACTATTTGTGTCCCCTCAAGATCCATAAGTTGAAGCTCTAATCCCAGGGTAATACATTTGGAAGTAGGACCTTTGGGAAGTAATTAAGCTTAGATGAGGGCATGAGGGTGGAGCCTCCACAATGGGATCAGTGCCCTTATGAAAGACCAGAGAGCTTGCTGTTTCTACCCTGTCCCCCATCTCGCCAGCAAGAAGGCCATGATCTGTAAACCAGAAAGAGGGCTCTGACCAAGAGCCCAACTATGCTGACCCATCTTCCCAATCTGTAGAACTGTGAGATGCCAAGGTTGGTTGTTTAAGCTACCCAGTCTATGGTATTGTTACAGCAGGTGAACAGACTATAACCCAAAGGTATATCAGTGCTCCTTGCATGTGACCTTGAGGTCTTGACCAACAATGTCAATAAATTTCAGATCACTGCACCTACAGTGACTGCACACAGCCATGCTGAGGACATTGGACCTTTAACAAGGATTTCAAAGCTGGGTAGGGCTACTCTCTGAACATCTGTGAGGGCTGAACAGTGTCTGTGTTCTGAAAGCCAACATCAGCACCTATGTATCTGCAACCATCTGATATCCAAATTTAGACCCCAAACATGGTTGTCCTGGGCACTACTTGAAGCTATTGCTTTAGTCTCCTCATTTGTGAAAAGCAGAGGCCATATCACTTTATTTCTTGTAGCTCCATACATTATGATGTTCCCAGACTATCTTTCTAATGTTCCGCCTCTGACACACCAACAAATGGCTCAATTTAGTTCCTCACCAATTGATTCCCTTCAGAAAGAGAAAGGGCCCAGTATTAGGGTGTTGATCTGAGTTCAAAAATTGGGTAATAATTTGCATTTTGGGAAGATCACTGAAATCCGTGCAACCCATGCTCTTTTCTCCCAAAGTTGAATAGAACTGGCCAAACAGTCCTGGCTCCTTCGTGCAGGCCTGTCTGTGATCAATGGCAAACATTTTAACATAGTTCCTGAGGTGAGGGGAATGTTAGTTCATTTTTGAACAGAATCATGTCTCTTACTCATTTTTGTATCATCAAAATGAATTTTACGTAAATCTTAGGCTGTGTAGCCAATTCATTCATTCATTTGATTCAACAAATAATATTTTGAGAGCCCACCATGTGCCAAGTACTATTTTAGATGTTTGGAATTATTAAGTAAGATACTTATCCCTGAAGAGATTACATTCTGGAAGAAGTGGGGAAACAGGCAATAAATTTAATAAATAAAGTATAAACATTGTCAGAAGGTATTAAATTCTACAAGGAATAGAAGAATAAGTCAATAGGCTTAGGAGGATCAAGGGAAGGGATGAGTTGAGGTACCAACAGACTTGAAGGTGTTGAAGGAGTTGGCCAACCAGACACCTGGGCAAGGACATTCCAGGCAGACGGCACAGCCAGAGCAAGAGAAGATTTGCCTCATATATTCAAGCCAGGAAGTCAATGTGGCTAAAGCAGAGTGCCTCAGGGGAAATATGGAAGAAAATGAGGTCAGAGGCTAGAAGTCCAGGTCATGGGGGGACTGGAAGGTCATGTAAGGACTTTGGCTCTTATTCTATGTGAAAATGGGAAGCTGCTGAAGAGTTCTGAACAGAGGATTGATATGATCCAACCATTGGTTTTGGAGAGGAATCACTGGTTGCTGGGCTGGGAAGACTGCCAGGAGTGAGCGTAAAGCAGGAAGACGAAGTAGGAGGCAACTTCAGTAGTCCAGGTGGGAGGTATGTTTCAGAGATTAAGTCAGCATCCTTGGTTCCCCATGAATTAACCTATCATGCCATCTAGCCCAGACTGAAATACTTTGTATGTACTCTAGAGAAGTCTAGTTAAGTAGCTATATTTCTACTTAAGTAGCCAATAAGTTTTCACCTTAAGATATGCTCAAGTATTTTCTTAATTTAAAATTTTGTAAACAGATGATAATACTAAGTGGACACCAAATTCAGTAATAAATTCTGAGAAGAACAATCAGGACTAATTTATCTAAAAGGAGCATTTAAATTCATATCCATCAATGATGGCAAATCATAGTCTCCTTCAGTTTATTCTAATTTTGACCAAATAATACTATTTCATCTATTTTTTTAAAAAGAATTCCTGAGGAACTGCTACCTCTATTGAACTCTTGAGTATATCTCATCCCAAAGGGAATGATCTACAAAATATTGTTTCATGGGATCCTGGACACATGCTACAGATTCCGCTATAGCTACCCATAGTTCATCTGTGACATAACCTCTGAGTCTAAGGCAGAACTATTATATTTCGAAGAAGGAAACATGAAGAGACAGAATAAATTATTTGCTGATCTTAGGAAGAAATTCAGCCCATTTCTTTAGCAGGCTAAGGTAGCATTTATAATGTGGTTTTCTTTTTTTGGAGTCCTTCAGAAAAGAATCTGTGGTGGTATATATAGATTGGAAAGGTTACACTGTCATCATTGCACAAATTGATTCTATCTGAAGTAAAAATTCACCTACAATTTTACATTGATGTTGTATTGTTCTATGTGGTATTCTGTCAAAACTGTATGTTGTCTGGAGCAAAGATTTCACCTTTATTTAAAAGTACATTTAAACCAACCACAGTATTAGACACCTACACTAGGAGAATAGTAATAATTGGCAATGTGAGCAATATCCCAACTATAGAGAAGATTTACTGTATGTTATTTTAAAAAGCTTAGAGAAGATACTTTAACCTAGTCTATTCCAACAGTGGATTTTAGTAGGTCTCAAAGACTGTAAAATTATTGTTAAAGTCATATTGATATGAATCTGTTAAATGATCCAACAGATTTTAATCACAATTTCAAAGGCGCCTGGGATAGAACTTCCCTTGGGAGAAAAAGAGCTTAAAAAAAACAGTGACTTTGAAAAATGCACAGTGTTTTTAAAAGGTTATTTGTATATTAGAATACTCTCCCAACTAATGAACAGTTTGCTCACAAAATTTAGTTCTGTTTTAATCAAAATGGACTTTTTGCTTTTACATCTTGATTTTCTAAAGAAAATATTTAATTTTACCTTTTATAATTTTTCATAGTGGGATAGACCTTCATTTATTTCAACCAACATTTATTTCTGAGCACCATGTTCCCACCTTTGAGAATCTCATAGCTTACTTTAGGAGAGATGCAGGGACAGTTATTGCTCATAACCATAGAAAACATTATTAGGGAAATGAATTCAAGGGCAGTTTTATCCCCAGGTTAACTGAATTCTGCCAAGGGTTATTGTGACTGGAAAGCTTTAGAAGTTTTTCCAGGCACAGAAAGAAAGCCAGGGTGTTTTGGGAATAAAAAACAACAAGCACAAAAGTGTGGGCATTCGTGTGGCCGGGAACACAGGTTGGAAGGGGCTTGGCTGAAGGAAATTTCGGAAAGGTGAGGCCAGACTGCAGAGAGCCTTCAGACCGTCCTAAGTATCCGGACTTGTATGTGTAAGGTGATGAGGAAGTGTTGCAAAAATTGTTAAGATAGAGTAAAGGTATAATCTGGATTATTTTAGAACTATAACTCTAGTGGATAAGATGAGAACAGATTGAAAAATAGCAAGCTGTTGAAAAAATATGATGTGTTGAATTAGTAAAATTATATAGTTATTCCTGCTTCTGTTTTATTTATTTAATATTTGTTAGTTGAACAAGTTTCTTCTTTGTTATTTGTTACTTATCAAAAGAAGTTTCTTCTTCATTCTAGCCTATGTATAGACCACAACCAGCCTTTAGAACAATTCCAATCCAGAGAGACAGCCTACAGCAGCAGAATCGGCAAGATAAGCTTCACTGCAGTCATCCAAACTGTTGTTCAAGTTCTAGATGGAGATATATTCGTTTTCATTTTGGAAGTTGAGAGTATCACTAGCAGTTTTCTTTTTCTAACTTCCTCCATCTAGTCTATCAGCAATTACTACTGATTCTACCTCCAGAACCCATTCTGAGTCTGTCCACTCTGCCTCCGTGCCGTTCTGAGGAAAGCCCCCTCCTCTCTCTCCAGCTCCCCTAACAGAGCTCCAAGGAAGTCTTTGCTTTCTCTCTTACCTCTCTGTTCTCCACGTGACAGGGAGTGACCTTCCAGAATAAAATAGAAATCAAATAATTCATTCTCTTATTTAAAATTCCCCATGGCTTCCAACTATGCTTAGGAGTCATATCCAAACTTATATTGATGTCTGCCGGGCCCTTCATGAATTGATCCATGACAGCTTACTTTAGACCTCCTACCTTATTCCCTTCTGCCCCTGATCATGATGCTGCCGTATAGTATTCTTCCCACTCTTGAACCACTCCAAATTCTTTTCAGCCCCAAATGCTCTCTTCTTTCACCTCTGCATGGCTGACTTTTCAGGTCCCAAATCCAATGGCACCTTGTCAGAGAAACCTTCCTGACCACTCAATGTAACGTAGCTACCTAATCTCACTGTACCATCCTGCCATCAGTAATCTTTTTGTGGGGTTATTTGCTTACATGTTTACTACCTCTACTCTTCTTCCTCTGCTGCTGCCCTAACTGTGCAGGCTCCACAGCAGGCAGGGAATCTTGACCAAATGATTCCCTGCTTTGTTTCTAGCACTGTGCTGTCCAACACAGCCACCACTGGCTACACATAGCTATTTAAAGTTTAGTTAACATTAATTAAATTACACAAAAATCCAGTCCTTCAGTTGCACTAGTAACATTTCAAGTGCTCAGTGGCCACATGTGGTCACCATATTGGACAGGGAAGATATAGAACATTCCCATCATTGCAGAAACATCTAAGCATATAGTAGATAACAAGTAAGTATTTGTAGAATGAACAAATTGTTGAATGAGATATGCCAGGTATTGCCATGTACCTCAACTTGACCTCATGGTAAGTGGCTGTTCATTTTACAAAAACTAATCAAAACCCTTTATCTTACTCAAATAAGAAAGAAAGAGAAGAAAGAAAAACTGTAAGATTCTAGTAGAGTTACCTGTAAAACATGAATATCCAACTGTTAGGGAGTGAATGCTTGTCTTCCCCCTAAACTCTTATGTTAAACCCCTAATCCCCATGTGATGATAATTGGAGGTGTGTCCTTTGGGAGGTAATTATGTTTAGATGAAGTCATGCAGGTGGAGTCCTCATGATGAGATCAGTGTCTTTTTAAGAAGAGACACCAGTACTTCTGTTCTCCACCATGTGAGGACACAATGGGTGTCCTTCAAGACAGGAAGAAGGCCCTCATCAAGAACCAAATCTGCCAGCACCTTGATCTTGGACTTCCCAGCCTCCAGAACTGTGAGAAAGTTCACCCAGCTATGGGATTTTGTTGTAGCAGTCTGAGCTAAGACATCAACCCACAATGTTTTTGCCAACATTCATTGCTTTGGCTAGCAGGAACTCCTAACGCAACAAATGTTGGTGAAAACTTTGTGTGCTAATGTTTAGTTCTAAGCTCCAGATTTGATAGTAAGACAAATCTATACATATACATGTGTATTCCATTTGTAGGCTAGGGATTGCTTACACTTGTTATGTTTAAATATGCCATATCCTGAGGGTTGTTTTATGTTTTCGTATTTTTAGAGCTCAAACAATATAAATTTATGTATGTAGTCCAGTTGTAATTCTTATTTTTAACCATTATCAAACTATGTTTGTGCTGACATTAAATACAATTCAGTGTCATGAAAAATTGTTTACTCTGAGCTTGAATCAATTAGTATATTCAAATCTTAAATTTAACCCAACAATTCAAAGACAGCTTTTATGCAATGTTTTGGTCACTCATCAAAGTTGGTGTTGTGGAAAGCAGGAAAAATCTGTATCTTACAATCCTAATCCCCTGTACTCAGCAACAAACTGTATAAGACATTGTAAAACAAAGCTTCCTGTGGTTGAAAAATAAAGGCTTAACTGAACTCTAGACAGTTCTGTTGGATTCAGATGCCTAGAAAGTGAAGGTGGCTAGCCATCCTGGAAGTTGGCAACCCGGTATTGCCTTGCTCCTCTCTCCCTCTCTCTTTCTGTCTCTCTGTGTCTGTCTCTCTCTTCCTCCCTTCTCCTTCTGTCTATATCTCTCTCTCCCCTCTTCTTTCTTTCTGTAATTAAAAAAAAAGGCAATTTAACATTTTGCATAAACAAAGGATCACCTAAAAAACAACTGTGTACCTGTCACCCAGAATGAACTGCCATGAACATTTTGTCATTTTGCCTCAGATGGTATTTTTAAGAAAATAAATGATTACAGATTACTATCCTTCCATAGTTTTTTTCCTTTCTATTTTTCTCCAAAGATAACCCTAATATGAAGTTGTGCTACAGCTGGCCCATATTTTATACTTTTCTAAAAATATGTATCCATAAATAATAGTGCTTTGTTATTAAAAATTTATGTATGTATATCATTCTACTTCTTATTTTCTTCTTAATCACTGTATTGTACTTGACTGCCTGAACATTTCACAATTTGTTTAAATTTTCCCTCCTTCATGAACATTTTGGGGTTCATTTAGGGTTTTTTCCTCTCACAACAATGAACATGTTTGAATATGCCCCTTTCAGCATATGTAAAAGGTTCTACTGATTTATATATTCCAATTAGTGGTGCAAAAAATATGTTTTTATCATTTCCTTCATTCTCCTTTCTTCGAATCTCTGTGTTGCTCTTTTCGGACTTCCTGAGCTGATTGCTTAACTCAACTACTTTCCATCTTTTTAAGATTGCATATTTTCCTCTACAATTATGTATTTTCCATATAATTTAGTCTGCATTTCAGAAAACTTCCTATAGTTCTTTTGATCTTACTGAATGTTTTGTAATTCCATTAAGATTTTCTCTTTAACCCACAATTTATTTAGGAATTATTTTTTTTCCAGTTTCTAAACTTAGGTTGTATTTTAACTATCTTTATGTGTTTGATATCTAACTTTAATTGTACCTTGAGTGGTCTGTGTGACATCATTTCATAATGTCTGTTTAAATTTTCTTTGTAGTCATACTTCATAAATGCTATGTGTATTCTTGAAAGGAAAGTGAATTCTCTTTTTTTGGTGCAGGGTTTTGACCAACATGTTTACCAGTGTTCTCATCTTCCAGGTCCTTATAAATTATATGTCTGAAAGGGCATGGGAAAGGTTATTCTCATGCCAAAGTTGCAAGGTTATCTAAAGATGTCACATTCTGGGTGGGTGGATGGAGCAGCGCTCCACCTGATGTCCTCACACCCACACTGCTGCCTTTCTCCAACCCCCACATATCTCCTATGCCCTCTCCTGAGAAAGCTCAACACTGTGCTCACTTTATAAGAGCATTGCTTAAAAGAATTCTATCTGTTCTTAAAGGGAATAAATTGAAGGGTGGATTTGCAACTAAGAGGCAATAAATAGATAACTGACATGAAGATTTTAGAAATTCTGTCATTTCCTTTTTGATACCCCTTGTGAATCCCTCAGTACCATCTTCCAATTCATTAAATCTCTCTTCAACCATCCACATCTTATTCCATGCAATTTTTCTTTTATCTCAATGTCACAGTTTTTCAATTTTAGATTTCTTATATTTTTCTTTTCTCCCCCTTTTCCTTTTTGCATTTTTATTTCATTTTGACCTGTTTTTCTTTGTTGCTCTTTCAAATTTTTTTAATGGGCTTCTTCCTTTTTGTCTTTGAGAATCTTAAAAAATCTTTACTCTGAATTGATTTTCAATGTCCTACCTTGTTGTTTCATTGCAGCTATTTCAGCTTCTGACAGGTAGATGAGTCAACTTCAGCCCCATGAGAGCCTGCTGGTTCAAGTAGAGATTCTGGTGCTAGCCTCCAGATCTGCAGGGTCCCCATGATGAATCCAGGACCTTGGAATCTAACTCCTGTCTGTCCCTGCCTGCTTTCCTCTGCAAAGCCTTCTTTTTTTTGTTTTTGAGCCTACTACAACTTCTTAACTTAAAAAAGTTAGTATGTATATATGGGCTATTTAATGAGTTACTTGGTAGCACTATGTCAGATGGAGCTTATCTTTTTTCTGAAGAGACCCACTTATTAAAGCTATTCTAGGCTCTCTGACTCCTATAAACCTCTATAATCAATGCTGTATTTAAAACCATTTATACTGTCGATTTTGTGGATGCATCCCATTGGTTGAAGAGGTTTTCTTTAGCTTACTGGAAGTTAACTAGAGTCAGTCCCTAATTTACTGACAAGCTGTTTTACAAAAGTTACAATTTAAATCTCTTACTGTAATATACAAGCTACTTCCATGTTAAGATCATGACAGTGATTTTGAATTGTAATTTATTTGATGAATATGATCATTCCAGCTGTATTTAAAATAATTTTTAATTGTTTTAAATGAGAAAATGAATTCCAATTTCAATGATAGGATTCTGGGAACACATCTTTCTACCTTGGTTTCCAGATGTAAAATTCAAACAACCAAGTTCCAATCTCAGATCAACAGTCTAGCCTTCTCTGCTTGCTTCCCTCTCCAGATGTTTCAGCCTTGACTAACATCTGTGTTTTTATTTTGTCCATGAAGATACTTACCTTATTTCTGAGTCCTACCACCACCTTTTAGTAGCTAAGTGACTGTGGAAACTCTGTGTGAGGCGCTTCACCTCTTTGATGCTTGGTTTTCATTGTTGCTGTTGGGTTGTTTTCATTGTTAGAGTGACACAGTATTTCTTGTCCTTACTTCAGGGTTCTATACATCAGAGGAAATAATGTCTAGGAAAATGAAAGCAATTTAAAATTCAAGAACCCTACTTGGAGACATGTCAGATGTCCTCCAAACACTATGGCCCTGTTGGTTCTCATTATCTGCCCAAGAGAAGGCATTCCTCTCCCTGCATAGAAGAAGTAAGAGTTCAGGTCAGTCACTCATAATGGATTAGACAATAAAATAATTTGACCCCAAAGGTGAAAAGGCTCTGGACTCTTCCATTTTTTTTTCCTGCAGACATACTAGTGTGTTCATAACATGAATAATCAGAAGTCAAGCAATGGCTGCCTTCGTGTAAATCTGTTCTGCCCAACAAACATATAAAAGGGCATTTGGACATTTGAAGCAAATTAGAGGCACAGCAAAGGCCAGAAGCATTGCCAGTTTCCCACTTTTCTTTGTCTACAAACCAAAATGTTAACAAAATAAGTAATTCAGGGAGCTAGGAATTTGGAATTAACCAAGTGTGATTTCTAAAATATCATGGCTTTTTATTTTGTTCAGTTTTTGCAAGTATGAAGTTGTATAAGCTCAGTATATTGTAATTATGTAAATTAATTCAATTTGCATAGCCAAATAAAGTTGAATCCCTTTTATTTTCCTCAGTGAATATGTATAAACCTCACAGGTTAGAAAATCAACCAAAAAAGAATATCTAACAGGTAGCTTTTTATATTCTCCCTGAATTTAGGGATCTTTCATTTCATAGACAGTTACTGATTTTTGAATAGTTCTGTTTTCACCATCAAGTAAAAATGGCTTATGCTGGGATGAATGCATTCCATTCCAGTCTGCACATTTATTTTGCATGAATATGGTCAGATGAATTATAAAGAAAGCCCAGCTACTCCAGAGCACTGCTATTTTATAAAAAGTTGTTATGCCAAATACAAAGCTAAATTCATGATTGAGGTACCATGATCTTTTTTAAGTCCTAGAAGAATATTTTGTTCAAATAACATAACAAACAGCTCAGTGATCAGAGGTTCTGTTCACTTGTTGGGTCTCCAGAAATATGATACTCTACAAAATCAGAGGTAATGAAGGTTAAGTCATTATTATAACCTTTTTTTTTTTAAAAAAAAAAAACAGTACAGACAAAGGAGTGAACTGTTTTATGAAAACATCATATAGAAAACTCAAGAAATAAACTCCAGCAATTCTATAAATAAAGGGTAAAGGAAAAATTTCAGTGACACTTAAATAAAAATCCAGAAATGTTCTGGTAGAAATTGGTTAAATATCATTCAAAAAGAAGCAAATATCACTACAGAAAAACTATTTTGACAGACTAGAAGTAGAAATATTTATTTTATGCCAAAATATTATCATTTGGGTTAATAACTAAGTTTCTGCTTTTATCGCAAAAGATTTGCATTTAAAAAATATTTTTTTAAATTCCTGTTAAGTAATGGTTTCCAGAAATTTGTTGATGCAACTTTGGAAAGGCCTTAAAATGGGGAAAAAATGAAAGTAAACTAAGATTCAGTTCAATCTGCTGAAATGATAACCATTATTTATATACTCAGAGAGAAGCAATGTCCTGATTGGTAATCAATTTGACCAACTGCTATTGAAAAGTGTGGTATTTGATTATATGTGGTCATCAGAGGAGTAATATGCAAAGAAGGAAGAATATTCAAAAAAATCTCTCATGAGCCTTTTCAATAAAGATTTTCTGGAGCAGGCAGGCTAACACTGTAAAGTTTTTTTAGTATCTATTTCACACGCTAAATCCATTAACAGCAAACAAAAGGGCATAGGTGAAATTACAATAATTATTGCATCCTTCCTGTACACTTTACAAAGATACTTAACACATTATTTCTCACAAGCATCCAATAGATGTGTTTTTGTCACTGCTACTTAACACATAAAAGAAGTGAAGTTCAGAGGGGTTTAGTAACTTGTTTAGGGTTACCTGGTTATTAAGTGCCAGAGGCAGTAGTCTGAACATAAGTATGTTAAGTTCAAATCCCATTCTGTGCCTGTTATGTCAGATTTTCTTACACATGTTCCCTTTGCATATGTTTAGTAAAGGTATACAGAGTTTTATGAAATAAATGAATTTCTGACAAAGCAGATATAAATTACCTTTTATAGATTGAGTCATATATTAACATAAATAAAAGGCACTCATTAATTAAACTAGTGCCATGCATTACATTTGTAATATACAATTCATGAAGAACCTAGGTGACTACAATTTTTATTTAAAGATTAAATACAAATGATCACACCTGGTTTTGCCTAAAGTGGATTAAATCTGAACAAAACACAGTTTTCTGGAGCCAGGAGCAGCTGTTTGCATAGTTTCGGAATATGCGCTACTACACCGTTGGAGGCTGGCTCGACCAATAGCATGGCTTGTACAAATACCGGTACTGAACGCACAGGGATGTGTGGTTTGGAACAGTCAGGGACAATATCAGCAGTTTCTATACCACTTACTGTAAAATTATCAGCTGCAGGCGGTGTGGTTTTGACAGGTCATTGTGGTTCAATGCTATTGGATTTATCTTATGAAGCACACAGGTGGTTTGCTAGAAGGATCGAGGGGCAGAGGTGTATTTGCAGGCATTAGGGAGTTAGCCCTTACACCTTTGGGAGCAATGAAGCTTCAAAGTGAAGGAGCAAAGAATCTTTGAAGACTTCTGTGTAGACGACTTCTTTACACCCAGCCCATTTTGTCTAGTAGCAACGATGAACTGGGTAGCAACACTAATATATATCCACAGGAACACTGACATATAAATACTGGTAAGCACCTCCACAATTACGGCAAATAAATGAACAGCTCTTCCATTGGACACCACAAGAAATCCACTCTGCATCATTCGGAGGACACTGTGGAGCTTAGATGTGTTAGCCAATTGGCTTGTATTTGTGTATTACAGGCATCAGAGGTGAGAAACAGCTTATGGAATTCGAGCTGTTCAAAAACAGCCTGCAGAATGGTTTTGGCCATGAAAAAATTATGTTTTTGTAATGGAGAAATTTTCTTAGTGTCTAGAAGTTGACTATCTGTTCTTCCAACCCCACCACAGGCAGCACTTCTGAGAGCTGGTCATGACAAATGTCAACTAGGCTGTTACTACTGACATTGGTGGCAGTGGTATGTGTGTATTTAATGTTTGGTATTGGTTCTGAGAGTATCAAGACTATAAGAGTGAGTGTCAGCAAACACTAGCTTACATAATACAGCCAGTGAAGGCCACTTATTCTTTCATGGCAAAAGGTCTAGCAGCTTTTGTTAAGAATTAAGGACTCAGATGTATTTGCTTTAAGATTGATTCAAATGATACCAAATTCTAAATGCATGGAGTTTCAAGTACACACTGCAAGCTATGCATCAGCATTTCTCCTACTATTTCAGCATTTATTTCAAAGCAGTTAAAGGAATTTCTCAATCAGAATCTCAAAATAATGACTAAAACTACTTTGTTAGTATTTCACTAATATCACTATGATGGATTGTCATTTGCCTGTTCATTTATCTGATCTCTTTATTAAAGCTCTTCTGAAGGCAGCAATGATGTCTCATTTCTTTGTATCCTCAGTGACTAGCAGAGTTCCTTTACATAATAAGGGCTTGTTAAAAGGTTGATGTTAAATGAGTGATCAGTAAATATGAGTTGCTTTCTCACTTTGTCACACTTTGCTTCAGAGTTGGTGGCCACAGATTACAGCTCTATGTGTGTTAATGTGCTGGATATTTCCTTCTTGTTCCTCCTGACTCACCCTCCACCTTCTCCTTCTTACTCAATAATCAGGAGGGTTGACCTGTAACAACAACATCAATGGACCAACTTGCCTTCTGACTTCTGGTGGGTTTGGCCAATGGAAGCTGGATGCAGGAGATTGGAGGTGGAGAAGAAAGTGAGAATGAGTCCTGGGATGCCATGGCCCACCATCCAGAGAGCTTCTGCTGGTCGGTGGTCTTCCACGGACAGCCAGCCGTAGCTCTGATGGGAGGTCCAGAGCTTTCACACAGCTAATCTCTCTGCACTTAACTGCTCCCTCCCCTTGTCCCTTTGAGACTTGGGAATGGTAAAAGCTCTGCTGTTGCAGCCCAGAATATTGCACCACCTTTTGCTGCTTTCCCCAGTCCCTCTCAGCACCTTTGAAAAAGCCCTTTTGTTAAACTCCAATTTCCAGTTTAAGTGCGCTATTTCCTGCTGGGGCCCTGACAGGTACTATGATAGTTGCATGCATAAAAATGTAATTAGTTTCACTCCTCGTACTTGTAAGGAAAATAAGAGTTTCCCATTTTACAGAATGGCTGTGATAGAAATACATTCTGGAGTTTTTATTAATCATTCATTCGTTTGTTCATTTTGTTTCCATAAGTCATTGGAAATTTGTCTACTGACATAACAACTGCTAAGTGTAATTCCAACTTGAGCAGAGTGGCACAGAGAAAACCTGGCCCAAAGTGAGTGTCTCTGCTGGATATAAGAATAAATCAATTTAAGAGGGCTTTTTGCTGCACCAAAGAGAAGGGGGAAAGTTATAAAAGAAGGAACAGAGGAGGCTCAGCTCAGAATACTTGTTAGTTTAAAGAACTGTCCTATAAAGTCTGCTCATTCTGTTCATTTGGGTGGAGGGTGCAGACCTATGAGAATTTTGCTACTACTTAGCCCAGTATCTGTGGAGGGAAGTCTTTGAATTCTAAACTCAGTTTATGAAATCACCCTCTAAAATTTAGCGGACTCTCTAATTTTTTTGTTTTGTACTTCATGTCTGCATTCTAAAGTTTCTTTTCCTTGCCTGTGCAGCCAAGGTAACCAGTGACCACTCCAGATGCCATCCTCTAAGGGTTGCCTCAGTTTCTCCATCAGGCTCAAAAGTCAAGTGAACACTGAAGGATTCACTCTATATAACCAGCGAATATTTGTAACAATAGATCACCAGTGAGTTTGTATATCTCCTTTGCCCCTTACGCCTTGTTTCCAGAGAAGCATGAAAAAGAAGCTAGATGTAACATATCGCTGAAAGTCACACAGGTATTAAACCTTGCTTTCCTGTGACAGGTTTTATTATGCCTTTAACAAATGGGTCTATGTATAGGTTATGTGAATTAAGAAATAGTGTACTTAACAAAGGAAGGCAATGCCAAATTATAACATTTCAAAATCAGGTATGCCAGGGACTTAAGACTTTTTTTTGTAAGGTGTAAGTCACCTTAGTACATTTTAAACACCATCTCTTTCATACTTCAGAGGTTTCGTTTTAGAAAAGTATGACAGCAGTCACTCTAATGTGATTGTAAAGGGCCTGAAGCTTTGCTTTTAAAATTCAATACTTAGGTAGGAAAAAAAGATAGTTTCTCCTCTTTGATTTTTGATCTCTATTTTTATAACACTAGCCGCCCTGAGACACCGGCAGGGAAATGTGTCTTCTTGCTGGTACCAGGCTAAATTGCAGTACTTTAAGCAGCTTTGTTTTCATCCATGCCTTGATCTCTGTTTCTGCATTCCCCCCATTCCAACCATTTTTCTGGATGCTCCAGAGTTATTCTCAGCTTTCTTGATGCTACATTGACTTGTTCCTTCATTCCATAAATAATTATGGAGCACGTACTATGTGCCAGTTCCAGCCAGGGATCCTGCAATCACAGAGTCAAGCAAAAAAGCCAAGAATTCATCATCGTAAACACTGATAATTATAAATGCAGAGAAGAAAAAGTACAAGTGTAGGAGTATAAAGCCATGGACCTTAGCTGCTGTATGGGTTCAGAGAAGTTTTCCTTAGGAAAATGTTGTTGGAGGGGATTGTGATGGATGAGCATAAGGTGATTTGATTGAAGAGTACAATAGAAGGTCTAGGAAGAGTTTTCACATAGAAAGAATGGCATACGCAGGGACTCAGAGACTGTGTACTGCTGAAATCGGGTATGAATATATGCAGTATTTGACTTAGAACCATTGGACTCCAGGTAGTTTATGCATAAGATCAAGGCTGAGACATTAAAGGATCCAAGTCAGCTTCCTCTGTCCTATTCTTCTGTGTGGCATTCCCCTTTGGTTCACAACTCAGAACACATAAAGAGCAGATGCAGATAGGTATATGTTAGAGATTCTAGTTTATATTGCAATACAAACTACCTCAAGCTTTCAATGCTGGGTCCACACAGGTTTATCTAGATCTTAGGCTTTGTATCCAACCTGGGTTGGGTGGCAGGAAGGAGTTTTGTCCTGTATCATCACTCTGTGACTGAGAATGGCAGAAGCTTTATTGCAACAGAAAGAAGAGCATGTGTCAAATAGTGAACCAGCTCAGAAAGCTTCTCTCAAGAACAGTTGCACATTTCACTGGCCAAAGCAAGTCATGGGGCAATACTTAACCTCAAACTCTCGCAGAGAGGGAGTTGACTACTATTGGAGCCTGGTAGGACTGGGAAATATTTGGTGAAGAGTAGTGATCACTAAGAGATGACCTTTCACTTATCATATATTGCAGTCTATGGAAAGAGCAAATTACTAGTGCCCTGCCTGCAACTAATCCATTTTCTAACCTCTCATTTCCATCCAGCTGTCACTGCAGATGAATGGCTGTGGGTGGAGGTACTGTAGTGGAGTGATAGTGTGCAGAAGTGGAGTTTTTTTTACTAAACAGTGCAATATTTTACAAATGGAGAACAGGTAGAGTGAATAAAATACCATTTCCATCTTTTTGGCTCTTTTCTCTACTTCCTGGAAGAAGGAAAAGAGTAATATTTCCTTAATATTATTTTCCCCATGTCAAACTTTTTACTGAAGCTATATTAATGGAATTTCCAAGAGCTGCTTTGTGTTCTTTGTATGTAGTGTTCTGCTCTTGTTTCGTAGATGCAATATTGTCTCTTGTTTCTCCTAGGATATTAACTATGATGTTTTATAGGGTGTTTCTCACACTTTGTTTCTTGTTCTTTCTGTTTCTATCTTTCATGGTAGAGGCTGTCCTCAAAGGTTTTGTCTTCCTTAGCTGTCAAATAATATTTAAGAGTAAGGCCTAATGAACCCAATTATGAAGTATGAGAGTTGCTTCTCAATTTGTAGGTCTCACTATAGGGTTGCGACTATGGGATCATTCATCTGATTGGGAGACTCAACAAATGCCTGTATTGACAGTTTAGATGGTTCTTAATTTATTTCTGCCATGGCAGTCTGGTGAAGCCTGTTTCAGAATATTGTTTTTAAAATGCATGAAACCAATTACATAAAAATACTAAAAATTAAATTTGTGATATATATGCTTCTTTATTAGTACATCATATAATAAGCTTTAGAGTTATATAACTGTTGAAGTGATGAGTGTAAATACTACTTCAAGATCTATGCAATGAGTAATATATTAAGAAAACAACTCTGATTCCTATTGGTGACAAGGTCATAGGTACTGCTAATACTGTAGTCGTTTGTTACCTGAATGCAGAAATGACAGAAATGCTGTCAGAGGTTAGTGAAAACAAAATGAACTGTTGCTCTCATTCAAGTTTATATGGTGGGTAAAATGCCATTGCCATCTTTGACCTTTCTCCTCTACTTCCTGGAAGAAGGAAAATAGTAATGTCATCCTTAATATTATTTTCCACATTTCTGTTGAACTTTTTACTGAAGCTATTTTAATTCAATTTTTGGTGTAAAATCCCTGCTGTTAGGTCTATACTTCTGGTGAATCATTTTTTCCTGAAGGCTTCACCAATCTCCAAAGTCAAGTATGTACACCTGGCTGCAGGCTTTCAGAGCTACATGGGGAACCAATTTCTCTTAGTGAGAATATTTTCCCATAATCCCTCTGATTTCAGCACAGTAACTCACCCCTCAACCTAAACTATTCTCGCTGTCTCCAAATCCAGAGGCTATCTGATAAAAAATCCCCAAAAATAGACCCCAGATTTTCTTTGATGGAGCAGGGGTAGAGAGAGAGTATGAAAAGTCTAACTTCTCTTTCAAAGATGTTCAGTCCTCAATCCAGTTTCCAGTCCCATATTTTGCACACCTTCCTTTCAGTTCCCAGTCCCTAAAGATTACTACAGTTTTGTGTGGAAATGACTGGCTTTTAGGCTTCCTGCTTCAACAGATTCGGATCACTGCATTCTCTAGGCTAAAGCAGTTAGCACTATTTTCCATATTTCAAAATGATACTTTTCTTGTTTGCTCTCTTCTTTTTGTCCTTGTGGTTTTTTTTTTTTCTTAATTCCTTTACTGTCATTGCTTTGTGAGGCTTTAGGAGGAAGTACAGGTAGACATTTGCATTCAGTCTATGCTGTTTAACCAGAAGCTTTGATGCATTCATAAATTCATAAGTAGCATTTTGTTTTGTCTGGGATTCACATCTTTTTTTTATTCTGCTCATAATAGCATATCTCCTTCTCTCTGACTTAATATAAAAGTAAAAAAAAGCAAGGTTGACATACAGTGCCACTTTAAGGAAGGCGTCTATTTTGTGTTTTAAGGAAATCATGTCTTGAAAGAACTTTTCTTAGACTCTCCCTAGATGCATTTATTGTCTTCGTTTAGGGCACTGTGAGTTCCTCAAAGGGAGTAGCCAGGGATATGGGCAGTTTCTCCTGGCATAATGGTGAAGGTGGAGTAGCTCCTGTGGGCACAACCTGTCCACAGATAACAACTGAATCCTTGACAAAATATGAAGACAACTCCCTGAAGTCAGAAAAATCAAAAGCAGGCGTAAATTGGAATGAAGTCAAAATTTGGAAGAAGGAAAATTGGATTGAACAAACTTTCTGTTGATAAGGCTTTTTGCTCAAGGGCATGCACTGGCCAGATTAAGCAGATTTGCCAGATCTTCGATAAAACCCCTCAAGTGCACTGGGTTTTAAGACTCGAAGGACAAAGTTTAGGACTATTAAAGTAGATAGAAAGTGAAGAGGAAAATCAGGGAAAAGAGAAACTGTGGGGCGGAGAGGGAGGGAAAGAAGGACATCAGATTTTGCACATGAATTCTCGGGTAAATCTCAGGATGATTTCTGAATTACGCATGCATGGGGCAAACTTCCAGCAGTCCAGCTAAGGCTAAAAGAAATGAACAGAGATTTTAGTAACTACTTACTCCAGGGATGACCAAGACTGAGCCTTAAGTCCTGCCATGTCAACTACCTAATAAAACAAACAAAATCAACACTCAAGGAAATAACAGCATCTAGTCTTTACCATGTGTTTTTCACAATGTGCAGGATACATTTCAAATTACTAGATACATAGACAAGAATAAAGGCAATTATAGAAATCTGAGATGACCCAGGTGCTAGAATTAGGGAATGAGGATTTACTCTGGCGATTATAACTATGCTGAAGGATAAAAAGAAAAATATGTTGAATGGCTAAACAGGAAAGAAATATCAGCACAGAGACAATAAGTATAAAAAAGAACCAAATAGAGGTTCTAGAAATGAAAAATATGATATCCCAAACAAAAAGTTCACTGGATGGGCTCAACAACTTATCAGAAATAAAAGAATTGTCAGTGATTTCCGGATAGCTCAATTGAGATTATACAATGTGGAGAACAGAGAGGAAAACAAGAAAAAATGAGGTCTCAGTGATTGTGGGACTATATAAAAGTTCAAATACGTAACAGAATTTTACAAGGAATTAAGAGCCGAAATTGGGCAAGCCCAACATTTGAAGAAAGAATATACAAAAATTTCTGAAATTTTGCAGCTTCATAAAACTCGGAAAACCCTGTGTGGTATAAATAAGGGAAAAAACAAAACAGACACCTTTTGTCCCATTTGGGAATGTGACAAACTGACAAAAACAAAGGATAATCTTGAAAGTGAAACTAAGACAAAACCAAGTGTGTTCTGCCTCCTCCCAAATCCAGCTATGCCAGGAAATAAGATGGATTCTCTCCGTCTAAATGAAGCCCAAGCAAAACGGAATTGACAGGCCATGTACTGACAACAGACCACACACATATTCTGTGTCCTGGAGAAACCACAAACTGAAGTTGGCTCTGTGAGGCAGAAACAGTTCTTGTTTGCACTTGTGTACCACTTTCTATTACGTTCCTGCTACTGCTGGGAAAACAGACAATGGCCAGGAACTTAACGGAGCAGCTGTGACTTGTACCAACCAATGAGAACTAAACAAGCTCTCATCCCTTATATGCATACATGGACCTCAGTGGAGACTTGGGTAGTACTTTTACGATAAAAACAACCTCCCCTCTTTCTTCGGAACATACTTTTGGTTCATAGCCAAAGTCTACAGCTCTTTGGTTTGTAAACTGCTTTTTTCTTTTCCTTTTTTTTTTGCAATAAAGTTCTTTTTGATTAAATTTCGTGTTTTTACAAGGAAATTTGTTGACAAAACTATCCAGAGAAAAAAGACACATTAGATATACTGGACAAAAATACTAGTTACCAGTGAGTTCTCAGTAGAAACATTTGAGGCAGAATAAAATGGATATCTTTAAAGTGTCAAAATGAAAACAATAGGCTGTCAACCCAGAAATCTCTATGTATCAAAAATAACTGTAAGCAAAACTATGCAATGCTTAGAGGGAAATTTACTCTTCTTCATTTTAAATGATGGTATAAGAAGTCTAATATCAGTGATCCAAGTTTCCATCTTAAGAAGCTAGAAAAAGAAGAGTAAACATAAAATAAGCAAGAGGAAATCACCCTGGCAAACCTTTCTTAAAAAACATTTTTTTCTGGCAATGCTGTGGAGAAAGGGGAACCCTCCTACACTGCTGGTGGGAATGTAAATTAGTTCAACCATTGTGGAAAGCAGTATGGAGGTTCATCAAAATGCTCAAAACAGACCTACCATTTGACCCAGGAATTCCACTCCTAGGAATTTACCCTAAGAACACAGCAATCAAGTTTGAGAAAGACAGATGCACCCCTATGTTTATTGCAGTACTATTTACAATAGCCAAGAATTGGAAGCAACCTAAATGTCCATCGGTAGATGAATGGATAAAGAAGATGTGGTACATATACAGAATGGAATACTACTCAGCCATAAGAAGAGGGCAAATCCTACCATTTGCAGCAACATGGATGGAGCTGGAGGGTATTATGCTCAGTGAAATAAGCCAAGCAGAGAAAGAGAAATACCAAATGATTTCACTCATCTGAGGAGTATAAGAACAAAGGAAAAACTGAAGGAACAAAACAGCAGCGGAATTACAGAACCCAAAAATGGACTAACAGGTACCAAAGGGAAAGGAACTGGGGAGGATGGGGTGGGCAGGGAGGGATAAGGGAGGGGAAGAAGAAAGGGGGTATTAAGATTAGCATGCATGGGGGGGAGGGAGAAATGGGAGGGCTGTACAACACAGAGAAGACAAGTAGTGATTCTACAACATTTTGCTATGCTGATAGACAGTGACTGTAAAGTGGTTTATAGGGGGGACCTGGTATAGGGGAGAGCCTAGTAAACCTAATATTCTTCATGTAAGTGTAGATTAAAGATAAAAAAAAGAAAGAAAGAAAAGGGGGATTACTCCTTGATAGGATAAAACTAACTGTAAGTCAATGATTAATGCATGCTTTAAATATCCTTAATTTTGATCACTTAAAGGGTGTCAGATGATTGGATATGGAGGTACACTTTTCTGATAATATTCCTTTCTCTTAAAAAAAAAAAAAAAAGCAGTTCCTGTGTGGTGACCTCCAATGAGTTCTACACAATGGTATAAAGGGCATATCAAAGTGTAGGCAAAGAGTCTGTTTGTGTTTATACAGAGGATCAAAGCCTAATTTGGCTACCCAGAAAATGAACTAAGATACGAGAGGAAGAAGAACTTCCAACATCAGCACTCTCTGGAAGAGTCATACCAGAAGATGATCATCAAAAAACCTCAACAAAGATCCAGGCGATGCCGCAGTTGTAGCTGCATCCATCCTACTGGTTCCTGGACTTGCCATTGGAATGAAGAAGGAGATATCTAAGCTGGCCTGTGCTTTCAGTAAAACAACAAATTTGACTGGATCTATACTGTTGGAACTCAACCAAGAATTAGGAGAAGTGCAAGTTGTAGTGCTCCAAAATTAGGCTCGGGGTTGATTAATGATTGTGCATTGAGCATTTACTCCCCTATACAGAATTTTATTGTTGTTAACAACCATTTGATCAATAAGTATGAGCGATGCCCTCTCAAAAAAAAAAAAAAAGAAGTTAAGGCAGATCAATAAGAGGTTAGCATTCAGTTTATATTAATATGAAGCTTAGGCTAAACAGTCAAGAAATTATATTTACACAGCAGAATGAGTACGATATAAATCTTAGCAATGAAAGAATAACCATTAAATAAAATATTTGAAATGAAAGTAAAGGGAAGGTGGAAGGAAGGATAAGAATGTTAAATTCTTGTTATCTTGATCTGGGCAATGGGTACATGAGTGTGTATAAATGTCAAAATTCATCAAGCTGTACAATAGCTTTGTGCATTTTTATTGTATGTTTTTCAATATAAAAAAGAATGCTAATTTCTTAATATTTCAAAGAAGACAATTGTCTCTAAAACTAAACTACATGGTTAAAACAAAATAAACAAAAAAAACATTTTTTGTTTGAAAATATCAGTAAGAGAGAGAGAAAACTGTATGTAAGGTAGATGATTAAAAAATATAAAGAAAGAATAAGAATACTAATAGCAATGCTTGAAATAAAAGAGGGCTTATTACTACAGATCCTACAGATATTGAAAGATAATAAGGGAATATTGTGAACTTAAAAAAATTGAATTTGAAGACTAAAGGAAATTAAAATTATTTTTTAAAAATACAGAAGTGGAAATAGATGATCTAAATAGTCCCATATCTATTAAAAATTAAAAGTCATTCTGACAAATAGGCCCCAAAACAGAATTCTAGACCCAATGGCTTCACTGATGAATTCCATCCAGCCTTTAAAGAAATAAATCAGTCTCACAAAAATTCTTTCTGAAAATAGTGTAAGAAAGAACACTTCCTTAGCTATTGTATGAAGCTAGTATAATCCTGAGAACAAAACTAAAGATATTTACAAGGGAAGAGAATTATAGGCCAATATTCCTCATGAACATGGATGTAAAAATCCACCACCAAATCTTATCAAGTTAAATTAAAAAACATATAAAAAAAGATTAAAAAATGACTAAATGGGAATTCTCCCAGGAATGCAAGGGTGGTTTAAAATTTGAAATTCTATCAATGTAATTCATGATACAAGAGAACTAAATATACAATCATTTCAGTAAATGGCTAAAAGTATTTGGTGAAATTCAACCCCTAATTATGAGGAACAGAAGGGAATTTCCTCAATCTGACAGAGGATCAATAAAGAAAAATTACAGTTGTCATACTTAATGGCACCTTTCCCTTCAGAACAAGGCAAAGATGTCTACTCTAATAAAACTTCTATTCAATATTCCCGGGGCAGTAAGGTAAGAGAAAGAAATAAAAGGTATACAGATCAGAAATGAAGAAGTATTCTTTATTTGAAGATGACAATTTTTTACAAAGAAAATCTTAGCTAATGTACAAAATAATTACTAGAAGTGCTAAGTGAATTTAGCAAGGTTGTATACAGGTTTTCTGTACAAATAGCAATTATATTTTTGTATTCTAACAGCAAACAGAAAACAAAATTAAAAACAATTCTATATATTCAAGTGTTAAGAAATAAATTCTACTTAGGAATAAATTTTAAAAAGGCAAGGACTGAGTCACATTTACCTTCATTTCCACAATGATTAGTAGAGTTCCTAACAAATAATATATTTAATAAAATTTGTTGAAAAATGAAAGAATGTATAGTCTGTTATAACAGAGATTTAAATTAATGCCTTAAAAATATTAGAAATGGTTTTGTCCCTCCTCTATTTAATATGGTATAAGTGCACCAGAGCTCAAAGGACAGCACTCTCACGTAGGGGCCACATGTCTTCCCTTCCCGGTCTAGACCTTAGCTACTTTTGCAATCCAGCCAGAGCCTGAAATTGTACCATCTCCTCTGTTCATTTACTATTGGCTGTATATTAATCACATGGGCACACATAGCTGCAAGGAAGCATGGGAAATGTAGTGTTTGCTCTGGGCAGATACTGTGCTCTGTGAAACTATATTACTACAGAAAAAGAGATTGGCTATTAGAAGAAGTCTGGTGATTTCTGGGACACTAGTCCTACCCTGGCAAGTACAGTCAATAATCATTTCAATTGTAACATCTTACTGTTCTCAAAGCTAACACATTTTGAAATCATCTGTAAGTTTAGAGCTCACTTCTACTAATTCACCCACTAGAATACACATAAAATTCTATTTAGCTGCTATTTTAATTTAACTGAATTACATGCAGATTATCAATTTTAATAATCAACATCCTAAAATATATTATTATGAGACCTACTGCTAAATGCAGAGCACTTAGGAAACTAAAAACCTTCACTGACCAGGATTTATGAATTACATGCTAAAACAGGAATCACTGAATAAGCTTTATGCCTGATCAAATTAATAGATTTTAGCATACTGACTCTTAAATCAGTCTCTAGAATCCTAAGGGCAAAAGGATTTATAAATCAAAACTTATTTAGGATTTATTAAGTGGATGCCTACCATAAGAATGCCACATTTATAAATCTCTTTTCTGACTTAAAAAACTAAATTGCACAAACTCTATGTAGTCAGGGTTCATCTCTAATGACCTTTTTGATGGGCATACATTGAAATGGACCCTGATACTTAGGATACACTGATTAATGATAATGTCAGAAGAAAAGACGGTTTTATTAAAATTGCCTAATGTTATTTAAATTTTAAGGGATAACTTTATAATTAAAACAACATCTATTAACAACTTTTTTATTTTATAGAGATACAGGTTAAAATATTTAGGGAAGAAGATAAATTATAAACTGTATATAAAATGACAAGAAAAGAATAATTTAACTAAATGCCAAAAGCATTTCAGAACAAGTATGTTTCAGAGCACATTAAGTAAAATTTCTCTACTATACATCCTGGTCTGTGTTTAATTCCTAGTTTGGCAAATAATTTAATGTTCAAAGTATGTAATATGTTATATTACAATATAAGATATTTGTGCTGTTTTGAATATTTTATTAAGTTCTATTTTCTTATTTATCATGTCCTGTTTAGAACCTGGCATTGCCTCCCACATGATGAAGTGGTATTACTGAAAATATTCACGTGGCTGACTCCCTCATGTGGTTTGGTGCTCCGGTATCACCTCCTCAGGGCCCCTCACCTGCTCATCCCTGACCATACATCACTCTCTATCCTTTAGGCTGCTTTTTTTTCTTTTCCCCATAGAGGGATGGTAATAAGCTACTGGAAGTTTAATTTCAAGATGGCAAGTTAGTAAGTAATAGCACCAACAGTTGCTCTATGAAGTTTCTAGCTTCTGGTTAACATGGTACTCCTAATAAAATTAAATATGATTTACCTTACTCACATCTCAATAATGAAGGATTAAACAGATTATATAAAGTAATTGAAATAAGGATGAGAATTAGGCAACCTCTAAAGCCAAAAAAAAAAAGTGAGAAGAAATGGTTTGTAAATTTTAAACAAAATGCAAGCTCAGTAAATATATCAAGAAAACTATGCTCTGCTTAATTTTTAATTTCAGAAAAAGTTGAGGTAATGCTTCTGTGGGCTTTAATTCTCTTGATACTTTCTTAAGATGCAGTTTTAAAATACAAAATGGAAAGTTTTAAAAATACAAAATAAAATATAAAATACAAAATCATACTTAAAAAATATAGATATATATCTATATATTTCTATTATTGAGCAGATTTGGTTCAATGCCCTCTCCTTCCTCATCCCAAGGTCCAAGAATTGTAGTAACAACAATGGGCATCTCTGCTATGAAGTATGAATTCATGAAGAAAAGAAGCCAAGTTCTACAAAGTCATGAGTTAAAAATAATAGGATTTATGGAAAAAACAGAATAGAGGTAGACCAGTTCAGAGCTATGCAACTTGCTCACCAATGCCAGTGGTGTATCAGTGCTGCCTGGCGTGTGGAGCTTGTAAAATTTTGAGGACCCGTTTTAAGGAAAATACATTAGGTTAACTGCCTGTCACAACTCAGCAGAGTAAATTCCTAAATGTTTGACTACATTTTTGGCCAGAAATTCCTTGAGGTCCTCTTCACATGACAATAAAACTTTGTATTTTTTTCTAAACAGAAAAGAAAGTTAATGCAGTCTTTCTTCTAGCACAGAGGATTGAATTTTGTTTTGGGCTCTTCGATCATTTTTGGGGATCATTCTTATGTTGAGATGGCCAGTGATAACTACACGTGGAAGAGGCTGTGAATCATGTAAACATATACTAAACTTAGACTAAATGTATCCACCTTCTATTTCCTCCAGCTGGATCCCTAAAATGGTGCAGTCATTCCAAAGCTTCCGAGAGAGAGAAAAAATTGAAGTGGAAAGAGACTGGTCTAAAGAGACTCAAAATATCTTGCTTTGCAAGTGGTACAAAAATGCACAACCATGTGACTGCACCCTCTTAGATGAATGAAGGGGACGTGCCAGATAGAAAGCTTCATTTGTGCCAGAACAGAGTCCACTTGGCTTAGAGTACTCCAGCAACAATAATGGATATGCAGGAAGTAACTTCCCCAGATCTGGAAGGAAGCTCACTGTGGCCTGAGGCTGCCTCCGAGGATATTGAAAAGGCACAAAAACATTCTGGTGGAAATGCCAGCTTGCCAACGCTGAGAATGCAGGTGGAAGTGCAATCTGCCAGAAGTCAAGAGCTAAGCAAGGCTGACGGTGCTTTTTTCTGGTTAGGAACGCCAGGTGCAAGCACATATTTTTGTTTTTCTTAAAATAGAGCAAATAAGGGTCCAGTCTGTGCAGTGCTTAACCTAAGCGTTTTGTCCTTTCTGGCTGAACACTGTATTCCATTCCCACTTTTTGACTCCCTTTGCCAAGGAAAAATCATGTTGAAACCAACACAAGCTTCCCTGTTGCAGTAACACCATTCCCTGATTTTATCCCGTGTATGAGATAATTGGTGTAATAAAGCATATATTGGAGAAAATAAACAGTAGCTAATAACTACTGAACATTAGCACTAAGTGGTTCATAAGTATTAATTTATTTATTCCTTGTAGCCAATCTTATGGCACAGATTCTAATCTTATCACCAATTTTACAACCCTATATTGGGTAGAGGTATATAGCTTTGTAAATTTTACTGTTCGTGGCCTTACTGAGAACTCACTGGTCTCCCTTCTCTATTAAGTTATTTTGATTAAACATAAGAAAATCTTCAGATTCTGTTTCCAATATTCTTGAATATGTTTACCATAATAATTTGAAATAAGCATTTATGTAACTCTATGTAAGTGTAATGAAATTATAGTTTATGATATGATAGATGGATTATCTCTCTTAATGTGAAGGATAATAGGAAACCAAAATGAAATGTTTTTGATACGGTTTATTCAGACCAGTGTGGCCCAGACGCTGTTTGTTCTAGAATCTCCTAGTGGGAGGTAGTTAATAAAAATATGTTTCTTGCCGCCATTTTGGACGTACTGACCTTGAATTTCTAGATTAGATCCTGGGAAAATACATTTTTAGCAAGCATTCCCAGGTGATTCTCACATATACTAAAATTTAGGAACCTCTAATTTAAATTAATTTATGTGCTGTGAAATTTCTTCTTTTTGCTGAACAGACATAAATAACGTCCGCTGTTTATAATCGCAATACATTTAAAAACTTGAATGTGATTTAAGAAATTAATATGTTTTTGTATCTTATGTGCTAATATAGTTTAAAAGTGTTATTTGAAACCAACGATGCAGTACAGGAAGAAAAATACCCTACAAACTCATGCAGATCTTTAGCTCAGACCATCGATTAATTGAAACACCTGGGGTTAGTCTTCCTAACAACATAATAATGGAAAGAAGAACAGATTTTCCTGGCTTTGTATAAATCGTTTCAGGATAAGCTCTTTTCCCTTATGAACTACGTGAATCTGTGGGCCTTGCAGTTGTGTGTGAGCTCTCCCTTCTCATGAATATTCAGGTTAGAAGAAAAAAGCCAGGATCATTCTTTTATAAAGTTTAATGAATTTTCTAAAATGTATGAACATAGTTGAGCCTGCCAATGATTAGAGAATCTTGGTTTTAATATTATATCATTTTCCCTTCCAAAATTCTCTTCCACATTTCATGAAATAGTATATTTCTCTTAATAAACATAAATGTAAATTAATTATTTTAGTCATTCAACACAAAATTTAATTATCAACACTTAATTTTCTGTTGCTTATGTCTTTGTCTTTGTTCCATGTCACCTGCAGGCACATTCTCCAGCCAGTATGTTAAATTAATATTTCTACCATCACTGCAATGAATTTTCAGTGCACAAGAAAAAAATGTATGTTTGCATCATCTCCTTAAAGCTCTCATTTCCTAGTTAGGGTGTTTATACATAAAAATGCCAGGGATTGTCAAGTTGTAGACTGATTTAGAATTTGAATAAATGTAAGCTCCTATGGTATTATCTGCAATTCACTGACATGATTCATAATTAAAAATAAACTAGAAAAAGGGAAAATGTAAATAATTTTATTTAACCTTTTATGTAAGTCAGCATACCCATATTGTTCTTTTCCCTTGAAAGCTGAGTTTCAACAAACAAGATTAGTTTATTTGCTGGTTATAAAAACAAAATGCCAAAAGTTTTAATTTCTCCTTTAAGTGTTATGCCTTCTTGATTGATTGACCCTTTTCTCATTTTGCAAAATCATTTTTATCTCTGCTAATAGTCTGTGGTCTGGACTCTACTCTGTCTTATATTAATGTAGTCACTCTGGTTTTCTTGGCTAGCTAGCACATTGCTTCCCCTGCCCCCCACAGCCAGCTTTACAAATGTATAGCTGACAGTAAAATATAATTTATCTTTAAGATATACAACTTGATGATTTGATATGCATATACATTGTGAAATAATCACCACAATCAAGGTAATTAACATATCCGCCACTTTACATGATTACCTTGTGCCATTGTCTGTAAGGAAACATAAGATCTACCTCTTATCAAATTTAAATTACACAGTGTAGTATTGTTAACTATAGTCTCATTGTTATACCTTACATCTCCAGGAGTTATTATACATAACTGTAACTTTGTATCCTTCAGCCAACATCTTTCTATTTTCCCCTCCCATACTTTGAACCTATCTATACTTTTACTTTACCTATATTGTAGTTGAAGTGAGCTTCATGTAGTTAGGATAATTTCTGTTAGTTAAAATAAAAATACCTTTTTTGTCCTTTAGTTGGTAAGCTTGATCAATGTAATTACTGATATTTTTGGATGTTGCTTTGCTATTTGCTTTCTGTTTGTTTTTCACTGATTCCCCTTCCTGCTTTCTTTTGATTATATTGCACTCTAGGGTTTTTGTTTTTATCTCTTCCGAAGATGCTCTAAGGATTACAGAATAACTACTGAACTTTCATCATTAGTAAGAATCACTTTTATACCACTTCAGTTGGAATATAGAACCTCACACCATCTTTGATATCCCTTTGCCCTCTCCCCTTTATGCTATGGCTGCATTATATGTTACATTTACCTCCACTGAAAACACTCCATACGATGGTATATCTTTTTAACATTCAATAGTCTAACATATTTTAAAGAATGCAAAATGGGGGAAAATTGGCATTGTATTTACCCAGATATATGCCAGTTTTGCTACTTTTCCTTCCTTTATGATATTCCAAGTTTCCTTCTGGTATCATTTGCCTTTTTTCAGAAGAACTTTCCTTAGCAATCCTTTTAGATCAAGCCTGCTCACTAAAGATTTTCTTGATTTTTCCTAATTGGAGAATGTCTTTATTTAACCTTTATTCCTGAATGATATTTTTGCTGGTTATAGAAGTTTGGATTGACAGTTACTTCCTTTCAGTACTTAAAACAATGTGGCATTTCTTTGGCCTCCATGGTTTCTGATGAAGAAATGTGGAGCCATTCAATCATAGTTCCCTAATAGGTAATCTGTTGTTTAGTTTTGGGCTGCTTTTTTCTTTAGTTTTCAGTAGCTTGATTATGATATGTCTGGGTGTGGATTTCCTTAAGTTTATCCTTTTTGAAATTTATTGAGCTTCTTGAACCTCTCTTTCACCAAACTTGGAAAGTGTTTAGCACCACACTCTTTCTTCTGGAACTCTGAAGATGTAAATCCTAAACCACTTGTTACTGCCTTACAGATCCCTAAGACTTTTTTTTTCTTCAGTATTTTCTCTTTGTTATTCATGTAGGATAATTTCCATTGCTTTGTCTCTAAGTTTATTTATTCTTTATTTTGATATCCCTGTTTTTCTATTGAGTCCATCCAGTGAATTTTTTAAACTTTGGTTTCTGTATTTTTTGTTCTGAAATTTCCATTTGGTTCTTCATATTTTCTATTTATTTTATCTATTTCAGTCTTTTCAGTATTTTCAAATAGTGAAATTACTACTGGGGTTTTCACAATAACTGCTTTAGAATGTTCATTCGGTAATTCCAGTGTCTTTGCTGCTTAATAATTGTGTTTTGCTTTGTGAGTTGAGATTTCCTTGATTCTTTGAATGCTAGGTAATTTTTAATTGTATCCTAGACTTTAAAAATATCATGAGAGACTCTGTATTTTAAGTCTAGTGAAATTTTTTTTTTTTTTTTAGCTGGTATGATATAATGAATCATAAGAAATACATATTTGGTCATTCATATGACCAAACATGTATTTCCTAGGTATATTTGCTCTTCATCCACAGTTTCTGAAAACGCTGCAGTCTTAAAGGTGAAACAGGTGTTTTGTCATGTTAATGAGAGACTTGGCCCACTCCCACCCCCACCAACCCAAGGACAGGGGCTGGAGGTTGAATCAGCTAGTGGCCAATAATTTAGTCAGTCATGAGTATGCAATGAAGCCCTCACAAAACCCAAGAAGAGGTTATCATTCTCTACTCTCTAGGATGCTGCTTCTCTGTTCAGGAGAGTTTCTGCACTTGGGGAACCAGAACACTCCCATGTGTCACTGAGCCAGGCCCCAAGCTCCATTAGGATAGACGCTCCTTTATTTGGGACCTTGCCCTATGTGTCTCTTCATCTGGCTGTTAACTTGTATCTTTTATTAAACTGGTAAATGTAAGTGTTTTCCTGTGTTCTGTGATCCACTCTAACAAATTAACCAAATCTAAGGGGGAGATCGTGGGAATCTGCAATGTACAGCCAGTAGGTCAGAAGCAAAACTAACTGCCTGGGGCTTGTGACCACCTCTTGTCTAGAGTTGGGGATGGAGGGTACTCTTATAGGACTGAGTCCTTAACCTGGGGAATCTCATGCTATCTCTGGGAAGATAGCATCAGAATTGAATTGAATTCTTGGACACCCTGCTGGTGTTCAATAACTGACATGTGGGAAGACCCCTTGCCACATACTTACACACACTAGAATTGGGTCTGGGAATCCAAAAGGAGTTATACTATTATTATTGCTCTGTATAATACTCTTATTGTTGTTTATATATGTAGGAAAAGATACAACAGCAGCAGGCAATCAACCAGATTCAGTTTAGACCACAAGTTCCAGTCAGACTTCTGTGGGTTGTGGCTTCAAAGTCCATTTCAAAGTCTTTGCAGTTATGTTTGGATCTGTCACATGTGTATACCACCCAACTGCCAGTCTGGGCCCTGGTTGGTTGTCTGTCAAACATTCAGTTCTCAAGTTCTGTGGTGTACTGTTTAGGTTCAGATCCATGCATGTATATCTTGAGACTGTAGGGAAAATGGAAGTTCCACGGCCAGGGTACTCACCTGAGCCTAATCTACTCACCCACCATGTATGTGTGATGATGGAATACTTAGCTACTGTGCAGGCACATGCCTGCAGACATGCTGGCAGTAAGCCATTACTGCCTGTGTTGCTGTGGAACAGGTTGTATGGGAAAGCAGAGCTGGGAGAGGAGAGCAGAGCCTGGAGCAGAGACAGCGCCTGAGGTGGAAGCTGGGGAAGAGGCAGAGATGGAGGTGGATGGGATTCTAGCACTTGACCTGTCACAATGAGAATAAAGCTTGGCATAAGCCCCTTTTAACCCCTTTTCAGTCTCACTGAATCCAGAGTCAACTTGCTCGGGGCTGAAACACCCTTGGGCCTGGAGCTGTGAGATGATTCTGGGAGTTCACAAGTTTAGGGGTCACTTCCCTGAGTTCCTCTATCTCCCCAGTATTTTCTGGCCCTCTGGGCAGCACTTTTTGTTTCTCCAGTCAGAAAGATGGACTTAATTTATTTACCCTGCTCTTTGCGTATTTCCACAAATGGACTCATATCCAGGATTGACCAGTGGAAAAGGACCAAAAAAAAAAAAGCGATGGAGACTCACCCCATCCTCCTGGTATTACATCCCTGTGGTCTGAAAGGAAAGTTCCCTGTTCTCAGAGTTTCAGGCTCCTGTCAGGTCCTCTTGCTGTCATCACCACTGTCAATGCTGCAGTAACCAAAAACTACTTGGGAGCTTCACAGGGGAACAGAGAAAAGAAAATGTGTTGGGGTACTTCCCCCACTGTGAGCATGAAGAGACCTTGCAATATTTAGCCAAAACTAAAGAGATTCTCCTTTATTTCTCTGTCCATATCCTGAAGTTTGCTTATGTGCTTTAGATTATCTTTAGCCCAGAGTGGAATAAAAAGAGGAAAAAAACTGCTAATTCATGGCTACTTATGTAGTACTTTGAATTCTGGTCTAGTTCTCCAACCTGCTTGCTCCTGTTTGCTTTCCATATACCCGAAATAGCCACTCCATGCGTTCCATCCAAATTATACAGCTGCATTTAGTGGGAGGCAGAGAGTGCAGTGTGCTTTCTGTGTCTTACCCAGAACTGGAACCAATCCTTCCAACAAAAGGTAATGAGACAAAAACTATTTTACAGCAAACATTAAGCAACATATATAGCATGTACAATAAGCTGGCTGTTTAAAGCCAACAAGCTGAGTAAAAAGGAACTCATTTTAGAATTGATAGACCTCAGCTGATCCTTGCTATGATCAATGACTTTTTATTCAGCATGCCATCTGGCATTTATTCACTACCACTGACAATAAATAAAATCTGGTAATTGTTGCAAATGTAAGTTACATACAATATCAGCAGAGGCAAGTTATTGCCCTCTATTCTTGTACGTCTTGTAAGCATGGAATTATACTGAAAGAACGGCTGATTAACATATTTTTTAAAAAAACCTAATGAGAGCAATTCTAAACTTTTACATGCAAAGGTACATTCAAATCTGTCTAGTGCTGTGACCAGTGACCACTCTGCTGAAGCGGCCAGCAGTTAGAATACTGTTGTACATTAATTATTGACATATCATCAATATAGATGAACCAGTCCTATGCAGAATATATATTTCTAAAAGTTGTGAAGAAAACAAATTTTGAAAGGGAATTAATTGGAACTCTACGATTAAATCTTTTGTCGAGCAAATCATTACCCCCTGATATTTGGTATTACAAGTGTGATTTTTTAATGTCAGGTTCATAATTTTTTTACTTAGACTGTTTCTCCCATTTTTGAGTCAGCTTCTTTACTTCACAGGTCAGCCTAGGGCAACATGGCAGATTTGTCTACTTAATATAAATAACTTTCAGGGCTCTATTATGCTTTTAGCAACTGTCGGGCAGCAGGACACATTATTTAATTAGCTGCTTTTGCAGTTACCAGACTGCAATCGCATTTGATTAAGAGGGCCGTTTATTTCACTCAAGTCTGAAAGTGCCTTCCTGAGAAGAGAAGCCCATGTTTTGGTGCAGAGGACAGGGGAGAGGAAGCACTCTGCAGGCCAGTGGGCTTCCCAGATGACCCTGGAGAAGTCACCTTGCTCCCCAAGCGTTTCCTCTTCTCCCAAACTCCAGACGGTCTCAAAGCCCAATGTTTTCAAGAGGGACAGGGAAAATTTGCACAGCTCTTCTTCTAAATGCTTTTATGAGCAAATGTATCCTTTAGCCTAATTCTGAGAGGCAAGTTGTTACTAGTATTCTCTCTTTACAAATTGATAAACTGAGGCTCAGAGATATTAGGAGAATAAAGTTCAGACCACATAAAACAAAGAGGAACTCAAACCTAATTGTGATTTTCTTCTGTAACTTCCTATCACTAAAACTCTTATTAAGAATAGAATCACAGAGTTGTTTTCTGTTTAATTCCATCTGGCAAAGGGCAAGGAGATCTATTGACTTTATGTAAGGATAGATATTATTTAAGATTGCGACTGCAAAACAGAGCTTTCACCATTTGTTACACTTAAATTCAATACTTTGTGAATATATCTGTGTGTAATGCTTTGAAGGTTGATCTTGTATCGTTCCTAGTGTTTGCAGAGGGAAAATGTTGTATTAACATTGTACAGCTGGTTATTTGCAGCCACAGGTAGCCCTTACTTTTTGCAAATTGCAGCATAGAGAGTTCTGCTTTCCATGTTGACAGTGTGAATTCATATAGAGTATGAATGGTTTTTTTCCTATTTTTGTCAGATTTGTGCAAAGGCACAAAAGTCGCATTCTTATTACCTGTAAGATCTTCTGCTGCTGCTTTTCTTGAGAATGAATATCACAGCTACAAATTCTGTTTGTCTCTGAGTTACTATGGGTTAAATGAATAGCCAAGGCTTTCACCCATGGAATCCTATTATATTTTATGAGGTTATTATTGCCCATTGATATTTTCAGTAGTTATGAGTGTGTTCATCCTAACATATTGCAAGTCGGGAGACAGCTGGAAGACATTGTCTTCTGCCCATCAGAATTCTTCCAATATAATGGAATAAAAATTAGTCCATGTGCATAACTCTTACCTCCTCGATTTTATCAATAAAACATTTTACCTCCCAAAATTATGCACGTGAATTGAGTTGCACAGGTGCCTCTTGCCTTAACAGTCTAATAGGCTTCCAGATCATATTGCCTCATTGATAGAGCACATTCACTCTGGAAATATGACAAGAGGTTAAATCATTATAATCAAATTGTGTCTCAGTTCTAATCCCCATCATCTGATTATAATTTATCATAAACAATGTGACTAGAAAATGATGACTGACTACACAGAAATCACACCTTTTACTTTGTATTAATACCTGATTTGTACTCCATGAAAAAAAATTACCTGAAATCAATAACATATTTGAATTATGCTTAGATTTTTTAAAGCAAATATTTGTCTAAATGATACATATTTCTTTAGAACCCACAAAATGTCAGATTTTTCATATTTAAATGGAAGATTGACCTACATTTAAACAATCTTTCTGAATCATTTAGTGGGTTAGGCCCTGTCCCTTCAATGCTAAGTTGTCAGATTGGCTTCCTGTCCTCTCAGGGTCTAGAGTGGAGGAGAGGGGGCAGATAGATAATTTAGGCACTTGAATAAAGTGATAAATAATAACAGGGTAGAGAAAGGATAATGTTATGGCAGTATATTGGAGGGAACTTAATCTGGATATTGAGAGTAAGGAAAGCCCCCAATCCCCAAAAATGGTGTTTAGGACTTCACAAAATCTTAAAGGAATGAAGATTTCCCATTCACCCTATTGCAAATCTTCATTTTGAAATTTTCATATCTGCAGGACCCACTGAGGAGTAGCAGAAAGCAGTAAAGTACACCTAATTCTAGGTGCCTGCTCATTACATGGTAGCTGTGTGAAATCATACAAATTACTTCACTCTGAGCCTCAACTCACTCATCTGTACAGATAAGAGTAATAATGCCCAGGTTAGAGGGCTGTTCCGAAGATTAATAAAATAACACATTTCAAGAATTGGGACAGAGAACACATTAAAGAAATCGTAGTTCCCGTCACTCTAATAATCTCTGGCACCACCAAGCACATTTTTTTTTTACAATACCCAGTTGTAATTGTTATCTAATTAAGGTATCCCCTAAAACCTCGAATATATGACCAGATATGAGTTGATTTGACTTGAATACAATTCGAGTAAATGAAGATCAATTCTCACATAGACCGCTTTGTCATGAGAACATATTCGATTCAGAATGAGCTGAGTCCTATCTTTAATGTAAAACACAAAAAGCACATAGAAGAAAATAAAGGCATTCCCTGTCCCCACCACCATGGGAAGCGTATTCAGACTGATTAGTGAAGGGGAGATCAATTTTCATAGAGGTAAAGGAATTTGGAAGGGATGGAAAACACTTTAAGGGAGGCTGAAAAAGCTATTGAACACCTTTCAGGAGGTTGATCAAGTGTAAAAATGGGAGGAATCACAAAGTATTCCTGAATTTCCCTGGGGCTCCATCATTGGCTTGCTGTTCTCTTTCTTACACCTCTTCTCAAAACATTTCATTACACTCCCAACACCTTTTTCAACCAGCACCTCTAGGCTTTTTACTCCCACATCTGTATGAGTGCTCCAGGCTTCCTACTGAGTTCAATTAGTACACTACCATTTGAAGGCCCACTGAATTTAGCCTATAGGCTATAACGCCTATGACCACTCAATGGATTAAAAATGAATTTCATTTCTCTCTCTGAATCTTCTTAACTATTCCCCATTAGTTCCCAGCACACCATCCACCCAATCATTGAAAGCAGAAACTTGAGAATTAATTGGAACTTGGTTCTTTCTTTTAGCTCCAAGTTATAGCTTTTTAAGTTATAAAGATTTCCAAACATATAGGATTACAGATAATAACATAAAACTCCTAGATACTCACCACCTGGATTTATTACATGTAAATAATTTATCATATTTGCTTCAGATGTTAAATTTTTAAGTAGTAAATATTAGAGTTGAAGACTTCCACCCCACTCTTTTCCCTAGGTGACCAACTTGCCCCAGTTTGTCCAAAACTGTCCCGATTGTGGCACTGAAAGTTCTGCATTCCAGAAAACCGATCAGTTCTGGGCAGTCCTGAAATTCATTTGCATACTTCTCTCCCTCAGATATTTACACATTTACCATGTGCTCAAGTTTCCTAAGCAATATAAGGAGTTATTTTGTGTTTAACTGTACAAAAATATCATATTTCACACACAGCTCTTTTTCATACAGCATTACTAGTTTGGAGATTTACTATAGTGATACATTAACAGGCATTCATTTATTTTAATTGCTATATCCCATTCCATTGTATGAATATACTCTATCCATTTTCCTCTGATGGAAATATAGGTTGCTTCCAATGTTTCGCTATTTTTAATAACTGTCAACCAACATTATAAATGTCACCTTGTGCATATTTGGGGATTTTCAAGGGAATCTCTGTGGCAGAGGTATTAAGTCCTAAGTATACCCATCTTCATCATTACTGCGTGTAGTCAAATTGCTCTCCCAGTGTTTCTAATAATTTGCCCACCAGCACTGTGAGTTCCCATTCATCATGGCACACATTGTCTCATACTATCAAAATTAGTAGCACTGTCAGCCTGACAGGTGTGAGATGGGATTTTATTTCCCTGCATTAGCTAGCCAGGTGGAGCATCTTCCCTTAAGTTTACTGCCCTTCCAGGTTTCTGCTCTATCTAGTACTTGCTTTGTGCTCACACATGGCCCATTTTCCTTTTGAGCCACTCTGGATACTAATCTTTTGTGAATCATATGAACTACAAGTAAGTACCTTCTCCAAGTGAGGGTTACCTTATGCTTTGCCTATGGAATTCTGTTGCCTTATATATTTAAAACATTTTTTTAAGTTGAGATATAATTCACATACCATAAAATTCACCATTTTATAGTATGCAGTTCTGTGGTTTTCAGTTTTAGTGGTTTTATTGTGTGTGTTTTTTATCTTTCATTTTCAAAATCTTTCCTATCCTGATTCCATAATGCCATTCTCTCCCTTTCTTAAAAGTCGTACATGTTTGCTTCCTGCACTTAGGGAGTTTGTTTATAGGAGTGGATTTTGGGGTGTGGTGTGGTGGAGTAATTGTTTAATGTTTATCCATATTGATAGCTAGTGCACCACCTATTAAATAATCCATCCACCTCTGATTATAACGTCATCTCTGTTATCTATCAAGTTCCCATATGTACATGAGTCATTTTATGAGCAGTTTATCTGTGAACCAATATCACACAATTTATTTTCTATAACTTTATAATAAATCTTGATGTCTCTAAGGCATGTCTTCTCACTTTGTTCTTTTTCATAACTATCTTCTTTTTCCTATGTCCTTACTGTCCCACATAAATTAGACTCAGTCTGTCAAACTCAACAAAAAACGGTCCTGTGAAATTTTATTAGAAATTACACTGACTTTACATATTGTTCCCAATACATACATTGGGAATCATCATACCCCAATATTGATGTCCTTACAATATTCCCATTTACAATTTGATATATCTCTTAATTTCTTTAGGACTCTCTTTCATCCCTTGATATTTCTGTATATTTAGATTACTCCATAAATTTCATGCATATGTTATTAATGGATTTCTCACTAGATATCTTATGGTTTTTGATGGAGTAAATGAGACTTGAGTACACATATACATATTGCATTTCCTGAGTGTTAATGATATAGAGGAATGCATGAATTTTGTACTGAACTTATATTCTACAATCTTGATGAATTATCTTACTCATTTTGATAGTCTAATTCTAATGAGTACAGACAATCATATAATTTGTAAATAATTACAATTTACCTTCTTCCTTTCTAATTTTTACTACTTCTTTTTAATTTGTCTTGTTGGTCAGAGTGACCTGGACAGAAGCATGCTGACTAGAAGTGGTGCTAGATGCTAGCCTGTTTTATAGCTTCTGTTAAAGGGAAGGGTTATAACATTGTACCATTGATCATGGTGTTTGAGGTAGGGTTTTGTTTTTGCTTTTGTTTAACAAAATTTTTAGGTTAAGAAATTTTCCTTTTATTCCTAGTTTGCTAAGTGTTTTAACTCCTAAGCGAGTGGTGAGTTTTATCAATTGCTTTTTATTTTAGGATTGATCTTGGAAATACTGTCCTTCAAGAAGTCTTCCCAGAATCCTAAGATTGGACTAAAAGCTCCTCCTCTCTGATTCACTGCATTTTGTACTTTCCCCAGTAGCTTAAATGATCTGTTTACAGATCTGTGTTTCCCAACAGTTTATAAACAATTCAAGGATAGGAATCATGTTCGATTCACAGCCGTATTCCCCAGTACCTGGCATGGAACACAGAATGTCTCTGTACAAATTTATAGACATAAATTGCTGAGAACATGTTCTAGAAACTTCATCTATGCCTTCATAAAAACACATGTTTCTGACAGTCAATTTACAAAGGCAGTTGTGATAAAATAGAATATAGATTTGACTGAAAAGTTTTAGATATCTACACATTTATGTTTGTTCTTAATAAAGTAACCTATAAAATGCAAGTATGTCTTCTGAGAAAACACCAACTTTCTTCTTCTATCAAACATGATTTATTACTACATTTTAAATCAAGTTCATATTTATTTTAACATCACATGTTATTTATCTTTGTGTCATGATTAAAACAAAAATTAGGCCTCTACAAACTTTGATTCATTCAGTATGTTTTTCAGAGGTTTTCTTTTTTATATCTAGGTACTAACAATGTTTTAATTTAATTAATTTGAATGATTTTTTTTTTTTTACCAATACCAAAATCTTTTCAAAATGCAGTTTTTTTTTTTTTTTGAATAGCCTCATGATTTATTCAGAATGCTCAGCTACTTTATAAACATGGGACCTCACATGCCATTTGGAAATATGAAACCTTTATATTTAAACTCAATTTTGCTTTCATGCATAACATGGCTCTAAAATTATAGTTGGGATATTTATTAGCTGTCTCTGCAAAACTGTAGGCAATACATCTTCCACATTTCATTGAGAAAAAAAGAAACTTAATCCCATCAGGATCTCCATTATTAGTTCTTCCTCCTGACTTTTCCCCATGGGGGTTTTGTGTTGGCCAGGTGGCACTCTGAGAAATCCCTAGACAGGTCTGCACTTTGCAAAGGCAACCTGGAAAAGCAAACATCCTTTTTTGCTTAAAGGGATTAAATCTTACACCTTATCGTCTGGCTCACTAGGTTCAACCTCATCATTATTTGGTGCACATTCAATATTGTACAATTATTCTCTTACTCGCACAGCAGTTTCCTTTCATTTTCAGTCAAGTCCTGTTTCAGTTTGTTCTGTTACTAATAGTAATTAGGCACTCAGTTGCACCCTCAATTCCCTTGAATTCTACAGATTATGAAGAGTACTGAATAAATCACACCTTTACACTGGATCCTCTCCCTAGGGAATGTCAATTAAATTTCATCAGCAACAAAAATTGAAATATTCTTTCCATATGCATCACAGATGTTTATCTTCCATGGAGAAGAGCAACTAAATGAAATGGTTGAGAACAAATCTGATGAGAAATTGTTTACTTCTTGAATTGCCCCAATTCTCATTTTCAAGCATAGTAAGACTTCTGGTACTCAGGTAGTTATTTCATGATCAAAAATGTCAAAAATGATCAATAATTGCATGGTCACATATTCTGTCATAAATGGTTCTAAAAGTATAACTTCTCAAAGTGTTTCTCCAAAATCTTTTCTCTATGGAATAAAAACAATCTTCAGTTGACACCCTCTTACTTTTTTGTTCCTTGTCTTAGTGGTGTCTAAAGAACATGTCCTTTCTATATAAAAGCAGCTGTCTTGTTTCCAGAAAAATACTGACTTGTTTCAGCTTTCTTAAGCATGACCAATAAAAGTATGTAATCTACCAATTAAGTATGTAAAAGTGAGGATCTCTCTTTTGTCTTACCTGCTTATTTGTATGTTACATTCAAAGTTTAACCTTCTCTAGCAACACTGAACAACATGGGATTTCCCAGACTGAGCATTTCCTTTCTTATGTCTTTGCCTTTGTAAGTAGGAGTCTGTCTGTCTGGAATACACTTCCCTTTCTTCACTGTCCATTTATGTAAATAACTAGTGTCTCTTCAAAACTGTTCAAGTTTCATGTTTATAAGGCTCTTTCTAAGCATTTCTTTCTAAACACACACACACACACACACACGCACGCACAAAGACTTAGCTGTTATTTTCTCTTCCTGGCATCCAATAACACTTTGCAGATTAGTTCATTGAATTAGAATGATTTGTCTACACTCTCTTCTCTTACTCCATGGGGAAACCCAACAAATCAGGGTACATCATTTATTCATCTTTGGACTCCAGGCCCTAGCTCAGTGCTGCCATGGTTATGGGCAATCAACTCAATATGTATTTGTAAGTAATTGAGTGCATAGCATATACTAACTTCTGGAAACTATTCTCAAATTCTGGAAAATGGTGCTATTATTTTTCTGTATTGAAGTCACTGTCCATGACAATAATGACCAAAAGAAGATAGACTTGTGATGATCATTTTGCAAAATATACAAATATTAAATCCTTATGTTATATACACAAAACTAATATGTCAATTATATCTCAATGAAAAATCAGATATGCTATTTTAAAAGTTTAATATTTCAAGTTTTTCATAAGACACGTCAATTTTAAAATTCCTAATTGAAAAAAGAAAAACAATGGGGGGAATGGGAGGATTCTGAATTTATTTATCAAAATTAACTTGTATTTCAAATATAAAATATCAAAAAAGATAAAATATCTAAAAATAATTTTAAAAATCTATGCATGAAATAAAACTTTTCAACCAAGAGGTAAATTGAAAGTTAGCTCTTGTGATAGCTTTAAAAGTGAATCTTAATGGTTAATTTACCAAACAGAATAACTGGAGTAAACAGAGTTAGGGGCTAAACATCTCTACTCTGATTATTTTAGATGGTGATGAGGGAGGAGCCTCAATTTACAAGGGCCAAGTGCACCCAGCCTTACCAATTAATGAACAGACTAGAATGACCCAAATTATGTTTTGTACTCTTTTTAGCTCATTTCAAATGGAGCCAAGACATTTCCATTTTGGAAACAAAGAAAAAATAGAAACTCAACTTTAACCAAATTATAAAACTATTCATTAAGGATATGTAACATTACACTGTGTTTATTGCTTTCTTCTTTATTACTTTTCTGGTAATCACAAAGATTTAATTTTCTGTTAAGATTAAAATGCCTTTATCAAGAATGTGCTGGATGCTTGGAAGAGAGGAAGCAGTTTATGAGTTCCAAAATAGCAATATTTGAAAACATGTGCATGAAAGAACTTTTGTAAGCATTCTTGGAATTATTATTTTTTCTATCTACCTCACCCCCACTCCATTACCCTCTCTTAAAAAAAAAAAGCTTTGGGTGGAGTTAAGAACTCTTTTCAAATCTTAAACAATAAGTGGAAATCCTGAACATGTATTCTCCTTTATCCAGTGGGGAAAACAATTTAAAGCTCTGTTTTTCCCTAAGAATTGTTTAACAACGGATTTACTTAGTTGTTTCTATTTTGAACAGAAATTTCAGTTTTAACTGCCTGAAATATAGTGCCACATCTGTGTTTCCTCCCCAACCCCCAAAACACAGTTCTTTATTTTTCAAACGTAACAAGTGCATGGCCCTCATAACCCACATACATATATCAATTCAACTAATTCTTAAACTGAATGGTAAAGACTTAGAATATGTACCATAAAAATGTGAATCTGAATGCAAATTAAGACTTACTTAGAATATGTACTATAAAAATGTGAATCTGAATGCAAATATAAGACATATGAAGCTCATCTGCAAATTTAAAATGTTTAAATATTCTGGTTAATAAATCATTATGCCTCCCATATGTATTTACCAGAATGGAGGCAGCTATCAGGTGAGAAATAAGAGCAAATGGACATGATGTAGTTCAAGAGGCCAGAAAATGGGCCAGGAGCCAGGAACAAAGATCTCACAGAATTACAGTATCACTTTTGATGCCAGGTTCCTCGAATCTGTACAGCAACATCTTGAATGTGCAGACAGCTTGAAAATAAAAGTTGGAATTTAATAGAAATGTATTTAAGTTACTTCTAAGTGTGAAGGGATACACAAACGTGAAAGATAACATTGTGTATTTGTATTTAGGGTATTCTGAACTAACTACTTCCTTTAAATATCATTCTGATATTCTCTAATGTAAGGAGGGGACTTACTATCTGCTTTCCAATGAGTCTTCCATGATAAAAAATGCAAACATTTTATTTAGAGTTGATTTTGAATTTCAAAGAATGCTTAAATTCCATTAATCAATCTTTATTACAGCCTGCTGGGTCTTGCATAGCCATGACAGTCTTCAAAATTATCCTGAGGTATGATTCTTTTTGGCCTTATTCAGAGAAACAAGTTCTCTAATATCAACCCCGACTTTGATTCTGGAAAGTTTATGTGGTGCCAAGTTTTCTATTCTTAGGAAATGGAGGATGAGTTTTAGGCTGTCTCAATGGACATGTCCCTACAGTAGCCAGGCACATTCCCCTTAGTGTCTAATCTTTCTTAGGTCAACATAAGCCTCCATAGGGCACAAGTGAAGCCTCAACAGAGCACCTCCTAAGTCATCCTGATATTCCCGTGAACAACAACAAAAAAACAAAGAACAGAGGCTAGACTCTTGCTGCTGTCTGAAAGCCATGGGTGATTTTGACCCAGAAAATTCCTGTGTTCTTAATTCTCTACCTTTAATTTCTCAACTCAAAGGTTTGTAGAGGAACTGAGAGTTGCATACTTTTCAGAAAGAGGACCCTGAAGTCAGTTCCTGCTTCTCCATTTCCCTCTGCCCAGAAGCAGCTCTAAAATAAATTCTTAATTTGTTGTGGAGAAATGTTTAACACATTCTGTGTGTGTCTGTATCTTTGATTCTTGTTAGTTGGCTATGACTTTATCTTGTTGGTGTCCATTCTTTCTTGGGCTCTAAACTTGTTTCTTCAAGTTGTTCATATGAATTATGTAGAAAATTGATATTTCATATCCCAACTGTATTTTTTTATTCATAAAGTCTCTTTTCCCTGATACCTACTGGATGAGTTAGACAAATGCATGGACAGCAAAATAAACTGGCTGTAATTAAATGACATTCTAACTTCCAAATCCTTCAACAAAGCGGACAAAACCGTGCAATTTACAATGTTAAAAAAGGAATAATAATATGAATCTGGTCTACTTAAAGGCAGTTTATTTTGTATAATATTTTTGCACATTTTGTCAAATGCTTAACACACTAGGTAGTGATGAGTATTAAGTATCTCCAGGAAAGATCTTAGGTCAATAGTCACTCTTAAAATCTCCTGCCCATACCTTTAACTTCATACTTTTTGAAAACATAACTGGCAAGGGAAGGAGCATCAGTATTGCCAAAATTGACCCATACTCACGAGAGGATATTCCCAATATAGGCATAGTAGGAGCAGCAGTAGGGAGAGTTCCCATCGCAGCAGTAAGCTCTGCAGTCTTTACCACACTGAGCGAGGCAGTAGTCTGCAGAATGAAGACCACAGACGCCCAGTTAGAGTTCTGAGATCACCCCTTCACAAAAAAGGATGCAGTTTCTTCTCTTCATCAGTAAAAGATGCATTTAGATGTTCATTTCATGTACTCAGACTTCTGAAACATTTGTAAGCATCTTACTAGTCTTCCTTCTATATTAGACATAATGCTGGAAAAGGCAAAGGCCATTCTTCTGTGAGTCTCCTGCATCAAGCACCACATTTAGTGGTCAGAGTCAGTTGAATGAAACGATGGAAAGAGAAATGAATGTTCCAACGAATCCGTCCTTCAATTTATCAATAATGTTCTTATAATAATTTTTAATAAGGTCTTTTTGACTTTAAATTATTATTCTCTATTAACTTCATTTAATGGAAAATGTTACTGATATGGATGTCAGCTGGAGATGAATTTAAAATAATGTGTATGTTTTATGATATTGCATTATATGCTTTTCTTTCTCTATCATTTTTGGCCTTCATAATTACACGTTGTATCCAAATGGTAACACAAATGAATCTGCATACTCTGTCAGTTCATTTGGATTGGAAGATAATGAATTAATTGTAGGAAGTTCCCATAGATAATTAACTTGTGAATAAGTAATGGTTTATTTACTGTCAGATTTTAGAATCAATAAGGTATGAAACAGCACTATGTGAGAGGGGGAAGGTATTTTCTGATTTAAAAAATCATATTGGAGTGATAAAACCAAATTACTGTCTTTTTTTCCATATGTTTCTGGCAAGGAAAATTATACCAAAAATGTTGAACACCAATTACCCTAGCTTTTAAAAATTCTTTATACCACCTAAATGATTTATGTTTAACAAGTTAAAGTTATCATTTAGTTATCATCAGTGGTATAAATTATAATGGATATATGAGTTTCAGGTACATGATTAGGAAAACACTTAGTCTGATAAATTACGTAGTCAAGAATCAAAACCTTAGTCATTTCCAAATAAATCTCTGAAGGAAATATCAACTACTAAATTACATAAGACTTTTGTTTAGTCAAAGTCACAACATAAAAGTACAAGATGTTATATTTACATCTACATGTCCATGTAACTGATTTATCTAGAAAGGAAATTTTTGATTTTGCTTTTATATTGCCTCTCTGCTAAGATGATTCTTTACAAATGGATGTGATCAAAAAGTAGCAAATTTCATTCACATTTTTCATAAATTTAACAAACCTTAATGTTTTATTCTAGGATGTGGTAAGAAGAAATGAGAGGGAAAAATAATTACCTTTGGAAGATTCAGTAACTCTATTAAATACACTCTTCAATCTTGAAGACAGAAATAACAATCTAATGATTTATTGACAGTGTATGCTTTCTGCAGAGTACATCACACATTTTAAGGCTATTTTATCATTTTCCTACCGAATTTCTACAGCTTTCATTTTTAGTGCTATTTAATTAATTCACATGTTTAGACTGGTCAGTGATCTCAAGATGCTTAGCAGGGATGTTTTGCTTTATGCTCTTTAAAGCCACTCAGATAGTGGGAGAGCTTATGTCCTCACTTATGTCAGAGCAGGACAACTGATGTGTAAATAGCTTCATGGGGTGCCTTTTGAATGATGCCCAGGACAGTGATATCTTACTAAGCTTTCCATGAATGTCAAAGATTCAATTACTACTATTGTATTGCAATTATAAGGATATAGTGTCATCAAAATATTTTGAACCAATGTTGAAACCAAACCGATTATCTTGTAGCCAAGAAGCTGGATTATACCTGCAGCAAACATCTAGAATATGTCACACATTGTTCATTATTTTTATAATAGTTTCCAGCACTCTTGTCTACTTCCTAGGATTAAATGACTGAAGAGGCCAGATTTAATAGTACGGCAAACACATTCACAATCGTAACATTTCCAAACTAAGGTTTCCACCACACATCAAAGCTTATTTTAATAGGCTAGTTGCTTTCTCCAGTGTATTCAATAATAATTCCAGTGAAGATCAGAGTTTGGATGATAAAAAGAAGCATTTTCTCATTTTTAAAAAAATGGAACATTCCAATTATCCTCAGAAGATAATGTTAATTCCAATATTCAAGTTAATATCCTTGAAAATTAGCCAGTTCAGACTTTCTTTAGTGACTTTAATTAAAGGCATGCTCTGGAAGAAAGTTCCCCAAGCCCCATCCCACCTTAAGAAATGTATAGTAAAGTGAAAGCAACATCTGGCTCAAAGCACACACTCAGAAAGGGTTCTTGTAAGCTATAGCTAAGGATAAGAGAGGAAGGAAGGGGAGGGGACCAAAATAACTGGCGAGGCAAGGAAGGTAAAACCTTGGCCAAATCCTGTCTTTGTAGCCTGCAGTGGGAGTTGGATAATAGCATAAACACTTCACTGGGTTTCTTTCCAAATGTGACTCCACTGTGAATGTATAGAAACCTTGCTCTTATTCCCTTAACTAATGGAATTAGAATTTAATACATTTGCTTTGAGGAAAATAATTCAGGTTATGGGCAGTGCATTTGCTTAGATTATTGTCCCATCAAAGCTGGCAACTCATTTAACAGGTGTCACAACTATTTTTATATTTACATTGTTCATCCATCTAAGCCCAATCCCCACTTCCAGTGGTATCTCTTAGTTCCAAGTAAACCTGTCTGTTTTTGCATGTATATATATCATGATTTTTTGCCTTCACTCACAGTATATCCTACTCCATCTCCTTATGTCCAAGGCCTCCCTACCAAAGGTCTAGTTCCTAAAAGTATACTCCTCAATTCAATTTCTCTGTGCAAATATTTATTGAGCTCCTCTTACGGGCCAGGCATTTTGCTAGTCTCTGGAGAATATTACGCTGAACAAACAGACATCATCTTCCTGGAGCTTACACTCCAAAGCCAGCAATAAGATCCCCTCCATTGAACACCTGAAGCACATGGTTTGTACCTCTTCTGTGACACAGCCTTTTATACATTGGGGTGATGGGAACACCTTATCTCCCAGACAGTACTCAGAGCATGGCCTCTGTCCTGTATATCATTCAATGTATTTCATTCAATAAATATTAGTTAAATGAATATGGCAAGCATAAAAAGACCTCTGAAATAAAGAGTTCAGGAACTCATTAAAGAACACTTTAGCTAAACATGTCTTATCCAAAGACAGTAAGTCAGCCTCCTATTAATTGGCTTGCAATGACTTTGCAGCTTACTAGGGAGGGATGTGGTGCAGAGAAGAATTGAATGGAGGCAAAACTTTCGGAACTAACCAACCTTGCTGCCTGCCAGCTTTGGGAGTTTCCTGAACCCTGGGGGGTGGGGGGAGTGTGTGCACTGGCATTGGGGGAACAGGAGAAAGGGAAGGAAAGTGTGCAAATTAAAAGTTTTCAGTTTACCATTAGGAATAAAATAGATAAAAGAGGAAGAAAAAGTTGTTCAATAGTGTGGTTGAGTAAGGGCAAGGGAGGGTATTAAAGTTCTGTTTGCTGTGTTCTATTTTCTTAATTTTGTTTCTTTTGAGAAACAGAAGTGGTGGAAAGTATTCATTGTTTCAAATGAACTAAGAGATTTTAATGTAAAACTAATAATGCAGTTGATTCTGTTAGTCCCTCAAATGCTGAAATTTTGTATGGTTTATGTAAAAGAAAGAAATGTTAGCGGCAGATTAAAAGTGGCTTCTCATTAAATAAGAAGTACTTTCCCTACTTTTGTGAATTTCTGTATTTTAAAGTCAGCATTAAAACTATAATAAAGCATGTTTAAAATAACTTTTAGGTAGCCACTAATTTACTTTTAGCAAACAGATCGACAATTTCTATAGAAGCTATTGCGACTCATTTCTGGTGAGTCTGAATGAGAAAATAATTATTTTAATGTTCAGATAACAATGTTGAACATCTTTATTTCAGTTGCAGGTCTTTGTGAGTATCAAAAGGTGTATCACAGAGCCACATAACTTTAGTATTTCAAGGTCATAGGTAAAGCCTGTGGTTTTTGTCATAGGATAGAGACATGAAAACATTTTACAAAGAACATTGCTCTTAGCCTGTTTTTGAATATGAAGCAGATGCGAAACCGTAAGTGTAATTAACTCTACATACGAATAATCAGTGACAGGCCATTCTGGGATCCGTATCAATCACTCAAGAAAAATGTTTTGCTTCATCAATTATTAGAAATTCCCACTAAAAGTACCTAGGAGGAGGGAAATGAGATACCCTTTACCTATGAACAAGTGCTTAGCTGAAATCAATGAAAACAGATTAGACGGGTGAATTTGCGTTTCTCAAAAAACTTTGTATCTGAACTCAAAGCATCTAGTTGCCCTCAACCATACTTTAGAATCATCTTTGAAAGAATAAAAACAAAGGTCTAAAACTTTTTATTTCTAAAAGGGAAAAACCGGATTACTCAGAACGTGGGGTTGGTTTGGGACTTCGGGTGTTACCAAAAAATGTTTTCCTCCCACCCCTCAGACTCTGAGTAGTGGATACTATTGCATAACTTAAACGCTGTTTAGACAGTAAAAATCTCAAACTGTGGAACTGGGGTTTCCAAGTTGCTTTTCACAGATAGATAAAGAGATAGGAAAGGGGGATCAAAAGGAAACGTTAGAGGACAGGAACAAAACAAAACCGCGTGGAGGTCGAGCAGCGGGTTCCAGTGCCCAGCACAGTCTTTGCCTCCCACAAAGGTGCCAGCGCGTCCCGCCCAGCACGCGTGGCTCGAGGGTGACCCTCTCCTCGCCCGCCACCCGATGTCACTGACCTGCGTAGACAAAGAGCAGGACCAACTTCGGAAGCAAGATCCCTGGACACCCGGGCAGCCTGCGCGCGTCCATACAAGCCGGTGGCCGGAGTTTGCGCGCCAGGACAGACAGACAGACGGACTGGAGAGACGGCTGGGAGCGACGGGCAAGCCCGGAACAGGGAGGAGATAGACAGGCTGGAGGGGCTGGAGGGCGGTCAGATGGAAAGGGCAGCGCTCCCGAGAGGCGGCTCGCGCGGAGACCTGGCCATTGCTCCGGAGCCTGGGGGGGAGCCCGGGCGGCCGCGCGGGCTGCGCTGCGGCCGAGGTCTCTTTGTCTCTCCACGGGGCGCCGGGCGGCAGGCGAGGGAAGCTCCGGCGTCCTTGGCCATCCGAGCTCACTTTTCATCTCTGCGGGTGGCACCGGCGCGGGGCTCCGGGCGGGGCTGGCCCCGACTCCTCCCCAACCCTTGCCCTTCCTTGCTGAGCGTGACTCCCAACCAAGGCCCTCTCTGAAGGAACATTTTCTAACCTTATGCTTTGGCTTTTACATAGAGTTTAGCAAGCTCCTTCCCCCTACTCCCCCAGTTATTTTTCCTCTTGTAATAATGAATAAAGAAGAACTTTGCTCTTTATCTTAAAACAAATGGAGGGAAATTTCAGGGTTGAAGGTATTGGACAAAAAAAGAGCCAATAAAGAAAATCCAAGAGAATTGGAAAGGGCAGAAACCATGTATGGTATCTCTGCTGAAAACTAATAAAGTGTTTATTATTAATCACTTAAAACATTTATAGTTAAGTCAGAGAAAACAAAAGACAAGAATGTACACTGTCATCATCATTATTTGACACTGTTTTGGAGTTACTGGCCTAAGCAATGAGACAAGAGAAACAAGAATTATAAAAATTGGAAGCAAAATTATCATTTGTAAATGATATGCTTGTGTATGTGGAAAGTCAAAGAGAATCATCCATAAAGCACTTAACTAAAGTTAAGTGACTAAAAAAATCAAGTTTTCTTTCATGAAAATAAAAATCAGGAAGTTCTCAACTTAATGCATGTAGAAAAGGAGACAGAAGATAATTCTCTTGCCTAAGAAAATTCAACACCATAAATAACAAGTTTCCCTAAATTAATCTGAAAATCTGTGAATTAAACTGAACTCAATACAAATACCAACATGAATGTTTTTCAAACCAATCTGACTCTGAAGTTTGTGTAGGAAATAAACATGGAAGAGTATCTATTTTTAAAAAAGTAGTAAATGGAATAAGCCACACAGAAAATAAATTTAGCATCACAATAATTAAGACATTTTAAATTAGCACTATAACAATAGGCTCAATGGAATAGAATAAAGAACCCAAAAATAGAGTTATATATGTACAGAAATTTAATTTATGTTTTTAAAAAAATTATTGTAAAGCAGAGGGGGAAGGAATGGGTTACTCAAGGAATTGTGTTGGAGCTATAAATAGGCATCTGTGGATTCTTGTCTCCTTTTGTCTAAATCAATTTCATTCAAATTATAAACATTTAAGCTTAAAGATGCAATTATGAAAATATTAGATAAAAGAATGAGAGGATGACATTTAAATAATTACAGAATAGAGTGTCTTTACTAAGCATTATAAAAAACTCAGAAATCATAAAAGAAAACACTGACCAATTTGACACCATAAGAATGAAAACTTTCTGTATATGACAAGCCAAGCATTTAACTGGCAAAAATATTTGCAATGCATAGGATAGACAAGCCCTGACCTCTTTAATATATAAGGACAAGAAAGCAACCAAGAGAAAACAGAGTAGAGATATTAATTTTTATATACATATAATTACATATAAATATTATATATATACATATATACACATATGCATGTCATCTATGTCTTCTAGTCTTTTATACATTTAGAAGATGCTCATCTTTACTTACAAGAAAGAAGAAAAGTGTAAGTTATATTGACAGTGAGACATCATTTTTCATGTGTCAGTCAGGTCAACCAAAGAAAAAGCAATCAACTTTTAAGTAGAGCAATATGGCAATATATATCAAAATCCAAATGTAATGCACTTTAATTAGGTCAATCCTCCTCTAGAAATTTACCACTGCTGTATGGGAGAATATATCACCTCCAAAATAAATATAACATAAGATCTCTAGAATGTTTTCTGCTTCAATGAAGAGTCAACCATCCATCTGGTCCAGCAAGAAGCCTGATCAAGTCCTCTGTATCTCTCTGCCCCAACAGTTGATCTATTACCAGGATCCACTGATTATACACCTAACCACCACTCAGATGTATTTGCATTTTATCCTTTAATTCTGCCTTTATCGAGGCTCTTAGAGTCTCCATTACAATCTGTTACTCTGTCTAGGGACAGAGCAGTGTTTCCAAACTGAAGCTAGAATATTCTTAAACTATAGATTTAATCACATTCTCTCACTTGTTTAAAACTCAGCGGCTTTCAGTTGCCTTTAGGTTAAATTCCATACATTTAATTCACAGTTTTCAAGAAGCTGCATCACTAGGCCCTGTCCTTTTCAACCTGATCTCAACATTCTGCAGTTTCTAAGTAACTGGTAGAATGATGGACCCTGCAGGAAGCAGCAGTTGTATAGGACTTTGCATCCTAAAAGAAGAAGATAATGTTGTAAGTCAGTTTTTGCAGAGCTATAGAGTGGTATTAAGGGCTCCTGAAATGGAAAGCTGCCTGTCACTGGAGATGAAATTGGGTGCAGAGCACTGAAGGGGGCCCAAGATAATGCAGTAGAAGACTACTCCTGCCCAATTAATTGTTAGACACAGCTCTGGGAGAAGCTGCCTGTTGTCAATGAGGCCAGTAGGAAGCTGCATTCCTACTAGCTGACTTCTGAGAAAAGAGAGCCTTCTCCTCGTCAGGTTCAACAGAACAGTCAAGGAAGTTTGTCAAGAAATTCACCACTGCAAAAGTATCTTAAGTACTTAGGTGCTTGGGAGGCCCAACTGAACTGATATCCAGAGGCAAAGAAAGGTATCAAACCATTTAAAGAAATGTGATAGCTTAAAGAAAGGATCTGAAAGAAAGAAAATGTATGTGTATATATGGATACACAAATATATATGAAATAAAAATAAACCCTTAAGAACACAGCATTACAGGGCATAAAAGAGTTCCTGGAAATTAAAATAAATCTTGATTTGAGATTTTTTTTAATCACAGAAAAAATTATAAAATAGTTATAGACAAAAAACAATTTATACTGTGAGATTAAATAAAGATCATATTTCATAACTTAGAGAAAAAATACCAATAGAAACCATGAATAAAAATATAAGACACTAAGATGTGTAAAGCAAACCTAATATAAAATAATATGCAGGTTAGAGGCACTTTTAGAAAAAACAAAGAGTGAAGAAGCAAACATCCAAGAGATTATTTAAAATTTTGAGCTATAATAAAATTTAAATTTTTAGATTTAAAATGGTGTTCTAAGAACGTTGTTTTTAAAGGAGAGGCATACGTATATACATTTCCTTGAGACCTATTTGAACAAGTATAGATTTAAAATCATATATATTTTCAAATATAATCTGAAAAGTTCACTTCAGAAAGAAAGAGAATCAGAGTGGCATCAGACTTCTAATTTGCAAATATGAAATTTAGTAGAGAGTGAAAGTATTTCCAAACCTTTGAAAGATTAATACTATAACACAAGAATCCTATTCTCACATCAGATTCCATTAATATTTAAGTCCATGAAGATGTTTATAACAGTAATTATTATAATTTTAAAACATGGCAAAGAGCTTACTTGTCCAATAAAAGTGGAACAGTTAGGTGAATTAGGATACATATGTATTTTGGATTAATAGCCAATGTTTTAAATGATGGGGAAACTCCTTATGATATAAAATAAAAAGGGAACTGAAAAAGGAAAACTGGAAATAACCCATGAATAAATAAATTATGCTATATCCATACAATGAAATCCTACTTGGCAATAAAAAAAAGTTTGAAAATATAGGCAACAACATGGATAAATCTCTATAGCAACATGCCGAGCCAAGAAGCCAGACACAAAAGGCTTACTGTTTATATGAAATTCTAGAAAAGGCAAAATTCATCTATAATGACAGAAAACAGATTGATGGTTGTCAGGGGGTGGGAGGCAGGAATAGGAGCTTGATTACATGAGAGAACTTTTGGGGGGTGATGGAAATCTCTATCTTATTAATGGTGGCTCTTATGAATGTATTTATGTGTTCCAGAGTCATGGAATTGTACACTTAACAGTACACTTAAAATGTGTATGTTTTAACACATGTATATTATACTTCAAGAAAGTTGATTTTTAAAAGCTGTAGCTAATACACATATGGCGTTAAGAGTACAGAAATTATTTAAATGCTGTCCTTTTTTACTTCTGTATTCTAATTAGTTGTTATTTAATAATTTTCCCAAACTTATATTTGAAGAGCTACCAAGCTCTTCAAATATAATATATACTAGTTTTAAAAAGATGGCAGGTCAAACTTTTGCAATATTATTCTGTTTTTAAATGCATATCTGTGGAGAATATTTAGTGATACAGAAAATTGCTAATGGTCTAAGAAAGAAGAAAAACTGTATATACTTTAAGATCCTAATTTAGTGACTACACAGATATACACAGTTTCTTTATATGTTTGTCAAATATTTTACAATAAACATGTAATGTTTTATAATGAGAAAAATATTTTTTTAGGGAAGTCTTTTAGTTTAATCATACCACTTAGAGTGGCTATTTCCTAACAACTAATATGAAAATTTTTAATACCATTGCATTTTGAAAACTGAATGGGTTCATCTCTGGAGATATTTTAATTCTAGCTATAGTTCTGAAATTTTAAGGTAAATATTCATCAATGAGAATTTATTATTGTTGCATGTGTCATTTGGTGTTACATTTGTATGAATGTTCTGCCAGAGATGGTGTATGAACCAACATTTTAAATGCCTGATGATGATTAAAAATCAGTATGTGATACATGACAGCTGAGTAATTTTAAACTCTAATCTTTAGCACCAAAGAGTTAGAAGAGGCCAGGACTTCACAGATTGTCTAAGTCAGTTTCCCTGTTTCCTAGATGAGAAAACTAAGGGTAAATCACCAAGTCAGTTAGAGGCAGGGCAAGTTCCCACACAGACAGGTCATTTGTCAGATTTTGCTGTGACATGATAGGGTCTGCCTGAATGTGATGATCCTTTTTGCACTCTCCTGGGCCACGACTTCTTTATTCCATCATTTGGGCAGACAGATCAGGGTAATTTCTTGCAGTTAGTTACTTGTTAATGAGTAAAACAAAAACATTTTGTATATATTTTAGGCTCCTGCTTGTGTCTTGTCTTCATCTTCCTGAGAAGATGTGTAGATCCCCCCCCAAAAAAAAATAAGTGCTCATACAGACACAGGCAAAAAAAGAAAGGAAGAAAGCAAGGCAAAAAAGTGATGGAGAAAAAGGAAGATGACGTCAATGTGACATTTAGGGCATAGGAAGAATATTGAATGCTTATTTTGCACCAGGACCATTTTTAAGTTCTTTAAAATTTTAATGAATACCCTCAACATCGTAATGAAGTAGATAGCATTATTATCACCCTTGTTGTCTGAGCAAATACATTGAGGCCCAGAGTGGGTAGATGACTTTGCTCAAGGTCACACAGCAATGCGTGGTGCCCTGACAGTGTAACTCCAAAACAGAGCTTCTACCCTTAATAATAGATGCTATATCATCTTTCAAAACTAATAGCTTGTCTGGTTTTGGTGAAGCTGAAATTTCCTAGTTTGGCCATATTAAAACAAGAGATAAAGTATTTGCTCGTGAGCTTTCTCAGTAGCAATTATTTCAGTCAGCTTCCATAAAGCTTTATGAACATCTCCAGTGTATAAGACCTAGTACTGAATGTGGGACGGTTTAAGGAAATATCATTCTTTAAGGATTTTTGAAGGAAGAGTTTTTTTGATAAAAGCACAAAGTGCTATTGGTTTTAGAATATTTTTCTTTCACAATTCTATGTCACACATTAATAATCTACCATTAAAGATGAAGGCCTTTTATTACAGTTTAGAAAATCATCTCCATCTGTGCAATATCTCATGTAATCATCCTAATAATCCTAAAGTGGATTGTATTACTATTATTATTTTTAATTTTAACTACTGTAATTTTGCTATAATTTAGAAATATGGTTCTACAAGTTTAGTGTGCATCAGAAGCACCTGCAGCGCTTGCTGAAACACAGATCATGGGATCTATCCTCTATTTGGTGGGCTGGGGTTGTTCCTAAGAATGTGCATTTCTAAGTTCCCAGTCGATGCTTATGCTGCTGGCAAATACCACAGTGAGAACTACTGGTTTAGAAAATTCTGACTTAAGGAATCTTGTATCTTGCCTCGAGCTACTTCTAAGAAGCAGGTTTGATCTAGGTTTCTGTTTCTAGAAGCAAATGCCCACCTTAGTATACCACTGTTATCTCTCATTTCCACCGTTGCACCATGGTTCCACTATTAACATCTTTTCAAATCTCCCTTAGAAGTCTTCATCTGTGTGCCTCCCAAGGATTTCTGGTAAGCCTTTCATAATTAAAATTGGGCTTTCAGTTTGCAGGGTTCCTCATGCCCTAATATGGCCAATTATAGCTTCTCAGAGGAGATTTGAGACAGAGTTCATGTACTATGAAATGTTAATTTAGTGAAATATTTATTATATTTAATTTTGAAATACTAATTTAGTTTAAAAGATCTATATGAAGTAAATTCACTGAATAATACATCTTAGAAATCATTCCAGTTGATAGAGATTGTCCTCGTTCACTTTTTATTTCTCCATAGTATTGCAATTTATATGTGTACCACAATTTTCTCCTATGCTGGGGTGTTACAGTTTTCAATATTTTGCAATTACAAATAATGCTGCAATTAATGCCCTTGAGAATATGTATTTTCTTATTGTTGAATTGTACCTTCAGGATAAATTTACAGAAGTGGAATTGCTGTGTTGAAGGGTAAATATATTTCCAGTTTTGTTAAATATTGGCGATTTCCCTTATAGAAAGAATATATCATTTTGTATTCCTACCAGAAGTGCCCATTGCCCCACAGCTCTGCCAACATAACATATTGTTAATCTTTTAATGTTTTCTGTTTTGTCAGTTTGATGGGATAGATGGTATCTCTTGCGGTTTTCTAACTATGAGTGAAAATCACCATCTTTTCATAGGCTATTTATAATTTTTTTGTGAATGGTATATTCAAATCTTTGCCCATTTTTCTATGTGATTTTGGTGTTTTTTGTTCAACTAAAAATTCTTTGTATGTTATATTTTTTTAAGTAATGTAAGTTGCAATTATTTTCTCCCAGTTTGTCTGTCTTTTGCCTTCCTTAAGGTGCTTATGCTGTGAAAATTATTTTAACTTTTAAGTGGTCAAACTTTTTAACTTTCTTTTTTGGTATCTGGATTTTGAAATCGTGGTTAGAAAGCCTTTTCCTACTCCCAGGATATAGATTAAGTCACCTTCAAAAATAATGCTTGTATAGTTTCATTTTATATATTTGCCTCTCATTGTTGTTATGTGCATAATTCAGTAGGTAGAAGGATATAAAATTAACATGTAATAGTCATTAAGTATTTAAATATATAAGTCATAACTAGTTAGAACATATGTTTGTTTTGTTGGTGTGAGGGTATATGGGGAGATCTGAAATCAAATGGCCACCATTGTTTTCTGGTTAGAGATCTGATGCATTTATTTTCAACAGAATTAGGAATTCTTTAAGTGGATAATATACTCTTTGTGGTTGTAGTTCAGAGAATGATATAGAAAAATTAATGGAATGCCTCTGTAATAAAACAAAAACTGCAACCTATTCTGTAGTAATAAACACAAATGAAAATGTGGCTTATGTTATCAATAGTTTTAATCTTTGGGCTGATGAAAGTATTTCACTGTACTAAGAGGACAGTCAGGAGAAAATTTTTCAATTAAGTAAAGTTCCCCCCAATTTATGTAAAATAATATTGCACTGATTTCAATTTCAGAAAAGGAGAAGTATGGTCCATATGCCCTGTTTTTTTTTTGTTTGTTTGTTTTTTGAGGTAGATGGGGTATCTTCTCTTTTGGTCTTTGTAGGTAAACATAACTTCACGTAGTTTACATGTGTTTGCTCAATCTGATGCTCTGTGTTTTTGTCAATTAACATTGTATCCTAAACATTTTCAGTATTCGTTTACAGCCTTCATAATCATTACTGTCAGTAGCTGCTTAGAATTCCATTAGGCTGTTTTAGCAGATTTTACTGAGACCGCCCTTTATTGCTGCCATAGCTCTTCTGACTGCTCTGCCTATTTCCACTTTGCCTATATTTAATCAGTTTTGCAGGCATTAGCCTAAGTAATTGTTTAGAAATGACAGCAGATCCTCATATTCCACTGAATGAAATTATTTCACGTATTTCCTTTGCACTTTGAATAAAATTCATACTTCTTACCAAAACCTACAAAGTCATGCACAATTTAGTTTCCCTCTGCCTATTTTGATTTTTTACCACATTTTCATCCTTCCACATGACAGGCTAGCCACAAAAGAGCCTCTTGGAGCTTCCCAGAAGACCAATCTTTTTGACTCAGAATCCTACCTCTTGCTATTCCACTCTATGTAGCGGTCCTTCCAGGTAATTCTGATACATAGTAAAATTTGAGAACCGTTAGTCTAGGAAATTGATTCAATAAAAATATAATCTGAGTTAGGAAATTGAGGTCAATAAAAATATGCCCTGAGCTACTTATGTAATTTAAAGTTTTCCACAGCCATGTTAAAAAAGTAAAATGAAAGAGGTGAGATTAAAGATATATGTAATTTATCTTAATCAATCCAAAATGCTGCAACATGTAAGCAATATAAATTATTATTGATGAGATTATTTTATATTATTTTTATATGAAGTCTTCAAGATCCTGTGTGCATTTTATACTTAATAGCCTATTTCAGTTTGGAAACTAAATTTCCATCAGAAAACCTGATCTGGATTTTGACTTCATAAAATTTATAGTTGAACAAGTAAATACACATCTATAAAAAAAGTAGATACCAAAATTGTTCCAAATATTCTTTAAAGTTTTCCAGTAATGGAATGCAACAGCTGTTTTAAAATATTAATTTAAATTAATTTTTGAATTTATTTTATCTGTTGCACTAGCCACATTCTGAGTCCCCAAGAGACACTGTGGCTATTAGCTACCCTACTGGATGACGCAAGTCTATAAGATGCCCAAATTATACCATGTGGCTCCTTAACTGAGGATTCCACATCCTGGACACCAAGTCCTATTACAGCAATCCCTACTACTGGTGCCTCTCTGGCCTGGACGACTGCGTCACCTTCACAGAAAGTAGATTCTGGTGTGCTTTCTCCTTCATGGCACTTTTTTTCTGTAGTTACCACTTAACCACTTAGCGATGCTTGTGATTGGAAGGGTCATAGTCACATGCCTTGTGCTGTAGTTGCAACAGAGGCTGGATATTAAGCTTTTTGGCATTCTTCCTTGGAGAGGCAGTCCTGTTTAGATGGATAATTTGCAAAACATTGAAAGGGTATCCAAAGCATTCTGGGCAGCCACCAAGGTCTGGTAAATAGCCACCACAAGTCCCCACTACAAGGTAAGTACCCCAAAGGCAGGGACTACATCTATTCTATTTGTGACTGTTTTAGCCATAGCTTTAACCATGGTTTGGCTCAAATGGTGGTACAAAAATTTTTGCTTTAATAAATGAGTTTATGATTCACACCAGTGAACTAATACAGAACATATCTTTGTTTCAGTGTCTTGGGGAAATCAGTTTCAGTCTTACACTGTTGTGAGGAAGACATATACATATCTATTTGCTTTTGGTCTCTGCTTTGGCCAGGACAATTTTTCTGCTATCTTCCAGGGATTTCTTCAGATGATAAATTAAAAATGGAACATGAATGATAGCAGAGCTGAAAGGTAGAATGACTTTGAATACACAGCAAAGGGTGATTCAGCAGGTATTTCAGGAGACACGTCAGTCATGAAGCCTGCTTACCCACAGACTCTTTAAAGAGATGCTGACTTGATTGCAGACCTGCTAGTGGGAAACTGCAGGCAGGTATTTTGGCACTAACTGACCTTTTTCTGTCATAGACATGTTGATTAGATTAGAAGGGGCATCTGATCCAAGAGAAGTGAATCCTTAGACTGGCCAGTTATTAATGGCATTACTTGGAACAACAAGATGTATTCAGTCATCAAATGAATTCAAATGAGGAAATACCAAAATAGTGAGGCAGGTAATAATGGGAGCAGAAAATGGAGGAGGGAGGTATTAGGAGAGAACAGGCAACTCTAACGGCCACTGCTGCCTACGTTAATGATACCAGAACAACTATGAATAAACAGAAGTACGGAGTAGAGAAAAATTTAATTTAGGGGTGTGTGTGTGTGTGTGTGTGTGTGTGTGTGTGTGTGCGCGCGCGCTCTGTGTTAGTCTGTTCAGGCTGCTATAATTAAAAATACCACAGACTGCATGGCTTATAAACAACAAAATTTATTTCCCACAGATCTGGAGGTCCAAGATCAAGGTACCAGAAGATTCAATGAATGGTGAGGACCCACTTCCTCACTGGCTCTTTTCACTGTATCCTCACATTGATAGAAGTAGCTATGGAGCTCTGTGGGGTCTCTTTTATAAGGGCACTAATCCCATTCCTTAAGGCTTCACTGCCATGAACTGATCACCCCCCAAAGGCCCCACCTCCTAATACCATCATCTTTGGAGGTTATGATTTCAACATAAGATTATTGGTGGGGGGCACACAAATATTCAGACCATAGTGTGTGCATGCACACAGACACACACACACATATGGCACTGGCTCTTTCCTTACAGTGAAAAGCCACCTTCCTAGGTCTTCATATGGAAAATCCTTAATTATCTCCTCTATCTTTCAGGTCCTGAGTCAGATTTCACCTCTTTAGTGGGTTTTCCTTGACTTCCCAGTCTAATCTTGCCTTCTTTGCTTCTTTCCCCACCATTTATTTCTAACACATTGCAGTCTATTATTTTCTATATAGCACTTATCACCACCTGAGTGAACTTTTTTTTATTAATCAATTTACTGTTTACTGTCAATTGCCCCACAGAATGTACACTCTAAATATGATGGGCTCTAAATATGACATACACTCCTGAATGTGAGCCCTATGGTCCCTAACATACTGTGGGTGGGAAATAAGTGTTTGTGAAGAGAAGATGTGATAAATATACATTTATATATAACATATATTGGAAGGTTGGTAGACAGAAAAGAAATACGGAGAGGTACAGAGATGCTGAGCGCTTGTAAATAGTGAAACATTTGTGTGTAGATCAAAGGAGTCTACCACAAATCTCTTCAGAGCTACCTGGCTCCTTCCTTTCCCACTTCTCCTGTGGTCTGCCTTGCTTTTCTTGAGATTGTGTAGTAATTTAGAGTCAAAAGTATTTTTTTCACTAAGGTATAATTGACATATTTGTTAGCTTCAGGTTTACAACATAATGGTTCAATATTTGTATACATCACAAAACGATCACCACAATAGGATTAGTGGCATCCATAACTATACAAAGTTACACAAAATTTTTTTCCTGGAATGACAACTTCTATGATCCTCTTACCACCTGTCAACTACACAGTACAGTACCATCAACAATAGTCATCATGCTGTCCATTAAATTCCATAACTTATTTACTTTCTAATTTGAAGTTTGTCTCCTTTTGATAGGGTCAAAAGTATTAGGATATGTCTTGTTGCAAGGTTTACCAAGTCTCATTTTTGTTGATTAAATTAGGAGTAGAGGATTTTTCTTGTGTTTGTCATCTCTTCTTCCTAACTCTGGTAACAGTGCTCCAATTTTTCTCTTAATCAGTGGTTCTCAGACAGGGGAAAATCCACTCCACCCTTGCCCTCTGCTGAAGACATTGAATATTTGGAGACATTTTATTTGTCATGACTGGAAGGGTGCATAGTGAGCAGGTATGCTGCTAAAATCCTGCAATGCACAGGACGGTACCACACAACAAAGAGTTATCCAGTCCCCAATGTCAACAGCACTGAGGCTGAGAAATGCGGTTCTAAACTTTCCCTTCATTCATGAGTCTTATACGATGATATAGTTTTACTTTGCCCCAAGTCCATGGATTTTCTGCCACTTAAATAGAAGAGGTGGTATAGAAGAATCAAGTTAATGCTAGGGATACCCCTTATTAATCAGGTCGATTTGATTATATGTATGCAACTACTCTCCCTCCCAAATTTTACTAAAGAACAATTAAAAATTAGATGTATGTTAATTCATAAGGTCCAACACAGTAGGAGAGAAGACACCTGTGGATAAAAGATTGTTGTAAAATTTGGAAGCTAGAAAGCAGTTGAGAAGTACCTGACATACCAGAGGGAAGACACCTCAACTTAAGGATCTGCAAAAGGTGATCCAACTGCACTGTTCAGAAGTTGGAGGTACCAGGTGAAATGAAAGGCAATGATGGGAAGTGGGAGTGAAACAAGAACGACTGGTTTAAAGAAGATTTGTAGAAGTGGGTGGGCTCCAGATCTCCTCTGCAACCATGAAATGACAATTGCTATGCTTCCCTTATCCTTTCCCCTCATCTCCACTTCTTTCCCCCCTCCAGCAACAGCATCTCATATTTGGACTCTGGACAATTTGGAGGAGAGAGTTTCTGCAGTTATGACTCCAAGCATGACTGGGTAAATATAAACAACAGGGTATTGGTAGGACTCAAGCCTTGTTAGTCCTAGTAGACCATCATGAATAGTTCAAAATTCATACTAAATATGTCAGAAAGACTTTGAGAGTTTCAGGAAGAAAAATGTCATGATTTGATTTACCCTTTTAAACAATTATTCTGATTGCTATATGGAAAATAAGTTATAGAGACACAATGACATAAGCAGGGAGATAATTTTGGAGGCTATTTTTGTATATCATGGTGGCATGGACCTTTGTGGTTGCAGAATAGATGAGGAAAGTGGATGATTCATCTCCAATCCTGGAGATGTAAGAATAAGAAAAAAGCTTGGGTTGCATGTAGGATATATGTAGGAGCTGAGAGCAAGAAAGGAACAAAAGATGATTTTTAGATTTTTAAGTTGAACAATGAAGTAGATGTCACCCCCATTCACTGAAATGAAGAAGGCTGAGAAAGGAAAGGTTTGGGGGGTTGGTTGGAACAGTTGGTAGGTTTTGTCCATGTTGAGATACTTATTTGGACATCCAAGTAGAAATGCCAAGCAAGGAAGTGAAAAGTTGCTCAGGATCAATACCAGAGATATAAACATGGGAATCATCACTCTGTGGATGGTGCTATGAGTTGCATTACACTTCCTCCAAAAATATGTTGAAGTCATAATCCCCAGGGCCGTACAGTGTAAATTTTCTTGGAAATGTGGCCATTGCAGATGTAATTACTCAAGTCAAGATGAGGTCATACTGGAGTAGGGTGGGCTCCAAATCTCATATGCCTTAAGTCCTTATAGGAAGAGAAAAGACACAAGAAACAGACACATGAGGGGAGAAAACTACGTGGTGATGGAGGCAGAGATTGGAATTATACAGCTTCAAACTGAGGAAAGCCAAGGATTGCCGGTAAACCACCAGAAGCTTGGAAGAAGTAAGGACCTTGTTCCTGTGCACAAGCTTCAGGTTTCAGAGAGAACATGGCCTTGCTGACAACTTGATTTTTTTTTTTTTTAGGAGAGCAAGGTACAGGCTTTTATTTAGAAATAAAGTGAGAGGAAAGAGCTCCTGGCTCATGCCAGGAGGGGACAAGAGAGCCCAACAACTTGATGTTGTGCCTCTAGCCTCCAGAACTACAAGACAATACATTTTAGTTTGTGGTAGTCAGCTATGGTAGCACCAGGAAACTAATAAAATGGTATTGAAAGGCATGGACCTGGATGAAAGCATTCAAGGAGAGAATAGATAAAGAAAAGAGGGTCAAAAACTGAGCCATGAAGCACCCCAGCCAGGAGGTTTATGGCACTGCCCCAGGTCTGACTGGCTCCTGACCCCAGCATTGTCTACGTGCTTCCTCCTGCATGGACAAGCGTGTGACATCCTCCCTAGTCCCTCCAGATAGCAAATCCTGCTGTTCTCTGGTGATGTCTTCGTGCTTCTGTCTTTTACAGTGACTCACTCATATCAGTGCAGCCTTACTAAAACAAGACAGAAAAAGGCTGGCAACCTTGTGGGGTACCACTTTTAATACCATCTTGTTAAAGGGATTTACAGATGTGTGTAATTCACAAATAGTGGGACCAGAAGAGTAAGATCAGAGCATTTCAAAAGTAATTTTCTTTCCACTTTAACCTATGGTGCCATTTCTGAGAGGAGGTAGCCTTACAATGTGGCAAACATGGGGATATTACGGACTACCCTTTATAACACCTGATGCCATCCATGTTCTCTATCATAGACTTCATTATTAAACTACCTCCAATATGAGCCATTCAAGCTAACAAGGAGAGAATCTTGCCTTCTGTCTACTGGAATTAATGCCTCTGCTCTGTAATTTTCCAGCAAGTATATAAGCATGTATCTCATATATATTCCCTCTTGATTATTAACAGACACTGCATTTGCCATGTTCCATTTCTCTATGACCATCTTCTATTTCTCTCTATTTCTTAATGTCAGAAGTAAATAAGAGTGTGATACTACTTCTCTTTAATAAAGTGAATTCAAATTTAGGAAGTGATGAGACTAACCACCCAGGAGTTAATTGTGGAATTTAAATGAATCCAGCATTCTATCCTTTCTGTTCCCCAGATCCTATTAGAGTTCTCAGTTTCAGTGTGCAACTTTCCCCACACTTCTATTGCCAAGCCTCCACCAGCTCTTTCTTCTATACGAGGTTATTTCATCACCTTAGGTTCCAACTTCCACCTCCTTCTATCCCCTAATTAAAATCCTCCTAAGAGAACTTTTTCTGGATGTGTCTCTTATTCTGCATTTTAGCATCTCATTCTTTTTTCTTTGGCTCTTGTTCTCAGTATGTAAACATGACTGCAGATGTTATAAACTGAGAAGCTATGTAGTCCCTTTGGTAATTTTAATTTTAACTGTTGTGCCTAAGTTTTTGGCAAAGCTCTGTCTCTACAGATTTTGTTGTTGCTTTGAGAGATGTGTTTCTGCTTTATGAATATATTTATAATGTAGTCTGCTTGTGTACTGCAATTTATTCTTTGAGATTGCATGTATTCTTGCTTGAGCAGCTGTTTTCTGGAATGAGGATCTCAGATGAAGGGGACTTCAGGAGAGAGATACAAACATAATTTTAAACTTACACTGGAAAAAAATAGGAAAGAAGGGTATTTATTTTTGTGTGTGATCACTTTTGTGGACCTTTGATTTCCTAGCAGTGGTGTTGCCAAAGACTGAATGTACTGGATGCTGAGAAATGACCACACACACAGAGTGCTCAGATATGATTGTCCTGTTGGGGGTCATAGGAAAAGTCCATATCTTCATAGGGATTGGAGGCGGGGGTTCTTTCTTTAAGGGAGAAGGTATCCCCTCAGTTAATCGACAAGAAATGAAAATCTTGTGACAAGAAGACAAAGCTGGCAGTAGAGTGAAAGGGAGAGTTTTCTTTCAGTTGGGGTCTTGAGACAGTAGAAACTACTCAGAGGTGTGCGGTGGTCAGGACTCCGTGTAGAGGTGTGAGTTGGCACTGCCGTGTTGAGTGTGGTCGGCAACTAGGAATACTGCAGGACCCTGAGAGTGAGTGTGAACCTGGGGGCTCTGAGACCCTGTGGGTACAGCAGAGGTTGATAGTTATTCTTCATGTTGCAATTTTCCCCATTGTCACTGAATGTTCAGTAAAGCATTAAGAGACCAAGCCAGGTATTGGCTCTGTGACTTAGGATGTGGTTAGATGTGTTTAGCACAGTGATGGCAGTTCAGGAAGCCTGGCAAAGGGGCAATCCTGTGCCAAAGCCGGGGTGGCCAGCTCCACGTAGAGGCCAGCACATTTAGAAAGGATCGTAGGAAACCCATAGATAGGATTAGAATATTATTATGTCTCCAAGAGGGTAGAGTCAAGGCATTTTGTGGCATTCATACAAGCGACCTTCAAGCTTAGTGAATACAACACTGTCTTCAATAATTCATCTTCCCTCCTGTCTCACAAGAAAAAATAATGTTTCTTTCCTCTAACCCTAAGAATACTCAATGATAAAGATTATACTCTGAATCATTGACATTTGAATTTTAAAATGATGTCAAGAAAAGTATTAACTTTTATTTGAAAAATATCATAACACCTTTCTTCAAAAAATAATTTAGCCTCCTTTAATTTCATAAACTTAAAGAATTATCTTTGAAGGAAAGATATCTGAGAAAAGGATATACCGTGCTACCCTGTGTTATAGGAAGCAAATCTATTTCTACAAACATCTTCATTAACTGAGCAAAAAAAAAAAAAAAAGAGAGAGAGAGAGAGAGAGAGAGAGAATATGAGAGGGAGAGGTGATTTCTCTTTGGACATAGCTGGTTTGTTTGGAATAAAAAATATTTTGTGGTACCATACATTTTGGAAATCATTGTGAGACTATAGCTCACAGAAGCATGCAGATGACCAGCCATGTACAGCTGTTCATAAGAACTAACAAAAATCCACTTGGGACAAATAATCATTACTGCTAATTCTGTGGCCTGCTTTTGTTTTGTTTCTAAAAGGGAAGATTCACATCAAACCTAAGGTGCATATTAATGTATGGAGATGTACATCTTTAAGCTGTCATATAACAAGAGTGTAGGTAGTGCATTTTATATACTATGTTGACTATACTCTTGAGTTATGCCACTGTTCTGGGAGGTGAAGTGGGTTTAGATGTTGTTCTTCCTTGCATTTAAGTTTACTGGTGACTATTTCGATATGGCTTCAAGTCATATGCCTTTTGTTCACTTGGAATAAATATAACCTGAATGACCATCTTAATTCCTAGAATCATCAGTGATTGTTACTGATTCTTAGAATGGCTGAAATTTTATTAGCTAGTCTTAAAGATCCAGTATAAATTTAACTTGCTGATGTTTTATGCAGAAGTGCTTACCAGGTATCCATTTTTGTGGTTACTACATTTTTAAGCACCCTCACCACTTTCAGACTGTGTCTCCACATTCTCAGCCTGCAAGTGAATAGGGAATTAAATTTTTTTTATACTACAAAGCAAAATGTAATTAAGAAAATTTGTAAAAAATTAAAAAGCTGCAATCCTCATAATGCAATTTAAAGCTAAATAGAAATGACTTTTTAATTATATGTTCATTTGAGTTATGTGCCACAGCTTCCCAAGAGAGATGTCTGTTTAAATCCGAGTACCAGCCTCAATACTTCATTTTTGTACCATGGGGGTGGTGTAAAATTAAGTAAATTGCCCGACTCCCTTCTCCTCCCCTTTCCCTTGTTGAGGCGTGGGGATAGACTATGGTAAAAATGTCACTTCTGCTCTTCTCAATTCAACATTGATTCCTCTTAAGAGTTCAATTCTGGGGCATTGGGTGGGGGAAGGATCTATTACTGAACTGCTTCCTATAGGGAATCTCAGTCACCCCTTCTGTTTGGAGCCCCATCTGCCCAGCACATTCAGTTCCTCTGCTTTTTTGTAGATCTGTAGTGCCGGCAGAAGATTTGCTCTTAGGAACCGCGGGTAGCTTTATGCTTTCCCCAGCCAGCTAAATCCTTTATCACTCGTCTTGACTGGTTTTCTATCTCTAAAATTTTTTTGACCTGTCTGCTCTTGTCTCATCTCTTACTGTCTTTATCCTTGTGGGATTATGACTTTTACCTCTTTTCATCTCTGCTGTCATTTTTGGTAGATCCCTGAAGGGAGCATGGGAAAATGCATCTGTGCAATCTGCCATTCTTAAACAGATGTCCCTGAGACAGGATTTTGAATGAGGGAGAAATGTCTTTGATCTTTGCCTTTCTCTCTACAACCTTCCTCCTTTATGCCCTTCTCATTTATACCTTGAAAGGTACTATAAAGTTCTCAACCAGCTGTCAATTCATCTCCACCAAGGCATTAGTTGATAGCAGCTTCAAGAATTAGTGTATGTTTTTTCATATTCCATATATTTTTTCATACTCCAAAAGGAATACTTTCTATTTGCATTAAGAAGAACAATGCAAAAGGGTTACAAAGAAACAGTGGGATTTCTTTTAAATGGGCGTCTGAAAGACTAAAAAGACTTTCAAACTATCAAGGAATAAATAAATCTTGATTGAAATTTCAGGCTAAACCATTTGTTTAGGAGTAGAAGATAATCTCGAGTTTATTCTGATTATAACCTGGGTGGATTTAGACAACCCGCTCCACTCTGAGATTTAAGCAGCAGGTGTGATATTAACCAAAAAGTTTACCATTGCAGATAAGCAACTAAGTGAACCAAAACAAGATCATATAAAGGAGTACATCTGTTTTCTACAGTCAGTATTATTTTTATACGGGGGCTACTTTTAAATTGATTAACCTAGAGGACTTTTCTAAGTAGTATTTATACTCCAGAATATTAGGGAGAAAAAACTTTTTTGTCAAAATTTCTGTCAGTTCAAATTTATGAAAAATACATTTTAAAGAGCATTTCAGTTGGGGCATAAAGACAGGTTAAGAAAAAAACCTGACAGCAAATTACGTGAGGTTTCTGAGAAAAATTACTAAAGGAGTTCCCTTTTGAATTACTATTTGTGTTCTGTATTCTGTAAATCCTTAAGTTACAGAGACCCTGGAACCAACATAAGAAACAAGTTCTTGAGTGTGTTCATAAATCCTTGAAAAATAAATTGAGTATATTATTTCTTCATAAAGTAGACAGAAAATGAAACAAACATCCCAAATCCCAAGGAAAAGTTAAGAAGCAATTAAAAATCTATTATTAAACAGTAAGAACAGCAAAATTTATTTTTATGGCTCTCTGGAAATAATGGAAGCGTTTTTTAAAACTATATATGTAGCAATATTTACATAATATTGTAAGCCATCTCCATGTACAGAACATTCCCAAATGAAATTTTAGTAATTTTATCTGATGTTAAATCTTCAACAAAGGAGTTGACATACATAGTAATATTCTTACATCCCCCTAGGAAAATCACATTGTTCATATACTTTCATTCTGTTTTACCTTAAAAAAGAAACTTTTTAGTTTTTTTCTAAGGCTAATGAAAAAGTTTTCACATTGAATACCATCACTTAGTGACTATAGGTGTCTCCGGTACTGAGCTGGAGATAATGAGACCCAAAACAAAAATTCTGATTTAATCACACAATTTCCCACATTATTTGAAATTTTAATCTTATCACAAAGTATTTCTTAGTTTGCCTTTAGGAGTAAACCTCAAGCAGGCTTGATGGGCTTAGTGAAGAGCCTGGAAAACTGACTCCTTTCTCTCAGGAAACCTTTAGAAACTTGTTAGGGTTGCTCTATGCTGGATTCATGCAAGTGATAAGCAGGCAGAGCTGTCCTCAGGCTCTCTAACAATTCAGTGGTGAGAAGGAGGGACAAGAGGGCCGAAAACCTCTACATGGATGAATGAGAAACTTCTTTCACATGGTTGTATTCTTTCTTCTCATAGATGGAATCATGCACAGTTGTGCATCCTTAGCTCTTTCCATGGTAATTCTGGGAGCTGAGAAACCATACCTCTGTGTAATTGTCTCCATATGTAACCAAGTCCATGAATATCTGTATCTTTTGATATCAGCTTAGCTCTTTAGAGTCTGTTGACTTCTTTGCTTCCAGTACATCACCACTTCATTGTAACAACAACGCACTACCACCCACTCAGATTATTCTGTCCTTGGAGCATTTTATTGGAAACAGATCTGTTTCCCAGAGGGATAAGACTTAGCCTTTGAAATGCAGGAAAAGTCACAAACTTGTGCTTTAAGGATGGGAAAGACCATTAAAATTTTCAGTAACGTTCTGATTTCCTATGCTTTCTTCAGTGTATTTGTTGAATTCCTCTGTGTTAGTCTGATCATTGTGAAAATCCCAGTATCACTTTGGGTAGTGGGTGACTTCCACTGTGTCTTCCCTCTCCAGTTTCTAGGGTAAATCTTCCATGACATCTCTCTCCTACAGTGAAGTGCCAGAGCTGGCTTATACCACTGCTAGTGCTCATCTTTTCCCAATTTTGCAATCATCAAAGGCAAGTTGAAAACATAAATCAACCATACTGGGAATGTTTACACCACTGGAATTGACCATTACTACAAATCACATTTTATTGCTCTCTTCTCCCTGAGCAGGTTGTTTAACATTTGCCAGCATACCATAATGTCCCTGAATTATCTACATGTTCACATATATCCTGATCTATCTAAATGTTATGTTTTATCATAAATAGTAAAAAGGACCAAACTGAAATGTCTACAAATCAACTTCTCCAGTTCTGCAAAAAGATCAGATACTGTTCAGTGGTGACCCAGCCCTCACCCATCATGTTTAGCTATTTGCAATGCTGATTCACAGCATCAAGAAACTGGAAGTTCAGCTGCTTTAGTGTCTCCTAAATATTCTGGCTTAAATTACCTTTATTCTGATAAACTTTCTGAAAGATCCTCTTAGGAACTTGTTGAATCACGTGTTCACTTTTGAGTGGTTTAGTACCCTGAAATAAAATGTATTATTATTACTAAATATTTCAGATATAATACAAGACCCAAAGGATATTATAATGACCACTCATGCATCTGCAGCCCAGCTTAAAGAAAATTCATCAAAGCTTCCTGTCTCTTACCCTTCTCATTTCTGCAGAGGTAACTGTTATCCTTAATATGATGTTTACCATTTCTATATATTTCTTCATAATATATGCTACTCTCTTATTGCTTTGAATATGTTTAAAAAGAATAATATTCTTTTAAACTTGCCCCCTTTTTTGCTCAATATTCCATTTGTGAGAAGCAGATACAAGTCCTTCATATTTAGTTATTTTCATTGTTATATACCATTCAGATGAGGCTATATATCACAGTTTATTCATTCTTCTGTTGGTAACACATTTATGCTTTTTGGCTTTTTGCTTTTATAAAAAAAATGCTGCTGGAGTATTTTTGTAGATGTCTACTGAGGCACTTATTAAAGAAACTCTTTAATATAACTAATGATGGAATTATTGAAAAGAAATGCACCTCTACAACTTCCTTAAATATTGCCAAATTTCCACCTAAAGTGATTATTATAGTTAACATTCCATCTAAAAGAATAGAGTTCTGGTTGCTACATAATGTCCCCTAAATGTGCTACTTAAATTTTGTTAGACTCAAATTTTGGCCAGTATGATGGATAACAAATTAACAACGTATTTCTAAGTAAAAATATTTTAGATCAATATAGTACTAAACACAAAGTAGCAGAGCCAAACACTGGAAAATTTCAAATGTACTTCAGTAAGAGAATGGGTAAACAAACAATGGTATACTCATAAAACAGAATACCACTTAGCAATAAAAAGGAACACAATACTGCTACACGAAAAAATGGACAAATCACAAATGGTTATAGAAAATATTACCCAGGTTGGCTCTATTCATTGTGGAGAGCCATCTGACAAGGGTGCAAAGGAGCTTTCTGGAGTAATGAAGCTGTTTTTTATAGCTTGAATAATGGAATTTGGCTATGCATATGTGTATATTTGTCAAAAGTTATCAAACTGTATGCTTACGATCTGTACATTTTATAAACTGCAAATTATACATCATTTTTTTTAATTGGAAGAAAAGAAAAGTGTAGCTTTCAAAGAAAAATTATTGAATGTGAATATTCATAGCTTTTCCCATCTCCACATTAAGAGAAAGGTGGTGAAGCAGCTCCCTGGGTTGCCTTTTTATTTCATTACTATTTTAAATATATAATTTAATCAGATCAGTTGGAAGTAACTGATTTAGGGAGAAAGAATTTTGGAGGAGCAGGATGTAGAGAGAAGGTACATTGGGAGCAACTACCTTGCCACATTGTGTAAGATACTGAGAGATTTAGATAAGGAGATTTGAACACATTTTGCTCAGAGTTAAAAATATAGTCCCTCTTTAATGCTTTCCAAAAGCAGCAGTAAAAATTTAAATTGCCTTCCAATTTCTCCTGGATGTCACACTGATGCTTCATCTAAATGTGTTCTCTCTGCTGAGATAGACCAAGAAACAGGGCCTCCTGAGACACACTGATATAATATGTTAAATTTGGGTACATTTTTATGGAGGTTCTTAAGACATATAAGACAAGTGTTAGCTTCTTTCAGGTCGTAAGTGACATCCAATGGTTCATTTTTAAAAATTAATTATATAGGAAAAATGTGATTTAAAAATAAATACTAAGAAAATAAAATGATCTATTTTACTTTGGAAGTCAAATGTATATGGAATATTAAGTATTTTGTAAGTATTGTAATTAAATATATACAAAAGCAGCTTTCATTATCTGCTACTGGGAAATTTGAAATTTGTAAATTTTTTCTATAATTTTGTTTTAGAACAAATAGGAGAGGCTGTTTAAAATCATTTCAATCATGCTTTGAAATATGCTTTGTGAGTTTAGGCAATCATTATTCTAAAAATTGGATGTATTCCATCCATGAGTTTTGTCATTATTTACATTGATTTTTTTAAAACTTGATGAATCATTTTAAAATGCTAGTTGAGAATTTCAATCAGCTAGGTCTAGTAAAGATTATCCTGAAGGGAAATTGTAGAGTTTTGTCCTTTGTATGCCTTTCACTATCTTCCACTTAAAATCATTGTTCCTTATGCTTCTTGTTTTTTAATGAATGGTCTAATGTGGGACACATTACAGAGGATGTGACCAAAATTAAAAATAGTAAAAAAAAACAAGTAAGTCTTTATACCCTTCAAAACTACTTTGGTGTCCAGTTAGGTACAATTGAGTCACAAATCCATGAGTAACTATCAAGAACATAATAGACCATTCACTTGATCTCTACAAGCTCACTCCATGTTCCATCATAAAGAGAACTGTTTACATTTTGCTTTATTAACTGCTTAATAATAGAGAAATGGAAACAGTTGTCATGAACTCTCTGGAATGCTTTGACACACTGCTCATCGTTCACAAGTCACAGGTTGTATACAGCTAATGTAGTTCATGCTCTCAATCTTGGGCAAGAGAAAATCAGCCCAAAAGATAACACATCTCCTACCCCAATTTCCTAAGATATATAGCAGCATATGCACAAACATCATGAAATTGTAAACGTGGTCCAAATAAGTGTATTTTCCAATTAATCAAAAAGGATATTAAGGCATGTATATAAGGCTGATCAGTGAACAGGACAATTCATAATAAGATGTACTTCTGGGTATCTATCCAAAAGAATTGAAAACTGGACCTTGAAGAGATATTTGAATTTCCATGTTCATTGTAGCATTATTCACAATACCTAAGAGATACATCATACATCAATAATTTTGTGAGTCCAGAAGCAGGATCCAAAATGGATGAATGGATAAAGAAAAGGTGTATACACACAATGGACTATTATTTGGCTTTGAAAATGAAAGAAATCCTGTCATATGTGACAACATGGAAGACTCTGGAGGAACATTATGTTAAGTGAAATAAGCCAATCACAGAAACACAAATCTATATGATTCCACTTATATAAGGGGTCTAAAGTAGTTAAACTCATAGAAATAGAAAGTAGAATGGTGATTACCAGAGTCTAGGGAAAGGGGAAATGTGTAATATGTTATGCAAAAAGAAAAAGTTATTCACCTCTTTTATAAAACAAAGTTCATATAGTTAGTAATACTGTACTGTTCACTTAAAACTTTGCTAATATGGTAGATTTCATGTTATGTGTTTTTACTACAATAAAAAAAATGCTTTAATATATGTTACAAATATGATTTTGTGTTCATTATTTGTAGGCAGTTTTTTAATGCATTCTAGTAGTGGTGAGGGAGCCAAACAGCTGTTTCGTCAGGAGAGCTTCACGGAGAGGTGGGGACTTCAGAGCCAGAAGAAGGGCGTCATGAACAGGTTCCCAAAGAAGCTGGCTCTGAGGCCGACTTTGGGGTTTAGGAAGCTGCCCCGGGGACTGCTTTGGGATCGACTCTGTGGGAGTGCGAAGCCCAGAGGGGTGGGCAGAGAGTAAAGCCAAGTTCTGTTGCAGCCACAGCCAGACCTCTGCCAGCCTGACTGGGAGCTGCACTGCACTGGGTGGTCCTTCTGAGTTGTCCCAGGAGGCCCAGGGGTCCAGGCCTCCAGATCTTCACAGCCACCCCCTGGGAAGGGGAGGTGACTTTGCTCAAGGTGGCTATCCTCTGTGGAGGGTGACCATGTGGAAAGGGTGAGGAGGGAAAATTCAGTCTTGGGGAAGGAGCCTGTGAGTCCAGAAGCAGGAACCATGAGCCAAATCAGGGTACCCACCAGAGGGAGCTGAGAGAAGTGAAATCAGCCTATTTAGAGGTTAAAGGGATATAGAAGGTGAAATGGGAAAGAGAGAAAGGGATGAATGCGAGGTAGGTAGTAATTTCATCCTTTTGAAGAACAAGAGATGTGGGTTGGAATCTAGGACTATATTTCTGAGTCCAAAAAGAAGTTTGTCCGATGAAAGTTTATATACATGTCTGCATTTAAAGTTGTGGCATTAGTCTAGGAACTTTGGTTTACCTGAATACAGTTCAATATGTGTTACAAACACAATTTATAATTGTTTTTGAAACAAATGCCATTTTATATAAAATCCATGATTTAGTTGAACTCTCTACCGTTAGACCTGCAGCTGAATATTTGCTATAGTAATGTTAAGTATCTCCTGATGCATGTTTTATGTGTGTATCATAAGCTATTTATGAAAAAATATCTTTACCTACTAATCACCTCTTGGAGGTTATAACAAATATATCTTTCTTGCTTGTACGTGGCACATGAGTACTGCCGAAGCCAGGTGCCGAAATACCTCACTGACCTCCTTCACCACCTTCTCAGCTGATGTGTAGAGAGTAGAAATTTCATATACAAATGCTTGCTTCCCTTTTATGCCCCACTCGAAAATCTAGTTGTGTACACATAAAAGAGATTTTAAGGGAGTTAGTCAATTTTTGGAATAAATAGTGTATTAGATTGTGTGGGGCATTGGCCAGGCACTTATATCTCTCTTGATCTCATTATTTGTAAAGTGCAGTTTTGGATTACATGATTTATAATAACACTGATCAGCCACCATTTCATTGTCTGTTGAATGAATAGATAGAAGTTTACTATTTATTCACAATACTTTTTTTCCAAGAAAAATGAATCTTTATTCACTGTAGCTCAACACACACAGATCTGTTGGGTGCGCAACAGAATTTCAAACTTCTACTTGCTTCCATAAACTTAAGTCCAGGCCAAAGCCATCGTAGGATCAATTGTGTATACCTATAAAGTCATATGTTATAAAATATGATAGTTTCATTATTTTCCATAACTGATCAAGAGTTTTTAACAATCTTTCTTTCCCACTGAGGGCAGGAACAATTCAACCTCCCTTTCAGATCCATTTCTCTGTTCTCCATCCTGTATCCAAGTGAGAAGACAATTCACATGTTCCCATAAGGATAAGGGGAGGGGCCCAGATTTCTGTGTGGGCTGTGTGTCTGCAGGATTCTCACGGGTTCCTCATTTACTGAAGTACAGCTGGCTTCTCTGGTTATTTTGTGGTCTGTGTTTGCTCTTCTGCTCATACCTGAGGACTGTGAACCTTCTCTGGAGCTGTGTCTTCTGGCTCCTGGTACCTTGTGAAACCTCACTGCTGGTCACTTCCTCCAGTGTCCTGGGGCTGGGGCTCCAGTGGAGCCTTGATTGCCACCTCTACCTCCCTATAATTTCAAAATGATCCAAACATTGCCTTCTGCGGGATTCTTTTGCCTTACTGGGTGCCTTTTTGAGAGGCTGAGGAGTTGGCCCAGGTGTGAGCAATCATCAGCTTCCCTCTCCATGGTGGTAAGCCCAAATCTAAGAGAAATCAGTTTGGTAATCTTTGTCTTCTTCTGATGTATTATGTCAATCAGCTCTTCTAGCCCGGCAGGCACAATGGCATAGTGGCCCTCATCTAAAGTGCCGTAAAGATACTCCAGGACCTGCTGGGGACAAAACCCCACTGCTTGCGGGTCCTTCAAACGTATCTGGATGTTGTCAGCAAATTTACCCTTTGCAGAGGCCTGAACATGAACGTGTTGACCTTCTGCGCAGTATTTTCCCTCTTCTGTCCTCAAGCTCCACGGGGTGACTTGGAAGTCTCTCCCATGTCCCTTTTTGTCTGGCAGGAACTTCCTGTGTTAATTCTGTCCTCTAACTTCCCAAAGTGGGTTTCATTTTCCCCCTTCCGTGGAGGCAAGATGGTTATCAATAAAAAAGCTGCATTAGTTTGAAACATGTCATTCCTGCTACTGAAGAATGTGGTTAAATCCCCTCAAAACTGAAAGGCAAGTTTCTGTATCTTGTATTGAGGAGAAGGAAAAATCCTTCATAGATCCTGTTAACTTTGATGGCATGGATATCACACTGGCGGAGGAGGTGGGGTGCTGATCAGCCTCACTCACTGGGTGACCCTTTGGGCTGCTGGGCTTTTAAGTGTGATCCAGAGAACAAATCCTTCAGGGCGGGCAGCTCTGCCATTTGGATCTTTTGAACCAGCAGAATCAATTTCACTTGAACTTTCTGTAGCTCATTGGATTGTTCTCTGGGTCCTCTAGTAAATCCCAGGAGAAGAATTACTGCTGGGTCTCCAGGGCAGTGTATTTCAAACTGTGCATTGTGACCCATTAATGAGTTGTGAAATCCATTTAACAGGTTTTAAGCAGCATTTTAAAAATATGAAAGGAAAATAAAATAAAAAGGAAAATGAGACTACATTGCCTATAGTAAAGACAACATTTATTAAAGCTTGTTTATTTTACTCAAGATCTTCTGAGTGTGTTGTATGGGATTACTAATTAAAATGTATTTCTTACGGAGTCCACTGGCCACAGTTTTTAAAAGGCACTTTCTTCAGGATATTTGAGCAAAGTCATGCCTGCTTGGTCTAATAACTTGTTTCTTTTTAAGAAACAGCTCTTGACTTAGTGTTAGCAACTGGAAGATAGAGGCTCCGTCTCTGCAGGTAACACTAGAGGACCGTAGCACTCTTCATGAACTGAGTGTTATCCGATCCACTAGTTTGTTAGGTAGGGCCTGGCCAGCACTGTACCATCAGATGGAAGTGGCATATGAGACAGACACTAACTGATCCAGAGCACGTAACTAAATCATGGGGTCAGACGCTCACTCCCAGGTTCCATCAGCTGCACAGCCAACGCCCATTCCACTCTTAACAGCTGGAGTCTCCTGAGGGGTTCCATTTCATCTGCTGACTGAAGAAAAAAAGAAGAAATCCAAGTTTATAGATGGTTCCTCCCAAAATTCTAAAACTGGCTGGCAACATTACAAGCCCACCAACTACGATGCTGAAGGATAGTGGAGAATGGAATTCTTTCCAGAGAGAAGAAAGTCAGCAGAGCATTGCACTGACTGTCCATTTTGCCAGGAAGAGGAGCGACGTGAAGGGTGACGTCACTTCCTTGGTTTTGCTTGCTGGGTTGGTATATGAAGACTGGGGACAAGGAAGGCTAGGGAAGAGATATGCAGACGATTTTTGAATATGAGGTTATTTGTGTCCATGTGAATGCTCATTGCTATGGACTCTGTGTATGCCCCACCCCATTCATATGTTGAAGTCTTAGTGTGATGGTATTTGGAGGTGAGGCCTTTGGGAGGTAATTAGGCCATGAGAGTGGAGGCCTCATGCTGGGACTAAGATCCTTATAATAATAATAAGAGAGCCAGCCTTCTCTCTCCTTCCATGTGAGGACACAGCAAGGAGTCAGCCACCTGCAAGTCAGGAAGAGGGCTCTCTCTAGACTTGGTATCTGCTGTACCTTGCTCTTGTACTTTCCAGCCTCCAGAACTGAGAGAACTAAATGTTTGCTGTTTAAGCCCCCCAGTGTGTGGTAATTTGTTGTAGCAGTCCAAATTGACTAAGACACTCACCCAGGGGCCTTTTCTGAAGAGAGAGCTCTTAATAGTCAGGTGGACAAGATTATCTGCTATGTGGATGTCAGTCAGTCCCATTCTCCCACAAGGCCAACACTTGCTCAGTGCTATTAAGGGGGTTAAGGCAGAAACACATGCATTTAATAATATGGTCATCTTATCAAGGCTTACCTGACCATTGGAGAACCAATTGGTCATCAGCAGAAATAAAACCTGAGTCCATATGGCAGATAATATTGATTGCCTGCTCAGTAGTTAAATCCTGAGAGAAGAGCAATATACATATGAAATAAATCCCTGCCCTTTCTGTCTGCTTTTGGATATCATCAGAGCATAGAGCATGAAGCTGAGAACCATGGCAGCTGTTTTAACACCTGGAGAGGAGAGCCAAGAGCTTCACAGACCTGGAGATCTTTGAGCAGATGAATTAACCGTGGGTCATTGTGCTACAGGAGGATAAATCTTTATTGTTCAAGCCACTCTGTATTGGGTGTACTAGTTTCATATGGCTGCTGTAAGAAAGGACCACAAACTTGGTGATTTAAAAAAACAAACATTTGTTCCTTCACAGTTGTGGAGTTTTACCAGGCTGAGATCAAGGTGTGTGCAAAGTCATGCGCTGCTGGATGATCTAGGGGAAAATCAGTTTCCTTTCCTTTTCCAGCTTCTACAGCTGCATTTTTTTCTTTTCCCTTTTTTTTTTTTCTTGCCTTCCTTGGCTTATGGCCCATTCCTCCATCTTCAAAGACAGCAGTGTAGAATCTTCAAATCTTGCTGAGTCTCCACATTGCCTTCTGTCACTGAGGCCACCATCTCTCTCTTAGGACACTTGATTATAGTTAGAGCCCATCTGGATAATCCAGAATAATCTCCCACAACAAGGACCTAAACTTAATCACATCTGAGAAGTCCCTTTTTGCCATGTAAGTACACTCACAGGTTCTAGGTATTTATTAGTACCTGGATATCATTAGGGATTATTATTCAGCCTACCATGTCTTGTATTCTATAATTTGCATGTGAAAGTTTTCTAATGGATATTCCCTTTAATGTAGAACCATACTTGGTGGTGGGGGTGTAGTAACGGTAATGTCCCAGGAAGGTTGATAACTTTGGGCTCCTTACATGATAAGGATTAAAAATGATTTATCCTCCTTGATTTATGCTCTCATCCAGGGTTTGGATTTCCTATAGGTTCCTACTGTGCCGTTAATACCGTCATCCTTGAATTTGCTGAATGTCTAAAGGCTTCCTCATAGCAACAATGCAAGATTGCTGTTGACCAAAAAATTCATTTTATAGAAAAAAATGAAGAAGAAGGTGGGGGCTGAGGATCATAGGATTCAGTCTTATCTTGTCCCCTGCAAATTAGAAACTCTGGTCTTCCAGAATAAAGGAAAGGATTACTGTGACCTAGTTATAGGCCAGCTGGGAGACTATTTTTGCAAGACAGAGCATGAATCAGAAGCTAATATATACTGCTGGTTCTCCCATTGCCAGAATGTATTGACTCTGAGATCAGGGCAGACAAGTGAAGCTGGCAATCTCTTATTTACACGTGTATGCAAAGTGGTGCTTCTGTCCCCCAGTACTGGTTTATATTGGTTTGAAGATTTTAGAGACCAATAAATGATCTCATCATGAGACACAAAAGAAAACATAGTTTCTTCAAATGGAGACTGGCTATTTCAGACATTTTTAGCAACTGGATTAACAGCCAAGAGAAAAAAAAGAACAGAAATGGTAGTATTTTCTGAGGTGATTTATCCTATCAAAGGGAAATAGGATTGTAATATGCATTTATATTTCTTTACTTGCTCTGTAATGTGTATTTGTATATTATTTTATGTACAACATCCCCACTCCAACCCTCTTGTGGTTAAAATGTAAGTCAGGTCATACATCGAGGAATTATCAAAAGAAAACTGTGACTCAACTGGAGAAGGACTGCAATGTCCCAGAGGTCCTATACATTATAGGCCTGGTGAAAATGATAACTCCGACACATATATTTTATATAAGTTACAGTTTTGGCTGATAAGAAGACAAATTTGCAGCAAAGCATACGAGGGGCTTTTAGGCTGGAGGATGCTCGGTGATCATGGCCCCCTTGAGTCTCTCAGGTCTTCACTGGAGCAGATCTGTTGAGGCAGCATATGCTAGTTAAACGTAAACATGAGCTTTTACCAGCAATAATTTCTGCATAATCACATTGTTCATTGTATATAACTTCAAGGTAAAATTCATTTACAAAATAAAGCAGTGTATAAATCACAGTGTTCAGCCATTTTGGGGAAATTTGAAAATACTTTATAAATTAGAAATTGTGCAGTGACTCAAACACATTCAATTTGTCAGAAGTCATAGCTTGTCCAAGATGTATTTACTCTCCCTGTCCTGAAGAATTAGTGATATGAAGGCAAAGAAGCATGCATGAAGCCTAAAAAACATGGAAGTACAATAATTGTGGAAGTTCCGTAGATGGATACTCAGCTGGTAGGTTTAAGAGAGAATAAGGTTGTTTGGGAAGTTTTCCAGAAGACATTTACTTCTGTTTAAAAGAAGAGAGGAATGCAAAGATGGCTGGCTGGATGCAAGAAAGATGCTTCAAGTGATGTGGGATTCAGAGGAAGACTAATGTTGGATAGGTGGAGAGTGAGAAATGTGTACAAAGGGCCCACAGCAAGTTAGGCTGATACTGAAGGTGTTTTGGGGTTAGAAAAATGATAGATATTGAAACAAACGGATAAAGTGAGAAATATCAGTAGAGATAAGTAAATGCAATAACTTTCCTGTTGACACAAGAGAAATTTTGTTTGATTCAGTGATATGGAAGATAAGAAAGTGCTAGTTGGTTTTAAGTAGCAAACGTATTAAAGTAAAAGAAACATGATTAAGCTTATAGAATATTCTAGAATCATACATTGGTAAAACTATGCTACAAGGATGTAAGCAACAGACAGACAATATTCATTCAAAGATAACTACATTTGACTTCTTTTGATCCTTTAATATCACAGGAAGTATTGACATATGTAAATATTCCATATTTAAGTGAGGATATCATTAAAATTAGACATTTATGTTTATTTAACATAGTTTTAACTTTTAAAAGTGGTTTGTCTTTAGGAACTCAGTTTACTCTAATGGCTTTGTATTTGTTTAAAATTTATAGTTATTGTCAGTTTTGCTCTATTTCTATGACCACAAGCTTTCCCCATCAATCAAATGTTCCTTGTGGACAAGTATGTGAGTCTTCTCAGAAGATGTAAACCTGAACCTAAAAAGTTGTATTTATGTCTAGAAGCTATGTCATTGATATTGTACATCTTAATAAAATGTATAGCTGCTGCATAATGTCCTTCTAACAGCATTACTGCTGTTATTTTCAAGCAAATAACAAAAAGAAAAGCATGTTGTATTGGAGGGCCTGTTAAAGTCTGTACTATCTCTCCACTTGAGTCTCATACTTTCTTCTGCATTTTTGTAATTGTAATCGATACAATTAGAAATATTTCATATAAAAAATAATTACTTAACTGAAAACATAAAATATATGTTCATCAATATCACTCTAGTTTGCCTGATACATGGAGTGATTGGTTGAAAAACAACTGCAGAGAAACTTCTCACCTAATTATGCATTTAGTCAATGGACCATGAAAATGCCAAAGAAACTCATTCTGGTTTATCGAGTAAATAGGTATTTATTCTTGATGGAGTTATTCCTTTCTCTTGGGTGAAAGTTTATTTTAGAATTTTTTCAAAAAAATTTAAATGAACTTATGTAATTGTAATACAATTATAATCTTAAAATGCAGTTTCACATTAGAATCAAAGGCATATTAGGTATTCAGTGTTTGTATACTGAGAAGAGAGAATTTAAAGTTAGTAAGGAATTTTAGTTTTTCTAGGGATAGTTCCTTAAATAACCTGGTAAGAAAGGAATTATTACTAGTTGTTCCCTTCATTTCTTCTTCCACTGTTATCTTTCATGAAGGAGAAAAAATTCTTATTTTTAAAGCAACAATACCTAGAGGGATAATATAAATACATTTTTATTAATGAAAAATTATTAAAGCTATAACCATTCTCCTTCTAAACTTAATCCTCAAAGCAAGTGGATAAACAGAAAGAGGCCAAACGTTTCCCTGGCTCTTTGGTCATACAAATTGGATTTTATTTGACTCTTAATTCCTTTGCTGGATTTACGCAGTCTTGTATAAATAACTAGCTCCCAAATTCTCAGAGTGAGGGTCAAGTATTATGTTTCTAATTTCAGGAGTAGTTCCCCTCAGATTTATCCCAAATCTTCTAACAATGTACATTTCTATAAGAAACCTGGTTAAGAGTGTTATTCCACTTAAATATGGAGTCATCTTTTATGTCCATAAAGCTCCTTTTGAATGCATTTAGACCTGTGTGAGGGTAGAGGATAAATGGGATATGGGGAAAAAATGATAATCTGACCCTCAGCTTTTCCATTAAAAAATAAAATAAGGTGCAGCATCTCTGTGCCTTGTGAAAATGTTGCTATGGAGACTGCCTTTATGAATCCCAGTGAAACTGATGTAGCAATATTCTTCTGATTTTGACTGCCCGTGAGTTAAGGCTGCTTCTCATTCTCTAAACCTTTTTATTCTTTGTTGAATATGCATTTCTAGGCAGTAGAGCAAGTCATGTAAATATGTAAGACAGTCATCTTTTTCCATAACAAAGTAGAAAATACGGAGATAAGATATTGGCATTTTCAAGGAAAGGGATGCATTTACACATTGTAAGAATATTCATTAAAACCTTTTCATACTTGATCTGCACATGGGGCAAAGGAATAAAAGCATAGGAAGTTTGAGATTTTATTCTCCGTGTTTTTTACAACTTTTTATGTGGAAAGACTGCATAAGTAATATTTAAAAAGGTTAATTTCATCTGATTTACAAGAAATACAGCATACACTGAATTAAATTTTCTCAGTAACAATTTTTTTAAGTTTTACCATAATAAGTTGTATTATTTAAGAAGATGAGAGCAAAACTCAAAACTGAACTTACCTAAACCAAACCAAAATGAAAGCCTGTTTCTTCAGTGTAAAGACACTAATGAAATAAGTGAGAAAGAGCAGAATATTTTGCTTTGATTAGAGTTAATAGAGCATCCAACTTTAATTTATGAAGTGCTAATTTTTAAATATATAGTCTTTTTTTTAAAAGCTGGCTATTTGATTGATACAAAACCACCACTTTGGGCATTTTGTCTCCTAAGCTCACAGAGCATCTTGTACACTCCTTAGCCCATTACCGTGATGATCTGCTTCCTTATCTGTGTCTTCTACGACTGGGAGATGTTGGATGCTGCCCCTGTGTTCTCAATGTCCTTCTGTCCCCGGCAAACTGCACAGTGCCTGGAAAATGGGAGGCACTCAGTCTTTACTGAACAAACACGAATTAAGTCCCTGCTAAAAACTTGGTGAAATTTTCCCGTCTCTTTTTTGAAAGGTCTCTTTCAGATGTTTGTTCCTGGTGTGCAGTTGAATATACACCTTAAACTCTGAGGTTCTTTGCTTATTCATAGAATGGATTTGCATTCCAAGTGAGACCATATATAACTTCCTGTGAGATTTCAGGGATTGGATAGGTATTAGGAGAACATCTCACTTAAGTTTTTACTTCAGTAAGAAATTTAAAAGTAGTAAAAAAAGAAAAAAAGCAAGCAAAATACTGTGTTAGGAGTTCAGAAAACTTCCTTTATACTTTTTAATAAAGCTCTATACATCTCTCCAGTTACATGTTAAAGGACAGATTAAGTACTGTTTATCTTCAGATAAATTAACATGACTTTGGAAAATCTTTATGAAAAGTGGGAGAGAATGTGAATTGTCTGGAGTTTCATTAAATATATGGCTACTGACTTCTTAAAATTCCTCTCCTCAGGATTAATGAGAGAACTTGGTTTGTCTTCTAGTTTTTTTCTTCATCTATTTTTCTGATCACAGACTTTCCTCAGAGTTCTGCTCCCTTCTAACTCTGAATTCTCTTTGTAAATACTGCATCCATTTTTCTGTTAAAAAAATTTTCTTTTTAATGTACATATGCTGATATCCTAAAAATCTGCCCTCTGATTCTTCCAAGGTTCCTAAAACTTAACTCATCATTCTTGTCCAAATCTCTCTCTCTCTTTAGTCTGCACTCCAAATTTGTGCTTAGGGAATCTCCATCCACCCAGCCACATGAAATCCAAGAGTCATTTTAGCCTTAGCCTTCTCCCTTAACCTACTCATCCAAGTTCTCCCAATTTAATTTCTTAAGTATTTCTAGAATATTGTCCTTATTCACCATCTGTTTGAAATTTTCATTGCCTCTCTTACCAGAAATTACACTCTTTAATTGGTCCCCCATTTTCCAAGCTTGACATTTTGGAAATCCATCCACCAACTGGAAAATGCTGTGCCAAATAAATCTGACCTTTAAAGAAATCTAAGGATGCTCATTCTCTGTGCCTATCACATAAGGTCCCTGTGACCTGTCCCTCGTCACCTCAGGAGCTTCATCCTTACTTTGTGCATGATGTTTTACTCCTTGCACTTGTTCTATAACTAAAGAGTTTTTATTTCTCAAACATACATGCTCAGCCTGTTCTCTCTGCCTGGAATGTCTTTATTCGTTTAAAAAAATGTGGCTTGTTTTTATTTATACTTCCATACTCAACTAAGGTGTTACTTTCTTTTTGAAATGTTCCATTTATCACCTTGTTAGATTAAGTTTCCATGCTTTTGGGAATTCCTATAACTTACCATTTGTTATGTTATATGACAATTGTATTTTCTTGTATCTTCCCTACTAGACGATTTTCTTGAGGGACAAAAGTATTTCTTATTTGCCTATCACAGTGTCTAATAAATAGTAGGAGTTCAGTAAATGTTTTTACACTAAACTGGGTTTAAAGAAGGTCAAAAAATGCTTGGTTAATATCTATCACTTTAGGTAATGCTTTGTGCAAGCCCCAGAAAGGCTATCCTTTGGGGGCATGGAATACGGCTCGCTGTTCTACTAGATGTTACACATAAAATGTTAGTTAAACTGTCATCCCCACTACAAACCTGGGAGAAGTAGTTCTTTTACTACCACTTTAGAAATGAGGGTAAAAAGAAGTGGAATATCACACACCTAATAAGGGGCAACTCTGAAATTTATAGAGATCAATTCTAATCAATATGGCCTCCTGTGGGTAGTGGGTAAGAGAAGCTTGTGCTTAAGGTAGGCATGCATCTTCCAGCAGTTGTATGTGTGTGTGTGCTTTGTGGTAGTTTGGGTGGCTCCCTCTTTATTTCTTTACCTAACAGAGTTTAAAAATTAAAATGTATCACTTCTCCTCAAGAGGTGAGCTTTCTCAAGTATTGCTATAATGTGTAGAAAAGTGGTCAACTGGGATCATGCAAAATACCAAGCTAAACTGGCATGTGTTTCTATGGTCACTTAAATAATTTCTACATGACTCATTATTCTCCATGGAAGTTGGCTATAACGACCTCGGATTAATGACCTTTTATGCTAGCTGAAGTCCCAGTTCTCTGGCAGTTTTGGAAAAAGGAAAACTCTAGAAAGAAGAAAACATTGTGCCAATTGTGGTGCTCTTACCATCTTAAATAAAAATTTTAATTTTTCATTTTCTTTCTATAGGATAATAGAGATAAAATAGAAAAGAATAATCATTCTATATGCTACACTTTTTTAAAGTGCATTTTTATTTTGGAAAATAATCGCATAATCTTGTCTATTGAGAATAACAGATTTTTTTCTGTAGTGCATTTTTCTTACCAATTTTTTATTTATATTCTGTGTGATTATACTACTGCATAGAAATGATACAGAAATCATTAGAAAAGCAAATGGAATGCTAATGGCATGAAAGTAATTCAGATCATCTTCTGTTAAAATTGTATCAATAAGCATTCAACTGAATACCACATTTTGATAATACTCTAATTTGGGGACTTTGATATTTAAGATGTCAAAATAAAATTGAAAAGTAGAATATACGCATATGAAAACTTCCTTTCTGCCTCAGTCTTAGAGATAAGATAAATTTTGTTAGTGGCTGCTCATGTGGTCATGTTGTTCTGAAGTGGTAAGATAACATCAAAAGGCTTTACCTCACAAAATACTAACCCTGCCACGATGATTATTAACTTTAGAAGGTGATGACATTCTGACACTTATCTACCGTGATGTGCATAACTCTAGTTCATGTGTTTGTAATGGCTGTTTTGCATTACTTCAGTGTGTGAACATACCACCATTTCTTTATTCATTCTTCTGCTAATAAAATATTCAGGTGCTTTTTGTTGTTGTTTTGTTTTTGCTTGCTAGAGGCAGTGATGTAAGGAATGAACAACCTCATCATAATTCCTGGGTGTAACTGTCACAGTTCCTCTAGGTCATATACCTTGAAGTAGAATTGCTAGATATTAGGGTAGGATATATGTATGTTCAATATTATGAGATATTGCTAAATTGCTTTCTAAGTTGCCTGGGGTTATTTTGTATGACATCAACAGTGTGTGAGGGTTCCAGTTCCATTCTTGACCAACTGTGATGGTCAGATTTTTTTTTTCTTTTTAATTTTGCTTATCTGACCAGGTTTAATGTTATCTGAGTATTGTTCAGAACTGTTTTTCCCAATTCTATAACACTGATCTTATTTTCTCACACACACTCTTTGGAATTTTATTGTCATGTCCATTAGCTATTTTTCTGTTGTATTGTTTGTACTTACTGGTTTACTTAATTTTGGGGCACATTCTATATTCAAATATTTTTTTAATCAATTATGTTTATTGCAGAGATCATATTCAAGCTGCTACTAGGCTTTGGATTGTGGAATTAATTGGTTCTTGTGTTCTTGAAGGAAAGAATTTAGTCGAGAGACCCAAGGGAGAGGTAAAGTCTCAAAGGGTATTTTATTTAGCAAGTGGAAGGAAAGTACACTGCAAAGAAGACAAGAGGAGCTACTGACCCTACCGGTGGGTTTTTACATTGTTTCTTTTTATAGAGGTTTATTTGGTTTCCTTCCTCTCACCTGGTCCTCCTTACATCATCCTTTGGATCCTCCGCTTCAGCCTCTTTGCCCAAGTTTGTGTTCCTCATTTTCCCCATGAACACCAAAGCACAGCCCCCTGTGGGGCCAAAACCGCAATGTCAATGACATTGTAATGGCCTCAGGGTTATTAGCAGACAAGCTTTAAGTGCACATGCTCCAAAATTGGGAAAGTCCTAGTCACCCATAACTTTTGCTTAAAAGTTTGTGCGGAACCTCAAAAGGGGTTGGTCTAAAGGAGACAGGGCAGTCTTTGGGAGAGACTGGGCAGAGACTGGGTGGTCTGCAACCCTCCTTCCTCCCCTCCTGCTCATGTCTAACTGCCTACTCTATCTAACAAAGCCAGGAGCTTGCAGTTTTGCTTTTTAAATGGTACCTTTTGATACAAAGAAGATCTTAAATTTAATGCAGCCTAATTTATCCCATTATGGTTCACACTTTGTCTTTTTTTTTAATAGAAAAACCCATTCATACTTTGGTTTCAATTCTTTCGTATTTTCTTTTATACTTTCCCCATGTTGCTTTTTCACTTCAAGTCTTTTAATCAATCTGGAAGGATGTGTGTGGGTGTGGTTGTGGACATGCATGCATTTCTTTTTTTTTCTTTTCTTCCTTTCTTTCTTTATTTTGCTCTCATTAATGTACAATTACATGAACAACATTATGGTTACTAGACTCCCCTTATTATCAAGTCCCCACCACATACCCCTTTACAGTCACTGTCCATCAGTGTAGTAAGACGCTATAAAATCACTACTTGTCTTCTCTGTGCTATACTGCCTTTGCCGTGTCCCCTCTCCTACATTATACATGCCAATCATAATGACCCTTTTCCCCCTTATCCCTCTCTTACCTCCCATCCTCACCAATCCCTTTCACTTTGGTAACTCTTAGTCCCTTCTTGGGTTATGTGAGTCTACTTCTGTTTTGTTCCTTCTGTTTTTTCTTTGTTCTTATATTCCACAGATGAGTGAAATCATTTGGTACTTGTCTTTCTCCGCCTGGCTTATTTCACTGAGCATAATACCCTCTAGCTCCATCCATGTTGTTGCACAATACACAATGGAATATTATTTAGCCCTAAGAAGAAAACAAAGTTGTTTTCTTCTCCCATTTCTTGGCTAGTGTAAATAGTGCTGTGTTAAACATAGGGGTGCATCTGTCTTTTTCAAACGGCTGCTGCATTCTTAGGGTAAATTCCTAGGAGTGGAATTCCTAGGTCAAATGTTATTTCTATTTTTAGTTTTTTGAGGAACCTCCATACTGCTTTCCACAATGGTTGAACTAGTTTACATTCCCACCAGCAGTGTAGGAGGGTTCTCCTTTCTCCACATCCTCGCCAACATTTGTTGTTGTTTGTCTTTTGGATGGTGACCATCCTAACTGGAGTGAGGTGATCTCTCATTGTGGTTTTAATTTGCATTTCTCTGGTGATTAGGGATGTGGAGCATCTTTTCATGTGTCTGTTGGCCATCTGAATTTCTTCTTTGGAGAAATGTCTGTTCAGCTCCTCTGCCCATTTTTTAATTGGATTATTTGCTTTTTGTTTGTTGAAGTGCATGAGTTCTTTATGTATTTTGGATATCAACCCTTTATCAGATGTCATTTATGAGTATATTCTCCCATACTGTATGTAGGATGCCTTTTTGTTCTACTGATGGTGTCCTTTGCTGTACAGAAACTTTTTAGTTTAATATAGTCCCACTTGTTCATTTTTGCTTTTGTTTCCCTCGCCCAGAGAGATATGTTCATGAAGAAGTCACTCATGTTTATGTCCAAGAGATTTTTGCCTATGTTTTTTTCTAAGAGTTTTATGGTTTCATGACTTACATTCAGGTCTTTGATCCATTTCGAGTTTACTTTTGTGTATGGGGTTAAACAATAATCCAGTTTCATTCTCTTGCATGTAGCTGTCCAGTTTTGCCAACACCAGCTGTTGAAGAGGCTGTCATTTCCCCATTGTATTTCCATGGCTCCTTTATCATATATTAATTGACCATATATGCTTGGGTTTATATCTGGAATTTCTAGTCTGTTCCATTGGTCTATGGGTCTGTTCTTGCACCAGTACCAAATTGTCTTGATTACTGTGGTTTGTAGAAGAGCTTGAAGCCAGAGAGCGTAATTCCCCCTGCTTTATTCTTCCTTCTCAGGATTGCTTTGGCTTTTGTGGTTCCATATGAATTTTAGGACATGCATACATTTCTGTAAAGTGTTACAGAAATTAATTTTGTTCCATTTAAATAATTAATTTTGCTAGCACCATTAATTGAAATGTCCTATTATTTCTGCCTCACTTATACTTTTATTATCAACTCTGGCTAAAATCAATTTATAATATTCATTTAAGTCTCTTTTTTTTCCTGGGATTTCTATTTTATGCAGTTTATCTATTGTTTATTCATATGTCAAGACTGTATCATCTTTATTGTGATAGTTTTATCTTGAGCCTTGATCAAAATTGTCTTGGACATATTTGACACTTTGCTCTTCTAAATACATTGTTTAATTAGTTTGTTAAACATCTAAAATTCTGTTAGGATTTTTACAATTATATTCGATTTATTCATAATTTATTGGTTTGTTATCTTTATGATATTACACCTTCTTATCCATCACTGCATTTCCATTTGATTTATAACTTGTTAAAAGTGTTTTTAATAAAGTTTTATGTTATTTTCCATATGGTTCTACTACATATTTTGATACACTTTTTTCTAGAAACCTTCTATTACTTGTTATAATTATAAAGGTGTCCTTTAAGGCCCTTTCTATTATTATTAATTTGTAGACAAATGAGTAAGTTTCATGTTAGATTCTTATTTTCAGCCAATTCACTGATTCTTATTCCTTCTAATAATGTTTCTGTTTGTCATAGATTTTTCATGTACCTAATCATGTCATTTGTGAGACTGATTTCTTTGTGATTCTTCTTTGTTTTTTTATCTTGTCTTACTAGTCAAGCTGATAATGGCAAAATGTAATTTATAAACAGAAAGTTATATGTTCAGTCCGATTTGACACATTTTATTTTTCTAATACTGCAATTCATTTCAAATTTCAAATTTATTTGTATAAAATTGTTCAATGTATTATTTTGTCAGACTGTATTTCTATTCCATGTTGTTTATTTCTGCCTTTGCTTTTGCGTTCTTAAAAACTTTTGTTAGAGGTTTATTTACCTAAGTAGACTTTTCAAACAAATAGTTTTTGGGTATGTTTGTTGAATTTATTTTTCATCTGTATTCTAAAAAATGTTATGCTCTTATTTTTATTTAGGGTCACCATGTTGTTCTTTTTCTTGTTCATTTGGATGTTTTGCTGACAGTTTTGTTTTGTAAGAATTTATACTATACATTCCTTTCTAAGAACCGAATTACCCAAATTCCATAAATTTTGATGTGAATATTTTCAGTAAGTATTGTATCATTGTCGCTATAATTCTTCAACTCAAAAGGTATATATGTATGTGTTTTATAACTTCAAAGGTTTGCAGTTTATCACATCTTTTTTTATTAATTTTTAATTTAAAATCATGTTTTATGTAATGGCAGTGTTTTTCCTTTGTTTAAATAAGTTTTTGAATTCTAAAATGTGGTCTGTTCCTAAATTTTATGTGCATTCTGTATACATAAGATACAACCATTTATATATATGTAAAGCTTGCTCATTAGGCTAATCAAATCTTCTGTATCTTTACTAGTAATGTGTCTGTTTGATTAATTACTGTAAGTGGAGACTTGTCTAAACTCCCATTATGTGAATTGTCCTTCTGTTCTTGCTAATGCCATAAAAATTTGCTACATTTTAAAAGCTGCTTTAGTATGTGTACATAGTTTATAGCTGCTATTTGTTTGGGACATACTGTTTTTATCATTACAAAGTAACTTCTTTTACCCTATTGTTTATTTTTGTCACATATATTCTGCCTTGTCTGATATTTCAGGCATACCCTGTTTTGTTGCACTTTGCTTTATTGTGCTTCAAAGATATGTATACATTCTAAATTTTAGGGGTAATTCTTGAAATTTTAACTTGTAATTTGGCTTAAATTATAAAATTTTTTGTCATCTGTATCTTTTCCAATGAAGAATTCAAGTACCCTAAATTGCTATAATTCTGAAAAATTGTCTCCACTTTTGTGGAGCCATTTTCTTCTCTAACTTTTGGGATGTCGATCACATAAGAGTAGGATATGAAATGGTGGTATTGTATTCCGTTATATTCAGATTAAACACATGAAAACATAAAATACACATATGCAAATATATATAAAATATAAAAAATGAATTACATCACACAAATCTTTGAAAATACATTTAAAACACACACGTAATGTATGCTTTTTAAGAAAAATGCAAATTACCAATATTAAGACCAGAAGGGGAGAAAAAAATAGCTAGAAGAAACAAAAGAAAAGAAGATATTTGTCAAGGAGCTGACATATACCACAAGAAAATATTAAGACCATATGATTGCACAAGGCAATACTTTCTCAGCTTTAAGAAAAGATCCTTCTAAATCTATCTAAACATTCCAGAGCATAGAAAAAGAAGGGAAGCTTCTCAGTTCTTTCACATAATCAGCATAACCTTGGCTTCTTCTTTACCTTGAGTCTATATTTAATATAGCCATCCTATCTTCTTACGTGCACTAATTTGAGAACCACTTCCATAAATCATGGATAGATAAACAATTTCATTAAAAATCATTTTTATGGCAAAAACAGGCAAAAAAATCACTTTAAAATGTAAATGCAAGCAACAAAATAGGGAAATTATTTGTATTTGACATGGTAGAGAAATGGCAAAATTGACTAACAAGGAACTCAGAAGTCAATATGGAAAAGACCAACAACTCCATATATTCTGTCAATCTATAAATGAACAGTTCAAAACAGATATAAAATAACCTGTTGACATTAGTGAAGATTTTTGAATTCTCTAATGATTTTTAAAATGGAAATTTAAATAAGATATACCATTGCTCACCTATTAGAGTGGAGAGATTAAAGCGGTTTATATTAGATACACCTGTCAAGTAGGAAGGTGGGAAATGGGCATACACTGGTGCAAGTTTCTTAGAGAACAATAAGGTAATATTTTGCAAAATAAATGTGAGTAGGCCCTTTGTTAATTATTTCACTTTGAGAAAATTACAGATACTTTTGCACAGGTGCATCTAAGATACAAAAATATTCAATCAAGTATTGTAGAAAAGTGCTAAAAATGGAAGAAATCTAAATGTCCAATAATAAGGACCACTTAAATTATGGTATACCTTATTTAATAGAATAAAGACAGTCATAAAATGAACAAGATAATGATAAATGACTTTGAAAAAATATGCATGTCAAAAAATAACATGGGGAAAAGAGAAGCCCTCAAACATGAATCATTTTTACATGTATATTTCTATGCAATGGCAAGTACATTTTGTTTATGGGAGAAAAACCACACACCAAATTGTTAACAGCAGTTACTAGTTAGGAATGGGGTGAAGAGCTAGGAAAACAGTCACATCATTATCTTTCATTTATACAGCTCTATAGTTTGATATTTTTATGGTCAGCATAGATTAATTTTTTAATGACAAGTTTTAAAAGTGTGGCTGCAAAGGATTAGGTGGCTGGGTAAGTTTGGGTTAGTTGTACATCTAGACTACATGGAGACTGTTGAACAATAGGAGAACAGGTAAAAGTTTCTGAGTAGGAAAGTAGTGTGCTCAGTGTTGTTGTGTAGCTGTAAATTGAATGTTTGTATCCCTACAAAATTCATGTGTTGAAAGCGAAACCCCTCTTGTGATGGTATTTTGGAGGTGAGGACTTTGGGAGAGAGCAGAACCCTCATGAATGGGGATAATAACTTTATAAAAGGTCCAAGAGGGGTCCCTTACCATTTATACTGTGTGAGATTCAAGTAAAAAGACTGCTCTCTATGCCAGGAAGGGAGCCCACACCAGACAATGAATCTGGTAGCATCTTGATCTTGAGCTTCCCAGTCTCCAGAACTGTAAGAAATCAATTTCCGTGGTTTAGAAGCCACTCAGTCTATGTTATTTTGTTATCTCTGCCCAAATGGACTAAGACATAGTGTTTAGCAAGATCAGTGCCACAGCCCTAGGAGGATTAGAGCTGTGGGAATCAAGAGTTTTAAAAATAATGCAGGGAGATGAAAAGTGTAACTGGTGACAATTTTGAACTATGTGACAACTTAGAGAATGGACAGAAGGGGATGAATACTGAAATGTGTCTGTCTGAAGTATAATTGCAAGAAATAACTGATTACATGTTGGGAGTGACAGAGAGGGATAAGTCAATGATAACTGTACCTTATACCATATAGATACATTAGAAATGGACCTAGAAAGCCTGAATGAAGGTCAGAATAACTTTCATGGAATTTATTTTACTGTCATATGATATTCTGTCTTTTAAGCACTTTTCATGACATATTTTTTTCTTAAACACAAAAACACAATAAGCATGATTCATATTTCTTTTCATAAATTTTTTTCTTTTGATATCTACTTTCAGAAGATACATATCTTGCAGGACTTGTTACGAGAGCAATATCAGGGTGGGTAAAACTTTTAATATCATAAAATGAGAGTGAGGAATAAGGAACTTTTTCCCCATTTATCTTGAGGTTGTTAGTGTTGAAATGATTACTTTATGTATCTCTTTCATATATATATATTTAAAGTCACCATATAAAAGGGTCTCTTAAAATACCAAGAATAAGATAATAACAAGATAAAATAGAAGTTCTTTTTCCTTTTAAGTTTTTTAAGCATTCAGTTTGTAGAAAGTCGCTGGAGCAGTTAAATTAATAATTCTTATCTTGTGATTTTAGTCTAGCCCAAAGGAAGCAGCTTCATTTTGGATGGGTGCAGTCAACAAAAAAGCTAGTTTTGTTCATATTTGGTAATTTCCCTGTAGTGTGTTTTAGCTGAAATTAAAGTATAAGAGTTGCTTTTGGAAAAACAAAAGGGAAAAGAAAGTCTCTCATCACATAATGGATCCAGAATCATCTCTTTATTTCTACATACACACACACACACACACACACACACACACACACACACACACACACACACACACACACACACACACACACACACACACACACAGTCCCAGAGAGGATAAAGAAGAAAAGACATCAGTCCAATAAAAAATAAGGTATGAAAATAATCAAGCCAAGTGGAAAGTAAGCACACAGGAAAATGCATGCTATGCATCACCCACTTCACAATATTTAGAGGGATGCCATGAGCTTGTAAAACAATGAAAGGTGTGTAATTGAGTCATGGCATTCAGATGTTTTTTAATTAAGGTAAAATTTACAGATTGTGAAATGCACACGTATTAGGGATTAAATGGAATAAACTTTCACAAATGGATACACCCATATAAATGGCATAACACTGAACATTATTATCATCCCCCAAATTCTCTTATAACCACATTCAGGCAATTCCTCATAATCACTATACTGATTTTCATCACCATTGAGTTATTTTTGCCTGTTTCTGAACCTCACAAAAATGGGTATTTTCATAGAGAGTTACTCTTTAGAGTGTACTTTTATGTAAGATAAAATAAAATTTTTACATTCATTTATGTTGCTGCATGTATCAGTTTTCATGCTCTTTTGTTCTGATAAGCATTTTATTGGATGAATGTAACACCATTTGTTTATCCATTCTCTTTTGATGGACATCATTAAGTTTTTCCATGTTTGGGACTATTGCAAATAACACTGCTCTCATCTGGGGTAAGTCCTTCTGCAGGCATACCTTGATACAAGTTTATAGGACTGGTTCTGTGAGTCTACAATGTGAAGGAAGTAGAGAGGAAGCTGGAAGTGCAGACAGTTTGGGCATCTGGCACTACCCAGGGAACACTGTCAACCTGCACTCAAGTTCTGTCCTTTCCCTTGCCCAGGGCAGTCAAAGGGGGTGCTCGCTCCATCAGGGTAGGCCCTGATGCATCTGCCACCAGGGAAGCATCTGCCACCAACTCTGATGGCCATGGCCACACTTGCCCTCCTGTGGCGTCCCTTCCTAATTGTTTTGATCCACAGTGTGGAGGAGATCTTGGAGGCATTGTCTTCCCCTAAACTGTCAGCCATCCTCAACTCCACATTTTTCCCCCACGTTATAGGAAGTTGCTTTATCTCTGCCAGGATTTCCTCTAGGCATTTTCTCCCTCCCTTGCTTTCTTGGAAGAAGGAGTTATGACTTGGCTCTTAAGGAAATATTTTATTCTCACCCCAATTGGAGTATTTATATTAGAAATAACACTAATATCCAAGCATGTCATTGGTACACTTCTGCCATGTCTAATGCTGATGTAGATTTTCTCTTATTTTTATATTCTTTTAGTCCTTTCGTTGAAGTGCTGGGAGGAAAGAGTTAGATGCTATAATCTAATCATGGTCTTATCCAAATAGACTCTCTTTACTCAGCATTTTTTTCTTTAATATTTCTATGAAAGTTTAGAATTTGAGCATTAGTATCTCCAAGTTAACAAAGAATGAAAGCAAAAGAGCCAACACATTAAATTTTGAGTGTTTTCAAGTTCTAAAGTAATAGCCGTGTTCTGAATGCCACCATGTTACAGATTTCTGACTCTGGTTGAATCTGAGCAATACATTTGAGGAGGGATTACATGGCCTCTTTGCTATGTCATACTTTGCATGTAGCATTTGATAATATTTTGTGATGTTAGGCTTTAAAAAGTTGACAAGAATTTTAATGAGGGAAGATATAAAAGGCTTCAGCTTAAGAATTCTACTTGATTGGTTGGACTCTGGAAGAAAATGAGAAGTCATAGCTTTTATTTAGATAATTAGAAAACAGGCAAAGTTTAGATAATGGGAAAAATCTATAAAATCAAGTTGTTAATTTTCATTCATAATATAATCTACATTTTTAAAGTGCTATCCTTGGCATTCAGTAAGCTTAAATTAATGTTAAAAATCTTGACTTCCATCTCTCCACCTTTAAGGAATCCCCATATCTGTGCTGTCCCTCAGCTTCCTCCACCCACTGCTGAGAGACTTGAGAATTACCTTCATAAGAGGCTTCCTTTCAATAATTTTTCTTTTTCAAATTGCCCTATGTGGACTTGATATACCCAAGTCCTCTCAGTCTTTACAGAACTTGTATGTGCCTCCTACGTTCTGTCAAAAAATGCAAGGGGCCCATTGTTGAGTCACTTCTCGTGGCCACTATTGCCTCTGATGGTGGCTGAATCTGTGGCCACCCTCCGAGGTCGCCAGTGAGGTCAAACTATAGCAGTGTCCACTGCTGGCTGGCACTCGCTCCGTCAGCTGCCAGTGCTGATCACGGGCCATCAGCAGTGCTTGTCAGGATGCTGTTTCCTTCTGTCCCCATCAGACAGTGCTGTAGTGTGCCAGTGCTTCTGTTCCAAGCAAGGGAAAATTCTTCCACTAACAGCATGAGGTTACGCAGCTCCAGAGAGCAACCATGTACCTCTGTTACACCGTGTGCTTGTGTACGAGTGTTTATTCAGTTTTTGCTTCTATACCATTTCTCTTAGTGCTTGGCTAGTCGTCTGAGGGGTAGTGGGACACTGGGTTAGAAGACAACGTGAATCTCAGTTATCTGTGATATTTCTGCAAATGGTCTCTTTAGTCAGGTTGTGGTTCCTGGGGAGATTCCTCTGGCCTCACTCACCAGTGTCCCAGGCAGACCAAGATAGATTTAAATTCCAGTGGTGACCACAGGTTAGGCTTAAGCTCTTAGTTACCCTTATCCTATTATCTATGCATTGTTTTCAAAATTAAGATTCTGTTCCTTCTTCCAGAGTTGCAGAGTGCAACTTTCATAAAGTGGCCAAATCTATAGAAGAATGCCTCCTTTCAGAAATTCTTCCTCCAACCAGAGGACACTTACTATCCATACTTACCATACATACCATAACTTAACATTGCTTTGTTTTTGAATTGCATAAAAATGTAACTATACTCTATGCCATGTTTTGTGTTTGGCTTCTTTTATTCAACATTGTGTTTGTGACATTTATCTTTATTGATGAATATTGTGGCAATTCACTTATTTTTCATTGCTGAATGGCATTCCATTCTGTGAATATATACCAAAATTCATAGACATTTGGATTAGTGAACATTTGCATTGTTTTGAGTTTGGGCTGTTGCAAACAGAGCTGCAATGAATATTTAGGAATGAAAATAGGAGCTTCAACAGTGCTGTGAGGAACATCCTTGCACAGGTCTTCTGGTCTGCGTAAGTACAGTATTCTGTCAGTTATTTACTGAGTTGTATAATTTCTTGGACATAAGGCATGAATTAGTTGAACATTAGTAGCTACTATCAGTTTTCCAAAGTGGTTATAAATTTTCCTTTCTCTCTGCGGGGGATGATGGTTGCCATTGCTTTACATCCTGACCAACACTCGGTATTGCCCATCTTGGTAATTTTGGTTAGCAAGTGCTATTTTATATTGTATGTCTATTCATTTCTTTGGTATTTGTGAAGCCAAGAAACTTTTCATATGTTTATTCATCATTTGAGAAGTCTCTGTTCAAATCTTTTGCTTCTTTTCTTTTGTATTCTCAATCTTTATCTTATTGATTTTTAAAGTTAAAAAAATACACTCCAGATAAAGTCCTTTGTTGGTTATAGATTTTAGAAATATCTTTTCCATTCTACAATTTGTATTTTCACTCTATTAATGATGTCTTTTGGTTAATGTATGTTCCTCATTTTACTGTGCTCCATTTTTATTAAACTTTAATTTTATTTAAACTTAAACTTTAGTGCTGCTAACTTGATAGGAAATCTTTACCAGCCCAAGGTCAAGAAAATACTCTCCTATGTTTTAATCAGAACTTCATTGTTTTACCTTTTATTCTTAGATCTATAACACCTGGTATTGATTTTTGTATGCAGTGTGGTAGGAGGCAAGGATTATTTCTTTCCATGTAGATATCCCATTGATCTAACACAATTTATTGAAAAGCTGATATTTCCCTAATGCTCCTTACTGTTGTCTTTGTCATATCCAAGGGTCCTTATATATGTGGGTCTGTTTTTACATCTTCTCATCTGTTTTGCTTGTTTATTTGTATCTCATTGTGCTAAAATCTCATGTCTTAATTATTAAATATTTAATCATCTTGGTAACAGAGCGCAAGTCTCTGCAGCTTTGTTCTTTTCGTTCTTTCAGGATTTTCTTGGATATTTTTAGTTGTATTCAGTTCTATATAAAGCTTAAAATTAGCTTGTCATTTTCCAAAAACCATCTTCTTAGATTTTGATTGGAATTGTACTGATTGATAAATCATTTGGTGATAATTGCATTTTTAAACATTTAGTCTTTCATTCCATGAACACAGCATGCCCCTCTATTTGTTTAGGTAACCTTTAATTTTATTAATAATGTTTTATAGAGTTTTGTACAGAGTTCTTAAATGCTTTAAAAAGATTTGTTCCTACCTACTTGTAGTTTTGATGCTATCATTAATAATGTATTTTAAGAGATTCTTTTTCTAATGGTCTGTTGCTAATAGAAAAAATGTAAAGGCTTTTTGTATATTGACCGTATATAGTGATCTTTTAAAAATTTAATTAAATATGAGATTACAATTTGAAAACTTCATCTCAAAGAAGTTAATTTTAAAAACAGCATTTTGTGATTCTAACACACTGATTTTTCAAGACAGAAATTCATTTAAAACTATTTTTACTTAAAAATAAGCATGTGTTCATTTTCCCCTCCAAGCACTGATAATATTTCTTTTGGAAAGAAAATATGTTTTGATGACATGAAATGTAAAATTTCTAATTTTTTTAAAGACCTCCCAGTACAGAATTTTTAAAACTGTAGAAGGGAAAAGATGGTGATCTTGATATATTCCCTTGTTAATTCTAATAGTTTATCTGTACATTATTTTGGATTTTCTATATATACAATACTTACTCAATCATGGCCAGCAATAAGTCTCTTGCCTTTGTTTTTGATGAATATCTATATTGGCTATACAGTTTTGGTTTGAAATTATTTCTGAAATTACTTGAAATTTGAAGATGCCATTCTTGTGTTTTCTGGCTTCCACTGTGAATTTTAAGAAGTCAGTTGTTAGTATTGTTTTGCTCCTTTGATGTCAAGATGCGTTTTTCCCTCTGGCTACTTTTATACATATCGTTTACCTTCTTTTTCTGTACTTTTATTATGAGAAGTCAGGTGGTATTTTATTTATATTTATTCTCTTTGGGGTTCATATAACTCTTGTGTCTGTGACTTCATGTATTTTGTGAGTTTTGATATATTCTGGGTGATTAGCTCTGTTCCACTTACTCTATCCTCTCTCACCTGTATAAGCAGCTGGCCTTTCTTTAACACTTAAGCAGTATTTCCATTCCTTTTCTCTCTGTGCTTCAGTTTAGATAATTCTAGTCTTGAACTTTCTAGTTTGCTTTTAATGTCTAATCTGCTATTAAACTTTTCCATTGAATTACAAATTTCATTATCATTTCATCTCTAATTGTATTTAGTGTTTCTATGAATTCCTTTTCTCAAGTTTTAGTTTTCTGAAATTTTACATTATGTCTTTTAATTTCATAATAATTTTTGTTAGATGTAGGAGTTTGGTTTGATATAATGGTTATTTTAAATAATACATAAAATAAAATAATAACAATAACAATACCTGGATCTCTTATGGTTCTGATTCTATTTTTTCTTGTTTTTTTTTTCTGAAATATTTTGTCTTTATAGACCTAGTTATTTTGTAATTCATGCCAGATCTAGTATATAAAAAATGTAAACATAATTTGAGTTTCTGAATTACTGTTTTCTTTAGACAGGATTTAATTTTGCTACTGGCAGATTCTTGAGCTATTAGCGGATGACTGTAATCTAATCAATCTAATTACGGATTGAGCAGGTTAGAATCTCGGTTTCAATCCTGACAGTGCTAGTGTATTTCTGGTATACACATTCCTGGGCTGTAGTCCTTGGGTGTTTCAGCTGAAAGCGTTGGGTGTTTAACAAGGGTTCCTTTTCCTCGACAAGTCTAGAATTCTAAATTAGTGTCACTATTTCTGTAAGGCTGCAAACATCTCTGCTCACCTTCTCACTTTGTCAATTGCTATTTTCAATAAAGGTAAATGCTCATGGGGCAAAGGTACATTAAATAGTACGCTTAGCCCTTTGGACATTCTCTCAGCTCCACGAATCCTTGCTGACTTGACAGACTGCTATTGTCTTTAAGTATACATATATATATATATATATTAATACCAAAATCTTCTTCAGTTTTTCTAGTTGTTCTCAGTGGGAACATTGACCAGTGTTCTATCGCTTGAAGAAAATATGAAGTCATCTTTTTACATTAAAAGTATTTGCTACCACCTAGACTTCTGTTAAAAGGTAAATATAAAAGAAATTGGGTTGGAAAAAGTGTGTGACAATATCTTTTAGGTGAAAAAAATAATCCATCCAATAAGTGACTTTTCAAAAATACTAATAATTAACTGCTCTTCTTATACCCTGTCCACAAACGAGGTATGATGAGAAAGAAGATGAGATGAGAGATTCAAACTAATAAGAGGCTACAGTATATTGTTTGGATAATAAATATATAGAAAATTATATTATAAAGACTACATATATACTATAAAGATTATTCCGGCAATAGTCAAGAGGGCAATTAAAATTTTTTTGTGTAAATGCAGAAACATATCTGAGATATTTAGATCTAGTTCAGTGCATTTAGCAGAAAGGTACAAATAATAAATAGGAACAATGAAATCATAAGTTTTTCTTCCCTAGGCAACTAGGTTTCTAAGGTCAATATGTATTTTATCCAGGTGCCTGAATTTCTATATCTATAAATAATCATAAAAGTTAGGGTTGTATATCAGTAATGTCTACATTATATTTCATATGATGGCTTAACAAGTTGGAGAAATACACAATTACTTTTAAAAGGTATCAAAGAAAAGTAAGTACAAAAAAGGGGATATTCCAATCATTTGGATAATTAATTTACCTAGAATAATGCATTCCCATAGAGAATTGAATGTTTGGGGTTTTATTAAAACATTCCATAAATATGTTGTTATTTGGTGACAAGTCTCTGTATGTCGTGTTGAGGTGTTTGTTACAGAATATCTGGAAAGAAAATTGTGTTTTTATTTTATTGCAACAATAAAGGCTAACAGGAGATGTATTACCACCAAATTTAATATGTCATTTATGAATGAAGGATATATACAGACAGTTGGGAACTGATTTCCACAGTGCAAGAATGGGAAAAAGTACTCTTTTTCTCAGCTATCTATTGTCTCTGAGACATAACATGCAGTGGAAATAAAAACCAACACAATATACACACTGGGCTTAGAATACTTTCACAGAAATTTTTCCAGTCAGAACCTTGCCAGCATGAAGGGATCTGGTGACCTCCAGCTCCCCATACTCTTCCTGGCTTCTTAGAAGCTGTGGTTTGCAGTGGGGTGCTGGCTACTGTGTTTTGGTGCAACATTCTTCAAATGTGTAATGGGAATCCAACTGACTCACTGAAGGACTTGCCCACTTGTTATCATTCTGCTTCCAGGACTGTTGCCGTCATGGACTAGATGACACTTAGGTCCACTGCATTCTTATGCCCGTCTCTTTTGTTAGGCAAATTTTGATGCTTGATGGAATAACAAAGTGTTGCTGTGGAGAAAATGGCCAATAACTTTACAATTCCAGAGCCTCCAGCAACTGTAAGGAGGACTGGATAAATTGCATGTGGTGGGTTACTAGACAGCCAATTTGCACAAAGGACGCCATAGGCTATAGTGAAATAATGTGTTCTACTTGTGTCAGGCATGCTTGGAATAAAAACACAAAATACTGTATTATCAAGAAGGCACTGTAGGAAATAAGGTAGAAATTAAATGGAGAACCTCTTTTGACTTTTTAATATACATTCACTAAAGCATGTTACAGAATTTCTTCACAAGGAGGAAAGCTTTTTAAAAGGGTTTCAGAGGTTTTTATTAGATAATATGGAAAGTTGCATTTGTGTCTAACTACAATAAAAAATATTATTACAAAATTTAATTTTCTTATTATACAAGACAAACATATTTAAGAAAGGTATAAACAAATCAAAAATAAAATAAAAATAACCCACCATCCCTGAAATAATTTAATATATTCCTTCCACATTAATATATACATAATTTTTTATAGATATTTTATTTATATATATTATTTTAAATGAAAGTATACTATATTGGCATATGCCATTTTTGTTCGTTTAACAACGTATGGTTAATATTTATGTTAATGAAAACATTTTATAATAGTCATTTGAATGGTGGCCGAGAATTACTTAGTTTTGTAGCTGGATCATTTCTGTGATCACTCCTTTGGTGATAAGCACTGAAGCATTTTCTTTCTTTTCTCCCCTTCTCACTTTCTTTTGTGTTCTTATTTAGTTTTGGTATAACTATGTTATAACAAAAATCCTAATAGCTACAGATGTGATCCATATATGATTATCCTCTTTTGTCAAACAATTGGAAATAAAAGTGATGAATCAAAGATACGTGCCATGGCATAGAAATCAGCTGGACTCAATAGGACATCAGCCAATAACATCTTTATTCTTTCCACCACTATCCTTTAAACTTTTGTTGAGAACTAGTTTTTTTGTTATACAACTGGATGAGATCTTAGGCAGGTTTTTTAGCTTTTCATGACCCTCTTAGTTAATAAATAGATACTTTGCTTGATATTAAAAAGAATTATCCAAAATCTGGAAGAATTTTATGGTCTAATATGATTAGGTGTTCCGTCTCGAAGTAGTTACTGTTCCTGATAAAATTTCTGAGCAATTGTCTGATAGGCATTAATAAATTTAAGATTCCTCCTCACAGCCCTCAGAAGGAAGTAGCTTTGCAGACTCCTTGATCTAGGACTTCCAGTCTCCAGAATTTATTGTGAATTTATTGTGGGCTTAAACCACCCACCTTATGGCCATTTGTTACAGCAGCCCAGGAAATTAATAAAAGAAAAAACAATCATTCTAAAAAATGGTCTGAAATAGAAAAAATAGATTTATTCTCACAGCACACTAGTGTTATGTATGTAGCACAGGTGGAACAAATATGTGTTCTACAGGAAATACTGACAAAAAGGCTGAAGCTGATGCAAAGGGGAAAACCTTACTTTTAAAAATAGATGTCATAATTGTATCATAAAACCAGTTTAAATTACCTTTGCTTGTTATGTTTCTTTAAATGAAGAGAGGTGTTAAAATATGGTGTTAAGATATAAATGACACTGACTAGGAGCAAAGTGTGAAGTAGAGAAGTACAGTTTATCATTAATTGGGTTCTACTATTAGTATCTTGCATTTTACTGGCTCAAAAACAGCAAGATGTCATGTCCAAAGGGTTTAGACCTAACTCAGAATATCTTTAGATTATAGCAAGAAGATCTATGTAATTCAAATGTTCTCTCTGTTCTTCTCTAGTCTTTAAGACTAATGGAATTGGTTGGTGAATTATTATTAAAGTGTATTTCAAGATTGAGGCATTTCCAAGCAAGTTATTCAGAATGCATGTTATTATCGTCTTAGTTTTCATATGGGTCAGTGACTAAGATGTAGAATGCTCTGTAAGTCAAAGTAACTTCAATGTAAAAGATGTTAAGAAAGCAAAATCACATGCCAAGCACATCTTTATCTTAATTAGCTGCTCGAACATAAAGTGTTTGCTTTCATGCCTAACAAGTAGCACAGCTGCATATTTATGTGTAGTCATTTTGCACTACCCAATACAGACTTTTTTCCCATAGGTCACCAGAAATATGACATTTTAGAAGAGAAAAATAAACAATCTTCTTGGACTCCACATATTCTTCAGAAGAGTGAGGCGTGTGCATCTTCATCACGACACAGGCTTACCTGTTTTAAAAATATCACATTGATGCTTAAAATTTGAGACCACAGTCTTCAAATGGCAGTCATTACAGGCAATTTATCTTTGTGGGGAAAAAAAGATGTTCTTGCATCTATTTTGCCCTGAAGCTAGCTGGCACTACTTTTTTTTTCATAGTGAAATTGAGAAGAGGAGTTTCTAAATTTCTACTGAATGTTTTCATCCATATCATTTTAACGTTGTGAGACAATGTGATAGCAAAACTACAAACTCTTCCATGAAGTGTTTCAAAATGAATTCATTTGACAGAGGGGATTTACTGCTGACCTCGCCTCTCCTGAGTACAGCAGCAATCACACTGTCTCGATCACAACTGCTAAAATGCTGCTTTCTGTATGATTTGTCCAAATCTGGCTTATCATTGCATGTGGGTATATGACTGTTCTTGAAACTTTGAAACACTGCTTATGGAAACTCACATGGGATAAAAGGCTAACAGCAGTGGCAGGGAACATGGGAGGAAAGTTGTTCAGTGGCTGTACAAGATTCTGAGATTTTACTATACATGTGACTATGACTAAGGCCATGCAGGAGCTACAAAGACAAATTGTTTCAGAAATTGATGTAAGGGTATGGTAATAGATTGTGCAAGTCAAATCCCAAAGATACTTCTTGTAGCATCCCACTTCTAGAATGCTGTGCTAGAGCTCAAATTTTTCTGCTTTGGACAGAAAGATGTGTCTTGTGCCTGCCATGTTGCCTCACATAGTTACCATTTTCAAGTGTAGCGGCTATGCTGAATATTTTCCATTCATTCCACTTCTAATTCCCCTCTCACTCTACTCATGCCCCAGGATGCTAATCTAGATAGTATGTTCCCTGTCCTCTATATTTAGATTGGATTCAGCCAAAGGCGCGCACAGATAACAGAGTGACGTTAGACTCTATAGTCCTCTTCGGTCCCTCTTTGGGTGTTGGTTATGTCCCTCTACTGGAGGCCAACGATTCTCTCAGGAATCCTTTTTGATACCAATGCCTTTTTCAAGTTCATGTTGCTGCTTGCTCCTACTCTTCCCCTGGTGACCTAGGGAGAACAGCTTTCTCAGTTATTAGCCTCAGATTCAACACCATTCCTTGTTAAGTTTCCCTAAACCAGGACCATCTTTGTAAGTGACCCTTTTATTAAACTGTCTTCAAATTACTCAGTTTGAGCATGGCATCTTTTCCTACCAGGACCCTGGCTGATACAGCAATTCTATGGTTTGATATCTATCTATAAAGTCCAAACTTTCAAGCTAGTAGGCTTGTGTTGTATTATTATAAACCTAAGGATTCCCTGATAGAAGAAGAAACAGAAATGTGACTGTGACTGAGATATTTACCTCATGGTCTTTGAGCACTAATGATTGAGGAAGGAGCTAGGATGATGTCATTCACATTTTTCCTAATTAGCAGAGATCCATTGGAAAGAGATTGGGATGACAGGGTAACTTCATGGTCTGATTTCTGGGAATGCTTCCTGATTTATTCAATCAGGGTAGAATGAACATTAAAAATAGTTTGCTATATAAATTTATAATGATTTTATGGGTTTTAAAAATAAGAGATGAGAAGTGTGAGTGTGTGTGTATAAACAGGGTAGGCAAAGAGGATTATAGTTTATCTGAGCCCCAGTTGTTGGTATGGAAACATAAAGAACTGTTTAGTAACATGCAGATATATGCTGTGTTTTTTGACATCTCAACCAAAATATTTTCCAATTACTGGTGCTTTGAGAACAGATTGGACTATCTGCATGAGCACAAAGTGAAAGGGTTTAAGAATCACCTCTTTTCTTTCTAACTCATTAGTAAAAATGATAAGTTGCTAGATAGAAAGAAAACAATAATCCAAGAAGGATGTCCAAAAGGCAATTTTGAAAAAGTAAAGCAATATCAAGTAAAGCATTATCAAGAAGTCAATAAGTAGAAAAATATAACACTTAAAAGAAGAGTTATTAAGTTCTACACCACTTTAACTTTTTTTCAGGAGGGTGATTCCAGAGCTGCTCAAGCAGTAGCACCCAGTGTCACATAGAACAAAAGGACAGTCTGGTAGGTGGAGGAAAGATAATTCTAGTCACTCAAGAAAGAAAGGACTATGGTTGATGAGTTTCTGTGGAGTGGTGGGGAATTGGCAAAGCATATTTAACAGACGACCTATCTTCTCACTCTAAGTATCCGATATGCAGCAAAGAAACTTCTGAGAACTTACAAACTCATTGAAACTCCCATGTCAGCTGATTTATATAGCAACAAGTTCTATTATCAAATGAACTGGAAATATTATGGAAATTAAAATATTGGGAAGACAATTGATGACTGACACCACAAGGAAATCTTTTACTTTATCTGTCAAGGAAAATGAAAATTCTCTACAAAGTTAATATAAAAATGGAATTTGGTTTTCTGGTCTCTCATCTATGATTCCAACAGGAGTGTCTTTTGAATGAGGTAGCCCATCTCATAAATTCAGGGAAGAAGTTGTTTGACAGGAAATCTGCTTATCTGACCAGAAGGACTACTGAATGCAATAAGAGACAAAATAAATAACATTTAAAAAACTCCAAATATGAGTCTGGACCCCATAGAAAAGCACAGCTAATTCATAAAAAAGTAACAATATGCCTGATTTGAATCAATCTGTTGGCGGGATCATAATGTTGAGCTTCTGCACAAAGATAGGTTTTCTGCTTTCATGAACCAGTGATGTTTTCACAATAAATAATCAGGCAACCTTTTCTCCATCTATGTGACATTAGTGAGCTTGGCCAAGAAATGGTATGAATCTAATTGGAGCTGTATTTCCCTTTCTATAAACTTCTTAATCATTTTTTGAAACCTAATGATCTACAGGTTTACCCTTGAACAACATAGGTTTGAACTGTGAGTGTCCACTTAACGCATGGAATTTTTTCAATAAATATATTGGAAACATTTTTGGAGATTTGCGACAATTCGAAAAAAACATTTTCTTTTCTCTAGCTTTCTCTATGGTAAGAATACAGTATATAACACATAAAACATACACAAAATGTGTTAATCAACTGTATATGTTCTAGTAAGGCTTCTGGTCAATAGTAGGCTATTGGTAGTTATGTTTTTAAAGAGTTAAAAGTTATGTGCAAATTTTTGACTGCATGGGGGTTAGCGCTCCTGGCCCCTTGAGCTGTTCCAGGGTTAGCTGTATATTAAAAAATGGATAGAGAAACTAGATAGAGTTTAAATGAGTAAATATGGTTTATTTCTTTAGGTGACTGCTATCTGTAGCCACAGCTTAATCACTGATCTTTCAGACTTCTCATGTCCTTTACACCTTTACAACATCCCATATACCTCAGACTTCTCACCTTAAAATGACAGTTTGAAGCTTCAGAGGGAAAATGATATTGTGGAAGAGCAGTTTTACTACTTACTGTGATTCTACATAAAACCATTCTTAAGTATACTGGCATAATTATAGTATGGCAGCAGTTTAATTATGTTTATGTTTCAAGTTATAATATCACAAAAGACCTATTTATAATTTTGCAAAACTATAGGAAAAAAATGTTCTAGTTAGTTTCTTTTTAGAGAGAACTTTGTCTTTATTAAGTCTCACAACTGCAAAGATGTGTGATACAGTGGAAAGATTCACAAACTACTGCACAGGAGAACTGATGCTTGGTTCCCATTCCACCCTTGATAATTTGGAAAAGTCACATTTCTATAAGCATGGATGTTCTTATTTATCATGAAGAAGAGTGATTAGATGATGTGTAAAGTACATTCCAACTTCCATAATTTATGGGACTGAAAAATAGCACCAGCCAAAGCTTATAGAAAGCTCTCATGCAGAAGCATGCCATTGCTAATCATTACTGTGTAAAACTGATTGCTGTTTTCTCATTGTGGTGAAGTCTTCTTAGGTAGAGGATAGAGTTATCAGAATAGCAGTGACAGTGCCTCAAGCTAATGGGCTTGAGCAACTTCCTGACTTCAGTCTGTCTCTTATTCTTTTCTGCTCTTCTAACAATTCCCATTCTTTTTGTTCCTCCAGCCTTTTCAATACAATTGTGATCCATTTCTTATATTAAACCCCCACTGTTAAAAATACCCTAGAGTAGTTTTTTCTTCTCGCAACTGGATCTTGACAAATACATTAGCTAATATTTACATACTACTTAGTCTAAATCAGGAATTATATAAAAGTTAACTGTTTACCTTAAACACCAATCTGTGAGGCAATATTGTTTTATAGATGAGGACAGTGAGGCAAAAAAAGTAGTGTGTCTAAGGTCCCATGGCTGGTGAGTAGCAGAGCTGGACTTGGAACCCAGGCAGTTGGTATCCCGACTTCACCCTCTGTCCTGTGTATTAGGGTGTATCATAGTCCTCCTGAGTGTCAGCTTTCTGGTATCCATCTGTTATGGACTGAGTGATTGTATTCCTTTGAAACTCATGTGTTGAAATCCTAATCCCAATATGATGGTATTAAGAGAGGGGCCTTGGGGCGGTGATTAGGCCATGCATGGAGCCTCATGAGTGAGATTAGTGCCCTTATAAAAGGCACTCCCTTGCCCTTTCTGCCACGTGAGGACACAGAAAGAAGCTGACATGTCTGCAGTCTGGCAGTGGACTCCCAACAAAACCCAATCACATGCGCACCCTGGTCTTTGACTTTGAGCCTCCAAAACTGTGAGAAATACATTTCTATTGTTTCTGAGCCACTTAGTCTCCAGGACTTTGTTATAGCAGGCTGAACTGGCTAAGACAACTCATTCCTTCACCATTTACAAGTATGTGCAAATCACAGAAGATTTAAGTGTTTTGTGTCGATTCATTGAACTCACTTTCATGCATTCAGCTTTATTTGAAATACCAAAGAGCATGATGCTGGCTGAACCATCAAAGAGTTGTTCATTCTCAGGACTTTGTTGGCTGAAATAAATCTACTTCCTGCATAGTATTGATGCAAAAGCAAAATAGTATTGAAAATCTTAAGGGAATGTGTGCAAAATTATTTATTTTGGTGCCAGTTTTTTAGAGACAGATGTTCTGAACAAATGAAGGAATGAATATTAAACTACCCAATATTGACAGTTTGTATAATCAGTTAGTCAATTTTATAGTCAATTTTTTGATCCGATTTTCCTCAGCCACATTTTTCCTTCTGAAATGCAGTAAACTTTTAGGTGACAAAAGACTTTATTCTCTTTTAAATAATAATGAGAAAAGGAGAAGGGGTTGTTTTTCAATCTTCTAATATCCTATTTAGTAAATATTAAACCATATTTACCCTGTGTCAGTGATGAACAGGATTAACCTTACACATTCCTTAGCCAAATAAAATGTTTCTATTAGAACTCCATTTTCTAGCTAGAAAAATCATTTAAACTTTCTGTTATCCATGTTCACATCTGAAAACTGAAGGAGATAAAGCCATCTCATAACATCTCATAAGGTTGCTGCACAATGATTAAGACACAATATATAAAACACTTGCCTGACAGAAGAAAATGATACGTGTATTAGCTATTACGTCCTTCCATCCTCCCTCCTTTGTCCCTCCCAGTCCCACAAACTTGTATTTTTAGACTTGTTTTCAATCAAAGTTCTCAAGTTAGGGGCATTTAAGTCCCCAGCAGACACTGTCTAGAAGATTCCTTCAGTGATTACTGGCCTCACAACCTTGGCATATGTGTTCAGGACTTTAATTTGTAGGAGCTGAATGCCAGGAAGCTTGGCTTTTAGATACACTGTTGTTGGTTTCATTGTTTTGCTGTTTCAGTACTCCTGTTTGCCAGCAAATTTCAGAAGAACATTCACACTGTCACAGCTGCACAAGCAGAGGGTGCCGGAATGTTACTCCCCTAAGTCACAGGATGACTAAACTAAGAACTCTAAAAAACACACAAGCACTAAGCAGTAGTCTGTAAAAGGATTACCAGGGAGAGTGCACGGCTACCCAGACACTCAAGCCTATTTTTGCTTCAGTCCCTACGTATAGCTTTTTTTCTCTTTAGTTTAAAAGAAGGCCCTGACAACTCTATTGTTTGTACATAGTAAAAGTGGCATAAATGAAAGCAGTTCAAGTGTTTTAAAATGCACCAGAATGAGAACATGAAAGTGTAGAGGAATCTTTCATCCTTACATTGCAAGACCTTCATTTTTTATAACATTGATGATAAAGCTCAGTATACCCTCCCTTCAGGGAGAAAAGCTTAGTGCAGCTCACGTCAGGATGAAAATTATATTTCTTTACTTAACACTCATAAACATATTTGGCCAAGCATTTAAATTAATGAAGCAAGAGGCAAACTTCAGTCTGCATTGCAAATGGAGCAGAGAAATACATGATTCAGCAGGAAAATAGACTGAATAGCTGTGAACATAAACTATATCACTTTAAAGATCCGAATAGTGTTTTCTCTTCCCATGGAATATAGAATCAAAGTATTAGTAAAGGCATCCTTCTGCTGTTCCTAGATCACGCCATAAATAGGAAGATAACTTAGAGTAAGTATTATTTTTTAAAGTCATCCTCTTTCTGACCCTGAATTAAAAAAGGATGATCACTTATACAGACACCTAATTACTTACAAGGAGAACTTTAGACTTGTGGAAATCTTTCTTTAAAATCATCAGCACGTATTATATTAAAATAACATGAAGCTTAAAAAGAAAACACTTGTTCAAATTTGTATTATCCATTAGTATTTCCCATTTGCTTCATTTGTATTATTCATTTTGTTAAGTTTTTCTAAACGTTCTCTATTGAATATGCTAAAGAGAAGTATTCGAAACCTAGAAGGTTGGTATTATCCCAAATAAACTACAATCTATCTATATAGCTCAAATAATTAGCATATTTTGTGCTTAGGAAGAATCTGAAATAATTAGAAATATTTTTAAAGGATTGTTTTAATAATCCCAAATGTGAAACAAAAAGGTTTTCCCAAATTAAGCCAAAATAAGCTGATCTAAAACTCCTTTCCTTGCATAATATAAAATTACACATCCAATTAAGTTAAGTAAAAAGAAAGAAAAATGAGCTGGGGTTCTGCTTCACTAATCTTAAAAGTCAGCCACTTGAGCATAACCAGGTTTAGAAGTTCAATCAGCACATGCTTGACTGATTTCTCCTGACCTGAAGGCCAACATAATTAAGAGAATATGAAACTCATTTCAATATTTCTTCCCCCATATTATAAGCTTGAATGAAAGAGCATAACCTGAGGAAAGGTGAGACAAGCATCCTATCTGGCTTTGAAAAATGAACTATTATCCCCATCAGAACATAGATATTATTTCTGTTTTAAGAACCTGAAGGTATTTCACTAAATCATTATCCAAACATCAGCTAAACACAATGAATCTATTAACATAAAGCAGCTTATGGTGACATGGTTGATACCAACTAGAAAAAAAGGCAGAAGATCATCAACATATAAGCCAGAATGTGTTATCCTTGACCATGTCTTACTTTAATTAATCTGGATCAACTGCCTTCTGTGTGCTTTTATCTTCAGTAATTTCTGATTTCAAACCCTTAGCTTCAGAATCAGAGGACCTCAGGAAACACTACATTTTCTGCTTCATTTTCATTTCCTAAGCCATGGGATAAATTGTACTATCTTAGTTTTCAGGCATTAAAGGGTAAGATCTTTGATTCTTAATTAATTCCCTTCCTCCCTTCCTGACGCTCCGTCTATTCTTCCCCTTTAGTTCTAGATTTCACCATTTTGTCTTCCTCAAGTTGTAGTTCTCAATTTCTAGGCCAGATCATTTTGGATTTAGTTCAGGTATGAAGAGGGTTTAGTTTTACTTTGAACTATTTTTTTTTCTTTTTACTTTAACTTCTCAGCAGTCCTCCAAAGAGAACCCCAAAATGTCCTGCCTTACAATTTAGAAATGGCAAACATCCTCCTCTCTAAACCATTTTGTGTGACTTTATTTCATGCAGAATCACCTCCAGATTTTTGTCTTTCCATACTCTTTCACATTCTTTCAATTGAATCTAGTCTTTGCTTTAATTCTCCCCTTACTTCTGTTTCCTGTAGGTCATGTTCAAATAGGTTTTTATGATTTTCTCTGTTCCTTTCCCCATAGAAGGCTCAACTCAACTCCATCAACTGTCAGAAAACTCTGCAAATAGTGTTAAGAAAAGCTTTTGTTGTTCCTCTTAAAGGGACAGCAATCCAATCTTTTCAACTAGGGGGTAATGTATAAGTAACTGTCAAAAAGTCACAGGACCTTGGCACATGGAGAGACATTGGTGTACGAGTCGGCAGATGCCGACAAACCCGGATTGTTACTCTCTGGACTCTGTGATATCCAGCAACTTAAACACTTTTATAACTTTCAGCTTATGCATAACATTGGGGTAATAATGTCATACTGCTTGCCTTTTAAGGTACTTTGAAGCACTGACTGAAAATAGGGCCTGGGAAAGCAATTTGTTAGTCATCAAAGCTATACAAATGCAAGTAATTATACTTATTTTTTCATTTAAATCACTCCTCTGGTTATGAAAATATACTTTACAGTATGTTTGTCCTTTTGTAAAATTACAGTAGCAATGGTTATGAAATATTGAAGAATGGTTTTAGGTATCTGTGTGTAGGAAATCAGGCTGAGAAGGCTTACCTGGGGGTTGCAGTGTGATACTGAATGTGAGCGTGTGCAAGAGAGAGAACTGATGAGGCTGTCATGCTTCTGGCCTCATTAATCCGGAAGAACTTTCTTTTCCTAATGCATATATATGATTCCTTGGACATTAATGGAAGTGGTGTGTGCCCAATGAGGGGAGAAGAGAACTAAGATTAAAAACCAACACCAATGATGCACATTTAATGAACTGTTCTTACAGTTTCATGCACTACTTTAAAATTCTGACTTTTTTTTAGAAGTTATATTAGCAGTATCTATTTAGGGCCCAGGAGAAGTTCAAATGGAAGAAAATATTTGGTTGAAAAATAAAGAGTGGTTAGTTTCCACTGCAAACAGAAGCATCTGGTTTTGAAGCCATTTTTTGAAAATTCATAATTTCAATGATAGAGAAACATGGTAATATGATTAGCAAAGATTCTTCTGCAGTGTTCCTTGGGCACCACACATTTTCTCATCCATGTCTATTCTATATTTTTGTGATTTTGTTGCATTTTTGAGTTGGAAGAGTGGCTGAGGTTTTTGTCAATTGTGAGATCATTTGATTTTCCCTTCACTGTCATTTTGAAGCTTTCTACTGTTTGGAAAACTCTACTCAATGTGGCATCATTTAATATTGGCATAATGAGGTCAAAACCCTGTTACTGTATTTTACAATGATACACTAATCTATGCTATTTCTGTAGCTTACAGTGGAGAACTATCATTTTCTGTATTAAAGTATCATTGTTATTCAATCTTATGTTGGTTTCAAGTATACAACACAGTGGTTCAACAGTTACCCAAGTTATTTGTGGTTACTTTCTATCAGTGTAGTAAGATGTTACACAATCATTGACTATGTTCATGGGGAGAGCTATCATTTGATCTCTTCTGGATGATTCAGCATCTCACTGGGTCATCTTTTCTCACAATATACCCAGAATGTGGCTGGTAACATCATCCATTAAAAGTTATATTGAGAAAAACTAGGAAAGTAAATAATGTATCACAGAGCCAGTAATCAATAACTACATTCTCTACTCTTTTAGATAAGGTATGGTGTGCCCCTTACTTCAGTTACCATGGATACTTGAGAGACGAATGTCATCATACTTACACCCAACATAAATTTTAAAAAATTACTACCATGTTCCTTGAGGTGATAATTTTTGAAGCAATTTTCTTAAAGTATGATCTTGGACCACTAACATCAGAATTACCTGGGTGCTTTTGAAGAGATATTTCCTGATTACCAATTCTGGAATTCTATTAAATAGACAAGAAGGGTCTTAAATACTTTAAATTTCTTTTGGTTAAATATGTAACCGATAAGTAGCCATACAAGAAAATAAACATTCATGAAATACAGGAACATCACTAGGCACCAAAACTCATTAATTTTTATTTTATCTGTGTAATAGAAAGGACATTGACAGATAGAATATACACCCATTCTTTTGCCTTATGGGTTGCAAAATATATAATAAATATTACATTTTTGATAGTTACATAAGCAATTTTTTGCCTTGAAATGGTGCTGAAAAACAAATGGTTTAATATCAAATTTGAAATGATTTCTCTTCCATACGTGTAGTAAGTTCCAAAAAAATAGCTCCTGAATATACTCCATACATTTATTCTCTTAAAATCATATTATTTTTCTAGCATGAACTATTATTCTTTCCCAAGCCTACATTTTTTTTTAAATCCAGAATTTTGCTGTTTCACTCTTACAGAAAATAGGTAGCCTTTTAATTTTTCTTCTTGGTGTTAAAAATTTCTAATGTTGTGGTGATCTGTGTCAGTCACAAAGTCTTTGGTTTCAGGAGTTATTTTTGGCAGCTATAATTTTATTTTACTTAATCCAAAGTATTGGTCTTTCATTTTCACAAGAAACATTTCAGGGCTGCCAGTGTGGATTTCTGTAAATTCACAGTAAATAGCAGAAAATGAAATAACTTCAGCTTTCATTATCTTAAATTGTATTTTTTTCTTCCAATTCTTACAATAAGGAGCAGAAGGAAGATAGCTAATTCTGTTTTGCATATAAGTCTTTGTGACTCAGCCATCATGGTATTCAGTCAACAGTTCTTCCTTACTCTAATGCAGTCATTAGATGATTATCTTGTCCATTCAGTACAAGGTACAAATTCTTTATCCCTTTACTTCTAATTGTCTACCTTTAAGTGATGAGGCAAGCGATTTCACTTTACCTAAACTTAGTATTGTGCTTCTACTGGAAAGTAATGGGATGCACATGCCTCATATGAAACTTTTAAAATATAGAAAGAGATTTTAATTTAAAAGTAGCGTCCTTACCAGAGCTTGCACTATATTCATTTTCAGTAGTTATTAACAAGGTGATACAAGTATCAACAGAAAGTTGCTATGGTAGATGGTCATTTGATTTTGCGTTCAGATCATATCTTCTATTTTCATTTCAAAATATTTGAACCATTCAGGGTCTGGTTTATGAGACACTTTTCTGTGACTGTTACAAGTAGAGACCCATAACAATATAACCAAGGACTTGAAATTGCTTTATGCTAACATTTTAATCTGTGGGACTATACTTTCTCTTCTTCTCATTTTGAAATGTATACCTTCACAAAGATGTGTAATTTTTACCTACTCATTCTTAGCAAAAGAAAATGAGATTGCCAATATAGTGGGAAATGCTGAGTAAATTAAGGAATTAAGGGAATAGTAGTCTCTTATCCAGCACTGGGATTATAACCACTCGTACCTCCTATTCCAGTAATTTTCTCCATTGATGTTTTATAAATGGTTTGCTTCACAGTACAGATGTTTTTACAGATTAGCACCTGCATATTTATGCTCATTTTAATCTATATTTACATGAAAGCCATCATTCTGAAATCAAAGGTTTTTGAATCATAAATTGGGATAAACTCAATTAGCTACATCAAGGAAGTTGGATAGCAGAAGTGCTCCAGAAACTGAAGGAGTCATTGAGTTTTTACACATAATCCCTGCCTCTTACGTAACAGTTATCAGTCTTAAACCAAACGGTAGTTAATGTCAAAAAAAGGTATTCAAAATAAAAGGCTAAAGCAGAGTCCCTGTCCTAAATGATTTTGTAAAGAAATCAGGAATTCAAAGCCCACATGACACATTCTATTTATGGCACAGAGATCTAAAAGAGCTTAGTGTTGGCTGACGCAGTTGAGGAAGGCTTCTTGCAGGAGTAGAGAGAGGTATATAGTAGTGAAAGACAAAGATTTGTTAAGTTTGTACAGTAAAAAGAGAAAGGCTATTTTAGACTGAAAACATCATGATGGTAGAAATTAGATCTGTTTACTATTATGTGCCAAGCACTTACCACACACATTTACCAAATTATTTTGATGGAAGTTTGGGTAGCACAGGAAAAACTTATGGAGTGTGGAGGAAATGCAAAAATTGACCTGTATCAAAAGGAAGGTGTATTCTGGAGTGATTAATTTGGATGCAGGGGGTGGGGCATGATATAGACTATATTATTAAAACTGAAACATCAATACAGAGTAATTATAAGCAACATAAAGCAAAAGTGATCACGGTGTTTTTTGAGTGAAATGCTGGGTTTATCTGGTTGTATAGAGTATGCATGATTGGTTGTTTTTTTATTGACTAAGCTGTATTGCAACTCTGTAGGGGCAGCAGTTAGGTTGTAGAATACTGATGGTATGCAAATAAATTTTGCTAAAATTGATTTCTGCTCTGTGGAAAAGAGGAGCTCAAGCATCACATTATATTGTCTTATAGGATCATTAATCAGTTTTGCATCTATTAGCAACTTCAGTTTAGCATTCATGATTATATATACCACATGTGTGTATACATGTACATACATACATGTACACATGTACATATCTATACAATGTATTCTGTTCTCCCTTGAACTACTTTTAACAGCTTTCTGATTCCCTCAGTCATTAATTCCCTCATTTTGATGCGTGTTCATAAGTCATAATTTTGTCTTTTTGAAAATTTTACATTAGAGCAGGATGGATTGTTTGGGGTGGAAGTGTAAAGCCTAAAGACCAGTCAAGATTATTATAATGAGTTATTTTCCTCAGTACTCAAGGTATGAGGCTGAGGCCCTAGATTTGGATAACCACAGTATTTTGGAAAAGAGTAGAAACAGCTGAGCCATTTTGAAACAAAACTAGAACAGAATTTGGTGCTATTTTAAGAGAGGAGCTAAAGGATACTTACCCTACGGAATAGAGGTTGAAGTAACTTATCTCACTGTCCTCTCTCTCCTCTGGCAGTGTCCTCTGGCATTGTGCTGAGGAGAAATCTGGGCCAGATCTTGACAGTTGTGTGGGTAGTTTGCAATTGAGGAGATAGATAGTGATAAACAAACCTGAGAAAAGTCTTGGGAAGCAGCAACCAAAGGGGAAACCTCCAACAAAAATGTATTTTAAAAAATTCTATTTATCCTTTGTCAACCAATGCTCCTTTAAATATACAAATTAACTTTTAAATATGTTACTGAGATAGAAAGAATGCAAGCAGCCTAAGTGGTCAATGAGAATAAGAAATAAATGATAGCATTTTCACTCAATGCAGATTATTTGTTCATGGAAAAGTATGCTTGGGAATTGATATTTTAACAACTGCTCATGATTGATTTATATAGCAGATTGTTAAATGACATAAAATTTGACCTCAACTAAGTAAACAAACAAATAAAAATATAGGCCTACTAATTGAGATTCTTCTGCATCAGGCCCAGGAGTCTGTATTTGTAAATTTCTTTCAGATAATTCTGTTCAGTAGTCCGATTTTGGAACCATTAGTCAAATTCAAAGGTTTCTGACTCACAATAATTTATTTGGGAATCTGCTATATTCCTGTCTACTAGTATATATGTCATTCCTGAGACAGAGAGCAACTTGGATGCTTTTAATAGGAAAACTTTTTGGAAAATTCTGATCTCTTGGACATTGATTCAGTAAGTACTGTTGAGCATCCACTTTGGGTCAGACATGGACCAGGCCTTGGGGATACATCAACAAACTAAAAGAACATAAGGAACACTGATCCCTTTTGTTTAAACTAAGCCACTAGAATGTAAGTTAATATAATGTAAACACATTCTAGTGAATTAAATCCCAGCAACTCAGTGTAAGTAAACAAAAGGATAATTTTACATTTTAATGGCCTTTTTCTAAAGGAATAACTTCTGTATATGGCAGAATAGTTTTCCTATGTCCTTACCCAATTCTAGCAATCTAGCAAATACTTAATGTTGTGTTTTTACTCTGTTTTCACCAGCCCCTCCTTGGAACTCAGTTTCTTACCCCTTCACAGACAAGGATGCTGACCAAAGCCCTGGGTGTACTCAGCGTTCTCTCAACTTCTGCTGTGCTGGAAAGACTTGACCTCTTTCCCCCATGTGTGCTCCTCCTTATCCTTGTGCTCTTCCTTTCCATGCCCAACATGCATGCTACTCTGAGCAGTGGGCTTTCCCCTTCATTACCTCACATAGACAGGGCAGCAGATCTGTGAAGGAGGAACTGATACAGTGTTGGACAGAGCAAGGCCCGGAGTGTTTACAAGTTCAGAAGTAACCCCAAAGTCTGAATCATGGCTAACTTCTATATGTGATTTACAAGTCATACAAACAGGCTTTTGATTCATTTTCTTACAATGTGGGATCTTGAGAACCTCTGGGCTGGTGAGATAGAGCTCCTGGATGACTAAGAACACTTAAGTAGATGGAAGTTTTAGTTAGGTTCTAGTTATTAGCTTGGATGAAGTGCTCATGAGTGCTCATTATCCTGTTATGCTTTATAACTAACATATAATTAGTTAATATTATATATATATAGCAATTAAAACAGGCGAAGGAAAACAGCAACAAAAACAACACAAGATGCCTGTTTAAAGATCTGGATAGAATAAACAATAAAACTGGTTGATAAACAGCATATATTTGAAAATACACAAATTCTAAGATTCGATCTGATTACTTTCCCCCCATTCCTTAAATCACGATGCTGTAGGAGCACTGGTTTTTCACTTGGACTTCTAGTTCTACTATCAAAAATTTTGGTTGCACTAGGTTATTAATCATTAAACAAGTTTCTTTATTGCTTGATATGTTATTTACAGTGTAGGCTAACCTGCAAAACTATAGTGGCTTAAACAAGATATGAATGTATTTCTCTCTTGTATTTGGTTCAGAATTGAGCAGAAGATTCAGGGCAGGGGGAGGTTCTGGATTTCATCTTTGAGTCTAGATTAGATGCTTGTTACCTCCTTCCTGACTTCAAAAAAGGGGAAATTAAAGTAAAGGAAGGCAGCATCCTTTCTAAAGAAGTGGTCCAGGAGGTGCGTGCATCACTTCTGATCACATCCCATTGGTCACATGGCCACAACCAGATGCAAGGGAGCATGGGAGCTGTTGTTGCAGTGGGAGTGACAGGCATTCACAAAAGCTCAGATGATTCTGTAATTACAGTGAGGAAGTAAAAAATGCATATTGGGAGATAATTGGCAATCTTTGCCCAAATATCTAAAAGCCTTAATATGCTAATGTGTATGGTGCATATCCTGGCATGATGGATGGGATTGAAGTGGTCCATGGACTGGAATTGGGCATGCAGATTTCTCAAACTGATTTAACTGTTTCTTTGGACTAGTTAGGTGTGATGTGCCAGTAATGTAGCCTAGGACTGGCCTCAACTTGGAAGTGAAGTCAACATGACAGGGGATGTTGAACCTTCCACCTTCAAGTACCAGTACAGATAGTACAGCTTCCTAGGAGTGTAAAAGGGTAAAAATTTCATTACCTGTATGGCAAAGGATCATGTGGCTCTCAGTCTTTCAGGCCATATCTGGACTGGCTGTGAGATATGTTTTATATCTGTGAAGTAATAAGGACAAGGAAGGAAGCATTTATCCCAGTCCTTTCAGACCTGCACATGGACAGGTAAGGTTGAGTTCTCACAATCTGTTAACAGTGCAAAGAGGCTGGTTTACCATGCACAATAAATAAAGTAAAAAAGCAGTGGCACCAAATGCTTCTTCTCCCCAAACTCATTACCCAATCTTGGTTCCAGGACATTCTCATGGTTTGCACATTCTGCACCAAAGAGAGTATGACTGGTGAAATATGATAATAATAGTTCATTTAAGACTGTGGCAAAGTTAGATGGGATTTCTGCCAAATACTCCCATCTGAAAGAATAGAACTAGGTCCCAGGGTGTCATCTTGTTCAAACAATGTGGTTTGCAAACTGGAGGCACCTCATGCTGTGGCTACATTTCAGGTCTATTTATAAAGCACCCTTCAAGCTCTTTAATGAGAAGCATGGTGTCTTAATAGTAGTCTTAATAAAGCAAGGTTTTTTTCTCATTATCCTTTCTATTCATAAGAGATTGTGTGTGTGTGTGTGTGTGTGTGTGTGTGTGTGTGTGTGTGTGTGTGTGAGAGAGAGAGAGAGAGAGAGAGAGAGAGAGAGTGTGTGTGTGCATGTGCTCTATGGCTTTATTTTGTTTGGATATAAAAGTAAAATAATGCTAGGAATTGAAATGCCTTTGAAATGAGCTATGACCAGTATGAGCTCACCACTTTTGCTATCTTGTCAAATTCACAGCATATGCAATCAATGCTTGCTCTGCTTCCACACTGACCAAATATGAAGATTACAAGCATGGCTTAAAGGAATGTCATATGCTAAGCTCCAGGAAATATCAAGGAATTGGTGCATCAGCAATGCTGCAAGTGTCATCACTTAGCACAAGGCTGGTGGGCTCAGGCCGGTGTCCTCCTGAGCGATGCTTTTGGAGGTAGGTTGCTGTACCTAGTGAGTGAGCAACCTAAGAGTAAGAAGAACAAAAAATGTTTAATTAGGAGGAAATGCAAGGGACATTAAGCATTGGAAGAATAGTATTAACATCATGGGAAGTAGACTGAATTGTGTTCATGATCTAAAAATATTTGAAGCTATAATTCTGTTTCCTTCTTTCTCCTAAACAGGGTGCTACCCTTAGATAGCAATTTACATAAAACTACTTTTATGTAATAAGGTTTGTTTATTCCTTCATTCCTGGTGAATTGCTTTAGACTAACAATCATATCTGTAATTTTCTTATCTGCATTGTTTCATTGTCCTCTGACAGAAATAGAATTTTCCCAGCTTATAAACAAATTTTAGCTAGTATAAAATCTTTGAAGTCTTATTTGGGTTTAAAATTAGTGTTGGAAATGTCTACATCCAAAATTAATTAGTAAACAGTGTTTTACAGCATGGAGTACCAGAAAAAAAATATGTTTTTCTAGTTTATGATAGCATAGGAGTAGTTTTGCTAATGGGGATGGATGTGGGAAAGGATCTGAGAGAATGGAGAACTTTTGGTCAGGACTGATGTATAAAATGGTCACAAAATTTTGTATGTTTAAAGTCAGGCTGAAAGAGAGTAAATTATGCTACCATAGGATCCTCTGCATATCCTGAGTTCAAGAATAATACTAAGAACCTTTGAATCACATTACACTTTCTCTTCTCTCTATAAGCCCTGATAAACACAGGAGTTAAGACTGTTGTGAGCAGTGAGGAAGTAAGAGAACTGGTGAGGAATACTGAGGGCTTCTCAAAAATTCTGGATGATTATAGGGTAGCTCTAGGATATAGTTGCTTTTGTTTAGTTTTTTCGTTTATAAGGTGTTTATTCAGTTGCACAACTGAATATATGCAAAGATTTCAGGACTCTCAAGATCCAAGATCACCCATTCTAAAAGAAAGTAAAAACACATAAGATGCAGTTGCATGGGACATCTCCATTCTAGCCAATTTCTCTGTAAAAATTACTCCTCAGCCTTAAAAAATTTCTCTCAACCATATTGTCTTCACTGTTTGCTTCTTTTAGAGAGCACCAATTCCCTGTTTATTTGTTCTCAAATCAATACTGCATTAAGTAAAAACTGTCTCATTACCTTTCTAATAATGAGCCTCTTTCCTAAACTGCATTTGATATAAATGACTTTTTCAACCAGCTGCATATTTTACTAATAACAATTTCATTTTGAATAGTAAAAAAAGTTAGCATTTAAAGAGGTTTAGGGTAGCAGTATAACGGTTCACATTATATGTCTTCTCAACAGTTGTTATCTTATTCTTGAGAAGAATTAATAACTATTTCTCAATAGTGATACTGTCAGAGTAGAATTATTTTGTGTTAAAGCATAGTGGGGTATTTTCCAAAACCAGAACCTTCTGCTATACTGTTGGGATTAAAAACCTCATTTATTTGAGAGCACCATGACTTGTTCCATTATATAGATAGGATAATTTGTTAAAGAAACTATGAAAAATCCCCTTGATAGAATGTTATGCTTTTTAGCATGACTTGCTGAAGCAGTTTTGCTAATAAGTTAATTATTTAACATTGCATGAGTTTGTAGATATAAAAATGAGAAAGATTATGGAAGACACTACATTTGTGGCATATTTAATATTATAATATTACTTCCTAAACATATAAAATAATATGTTTGGGGAAAAAAAACAACATAAACTTAGTTACACTTCAGCGCAAACTAACTTCCTTTCCTCAAAGCTATTTGGAGATTTTCAAATGCTATTAATACCATCTTGTTTTGTATAAGATATTGAAATTTAGAGGGCCAACTCAAAATCAGTTTGGGTTAATCCAAATTACATTTTAGAAACTACAGAGTTAAATAAATTTTTTCAAATGAACTTTATATAACCTTAACACTTTGTGATTAAAATGCCTTCATGTTTTTCTCCCTTTCATATATGATCCTTGGAAGTCACTTGAGTTCTTGTTAAAAGCTTTCATTTTTATTTCTATAGCTTAAATCACTGCTTATAATTTAATAATTCATAATATTTTACAATATTCTCTTAAGAAATTTGGCATATATTCCTATTGTCATCATGCTTATAAAATTAAGGGCAAATTGAAATCCCTGTAGAATCTGATATAGGCAAGTTTGTTCTTTCTTACCCAACAGATGCCTATGATATTTAGAGTTATGTTAGATCAACCCTAAACTGCCATTCTGAGCAGAAATGGCATGTGATTTCCCTACCATTTCATGTTCCTAACCTGTGAAACAGAGACCTACAAAGTTACTCTTTTTAAGGCAAGCATATTAATTTAAAACCTTCTCCTTTGCTGAATAAATCAGAAATGAACAGCCCTATGGAAATACGGTTGCATAGGCATGAACCATCTTATTGCTTATTTCAGACTCCCTCATATCTGCTCGTGTACATTGTTAAGACAAATCACTGAAAGGAATCACTCAGTGGTTTCCAGGGCAGCTCACTGTCTTCCAGACCACACTTATGAAGTACACTTAACCAAAGGGTCTCAGAGCCTTCCCAAGGGTTTTGCTGAGCCAAGGGAGCTATTGAATCATCAATGGAAAGAACCAACATGCTTCATTTGGCAAAAGGCTGCTTAGTGTTCATGGACTTGCCCATCTCTCCTCCAATGAGGTGTTTCACTCAGGGAGCCCTAGCAAAGCATTCATTTGTTTTTATGAACAAATTGCTTTAGAAGGGTCCCTGGCATTCTGTAGAAAATAAAATTTTTCTACACACACCCACCACACACACATACACACACACATACACACAGAGTAACCAATGTCCCAATTTTTTGCTCAGTAGAGGAAAGAAGTACTTTCTCTTTGTCACTTTTTCAGAATTGGGTCTGAGAGAACAAAAGCAGCAGAACTGGGGAAAAAACAAGAGAAACAATATAAAAGATCTGATGTAGGAATAATGAAGCCTGTGAGAGAGAAACTCGCTAGGACAGTTTAGTTGCAGAAGACTACAGACTGCATAAGCTTTACAATTGACATAAACTACCAGAAACTACAGGGATTTACAGAGGCAAACGGCAGTGGGAAAAAAGAAATGTTCACATTCACTCCTCAAAGAACAAGGTGGCCCTGTAGTTGGGAATGGGGCATTGGGCATGAGTCTGTTATTTCTCTGTTTCACTTTTCTTTTTTAAACATGTAAGATGCAACTAAGACAAGTGTTTAGGACAAAATGCTCTTGTGAGATTTGAGTGAGATAAGTTCATGTAAAATGCCTAGCACAATGCCGGGCACATAGTAAATTCTCAGTAAATATTAGCTTTGATTATCCTCAAAGGCACTTTACCTTCAACTCTGGGATTTTTGAATTATAAAATGGGAAGGTATTAATTCATTATGTAGTCAATAAAGATATATGCTGTGCTTTAAAAAATAAGACCATAGGGATAGTGAATTAAACATGATGTCCAGAAAAGCAATGCCTTTTCCCCTAATGTTATGTCCTGGATTTTTCTGTGCCAGAAAACAGACTCAACTTCTCTAAATCAGTTGGCTGTTTTATAAGGATATGTTGCTTTTCACAAAGGAGTCTGGATTAATACCAATTCATCACCTCCATTCACTTATTTATCTGTAAAATAGCCCTTTATTTCACACCCACCACTTCTCAGACCAATACTAAGGGCTGAGAACACAAGGACTAAATCACACAGAATCTCTGACTTCAAGAAACTAAAGACGTCACAGTGTGAAAAGATATGCAAAGTTAATTGCAATTAATTAACGCAACATGTGCTACATTGGGGGAGTAAACCAAATGCTGGGTTTTAATTCAAGAATTGGACTTGGATAGGCAGGTAACAAAGAAAGGCATCCTTGCAGTGTGAATACATGACCCAAGGAAGAGGTGTGCATGGAGATGCCAAACTTTGAAATGGACAGAAGCTAAGTACAGCCAACCTGAGACCCTATCAGGAAGGGGCTTCAGTGTCAAGCTAAGAAATTTGTGCTTTTGAAAATCAGTAGGAACCAGTGGGGGATTTGAAGCAGGGAATGCCTTCATAGCAGTGAAGAGAATGAACTAGAAGGGAGGAAGTTGATATAGCTCTGATAAAGAGACTGGCCAGAAGGTGGTTGCAGTATTTCAGGTGAGAGATAACAAGGCTGGAAATGCTAGAAGGGAATAAAACTACAAAAAAAAAAAATCTTTGAAAGTGAGTTAGTAGTGGAATCTTCAGGACCAAAGGCTCACATATATTTCACTGGATGAGTGATTTAGTGATTATTATTATTATTATAACCTCTAAAATTAAGGTTCTTATATTCTGATACAAAACCATAAGTGCAAAAGTTTAATATAGATATTTGGAATTTGTTTTATTTGTAAACTAGCTTATACAATGGATTTATCTTTGAAGTAAAAATGGCATTTTCCTTTTAGTCAGGGTTTTGGAACCCATGTGTGAAAGATGCCTTGATATAAAATGTGCGCTTTTTCACTTTATGATCAGCTTTGCAGGAATGTATATAAGATGGAAAATCAGGTGGTCATATTGCAATGTCTTTTCCCCTACATTTTTGTGGAAAATGACCCATGATCTATTTGGGCTTATATTACCTTTACTCATAAATATATATGAGAATAATGTCTCAAAGCTCCTATTTAATGCATTTGTGAAAAATTTTCACTTTCTGGGAAGCCTTTCTTTCACAATCACTGCCTGGAAATACTTATGATCTCTGAGGAGAAGCTTTGAATATGAATATGCACTTTGTAAAATGGTACATTGTAAAGCTCAACACAATGGCATCATCATCTTGTTGTCAGAGGTGTGAACTGACTGCTATATTCAGGCTTTCAGAATTTAGGAACGTTTTTGTTTTTCTGAGTATCTGTGTCCTCATCTGTAAAATGTGGGTGCCATTCCTATTTTGCTAAGTTGTGATGAAACAAAAGCTCTGAGTAAAAAAGTAATCAGTGACATTTCTTTTCCTTTAGCCCATTCTCTACTCAAGTGACATATTACCTAGCGAGGTAATTCTTGGTAGAACACCAATTTAGTAGGATACTGGTTTCTAATGATTTCAGGACTATATGGCAAAGCTCATCTTGAACTTGCACTTGAATTGGCCTTTAAAATTAGTGGTATTCTTTATATGTCATAAAGACTCGTTGATAGAAGAACCCCAAGTCATAATTCAAAGCTCTCGATGTTGTTTGTCTATATTCACTGGGATTCACCCACCCCTGACTGATGACTCATATCCAGGCAGGGCATGAGATGGGCCAGAGAGACCTCTCCCAGTTTCAAGTGCCCTGGCTGTGGCCAGTCTGGCTGATAGACAAACATGGGCCCCAAGAACTTCAAGCATCTCCATCCACAGTCCAGTTGGGAGGAGGCAAGATGACAAGATAAAGTTTCAAATGTTTGAAAGAAGGAAAGTTCCAAAGAAGGTGATTACTGAGAGCTCAGTTAGCCAAGCCCTCAGCATCTCCAAGCTTTATCGAGACCCCAGACTGACACTCAGAAGAACCTCTCACTGCCTCAAGGGGCAGCACTTGGATGTTTTGTACTGGGTGCCCCGAACCAGATGCTCTGAGCTTGAGGTGTCAGAGCATCCTTGCCTTTCTATAGTTCTCAGGGACTAAAAGTCACACTCTATTCTCTGCAGAGATTCTCTCTCTCCCAGTTCTGCGGACATCTTGTTAAATTGGGCCTCATCAAAATTCAACCTCAAATTTCTTCTCCATGGGGCTTTTCGGAACACTCTTGCTTTCAGAAAGCCACGTGTTTTCTGAAGTCCTATTATATACCACATGTGTGTCATTATGAAACTACCCTGTGTTTTCCTTCCATTTTTTCCAAGTATCAGTCTTGTCTCCCTAAGGAGGTTGCAAGCTCCTTGGAGGCAGCATCATGTTTTATATCTCCAGAGCCTCATACCATTTGAACATACAACCAGGCAGGCACAAAAGAGAAACTTAGTGCTTCATTTATTGAACTTGAACTATGAATTCTGTTTATTACAGAGGTGCTTCTATGAATTTGTCTATTCTCTGGCTTTCTGAATGAAAATAAATGTCAGTATTATTCTTTTGTATTCTTTTCTTCTGCTGACATGAATTATCAGAGTTTAGGTCTCAGATATTTAGTTCTAGCTGATAGTGAGTTCACCACATATTTTGGAGAAAGATTTTGGAGAAAACTGACATCCTTACTCCATTTTCCTATTTTATGTATTGGGATTTGCCCATTAGGTACCGCTAAAGCAGGAAGAAATAAAGCGTCTTAGACTGCAGCACAGCTATACAGGGTCCTGGAAACACACTCACCATCAGGAGAATCTCCTATCTGTCAGGAATGGACCTGCCTTAACAAAGCTGTCAATCATTGGCTGGGAGCTGCTGCTGGGAAGTGTGAGTGAAAACGCAGCAATGAATTCAGAGCACAATAGCTGGGGACCTTGGTCAGTTAGATTCCCTGTAGTGGAGAACTGGGAAACCCATCTCAGGACAGCCACGCAGGCAGTATAATGGCATTGCCTTCAGTAAGTACTTTGCGGACACTGAAACACAGCTTCAAGACATCTCATGAGTGCTGATTGCTGATTCCTATGGATGGAGGGCAGCATCAGGGCTGCTGCATATATAGACGATATGGGGAGAGGGTTCATTTGAATACAAATAGTAGGTTTAGAAGGAAGAGTTACAGTCAAATACAGACCCTGGGAGCTGTTCGGTCCATCAGATACAACCCGAAGATTCCTGATGGAGGAAGGGCCTTCAATCAATCAGACAATTTGATGAAAATGTTCCATATTCTTTATTAGGACTAAAAGTATACACAAAATGTAATATTGACATGAAGTGAATTGTGCCCTCTCCCATTCATTTATTGAAGTTTTATGCCCAATGTGATGCTACTTGAAGATGGGGCCTGTGGGAGGCAGTTAGGATCAGATGAGGTCCTGAGGGCAGGTCTTTCATGATTCATGATGAGATTAGTGGCTTTATAAGAACAGAAAGAGAGCATCTCTCTCTGCCATGTGATGACACAACGGGAAGGCCACTGGCTACAAACCAAGAAGTGGGCTTTCATCAGCAGCTGAATCTGCCAGCTCCTTGATATTGGACTTGCCAGCCTCCAGAACTGTGAGAAATTAATGTCTGTTGTTTAGGCCACCCAGTCTAAATGGTAATTTGTTAGAGCAGCCTGAGCAGGCTAATACAAATATTTAATGGAGAAAGCTCAAAGACAAAATGAATACACTTCAGTTTTATAGTGAAATGCTTCTGAAGAATCACATTCTGCCAAGTCTCAAATGTCTCTATGTGCTCCTTGCTCTAATTGTTGCTTCTCCTTATGGTTGGCCAGCTCTGAAGTTGGTCTGTCAATCATAGTTCATTGTTGCAAGCAGTAGAAGCCTACTGGGTCAAAAAGGAAAACAACACATTTATTATGAACATTTGGGCTGGCTCACTGAACTTAATCAATGAGTTGGAAATCATTAATGAATTGGAAAGTGGGGCTCAGGGTCCTGGAACACTCCCTTAAACTCTGCTACTCTGCTGAGAAACCAGTTCAGTTGCCTTTACTTCTGCATAGGGTTCAGTCCTACAGCCACTGCCTCTGTCATCATTGCCCAACAGAAGGCAATCCCCCTCTTCTTTCTTTTTATGTTACTAGCTCCCACTGGCAGAGCCTACCTTACATCCTGTGGCTAGCTGCAAGGGAGGCTGGAAATACTGACCATTCTCAGCACTACTAGGGGAAGAAAGTCTGTGTGCACTTTTAGGACTCAAACACTGAGAATTCTTCAAAGAAAGAAAGGTATTCAGTTGTTGGGTCATCAAAACTGACTACACTACAGGTGAGTGTCATCTCTCTCCTCATCTGTATTGCATCTTCGGTGACTAAAAGTGCGACCTCAATAAATATTTCTTGAACAAAGTGATGTTTATAGAGAAAGCACATCAATTTTAAACAATGTTAAATCATCATTCAAAGAAGAGAATGTTTTATACCAACTGAGGTGTTTTATTCTTTTATGATATGAGACTTCCAGGTAGAAATTAAAATTGACAATTTTATCAGACCATTATTAGCCAAAACTCTTCATTGGACAGAATATTTCTTCTTACCTCTTGTTCACAAAGACATCTAGGAAAGCCTGAATGTCTTTGTCACTGGCTGCCACTGACCTCATTAGCTAATTCCTGCTCATCTTTTAAGCCCTTTAGTGTACTCGCTTTCCTCCAATGAGGCTCCAAGGCTAGTTGGTATCCTGCCCTTGACTGTATTTATGTCACACTTAACTATAATCTATTTGAGGTCAGGAATTGTGTATCTGGCTTCCTGATGTATACAGAACCCTGCAAAATTCCTGGTGCCTATTATGGATTTAGTGTGCATTTGCTGAACAAATGCATAAAATCAACGTCTATAGGCACTACTCTACTTAACAACGAATTCAAGAAATGACAAAATGCATAGCTACTATAGACATTTATACAGAATAGAGCAGATCTAATTTTCCATTGTGTGATTTGTTTTCTGAAAATTTATGTTTTCAATCTTCTTCTTGAGTTAGATTCACATGCACTTATTATATGAATGTATTCTTATTATCTCAGAGCACAATAAGATGACAAAGAACATATAATGGTTGTCAATTTCCTTAAAAAAAACAGTAATTATAAGCAACTGTTTTTTACATTGTTCTTTTTAAAAGCAATGCAAGAGAGCTGCGTTAAAATAGGAAAATTGAGTGAATTGTGAAATCAGCGCTTACCCTATTTTTGGGTCGTTATAATTCACTCATAAGGAAACTTAATTCTACATTCCCGCATATATTACTTGGAGCCTCCAAATCAAGGATGCCAGGCTGTTAGTGATGGAAAGTATAAAGGTGGCTTGGATTTGTTTGTGTGATTTGGGGGATGTGGGTAGAAAATGTAGAACAAGACCAATCCAAGTTAACCATGTCATTAAATCTTTTCTGCTGACATAGTTATTGCCTCGTATCTCTAATACCTTCTTTACTCATTTCTTAGCCTGTGTCACTAAGCTCCCCTGTTATGACATCAACAATAGACCAAATCTGAAGTGTATGAAATCTGTGCTGGGTGCATTCATGTTGACTTTTGCCCTCTTTACTCTCTTTGATCATCTTCCTCATTGTTTTACTATCCCAAACACTTTTCCATATCAGCTGGCTTATGGATACGGGCGAGGCAGATCCCCTCACTTTGGCATTCCTCTAGTATTTGACATCCATGGCTAGAGTTCTGCTGCTGAATGCTTCTCTGCTCTCCAGAGGCCCAGTATTACAGGAAGCTGCTCTCAGCAAGCTGTCAAGTTAAAAAGGAAATAATGAATCATTAGCTGAAGAGTAAATACCTGAAAAGGCTCAATGTGCCAGGCTTCACAGCAGGGCTTATATTTTCCTCTGGGAGTGGTTACTTGCAGGGGAAGAATGATAGTATTTAAGGTCAAAGAGGCAGGATAGTAAAGATTTTGGAAACAAATGGAGCTTCTTGATAACAAGAAGGCCACATCTAAGCTGCTTTACAGCATAATATTTTGTGTATTACTGAAATTTTGTGATGATTCAGTCAAAATGAAAAAGTAAAAATGAGTGGATATTTCAAAAAAGTTATCCAACTCAGTTTCATTTTTGAGTCACTGGACAACCACAGTCCCATTAATTGTGCATGTGAATATAGCTTTAGTTGTTCATTGGGAATTTAGAATATAATTAAATATGAATATAATAAAGCTAAAAGAACTATTTTATAAAGGATTTCCTCTCTTCTATCATCATAATAAAGAAATAATCTAGCTAAAAATGACTAAAACACAATTAAAAGATATATGTCTAATTTCTAAACTTCTAAATTAGAATTAAAATATTTCCTCTTCTTTTCTTCTTCATTCCATGCTGCCAGAAGTTATTTAAAACTGAACACAAACATCCACTCCCACAGCTCATATAACCTGCATATAAATAGAGAATATATGTCAACTTTTGACTTGAAGATTCAGCAAGTAAATGATAAACTTTAAATGATTTCAACTAGGGAGGAAATGTCTTAACCACCATAAAGTTGGTGTCATTGGAAAAACAATCTATTTTACATCTTGATAAGAGCAGTACTATTTGCAATATTTTTATACTTATTTCAAAACCCAAAAAATGTGGCTCACTTAATATTATTATTAGTTGCAAGCAAACATTTTTTAAAACATAGACTATAATTTACTGTGTAACATGCATCCAAAGTGAAGTCTAGAAAAGAAAATCATTCATTAAAAGTGTTATTTGTTATTGCAGCCATAATCAATAGAGCATTAAACATCACATTCTATTGCAATGAATGGGGAATAAACAGGAAGACCACAGTGCACTCCTGTAAATGGTAGGACTTGTAAATGTCAGTGAGGACTTATTTAACACTAAAAGGCTATAAAAATTTTCAAGGGGAGTTTTAAAATTCATCCAAAACAGCTGAAGGTCACATGAGGAAAGGGCAGCTATATATATAGCATGCACACACATAGGTAATACAAAATATGAATGGTAAAAAAGAACCAAACTCAATTCTAAATGGAGTGTTCATTATATTTGGTATTCTGTAAACTGCATATATTGAAGTCGACAAGTTTGGAATTATGAATATTTTATTGTACACCTTGTTTTATATTCACAGAAGGCTTTCTTTCTTTCCAACATAAGCAGTATATATATATATATATATGTATAGGTAGAGAGCAAAAAGCAGCCTGACAGATAGATGCAGCAGAGAATATATCTTTTAGATGGACTGCAATCACTTCCTAGGAAATTTTGAAAGTTTGTAATATGCAACATTTAGCTGCACCACGTTTTCATCTCTCTAGCCAGCCATGTTAAATTTGTCTTGATTGTTCTGGGTGTTGCTCAACAAACATGATAATCAAGAGGGAAGTTCTTAGGAATTTTCCAAGCCCCACATTTTTATTTGCAGAGCTTCCTGTAGGACAGTAAGGATGTTCCAGCATGGGAGGAGAATCAACATTATATGATAATAGGAGCCTTGTGGCTTAAATCGACAGGGAAATGGATGCAATGGGTTATGAAAATCATATCTGGGAGATGGCCTGGCTATTTTCAAAGCAAAATTTTCTTTTAAGAGACTAGTTTCAGTTTCTCTCTATGGATCTACTTCAAGCTAAAGAAGCTCTATGGAAAAGATCAGGATTGCATTCTGAATAGGCTGTAGCAGTTAAAAATGCAGTATTATAATTTTTACAAAATAAGTATAAGTTAGCATTTTTCAGAAGAAAAATAATGAAAGCAACCCTGAAATAGTTTCTTTTTCAAACCAAAAAAAAGTTCATTGCAGTATCCAGGCATTTTTAGGAATGAAAAAGAAAGGAAGGAGGAACTCTAATGCATGTGATCAGCTCCCAAATCCATCCCAATATTAGCAGTCCAATTTCCTATGTGAACCGATACAATAATTTAGCATTTCTTTTTGTTTGTTAGTGAAAACTGTTGCCTCTGCCATAAGGCCCATCATCAAAACAGTGCAGTTGCTTTCTGAGTCTAATAACTTTTAAAACAGAGTAGAGTATTCTGGGGTTTATTCCACATTCCATAACTGAAAACAATACCAATACAATAGAACATTCATTTTCACACAATATCTAGAATTAAACAATGGCAAGGTAACAAAATATATAAAGCAAGTCTTAGGTAGAATAAGAAAAATGTTAGATAATAATAATGAAAATAATGTATCGCAGGCATGATGTTAAGATTTTTACATGTGGTCTATTTGTTCCCTGCTGTGACAAATTACACAAATAAGGTGGCTGAAACAACACGAGTTTCTTAAGTTACAGCTCTGGCGGTCAAAAGTCTGAAATGGATTACAGGTCTGTGTTCCTTCCCGAAGCTCAGGGGGAATCTTTTTCCTTGCCATTCCTAGCTCCTAACAGCGGCCCCTATTACTTGACTCATGGCCCAGCATATAATTCTCACCTCTGCTTTCTTCATTACAGCTCCTTCTATGATTTGACCTTCTGCCTGGCTGTTGTACTAAGCAGCCCTAGTGGTTCCATTGGGCTCACCCAGGACACTTTCCCCTTCTCAAGATCTTCAACTTACATACATCTGCAAGGTCCCTTTTTCTGTGTAAGGTAACATTCACTTGTCCGGGCATTACGATGCTGACATCTTTGGTGACCATTATTTTGCCTACCACATATGGATATTATGGAAATCTTGTATCATTTCTGGCCCTATGGCATATCTACTAGTTGACCTTTATGATCTATTGCTTGGAAACTCTCTTTTCAGTCATGGGGGGAGAGGGGAGTAGGTCAGCTCAATTAATTACTGCATATGCAGGGAGCAAGAATGACATCATTTTACAAAGACCTTCCAACTCCATCCATACAAAATCTTTCCTCAGTTTATCTAACATATAGCAAAATTGATTCCAAAATAAAAAGATTGATTTTAATTTTCTCTCCCATTCAATTGCAACATGCTTGTTTCTTGCAAAGGTGCAAATGAGCTGTGAAATGGTGGGCTTGTTAGGCAGCATTTCTGAGACAGAAGAGAAGTTGGAGAATTGATTCACATGCAAGATCATAAAACTGTGATTATTATGGAAGAATATATGTCCATTAAGGAACAATGGGATTGTAATTCTGAATTATCTCTGAGGGCAAGGATCATCCAGTGGAAGGAAGTACAGGGGAATCATGGCAGGATGGTGTCTTTGACATCCTGCTCACCATCTTACTTTGGCAGGACTGTGCTTCAACTCTGGAAGAGACATGGTATTACTTGGAACTCTCTGAAGGGAAGGAAAAAGCAGAAAATTATTTAGGATTTTTTTTTTGTCTCATTTCCTATTATTCTATGTACACTGACATTTCACAGTAATGAAATTCTAAGTATTCATGTCTGTGCCTTCCGGGTTACTAAACCAATGATATAATGAAGTTCTCCTATTTTGGGCTGGTTTTGTAAAAGAAAGAAATCAGTACATAAACCTGTACTCTCACATTTCATGTTCTACTGAAAATCATTCAAAATAAGATCTAGTTTTAGTATATGAAAATAGTTCTCATGTTTCCATTCTGTATTGAAAGTAAGTTTGAATCTTATATCTTCTATGTTGGTTGCAAAGAAATTTTTATGTTTAAGTAATTGCTAGTAGGTCCTCATTCAGGTTAATTAACTTAGTTTCTCTCCTGTAAAGGCCAGTCCTTCACGTATGCTCTGGATGTCAACTTGTCCTATACCCCCCAGGACTTTACCCTTTGCATTATTATGTCTTGGTCATCACCCTTAAATTCGCCCTTTCTGCAGGATAATTTCCTTCAGCAGAGAAATAACTTGTAGTATCATCAATACTAAAAAACTGAAACAAAACTAAAAATAAACTTTCCCTTGATACTTATCTTCCCAATACAAATTCTCTCCACTCCTCTATAGCCAAACACTGTCCAGGGTTTGTCTATATTCACTGTCTCTACTCCTTCCATCCCATTCAGTCTTTTTTTGTTGCTGGTAGTACATATGTTAGGCAGCAAGAAAAAAATGAGAATTATATTATGGACACTCATGTAATGTTAACATTTTGAAAAAAATTGCTTCATAATTTTTAAAGTAAAATAATTCAATAGAGACAAATCCTTATACCTCCCAAATCCACTCCTCCCTTACAAAGGCATTGGTGCTGTTCCGAATTTAGTCTACCACTTCTCTTCTCTCTAGATAGCTTTCTCTTTTCAATGCCTTCTGACATCTCCACTTTGAAGTCTCATGAGCATCTCAAATTTAACATATCAAAAATTGGACTCTTAGCCCTTATAACTTGCTTCTTTTTCTCTTTGTCATTTCTAAGTCAATGTTATCATACCTACTTAGTTGTTAAAGCCAGAAACAGTAGTGTCTTTCTTGACTGTACATTTCTGCTTCTCTTTCCACTTAATCTGTTAAAGTTCCTGATCCTATCTTCAAAGCACACTTGCCAGTTCCTGGTCTTTCCATTACCGCTCTGCCCTCCACTGTAGGTGGATGATTCCTGCAGTCTAAATTTTCTGGGCTCCAGTGTAAGCTGGCTTCCAGCTGGACTTTGTCAGTGAGAAGCACTGTGGGGTGACCGACAGTGGGAGACAAGTCTTTTTTTACTTCAGAGCCTTGGTGCATGCTGCCCCCTCTTCTTGAAATGCTGCTCCCCTTTCTGATTCCTGGCTGAAGGTGTCTCATCCTTCAGGCATTAGTTTAAATCGTCACCTCACAGATTTTCTCTGATCATGCAAACAAAAGCGCATTTTCTTATTACTGGCTTTTAGAGAAACTGTATTTTTTTTTCTTCCTAGAATGTCATCACAATTTATATTTATGTAGCCACTCATGAATTCATTGGCTCAGTGTCTGTCTTACTCTACTTTCTTCCATAGGTTGAAAGCTCCATGAATCTGGACTCATGATGGGTCCTACCATTTCCTCAGTGCCCCAAAAAGTATCTGACACAGAGAAGATCTTCATAAATATTTGTGAATAGGTGCTAAATACATAAATAGAGGGATTCTTAAAGTTTATTTTTCAACTAAATTGATAAATAATTAGCTTGGGTTTGAAATTGAACATATTTGAGAATAGCTCATGGTTTTGCCCATATTGGTTGATGCTTTCCTCACAGACCCGAAATGGGATTTGGTTTGGTTTGGGGTTTCCTAAGCTGTGTCCCTACTTTTGCCTGGGTGCTTTTCTGAACTGCTGCATTTGATATCCATAGAAAGCAAAATGAAACCAAAATCTGAGCTAACTCTCTCGGAAAGGGATTTTCTGGATGGAAAAAGGTCCTTTTCAATAAGACGCCAGGAAAGTGTATTTTCCTTGCCATTTCCATGATTCTCCTTCTCAGCAGTCTCTCCTAAAAATAGTCACTGACTGCAGTTGAAAGCAAGTCCCGCAGAGTCGAGGCCAATGATGCGGAGCGAGGTGGGGTGAGCTGGAGCAGGGCTGGTGTGCAGGTCTGGCTGGGATGAAGAAATCAGCAGACTGTACATGAAATGAAAGGGGCTATGCTTCAGTCCCCAAATCCCATTTAAAACTAGACACATGCAAGGATTCACATATCATTTTATTTCCTGCAAATATCCTTCTTCCTTAAGTACAGAAGACCAAATATACCATGGTCTATAATTATCTACCTTTCTTTCTGTTTGAACAAGGCCTTGTTGCCTAGGGAATGGGGTAATAGGTATGCCGTAAATACATCTTCAAATCATCTTATTTTTTCTGGATCAATGTTTTTCCCCCACACTGCTTCTATTGTTATGAAGTTTCATTAGAACACATGCCCTGTTCTGCATTTGTTTGTCCGGGATATGTACAAACTGTGTATGCTCAATTAGGTGTGAATAAAATATTCTAGTTTCCATTTGTCTTTCAATTTATTATTTGACATAACTTGACTTCTGTGAAAAGCAACTAATTATGTGTCAGGAAAAATATACAGTTAAAAGCTGATATTTCTAGTATCACCTGGAGCTTCTCTAACTGATAGTTTGTCCCACACATAGTGCAATGAAAAATAATGTTTATAATGATGATATAGAACAAATAATGACCCTCAATCATTGCAAAATTAGCACTGATCCAATCCCATAATTTTATGCACCATAGAACAGAGCCTTTGAGAGATTATCTGCCCCTAAATCCATGGTAAGCAATGGGTCTGGGACTGGATTTTGTATGTTCTGATACCCTTGCAGAAGTAGGTATTCAATGACTCATTACTTACCTGCAATTTCTACCCCTCCACAAATGTTGTTTATTTTCAGTTATTATCAATTGTCAATCTCTCAATTAAGGCCAAAAATTATTTCTATGGTTTTTGAATGTCAAAGTGTTTTCACATCTTGATTTTCAAATCATATTTATATTGCTACTTAGTCACAGTGATTGCTCATTTAATAAATTCTGATGACAAATCCTTTTCAGACCACCTATACTGAATCATCTATATTGAATATTATTTTCCTTTCATTAAACCTTTTATTATGCTGTATTTCCCTGCAAAGAGAATATATAGAAGCATGTGTATGTTAGGTAGATGTGGGAATAGAGGAAGTTTCTATGGCCAGGATCCTCACCTGACGCTAAACAACTTGATGATGTAATTGGCCTACTGCTAGGCTGCTTCTACACCCATGGGCAATGAGACAGTATTGACTGAGTCACTATATAAAGAGCTCTGCCCAGTGCTCTGGATGGAGGCAGAGACAGAGGTGGATTGCATACCTGCAGACTGCTGGATGCAGATGTGATTCTACTGTTGGGAGAATAAAGCCAGGTATAAACCCTTTTACCCTAACACCATTCTGTTGTTATTTCTGGGTCTCACTGAATCCATAGTGAACCTTCCTGGGGATGAAACCCCCGGGAAAGACAGTAGGTAATAATCATACAAACACTCACATGTTCACCACATAATGAAAGGACTTACACATAACCCATTTATCTGAAGCTACCTTTGTATGTCTCTCTTCCCTCTCAGGATGAAGCATCTTTGTTTTCTTGAGTCTTCAAAAATTCCTAATGTCTGCAGGGTACATAGTAACTCTGTCCAGTGCAATTAAACAGGAAAAATGTCCTCCATTATACTGCATTTATGGATTAATGCATTCATTGAAACTATTATTAATTCATTCAACCTTTAATTCATACTGATGCTCTACCAGGTACTGTGTAGGAGATAAGGAGGGATATTATACCACATTGAGAAACATAATTTTATGCATTGTAGAATAGACTATATGTAACTGATTTCTATATTTTTCCCAAGATATTTTAACTATTATCAAGGCCATAAGGTTCAAAAAGACATAATACATTTTTTTGGCCTTTAAATAGTAATAATATCCATCAATTATTGAACATTTACTCCATGCTAAGCACCCTCTTATCACCATCTCTTTTAATCCTTTTGAGGTGGCGTATTATTTGGGGTATGTGAATTCATATGTGCCATACAAAGGACCCCAAAAGTCTCAGTAATTAACAAAGGCAGGTTTATTTCCAGTTCATTTTACTTTTCTTCAAGCTGTGATTCCAAAATCCAGTGGTTCTGGGCGTCCTCATGCTAGTACCTATGGATCTCTACCCTAAGGCTCCACTTCCTCCACTGGGTCATTTGTGTGCAGCTGGCCAACCAGTGAAGAGAGCATGTGGAAGGGCTCCTGGGACATTTCAAGGGCCAGGCCTGGAAACGGTGGCATACGCCATCATGCTCATACACTATTGGTTAGAAGTAGTAACAGAATCAATTTTATTCAAAGGAAGCTGGGACTGGGGAAGCCTACAGGTGTGCCCATAAAAAATGAAATTGGAAAACCCATAGTATTTTCTCTGCCACACTTATTCTGTTATTATTATTATTATTCCCACTTTATAGTTGAGAAAGGTAAGGAATAGAAAGATAAAATGATTGGTAGTAAATTGCTGAGCTGAGAGCCTAACTCAAAGGCCACACCTTTATGCGCTTGCACAGTACTGCCTCCCAGCTGCATCTCGGACAAGTCAATGTTAATTGGGGACTTTACTTTCTTAACACAGCCCAACCAAGAGGGAAGACACAAGTGGGTTTCTTTTAGAAACTGAATGGTTGCTGTACTTTTATAAAAATGAACCAGCATACCTACCTCTTGCCTTTTTCTGAGTCATTGACTTCCAAGAAAATGATTTTCATTGCTCATAAATCAGATGTAAACTAATTATTTGCTTAGACGACATCATTTACAATTATATATTAGGCAATTTGAGCATTTTTTATTTTGTTTTGTGGAATTTAGAGTCAGAGTTAAATATAACCTCCCTTAGTGATGACTAAATTAAAAGAAATTATGGCTCTCTCGTCTCCATGGATAACTGGGCCATCCACATGAGGTGCTTCCAGTTTTGAATTAATTAATTTAATGTTTTATTTTTTCCATACACTATGTTGATGCTTTTCAACAACTTAGGACTAACTAAAATGATAGATATAAAAATTAATTTCTTCATTTTGATGATAGCACTATACACTTCATTTCAGTTTTGGCACAAATCCTGGTTTATTACACTTAGTTGAATATATTTTTAAAATAATATGTTATTTATAAATGTTATATGGGACAATTCTTCTTCACCTAAGGACCATGGAAAATGTCATAATTTCTTAATATTCCCAGAACTTTAGCACCAGCAAAGGATAATCTGGACCTGGTCAAATGTAAAGGTAGAATTCAAGTAAGCACATATTTATTCCTTCTTTTACCAAAATCATTCAAGGTATCTCTTTGATAAGTCTTAGTTCATAATGTGACTTTTGAAGTAATCATCTGGCAACATTATTCACTATTATTTGATTCATAGACCTGTTCTGAACTTTTTTGTTTTTTTTATGTTTTATGAAGAAGAGTGTCGTAAAGAGAGCATGTATTTTCCCTAACTTGATATAAAGTCTTTGAAATCTCACTGAGCACCTCATAGGCTCCTTGGCTGGCAAGTGTGGGATAACTCTATCAGCTTATGTGTTTCAGAGAACTTGAGGAAACAAAATTAGCTAGCCAGAGTGAAAATGCCTTAAAAAACAATACAAATGCTACAAAGCATTGTTAAAAAAATACATATGATTTGGCACTGGGCACTACTCAGCCAAACTACTAGCAAGGCCTTACGGGCTTGAATTGTGACCCCCTAAAGAGACATGTTGAAGTCCTAACCTTGTACTGTGAATGTGACCTAACTTGGAAATAGGGTCTTTGCAGATATGAACAAATTAACATACAGTGAGCCATAATCCTATGTGACTGGCGCCTTCTAAGAAGAAGAAAGATTGGTGCCAAGACGAACTCACAGGGAAAGAATGCCATAGGGACAACAGAGGCAGAGACTGGAGTGCTGGAGCTGCAAGCTAAGACCACCCCCACCAGAAGTTAGAAAGACGCAGAGAGGGATTCTCCTCAGAGGGAACGTGATCCTGCTGACACCTTCATTTTGGATGTCAAGGCTCCAGAACTGTGAAAGAGTACATTTCTGTCATTTTAATTGATTCTACTTTGTGGTACTTTGTTATAAGCAGCATCAGGAAAATAATATGGATGGCTGTAAGCAGATACGGGGCTGTCAGCAGAGCCTGAGGCATCGCCAGCGTCTGCTTGGTCGTTGCAGTGGCTCATCAGGTAACTCCGAGGAAGTGGTGAGATCAACATCTGATCAAAACACAGTGGATTAATGACCTAAGTGTTCCCTCCTCTCATGTAATTGTGATGATGGTGATGGGGATGTGATGGGATCGGTAATCAAGTTGGCTGTTTTACAAAGCTTTTGTGAGGAATTAAGAGTTTGAAAACTAAGCAATGCGTCTGCTCCGTTCACCCACAAACTGTGGCTCACTCTCCTGTTAGTTGCCTGTGGGCCTCTCCACTGCCTGGGAAGCCGGGTCATTCCCTGTCTCAGACTCAAGGTTTGGGGGAGGTGAGAGAGCCCTGGGAAGTCCTGGGACCAGTATCTAAGCCTGTAAACAATACTATCAGGAAACTGCAATAGCACTTGCGAGCGCTAGGTGGCACCACGGCAGAGCCTGCAACGCTTCAGGCTCCATTCCAGCCAGGGCCACCCTGAGCTGAGGAGATATTTGAGTACTGCGTTTGTGAGCACCTCTTGCTGTCAGGAGCCTGCCCCTCGCCCACGCGGCAGAAATGATGCTTTTTCGTGGTCTGAGGCAGAGTTCAGGCCTAATTGAACATTAGGCTCATAATTCCGAACGAATTCACAGAGCCGCAGAAGCAGAGGAGGGAGACAGTCACATCTGGATGATACGGTGCTGCAGCAGAAAAGGAAGCCCCAGTGCTTATGTTTTGAGTCACTTCAAGATGTCCCAACACCTCCTCCCAGCGAAGACAGTCTGGTACTCCCGCTGCCTTCTCTGCACCATATATCCAACGGAGCTCTCCCCTACAGTCCCTTTAGGGTACCAGTTGCTCTTCTGAGGATGCTTTTGATACTCAGTTTGGTTAGTTTTCATCAGGAAGTACCCAGTGTGATTTTCTCCAGCTCACAAAATGCGGCTCCTGCGATCCCATCCTGCTCTGTGTTCCTGGGAGTATTCGGACTGTCCACCGGGTTGACATGGCCCGTCTGTGACTTATGCTTGCCATAATCTCATACCCTAGTGCTAGATTTCAGGGATGAAGCCCACATCTCTTAATTAAATTGACCACTTCCTTTTATAGGCAAGACCGTAGGTTGGCTATAACCCGTGGTTTAAACACATTCAAGATGCGTTATTACTTGTTTTCACATAATCAACATTAACTCAGGTGAAATTAGTCCTCTTTAAAGACCTCTGGTTCGGAAAGGGTTTTATCATATCTATTAAATATAATACCTTGCCTTTGAAAGGCAGTCTTCAAAAAAATAGAATAATGAACATTGATTTTATTAATAAAATTGTGAAACTTGGAGGACACGCACGAATTAGGTTCCTTCTGAGTCAACAGCAAAGGAAAATCCAGGATTGTTGTTTTATTTGCAACTGCTGCATTTTACAAATATATCCATTTCAAAATGTTGGCTTACATAAATCTATCACTTGGTATATCAAGTTGCCAGGGATTACTTATAGTTTGGCCATTAAGACTTTAAAATGCAGCTCATTAGACATTATACTCCACTATAGTTTATGACATTTTATTTTGAAATTGATATTTTTAAGACACGGTATTCTCTTTTATTTCAGGTTTAGATTCGTTCCCTAAACGGTAAAAATGACTGCATAAAAATAAATTACCTATTTGGGAGTAGCTGATTCTGGGTTAAATGCGCCACCCTGTGGTTACATAAGGAAGTTCATCTTAACGTAAAATTTCTAATAAATATGCCTTTCCGTTCTACATTAGAAGAAACCGCTGCTGCTGGTGAAATTATCCATAATGTGTATATAGATCCACGAAGATGCCGCGATCTGATGATCGCAGATGCCATACTTTGGGGTTTTAAGGAGACAGCAAATAACACTGGGTGCTTCCTAATAGAACATGACCAAAAGGAAAATCAGGTTAGTGGCCTAAAGGCTTTACCTCTGTTCAGATACCTTTCCTAAATCACTATACATAGTAAATGAATACAATGCAACTGATAACAGTGCATACAGTCCAGAAATAAATAAAATGGAGAGGTGTGTGTGAGAGTGTAAAGATGGGGTGGGGTTGGGGGGACAAAAATTACAGTCCTAAAGGAAAAACCATCTAAAAAGGAATGTGCCGTGCCTCTACTCCCAGGACCCCCTCCAACCCCTCCAGCTGCCTATAGACCCCCTTCTCTTGGAGGATTCAGGAAGAAAGATGGGTTCCATCAATACCGAATGAAAACTCACTAGCACTTGCTATGGGGATGAAACAGTTCCAGCCTCATCAGCTTCCTCCAGCCCGCAGGCCCTTCTTAGCCTGCCAAAATTCTTTCAGCAGAGTCCTTCCTATAGATGCTTTTTCCCTTCTAAGCAAAGGCCATCTTCCATGCCTCACCCAACTATCAGAAGCTTATTTTTCCTTTTGCCACAAAAACTCCAGAGGTACATTTTTTGGTCACATCAAATTTTAGCTAATATTTATTGCCTTCAAAATTATCTGTTTCCACTACCTACTTGTCTACCTTTAGCAAAAGAACTTCTGACAGCAAAGTGAGTCACGATAGGCACCCTTAATTTAAGGGGAGAGTTGTGTTGTATGGCTTGTTCTTTTGTGTATATCTTGTTGTCTTTTCCTGAATAACATAAAACTTAAGAAGGAAGACTCATGCCTCTGAGCCTCTCCTGACCCTTTGCAAGGAGAACGGGGGTCTGCCGATGCCTGATTCCCTGTGGGGGAGAAAGATATCCCTACATCCCCTCTTAACTTCTTTAGCACAGGCACAGAAAGAAACATTTTTGCTAAATTCATTTACCTGTACTATTTTAAAGGCAGTGTTTAACATAATGTCACATATATAGAACATCAGATTGAGAAAATTATGACCATTGGCAGTCTGGCTGGGAGAGTGCAGGTGTAAAGTGGTGATAAAGATATAGCATTTTTGGAACCTTAACCATGTGCACAGTGATTTGTTAAGAGCTTTCCAAGTGTGAGCTTTTCAATAATCTCAACCCAATACGATGGGACTACAATCATTCCCATTTAACAACTGAAGGAACTGAGTGAGGCACAGGGGTGTTGTAGAGCTTGTCCGGCATCACACAGCTGGGAAGTGGAGGAGTCAGGATCTGAGCCCCTTGTCCTACTGCCTCCAGCCTCCATGCTCTTTATCTCAGCACTGTCCTAGATTTGGTGGTAACAGCGGAAAATCAATATTGCTCCAAACTGCTATTAATTCAACAAACATTTGTGAATGCTAAGTGTCTGGCCCTGTGATGAGCACTGAGGGTAGAGATGGATGGCCAGTCCTGTCTGTCAAGCCTCTAATGAGTCATTTTCAACCTTTGAAAACAGCTGTGAGAAACTTCCAGCACCACAGCTTTCGCCCACCGAGCAGTTCCAACAAATGGTGTCTAGACACCACATACCATCAAGCCGCCGCCTTGCCAGCAATGAGGTCACCCAGCGCAGCCAGTCACCGGCATAGAGGCTGGGTTGGCGGCATCTCACGCTCGCTAATTGGGACAGGTGCAGAGAGCGATGACAGCAGGCCACCCACGGAGCCCTGGCACCATGAGCGGAGGCATGAGGAGCAGGAGGGGAAATGAGATGAAGCCTGAATGCAGCCCAGCAGTGACGGCCGGCAAACAAACCCACACAGGCAGCAGACCATCCTGGGACGCAGCAAGAAAAAGCTGGTCATGTTTAGACTGGAAATTCCCTAAGTTCTAAAGCAAACTGTGGAGCCTCAGGAAATGAGAGACTCTGGAAATATATACAAATATACAGCCGCAAACCTGCCAAAAGAAAGAGATAATTTGCCCCTCCACACCCCCACCCTCCACTAATCATGGTAGAAACTGTGGCTTTTCCCAGGGAGTAGAGGGAGATACTGTTTCAGGAAAAGTCTTTTTGATAGTGCCATTTCAAGTAAATAGACAAGAATTAGGGACAAACTTTAAGAAACACTGTCTCAATTATTACCACTTAAGAGTTGGTTAGAAGAGAAGCTCTAAGAGAAGCAAGTAAAGAAATAAATTTGAGCTTCTTGGATTCTGAAGGTATAAACTTCATGAGCAGAGTTCATTTAGTGTTGTAAGCATTGGCAGGAATGTTTTAGAATGCCAAGACGAATGAGAAAAAGTCACCTGATTCCAGAAATTTACAGTATATTGGTCAAGGGCAAATAATTAAGAGGTTGAAAAATGTTCAAATTTTTGTGGAAAGATGTCCATTTTTTATGTGAACTAGTGGATGTTAATTTGCTTTGCAATGTATAATAACTGGGGTTGAATTTAAATCCTGTAATTACATGAAACATGCTTTTTTAGTATGATGTTATGATTTGAGTGGGATTTTTAAACATAAAAGACACAGAAATATGACTCTTAATGACCTGTAACTGAAATTAGTGTACATATTCAACTTTTTAAAAGTTAGGAGCTGATAACAATTGCTTACTTAATCTGTGTATTGCAATTATATCATGAATTGAATATCCAATACCTATTCATTTTCTTCCACACCAAAAATTATCAGTAAATTGGAGATAATTAGAACATTATAAGTCACTTTCCTTTATCTAAAAACTTGCACTTTGTGATGTATTTGCTACAATACCTGACAACTACTCTGTCTCATTTGGATTTTGCAAGAATGAAATTAAGATAATATTCATGAAGTCTTTTGAGACCCTTGTTACAGAGATTTCGATAAATGTTTCATTGTCATTAAAAGAAGTGAAAGTGATTTACCAAAACCCTAAAGAATTTATTTTTCAATTGTGGAAACTTGAAAGCTATTTGGTTTCTGTAATAACTGTAACACTTAGATTAAACACAAAAAGTCAGAGATAAATTAATTCATTACTTTGTTAATTTGTTAATATTTGGATCCCTGTGTGTGTGCATGTGCATCAGGATGAATAATGCCCCACGAAGATATCCAGGTCCCAGTCTTCGTGAATGTTACCTTACATGATAAAATGGATTTTGTAGATGTGATTAAGTTAAAGGTCTTAAAATGAGGAAAATGAGGAAATTAGTCTGGATTATCTGGGTTGGCCCAATGTAATCACAAAGGGCCTTATATTAGTGTGTGTTTATATATATGAATTGGCACATATGGTAATGGAGGCTGAGAAGTCTAGACCCAAGAAAGCCAATGGTATAGTTCTAGTTTGAGTCCAAAGTCCTTAGAACCAGAAGAGATGGTGTAAGTTCCAGTTCAAGCCTAAGTCTGAAGTCAGGAGAAGACGATGTCCTGGCTTGAAGAAAGGCAGAGAGAGAGAGTTCCTTCTAACCCAGATATCTGTTCCATTAGGCCTTCAACTGATTGGGTGGGGCCCACCCACTTTGGGAAGGGCAATCTGCTCTCCTTAGTCTACTTATTCAAATGTTAATCTCACCCAGAAATCCTTCAAAGACACACCTGAAATCACATTTCACCAAATATCTGAGCACACTGACTCAGTCAGGTGGACACATTAAAAAAAAGCATCTCAGTCCCTACCAAAGGGAGGCAGGAAGATTAGAGTCAGTAGTAGATATGATGATGGAAGCAGGAGACTGAGCGATGGGGGGAGGGACACATGAGGCAGCCCCTGAGGCTGAGAGACAGAGAAAGGTGCTGTCCCCTGGCCCTCCAGGAACAGCGAGCCCTGTCGGCACCTTGTGAGACTAATTTTGGACTTCTGACCTCCAGAAATATATGATAGTAAATTTGAGTTGCTTTAAGCTGCTAAATACTGGTAATTTGTTATAGCAGCAAAAGGAGATAATATTGTATGTGTATTTGTGTGTGTGTATGTGTGTGTGTGTGTATGAGATTTCTGTTTTTAAGACACTTTTGCCTATCATGGTGTGGTTTCTATAAAACACAAAAACAAGGGTCAGCTCTCTTCCTGAAGGGCATTATTATTTGTTGAAACTTTCACCATTAATATTCTTTGGAAACCCCTGGAAATGCTCTTCACTGGGAGAAGGTAGGCTTAAGTATTTGGGGTAATACGTTAGTGTAAAAGAACCGAGACAGTTGCTCAGCCCTCACCTATAGAGAAGGCTGCTGAGCTTCAGTGCACGCTTGGCCCTACACTCAGTTGGCCCCTGCAGAAAGCAAGGATGGGCAGCTCTCAGGACAAACTGCGGGTTGAGAAAGTTCAGCTTTAGGGCCCTCACAGACGTTTTTCCTCTGTAAGCTTGCAGAGAACAAAGCCAGCGCATTTTGGGGTTCTAATATCTAACCCCTATTAAAATAAAAAGAGCATGACAGTGGAGTTACTTTTAGACAGGAACTAAACGATAATAGAGAATAGGTTAGGTTTTTATTTGCATTTTTAGTTCTCCTCGATTTTGGAGGATATTTAGGCTATGACTAGCATTAGGTAGAGGAGAGGTGGAGGTTTTCACGTGACCGAGCTGCGCCTGAGTTTGCTCCTGAAGTCTGCCGACCTCATTTCAGGGCGCCTTGGCAGGTTTCCTCAGGAAGTGATCGTCCTGAAGACTGCTGTCCGTGTTTGTGCGGTGCTCCCATGCAGGCTAGCAAGAGCTGATTGATGAAATCCAACAGTTCTTAAAACTGGTTCTTAAACCATTGGGAGCTTGAAATTGGCCACAGGAGAGTATTTACAGCACAGAAATTGGCAAGAGCTACAAATCAGGGTTTTTTGTTCCCCTTCTTCTAGGGAGCTGGTTTACCTGCTCATCACTGTTTATTTCCCTTCTTTTCTTAAAAATAATCTTTCTTCCCTTCTCTCTGAGCAGTCAGACTTTTCCATCATGGCTTAGGGTCCACTCCCACTGCGGTTTCTTCTCTGACCCTTGCTATCTGCTCCAGTGACAGCTGACTTACCCAAAAGGCGGTACAGACGCAGTGTCCGGGGCCCACGGAAGGTTTCTTTTAAAGTGGATGTAAACTATGGATGTAATAATGGTAAAACATAGTAATGAATTCATCCTGGATTATATTCATCTACATACCAAGAGAGTCATAGAATATAACTTTTGATATTCTTTCTGATAGAGAGAGGAGACCCCGAAGGCAAAAAGTTCCTAGGGCTCACCAAGGTCCTAACACCGGCCGGCTCACTGTTCCCTTCAGCCTTGTGCCCAGAGCTGATGTGGAAACAAGCCTGTCCTTTCAGCTACCCTAGCTTATGAATGATTGCCAACATGGTATGATGCACATTGGCAGAACCACTTCAGATGCCTTTGAGATGGCAGTACATTACCCCAGACACCTGAGTTAAACCCCCATTTGCATGTGTTTCTCCCTGAGTTTATCTACTTTTGACTAATACAGCCTCACCATCTTGGATCGTGATTCTTTCAAAAAGAAGATAAAGAACAACAAAATATCCAATATTTGGATTCCAGTGAATAGAACATCTGCTGCCTTTGTCTTATATTTCATATTCATGCTCAGTTTTTCACTAAGCTTGCAATAATTCAAGCCAATAAAAAGAATTTTCTTGAACTCTGCTTTCTTTGATATGTTCTGGTTTATTCATATGTAAGTTCCCATAGGATTTAGGTTTATTTTGCGTTTTGTTTTGGAATCCTATCTTTACTGAAGTCTTGACACTTGAACATTTATTCGGGGTGCCAGCTGGAGCGGGTAACTCTGTAGTAGGCTTTTGAGGGAGGAATGCTGTGGAATCCTTCTCCTTCAATACCTAGCTCAACAGATCTAACAAAGAACTGGCAGCAGCCCCATCAGATCAGTCCTTCAGGCCACAGCCATTTTCTCCGTATTCAGATCCTTCCTTCACTATCTCCCAACCTGCTATCCTTTCAATCCCCCATTCCTTCATCCCATACAGACATTATAGCTCAAATTTTAATGTGCAAAAAATCACCAGATGAGTTTTTTAGAATGCAACTATCTGGGCTGCACAAATCAGTAGGCTTAGGGTCAAACGTGGGACCACATTTTTACCAGGCCCTGCAGTACCCTGATGCAGTCAGGGAGGAGTTGCCTTACATTCTTAGTGGCTTACCCAAAAATGGGCCTTTATTTTTCAGGTACTTCAGAAATTTCAACAAGCTCAGAACCAAGTGTTAGAAATGACTAAAGAAGACAGTCTAGTCTTGCACAAATAAATTGTATTTAGCATTCGATGAAGAGTCTCATTCTCAAGGGTCCAGAAGACTATAAAATGAGGTGGAAGGCTAGAAGCATTTATAGGGTGAAAAATAAGGAATAAAGAAGAGAAAAATAGAAAATGAATAAGGAAGTAAGTATAGAGCCCATAGTTGGCTTGGTATTTAGGAAATGGCTGACTGAATATACTGTGTTTCTGGTCAAGCAGAATTTACAGAGGCACAAGTTATTTAAATTTTGGGTTTTTGATCTGGTCCCTGGGGTGAGAATGGTTCCATCTTGGGCCTAGAAATTTATTTCAACACAAGCTCTAAGAAAATTAAAAGACTATGGAGGGAGACAATGGAATAAAATATTATTTGTTGCCATTAATTGATAGCATACAATGTGCTTGGCATTTAATACCCACTCATTTTAATCGTCATAGCAGTCCCAGAGGAAAAGTGCTATTATCACCATTTTATAATTAGAAGGAGGCCGAGAAGAATGGGTGAATTGCCCACCTTTTCACAGAATAAGTAGTAAAGATGGAATATGAATACAGATGTAATCCCAAAGTCTTTGCTTTGGAGAAGGGAGAGAGTTTATCTATTGACTCTGATACCAACTAGGGGCTAAGGTCATTTCTCTACCTGGTAATTCTTAGTCCTTCATTGAACCCAGAGGACATCCCAAGTCAATTTGAAAGGATTTTATATGTTTACCTGTTGAATTGTTCTTTAATGCTTGCAGCTAATTCTGAGCCCCTTCTTACTTTAATTTGAACCCGAAGGAGAATATGTCCCTCCCTGGGTTTACTGAAAAGGCAAGTGCCTCTCTATTGGATTTGACTAACTTGATCTGGTCACTTGCCACTGTTCTCTGCTCTGCCACCTACAAACCACCTTAAAACAATCTCCAAGTCTTGCTTAGGCTATTGCCATAGCCCCTAAACTAAGTTGTTGTGATCTGCTCTCTGCCCTTCTTCAGGCAACCAGTGTGAGGTTTTCAAGCATAAACGCTATTATGTCACTCTTGCTCTTCCCCACTCTCTCCCTTTCTCCAGTATGATTTGTTTTAAATTACTCTATGATAAAAAAGTGTAGGTCATTATCAGGGTCTACAAGCCCTCTGCTCCCCTGCCCCCGTCTTGTCTTCTCTGTCACATGGCTGCAGGCTGTCCTTCCCTCCACTCCAGGCCACACTGCAGCTTTCACTTGAACTTCCTGCCCAGCCTGGGTAGTCCCTGTGGCAGTTCCACAGCAGGGATCTTGCTTTTTCCTAAGCTTGGGGCGTGCTTCTCTCCGCTTATCACCTAGTTACTTCCTCTTCCCCCTGCAGGTCCCAGTCCAGCAGATTTCGTCCCAACCACATTCTAAGTGAAATGTCTGGTCTCAAGCACCCACAGAACCGCATTCCTCTCCTTCGTTATTTTGTTACTGTGGCATATTCACATTTGCTGGTGTGATGATTTGCTTGTATCTGTCTCCTGCTCCAGATCATAAGATCCTTGGGGCACAAATTACATTTGTTTTTGATCACCATTCTATCCTGAGCATCTAGAATACTGTTATATAGTAGATGCTCCATTAATACTTGTTAAGCATGCGACCAAATAAAGGAATGCAATTAGAATGTATGAACTTATAAACTATGGATTCTAATGTTTAGTAATTATATAAATGTATACATATGTAAAATATTACATTTTGGCAGATTTTAAGGACTCACCAGCATATAATTTTTCATATAAACAAAATGTCATTTCAATATTCTGATTAGCACAAGTAAGGTGAAATTTCCTAAGACTTAAATTTTTGATACTGGGTTTTTGAATTACACATTGTCATGAATTTCATAACTTGCTTAGAATATGAAAAAGGTATATTAAATTGTATTCAATTAAATGGAATGATCATAATAGAGATCCTTTAAAAGGTTTAATTTAATGAAATTCTTAAAATGTTCCAAATCATGGGAGCTTAATGTGTTAGGATGTTGTATACTTGAAACCAATAAAATATTGTACATTGAGTATACTTTAATAAAAAAAACCACAATGCTGCAAGTTAGGTGTTTTTGTTATTCTCATTTTACAGATTAGTAAACTAATGTGTCTGACTCCAGGGCCTTTTCATTTTCCACTGAACCATGTTAAACAAGTATCAGTAATCTCTATGAATTAATTTAGATTCATTTGAGAAAAAAATGAATGTTTCACACACAATTGGTGTGAAAAAAAAAGAACTTATGTGTTAGCTAAAACTGTAATTTCTAGATCCTTAGCTAACTTTAAGGCTTACACTATACAATATGGTAGCCACTAGCTACCTAACTTGCAATGTGGCTAGATCATATAGATGACTATAAATGTAAAACATACACCAGATTTTGAAGACTTAGTACAATAAAATTTAAAAGAATGTAAACTGTCTCATTAATAATTTTTGTACTGTTTATATATTCAACTGATAACATTTTGGATATATTGGGTTAAAATATATTTCTATTGGGCAGAGTTGGCTCAAAAAATGCTTAAGTAAATTAAAATAATTTTTGGATGACTGGAGAATTTCTAAATAAGAAATAGATACAAAACACTGATTAGAATTGTAATTTATCCTAATTGATTTATTAGAAAGTATATAGGTGAACAAAATATGAACATTTCTTTAGCATATATCCTTTGCATGTATGTAGGTACAGTTGACACTTGAACAACTGGGAATTCGGTGTGCTGACCCTCCATGGAGTCAAAAATCTGGAGACGTTTGACTCCCCAAAACCTAACTACAAATATGCTATTATTGACTGGAAGTCTTGCTAATAATGTAAATTGTCAATTAACAAATATTTTGTATGTTATATGTATTATATGCTGTATTCTTACAATGAAGTAAGCTAGAGAAAAGAAAATAATTTTCAAATTGTTGTAAATTTCCCATAAACATTTCCAATGTATTTATTGAAAAAAAATCCATGTTAAATGAACCCAAGCAGTTCAAATCTGTGTTGTTCAACTTATGTAATATGTAATACTTAAAATTGTTAGGATGACATGAGACAACTTTCACAGAGCAAAAGGGCTAAACAGTTCTTGCTCTTTTTTATTTTCTTGTTCTCCAGTTTTCTCTTGTTTCTGGAAAAAAAAATTGGTTATTTGGGTCAAAGATAGTAATATAAGTGGCTTTCTAGAGAAATATAAATATGTGTATGACAATGGATATACTCTTCTCTTTTTTCATTAAGAAAGTTATTACCATTTACAGAGATGGTAAATTGAATATAACATATGTTTATGTTTTGTTTTGCTTAACATGCTGATGGGCTAATTAAATTTTAAAGATATAATTAAATGTTTTACATTTATCACTTACTTGTACATTTATATATTTATGTATGTCTAATACATACAAAGGTGTATAAACAAATCTTTACCACAAATTGTTAAATGAATAAGGTACAAAAGGCCTGTAATTAAAATTAGGGTCCTTTTTCTGTAAAATGACTAAATTAGCACAGGTTTCTTAAGTTCCGCAAATATTCGGTTAACGCTTATGTTTAAGTGTGAGACTGGTAAAATAAATGACTATGAAAAATGCTCTGTTTTTAGGACTATTCATTTATAAACACCTTTTATTCTTATTCAGAAATCTAAACAGGTCATTCTGGCCCTGCCTTCACTTGGGCTGCCATAACAAGATACCACAAGCTGGGTGACTTAAACAAACAGAAAAATATTTCCTCCTGGTTCTGGAGACTGGAAGTCTGAGATCAAGGTGCCAGCATGGTCTGTCTGGCAGGAGTGCTCTTCCTGGGTGCAGGTGGCCTCCTCCTGTGTGCTCACATGGCCTTTCCTTGGTGCTTGTGCATTGGGGGCTAGTGGCAGGGGAGGTTCGACAGTCTGGTGTCTACTTTTATAAGGACACTAATCCTATTGGATCAGGGACCCACCCTTATGATCTTACTTAATCATAATTACTTCCTCACTTCACATACAGCCAAATGGTGAGGTTAGTGCTTCAGCAAATGAATTCTGTGTTGGACATTGGACATTCGGTCTGTATCAGGGTACTGAGACAATACAGAGAAATCATCAGCAGCCCATTGACCATTTCAGTCTTTCATTAGATGCAGTTGCCAAGACATGTCTATTTTATCTAAGAGCTGAAGAAGCAGTGGTCAATCTCGTGAAAGCGTCAACTGATTGAGTTCTAGGGTCTCAGTTAAAATGAATGATTTCCTATGCAGGTTCTCTTATTGACAGAACACTCAGAATTTCTCTGCTAGTCACTTTCTCTCCCCTTCACACTCTACTACCCACTGCTGCAATACTCAGAACGCAGCCACTCCCCTTCTCCCACCAGAAGGAGAATGACATGATGGCTCACCTCTGTCAAGAAACTCTGCAAACCTTGAGAAGAACTGGTAGAGATTCTCTTGAACACCCCTAATTTAATTGTGTTTGTTGATGGTTTAACTTCAAAAGAAACACTGAAAATTTCCAAGCAGCTGTGTTATAATTTGTGTTATAACAGATCTGAATTTACTCTTGAAATATATACCACTCACAGAAATTAAATCAGTTCAAATGGCAAAATTAACTGTCCTTGCCCAGATCTGCCAGCTAGTAAAAGATAAAAGAGCAAACATTTACATTAAAGGTAAGTATGGTTTGGGCCTAGGCTATGATTTCAAATACTATAGTATTTCCAAACTTCTATAGAAAGTCTTTTGAAAACAAACTAAAGATTTGTTAATATGCGTTTCTATTGCCTAAGGAGATAGACATAATAATAGTGAAGTTTAACAATAGTACTTCAAGATATTATCCACAATAGCAGAGATAAATTGGCAGTGATATTGACTCAACATCAGTGGGGTAACTTTAAGAGTATTTCTAAGGATGTTTGCAATGTATGTCCAACCTACCAATACCATACTTCTGATATGATTGTACAAATAAGAAATGGATAGGAATTACATGGGCTATGCACATGTTATGGGAATTGTTTATTTTCAGAATGAATTGAGACATTTCCTTGAGTCTCTGATATAACAGATACACTTTCTCCTAAAGGATGAGGCACTCCATTATTCCGACTGATTTCTAAGAACAGGAGCTTCACCTTCAGAAGCCATTCTAGCTCCCTATGAGGCCAGCTGCCTCTGTATGGCACAGGGGGTTGTCATGGCCACTCCTGTACTCCAGTGGGATTCCATGGCTGTGAGCTAGACATCCTATATGCCCCCAAGTAGGAATGCTAGCTAAGATTCTGTTCAGTAAGGGCAAACCCATATTTGAACAGGTATCTGCCCTGGTGAGGACAAACCACTGGTGTTCATGATGGAAGGAGTCTAATGGAATTAATTTACCATCAAGAGTTTCGTTAATATTCTTGAGGAATTGTTCGATATCAGGGTGTTATGGGTTGAATTGTGTTACCCAGAATTTCATGTATTGTACTAATCTCCAATGCCACAGAATGTAGTCTTTGGAAAAAGGGTCATTGTAGATATAGTTGGTTAAATAAGGCCATACTTGAATAAGTAGGCTTTAATCCAATATGATTCGTGTCCTATAAGAAGGAGAAATTTGAACAGATACACTAAATAGAGAGAACACTATGTGGACATTAAGGCAGAGTTCAGCAAATGCTTCTACAAGGCAAGAAACACTGAAGATTGCCAGCAGAACTACCAGTTTTGAATTTTGATTATGTCTTTATTTCAATGGCTATTTGTTAAGGTTGGGCCTACAGAATTGTGAAGGCAGGAAACTGTATCAATTTTGTTCACATTGTATTCACAAAGCTGGTACAAAGTATGGTATTTTGCAGTCTGTAAATAAATACTAGTTGAATGGAGAAGGAAGGGAATCTGAAAATGGAAAAAAATAAATATTTTTGACTTAGGAAAAGTTTTTAAAAATGATTTTACTCTGAGGCGGAGCCAGGATGGCAGCGTGAGTAGAGCAGCAGAAATCTCCCAAAACCACATATATCTATGAAAATACAACAAACACAACTCTTCCTAAAATAGAGACTAGAGGACACAGGACAACATCCAGACCACATCCACACATGCGAGAACCCAGCGCCTCACGAAGGGGGTAAGATACAAGCCCCGGCCTGGCGGGACCCGAGCACCCTGACCCCCAAGCCCCTGGCGGGTGGAGAGGAGTCAGCAGGGAGGGAGAGAAGGCCCAGGACTGCTGAACACCCAGCCCCAGGATTCCGGACCAGCGCACAGACACAGTGCATGCGTGGGGTCCTGGATACTAGGGAAACAGGGCAGCAGGACTGGTGAGCGGGTGCCTCAGGCTGACGCCGGAGAACAAAGAAACAGGGGCGGTTTTTTTTTTTGGTGAGTGCTTTTTGGAAGCCTTAAAGGGACAGGGACCCCAATACTAGGGAAACAAGGCAGCAAGACCGGTGAGCGGGTGCCTGACACCGGCGACTGAGGACAAAGAAAATCGCGCATTTTTCCCTTTTTTTTTGGTGAGTGCTTTTTGGAAGCCTTAAAGGGACAGGGACCCCAATACTAGGGAAACAGGGCAGCAAGACCGGTGAGCAGGTGCCTGAGACTGGTGCCTGAGGACAAAGAAAATCGCGTGTTTTTCCCGTTTTTTATTTTTTTTTCTCTTTCATTGTTGCTGTTGTTGTTTTGGTTTGGAGAGTGCTTTTGGAAGTCTTAAAGGGGCAGGACAGGACACTTAGCCAGAGGCAGGGAATCTGGGGATCTCTGGGCACTCTAACCCCCTGGGCAACAGGGAGCACAGAGGCCCCTTACGGAGATAAATAGCCTCCCGGCTGCTCCCCCTCCAACGGGGTTCCACCATTTTGGAGGAGCAGCCCCAGTCAGGCCACGCCCACAGCAGCAGTGGAGATAAACTTCAAACCAACCCGGCAGGTAGCTGAAGCCCTGTCTGCACACAGCTGCCAAGCATAAGCCACTAGAGGTCGCTATTCTCCCAGGTGAGGAAGGCCACAAACCAACAAGAAGGGAAGCTCTTCCAGCGGCCACTTGTACCAGCTCTGCACACTATCTCTATCACCATGAAAAGGCAAAACTACAGGCAGACAAAGATCACAGAGACAACACTTGAGAAGGAGACAGACCTAACCAGTCCTCCTGAAAAAGAATTCAAAATAAAAATCATGAACATGCTGACAGAGATGCAGAGAAAAATGCAAGAGCAATGGGATGAGATGCAGAGAAAAATGCAAGAGCAATGGGATGAAGTCCGGAGGGAGATCACAGATGTCAGGAAGGAGATCACAGAAATGAAAGAAACCCTGGAAGGATTGATAAGCTGAATGGATAAGATGCAAGAGGCCATTGAAGGAATAGAAACCAGAGAACAAGAACGTATAGAAGCTGACATAGAGAGAGATAAAAGGATCTCCAGGAATGAAACAACACTAAGAGAATTATGTGACCAAGCCAAAAGGAATAATATTTGTATTATAGGGGTACCAGAAGAAGAAGAAAGAGGAAAAGGGATAGAAAGTCTGTTTGAAGAAATAATTGCTGAAAACTTCCCCAAACTGGGGGAGGAAATAATTGAACAGACCACGGAAATACATAGAACCCCCAACAGAAAGGATCCAAGGAGGACAACACCAAGATACATAATAATTAAAATGGCAAGGATCAAGGACAAGGAAAGAGTTTTAAAGGCATCTAGAGAGAAAAAGGTCACCTATAAAGGAAAACCCATCAGGCTAACATCAGACTTCTCAACAGAAACCCTACAGGCCAGAAGAGAATGGCATGATATATTTAACGCAATGAAATAGAAGGGCCTTGAACCAAGGATACTGTATCCAGCACGACTATCATTTAAATATGATGGCAGGATTAAACAATTCCTAGACATGCAAAAGCTGAGGGAATTTGCTTCCCACAAACCACCTCTACAGGGCATCTTACAGGGACTGCTCTAGATGGGAGCACTCCTAAAAAGAGCACAGAACAAAACACACAACATATGAAGAATGGAGGAGGAGGAATAAGAAGGGAGAGAAGAAAACAATCTCCAGACAGTGTATATAACAGCTCAATAAGCGAGCTAAGTTAAGCAGTAAGATACTAAAGAAGCTAACCTTGAACCTTTGGTAACCACAAATCTAAAGCCTGCAATGGCAATAAGTACATATCTCTCAATAGTCACCCTAAATGTAAATGGACTTAGTGCACCAATCAAAAGACACAGAGTAATAGAATGGATAAAAAAGCAAGACCCATCTATATGCTGCTTACAAGAAACTCATCTCAAACCCAAAGACAAGCACAGACTAAAAGTCAAAGGATGGAAAAACATATTTAAGGCAAACAACAGTGAGAAGAAAGCAGGGGTTGCAGTACTAATATCAGACAAAATAGACTTCAAAACAAAGAAAGTAACAAGAGATAAAGAAGGACACTACATAATGATAAAGGGCTCAGTCCAACAAGAGGATATAACCATTCTAAATATATATGCACACAACACAGGAGCACCAGCATATGTGAAACAAATACTAACAAAACTAAAGACGGAAATAGACTGCAATGCATTCATCGTAGGAGACTTCAACACACCACTCACCACAAAGGATACATCCACTGGGCAGAAAATAAGTAAGGACACACAGGCACTAAACAACACACTAGAACAGATGGACCTAATAGACATCTATAGAACTCTACATTCCAAAAGCAACAGGATATACATTCTTCTCAAGTGCACATGGAACATTCTCCAGAATAGACCACATACTAGCTCACAAAAAGAGCCTCAGTAAATTTCAAAATATTGAAATTCTACCAACCAATTTTTCAGACCACAAAGGTATAAAACTAGAAATAAATTCTACAAAGAAAACAAAAAGGCTCACAAACACATGGAGGCGTAACAACATGCTTCTAAATAATCAATGGATCAATGAACAAATCAAAATAGAGATCAAGGAATATATAGAAACAAATGACAACAACAACACAAAGCCCCAACTTCTGTGGGATGCAGTGAAAGCAGTCTTAAGTGGAAAGTATATAGCGATCCAGACACACTTGAAGAAGGAAGAACAATCCCAAATGAATAGTCTAACATCACAATTATCAAAACTGGAAAAAGAAGAACAAATGAGGCCTAAAGTCAGCAGAAGGAGGGACATAATAAAGATCAGAGAAGAAATAAACAAAATTGAGAAGAATAAAACAATAGCAAAAGTCAACGAAACCAAGAGCTGGTTCTTTGAGAAAATAAACAAAATAGATAAGCCTCTAGCCCAACTTATTAAGAGAAAAAGAGAATCAACACAAATCAACAGCATCAGAAATGAGAATGGAATAATCACGACAGACTCCACAGAAATACAAAGAATTATTAAAGACTACTATGAAAACCTATATGCCAACAAGCTGGAAAACCTAGAAGAAATGGACAACTTCCTAGAAAAATACAACCTCCCAAGACTGACCAAGGAAGAAACACAAAAGTTAAACAAACCAATTATGAGCAAAGAAATTGAAACGGTAATCAAAAAACTACCCAAGAACAAAATCCCGGGGCCGGACGGATTTACCAGAATTTTATGAGGCACACAGAGAAAACATAATACCCATTCTCCTTAAAGTGTTCCAAAAAATAGAAGAGGAGGGAATACTCCCAAACTCATTCTATGAAGCCAACATCACCCTAATACCAAAACCAGGCAAAGACCCCACCAAAAAGGAAAATTACAGACCAATATCCCTGATGAATATAGATGCAAAAATACTCCATAAAATATTAGCAAACAGAATTCAACAGTATATCTAAAGGATCATACACCATGACCAAGTAGGATTCATCCGAGGGTTGCAAGGGTGGTATAACATTCAAAAATCCATCAACATCATCCACCACATCAACAAAAAGAAAGACAAAAACCACATGATCATCTCCATAGATGCTGAAAAAGCATTTGACACAATTCAACATCCATTCATGATAAAAACTCTCTGCAAAATGGGAATAGAGGGCAAGTACCTCAACATATTAAAGGCCATTTATGATAAACCCACAGCCAACATTATATTGAACAGCGAGAAGCTGAAAGCTTTTCCTCTGAGATCGGGAACTAGACAGGGATGCCCACTCTCCCCACTGTTATTTAACATAGTACTGGAGGTCCTAGCCATGGCAATCAGACAAAACAAAGAAATACAAGGAATCCAGATAGGTAAAGAAGCAGTTAAACTGTCACTATTTGCAGATGATATGATACTGTACATAAAAAAACCCTAAAGACTCCACTCCAAAACTACTAGAACTGATATCGGAATACAGCAAAGTTGCAGGATACAAAATTAACACACAGACATCGGTAGCTTTCCTATACACTAACAATGAACCAATAGAAAGAGAAATCAGGAAAACAATCCATTCACAATAGCATCAAAAAGAATAAAATACCTAGGAATAAACCTAACCAAAGAAGTGAAAGACCTATACCCTGAAAACTACAAGTCACTCTTAAGAGAAATTAAAGGGGACACTAACAAATGGAAACTCATCCCATGCTCATGGCTAGGAAGAATTAATATCATCAAAATGGCCATCCTGCCCAAAGCAATATACATATTTGATGCAATCCCTATTCAATTACCAGCAACATTCTTCAATGAACTGGAACAAATAATTCAAAAATTCATATGGAAACACCAAAGACCCCGAATAGCCAAAGCAATCCTGAAAAAGAAGAATAAAGTAGGGGGGATCTCACTCCCCAACTTCAAGCTCTACTACAAAGCCATAGTAATCAAGACAATTTGGTACTGGCACAAGAACAGAGCTAACAGACCAGTGGAAGAGATTAGAGACTCCAGAAATTAGCCCAAACATATATGGTCAATTAATATTTGATAAAGGAGCCATGGACATACAATGGCAAAATGACAGTCTCTTCAACAGATGGTGCTGGCAAAACTGGACAGCTACTTGTAGGAGAATGAAACTGGACCATTGTCTAACCCCATATACAAAGGTAAACTCAAAATGGATCAAAGACCTGAATGTAAGTCATGAAACCATTAAACTCTTGTAAAAAAACATAGGCAAAAACCTCTTAGACATAAACATGAGTGACCTCTTCTTGAACATATCTCCCCGGGCAAGGAAAACAACAGCAAAAATGTCCAAGTGGGACTACTTTAAGCTGAAAAGCTTCTGTACAGCGAAGGACACCATCAATAGAACAAAAAGGAACCCTGCAGTATGGGAGAATATATTTGAAAATGACAGATCCAATAAAGGCTTGACATCCAGAATATATAAAGAGCTCACATGCCTCAACAAACAAAAAACAAATAACCCAATTAAAAAATGGGCAGAGGAACTGAACAGACAGTTCTCTAAAAAAGAAATACAGATGGCCAACAGACACATGAAAAGATGCTCCACATCGCTAATTATCAGAGAAATGCAAATTAAAACTACAATGAGGTATCACCTCACACCAGTAAGGATGGCTGCCATCCAAAAGACAAACAACAACAAATGTTGGTGAGGCTGTGGAGAAAGGGGAACCCTCCTACACTGCTGGTGGGAATGTAAATTAGTTCAACCATTGCGGAAAGCAGTATGGAGGTTCATCAAAATGCTCAAAACAGACCTACCATTTGACCCAGGAATTCCACTCCTAGGAATTTACCCTAAGAACCCAGCAATCAAGTTTGAGAAAGACAGATGCACCCCTATGTTTATCGCAGCACTATTTACAATAGCCAAAAATTGGAAGCAACCTAAATGTCCATCGGTAGATGAATGAATAAAGAAGATGTGGTACATATACACAATGGAATACTCAGCCATAAGAAGAGGGCAAATCCTACCATTTGCAGCAACATGGATGGAGCTGGAGAGTATTATGCTCAGTGAAATAAGCCAAGCGGAGAAAGAGAAATACCAAATGATTTCACTCATCTGAGGAGTATAAGAACAAAGGAAAAACTGAAGGAACAAAATAGCAGTGGAATTACAGAATCCAAAAATGGACTAACAGGTACCAAAGGGAAAGGAACTGGGGAGGATGGGTGGGCAGGGAGGGATAAGGTGGGGGGAGAAGAAAGGGGGTATTAAGATTAGCATGCATGGGTGGGGAGGGAGAAAGGGGAGGGAGGGCTGTACAACACAGAGAGGACAAGTAGTGATTCTACAACATTTTGCTATGCTGATGGACAGTGACTGTAATGTGGTTTTTAGGGGGGACTTGGTATAGGGGAGAGCATAGTAAACATAGTATTCTTCATGTAAATGTAGATTAAAGATTAAAAAAAAAGGAAAAAAAAATGAAAGAAAGAAAAGGGGGATTACTCCTTGATAGGATAAAACTATTGGTAAATGAAAGATTAACGCATGCTTTAAATATCCTTAATTTTGATCACTTAAAGGGTGTCAGATGATCGGCTATGGAGGTACTCTTTGCTGATAATATTCCTTTCTCTTAATAAAAAAAAAAAAAAGCAGTTCCTGTGTGCTGACCTCCAATGAGTTCTACACAGTGGTATAGAGGGCATGTCAAAGTGTGGGCAAAGGGTCTGTTTGTTTTTATGCAGAAGATCAGGGACTTGCTTGGCTACCCAGAAAATGAACTAAGATATGATATGAGGAGGAGCTTCCGGCATCAGCACTCTCTGGAGTACTCGTGCCGGGGGATGATCATCAAAAAGCCTCTACAGGGATCCGGGCGATGCTGCAGTTGTGGCTGCGTCCATCCCACCATTTCCTGAACTTGCCACTGGAATGAGGAGGGAGATGTCTAGGCTGGCATGTGCATACAGTGAGACAACGAATTTGAGTGGATCTGTACTGTTGGAACTCAACCAGGAGTTGGGAGGGGTGCAAGTTGTAGCACTCCAAAATCTTACGACTATAGACTGTCTATGGTTAAAAGAACATATGGGATGTGAACAGATCCCAGAAATGGGTTGCTTTAATTTGTCTGATTTCTCTCAGACTGTTCAAGTACAGTTGGATAATATCCATCATATCATAGACAAATTCTCACAAATGCCAGGGTGCCTAACTGGTTTTCTTGGCTTCACTGGAGATGGCTGGTAATTACAGATTTGCTTAGTTTATGTCACCATATTCCTGTTATGTTAATATGTGTGCACAAGTTAGTTAGTAGTTTAAAACCTATACATGCTTAAGGTACTCTACAAGAAGATATATCAAAGAAATAATCAATCCTCCCATGTTTTCTTCCATATGCTACCTCTATAGCTTTTCTTCTTCCTTCCTAATTACAACCCTTAAGTAGAATTCGTGCCTCATATTGAATTTTCCAAGCATCATAATTCCTCCAGGTGGTAAAGATACCTCGAGACAAGTGCTGGGCATAGAAGCCACAGGGCATAAATCTTCAAACAAGTAAAAAGCTAACCTTTTCAAACAATATGGCTTCTCTCTCACTTACCAACTTTACATCTCCCTGTATGGCCCCGGAAGATGACTGGTTAGCCAGAGATGGGTAAGATTACTCAAGGGAGGAACAACCTAAGACAGGCACAGTCGCAGGGGGGCCATCAGGTGAGAAATTGGGGATCAACAGTGGTGAGGCTTAGAACCTCACCCCCCCTGTTTTGAGAGAAATCTTCTGCATCCGTGGATGTTTTATTGCCCTTGTCTAGCTTGGATTAACACATAGTCTACAGGCACACACCTGATCATCTACAATTGCTCTCTTACAACACTAAACTATGTTTTCTACCTTTATCTTGCATCTACCTACCACTTCAGCATTTTATTAAAAATAAAAATAATAATAATAATAAAGGGAGAAATGTGGGATCCACATATAAATCAAGTAAAAAATCAAACGAATATTCATATTTGACCTGATTGTTTATAGTTAATGATGTGTAATCAAAACCGAAAGTTTCTGTGATGAATGCCCTTGTACTGTTCACCATGTAAGAACTTATTCACTATGTAAGAATTCGCTCACCAGGTAAGAATTTGTTCGTTATGCTTCAGAAGATTGGAGACTGACAGAATTAGGCTTGAGATGGATTAAAGATTGTGCATTGAGCATTGACCCCCCCATACAGAATTTTATTGTTGTTAACAACCATTTGATCAATAAATATGAGAGATGCCCTCTCAAAAAAAAAAAAAAAGAGAAATTACTCTAAATTAGAACTCATGGGCTTACAGAAATAAAGCTCTTTGAAAACTAAAAAAAAAATGATTTTACTCTGTAAAACTCCATACACAAATTGCACAAAGTATGGCAAGCCTCAAGTATTATCTTTCCTTTATAAAGATTTACCTTAAAAATATAGCCACTGCAATGGGTATTATAGGGTCATAAAAAGGAATGGAGTGCTGATACACACTACCATATGGATAAACCTTTAAAATATTACACTAAGTGAAAAGAAGCCAATCACAAAAGACCACATAATATATAATTCTATTTATATGAAATATCCAACAGGAAACTATGCAGAAAGTAGATTGGTGGTTGCCTAGGGCTGGAAGGCTGGGGGTTGGGAGTTTTAGCTAAAAGTCTAGTTTTTATGTGTGAAGAGTAATGAAAATATTCTAGGATTGATTGTGACAGTGGTTGTACCCCTCTGTAAATATACAAAAACCATTGAATTGTATGATTTGAATGAGTTAATTAGATGAATGTAAGTATAGAAATCATATCTCAATAGGCTGTTACCAAAAAAATGACCATCCATATAACATTTTATATCCATTAGAGACAATACTCTTTATGTTTTTAATGACATAGAAACACATTATTAATATAATGCTATGTAAATGGCAAGGCACAGAAATGAATATACAATGTGATGTAAAGTTTACTTATACACACACACACAGAGGAAATGCCCTAAAATGTTAATGCTATTTATATCTCTGCTTCAAGTGACTGTTATTTTCCATTACATAGTTTTTCATATTTTCCAAATATTCCATAATGAGAAGATATTACTTATAATCAGAAAAATAGTACAGAAATATTTGGCCAAAATGTTGTGAATTTCTTTTTGACAGAACGCTATTGCAAAATAGAGAGAAAGCTTTTTTTATTTCAAGGTAAACATGCCTTACAGAGGACACAGGAAATATAAATATATGAATATATATATATATATATATATATTTTTTTTTTTAAAGGGTGTCTTTTTTCTTTCTTTGACACATAATGATCACTTTCTCAACAGAATAGCCTGCCAGGAATTAACACTTTCTCATGGCATTTGGTGGTGGCATTTGAGTCAAAGTTACCCACAAAGTGAAAGACAAAAACCCCAATTTTTCATAACTTATCTTAAGAATAATATGTCCTTGAAGAAGACAGCATAAAATGCTTGTCATTCTATTTGTGACTTCCCCAAAATTAAAAAAAAAATCCTGATCTAAAAAAAGCCAAACTCTTCTTTAAAACATGCTTTAAGAAAATCTCAAATGGTATATAAACACTCTCAATGTAAAATATGTCTAACTTCTGCAGAGAAAATTTGAAAGCTACAATGACATGTATAGAAGAAAGGGAAGATTCATTTATAGAGGGTGAAGCCAGAGAAGATGTGAGGTCTGGTGTGAGAAAGGGTGTGAGAGAAGAGTGAGAATTTTGGTAAATAATTTGAAAACTAACATTATATTACAGGATGTACTTGGCTGCTGTTGTAGTCTTTCATAAATATACATACACAATAAGCAGCCTAGACCCTATCCTTAAGAAGGTTCACACTGGTTGGGGATGCTAAACAAAGACAGGTTCAAAAATGCAGAAGGATGTTTCTGGAACAGCATGTGGTCAGTAGCAAATTGACATTATGAAAATGAACAGACATGAAGAATACACACCAAAAGAGAGGGAAGCGGCCCTGCAATCCATCTCTTGCAAACCGTGGTCATAGGAGGAGCAGATCCTGGAGCGGAACACAGGGAGGTTCCTCAGGACCCAGGAATACATTTCATTCTCCTGTGAGAGTGCTGTTAACTGGCCAGCTGCCTTAATTCATGGGTTCTCTTATCAGAGGCATTTTAAACACTCCTCTCTGTTCACCTCTGCTTCTATTTCCTTGCTTGCTGTAATGTGGTTTTGACCCCAGTTTTCCTTCTATCTACTTAGAATCTCAGTTTTGTAGATGCTATGGATTGAATGTTTGTGTTCCCTAAAATCCATACGTTGAAGGTCTGCCCCTCAGTATGAAGGCATTTGGAGGTGGGGCTTTAGGAGGTTATTGGAGTTAGATGAGGTCATGAGGTGGGGTTCTAATCAGGACATTATGCCCTCATAAGAAGAGATACTGGGGAGCCTGTGTGCTCTCCTTCCACCATGTGAGGACACAGCTGGAAGGGGGCAGCCTGCAGGCCCACATGGGAGCGCTCAGCAGAACCTTACTGCGTTGCTACCCTGATCTCAGCCCTCCAGCCTCCAAAACTGGGAGACAGACCTTTCTGTTGGTCAGGCCATCTAATGTGTGGCACCTGTTTTGACAGCCCAAGCTGACTAATACCATAGACGTTCTCTATTGCTTCTTAAAGAACTTACTTTTTAAAACATTTTAAGAATTAGGGCTTTGGTAGAAAAATATTGAGAAAATTGAAGGGTAAAAAGTTGCTTTAACTTGATAACTAGTGTGTCTGAAAATTTTGTAGAATTCCACAACTGAAAGCAAGGGTGTGCCTTTTGGTGTCTCCTTTTTAATTTATAACATATGTAAATTTCATATCTTCATAGCTTGACACCAGTTTTAGATTAATTGATTGATTCTCTTAAAACAGAGATGAAGAAAAGTATTACCTGTCTGCTGTCTGTTTTCATTGCAATAAACCAGGAATGGCCTAAATAAATAATGGCTTTGCTAGTTTTGTCACCTCCAAAATATTAATTAACATTACTTTTGAAAGTCTGCTTTGGTGAGACATTTTTTATGCATATTGGACTGTACTCACATAAGCAGTAAGTACAACTCACTCTTTCTACATGATTTCTTTAATCAGCTTCATAAAACTGCCTTTTGTAGAAGACGGCTTGGCAGGCACATGGGGGGATCACATTCTTAGAACTTGGTTCCTGTTCTGTGTGTTACTGAGGTTTTTTAGCTTTCCTCGTGTGCATCTGGGGACAGATGCTATGACCCTTTTTCAGAGAAAAGCTATGTTTGTCATGCTTATAGTGAAGAACTTTGAATCCTCATCCAAGCATGAGTACCAGAGCTGGAGGAGATACAGCTTACTTCCTAAGAAGTTGTTTGTGCCTATGAGCTCCCTGGCAGCTCCCTGTCCAGGCGTTTCACACAGTGCTTAGTTTCCAAAGCTGCAAAATTTAAACTGCTGTCTTGAATTAACAGTAGAGCATTCCTATTGTTCTGGTCCTGGATGAAATTACCCTGCTGCTCTGTGTGACATAAAGCTTCTATCAAAGTCCTCAGAGAAAGAAATGACATTTTCAGAAGATAAGTTAGGAGACAAGCTGTATGGCCACTTTTCCAAATAATTTAAGTAAAACCTTAGGATCAAAAGATAGTAGGATGGCAGCATATTTCAGCTACAGTGCCTGAGTGCATAAGAGATTCATCTTCACTGGACTGTATTCTAATGTGCAGCTTTGGGCTTCCTTAACAAAGCCAAATTGTACTGAATTTGTTTTAACATTACTTTGATGAGCACCGTGCATTATCACTCTATAACTCTGCCCTTAGGTCCCAGGAGAAAATGTATGTAAACATTTATGGTACCTGAAGTCTTGGAATGGATTGAAGAACTGATACATTTCCTCTTCTCAAGTAAAGAGAGTTATGATATGTCACATTTTCCTGTTCACTTTGGATTCCAAGATTCATAGTTAGAACTTGTGCCTAAGCTAAGCTATGGGGTAGTGTATTTACTCTTCTCTTTTTAATTCTCTTATCTTCCTTTCTGTATTTTAATTTTTATTGTGCTGCTATTTCCCAATAATTCCCCTTAAATCCTTTTTTTTTTAATAATGGGAAAGTAGAAATATATCATAAATAATTTGCTTTTTAAAATCAATGTTAAAAATGACAACTGTATAAAGCCAAACTGATTTATCTCCTAAAGGGTCAACCTCATAGATTCCTCTCAGGAAAAAGAGAAATCAGTGCTGTCTAAACTGGCAGTACAAGATGGGTGATCCAGTCCTCCTCACATAGACAGTAGAGCAGGCTTTGCCAAATGCTGAAAACTCCTGCTTGTTAGAGATGAAAGCTACTATAGCCTCTTCTTCCTCTCAAAAAAAAAAATGTATATATAGTGTGGGACATGTCATGAAATCTAAAGGCAATTATGACAGTCCAATAACTTCAAACATAGTACTCTTGGTTGTATCTGAATCTACACAAACGTTTAGCATATATCTTGACATTATTTCTGAGCAGGGCATGGAAAATCCTGGTTTGTTATTTTATTTAAACTTTACATACTAAGATTAAAAATTGCTAGATTCACATACTCTTTTCAATACTGTTAAATTTCAGTGTGTTTCTATATACTTGATTTCTGATAAAGGAAAACTTTGGCTTCATGCGAGGAAGGGAATTGGGATAGGATTCATTTGTAAATAATTGTAAATAACTTGTAGATAATAATTTATAAGCAATAGAACTTTCTCCTTAGGGAAAAAAAAACAGCTCACAGTAATTTTCTTCATTCAGTAGAGATGCATAATAAAAACAGTTTTACCGTTTGTAATTTTTACTCTTTTGACATTTCCCTGAAATGTCCAAAACATTGAGCATTAGACAGAATCATCTTTTTCGAGTTCAGGGTGTTTCCCTGTGGGGCTTCCCCGCAGGGACAATTTCACCGGCGCTGAGATTTGTAGAACACCCTCTCTCACACCAAGGACCTGAAATTCCGTAGAGGACGACGAGCTGATGGAACCAAGGGCTCAGCCCTGAGCTTTCTTCAACTCCGGGTTGGACATCTCTATGCTGCCTTTCTTCATGTTTTCCCAGAATGCTTGTGCTCCCTGCCGAGTCCCGTACTCAGCAGAGGAGTGTTGAGCCTTTCTTAACAGAAGAGCTGGATGCCAGGTGGTGGAGTTTTTAAATAGAAAGGCAGACTTAGGAGAGTTTATTTTCAGAACCAACACAACCAACCCCTACTCTACACAACAATAAAATGGGCCTCCAGGAGTATTTTCTTTATAATCGTCATAGATCTTAATGCTAGGTGTTTAGATTACTTACGAACTGTAGTCAGTAGGGCTTAAGGCCATATTTAATTTTAGTTAGAAAAAGTAACATGCCATTTCAAGCTCCCTATTACTGTGAATTAATTTGAGGTCCATGGCACTAAATTTGAGCTATGTCTGAATTTAATTCACCAAACTTTTTTTTTTTGTTGACAACTTGGGTGCATTCCCAATAACACAGGAGACACATGAAAAGAGCAAGTGGATTGAAAATAAGGGGTGGGACCTGTGGGTTCCTCTTTCTCTTGAGCTTGTTGTCATTGAACAAGCCCGAAGAACATGTTAAAGAAGATTCTTCCTTAGAAGTGTAGCTTCTTGTGTCCTCCCTGACATAATTATACTGCTGTATCCACAGTTTACCTTCTTCCACTGAGCAATCAATTTCAGAAGCATGTAGAATATTAAAACACGAAGTGGACAACTTCCTATCTAGTCCCACTCAGAAACTGGAAGCTATAGTGAGAAGACATTAAACAATTAGGCAATATGTAGAAAGAGATTTTCACAAAATGATTCTGTTTCTAGGAATTGATATAAAAATAATACACAATTTGTAGAATTCTTAACACTTTATAAAAAATTATAAACTGTCAATGTGCAGTCATAAGTAATAAGTACATGTATTGTCTGGGAGTTTCCCTTCCTCACTTTCCTATGTAAGATTCCCTATTTTCTGGATCCGACTGTCAATGTTCAGTCATAAGTAATAAGTACATGTACTGACTGGGAGTCTCCCTTCCTCACTTTTCTATGTAAGATTCCCTATTTTCTGGATCCCATGTTGTTCTCGTTCCTTGTTTTACTCTTTCACTTTGTGGGATCAGATCTCCCATAGCCTTTTGAGAAAGGATGCAGCAAATGGGTGCAAAAAAGTGATTTAAAAAATATTTTGTGCCTCTGAAAATGGCTATAATCCCTTCTTATACTTAGTAGTTCGACTGACTATTGAATTTACTTTCAAAGACATTTTTGTTAGAGTTTGGAAGCTATCATGCTATTGATTTCCAGCTCCCAGTGTTGCTTTGAGAAGTCCTATTATAATTTTTTAAATTAAGGTATTATTGATATACACTCTTATGAAGGTTTCACATGAAAAACAATGTGGTTACTACATTTACCCATATTATTGAGTCTGCTCCATGCCCCAATGCAGTCACTGTCCATCAGTAAGATGCCACAGAGTTACTATTTGCCTCCTCTGTGCTGCACTGTTCTCCCCGTGGTCCCCCACACATGTGTATTAAACATAATACCCGTCAATCCCCTTCTTCCTCCCTCCCCACCTGCCCTCCCACACCCCTCCCCTTTGGTAACCGTTAGTTCATTCTTGGAGTCTCTGAATCTGCTGCCATTTTGTTCCTTCAGTTTTGCTTCATTGTTATACTCTACAAATGAGGGAAATCATTTGACATTTGTCTTTCTCCGCCTGGCTTATTTCACTGAGCATAATGTCCTCCAGTTCCATCCATGTAGTTGCAAATGGTAGGGTTTGTTTCTTTCCTATGGCTGAATAGTATTCCATTGTGTGTGTGTACCACATCTTCTTTATACATTCATCTAGAGATGGACACCTAGGTTGCTTCCATATCTTGGCTATTGTAAAAAGTGCTGCAATAAACATAGGGGTGCATATGTCTTTTTGAATCTGAGTTGTATTCTTTGGGTAAATTCCAAGGAGTGGGATTCCCGGGTCAAATGGTATTTCTATTTGTAGTTTTTTGAGGAACCTCCATATTGCTTTCCACAATGGTTACATTCCCACCAGCAGTGTAGGAGGGCTCCCCTTTCTCTGCATCCTCACCAACATTTGTTGTTCTTAGTCTTTTCGATGCTGGCCATCCTTACTAGTGTGAGGTGATATCTCATTGTGGTTTTAATTTGCATTTCCCTGATAATTAGTGATGTGGAGCATCTTTTCATCTGTCTGTTGGCCATCTGAATTTCTTCTTTGGAGAACTGCCTGTTAATATCCTCTGCCCATTTGTTAAGTGGGTTATTTGCTTTTTGGATGTTGAGACATGTAAGTTCTTTATATATTTTGGATGTTCAGATACGTCATTTACAAATATATTCTCCCATACTGTAATATGCTTTTTGTTCTGTTGATAGTGTCCTTTGCTGTACAGAAACTTTTTAGTATGATGTAATACCATGAGTTCATTTTTGCTTTTGTTTCCCTTGCTCTAGGAGATGTGTTCAGGAAGAAGTTGCTCATGCTTATATTTAGGAGATGTTTGCCTGTGTTGTCTTCTAAGAGTTTTATGGCTTCATGACTTACATTCAAGTCTTTAATCCATTTTGAGTTTACTTTTGTGTATGGGGTTAAACAACAATCCAGTTTCATTCTCTTACATGTAGCTGTCCTGTTTTGCTAACACCAATTGCTGAAGAGGCTGTCATTTCCCCATTGTATGTCCATGGCTCCTTTATCATACATTAAATGACCATATATGCTTGAGTTAATATCTGGGCTCTCTATTTGTTCCTCTGGTCTATGGTTCTGACAAACAAATCAAACAAATTGTCTGGATTACTGTGGCTTTGTAGTAGAACTTGAAGTCAGGAAGCATAATCCTCCCAGCTTTATTGCTAATATAATTTATCTCTAGTATTCTGAAATTTCACAAGCATATGCTTTGGTGAGATTACTCTTTCATTTATTGTCCTTGGACGTTCTGACGAGCCCTTTAAATCTATTTCATGCCCTTCAGTTCTAAAGACTTTGCTCAGATTGTTTTCTAATATCATTTTTCTTGTCATGAACTGGACATTTGACTTCCTAGACTGATCATCTAATTTTCTTATTTTTTCTTTACAATTCTGTATCTTTATTTATGTTTATCAACATAAATATTTATCTTTTATCAGGTTTATTATTCAATAATCTCATTAATTTTTAAAATTCTTGCTATCATACTTTTGAATATCTAAGAGCCCCCTTCTTAAATTTTGCTTTTTCTTTACTATTCCTTGTATTCAGTACTAATGTTCTTGTAATCTTCTGATCCCTAAATTTCTTTCATATTTTCATTTGTCTTTTATTGCTCCATTTTATGCAAATTACTTAGTACATATGAGACAATAAAAAAGAACACCTGAAAATAATATAATATTGTATGTCAACTACACTTCCACAAAAAACAAAACATGTCATTGCTGATTTTTGCTATTGTATGTTTGGGGACTATTAATTTCTGCTCCTTTCCTTTCCTTTCCTTTTCTTTTAGTTTGTTTTTCCGGTTATTTTTCTGATGCTTAGGAAGGTCATTTAGTTTGTTAATTTTCAGTAACCCAATTAAATGATGTGCTCTTGATGAAATGCAAATAATTAAAGAAACCTCAAACTGACTTCAAATATATATGGTCACTTTAACAGATGCAGAGAAAGCGTTTGGTAAAACTCAACATCAATTCAAGGTTTAAAAAGAAAAACAAAGCAAAATTAGAGATAGAAGTTAATATCCTCAACCTAGAAATTATATCTAAGATACATTATTTGGCAAACATCTTACTTAATGGTCATATATTGAAGGTATTCCCTTAAGATCAACAATCAAACAAGAGTGACAACTAGCACAATTTATTCAACATTATTCTACACAAGCCAGCACAAAAAGAAAATATTAGCCATCATAGGATAAAAAACATGAAGTGACTCATTGTATATCCCTTATAACTAAATAAATTGAAACTAGATCAATTACTTCAATAATTAAACAAAAATGTAAAAGTCTGAAAAATCGTAAGATCATTTCTTTATGACCTCAGAGTGAAGAAAATCTTTTAAAGTAAGGTTTAAAATTCAGTGGTAACAAACACATTAATAAGTTCAACCATATTAAAATGAAAATCTTCTGTATGGCAGAAAAAAAGTTAATTAAAATTGACCCAGCATTTTTGCTTGTTAGAATCTATGCTATGGCTATATCTATGATCTCCAAATGACATTCTTATATTTGTAATACTAAAATCTTGGATAAATTGGAAAAATAAAAAATGATTATTATTATCAAAAAGAATGAGAGTGCTCCAAGATGACATTTATGTCCAGGTTATACTAAATGAATCAATCAAAATGCAGGATAGTGTATATAACAGGCAATTATTTGGGGCAAGAAAGGAAAAAATTAAGAATACATTTGTTGTGTTTCTTTATGATTGCATAAGGAAACATTGAAAGAATACAAGAAAATAAATGTAGTTACCTATAGAAGGTGGAAGTGGACAGGATGTGAAAGATTTCTCAAGGTACACCTTTTTATATTATTTTGATTTTTGTACCATATTAATGTATATCCCACTTACATTGGATAATGTATATCCAATTGAAAACATTAAATACAAGTTAAATTAAAATAATCAATAAGGTTCTAACAAATCAGTGCAAAACCTTTATGGAGAAAGTTATATAAATTATTAGAATAAATACATGAGTATATTGTATTCATGAAGAAAATACTCAGTATCAGGTAGTCAGTTCTGTAGACCCAGAAGCACAGATCTCGCATCCTCACTGCCATGACTGGTCCTGCACTGGCAGCTGGCTTCTGTAACGATGATCTCCCACCACCCATTCCATATTCCCTTTGCCTTCAGCAGGCAGCTTGCCTGGTCATGGTTCTTCACTTGGTGGAGTGACTTAAATCTTCATCTCTGTAGGATTTGGGTCAGTAGTGCTCCTACCTGCATGGGGTAGTTGCAGTTGTCCACTGACCTTTATCACGGGATATGACAATACTGAAAGATGCTCCACAGGATCCCCAGCAGTGAAGGCATACCCGACCTTACCTCTGCTGTGGAGTAGCTGTCCGGCTTCCCACTTGTGCTCGCGATGGCCCCTCCCAGCCAGCACAGTGGCTCCCTTCATGTCCCTCTGGCTCAGGGGCATGTGTAGCCAGAAGTGGCCAGAGTCCAGTTCAGTGGAAGCACTGTCATGTGTCCTGGTGGGTGCACTGCTCACTGTGGAGCTGACTCCTCGGCTAACTACTAGTCAGCAGAGCATAAAGTCATGGGTAGGAACTGGAGAAAAAAATTTTGCTAATGTGTCTCTAAGGGTAATTAGTGGGTGGTGTCACTCTCATTTCCATCCCTTGATTCCTCGACCTGTGAATCCTGGCTGTGGGGGAAAGAGCCCCTTTCTGGTTGTGGGCCACATTCAACAATTATCCTTTACCTTGGAAGGGATATGTCCACATTCCCTCATCACTGGGCCTCTAGAAATTTCACTGAGATAGAAGACCCTTGAATTTTGCTGAATTTATTTTCTACCCTCTGACATGCGGATGTCTTACCAGAAGTCTAGAGTAGTTGCTACTTCTTGTTCACTGGATCCAATCAGTATGTCATTAATGTAATGGGCCACTGTGTTTTCTTGTGGAAGGAGAAGGCAATCAAGGTCCTTGCAAACTAAATTATGAGACAGCACTGGAGAGCTGATATAGGTCACTGATGTAGGTCAGTGAAGGTGCATTACTGACATTGCTAGCTGAAAGCAAACTGTTTCTTGTGTTATTTGCTAGCAAATATCAAGAAAAAAATAATCTGCCAGATCAAGAGCTACATATTTATGTATCAGGGGATGTGTTAATTTTCTCAAGCAATGAAACCACATCTAGTACAGCAGCTGCAGTTGGAGTCACCACCTAGTTAGGCTTATGATAATCCACTGACATTCTCCAAGTTCTGTCTTCTGCACAGGTCAAATAGGCAGTTGAAAAGGGATGCCACAGGCATCTCATCCTGTATCTTTCAAATTCTTGATGGTGGGATTAATCTCTGAAATCACTCTAGGGATGTGATATTGCTTTTGGTTTATTATTTTCATAGGTTGTGGCAGTTTTAGAGGCTTCTACTTGGCCTTTCCCACCATAATGGCCCTCACTCCATAGGTCAGGGAACCAATATAGGGACTCTGCCAGTTGCTGAATATATCTATTCCAATTATGCACTGCACAATTGGGCAAATAACCTTACATGGGATTGGGGACCTACTGGGCCCACTGTGAGATGGACCTGAGCTAAAACTCCATTAATCAACTGATCTTCATAAGCCCCTACTCTGAGTGGCAGGCCACAGTGACATTTCAGAGCTGGAATCAGTATCACTACAGAACTAGTGCCCAGTAGTCCCTAAGAGATATGATTATTTATTTTTCTCAATGCAAAGTTACCCTGTTGAAAGGCTGTAAGTCCCTTTGGAGAATGTTGGGAGAAAAGACTAGCAGTGTAATTTTGGCAGTGAATCAGGGGCCTTCCTCAAGGGGCCCTGGTCAGCCTCCTCTTCATCCAAGAAGTTCTGGGCCTGTAAAAACTGACTCAAGTCTCAAAATTCATTAAGGGGGTGTGACTGTCTGCTCTTAATGAATCAACTTAGATGTTTTTTAACTTTACCTAGAACTTTTCTGCTTATACAGATCAAGTAAGAATAAAATTGGCTTCCTATCTCTTTCACTTCTAGGAACACTGTGATTAACTAACTACCACTGTAGGTCAGACTGTTCTGATGGCTGCTTTGACTCTGCTGTCCATTACAGTAATCATGCCCACCTGCCCTAGTTGGTTGAGTGCTGCCACTTGGCTCCCACTATCCTAGGATCCAACTGCATTTAGATTTCCCAGTGCAGAGACTGTGTTCTTATTGAAAAGTCTGGTCCACAGAAGAAAGCCATCACAGAGTCCTTCAAGGATGTTAGAGCTCCCCTCACAAAATTTCACAATAGTGGTGATAGGCATATCTTCTAGACACTCCCAGTGGGAGTGAGTAGGTCTTCAATGATGAGTTCTATTCTAACATTCCAATCTCCCCAAGCCTTTGAATCCCTTCCTTTACATTAAACCAAAGAAGGTCTGGAATTTCCAGTTTGCTCACTGTGGACCGTCTTTTCATTCATGTTTCAGCTAACTGACCAAACATAGCTAGAGCCCTTCCTAACTTGCTGAGCTGCAATATTAAATGCACAGCCTCTGCCTAGTGAATGCCTTCCAACAATTTTGGCTTTATTCAACATTTTGTTCCTTCCACCATTATCTCACACCCTTAATATCCATTAATATCTTCACATCCTTAATATTCATTTCCACACAAGTTCCTTGGATTTCTGTCCATATAAATTAAGAAACTCAAGTAGCCCTTTTGGAGTATCCTCACATTGTGTCTCACCTTTACGTACCTGCTAGGGCTTGATTCTAGTTACACATCTAGAAGCCAAGAGCAATGGTAAGGACGGGTCCTGAGAATCAGCACTGTCTTGCATGGCAACTGCTTCAGAAGAGGCCATTCCATTTTTCTCTGGCAATGCAAGGTTTATGCCAGACAGGGGTGGGTAAAGATGCTATCCCTGGGGGGTGGGGAAACTATTACCTCTGGGGTTGAGGATGCTGCTTCCACTCATGAAGAAGACTCCCAAGAGTTTAGGGGCTCACTGTCCCCAGCTCCATCAGAGTCTTCCCACACATCTCCACTCCAAATCACAGGATTGCATTCCTTTCCATCAATACCCTTACTTTAAAAGTAGACATCCTGTCTGGCTCAGAGTTCAACTCCTGTTATAATTCAGCCAGTCACAGGATAAGTGTCTGCTTTTGGTTTTCAACAATCCCAATCCTCGTGAGATAAGGGTCACCTTCAGGGCACACATAGAAACTTGCAGGTCATTTATGTGACTCTTGACCTGAAAATTTGAATCTCTGAACTCATCTTTTTCTTTCATCACTTTGTCCAGTGGCATCAGGAGCAACCAGGTCTTGTTACATTCATTAGCTTTTCAAAAGTGTTCTCAAGTGTCATATACACAGTGACCAAGCTCAGGAGTAATGAAGATATTTTATGTATCTCTATTGCCAGATTATGCCAAGGACTATTAATGTTCTCTTTATAACTGGAATTAGGCTCATAAGTATCTTTGAATCTAATCAGTTTAGAGATCCCATTCCAGAAACCCCAAACAAATTCAGAAAACTCATTCTTGATATTCTGTTCCTCTAAAACTGCTCTCAGTACTATAATCTGTATTATGCAGGGTTCTTCAGAGAAAAAGAATCAGTAGAGATCTATATCTGTATCATCTACATCAATATCTGTATCATCTATCTATCAAAAGAGATTTACTGTAAGGAATTGGTTCATATGATAATGGAGGCTGAGAAGTCTCAGATCTTCAGTTGGCAAGCTGGAGACGCAGGGCAGCCAGTAGGATAGTTCCAGTCTGAGCCCAAAGGCAAGAGAACCAGGAGAGCCAATGCTGTACCATCCAGTTTGAGTCAGAGTCCAGGGACGGGAGAAGACTTACTGTCCCAGCTTAAAGATAATCAAGAGAGAGAGTGAATTCTTCCTCACTGGTCCTTCCACACTGGGGTGCACAATCTGCTTAACTCAAGTCTACCAATTCAGATGTTAGTCTCCTCGAGTCTGCCAGTTCAAACACCCTCACAGACACACCCAGAACAATGTCTAATCAAATATCTAGACACTGCATAGCCCAGTCAAAGTGACACACAGAATTAACCATCATAGCTTTTTATTTGATATATGCATGCCATTTTTCCACAATTATCTTGGAATTAGACAAATTTGAATGGGTAAGTGATGATTGTCCACAAATGTTCTAGGCAAACAATTCTTTATCTATTAATGCTGTTTGCCTGTTAATCACGTTTCATCACTTGGTACATAAAAGATTTTTTACCATAATGTTTTCACATAAACTTGATCTTTTAATAATATGAAATGATTTACTTTATTTCCTTTAGTGATTTTTAACCTTAAACATTTTGTCTAATATTAATCTCATTTGTGCTTTCCTTTGTTAATGTTTTCCTGGTAAACATTTTGCTATTTATTTCTAAATTATGCATGTAATTTTTAAAGACTATTCTTTTAAAAAGCATTTAATTTAATTATCAAATTTCATTTCTTTTAATGGATAATATATTTCACTATCCAAATTTACTATCAAAACAATATAGTCGATTTTACTTCTGCTGTTTTGTTTTATTTACTTTGTATTGTGTTTCATTTTGTTTCATTTCATCTTGTTGTTTTGGTCCATTTCTGCTTTTATTATATAAACTGTCTTGTTTATTGTTATTGTATTTAGCAAGTTAGAGGATGAAGATCTTGCCTTGAATTGTACAAGTTGTTCACTACACTTTTTCAAAGCAGTTGTTACTGTTGGTGGTGGAAGTAGTGTGTGTGTTTGTGTGTATAAAGATAATAATGAAATGACTATTTCTATAGAGTCTGGGACTTATACAAAGATTAAGACTCATCAAAGAACCAAATGATCTGGTGAGCAAACCTTGGTTTTGTGGGAGGCTTCAGTGGAACTCAAATCCCTGAGGGTCTGGAAAAAATAAGGTGAATCATTAGCAGGTATGATTTGCTTCATAGCACAGCTGCTGGTTGCTAAATTCATTCCACAGGCCCAGCTGCAGATGAGACTCTACATGCTTTTTAGATATCACGGGGCAGAATAAAATTTGGGTCTTTAAAATTACAAAGCATACAATTCCGATGTGCTATAGTGTTCTGGCAAGATGCTGACTTTATATGATCAGGCCAGGCTTGGGCAGACAAGAGTGCATTTGCTTCCTGAAATTCTGCATTTGTGTTAATAACCGAGGAGGAAACTGTAGAGAGGCTAACCTTTTATTCATGTGGTTTGTCTACAGTTCTAATCATCCACTACATGGTCTAGGGTAGCCTTGGAATTGACCAAATCAACCTAAGGAAGAAACCTTCCTTCGGAGACAGGTTTCTCAGACATAAGCAATATCTTATAAAGAGGCAATTGAATGAGACACAGGGCACAGGACTTAAAATGTATGCCCAAGACAAACTGTGGAACAGGTGACACAGATGCACAGCAAATTCCTAGTCTCAGCTAAAAGAGAGCAATGGATCAAATGAGACTGAAAGAGGACATGGACAAGGAGCTTGTCCCCAGGCATGGCAAATGCACACACAATTACACAAGAAATGAATTAACTTCAGACAAGGAGGATCTCTCTTTCCTCTTCAGTGTACGTTCTCAGGTTCTGTATTCTTGGCCTCTGGCATTGACTAACTGGCATCCAGTTGTGGCTGAAGTCAATATGGTTTTCTCCTTCCCTCTGACATCTTGTGTGCCTGCTCTGGCTTTTGACAACACTGATGTAGGATCCTAGGAGGAGAATTTTGGCTAGGATGATAACTGAGGAGCTAGGAATGGCTTGTTTTCTAAACATTGCTAGTGTGGGGTTAGTGGTGAGATAATATCTGTCTTTTATTAGATCTTTAAATGCTTTATAAACAAGGCTCATGGGGTATGTGGCATTAAATTAATCCAAGCTGTGAGGCCCTGGAAAAGATTGCACACATTCCAGTAGGAAAAAGCTGAGCTGCTGAAAGTACTTCACCACCACCCAGGCTAAGGGAACTGCTCTCCCTGAACCTGAGGAAAATAAAAAATTTGAGGGGATGATTATTAAACTTTAAACCGAAAATTTCTGAATTCTGGAATTTTACTTGTGAGACTAAGAATATTTGATTTTGGATTTTCGCTCTTTTGGATTTTAATGCCCTTGTGCTTAATTTGGAACCATAAGATCTAAACTTTTAAATGCCTATTTGGAAGCTTAACAATGGGAGGAGATTCCCTTGGCATCTCCAGAAGGTCAAAATTTTTATTGTTAGAATGACTTTATATCTATTTTAATATTGAGTTTTGCAATATTATTCAATTTCATTCCAAACAGTGGCTTCTGGATGATGGGTACATAAATCTCACAGGCATAAATTCATTGTCTTGGTCCTTTTACTACCAAAAAAAATGTTGATCAAGTGTACTGCTTGGTGAGCTGAGCCAATAGGATGATGAATGAGGCACCGGCTAAGTCAACAGACGGTGACAATGAAAGAAGCCTAGTGAGTGGGGAAGGCAAATCCACATGCAAAGTGAGTCTCTGTTATGAGGACAACTGAAGCCCTTTCCATAATGGAAGAGATCAAATGTAATAACACTTCCACTCATTAACTGGCTGTGCCATCTTGTTATGGTGCCAATTTTGAAAATCAGCATTGACTTCTGCTATTGGCCATTTGTATAATTAGAACTGGTGGTAGTTAGATCTGCTTTGGAAGGGGTAATTCTTGTCATTGTACCCATGGATAACCTCTGGCTCTGGCATCACTGCCACTTTGTTCATGAACCCATGGACCAGGCATGGAATGGCTTGGGAAAGAGGCTAATGCAGATCCACAGAACAGATCATCTTTTGCAGCACTTCCCTGAGAAGATCCTATGCAGGTGGTAGCCTGTGGGGAGTGTTTACATGAGACATAATTCTCCTTTGTGAATAAAGTCCAAGTCCACCAATATGTCAGATGTCTTTGCAACACATACAGTCATCCTTCCCTTCCAAATCCCTAACTATGCAGTCAAGCCATTAGTCACTGTCCATGAGTCAGTATAGATACATAATCCTTCCCACCTTTCCTTTCATGTAAAGTATACAGCCAGATGAAAGTTTTGTTCTGTCCAACCTCCCTCTGCAAGTATATCTGTGATCCTATAGTACTCCTTGCCTTCCTTAGTTCTGAACTATTTATAAACCAGATGCCATTTTTTTCCTGTATTAATTGGCCATAGAGAACTGACCATTAAGCCATACATGTGTAATAAGAAAGACATGGTACAGCAATAGATGTAAAAGCCAATTGCTCATAAAAATTACTTATGTCTTCAGAACTAGCTCTATCCTGCCCCTGTTTATAGCTGTTATCCTTGAGGATGGGGCACTGCTATATTCACACTCAACTTATGCCTTAAAGGATCAGATCAGAGCCAGTTCATGACAGGCAGCATAGGTCACATGGTCATGTAATATCCCCTGTCAGGAATTTAATCTCTCCAAGGCCTCAGTAGTGAGCCAGGAGCTGTTTCAGAGAAGGGAGGAGGAATATTTGTTTGAAGAAGAGAGAATAGATTCTCCAAAATCCCTAGGGTTCTGTACTGTGATTCTCCCACTCAGGTTTGCCATAGGCTACAGAAAATTCTGTTGCACAGAAAATTTGAACGTTATTTTACTTGAAGCCAAATGACAGAATAATTTTCACTGCAGCCTGGATTGACTAGAGAGATTTTTCTTGATTTGAGCTCCCATTTAAAGCTGCCATCCTCATAGGATGTTTGGTAAATGGGCCTAAACAACTCACCCAGATTTGTTTGCGACTGAAATCTAAAGAAGCACAAAAGGCATTATGCCTCTTTCTTAGAGGAAAGGGGTACAGGACAGAATAAATTCTATCTCACATTGTATGGGTGTATCTTTCTTTTCTCCAAGTCTCTGGACCTTCTAAAACCTCCCTGAAGTGGCAGACTTCTCATTTTTTTTGTGAAATTCTACACCGCTTCATATTTGTCTTACTGAGCAGTCAAGGGTGTGTTCTACCTCTTGTTCACCAGGTACTGTTAGCCCTCTTTCATCAAGAGTGAACCAGACTATATCTTGTGGGATGATGAGATCATCAAGGCCCTTGAGAAGTAAACAGTAACAAAGTCAGAGAATTGATATAGTCCTAACCAGCATAGTGAAGATGCACTGCTGTTATTGAAAAATGGAAAGAAACTGCTTTGATGGCCTTTACTGATAGATATGGAGAAATAATTGCCTAGCAGGAATATGAAACTGTGTTGGTTTATTACAGTGAAAGTACCAAATCTGGACTCCTATTACAGTTTAGGTCATCATCTAATTTCATTTCAGATAAACCTACTTTCATTCCCCTATTACACCACACCTGCCAATTGTACATGCCATCCAGAAAAATTAAATGAGGATATATAGGAATTATTACTGATTCATCTCTTAAGCCTTTGAAGGGTGTAGTCTTGTTTTGGCTTATTCATCTTGTTGGGGGAACAGAATTCTGTAAGTTCTCCCATCATAATGGCTCTTGCCCCATGTTTCAGGGAGCCAGTAGAGTCTAGGGATTTTATTTTTAACTATGCATTTAGAATCTGGGATTGCATCCTGTAGGATGCAATGAAAAGACTAATCTAGTGATCCCACTATAAAATGGGCTTGGGAAAGAATATGCACAAAGTCCAACTCTAATTTGTGGACCACAGTGGTGTCTGGGTCTATAAAGATTGGCATTAGCTCAAGTTTATCAGTTACTGAAAGATATCTGTATTTCCCTTTACCATTGTATGTAGACCTTATGAGATAGCTGCCAGTCTTTTTGGGAAAGGCCAGAAGGAAGGTTAATAGTATATAGTTATGGCAATGTCACAGGATCCTAGGGTATCCAGGTTCTTCTTTATTCAAGGGTCTCTAGGCTTGTTATACTGTATAAATCTAGAAATTGGGTAATTGGCTGGGCCTCTCTGTCATTACAATTCAAATCTTACCTCCTTTCAGTAGACCTAGAGATTAGATATTTTCAATTACTTAAAGTAGGACTTTCAGGTACTTCCCATTCAATTCAGTTTCAAGGACCCATAATTAATTCAACTGCTGTGAAAAATCCCAGAGGTTAAAATATTGTGGTTACCACCGTGGTCTTGCTACTAACCACAGTAACTACAGTCACCTTGTCTCTAACAGTTACATGTTGTGACTTGGCCTCTCTCCTAGACCAATTTCCATTGGCATGGAGCCCAATTCAATGACAACATTCCCAACTGAGGCATATGTTGCCATATATATTTGCTTACCTCTAACCTTTAAGAGCAAAGGTGTATGAGGTTAGGATAAAGTAAGCAGATCCCTCAGTGATGGCTTTGAAAAGGTTGGAGTGTCCATAACCTATTTTTATTTGCTTCATGGTGCATGAATGAGTCAGCATGATTAAAGGCATGGACTGGAGGATATCAGGCTACTTCTATTACCGGAATTTTGGCAAAGCTTAAGGTGTAAAGGCAAACTCACAAGTTCTACTCCAAAAGCAACAGAACTAACCCATGGATTGACTGCATCAAAAGCTCCTAAATAAGACTTATCAAAAATTATTAAAGTCAGCAAGTTAATGTGTAGCTATGTGCCCAGAGCTAGAGTCATAGAAACTAAAGAAGATCCACATCTGTTATCAGCAGGGTAATCTGATGTTATCAGTTGGCAGGCTTGACATTGAGTGCAATGACATAAGGCTTGAAAACACCTCAGATACTAGCCTATAGCTCATAGACTGGTATTTCCCAAAGGTGGTGGTTTACTTCTTAATAGTGTCACAAGTTTCTACAGCACCACCCAGTCTAACCCCACCCACTCTTTTGACATAAAGAATATACAATATTGTATATTGTTCTTGCCTGGATTGACTTTCAGAATTAATTTACTTGATTGAGTGCAAGATGATATAAAGTCAAATGTTTGTCCAAGGAGTCACAGAATCCCCAAAAATAGATATGAAGTGCTAATCTGCTTCAGTCCTCTGATAAGAGCACAAAGATAAGAAAGCATTTTCCAAACATCAATTTGAAATCTGTACCCCTTATGTGTATTTTTCTCAATTTTTTGCTCCATGTTTTAGTTGAGAAAAGTAGGAAATACACAATCAAACACTGATGGATGAATTTTATTAATGTTACGCTGAGGAGCATAACACTATTTTATTTTAGAATCAGCAAAACTGATAAAAGAAATGCATTGGTTGTATTAAATCATAGGAGACCAATAGATATACAATTTTGATAAACTGTTAAGATCATTTCTAAAACGGAGATAGAGGAATTCTTTAATGACAATTAAAGTTTCTAATAAATTATATTCTCTATTATTTTACATGTTGTGTAACAATTTACCACAATTTAGTTGCTTAGAACAACACACATCTATTCTCTCACAGTTTCTGTGCACCAGAAGTGCATGGGTTAACCAGGCCCTCTAGAAGTCTGCAATCAAGGTGCTGGCCAGGGTGGGGTTCTCATCTGGGGCCTCAATAGAGTAGGAGACACTTGAAGTTCACTCACGTTGCTGGCAGAATAAATTTCCTTGTGGCTGTAGGACTCATAGCAGCTTGCTTCTTCAAAGTGAGCACAGATGAGTGTGATGGTTAATTTTATGTTTCTGTTTGGATGGTGTTTTTGGGTGAGATTAACATTTAAATCAGTGATCTTTGGGTAAAGCAGATGGTTCTCCATAATGTGAGTAGGCTTATCCAATCAGTTGAAGGCCTGGATAAAGACTGGCCTTCCCGGAGCAAGAGGGGATTCTTCAGCAGACCACCTTCTGGCTCATCCGCACCATGTGCTCACTTGGTCTCTGGCCTGCTGGCCCATACTACAGACTTGCACTTGCCAGTCTTCCTAATTGCATGCACTAACTTCTTATAATAAACCTCTCTTCATGTATATATATTTTCTATTGTTTTTATCTTTGAGGCATCCTGATTAATAGAAACTTTAAAGCCAGTCAGCTACCAAGATGGAATCTTACGTATGGTAATCAAAAGAGTGACTTCCCATTACATTTGATGTATCTTATTGACTAGCAGCAAGTCCCAGGCCCCACCCACATCCTGTAGGAAGGGATTATACAAGGATGTGAACATCAGAGATGGAGATCTCTGCAGCCACCTTAAAGTTTATCTGCCACATCCTCTATACCTTGAAGTTTAAAACAGTATGAACCAGTTGGAAAAGCCTGGACATGGGATACAGCCATGCACTTATATTCTGGGACCTCAGTGTAATATCTATATCACCTTAAGCACTTGTCAGCATGGCAAACAGATCTTCCAAAGAGAGGAACCAAATCTGCCATCTCAGTGGGGGTGACTTGGTGATTATCTATGGGAATGCAGGAATTTGTAGTTGAAGATGAGGGCAATAGTGGGGAGGGCAAAAGTGGGGAGATGGAGTGAACCTCCCCTGTGGAAAAGTGTGGAAATGAGGTACGAAGCACGACCTACCCTTTCTCCTAGGAAGGAGAGTGCCTTAAGCACACTCAGGCCTCAGAGCACAGAGATCCCAGGAGGCTAAAAGACTTTGAGTTGCAGGATGGGGAGGCAAGTGAATCCTGCCAGGTGTCCCCAGCTTTAAGGATCATGGAATCTGCTTCTATCCAGACTGTGGAGTGAAGGACTCCACCTGCGGCGATGTGGTTCCAGAGCAGGCGCAGGCTCTGCCGCAAAGTGGTCCATCTCAGGGGCGGCATGGAGGCCCAAACAGCAAGACAAGAAGGTGACATAAAGAGCATCAAACCTGGTGGCACTGAGAGAGGTGGCCAAATTCCCATCATTGAGGAGAGAGGGGAGGCTAGAATGAGACTCTAGCCATCTGTTCAACACTTTCCAACAGAGGCTTCCCCAGAAACTTCGTTTTGTTTCCAATAGTGGAATTATCAATAAGCTCTGTATTATAGTTCTCCAGGCTGATGGAAACTATGAAATATTATCTCAAAGGATTGTTATGAGGACACAAGATAGAGCCTAAAAAAAGTTTCCAGCATATATTATGTACTTGGTATTTACCATCTTCATTTCCAATTAATGAAAAGAAACATACAAAGTGGCTTCTACATGATAGCCCTACAATCTTTTTGAAGTTGAGATTATTGAATTGATTAACATATTTCCACTTAAAATAGGATTTTGGCAAATTCAAGCTGCCAAGCCATCCACACATTTTTTTTTATTCTAATCTAAGCTCTTCTGATTCCTTCATGATTTGCATGTGACTGGAAACTGATTGTCAGATAGGCAAAATATGTGCAAACAAAGGCATATTTTTTGTTTTGTTCCTACTGAAATGGGCAGGGGAGAGAGAGTGCCAGTGGGCTGGCACATGAGAACCTGAAGCAGGATAGGATCTTGAGAGGCCAAACAGACTGACTTACTGTGGACATTGATCTAAAGCTACCCAGGAGCAAGTATAATACAGAGACTGAATTCTTATTAGAAAAGATGGGGCAGGGTAGTGTTCAAGGGATATTAACCAGTATGATGAATGGTTGTCACCAATGACTGAGAAAGGAGTAGGGAGCTAACTAGAACAAAATCCAGTGGAAAAACACAGTGAAACCATCCAGGCAAGGGCAGCTTCAGGGTGTGCAACCCAGTCATACAGAGATCCACACTAAAAGGGCCCCATGCTTAGTTTTATGTTCTGCCATTCTCCTCTTGAGTTTCTTAACAATTTTTCAATAAGAGGCCCCTCATTTTCATTTTGTACTAGACCCTATGAATTTTGCAGCCAGTCCTGTATTGGCCCCAGGCCTTTGATAAAGTTGAAGCATCAGAGATGGAATCTTCTAGCCGGATGGCCTCATGGCAGCTGGAGCAAGTAGAGAGCTACGTGGGCACTGGTAATAGGAATGTGCGGTTCACCATGAGTGACCTGCTAAGTGTTCAGGGCCCAGAATTTCCAATTGGGAAGTTGTCAGAGTCAAAGACTTATACCTATACTTTATGGGTTTATTTTTTTATTGTTGCTTCTGTTAAGTTGGATAGTTCTTTTGAAAGTTTTTTTCTTTTAATGATTGCCACTTTCTGGCCTCCCAGAAGTCATTTGTGACTCTATTTATTTATCTCCTTATAAACCTGTCAGACTGATTAAGTTAAAGGGAAGAGCTGTGAACATATTAAAGGTGGAATCAGTTTTAAGTGCATGCACATGCACGTGCATACACACACACGCACACACACACATACACCCTGTGTTAATACTCTGGACAGAGAATTCTGTTTCTTTCAATGTAGTGTACAAATGGAAGTTTATTAATAAGTAGCACAACACTCTGTGTATAGATTTGTCCAGTGTTTTGTGAAACCAAAATTTGCTCTCTAGATGTATTTTTAGGCATGGTTTCCAAAGGCCCAGACATTATCTAGAAAAGATGGTAAAAAACAATATTTAGGCAACAATAATAAAAACAAATGAAATAGACTTGTTTCTTTATTCTTTTACTATATAGACATTGCCAGTGGCAATTCACAATTATATACAATCTATTCTGAAAAGTTGTTAATAATGTTAATACTACTCTTCTCATGAGTCTTTTACTAGGCCTGTTTTCCCTCCCTTTCTCCATCTCTCCTTCCCTCCCTCTTTCTCTCTCTCTCTCTCACACACACACACATACACACACACACACTGATGCACACCCACTCTCAGTGCCTCACACACATACATTTATAGTTCATCTCTCTTCCCCTGTGAGCCCTATTTATTAGCCTGTGCCAGCAATGGAAAAATAATAGGAAAAAGTGGCCCTTCAGCAAGAACCCGTAAACACAGATTTATGTTTTCCATTTGAGGTCAGGAAGTAGCATAACTCTTTCGTGCTGTGCTGAGAATAGCAGCTCCCTCAGGTGAGGCCCCACTGCTGTCCCCGTAGGTGGAGGCGGGTTGTTTGGATGCAGCATGTCACCAGGCTCACCTCTTACCTCTAATGGTCCCACCTACTGAGGTGACCTGAATTAGCCTCATGAGACAGAGCAAGGGTGAACTATGTATGTGCTCGTAATTCATGCCTTGATAAGTACATACTTAATGAGTCTCATTACCTCATCTAATTATTTTTCTAAACCAACAAATAAATATTTTACCTAGTATACTGTCTAGCAGAAGAGACAAAGGGTTCATTATACTAGATTAAAAAAAAAGTCAATTGCAATCACCAACACAAAACAAAAGCAACATGCCTCAACCGGATAAATAACAAAACACACAACAGTTACTTCAGTTAGAAAGATACAGTGCCCTTGAACCCTCTGCAGAACGTGTGGATGCTCTGCACTGCCCCCCTTTGAGGGAGTGAGCTCTCTGCAGCCAGTAAGGAGCAGCAGGCCTCACTGTGTGGGTGTTTGTGAGTCATCATAGCAGCACACAGCCCGTGAAGCTGTAGCTGGTCGAGAGGAGATTCTTAATCTGCTTCTTGCCTGAAGGAGTTTGTTAATAATCTCTCCTATGAGATGAAGTCTTTACTCAGTCATCTGTTAAAAACATGGATACTTACTTCCAAATGACTGTGAAATAGCTTTTCATGGGGTGTCAAATGTCATCTCAGCACAGCCCGTGCACCTTTGTTCTGTCCTCTCTGTCTATGTGCTCTTACATTTTCTCCCATTAGCTCTAACAGTGTGGTCTCAGCGCTGAAGATAATTTTGGAGATATTCTGGTAAATTATAAATGTTCTTTGATTTCTAGAACCAAAGTGGAACAACTATTTAGTAATGTAGCAATGAAAAATATGTCTTTTTATGGTGATTCCCCCTTTTCATAAATCTTCTTAGCACTTACTAGGATATGAAGATATCAAAAGTTACTGATATTTGGACTTCAGATGTTTCCTAATTCACTAAGGTTAAAATAAGTGTTTCTAATATTTAGTCATATTTAAGCATTAAGTATTTTGAAGGTTTCTCCTTACTAGAATTGCCTTTGTAAAAACTTGAGTTTTAATTTGAATAAATGGTAACTTACAGAGATAAGATAACATACATACTTGGGTTCACCCATGCGCACACATGTTGCAATATATAATGATATGTAATGTTATTTGTGTTATATATAATGTCTAGAGTTTTCTAGGTTAGTTCCTCTTTCTAGTATCTGTTCTGTAGGATAAGATCATGTGTCAGGCCATGTGTCACAAAAATTGGTTCAGAAAGCAGGTTCACTGCCAAGCCTCACAGGTTAAGTTTAGCCATTAGTGTGTGAAGGACTAGGCCAGGACCAGGGCTGACTTCTCCCATGAACTTGCTGTGGTGTCTAGTAGTTGCTGAAGTTCAGGGCTCCAGTTTTTACATCTCAAAGACATGGATATACATTTTTTAATTTATATATTTCACAGTATTATTTTGGGAAACAAGGAAGAGGTTTTACATGAAAACACTGAATCTATAAAATGTTTCACAACTGCAGCTTTCATTGTTCACAGCTATATCTATTATTTTGAGAAAAAAAGTGGTTGAATGTAAACATAACTTAATAGAATATTTGTTTTTTCACAATGTTAATGTGAAATCAGAGCAGAGAAGAAAAAGTAAAGGACAGTCATTCTAATCATAGGAACATGATTTATTAGAAGACAGATTGTATTTTAAATATACAATGATGTTTCTCAGATACTTGTAAATGCTAACCAATTTTTCAATTTTTGTAGAATAACAGCATATCTAAAATTAGACTAAGAAATGAAGATAGTTTTCTTAAATACACTTTACCACAGAAAATCAAGCACAAGAGGGCATCCCTGCATTTATTTAAAAAGATTCTCCAATGGATTTCATATACAAAGTATATGTTTTTCACTTGATCTAAAGCTCCTTATATGGATAAAACAGATAACACTTTCTAAAATATTTATCATCAAATATAACAATTTTTCACATAAACTATCCCTTCTATCCATAAGAAACTCCTTTCATGATTCCATAACTCCTTTTTTTGGTTTAAAAATAATTTCATCACACTTAGTGACTTAAAGGTAGATAAATACAACAAATAAGACTAATATGTAAATACTTTGAATTGTAAAGCTTTAAAAGACAAACCGGGGAATTGGGATCAGGATGTCAGCATAAGAAGATTCTGAGTCACTCACTTCCGTGGATGAAACAAATAAGCAAATACATATGGAATAATTTTCTATGAAAAACACCAGAAAACTAGATGAAAGGAGCCTCCACAGTGAGCAACAAAAAAGAATAGTGGATGGATAGGAGAGGCGGAGACACCATCTCACAACAAACAAACAAACAAACAACCCCCCCCAAAAAAAAAACATTCCATGCATGGTGATTGCAAGTGAAGAGACCTCAAAAGGAACTTTTCCCTGAGGGATGAAGGGTTTGTGCTCTACATCAGGCACACCAACCCCAAGATCCTACATGAGAGAGACAATCCCGCTAAACTCTGAACTCTGAAAACCAATAGGGCTTACATGCAGGAAAGCCACAGAACTCTAGGGAAAGGGGAACCCACTTCTAAAGAGACTCACTTGCCTCAGGACTCAGTATAGACACACAAATTTGAAAAGTGCCTGAACTATATGTGAAGAAGACCTACTTATTAATGTTAAAGTGTCTGCCATACAGGCAGGAAATGGTTGGGATTTGGTCCAGCGATGGAGAAACTGGTGAGTGCCATATTTGTGACCCCATGTACCTTGTTAAAGTCAACACGGAGGGACATGATTTTGGAACTATCCTTTTAACCTGTTAGAGCCTGTGGATGCACGAACCTAATAACCCTGCTCACCTCCCCAGTGCAGCCGTGTGTGTCAGCCCTGCACAAGCCCACATTGCAGCACAGCTGTGAGGTGCGTCCTGGCGGATGCCAGCACCACCCTTCTGTGCACTGCAGATGTGACCTTGCCGCAGCAGATAGGCATGCACAGTCTACACAGGGGATGCCCTTGGGCATCTAGCTTTAGTGATCAGAGAGAATTGTACTTTTATGCTCCATGCAACATCTATACAAGGCTGTTTCTTTAAGACTGGGAGAGGGAATAATTTGCTAATACATAGAAACAAACCCAGAGAGTCAGACAAAATTAAGAGAGGGAGGAAATATGTTCCAAATGAAAGAACAAGACAAAACATCAGTAAGACGTTATTGAAATTGAGATATGCAACCTATCTGATAAAGAGTTTGAAGTAATGTAATGATGATCATTGAACTTGGGAGAAAAATAGATGAACTATGTGAGGTCTTCAACAATGATATAGAAATATAAGAAAGTTCCAAACAGAAGTTGCAGAGCTTAAGAATACAGTAACTGAAATGAAAAATAAACTAGACAGTTTTCACAGCAGACTGAATGAAGCCAATGATCAGATCAGCGAGTGATAGGACAAAGCAATAGAACTCACCCAAACAGAGAAGTAAAAATAAAAATAAAATAATTTTAAAAAATTAAGATAGGGAGGCGGAGCCAAGATGGCGGCGTGAGCAGAGCAGTGGAAATCTCCTCCCAAAAACTATGAAATATGTAACAAAGAGCTATGAAAATATAACAAAGAAAAATCTTCCTAAAATAGAGACCACAGGACACAGGACAACATCCAGACCACATCCACACCTGCAAGAACCCAGCGCCTTCCGAAGGGGGTAAGATACAAGCTCCGGCCCGGCGGGACCCAAGCGCCCCTCCCCCCGGCTCCCGGCGGGTGGAAAGAAACCAGAGCGGTTTTTTTTTTTTTTTGGGGAGTGCTTTTTGGAAGCCTTAAAGGGACAGGGACCCCTGTGCTAGGGAGGCAGGGCGGTGGGACTGGTGAGCGGGTGCCTGGGACCGGCGCCTGAGGACAAAGAATATCGCGCGTTTTTCCCTGTGGGACTAGTGGGCGGGTGCTTTTTGGAAGCCTTGAAGGGACAGGGACCCTGGTGCTAGGGAGGCAGGGCAGCAGGACCAGTGAGCGGGTGCCTGGGACCGGTGCCTGAGGACAAAAAAAAAATCAAGTGTTTTTTCCTTTTTTTCTTTTCTGTTCCCTCTCTAATTGTTGCTGTTGTTGTTTTGGTTTGGAGAGTGCTTTTTGGAAGTCTTAAAGGGGCAGGACAGGTCACTTAGACCAGAGGCAGGGAATCTGGGGATCTCTGGACACTCTAACCCCCTGGGAAGCAGGAAGCACAGAGGCCCCTTACGGAGATAAATAGCCTCCCAGCCGCTACCCCTCCAACGGGGCTCCACCATTTTGGAGGAGCAGCCCCAGCCAGGTCACGCCCACAGCAACAGCAGAGATAAACCCCATAGCAAACTGGCAGGAAGCAGAAGCCCTGTCTGCACACAGCTGCCCAGCACAAGCCACTAGAGGTCGCTATTCTCCCAGGTGAGGAAGGCCACAAACCAACAAGAAGGGAAGCTCTTCCAGCAGCCACTTGTACCAGCTCTGCACACTATCTCTATCACAATGAAAAGACAAAACTACAGGCAGACAAAGATCACAGAGACAACACCTGAGAAGGAGACAGACCTAACCAGTCCTCCTGAAAAAGAATTCAAAATAAAAATCATGAACATGCTGACAGAGATGCAGAGAAAAATGCAAGAGCAATGAGATGAGATGCAGAGAAAAATGCAAGAGCAGTGGGATGAAGTCCGGAGGGAGATCACAGATGTCAGGAAGGAGATCACAGAAGTGAAACAATCCCTGGAAGGATTTATAAGCAGAATGCATAAGATGCAAGAGGCCATAGAAGGAATAGAAGCCAGAGAACAGGAACGTATAGAAGCTGACATAGAGAGAGATAAAAGGATCTCCAGGAATGAAACAAAACTAAGAGAAATATGTGACCAAGCCAAAAGGAAAAATATTTGTATTATAGGGATACCAGAAGAAGAAGAAAGAGGAAAAGGGATAGAAAGTCTCTTTGAAGAAATAATTGCTGAAAACTTCCCCAAACTGGGGGAGGAAATAATCGAACACACCATGGAATTACACAGAACCCCCAACAGAAAGGATCCAAGGAGAACAACACCAAGACACATAGTAATTAAAATGGCAAGGATCAAGGACAAGGAAAGAGTTTTAAAGGCAGCTAGAGAGAAAAAGATCACCTATAAAGGAAAACCCATCAGGCTAACATCAGACTTCTCAACAGAAACCCTACAGGCCAAAAGAGAATGGCATGATATACTTAATGCAATTAAACAGAAGGACCTTGAACCAAGGATACTGTATCCAGCACGACTATCATTTAAATATGATGGCGGGATTAAACAATTTCCAGACATGCAAAAGCTGAGGGAATTTGCTTCCCACAAACCACCTCTACAGGTCATCCTACAGGGACTGCTCTAAATGGGAGCACCCCTAAAAAGAGCACAGAACAAAACACACAACATATGAAGAATGGAGGAGGAGGAATAAGAAGGGAGAGAAGAAAACAATCTCCAGACAGTGTATATAACAGCTCAATAAGCGAGCTAAGTTAGGCAGTAAGATACTAAAGAAGCTAACCTTGAACCTTTGGTAACCACGAATCTAAAGCCTGCAATGGCAATAAGTACATATCTCTCAATAGTCACCCTAAATGTAAATGGACTTAGTGCACCAATCAAAAGACACAGAGTAATAGAATGGATAAAAAAGCAAGACCCATCTATATGCTGCTTACAAGAAACTCATCTCAAACCCAAAGACAAGCACAGACTAAAAGTCAAAGGATGGAAAAACATATTTAAGGCAAACAACAGTGAGAAGAAAGCAGGGGTTGCAGTACTAATATCAGACAAAATAGACTTCAAAACAAAGAAAGTAACAAGAGATAAAGAAGGCCACTACATAATGATAAAGGGCTCAGTCCAACAAGAGGATATAACCATTCTAAATATATATGCACCCAATACAGGAGCACCAGCATATGTGAAGCAAATACTAATAGAACTAAAGAGGGAAATAGACTGCAATGCATTCATTTTAGGAGACTTCAACACACCACTCACCCCGAAGGATAGATCCACCGGGCAGAAAATAAGTAGGGACACAGAGGCACTGAACAACACCCTAGAACAGATGGACCTAATAGACATCTATAGAACTCTACATCCAAAAGCAACAGGATATACATTCTTCTCAAGTGCACATGGAACATTCTCCAGAATAGACCACATACTAGCTCACAAAAAGAGCCTCAGTAAACTCCAAAATATTGAAATTCTACCAACCAATTTTTCAGACCACAAAGGTATAAAACTAGAAATAAATTCTACAAAGAAAACAAAAAGGCTCACAAACACATGGAGGCTTAACAACATGCTACTAAATAATCAATGGATCAATGAACAAATCAAAATAGAGATCAAGGAATATATAGAAACAAATGACAACAACAACACTAAGCCCCAACTTCTGTGGGACGCAGCGAAAGCAGTCTTAAGAGGAAAGTATATCTCAATCCAGGCACACTTGAAGAAGGAAGAACAATCCCAAATGAATAGTCTAACATCACAATTATCAAAACTGGAAAAAAGAAGAACAAATGAGGCCTAAAGTCAGCAGAAGGAGGGACATAATAAAGATCAGAGAAGAAATAAACAAAATTGAGAAGAATAAAACAATAGCAAAAATCAACGAAACCAAGAGCTGGTTCTTTGAGAAAATAAACAAAATAGATAAGCCTCTAGCCCAACTTATTAAGAGAAAAAGAGAATCAGCACAAATCAACATAATCAGAAATGAGAATGGAAAAATCACGACAGACTCCACAGAAATACAAAGAATTATTAAAGACTACTATGAAAACCTATATGCCAACAAGCTAGAAAACCTAGAAGAAATGGACAACTTCCTAGAAAAATACAACCTCCCAAGACTGACCAAGGAAGAAACACAAAAGTTAAACAAACCAATTATGAGCAAAGAAATTGAAACGGTAATCAAAAAACTACCCAAGAACAAAACCCCGGGGTCAGACGGATTTACCTCGGAATTTTATGAGGCACACAGAGAAGACATAATACCCATTCTCCTTAAAGTGTTCCAAAAAATAGAAGAAGAGGGAATACTCCCAAACTCATTCTATGAAGCCAACTTCACCCTAATACCAAAGCCAGGCAAAGACCCCACCAAATAAGAAAATTACAGACCAATATCCCTGATGAATGTAGATGCAAAAATACTTAATAAAATATTAGCAAACAGAATTCAACAGTATATCAAAAGGATCATACACCATAACCAAGTGAGATTCATCCCAGGGATGCAAGGATGGTACAACATTCGAAAATCCATCAACATCATCCACCACATCAACAAAAAGAAAGACGAAAACCACATGATCATCTCCATAGATGCTGAAAAAGCATTTGACACAATTCAACATCCATTCATGATAAAAACTCTCTGCAAAATGGGAATAGAGGGGAAGTACCTCAATATAATAAAGGCCATATATGATAAACCCACAGCCAGCATTATACTGAACAGCGAGAAGCTGAAAGCATTTCCTCTGAGATCGGGAACCAGACAGGGATGCCCACTCTCCCCACTGTTATTTAACATAGTACTGGAGGTCCTAGCCACGGCAATCAGACAAAACAAAGAAATACAAGGAATCCAGATTGGTAAAGAAGTTAAACTGTTACTATTTGCAGATGATATGATACTGTACATAAAAAACCCTAAAGACTCCACTCCAAAACTACTAGAACTGATATCGGAATACAGCAAAGTTGCAGGATACAAAATTAACACACAGAAATCTGTAGCTTTCCTATACACTAACAATGAATCAATAGAAAGAGAAATCAGGAAAACAATTCCATTCACCATTGCATCAAAAAGAATAAAATACCTAGGAATAAACCTAACCAAAGAAGTGAAAGACTTATACTCTGAAAACTACAAGTCACTCTTAAGAGAAATTAAAGGGGACACTAATAAATGGAAACTCATCCCATGCTCATGGCTAGGAAGAATTAATATCGTAAAAATGGCCATCCCACCCAAAGCAATATACAGATTTGATGCAATCCCTCTCAAATTACCAGCAACATTCTTCAATGAATTGGAACAAATAATTCAAAAATTCATATGGAAACACCAAAGACCCCGAATAGCCAAAGCAATCCTGAAAAAGAAGAATAAAGTAGGGGGGATCTCACTCCCCAACTTCAAGCTCTACTACAAAGCCATAGTAATCGAGACAATTTGGTACTGGCACAAGAACAGAGCCACAGACCAGTGGAACAGATTAGAGACTCCAGACATTAACCCAAACATATATGGTCAATTAATATTTGATAAAGGAGCCATGGACATACAATGGCAAAATGACAGTCTCTTCAACAGATGGTGCTGGCAAAACTGGACAGCTACTTGTAGGAGAATGAAACTGGACCATTGTCTAACCCCATATACAAAGGTAAACTCAAAATGGATCAAAGACCTAAATGTAAGTCATGAAACCATTAAACTCTTGTAAAAAAACATAGGCAAAAACCTCTTAGACATAAACATGAGTGACCTCTTCTTGAACATATCTCCCCGGGCAAGGAAAACAACAGCAAAAATGAGCAAGTGGGACTACATTAAGCTGAAAAACTTCTGTACAGCGAAAGACACCATCAATAGAACAAAAAGGAACCCTACAGTATGGGAGAATATATTTGAAAATGACAGATCCGATAAAGGCTTGACATCCAGAATATATAAAGAGCTCACATGCCTCAACAAACAAAAAACAAATAACCCAATTAAAAAATGGGCAGAGGAACTGAACAGACAGTTCTCTAAAAAATAAATACAGATGGCCAAGAGACACATGAAAAGATGCTCCACATCGCTAATTATCAGAGAAATGCAAATTAAAACTACAATGAGGTATCACCTCACACCAGTAAGGATAGCTGCCATCCAAAAGACAAACAACAACAAATGTTGGTGAGGCTGTGGAGAAAGGGGAACCCTCCTACACTGCTGGTGGGAATGTAAATTAGTTCAACCATTGTGGAAAGCAGTATGGAGGTTCATCAAAAAGCTCAAAACAGACCCAGGAATTCCACTCCTAGGAATTTACCCTAAGAACACAGCAATCAAGTTTGAGAAAGACAGATGCACTCCTATGTTTATCGCAGCACTATTTACAATAGCCAAGAATTGGAAGCAACCTAAATGTGCATTGGTAGATGAATGGATAAAGAAGATGTGGTACATATACACAATGGAATACTACTCAGCCATAAGAAGTGGAAAAATCCAACCATTTGCAGCAACATGGATGGAGCTGGAGAGTATTATGCTCAGTGAAATAAGCCAAGCGAAGAAAGAGAAATACCAAATGATTTCACTCATCTGAGGAGTATAGGAACAAAGGAAAAACTGAAGGAACAAAACAGCAGCAGAATTACAGAACCCAAAAATGGACTAACAGGTACCAAAGGGAAAGGAACTGGGGAGGATGGGTGGGCAGGGAGGGATAAGGGGGGGAGAAGAAGAAGGGGGGTATTAAGATTAGCATGCATGGGGGGGAGGGAGAAAGGGGAGGGTGGGCTGCACAACACAGAGAGGACAAGTAGTGACTCTACAACATTTTGCTAAGCTGATGGACAGTAATCGTAATGTGGTTGTTAGGGGTGACCTGATATAGGGGAGAGCATAGTAAACAAAGTATTCTTCATGTAGGTATAGATTAAAAATTAGAAAGAAAGACAGAAAGAAAGAAAGAAAGAAAGAAAGAAAGAAAGAAAGAAAGAAAGAAAGAAAGAAAGAAAGAAAGAAAGAAAGAAAGAAAGAAAGAAAGAAAGAAAGAAAGAGAGAGAGAGAGAGAGAGAGAAAGAAAGTAAGAAAGAAAGAAAAGGGGGATCACTCCTTGATAGGATAAAACTATTGGTAAATCAAAGATCAACACATGCTTTAAATATCCTTAATGTTGATCACTTAAAGGGTGTCAGATGATCAGCTATGGAGGTACTCTTTTCTGATAATATTCCTTTCTCTTAATAAAAAAAAAAAAAAAAAAGCATTTACTGTGTGCTGACCTCCAATGAGTTCTGCACAGTGGTATAGAGGGCATGTCAAAGTGTGGGCAAAGGGTCTGTTTGTTTCTATGCAGAAGATCAAGGCCTAGCTTGGATACCCAGAAAATGAACTAAGATACAATATGAGGAGGAGCTTCCGGCATCAGCACTCTCTGGAGGACTCGTGCCAGGGGATGATCATCAAAAAGCCTCCACAGGGATCTGGACGATGCTGCGGTTGTGGCTGCATCCAGCCCACCGTCTCCTGGACTTGCCATAGGAATGAGGAGGTAGATGTCTAGGCTGGCATGTGCATACAGTGAGACAACGAATTTGACCGGATCTGTACTGTTGGAACTCAACCAGGAGTTGGGAGGGGTGCAAGGTGTAGCACTCCAAAATCTTATGACTATAGACTATCTATGGTTAAAAGAACATATGGGATGTGAACAGATCCCAGAAATGGGCTGCTTTAATTTGTCTGATTTCTCTCAGACGGTTCAAGTACAGTTGGACAATATCCATCATATCATAGACAAATTTTCACAAATGCCTAGGGTGCCTAAATGGTTTTCTTGGCTTCACTGGAGATGGATGGTAATTATAGATTTGCTTTGTTTATGTCCCCGTATTCCTATTATGTTAATATGTGTGTGCAAATTAGTTAGTAGTTTAAAACCTATACATACTTAAGGTACTATACAAGAAGATATGTCAAAGAAATAATCAATCCTCCCATGTTTCCTTCCATATGCTACATCTGTAGCTTCTCTTCTTTCTTCCTAATTACAACCCTTAAATAGAATTCGTGCCTCATATCGAATTTACCGAGTATCATAATTCCTCCAGGTGGTAAAGATACCTCGAGACAAGTGCTGGGCATAGAAGCCACAGGGCATAAATCTGCAAAGAAGTAAAAAGCTAACCTTTTCAAACAATATGGCTTCTCTCTCACTTACCAACTTTACATTTCCCTCTATGGCCCCGGAAGATGACTGGTTAGCCAGAGACGGGTAAGATTCCTCAAGGGAGGAACAACCTAAGACAGGCACAGTCGCAGGGGGGCCATCAGGTGAGAATTTGGGGATCAACAGAGGTGAGGCTCAGAACCTCACCTCCCCCTGCTTTGAGAGAAATCTTCTGCATCCGTGGATGTCTTGCTGCCCTTGTCTAGCCTGGATTAATACTTAGTCCATAGGCACACACCTGATCATCTGATCATCTACATTTGCCCTCTTACAGCACTAAACTATGTTTTCTACCTTTATCTTGCATCTACCTACCACTTCAGCATTTTATTAAAAATAAAAATAATAATAAGAAGAAGAAGAAAGGGAGAAATGTGGGATCAACATATAAAACAAGTACAAAAATCAAACGAATATTCATATTTGACCTGATTGTTTATAGGTCATAATGTGTGATCAAAACCGAAAGTTTCTGTGATGAATGCCCTTGTACTGTTCACCATGTAAGAATTTATTCACTATGTAAGAACTTGTTCGTTATGCTTCAGAAGATTGGAGACTGACGAGAATTAGACTTGAGATGGATTAATGATTGTACATTGAGCATTGACCCCCCTATACTGAATTTTATTGTTGTTAACAACCATTTGATCAATAAATATGAGAGATGCCCTCTCAAAAAAAAAAAAAGCAAAAAAAAAATTAAGATAACTTGAGGGACAACATCAAGTGTATCTAAACATACCACTAAATAAAGCCACTAAACAATAAGGGATTCACTTCAGAAGTAGAGACACACACATACTGTAAGAGAAGAAGAGAAAGGTATTCCATGTGAATGGAAAGAAAAAGAAAGCTGGTATGTCTATATTCATACCAGACAAAACAGACTCTAATAGACAAAAAAGGACATTACATAATGATAAAGGAGTCAACCCAACAAGAAGACATAACATTCATTAATATGAATTATATGCACCCGACATTGCACTAGCAAGATATATAAAGCCAATATTAACAGACCTAAAGGGAGTGATTGACAGCATAGTAGGAGATTTTAACATCCTACTTACATCAATAGATAGATCATCTGAACAAAAAATTAGTAAGGAGGTAGCATTAAATTATACACTAGATTAGATGGACTTAATAGATATATACAGATCATTCCATCTGAAAACAACAGAATACACATCCTTCTCAAGCACACATGGCACATTCCCCAGGATAGAGCACATGTTAGGCCAAAAAATGTCTCAAGAAAGTAAAAAAGATTAAATATCAGGCATCTTCCCCAACTATAATGGTATGAAACTAGAAGTCAGTTATAAGAAATTGGAAAAAACCACAAAAATATGGAGATTAAACAATATGTTACTGCACAGCTAATGGGTCATCAAAGAAATCAAAGAAGAAATAAAAAAATACCTAGAGACAAATGAAAACAGAAATACAACATACCAAAATCCTTGAGATGTAGCTAAAAAAGTTCTAAGAGGGAAGATCATAATAGTACATGTTTAGTTCAAGATATAAGAAAACTCTTAAAGAAAGAATCTAACTTTATAGTTAATGAAGCACAGAGCTGGTAGAAGAGAGGAAATAATAAAGGTCAGAGCAGAAATAAATAAAATGGAAACTAAAAAACAAACGAACAAAAGGCCAGTGAGCTGGTCATTAAAAAGATAAACATAATTGACAAACCTTTATCTAGATTAACTAAGAAAAAAAGAAAGAGGGTTAATAAACAAAATCAGAAGTGAAAGAGGAAAAATTAGTACTGACTCCACAGAAATACAAAGGATCATGAGAGACTACTACAAACAACTATGTACCAATAAATTGGACAATCAAGAAATGGATAAATTCCTAGAAATATGTAATCTCCCAATACTAAATCAGGAAATAATACAAAATACAAAATTTGAATAGACTTATTACTTAAAAGGAGATTTAATCAGTAATCAAAAACCTCCCCAAAATCCAATCCAGGACCAGACAGCATTGCTAGTGAATTTTACCAAACATTTAGAGAAACTGCAATACCTATTCTTAAACTTTTCCAATAAATGGAAGATGAGAAACTTCTAAACTAATTTTATGAGGCCAGCATTACCCTGATACCAAAACCAGTCAAGGACACCACAAAAAAAGAAAATTACAGGCCAATTTCCTGATAAACATGGGTGAAAAAATTCTTAACAAAATATTAGCAAATTTAATTCAACAATACATTAAAAGTATCACACATCATGATGAAGTATTATTTATTCCAGAGATGCATGGATGGTTCAACATTTACAAATCAATATGATATACCACATTAACAAAATTAGGGATGAAAACCATATGGTTACATCAATAGATGCAGAAAAAAGCATTTGACAAAATTCAACACCCATTTATGATAAAAACTCTCAACAAAGTGGGTTAGAGGGAATGTACCTATAATAATAAAGGTCATATATGACAAACCTATGACTAACATACTCAGTGGTGAAAAGCTGCAAGCTTTGTCTCTAAAATCAGGGAAAAGGCAGGGAAGCCCATCTCACCACTTTTATTCAAATCAGTATTGGAAGTCCTAACCAGAGAAATTAAGCAAGAATAAGAGGCATCCCAACTGGAAAGGAAGAAGAAAAACTCACTATTTGCAGGTGATATGATGCTATATATGTATATATAAAATCCAAAAGACTCCACCAAAAACTATTAGAACTAATAAATGAATTCAGTAAAATAGCAAGATACAAAATCAACATTTAATAATCTGTGGCATTTCTACACATTAATAACAAATTATCAAAAAGAGAAATTAAGAAAACAATCCCATGTACAATTGCATTAAAAATAATAAAATACCAAGGAATACTTTTAATCAAGAAGGTGAAGATCTATACACTAATGAAATACACTAAAGAAATGTATTTCATTATATTAAATGTACACTAAAGAAATATATTTCACTATATTAAATATATTTCACTGATGAAAGAAATTGAAGAAGACACAAATAAATGGAAAGACATTTTGTGCTCACAGATTGAAAGAATTAATATTTTTAACATGTCCAAACTTCCCAAAGGAATCTAAAGATTCAATGCAATACACCGATAATATTTTTCACAGAACTAGAACAAATCATTCTAAAATTTGTATGGAACCACAACTGATCTTGAATAGCCAAAGTAATCTTGAGAAAGATAAACAAAGTTGGAGATATAATTATCCCTGATTTCAATGGATATTATAATGCTGTATTAATTAAAACACTATGGAATTGGCATAAAAACACATACACAGATCTGTGGAAGAGAATTGAGAGCCCAAAGATAAACCCATCTATGTATGGACAATTAATTTACAACAAAAGTGTTAAGAACCCTGAATGAAGAAAAGGCGATCTTTTCAATTATGGTGTTGAGAAAACTATATGGCACATACAAAAGAATGAAACTAGACCACTACTTTATACCATACACAATAATTAACTCAAAATAGATTACGTACTTGAATGTAAGACCTGAAAATAAAAATTTCTAGAAGAAAACATTGGTGGTAACTTCCTTGACATCAGTTGGTGATATTTTTGCAGATCTGACACCAAAGTCAAGGGAAACAACAGCAAAAATAAACAATAGGAATGCATCAAACTAAAAATGCTTCTGTACAGTGAAAGAAACCCATCATCAAAATGAAAAGGCAACCTACTGAATGGGAGAAAGTTTTTGCAAATCATGTATCTAACAAGGAATTAATATCTAAAATACATAAGTAACTCATATGACTTAACAACAAAAACCCAAACAACTCAATTAAAAATTGGGCAGAAGATCTGAATAGATGTTTTCCCAAAGAAAACATAGAGTTGGCTAACAGCCACATGAAAAGATATTCAACATCACTAATTCTTAGGGAACTGCAAAGCAAAACCACAATGAAGTATCATCTCACACCAGCTAGAATGACTTTTATCAAAAAGACAGGAAGCAGTAAGTGTTGAACAATGATGTGGAGAAAAGATATCGGTGGTGGGAATGTAAATTAGTATAGCCACTATGGAAAACAGCATGAAGATTCCTCAAACAATTAAGATATGAACTACATATGATCCAACTATTCCACTTCTGGGTATTTACCCACAAAATACAAAAATGCTGATTTGAAAAGATCTATGTACCCCTATGTTCACTGCAGCATTATTTATAATAGCCAAGAAATAGAAACAATCAAAATGCCCATTGATGGATAAATGGATAAAGAAGATGTCATGTATACACACACACACACACACACTAAAATACTATCATACATAAAAAAGAATGAAATCTTGCCATTTGGGACATCTTGGAGGGTCTTTGAAGGTATGATAAGTGAAATAAGTCAGATAGAAAATCATATTTCATTTACATGTAGAACTGAACAAATGAACAAATAAAACAAAATCTCATAATACAGAGAAAGATTGGTGGATTCCTAGATTCCCAGAGGGGAAGCAGGGTGAGTAGTATGGGAAATGGGTTAAGGGGTTCAACTGTATGGTGCTGGATGATAACTAGACTTTTAGTAGTGATCTTTGTAGTGTATACAAACATTGAATTATAATGTTGTACACCTGAAACTTATATAATGTTATATACCAATTTTACCTCAAAAGAAAAAAAGAAGTGAAAAAGAAAACTCATTGAATGAACAAACAAGCAAACAAATAAGCTTATTTGAGACCATCTGGCTAATAAATTCTGGGGACAAGTCTCAAACCTACACTTCGTGCTCTAGAACCCACATACCTCCCCTCTGCATTCTTCTGCTTCTGGTTGTCAGTTTAAGTTGCCTGACACCCTTGCAAAGTCAGAAACACTCAGCCAGCATACAGTCAAGGAGACAATTTGTACGAGGTCATGTATTTGAAATAAGAGGTTTGTCTTGAGAGATTGTGGATGAATGACCATTACACTAACACCACCTATGATGTGGTGCAACTTGGATGAGTTCAGTGTTGAAAGAGTGGCCAGCGAACTGATCGCCTTATAGACCAGAAGCAGGTGATAAGGATTTGCCACTGATCTCAAGAAGGCTCAGAAGACACATGCAGGTAGGCTGGCACAAATCCACCTTTAGCACTGGAGAATTAGCTGTAAACCCAGATCCTACCAACAGATACACTAGCCTGTGCTTCTCCCCTTAACCACAGCATAGAAAGTCATCTCCATCCTCTCAGCTCATTTCAGCAATGATCTGCCAGTCAGGATGACATGGGGTATTTTCACCACATATAGCCTAAATCCTTTGTTTTAATTGGTCCCTAACATTTCCACTTTTAGATCTTCCTTCACTTACCTGATTTAAAAAGTCAATTTCTGCATCATGCATTAGGTCCCCAGAAAACAGATATGATAGTGAGACTAATCTATAGCATTAGTGTTTGATGGTTAGATATTAACTGGCTTTTTAAAAAGCATAAATCAGTCCATTTTCAGTCTTTGTAAATTGTTCTCATTAATGAAGGAGCAATACTCATCAACAGCTCTTCATTACCTATAACCTTGTAAAATATATTTTTTATTTATTTAAAAAATAAAATTGACTTATTAAAAATTTAAATATAGAAAGTCAGTAGAATAATGATTAAAAATGCAATTGCAAGCACAATAAAAGTTCCAAGATAATAAACTATATTTTAATGTACACTTATTCTCCTAATGATTTGCTCTATACATCTTTAGGGTCAAATCAATGCCTGTATCTCCCAAAATATTCAATTAAATTATATTCACCATATCATTAAAAACAACAATGAAAAAGATAAATCTACCAAATATTTCAAATGTCTCTCTTACCTATACCTTTCTCCTATTTTGCCCAGCTATGGTCCAAAACCCGATTTTCTCAACAGGTCCAGAGGAACATAGTTTGACTTAAGAAGCTTCCTAGATCTCTGAGCAGGATCTGTAGTCAGAATCCCAGACTGCAGTCTGTGAGGAGCAACCATGCAAAGGCTGAGTCAAAATAAAAACATCACAGAAGGCTTATGCTCTGCCGTGTATCTGGAATGGAACTTTGGAATGTACAGGCTATACATTTTAATGCAGAAAGATAGACCGTGTGTGTGTGTGTGTGTAATGTTAGTGGTGGTTAAGTGCTAAGAAATGAAGAAGGTAATGAGATAAAGGGTGCTATTTTGGGCAGATTGTTGAAGGCCTTTCTAATGAACTGTATTGTAAATAATTGTGATAGTATGCAAGACAGTAGAAATAAAAGGATTTAAAAATACTGAAGTTGTAGCATGTTTGTTATCTTTGAAGAACAAGCAAGTGCCCATGTAGCTAGAGCAGAGGGAGGGAGCAGAGCCCAGGTAGTGTATGATACCAGAGAAGTACCAGGGGGCAAATGAGGCAGGTCATTGTGGTTCCTTGTAGGGATGTAGCCTTTTCTCTGTATGATACAAAAAACAAAACAGCAGAGGATTTTGAGGAGATGGGTGACTTGATCTGACACCTGCTTTTAAAAGATTGCTTTAGATCAAGTGCAGTGAATGGATTCCAGGCAGATGCAAAAGACCCATTAGGAGGCTATTGTTATGTTGCAGGAGAGATGAGGATGGGTTAGATCCAATTAGTAGCTGTGAAGACAATAAGTGGTTGGATTCTGGATAGAGTTGAAAGGAGTTTTTTTTAGGGATTAGATGTAGAAAGTGAAAGAATTGGAGAAGTCAAGAATGACCCTAGGGCCTTAGGCCCAAGAAACTGGAAAAATGGAGATGCCATATACCAAAAGGTGGTATAAATAGAAGAAATAGATTTGAAGCAGAAGATAAGGAATTTGGGATTTTGAAATGCCTGTTAGGCATTCAAGTGATGTAGTAAGTAGACAAATGAATATATTAGTGGGGAGTTTGGGGATGAAGTCAAGCCTAGAGATTTAAATTAGTCAATTGTATAAAGATAATTTAAAATCGTTTGGACTGGATAAAATCTTCTGGAATTTGAGACAGAAATTAGGGACCTTAGTGCTTGGAAAATGAAGGGAATCCTGCAAAGGAAAATAAGAAGGTATAATTGCTGAGATAGGTGGAGAACTAAAAGAAAAATCCTACATGTCAAGTAACAAAAGGTTCAGAGAAGACACAGTGATTAGTGGTATAAATGTGCCAGATTGGTCAACTAAGATGGGGGACTTGCAACGCGGAGATCACTGATGAATTTGTCCAGGGCAGATTTGGAATTTTCGTGTGAGAAAAGCCATCAGCTGCTCTTCAGTGGAGGACCCTGTCCTGGAAGGGAACCTGTGATGCATTTCAACAGTTCCCCGAGGCCACATGGTTCTAGCTCCTTCATCTTTGTAGGATGGATGCCCTGCACTCATGGCTATCACCATTGACAAAAACCCTTCCCAGTTCCAGCTGCTGTTTGCAAACTGGTCTTCCCTGCTTTTATGTAAATACTTGCTGGCTATTCTCAAATTTTTCTCTTCTCAGGTAAGGTAGACAAATGCTGAAACCCTGAAGTCTCTTTCCTGTGAAAGGTTTCTTTGCATGTGCTTGAGTTTTGGGGCTACCCTGACACCTCTATTGAAAGGGTTGTACATGGTATTTTAGGTTTGCAATCTAGTTGCTCTTTCTAGTTGTACATGGAGATTCATGCAGATCCAGAAACTCTGCTTCTACCAATGCTGCCAGCTGCCCAGTGGCAGGGATCAAGTTTTTCAAGGGAAAAGGAGAATTTATTAATGGGACTTTGATATTTGCATGAATATAATCACGTAATCATGGAAAGTGGTTCAACTTTAAATTGTGAGCATTTTAATATTGCTGAGCTTTTATTAATTGCTATTTGGGCTATTCTTGGTGAGAAGAGCTGGGGTAATTTATGATGAGAAATTAAATAGAGGTCATAAGTGTGCTTTCTAAGCTCATTTAAGAAGGTTTTGAAGAAAATGGTTGAACTGTCACACTATACCTGGCCCATTTCATTAGTTTTAGTAATATACACAGGAGAGCAAAGGTGACAGAGTGGCTTCATGCTCCCCTGTTGGGGAAAGCGAGTGGCTTTTGTTAACCAAGCCTCATGTAATAAACTCTACACAAAGGCCTTGTAACATTGGACTCCCTGTTACACAGAGCAGTGTTAGCTTGATTGTTCCTAATTATGTCTTCAACTTAGGCTTAGGATCTAATTTACAGAATACACAGAGTCCATTACAGACCTTCTGTATTTTCAAGGCGATTTTTTAGTTGATTGCACACAGGTTTGACTGACATTTCAAATTCCATTTATACTCAATACTGTGTTAATCAGGGTTCTCCATCCTCAGTGTTTTCCATGTTTGTTCTAGTACCAATGTCTGTATTAGTTAGGGTTCTTCAGAGAAACAGAGCCAATGGAGTGTGCATATAAGCAGAATATTTATTATAAGGAATTGACTTCCATGCATATCACAACTGGTAAACCCAAATCTGCACTAAGGGCCAGTAGGCTGGAGTCTCAGGAAAGCTAACTGTGAAGATGAATTTTGAAGACCATCTGTTGGAGAATTTCCCTCTTGCTCAGGAAAATTTTTTTTGTGTGTGCTATTCAGGTTTCAATTCATTGGATGAGGCCCATCGGCATTATGGAGGGCAATGAGCTTTCTCAAAGTTCGCCAACTGAAATGTTAATCTCATCTAAACACCCTCCAAGTTGACACATAAGGTTAATCATCACATTTACCTTGTGCTAGTTTAAACTTGTAGACTGGATTTCCTCCTCAGTGGCCAACTAGGAAATTAATTAGTAAAACAAAATAAAACTTCAGGATTCTCAGTTAAAGGGTGTTTTGTCTTTCATTTACAACTGAGTCATTTCCATAGGAAATCAGGAGAGATGGAGCCAAGGGTGGTTCTCAAACTCCATATAATTCCTTTAAACTGTTTTAATTATGCACTTATCCTGGGCTAATGCACAAAAACTTGTGATACGACATTTTGTGGTTATAAGTTCACATGATAGAAAGTACGGATTTTTGTTTCTTAGACAATAAACTCAAATTATTATGTAATGGTGTTATTATATTTTAAATACACTCCAGATCTCATTTTTCATGTTTTAAAAAAGACCTACACAGTCATATACTTCTTTCCCTAAATTGGCATCATTTTCTTATTTTGCGTATCTGATTGATTTCTGTGAAAATTTTAAATCTCTTCTTTTTAAGATCCTCTAAAACAACATAAATTTATATTTTGTTTACATGTTAGTTCTTATATATTATTGCCCTGTAATGAAGAAGAATAATGCTCTGAGATCAAGGAGGCAATAATGATTCAAATAACAAGCAGCATTATGTACTAGTTTAAATAGCTATCAAATTCTAACCATCCTCATCCTGACCATTTCCATTCATTCCCCTTATCTTATGTATGGGTGCCTAAACTGCATGAGTTGATGGAACAGAAGGCTTGGGGTAACAGTAGTTTGAGGCTCATTTTGAAGCTTAAGTGCTACCTATCCTCCTACTGCTACCTACTGTCATCAGTGTGATGGTACTTAACTGATTTGGTCCTCAAATAAGAGGACAGACTGTATACTTATCTCTAGTTTTGTTTTGGTGGGTCCTCTGCTAACCAGCCACATATTTGACGCCAAACTAAATATTCAGTGTGATTGATGGGGGAAGGAGTATCTAACAAATAAGATAATTTATCAGGAAACCAACTAGAATAAACAAACAAAACAACTGAATTTTATCCAGTTCATGTGATATAGATCCAGGAAAATAAATCATCTACTAAAATATAGAAAAGTGTATATATTTGGAAGCCATCATAATTTATTTCTGCTCCATTAATTTGAAATATTCTCCCTAACAGACTCACCATTATGTTTTTAATGTTTGCTGATTCATCTTTGATATTATCTGCTGGGGAAAGAATATTTTTAATGTGCTGCATCAGAATAAATTGTTTCAGATTAATGAAGTTAAGTATAATTAATCTACATGAAATAATTCAATTATGAGAAAGCACATTTGGGTGAATCCAGGAAGTTTACCATTAATTTTTCTTAATTAATTTAGTGCCTGAAGTGTTTCTTATAAAATTTATGAGACACTATGAACTCAATAGCTTTTCCCAGATCTCAAAAACGTATAGCAAGTGTACCTTCCATGAAGAACTGAAATTGTTTTCCTCATTTTGACTTGCAACAGTGATATTTATCAGGCTCTGTTTGCAGTTCTACAGTATATTTTGTTTCATGAGCACTCTTCGCTGATAATGATTAGCCACATTCCTGCCATTTTAAAGTAATTAAAAAATATATATAATACACATTTTTTGTCCAGTTCAAAATAATGAATGAGAGAATGTTACTATTCTTATTTTGTCTGCATTTCAGCAGAATGATTTCACAAGCATGCAAACATTCCATCTTCAAAGCAATATTAGAAATCACTGAAGGGTCGTCATTTGTGTAGTCCCAGTATACATATCCATTGCTACACAATGAAGGAACCAGAGTTTGGATTCCTTTTAATCTGTTAATGTTTCAAAAATATAGAACCAAAGATTATTTTAAATATTAGTACTTATTAAAAGATCCCAAGAAAACACTCTCCAGCCTTTAGGGATTTCTTAAGCCCAAGTTTCATGGCTAAAGCTGGAGTCAATTTGAAACTAAAAAGTTGGTCAAAAGAAGGTCTTATTCATAACTATGCCCTGGTTGAAAGTAAATTCACATATGCCATGCCAACTAGCAGAGCACATTTTTTGTGATATTGAAAACCAGTTTTATTTCTTTGGCTTTAAATGTTTCATTCAACTAACCTACTAATATGCCAAAGGATTTGGATTTTTGTCAAACTGAGAAATCTTCAACTGTTCCCCTTGCCAATCAAGTTTTAATTTCTGTCTAAAGACTTTCCATTATCTTTTATTTAATTAATAAGCTTATTATATCAGTTAGTTATTGATGAATAACAAATTACCCTGAAACTTAGTGTCTTAAAATAACAAATATTTATTATTTCTCACATATTTATGGGTTGGCTGGTGAGGCCTACTGATCTTCCTGGGCTTGGCTGTCCAACACTAGACTCTTACCTTAAATAGCAAACAAATGCACAATTGCTACCATCTCAGGGTGTTTATCTGGGACTCGTCACGGATCCTGGAGTCAGCTGATGATTAGCTGACTTAACATGACCTCAGGTGGGGAAATTTCTTTGCATCATGTGGTCTTTCATTCCTCAGTCAGCTATCTGTGCTGGGGCTCCCAGGACCACTCCCCAGATTCAGTGATTAGCTGGGAGAAGTCACAGGACTCAGAGTATAGCCAGACTCATGGCTATGATTTATTACAACAAAAGGATCCAAAGTGAGTCAGCAAAAGCAAAGGCATGTGGGGTAATGTCCTGAGGAAGCTAGGCTTCCAGGAGTCCTCTCTCAGCTGCCGAGGTTGTGCTCAGTTCTTCTGGCAGTGACCTGTGACAACACATCTGAAAAGTCGTCTAGCAGCAAATACCCAGGGTTTGTATCAGGGGCTGGTCACACAAGCACCTCTACCTGGTACATACCAGAAGTCTAGACTCTCTGAACAAAAGCAGGTGTTCAGCATAAACCATATTGTTTGCACAAACATTTTAGACAGAGTGAACCACTCTTATCAGTTGGAGTGGTTGGAACATTCAAGAAATTCAAGTTTCCAGCTGCCAGCTCAAGGTCTATCTTGCAAGTGCAAGTGGGTCTTTCCAAAGACAACAATCTCAGGCCTGCTATGTTAACTATTTTTCTGGATACTGTTCCATGCTTGTTCTCCAGTAAAGGCTAAAATTCCAAGAAGGCAAGTGGAAATTCAAAAGGCCTTTTGAGAAGTAGGCTAAAAATTGGTACACACTCACTTCTGACATAGTATATTGAATAAATTGTGTTCCAAGAGTTGAAAACAGAGAATATGGACTTAATTTATGTATGGAATGGCTGCAAGTTCTCATAACAAAGTCATTAATTGGGACCATAAAAGTAATCAACCTACTTTGATTGGAACAGTAACCCCCCAATAAACACTTTGGTTTTGGAGTGAAGCAATTTCCTATCCTGCAGGCTTCCCAAATTGTCTTAGAAGGTTGTGAGAAGTTTATGACTTACTCAACACAGTTCCAACCTATAATGTACTTCTACTGCAATTCCTTTCCAATCATCTCTGGATAAGATTCTTGCCATTTTCCAAAAATTAATTCTCAACCTCAGTTCTCTTACGTTATCTCTCACAAAGCTGAATCCATTGGACCAACTGTTTGGGTTCTTAAATTTCTTTCTTCACCCTTAATTTGTGGGTTTGCAGTAAGACAGCTGCTACTTCTCAGGGCTTTGGGAGATTACTCTTTAGGCAATCCAGAATGGATCTCCATCAACTCCAGCTCCAGAGACTCAGAGTGTCTATATCCCACTGATGAACTGCAGTTGCTGTCACACCCAAGAGTCTGAAACTCAACTGGACTCAGTCCACTACAGAGCAGCCAAATCCATCTTTGGGAGTCCAATTCATAACTTTCCAAGAGCACATCCAGAGCTTCTCAGGCAGCTGGTGGAGAATAGTTCAGGGAAAATTCCAGGACAGTCAAATACTGATCCTAAATTCTGGATTTGGGGGAGAATAATTACATGGAAATTAGAAATAATTGATGCCTAAGACTCATTCCCCTTGACAATTTCAGGCTAGCTATGATCAAACCAGCACATGTCACTAGTGGGAGACCTTTATGGCTTTTAGGTAAAATGTCACAGCTGTAACAGTTTTGTTTCAGTCGAGTACAGTCTTAATGCCCAAAATAGCAGATTTTAGCATGGACTTTAAAGGAACATTCCTCTTAGGACTCTTTCCCGGACAATATAATTCCTCCCCACGACATTTCCTTGGCAGGACAATCTGACCAACTTTGTCTCGGCCCAGACATGACAGCACTAACTACTCTTTCTCATGAGATAATGAACTGCTCTCTCTGATTACCTTCTTCCCTCATTCATTTGTCCTGGCTTTTAAAGCTAATTCAATAATTTCATCCCTGATAGGATGATTTTGAATAGAACACTGTTCCTTTAAATGAAGAAGTGCTTATAATATTAGTAAAGGTTGAAATTTTGGGGTGAAATGTTGACAAAAAGGCTTCTATGCTGTGCACAAACACCATAAATGTGTCATTTAATGTACAAAGCAAATATACACAACTGAAAAGATATTTGTATTTGATCAAAACCAGTCTATCTTCAGGTAAGACTGCAAAAGGATGAAATGAAGCATATTTTTTTATCTAAATTCACAATATTACACAATATTCTTTTCTAAAATTGTCCAAAAGACAGTATTTTTTTAATTCTGTTTCAAATAAATTATTTAAAGGTAAGTAAATAGCTAGCATACTTTTGAGTGCTTATTATAGGAAAGGCACTACATAGAAGACAATATATTTTATCATATACTAGCCATAAATCAAACAACCTTGCTTAAAGCTATCGTTTCACAGACGAAAAGCTAGGGCAGAGGTTTAGGGGCTTAGCAAAAAATGTACTGATATTGAGTAGCAGGGTCAGCACTGGAATTCAGTTCTGTCTGGTTCAAGAGACCAAGCCTGATTTAAAATAGTCAGTAAATTTAGATACCAAATGCCAACACATGGGCATGCATGCACATACACACGCACACATTTAGATTGTATTTGGAAACTTGAAACTTAAAACACTTAAAAACTTTAAAAAGTAACCCCCAAAATGATTTTATAATCTTCACAAATATTATTTAATACTTTAATCACATGCCATAACTGGAATGAAGCCACCAAAATATGTTATACTGACTGTATTCTGGAATGTTCCCTCAGATTCTAAGACTTAGAAGATTGTTGCTATGATTTTTTTTCCAAAATGATGATTTTTGGCAGGCAGAGTATGATTTTATTCACAGGAACATTGTCTTAGGGAATTTTCTCAGTAGGAAAATTTTGAGGGGAATTTATAGAAAACACTACTCAGAAAACTTCCTTTTCAAGGCAGTCTGTAAGAAGGCTAGTCCTGTCAGAAAAAATGCCCAAGAAAAGATTCCAAAATGAATCATGGAGACTTCCTCAAAAAGATTATAGCAAATATTAAGATCATACACCCTAACTTGGAGATGAATTTAACTTTATTCAATGGAATTTTATCAACAGCATTATAAAGAGATATGCTACTACAGTTTCTTTATTTCTTAATGTATCTATCATGTCTTATGCTAGGATTTGAGTAGTGGGAGGCTGGAGTAGGGGGAAAATACATTTTAATTTAACCAAAATAATTATGGGTGGCTTAGCCATAATCTGAATCAGTATCTGTCAAGTCTCACAAAGACATTTTCAAAAGGTAAAAATGTCTGTGTGAAGATAAGAGCAAAATAAAGAGCATGTGGAATCTGTGTTTGTTTGGGTGCTTGGTAAATCTTCCTCCTAGTTCAGATCCCTGGGAGAAACAGGAGCAGTAACCCTCCCAAAAATCCTTTGGTTTTGGAGTGCATCAATTTCCTATCCTACAGAACATCCAAGCCTCAGAGCCACTGTTAGTGGAAAACCCTCTAGTGCACAGGGCATCCTCCCACCCATCACGCTATCCTGCCCCTCAAATAAAACGACTGATGGGATGGAGCACACACCCTCAGAATCACCTTTCACAAGGAGAGGTCCAATGGACTCTCCATCATATCAAAAAGCCACTTAAAGATTCTAGACAAGGCCTACCATTAAGAGAGAGGAAGAAGCTAGGAAGAACTGGACACTCTCACCAAACCAAAATTGGTATTGCTGCAATGACAATTCCTGTAGTATGAACTCCATTAGTGCAGAATGAGTAGCCCCTAGAGAAATGATGTACTAGATCCCAAACCTTTCCCAAATCTTGCCCAAACCCCTATGTCACAAGCAAGAAGCTAGAAAGGGAACTACAGATGAAAATTAGTGCTCTCTGAACCACATCCATCATCTTACTCTACTTTTTATCATTCTCTTCTTTTCCTCTCCTTTCTCCTCTTCTCGGAATGGTTTGTCTCTTGCTAATTCTCTTTCCAAACTCCTCTCCTTGGGCCTATTATCAAAAAGTATTATTAAATGTGTTTTACCACACTGGCACTGTGAAAGACACCAATCAAAAAATAGAGTCCTTAGCCTGTCTCCTTTCCTTCTAATATTTTCTTTTGCCCTTATGACGACTGTTTTCAACCCTAGTCTTTCCTTGACTGCTTTCTGTGCCAGTCCCTCACTTCTGCCCAATTCCCATCTTCAGAACTTAGAGCTTGGAATGTTTGTTTGAGAGAAGAATTCTGAAAAAACATTTCATCTGTTAACACTGAGGTAACAAATTCAATGATCAGGAAGCAACCAAAAATAAACGGAATTTTCTAGACATAATCCTATAGTAGGAAAGTCCAATGTGGAGCATACTGAGACATGTGACATACTTGTTCACCCTCGTCAATCATAGCTATTTGGAGACACCTTTAAGTGTAATTCACAACTGTTAGTGGGATGGGTGTTAGGCAAGTCCCCTTGGAGAACTATGGGTTGTGCTCTTTGTTAGCATGCTGCTCTAAGTCTCAGTGTATCTATTCACATTACTCTACTAAGAATTTTGTCCTTGCATACATAGAGATTTTTTTTATACAACTTCTGGATCATTCAATTGATGATCCTAAAGGCCACATATTTTAAAACTGTGTTTGGAAAATTTCCTCAGCCTTTAAGTTTTCTGTTTCCCAATTTGCAAGATGAGCACTTAAATTAGACCATGCCAGTTTACCAGCAGAGTCCACACACAGGTACTTAAGTTAGGTGTTAGAGTGTTAACATTGAACATACATTTAAAGAAAATACGTTTGTGAAAGAGAAAAATTTATCCATTTAGATTATTTGTGTGCAATTACAACTACTAAAGCAACTCAGACACCTGTGTAACTGTCAATATTTTTAATGATTTTAGGAGAATTTTCTTAGGAAAACATAGCTACACAGTTCTACATTATATGCAAAGCATTTAGACTTTAATAAATACATAGGAAGCTTAAAAGTGGATGGAGTTCAATTTCTCTACCTTCCTTTTGTAGTAACATAAAAATAAACTTCTAAAGGAACTAAACTCCACTAAACTTCACACTCAATTTGTTTTTTTTCTGCATTTTTTTTTCATGAGTTTAGAAACTTTAAGATTGGAGAGGGTTTGGAGACAGTTGCATGACAAAACTTGCTGCTTTGCCATCTCTTAAACTTTATTCCGACTTCATCTTCATGGAGCAACAAATTCTTTCTCATTCCTCCTGCGGACAGTTCTGCCTCCATTCAGCTCGTTTGGGATCTCATTTCTGTGCTAGACACCCATTTGGGTATTTTTTTTAACAATCATGTTTTAATTGAAATATTTTTATAGATGATATTATATTGGATTCAGATGAGCAACTTACTGATTCATGAATTATGTACATTATTAAATGCTCATCATGATAAGTATAGTAACGTGTCACCATACAAAGATATTACAATGTTATGCAATACATTTCCTATGCTATACTTCCATCCCTGTGACTAATTATTTTATAATTTGAAGTTCAATTTATAAATTGAAAAAAGGAAACCATATGGTACTCTTCTTTCTCTAACTGACTTATTTCACTTTTGATACATACTCTCTAAGTTCATCTATGTTGTCACCAAGGCAAGACTTCTTTTCTTTTTATGGATGAGTAATATTCCACTGTATATATTCCCACATCTTCTTTATCCATTCATCTATTGATGAACACTTTGGTTGCTTCCATATCTTAGCCATTGTAAATAATTATGCAATAAACATAGCGGCGCATATATCTTTTTGAATTAATGTTTTTATTTTCTTTGGGTAGATTCCCAGAAGTGAAATTATTAGGTGATATAGTATTTCTGTTTTTAGTGTTTTGAGGCAGTTCCATACTTATTCCTTAGTGGCTTTATCAATTTGAGATCCCACCAACAGTATATGAGAGTTCACTTTTCTCCACATCCTTGCCAGCACTTGTTATTCTTGTCTTTTGGATAGTGGCCGTTCTGACTGGTGTGAGGTGATACCTCATTATGGCTTTGACTTGCATTTCCCTGATGATTAGTGATGTTGAGCATATTGTCATGTATTTCTTGGCCGTCTGTATGTCTTCTTTGGCAAAATGCCTATTTAGGTCCTCCACCCAATTTTTAATCAAACTATTTGGGGTTTCTTTTTTGCCACCTCAATTTCTTTTATTTGCTTGCATATTATGTATTCTTGACTTTAAACTTAAAAATATTCTCCATCACTGGTTCTGTCTGAAACTGCTACAGATTTTTCTGTATTTTCAAAAATAGTTTCACCTAAATTCCTCCTTGTGAGCATTATTAATTCTGTGTTGATTATCTAGGTATCAGATTCAGAATCGAATTATTATAATCAAGATTTGAGTAGTAATTTACCTCTCTGAACACATTGATCACACAATTGCTTAAATCACATTAATATTATATTTACTAGAATATTTTAATAGAATAGATATAGAGATTATAAAACAAAGAGTTCTAGTGTATAAAGAAACACTTAAAAGTCAAATTACTACAGTGTCTTCAACACTTCATCAATGACCACATTCCAGAACCTTACCACTTACCAACCCATCCTGGAACATTCCAGAACCTTACCACTTCACAAAACAGTTTAGTTGATAAAGCTTGTCATTGGACTGAACACTAAATTTCTCTGTATAGTCCAGATTTTGTTCTCTTTGCCAACCCAGAACCAGAATAATACTAATAATTTTTCCAAGATAATTTATTAAATATATAATGTTAGCTATTCTATACTCTATAAACTCCTTTACAGAGTGTTTCCAGTAGTCCTTATAAATGAAAACTAATAAAACTAATAACTTGTGATTTCTTTTGACACATTTTGTGTCTAAATTGTATTTCACATATTGAGAAGAAAAATCAAAGGTCAGTACTAGGAACACATTGGTAGAAAACAAAATGCATATTTGTTTTTAAGGGTAAATTTCCCAATTAAATATTTTAAGGCCATTATTTTATAATTTAAAAGCTTATATAATATTAATGTAAATGGTTTTTAATATTTCCTATTTTAAAAACATCCAGCAATAAGCTTTATTTAATATAAAACATCTACTATATTATTATCTTTATTAATTTAACATGAGACATGGACACCTGATCCATTGTTTTGAGAAAATGATTTCTTTTTGAGATGTGTTTGTTTAGCTTAGCTTAAAAATAACAAAGCCTATCTTAAAAAATATAATAGACTATTCTATTGACTTTGCTACAACAAACGGCACAATAAATTACTTAGGATGTACTTGTTATTCTTGAACAAAACATAAAGTTAATGAGAAATGTCCCTAAGAGATAAGTATGTCTCTAGTCACGTTAATGAATTTAGATTGTGGTCTCTGTGTGTAACAGACTCTCATAGCTTAGTTTGTTTTGATTTTGTCACTGCTTTCTTATGAATTATTCTATTTGACAGGTAATTTTGTGTGAAGGTGTCCCTTGACAGGCGCTATTCTAGAAATGTAATTTTGGTACGTTTTATTTTTAAAGGGTGGGCCTTAGATAATTTCCTTAGGATGAAATAATATCATGAGAAAAGTAAATGTTCTTCCTGGACTTTCAAATTTACTTGTCTCCTATTAATGTTAATTTAATTACCAAAGTATTATTTTCATTGTTAGGAGACCTAATAATACACAAGTCTGAGTTTATTTACACTTTGGAACCATCTTCCTCCAAACCTTTACTGCACCTTCTTTTCATTTTTCTTGAAAATCCTTTTATATCCTACATATACTTATTTCTTGTATCTCCTTGGCTGTTCGTCACACATCCCCTAACATGGACTACTAAGGCTTGTGGTCTGAACATTATGTTTGTTTATATTTTGTTTCATATTTGTATTTGGTCCATGATTTACATAATTGTTCCTAACCTGAGTTGCCTTGGCGTTAGCAGTCAAGTTGGCAAAGGATATTATCAACAATTTACTCTGCTAAGAGTCGATGTACTCAGTTTGGGACAAATTTTGGCCGTCAATTACTGCTCCACACAACTTCAGGGTCATTTCCTGCCCTCATTTTCTTACGCACAATTGTGGTGGAACTCAGCATTGATGCAAATGGAACGGAGCGTGAGCGTCTTGTTGGGGGGGTGGGGGGGAGTTTGGCATGGAAATCACTGACAACAGAACTTCGCCGAGGATTTGTTTAAATAGAGTACCTCATGTTGGACTATGGGAAAGGGGGAGAGAGGAAATATAGAAAGGAAACTTCTGCCTATTTTTGGGTTGTCTGACAGGACAAACAGCTTGAAGTTCCATATGCAAAACAAATGAATGTATTAACAAGATGTTATGATCTGATATTAAAAACAGTCTACATGACTTACCACGAAAACTACCAATAAATATGCAGTGCAGCACATCGATAATTGTACTCATCTCATTTATTGGCTTCATATTCTTATATTTATCAAGGTCCCCTAGGTTCCCTTCCCAACCCTAGTGTCAGCAAATGACTGATTTCATCCAGTGGAAATTCTGTCTGCCCTGCTCTCTTGCTCTCCAGCTGTCCTTGGCTTTCTACTTGGTTTATTTTCCTTTCTGTTGCAGATGTCTTGGTTCTTCCATGGGGCTCGCCACTCGCTGGCACTCTGACTGTTCTTTTCCAAATCTTCTCGGCCATGGTGCTCCCAGACATTACCCCTTTCTTTCATCTTCATTCTTGCGTTGCCTTTGTAGTTTCAAAGCAGGAAGTCCAGAGTCTGCACCAGGGTGTCTCGCCGCTGCCCTGGTTACCCACTCTACCAGTGCTTCTCTTCATCCCCCTTTTGCTGCTCTTTTGCCAAGTGGCTTTCACTGTCCATTGTGAGCATTTTACCTTACCAAAGTTTCTGCTTTCTTGTACTTATGGCTTACTTGTGGTCTTTTCTTTACAATAACTCTTCTTTATGGATTTGTTTATCATCTGGCCCCACAGCTAACTATTTGATTCTCTGTGCTTTCTTAATTCTGATACTTGACAGCTGGAATCTACATGCTGTAGTTCATACCTCGCTGGAAAGGAGACTTTGTCACAGGTTGCCTACTAGGCTATAACTACCCTGCTAAATGTTTGTCTCTGATGCCCAATCGCTAATGGGCTAGGTGGACAAGACTACATGATAATAATTATTGAAACCTAAAGCCATGAAGGTGATCAAATAGCTTCATTTATTCAAGTCTGTGAATATTTTCTAGCTGGTTTATGAGTGCATGTTTGTTGGTCTTTCATCTGCTATCAGGTTTATACATTCCTAACCACTGCCTCATTCACCTTGAGATCAAAATTTAAAGAGGGTTAAAAAAATTCAGTAATCAAAATAAATAATATCTTATTGCAATACTTTAGAAATCAAAATCAATGCAAATATTCATAGTGAACAACATGTTAAAATGTCTTACTGGTTTTTCCTTTGTCTCAGGAATGAGACAAAATGGCTTGGCATGGCACTGATCATAATAACTACTCCAACTAAATGAAAATAAAATTTTGCCTTCTTTGGTTGATTTTATTTCTCTGGCGTTTCTTGCAGGCGGAGTCTATTTCTGTGAATTCTATTTCTCTTGAATCTGCTTTGGAACAGTAATACTTAGAAATTTAATTCTATATGATTACCAGTGACTTCCTAATTCAGAGCAGATTTGGTGATTATGTACAGCTAAGAACATTCTTACGAGACAGAGTGATGCTTCTTGCCAAAATTGGGAATGCAGCAGAAAAGGAAATGAAGCAGCCCACAGGGAAAGCATAAAAATCTTGGAACAATCATGTAAAAAAGGTGTTAGGGCCTCAGAATAAGAATTCAGGACTGCTAAGAAAACACAAATTTTCTCCTATTATTGCCTCTTCTCCACCTTGATTCCCCTTAACCTCTCTGTAGCATCCAATGATTTAGACTGGCCTTTCCTAGTTGAAATCTCTTCTAGGTAACCATGTTCTCAAGGTTCTCTATGAACTCTCAGCCACTGCCCTTCATCACCTGTATCACCACTGCTTCTTCCCCCCACTTCCTCAAAGAAGGTTCATGCAGACAGGGCTCAGCCCTCGGAGTTCTTGGGTGCCTTGTTCACCATCATGACAATCTCACTCGCTCTCACATCTCAATTCGCATCCCTCTAGAAACCTCTCTAGAGAGGGGTTTCTTCCAGAAAACACATCTCCAAGCCTGCACTTCTCTAACACCCTCAGTATTTGTCATTTCATCTCTATTCCACTGTCACACCTGCACACAAGTCCATATCACCACAAACCATTGAGGCTATAAAGAATGGGTCATTAGCTCCAAAACCACTCTTTCTTTTTTTGTTTGTTGAAAGATATCAATGCTTTATTTACTTGAGAAGAGCTAATGAATATAAAATTTCATTTGGATATTTCTTGTAGGAAAATAGTATGTAAAATGGATTACTTGCTAAAGGTCCTGAAATATTATGAACAAAAAGACTGTAATAGGAATCTCTACTTCCTAACAGCCTGTTACCTGGTGGAGGAATATAAATTACATGCATAGTACCTTGAACAAACAGTCACTTGGGGGGATTTGCTTTGTAAACCTCAGTCTTTTGCTTGTTTTTTAGCTGTTCATTTTGGACAATTTCAAACTATGCAATGTATAAAAAATAATTTAATGAATTCAATTATACCTATTACCCAACTTTAACAATTATGGACTTATAGCCAGTCTTGTTTCATTTCTATTCCTTCTTACTTCTTACTTCCCTTCTACCCCAAGCTAGGCTCTTCATCTGTTTGTACCTCCCCCTTGTTTTCTGGGTCTACTTTGCCCTAACCCCTCAGTGTATTACAATGATTGCTCACCTTACTAGCTCCTTGACTTCAAAACCCTGGTTAGTCACTATTGCTTTTATTGGTCCTGGTGTCACATCTAATAACAGAGCCCACTTGAGGTACAATCCTTTGTATCAGTTAGCTTTTCTTCATAATAAATCATCCCAGAACTTAGCAGACTTAAATTTTATCTAGCTCTTGATCTTGTTCTTCCCCAGATCTTCTAAGATACATCTGTCTCTCTCTCTCTGTCATTTTTCCATTCTTTGCATAAAATCAGAATGTAATTTTGCTTTCCAGACATGGGCTAGTGGGATGAACAACAGCAGAATTACATTTCTTTCTGTTAGAAATTTTTCCAGAGAATAAAAAGAACTACTTGATTATCTAGGATAGTTTTTTCCAATATTAATTTTTAAGACAACAGAAAAATGAAAGCTATAACACAAGTTCTCAAATTATCTCTTAAATTTGAAACTGATTCTGTAAGTTACAAAGCAATGACATTTTAACCGTTCAGTATCCAAGCTGTTTACACTGACATGCCCGTTCCTTTTTACATCTCTTCTCTGCCAGGTTTGTCATCACTGCTTCCCTTGCTCCATCCAAGAACTGTGGTGCTTGTGTTTCCTGTTGACATAAGCCTACACATGTTCCAATATATAATGAGGAGATGATTTCTCATATGAATCAAAGAGTAAATGGATATATAAAGGAGATAATGCACACTGTTGGGTGACAGTGCAGAGCTTAGAGTATTATATAGAACAACAGGCATGATAAAGATGTATTCCTACTCAGCTCTGTCCTGTTGCTGATGTGGTAAGGTAGAGTTGTGTTTGCTTGGGTGCAAGAGGACTCTTATCTTAAAAGAACTCTTTAGGGTATAGTGGGATTGGGGTAGAGGGCACAAGAACTGGTTACCATGTCTGGATACCATCTAGCTTATAAATAAGGATATCTTTATAATTAGACATCATTATGTCCAGCTTGTTCACCAGGTCAAGAAGTAAAAATGTGAGGGAGCAAAGCATACAATCTAACCAGAAATAATATGTGTGCATTAATCTTGTTTCCAGATTTATCTTTTTAACATTCATTAAATAATATTTAATTTCTGCCATGACTTGGCAATGAGTCCTGGATGGAATTTGGACTATGGTAATGAATAAAGGAGTCAAAACTGTATTCCTTAATGGAGCTCACATTTTAACTCAACCACATAATATATTAATGGCAATGAATGCTACAGTGAATACTCAGGCAAGAAGGGGAATGTGGATGAAGAAGTTTGTAATGCTAGCTGAGATGTGCAAGAAGATGACATATTAACAAAAACTGAAGAAGGTAAAGGAGTTAGTCATGCAGATGTCTGGGGGAGATAGAGGAAAAGTGGTGGGAAAGGATCTAAGAGGAAGCATGCATAGTATGTTTAAGGAACATCAATGATGGCTGTAGTTGAGTGACTTAAGGAGAAAAATATAGGAGGTAAGAAGAGCAATGAGGAGGGTGATCAAACCAGGTGAAGCCTTGTTAGACATTGTAAGAACTTTGGCTAATGCTCTGAATGGATTAGAAAGAAGGATTTTGAGCAAAGAAGTGATAAGGTTCTACTTATGTGTCAGTAGGATCATTCTGATTTCAAAACTGAGAAAAGACTGGGTTGGGGGAATACAGAGCAATAATCCAGGTGAGAGATAATGATGGCTTGGACCAGAGTGATACAGTAGAAATTGTAACCATGTTTGGGGCTGGAAACTCTCTAAAGACAAACAATAGGATTTGCTGATGATCAGATGTGGAGTATGAGAAAAAAAGGGGTGACAGTTGACTCCATGGATTTGGCCTGAGGGTTTGGAAAATGGAATTGCCATTTCCTGAGATGAGGAAGAGTATAGAGGAAGCAGTTTATGTTTGTTTGTTTGTTTAGTAGGAGTGGTGGTGATCATGGCTTCCCTTTAGTAAGAGGGAAGGAGAGAAGTTGCTCAATTTTGGATGTACTAATTTTTAAATGTTTTTAGACTTTCAAGTGGAGGCATTTAATTGCTAATTGTATATAAGAGTCTAGGGTTCATAAGAGAGCTCTGGGCTGCAGAAATAAGCATAAGTGTTCTCAACATAATGATGGGATTTAAAACAAGGAGAGAATAAAACCATGAAAAGGTTAGTAAGGATACAAAAGAGGAAAGACACAAATTTTAGAGATTAAGAAAAGGAGACTGAGCAAGTGCAGCCATGAGGGAGGAGAAAACTCAGGACTGTGGTTTCCTGGAAGCCAAGTGGAGACAGGCTTTCAAAGAGGAAGAAGTGATGAAATGTGTCAAATGCTCCAGAAAGTCAAGAAACACAGGACAGTGATGTGACCACTGACTTGTCTCCTGGGTCACATTTCTAGGACCGTTTAAGTAAGGCCAAGAAGAGGAATACGGATTTGGTAGATTAACTTGGCTGTGCGTCTCTCTGTTGTTCTCTGGTGTGTGTTCACCTCATAAGGCTGAGAGAAGCTATGCGGGGATTTCCTTTCTCTCTCACAATTCCATGAGGGACCTTCTCACAGTTTAAGGAGAATGTTTTCTTTTTTCCTGAGAAGAACTGTCCTTTATTTAAAGACACATGTCTTAAGGATATGTGTCTCATGACTAGGAGGGGCAGAATCTCTTCCAAGACTTTTATCCAATTTCTCAACAACCACAGTGGGCCTCAGGACTTCGGAGAGATGAAAAACTTCTTGTTAGAAAAAATTACTTTTAAAGTTGTCATTCACAGTTTTTTAAGCATTTAAAAAGTGGGTAGAAAGCAATTACAGACTAAAAGCCACCTCTTTATTCAAGAATAGCCATAAAGTCAATGGAGACTGTGTAATGACCGAGCGACTACCACAGTATTTGAAGGGAATAAAGCTGGGCATGGAAATAATGCAGCAGCTCTGTTTTTGTTGTTGCCTGAAATGTATCTGACAGACAGCATTGTGTAAGCTACTCAAGGTGTGCAGCATGTTGACCTGATGCGTTTATATACAGCTTCATGATGACCTGTGCAGCATTAGCTAACATCTCTGTCATGTCACATAATTGTCATTTCTTTTTGTGGTGGGAATAATTAAGACCTAGTCTCTTAGCATATTTGATATATTTATAATACATTGTAATACATGTGTATTTTATCTGTAATTGCTATACTATATATACTATATCCAGGACTTATTTATCTGCTAGCTGCAAGTTTGTACCCTTAACCAACATCTCTTCTATTTCCCCCACCCCCAGTCCCTAGTAACAATCATTTTACTCTCTGTTTTTACAAGTTTGGCTTTTTTAGATTCCACATGTAAGTGAGATCATACAGCATTTGTCTTTGACTTACTGCACTTAGCATAATGTCCTTGTGTGCGTGCGAGTGCGTGCAGTTGGAGGAGGCTGGAGGAGAAGGGATATGAAAAGGGAGTGGGAAGGCTGTCAAAAGCATTCTTCCTCTAGAGATAACTAGAAAGAGAACATAAATAAATAAAACAGTGATTCATTCTTTGTGATGCTGTAAACCTTGTCCAGAGGCCGTATTTACGTAGGAGAGAGGCCTATGATGACTCCATTTGTTTTTGAGAGTGTAGAAAAACTCTTGGACTGAGTCCAAATTTGATTCAGATTACCAGTCCCTAAAATGGTCAGCTTTATTTTCTTTGGGAAACTTTTAAAAGAAAACAGCATACATTTAGGAAAATAGAAATTAATATGACATGATGGGAAATATCCAGAAACCGGTATTTAACTTTTTAAGGAATTGCTTATCAATCTAATTTCTAAATCTGTGAAACACATGGTGTTTCTAACTGAAGATTTCTGAGCAAAGACATGAGTCAGAGTACTCACTGAAATAAATCATATGCAAGCTATATCCTAAAGGACATTGTGTTTTTAATAAAATCATCTACAACATATTCCATCCATCTCTCTCTCTCTCTCTTTCTGTTGAGCATATATGTGAAAGATTACAGAATATTTTGACATTTCCCTGTGTAAATAAATGCAGCTTATATTCCCATTTGTTTAAGTGTATCTCCATGGAACTGCATCAGAAATAGATTTTGGAGTTTGCATAAATAAAAAACCAAATCATAATTGCAAATGTTTTCATGTATTGACATTTATTCAATACTTTCATGTGGTACCATTTAAAAGTGACAGCTTTCCTTCTCCCAAGCTAATTAAAATATGTCCTTTTAGAACAGTACCACATTTTAAGAAGAAAAATCTCACTATAGTGCCCTGATGTGTACTCATCGATTTACTGGTTGGGGCTTATAGTGGCAATACTTTCCTTCCTTCTGCCAGGACTGAAGACCAGAAGTTACACGGCAGTTCAGGAAAGGCTTCCAGTGGTTGTAGGCAAAGGTCCTTCTCCAGGAAAAAGCATAGCAAATACTGGTGATGCATTCCATTCTGGCGTTGCCCAGAGTTACAACATGAGTCTATGCACATAGTGTGACTTCCACAGCCTGCCTCTGAGTACTTTAACTATACACTCGTATTTGAAAGGCCACCTTGGAGATTCTGTTAAAAATGTAAAGAGTAGGGGGAGAGGTAGTGTTAAACCCCGAAAAGCTTGCGGATTTTATTTCTTCTTTATTACTTTTTTATTCTTGAAAGGCAGTTGCTACCAGGATGTGCAGTCCTCACTGCCTAAAAGAGGTGGTAGTAGAAGTGATTCATTATTCCGAGAAATAGTGACCTTGGAACCCATAGGCTATTTCCTTAAACTTTATAAATTATCACTTGTGTGTGTGTGTGCTTAGCACCAACCCTACGTTACACAGACCTACCCTCAAGTGCCTAGACAGCTACACAGGTAAACACAGAGTCACACAAACCCAGACACACACACACTTATACATGTATCTTCCAGAAGAAAGGTTAGAACACTCCAATCAATTCATTTTTGCCATGTCCATTAGTTCTCTGGTCTGGGCCATCACCTCTTCTCTGCAGTATTCCCTGGTGAAGTGAGGGAGACTAGCTAGACTAGCTGGGTTTGAATGACTTGCTCTTCTGCTAAGTGTTTTCAGTATTAGCACATGCCTGAAAGGATTTGTAAGAACTGATTTAATTCATGTAGAGTGTTTAGAACAGTGCCAGTGCTCAAGAAACATCACCTACCATCATTGGAAAATGTATTCATTTCTTATTGCTATTGTAACAAATTACCACAAACTTAGTTGCTTAAGACAACACAAATTAGTTACCTTACATTTTCGTAGGTCAGAACTCTGACATGGATCTCAGTGGGCTAAAGTCAAGGTGTTAGACATGTGCTCTCTTCTGGAAGGTCTCCTGGAAAGTCCAGTTCCACGCCTCACCTTTTTCAGCCCTAGAGACCACCGCATTCCTTGGTGCATGGCCCCCTTCCTTCATCTGCAAAACCAGCAATCTCGCAGCTCTGAACCTTTTTCCATTATCACACTGTTATCTAACTTCAGTGGTAGAGGTTCTCTGCTTTTTAAGGATTCTTGTGATTATACTGGGCGCATTTGGATAATCCAAGATAATCTCTCCATTACCTTAATCCTACCTGCAAAGTCCCCTTTACTTTGTAAGATAAATACAGTCACACTTTCCATGTTTAGGGCATGGACATCTTTAGGAGGGATGGCATTACTCTGCTTACACAGTGGAGGTATTATTGATTATAAATCTGGATGAAAAATGTGTATTCTTATCACATGGACTATACCTATGTTTCTATCCATGCATTCTTCCATTTAGCACTATACTATAATAAGCCAGGCCCCATGGTGAGCAGGTCTGTGCTTTCATGGAGTTGGCAGCCTCATAGATTTGTGCCACCATCACACTTCAAAAGGTACAGCAAATTACTATAAACTAACTTTTGTTATGAAGCAGATACATACAATTATAAGATCTAGACATGGCACATTCATTTACTTGTCTTTTCAATCACTCAACAAATATTTATCAAGTACTTAGCATGGAAAGGACACTCCACAAAAGGAAATCTTGATTTCTAACAAGCGTTCTAAGCTACGAGCTATGACATCATTTCTCTCAAACAAACCAACCATTATAAACATCCCAGAAGAGGATTTATGAAAGCTTCTCTAGAGAAGTGTTCTTAACCTAGGGCATGTGCGTGGCTCCAGGAGTCTGGGAGTTCCTGGCAAGTGCATGCAACGTTTTGCATGTCTGTGTGTCTGCGGGTTCATGGGGGCAGGGGAGAGTGTTCACTGTTTTTAATCAGTTCAAAAGGAAGTGATGATCCACCAAAATTAAGCATGATCACTCCAGGGTATTGCAGTTTGGGATGTCAAAGTTCTTCCTGTTCTGTTTTTACATTTGGCACACACAGCTTTTCCAGGGGCTGAGTGAATGATTCTGTTCATTATGTGGGTTCTCCTTTTGAGTTACTGCTACAATATCACACTCTCTCATTGCCATGGTGAATTCTCCTCTGTCCACCCAATTCTTAGGCTGTTAACAAGCACAACTACCTCTGCTTAACCAGGTACCATGCGATGAAGAAAAATTCAGAGATAGACAAAGCAGAGCTTGAAGATAAACTCTGGAGCTCCTTTGCTTTCCTGGCCCTGGAAAATCACCCTTTTAATTTAGTCTTATTCCATCAATTATCTGCATCTGTGTAAAAAGACGGTATCAGAAAAAAGATGTGATGGTGACTATGTTAAAGCAAAGAGCTATGCTTCTAACATCAGTGAAAAGAAAATCAATTGAAGAGAGAAGTAAATGAAATTATATTCTACATAGATTGAATAAAGAACCACTCCTTTCGGCTGCCCCCTTTTGAAAGCTGCACATTAGAAAAAGCATTACTGCTGTCAGAGAATGTACTTGAGGCCTGGATGTCAAGGCCAGCTGTGGGTTGTTTGTTCTGTGCTCACATTTGGGAAAAGCTCCAATTCAGACTCTCCAGACCCACTGCCTTAACTGGTTATTCCTCCCTCCTTCTCTCTGTTCCTGAGAAAGCATGAGGACGGAACACGTAGTCCCCTTTCTGGATATTTCAGTTGTCCTGTATTTGTATGGAAGGTGCTGCCACTCATTTCAGGCAGCCCTTCCCCCATCAGACCTTGGAGCAGAAGCCGCCTGATTACCCTTTAAGAGCCTCTCCCAGGCTCTTGGACAGCTCACCCTGTGGAAGTCTGAAAACGGCCAGCAGGTGGGTGATGTGCTGTGTGGAGATGTGAAGGTACCTGCACTCAGGCATTGTACATGGGCTGTGAGCTCAGCGCATTTATGGCTTTGGTGTGGGTATTTTGCTGCTTTATTTAAGAGTTCCCTTGTCTCTCCTTTCCAGGCTCCAGCTTTCCTCCAGTGCTCATCATCTCCCTCCCTCTGTGACAATCCCATCTACTTACATTTCCTGAACATGACTTGAGTAGGAGCTATATCTTCATCTACTCATTTTATGTCTTAAAATCCAATTTACTTCACTGCGCTGGAGGTATCAAGAGCAAATAGAATGAGGGGAGCAGGGAAAGTTAGATGACCACCAATCATCAGCTCGAGGTGGGTTTCTAAGTGACCCAGTTGAAGAGGATGGAAACAAACCATTTGTGGAATAGCCATGATTTTACATATTTGAGGATTATGCAAATAAAGGGGCTACATCCTACATTGTTCATTAGGATGTGCAATGAGTTTATTTTCATAAAGGACTGTGGACATACTATATGCTCCCTCCTCACTATTTTCCTCTGTCTCCAGGACCACATGATCATGCATGATGCTACTTTCATTTTAAACCATCTGGAGAGTTTCCGAAAGACTGAGGAAGAGAAACTGCTAAGTCAGTAACTTATTCAACATCATCTAGTTCTGTAAACCATAGAAAATGGATCTGTGCAAATGGCCAGATAAGTACACACCAGGTCAGCGTCTCACGCTCTGTTCAAATTCCATTTTCTCGTGAGTGGGATTCTCATGGCAGAGCCCCGGAGAAGGCTGCACTTGAGCAAGTTTCAAACATCACAGCATCTAAGAGCCAGAGAGAGACTTCAGGAGAAAACTACTGTGAAACAAGGATGCAATTATGGCAAATTAAAAGCAATTACAGGATTAACTCAGTGTCCTGCTCCCCACAGCCTTAGAATGTATTAGAATGTGCTGGTGATTCTATTCACATGTTCAACCCAAGTGACAAGATTTTTAAAAGCAAATGTTATGGCCCCAAATTTTAAAACACTTTTTCTGACATGTTCAATTCCTGATTTGAAATAGTAAAAGACCTCAAGTGAAACTTAATGCATTGGAAAACTAGGGATTATCAAAAGAGGGAGAAAATGATGAGAATTTTTTACAGGCGCTGGTGGGGAGAACTATGCAATTTCCCACTACGCAAACTTTTGTAGTCGTAACTTCTGATACCTTTTAAGGAGAAAATGCCGTCGGCCTGCAACTTAACAGCTTTTATGAGACCATGAAAGGGCTTTTTCTTTGCTCACATCTGTCTTTATTTGCTCAGTGTATGCTGTACGTTTCATGCTGATTAGCTAAATTGAAGAAGTTAAAGACTTGCCTAAATCAAGCAAGTCAATGCATCCTATAAATACTTTTAAAAAGTTATATGAGAAGACATTTATGCTGGACTCTACGGTCTTTATTATTCCTGCAGGAATTGAGCAGAAATGTCAGTGTATGCAAATTTATAGACTTTAAATAGGGCTTTGGGCTTATTTAAGTGAGTGAGAAAAAGGATTATATTTCAAGGAATAGTTTTAGACATCTTTACCACATTTACATTTCTAAGTAGCTGGATGAATACTTTAAAGAGTGTTGTGTGTTTTTTTTCCTTCTCCCTTTCTGTTTTAAAATTGAAGTATAGCTGATATACATTACCATGTTGGTTTCAGGTGTACAACATAATGACTCAACAGTTATATGCATTATGAAATGCTCACTGTGGTAAGTGTAGCTACCATCTGTTGCCATGCCAAGTTATTAGAATATTTTTGACCATGTTCCCCATGTTGTACCTTTCATCCTGTGACATTTTATTTTATAACTGGAAGTTTGTACCTCCTTATCTCCTTCACCTATTTTGTCTATTCCCTCAACCCACACCATTCTGCCCTTATGACAATTACCAGTTTGTTCTCTGTTTATGAGTCTACTTCTGTTTTGCCTGTTTGTTCAAAATTTTTTTTTAGATTCCACATATAAGTGAAATCATATGGTATTTGTCTTTCTCTCTCTGACTTACTTCACTTCACATGATATCCTCTAGGCCCATCCATGTTGTGGTAAACAGCAAAATTCATTCCATTCATTTTTGTAGCTGAGTAATATTTCAGTGTGTGTGTGTGTGTGTGTGTGTGTGTGTGTGTGTGTGTGTGTGTGACACATCTACTTTATCCATTTATCTTTTGATAGGCACTTAGGTTGCATCTAAATCTTGGCTATTGTAAATAATGCTGCAGGAAACGGGTGTGTATGTCTTCAAATTAGTGATTTTATTTCTTTGGGTAAATTCCCGGAAGTGGAATTACTGGGTCATATGTGCTTTTGTTTTTGTCTTGTTTTTTTGGCTCTTTCCATATCCAGGCACTTAGTTATCATAAAAACTTGGGTTTTATGAAGATTTCACCAGGATTTCAACTGTGTTTTTGATAATTACTTCTTTCAGATAATCTACATTTCAAGCTTTGCTCTTTCATTTTGTTCATCAGTATTTATTCATCAACTGAATTTTCTGCACTAGCAGTATTTTCAACAGGAATTAATTTTTTAACACCAGATGCATCGATTGAGAGTCAGAACCATGTAGCAAATAGATAGTGATTTATTGTTGATTTTAATCTCTCAGGTACATTTGGTTATCAAATTAGACCATACTTAATGCGCTAGCCATTAAAATGAAAATTGAAAAATTGAATAAACTACCAATCAGCCAGGTCTTGGGTATCATGAAGACCTAATCACAGAGCCCTACCTATTGGAAGCATGTTTTTGTGGGAAGCTAGGCCAGAGATTTCTAGGTATGCAGCCAGTAATGATAAAGATTGTTCCATTTCTTTGTATAATGAATATCATGTTATATATATTTGGCAATGTTATGTTTAGTATTATTAATATTGTTATTCATATCTGAATCCAACAAGTATGTCCAACTGAAGGGTATCTTATACAGTTATCTATTTGGCATAGCACCACCTTAATTCTGGAATTCAAAAAGGTCTTAGAATATTTATGAATACAACTATTATGTTAACAAAATACAATTAAGAAACCTGTCCCTAAGCTCTGCCTGACCTCCCCAACTCATTCCTTTATTCTTATCTTCCCTCTTACCCTTTGCTTCCTCTTTCCCCCTTGTAGCTTTAGCATAACCCTCTTTCTAATTGCTTTGTGAATTGGGGAAAACTTTTGGTTTACTTCTGGAGCCAATTAACACTTTTTAATTTGCCAGAGTGCAGTTAGGCCTAGCAAAAAGCAAAAAGGTATTGTGTACCTGCCTTTATTCATCTGTGAATATATTTTAGAAGTTGTTTTTGTAATATTGCATGGGCTTTCTTTCATTTCTTTTCCCCTCTTGCCTTTTCTCACAGCTTCACACTCTCCCACAAATGTCTTCCTCCAATTTAGCAAAGAGTATCTCATAAGAAAAAAAAACATAAATGCAAAGCAGAATAATGATTTTTGGAGGGATTCTGGCCAAGTATTTTTCATTTTTAAATACAATCTCTGAGATTTTTTTCTCCCAACTTTTAGAATCTGTTCTTTTCTATTAGACCACATACAGCATTCATTGCACTTTTCTCTAAAAATGACCAAATCAAACCTATGGACCTTTGATGCTGCCCAAAAGCCTCATCACAGACCCTCAGGTGGGAAGCTGATAACTTCTTGGCTTTCTTCCTTTTAATAGGAAGCTAAGCTCTTGGAATGCACATTTAAAATATGTATTTCATTAAGCAAATTACTGCTAAGTATTCTAAAATGTAATGGTTTAAAACAATGTACCTAGTCATGGCCCGCCTACTTTATTCAATTCAGTACCTGGCTGAATATCAGACCATTAGGGAAGGTTCAATACATAAATACCCAATAAATGAATTGATTCAGATTTGGTCAGGGAAATCATTTTAGTGTGCATCTGAGTGATTCTGACAATAAGCTCTTGGGTGAAACAAAATGAAGTATTCTTACTGAATACCTAGAACCTTCTGTAAAGCTGTGTGCACAAAGAATGACCTGTGAGCATTTGATAGCTGAAACTCATTTGCCATTCCTACTGCATCTTCGATGTCTTCTGCCTGTTGTCTCAGCCCACCTTTGGTCTGTCCAGAGAATCTAAGAATGCCATCAACTACCACAGAGCAGGGGTGATATTAAAAATGTTTATCAGTTGGCATGGGGCAGGCCTCTACTAGTCAGGGTCAGTGCTGGCTATAAACAACCTGCATGGCGGTACTGGGGCTTACCTGCTAAGAATTAACAATGCCAAAAAGCCTTGTGATCTTAAATCCTTCTGGAGGCCCAGTGGTCCCTAAGAGGCTGCCCTTCCTTGCTACAAACAGAGCTAGCCTCTAAACACATTTCTTTTTTCTTTCATCAGCCATCCTAGAAAAATTCCTGGGAAATTTGTCAGAATCTATGTAATCATCATTAATTTAGCAATTCTCAAAGGTAACCCAGAGTTCATCCAGCTGCAGTTTATTCCATTGATCACAATAATCCACCCCACCCAAAACGTTCCTCATGAAAGGAATCTTCTTGGAGTGGCCATCTGGAGCACATTATCCTAATCAGGGTGTGTGGTGCATACAAGGTGCAGACACCGTTTCCACTGAGGAGTCCGGTTCACTTATTCTTGGACGTGTGTTCTCCTTTCCTGTCACCTTTCTCTCTTTTATCTCCACTGAATGGATATTTGATGGCTTGACAAATTAAAAAATAAAACTGCCATACATTTTTCTCTGCATAATACACATGTCTGAAAATTGCTGCTCCCATTTATACACATTGGTCCTGGGGATGGGGTGGAGGTGAAGCTGAAAAGAGAAACCTCACTTGTAGAACATGACATAATTTGGAAAAGCTTCAACTCTAGCTTGGATGTGGCCTGTCTACCAAATTGCAGACCAGTGGCCCCAAATTTAGCCTACACCTTTTCTTTCCTTGATTTCCAGGAGTTTTTACACAGATACCTACATATTTTCATGTGTTCATATGAATAAATAACTTTGATTATCAAAATAGCACAATGAATGTGAAAGTACAGTTACTGGCCAACATGAACTGACAACTAGGGTAGTAAAACACTTATTTTTTGGTGTTTTTAATATCACTAGGGCCATGGCATTTTGATTCTCTTATTCTTGTTCATAACTTCCATAGGGATGAAACCTAACATTTATCAAGTACCAGTAAGTTAATATGTTAGGGTATTTTTATCTCTGTTTCTACTGGCTTGCTGTAAAAGGGAAAAGAAATAAATGCAAATATGGTGTTCTGTCTTTCAAATGAACACTTTTCCTTTAGGGATTCCCAAGTAATTAATGAGTATTTGATCCTTGTTTTATACCAAAAGGATGACCAAACAAATGGGGCTCTTTTTTACTTCATTTTGTGATTAATTGAAATGCAGTGAATTTAGATTTGTATCAGTTATGAAACAGGGGACAGTTTATTTAGAATAGTAGAATATGTTCCAAACACATCAGTTTAGAAGTCAATAGACTACATGTTAACAGAAAACCAAACAGTGGCTTAAATAAGTAAATTATTTTCTCATAAGCTGAAGAGTCTGGAAACTGACAGTTTAGTGCTTTTGCAGATGTCAGCAGTGCCATTGAGGAGCCAGGTGCCTTCAATTGTCTCATACTGCATTTGACCTCCTGGTCACAAAGTGACTTTCACAACTCCAGCCATCACATCCTCATTCCAGACAGAAAGAAGAGGTCTAGTGTAAAGGGTCAAAGGTTTCTTTTCACATGGTTTTATCACTATTTGAGAACATTTCTGTAAGCCTCATTGGCCAAAACTGTTTTATACAGTCACCCCCTAGCAGCAAGCAAGAATAAAAATTTCATCTTAAATTTTGGTAGGCAGGAATGAAGGGGTTTGGAACAGGAGTTGAATGAGCCAACTCACAATATCTGCCACATATGCTTCTCACCAACAGCAAGCAGCTCTTTATGGATATAACATGTGTTTCCTCAGACCACACAGGTTTTAGGGCAAAAACATGAGTCATGCATGGTAAGTCCCCCTGAGTGTTTCTCTGACCTCTCCCCCACATGCTATTACAGACCTACAGGAACCTTCATCATCCTTCCTAAATATTTCTGGAAGCCACTAGAGGATGTCTTGTGAGTACACAAAAACTTGGCTCTGAAAGATAGTGTGTGTGTCCATTTTTCTCTTTTACTGCACCAGCTTCACATAGTAACCGAAGGTGTCCTGTGTTTCTAAAAGCGCCACAAACCAGTGTTGATGCCACTATATCCTATTTGTTCGTTATCACAGTTGCCATTGGAAAGTCTGTCCTATGCAGCTTCCCTGCAGAAGCTGTCCCACAGCAGCCAAACCCATAATCTGGCTAATGGAGACTTCACACTGAGCCCAAGTGGTGAAGTCATATGTTAGAAGGGGTGAGCATCCCTCTTCTCCCCTTTGAGGTCCCTGGCTCCATCTTTGTGCTCTCAGATGCTTGCAGAGTTTCACTCGGTAAAGTTCTGTTTCTAGTTTGGTCCGCTCTACAGATCAGCAGTTAAATCACATAGGCCAAAGTCATGGGGCCATACAAGCAGCAGAGAGCCTGCCATGTTCAGATTTGCCCTCCCTTTAATTCTTGGGACTTCATATGCCTCAGCTTTTCTCTGTGGGTCGTTTTTCATCTTAGGGGGCTCTATTAAGCTTCATGCAAACTTCTCACAGATACAGGGCACCCTACTGTTTATCTGAATGAAGGAGCAAATTCAGTTTAGTTACCAAGTACAGTATATCTTCCATTGTGATTCCGTTGTCCACAGCCATTCACACTTACCCATATTTCAGGTTTTCAGAATAATTTTACTACTCAGATTCCAGCTTCCACACATATTTGCATTTAGTCTTTACCTCTTAGCTCAAATCAGTATACTTATAGTCTTGAAATTCTGAGCCCAACAGAACGTTCTCTTACACAGAAAAATCAAAATTTATTTGTTTTAGATCTGTTTATGCCTCTCTGCATTTGATGGGCTACTTAGATAGACAATCTTGGTTTCTGTAAACCTCCTTAAAGCCAGTCCAATTAAGTCTCACTAGGGAAGATTTGTGACAAAGAGAAACTACATCTTTTTTCTTTCTTCTCCTGTTCCCAAATCTGAAAACTGAAGTCCCAGATGATGTCCTGCTTGGGGTGGGAAATATCTGGTGGTGATGTAGAGCCAAAGCTTGGAGTTCAGAGATAAGAAACAAAAGGAAGTCGAGCCAGAGCACCGTTGTGCCTAGTGCCACCTATAGCACGGCTATAAGGCAGATGGTGAGATCAAGGCTGCAAACCTAAGCCTTTGAGCTTCTTAAATCCAGATATGAGAAAATAAACTGAAGTTAAAAATACACGTGGAAGCAAACTGAATACAAGTAGAATAACAGCAATTGTTAACACAGTCTTCAGAAAGCACACATCTCCATGCGTAAATAGGACTTTGAGCTTTCCTGTACAAGTGGAGCTACTTGGGAAGAATTTGTGCCTAGAACATGAACAAATGAGAATATTTTTTAACTTACTATACCAATAAGAACTCCTGGACAGGCTGAGTGCTTAATCTCTGTGTGTGATTACCTGCAGAAAGACCAGAAAATGTATGTGAACTGGAAAAATGTGCCAGTATTGAGTTTTGTGAGGGTGTGTATTTTGTGGTTACACCTTTTAAAATAGTTCTTTTAAAATCTGAAGAGCCTTCAGGTAGAATACTAATACAAGACAATGGCTCTAGACCTCCCAATTTGATTTCAGGGTTGGACTATTGGGATCCATTTAATAACTGAGTCCCACACATTTAATAACTTGCCAGGTCAAGAACCATACCTTTGCTCCTTTTTCATCTGAGGTAAGTTATTCTTTCAAGAAATGACTTTTATTTTTTGGCAAATAACCCTCTGAGATGCTAAAAGGAACTGGAACTTTGAAATAGATAATTCACCTCAGATGCGCTGTGCTATTTATTTCCAGAAACCAGTTTTTTGTCTTTACTCTGACTATTGGGTCAAATCCTTATTAATAAAATGTGTGCTACTGGAAAGGGAAGACACCTTTGTTACTTAATACATGTGCAGTTATTTATATTTGGCATTCACAAATGTCACAAAAAACAGGAAAAAATATAATTCATGAACAGAATGCATTTTTATGCTACTGTCACCTTGCCAAATTAAGTATTATGGTTGGAAATGTAGGGTGGAGGCTCACTTTGGAAAAAAAGGAATCAAATTGTCCTGAGAGTTTGCTTTCATCATCAAAGGGCTTTTATGTGTTTGGATGGATCACCAATTCCTGATTTGGTAGTAGAGAATATTCTTAACTTTATGAAACTGCTGAAGAATTCTAATACAGCTTGGTTAAAAATTTCTTCTGTTGACCGGAAACTTCTTTCACATTTTTTTCAATATTCAATTTTGAAACAGCCAAAATAGGATGGAAAAATACATCATCTGTACCAGAAACAAAGCTTTCTTGAACTCACTTAAATGCCGCTGTCTTGATGGGCTTTTCCTGTCCAAATCCATTTTTGAAAGACTCATTAATCTCTAGATTTTAAGACAGGGAAATTGCAATAGTTATTTTTTATTTTTTTAAGTGATGAAAACAGTGCCTGACATTCATCTGTCATTGCCTTTGTTAGAAGGACAGTGTTGCTCCAGCCATAGCCTCTTCGGATCTGAGCATAGGTACCTATGGCTCTGTTGGAAAGTCCCACTTAGTTCAAAAGCCAGATAAATAAACAAAACCAACTTTGTATTCATAGTTGTCCCCTGAATGTATTAGATGCTAAATTTGATTTTTTTCAATTTGGAAAGTGAACTTAGTTTTAAGCACTTTCATTTCCTAAACTGAAGCTGACACACAGCATAGCAGCATTTCTTTTACCTGTTCAATCATCCGAGACGATGCAAGTCATGTGCTCATACAATGTTATAAACTGGGTGAGTCATGAAGACACCTAATTTTATTTCTGTATATGCACCCTCTGGAGACAAAGTTTGAGACAGGTCAACAAGATATGTTTATTAGATAGTAGTTGTTTTTATATTTATTTGAAAACCTCTCATAATGAAGCTTTGCTTAGGTCACAAGAAATTTCCTATGATAAGCATTCAGCGTAAAAGTATTCCCTTCACTCTTCGCATGCATTGTTCAGATATTCAGACTAATTTTCCATTTATAGGTTCTTTAAAAGGCAAAGTATGGTGGGAAGTCAGTAAATTCATCACTATTATTTTATGCTGAAGAAATCGCCTTTCCTGTCTACTTACCTTTATGTCCAAGGTCAACACCACTCCCTGAAACTCCCAAACTACACACCAAAAAACCAAAGCCACCCACACAAATGTTTGTAAGAACTTGAAATTTGTGTTGAAAATTTCTGGTTGTCACTGTCTTTTCTCACCATCTAACTTTCTCTAAACTTTTCACTTACTTATATAAATTTGGTATCTGAATGTTTACTTCTAGCCCCACTCTTGTGTGCATGTGATTTTTGCTCAAGTACTCATCACTACAATTCTGTATGATAAGAAAAATAAATTTAAATTTGCTATGACTCAGTTTCACGTTTTATTATATATGATGATAGTACCAGATTTAATTATCTTAGGGCTTATTATGGAGATAAAAATGAATTTTTTATAAAAAGAAGCATGCAACGAAACACAAACACCAATGCATTAAGCAAATTTTTATGCATGGTATGCCAAATTGTATCTAATGAGCTTGGAGACTGAATGTGACCATATTTTTACCACCAGAACTCTCATTGTCATGGGTACTGTGATCCAAATATTTTAGCTCCCAGTGAGAGTCAGGAATAAATAAGACAAACACTACATGTTAATTCCAGCATGGAACCTGAGCATAACAGAGATTTGAATGAGGAAATTTGGTTTGGTGTCAAGCCCAGTAAAATGAAGAAATGTTTGTTGATGGGCTATGTTCCCTGCTGAGGAAGCAGTTAGAGTTTGGACAAAATAATATTCAGCTTCAACTTCTCATCGGATTCGTTATTTCTCCTGGATTCTCTCTCATTTGAACCTTGTAGGGGTCATGTGTGCCTCTGTCATCTCTAGCACTCTCTACTTCAGTGAATCAGACTTCATGTTGCCAGGATGACCACCCAGAAATCCTGTTTGTGTAGGGCTTGGTTTTCGCAAAAGAGTTCACCTTCAGTCCTGAGCAGCTGAGCTGGGAGTTCCACAATGGTCTTCTGTTTGTCTCTGGGCACGGGTGGAAATATGGTCATCAATAAGGCCTAATAGCCATCTAGAAGTTCATCGGGTGGAACTCTTTTCTTCACACTGCATTGCATTGGACTGTGCTCTAGTGGGCATGTGTTTTCTTCAGTACTGTCTTGGTGGAAAATAATGTGTATGTCAGGAAAATTACGAATGAGGAAGTTAAGATTGAAAAAATCCAGAAATAAACCATCCGCCAATTGATGCCTTGTTTCTGCTCCTTCTCCTCCTATCTTATTTTATGGTCTTAGTACGTTAACCACTAAAATCTCAGAAAACCAATGGGCCCTAATTTGTTAACCCAATAATGATGAGACTTTACAACTTGGGTAAGATTACGGAAGGTTTTGAAATGGATAGAAGAGATTATTCAGTATGTTTGCAATAAAATTCAAGAGCCTTTGAAGATTATATGCTCCTATGTGGATGTGCCTTTATCTTTGATGATGGTCTTTTATAACTGTAGAGACAGAGGCTAACTTGTAGAAACTGATAGAAGTGGAAATAGTTCTTGCCCATGAAAATAAAAATTGTGTCCCTTGGATTGCAACTGATGATCGTCACCCTGTGGATATTGAGCAGTTTTGCAAGTTTTATATCCATTTGTAAATACTTCTCAGCATTATCTACCATAAATGTGTGGTCCTTTGAGTTATTTGAAACTGTTATAAATCTCATTGGTTCACTCATTAATTAATGAGTTAAAAAAATCTTTGACACATATTAAATATGTGTCATTTTATAATTGTATGGGAGTCATAATTTTATCTTCTTTAAATTTCATCCTTCAAGACATATATACTATATATATATATATATATATATATATATATATAGTAAGCTTTCCATCAGTTTTCTATAACATATATTAATTTGTTATATCAACTATTTGATAGGCTCAGAATGAGGTTCAAGATAAGTATCAGGGAGATAAAGATAAGGAAAGGATAACATGACACTACCAGTCATGATTATCAGAAGTTCACCTTCACAGGCAGAGATGATGAAGCTTCTAGAAGTGACATTTAGAAGACTCCAGAACCCAGGGGCAGTGGACAAAGTGTAAGGACTTACAAATTGAAATGGTGCCAACAGTAAACTCAATTTCATATCACTTTCAGCATATCCCATGTATTGAAGCATGATACTCATTTTAAATTTAACTAAACTGAAGTTAAAAAATTTGTATTTAGTTGTATTTCTCCTTCATCATTTCTAGTGTGGTAGATTGTATTTTTCTAAAATGACTGCTATAACCTCTCCTATTTCACATGCTGTGCTTACAATGTGATATTGACACTCATCCATTGCAAACTGGGGGTTTTATGTCACTTCCTTTTAAATCTGATCTAGGTAAACCTACGAGTATGGCAGAGGTGAAAATATATGACTTCCAAGCCTATATACTTACAAACATTCTCTTGGGACTATTGCTCTTGAAATCAACTGCCATTTCATGAGAAGCTCAAACATTTTGAGAATAGGTCTACGTGGAGAGACCCATATGGACAGGAATCAACCCACCGACTCAGATGAGCTTCCATGTAGTCATCAGCATCAATCTCCAGTCGTATGGATGAGCTATATTGGAAGTGGCTCCTCAGGTTTTGTGTTGAGTTGTTTCAAAGCAGAGATGAGCCTGTTCTGTGAAGTCATGTTAAAACTACAGATTAATGGACTAAGTAAATGACTGTTGTTTTATGTCTCTAAATTATTAGGTGGTTTGCTTGTAGCAATAGACAACAAACATGGCTTGCTCAGGTGTTTCAGGAAATTTCCATTTTGAATATTTCTAATGAATTGAAAGTTCTCTAGTAAAGTAGTAGGAAATGATTATAATGCATTAAATGTATTCTCATATGAAATGAGAAACCCAGAGAGCCCGTGTTCTTTCTGGACTCAGTTGGAACTCAGTAAGTATTTTTTGACTATCATCATATGGCCATTTCAAGAGCAAATTCAGAAGGATTGTTTGCAACCACCATTATTATTCATGAATAAATATTTAGACAGAAAATTCTTGTGTGTGGTTTTGTGTGGGGGTATATCTTCTGGGAGGCTTATGCTGCTCACTACAACGTGTCCTTTGGCTCCTGCAGTTCTTACAGCTCTGGACATAGACACTCTCATTGTCTCGAGACCTTCAGGCCACATTCAGCTGATTTCTTTATCACCGTCCAGTATTAATTTCAGTCTTATCATCTTTCTATTCCTAACTCAGGATGTCTTTGCCAACTCTGATAGCCACTAATTTTCCTCAGCCCTCTTTGCAGGCTCACCTGCCTGCTCAGAAAAGAGGTATTTTTCTATTATGGTAAATGCAAAACACAAAATTTACCATTTTAATCATTTTTAAGTATATATTGCATTACCATTAAGTTTATTAACAATGTTCTGCAAACATTACTACCACTCATCTCCAGAAGTTTTTTAATCATATCAAATAGAAATTGTGTATACCCATTAAATAGTATATAACCATTTTCTCCTTCCCTTAGCCCTTAAGAACCATCATTTAACTTTCTATCTCTATGAATTTGTCTAGTCTAAGTAACTCATACAAGTGGAATCATTCAGTATTTTTGTCTCTGGCTTATATCACTTAGCATAACATCTTTCAGGTTAGTTCATATTGAGGCATATATCAGAATTTCATTCCTTTTTGTGGTTGAATAATATTTCATCATATGAATATATGACATCTTGTTTATTCATTTACCCATTGATGGACATTTGAGTTGTTTCCACTTTTTGGCTATTGTGAATAATGGTAGTGTGAATATTGGTGTATAAATATCTATTTGAGTCCTTTTCAATTCTTTTGGGTTTATATACAACCAAAAGTGGAATTGCTGGATCATATGGCAATTCTATTTTGTTTTTTGAGGAGCTTCCATACTAGAGAGAAGTACTTGAAGGAGAAGCAGCCTCCTAGTGAATATATTATTTGGTGATACAAAAAATTAAATAGCTTTTCATTTTTCTTAATGGCTGAGTTTCATTTATGTTACGTTAATGCTTAATATTAATCAGATAACTCTAGGCCAATCCATCACTACCTGTGTTAGAATCGAGGGTTATTTTCTCACTGGTTTCCACCTCTAATATTTAATTTCATTTCTGAAGATGCTTTGAAATGACTGTCCATTCCAAGGAAAAGAAGACAAAACAATGAACAGCCCACAAAGCACACCTGCCCATCTGGTGAAGTTCTTCACATGCAGTGTTTGTCTGTTGCTCTCAACTATTACAACGTTCTCTAACAACCTAGTGCATAATTGTATTTGTCAGGGTTCTCCAGAGAAACAGAGCCAATAAACTGTGTATGCGTGTATGTATATACAGAGAGACAGACAGAGATGGACATTTATTTTCAGGAATTGGCTTATATGTTTGCATAGGTTGGCAAGTACAAAATCTGCAGGGTAGGCCAGCGGCTGACTGCCCAAGGAGGAGTTGATGCTGCAGTTCCAGTCCTGAGGGAGTCTGTGGGAAGACCTCCTGTTCCCTTGAGGGAGGCTGTTTTCCTTAAAGCCTTTAACTGACTGGGTGAGGCCCACCCATATTACAGAGAGTAATCTGCTTTACTCAAAGTCTGTTGATTCAAAGGTTAATCTTATCTAAAAAATACCTTCACAGCCACATCCAAACATGTTCGATCACAGTCTGAGTACTGTGGCCTAGAGAGTTGACACTTAAAATTAACCATCATAATAATGTGCTTCCTTTAAAAAAAAGAATGGATTTACAGAAAGCTTAAAATCTGCAATCTCACTGGTTCATCTTTTCCTAGCTTCTGATTTCTCTTAGCCATTCATCAGTTTCCATAGTACTCCTAAGTTATTTATTTATAAGTTATTACTCCTAAGTGTGTGTTTCCAAACACTTGAGCACAAATTTTATCTTGACAACTGAATTATATTTTCCTTCAAGTTTGGGTCAAGATTTGTTTGTTTAATATCCTACAATACTACCTATTACAGCACTCAAAGGAAAGTCTGCACTCAGCAAATACTGATATGTGGCCTCTGAAACCTCACATTAATGCTGACTTTCTTCCTGGCATCTCCAGCACACCTCTACAGTATCCATCAGGTTTTCGTGGAATCCTATGTCTTAGTTATTTTCTCCATTCTATCCCAAGACCAAAATGGTTTAATGGGCCATTTTTATTAACCTTTTTCTCCATGATCTCCCTTAGAGAAACACCTGTCCTAAGTTCATGCAGACCTCTAAGATTTTGCTTCAGTCCTCACCATACCCCTAGGAATGCCTTTCTTAGCCTATCTCATTCCCACTCAGTGTTTAGAGCAGAGTTCAGATTCCTTTTCTTTCACAAAGCCTTTCTCAGTATTTCAACCTATATAATTCTCTGTTCACTCTATTGTCCTTTTTTTTTTTATAACTCTTATTATTGGGAGCAAAGCATATGCTACAAGTTGTCGTTTAGTAATTTTGTCTGAAGTTGACTTCTCAAAGGAGAATGTAAGCATGGTGATAGTCACTCTTTGATCTGCCTCACCTCTCCCACAAAAGAAAATCTGAAGCTCTATCTACAGAGATAAAATTAGTAAACATTTTCAAGAAAATGAATTAAATAGAACACACTGCAATCCTGCCCAGTAAAAGATCAATCCTGTATATTTCTGAAGTATACCTTGGGTTTGTAGTAAATATGTGTGTGTTAAGTAAATGTTTTTCACTTCATGTTTATGTATGACTTTGGGAACATTTTCTCATTTTGAATTACTGGTATTTTAATGTTCATGCCAAAATCTTATCTTTTGAGCATTTTTCTCCTACTTGAATTCAGAGCTCTTTCATTAGAACACAGTGTTTACCAACCCAATTAGTCTCACATCCCCTTGGACAATCTCCAACCAGTTATCTATAAATGACACTTTAGGGATCCTCTTTACAGACTCAGTCTGGTTTTTGTTCTACAATGCATATAAATAAAATTATAAATTAAAGTACATGGAAAACATATGATCTGAACTACTTCTCCAGCAAACTCACGTATAGCTGTTCAAATTTATGTGGAACTTCAGGTTCTGTTCAAAGTCTGATTATTAATATTTCATACAACTTTCCTTTAACCATTTCTCCTTTTCAAAGGGGCTTCATATTTCAAGTGGTACATTGGGGTGTTTATCATGTTTTTGAGGTTGGGATAGTGATACAGCACTTCAGCACTGCTTTCATGTCAAACAATGTACAAATGTCAAGTATTTTTAGTCTCTGCATCAGAGTTGTTACAGGGTTCCAGTCTCCCAGTGTGCATTTCATCCCTAGGGAACAAAATCTCAGGGAGTCATTTCACTGGGGAATAAAAGAGCTTCCCATCCAAATGATGCTGTAGTTTTCAAACTGTTCATTAAATTCCCTAAAGCATTTATAGTCATAACAACTGTTTTTTTCAAATTATATATATGTTCAACTTCATTATTAAGTATTTAATCTGAAGATATAGTAAAATGTTACTAACTGTTCAAGAAGTCAACAGGCAGGTTTTTAAAGTTATAAGAAACACCTACATTTTCTAGGGGACAATTCGTTACTCTGTGATGAGGTTAAAACCGTCAGTGGAACAGTTCTCACTTAGTACCACTAGAGGACTCAGTGTATATTATTTCTTTCAGGGAAGCTAAAATACTGTTACTGTGGATCTATGAAAGCAAAATACTGCTGAAAAGAACAATTACTATATAATAACAGTGTTTATTATAACCCATTATCAACAAAAATAAACGCTAGTACCTTTTTCCAATGTTTAAACTTTTAGTGTACATTTCCCCTTACAATGACATTCATCATTTAAAAAATATCTTTTAAAAGGGTCACAATATTCTTTGTTTATATGAGCAAAGAGATATACACATGATTATCTTTATGAGAAAAAAATCACAGTAAATGGGAAATGTATTCTGGGTCACATTTCTACTGAAATTAGAAAAGAAAAACCTACAGGCTTGCTCTTTTTTATGATTGTGATTTGATATTCCAGAAGCTCTGACTTTCTATCATTAAACTGGTTGATCAAAATCGTATGCTGTATTTTAAATAGTTTATTCTGAAATGTGAACCCAGGAAAGGGAAGTGTGGAATTTTGGTTTTAAGTGTTTAGATGGTGTAAGTAGTAGTTCAGGACCTTGGTCATCTAGGATATCCAACACTATCATTAAAATTGTCTCACTTATAATGAAAATAAAATTTCCCAAGAGGATGTTCATGAGTTGTGAATTGGTTAAGTGTCATAGTATAGAATAAAGTTATTTTTACTCTTAATTCAATACTTTGACAAACAGGTTTATCCTGTACAACAGAATTCACCATTCATATTGCATGTTGTTATTGCAGTGTCTTGCAGGGCATAGATATTCCTAGTTTGTCTATGCTTTTACTGTAGTTGATAAACCTGTCAACTTCTAAAAGCTTCTGAGGGTCAGTTTCATTCAGATCAGTTCTTGTTACTGAGAAATCTTCTAAAGTAACTGACTTGCATCCATAAATTCTGGTAGGATTAGGGGCCATGTGCTCCAGATACTAGTATCAATAACAAAAGTAATATTCTCTGCTGTGCCAGATGTTTTACATCTAATACCTCACTTGTTTCCTTAACTCCTTAAGGTAGATGTTTATCTGCAAAAGAGGAAACTGAAACTCAAGGAGATTAAATAATTTGCAAGCTTCCAAAGAAATTTAGGACCATATATACTTCCACAGTAGCATCAAGGGCTCAGATTCTCCGAGTCCTTTGAACTATTGTAACTTGTAAATGTTAGAAGCCATGGTTGCTCTTTGCACGAAGCCCATATGTTGTCAGTGAGTAAAACTTTTATTGAGTTTCTACTATGTATGAACTACAATTCTAGGAATTCTGCAGGAGGGAGAGTTATAAAAGAAAGAGATGTGGTTTTATTATTAAGAAACATAAAATCCACTTAGAGAGAGATAGCAAAAGAGCATAAAACCCATATGAACACTTTTATGGGGAATGCATGTCTGCTGGAGGGCTTAGTGCATGAAAAATGATACAGTTTAAAGTGAAAACCTTCAAGTGACTCTGTGCTAAATAAAAGTCATTTACTAAATCTGAAATTTCTTTTTTAGTAAACAGTTAAAATGACTGTATAACAGGAAGAAATTAAAAAATATATTTTAAGGAAATTGCCAGTGCCATCATGGTGATAACTGCCTCTGTGGGCATCTTTGCAAGCTGAATTCCAGTATCAAGATAAAATTAACTATATATGGCTTTTGACATTCCAAGCTGTCATCCAGTGACATGAGATATTTAAAAAGAAAAGCTTCTTATGCTATAAAGGTAAGATAATACAATGCTCTTACCTTGTTGAAGAAATAGTGGACACCTAGAGAAATGAAGTGACTTGCCCAAGGTCACATATTTAATTAGTAAAATATTCAGGACTTCAGACCTGTCCCTGCAAGCAGAACAGACTGAGGAAGTGTATGTTTTTAATATATTAAATTCCAGCATGAAAGCCTGGCAAGGTCCTCATGTTGGAAATTGTAATGGCAAACAAAGCGAACTAGTATACACAAAGAGTGATTGTTTCTTGGTGAACCAAGATTTTGAGGAGATGATGGGTTTACTGTGAGGAACTGCAATGAATACTAGGTTCTAGGAAGAAAAAAGGTGATTTTATGCATTAATATAAAGGACTCTGGGGATTTTGTGGCTTCAGTCAGACATTCAGTAATTATCATAAAGTAACCCTACCATCTTTTAGAACTGATACAGTGATACATGTGTGTATTCTGTGTTCTCTCAGTATACTCTCTCTGCCCACATATCTCTATTCTTAGTTGGAAGGAACAATGATAAGTTTTATGATAGATTTTGGTGTCAAGTTGAAACGCATCAGTCATATAAAGAGTGGAGTCCAGAAATACAGATGAGTCCTGGAGAAGTACACAGTTAGTCATGCTAGTTCCACGTAAGGCAGAGGCACTTAGGTGGAACTAGCAACACGACTAGAGTCAAAGATTTTTGTCCACTGCTTCCACATTAATTTTTCCTTGGAATTACCTTCCCACACTCTAATTTTTATCTTTATTTCTGCCACCACATGATGATCAATAGTGTTTATTATGCACCAGGTACTAGTTTAAAACCAAGTATTGCAGAGTCTATAAAGTAGTTAGTATCATCGTTGCTCCCACTTTATAGATGGAAAACTGAGGCAAGCAGCCTGATTCCAAAGTTTGCATGTTCAGTCACTATGTCAAACAAATCTCTCAATATGACGGAAGTTTTTGAACACACAGACCAAAACCCACGTTCAAAAGCACTCTGGCTCTTTTGAAGTTGTCACTGGGGAAGGGCATACATACATCTTTCTTGGTAATGCAGCCACAGCTTCAGTGTTTCTGGAATGGATCCATTGGAACTACCTTGAAAGCCTACAGCTCATTCTTTGAATACCCCTTGGGGTGGCAAATCTCTCTTTGAAGGGAGATTTTGTTGTGGATTCAACCAAAGTCCTTTGCAGCCAAGTATGACAGGTGATGCTATTTTTGGTAAAAAAATGGAAAACAACTGAGAGGCAATAAGACAAGTTACTTCTCTGAATTGGCTCTGAGGACTGTTACAAGGAAGAGCTCTAATCTTTGGAGCAGTGGCTGCTGAGGATTTATGACTTGCAGTCCAAAGTGATTGGACTTAGGGAGATGTGCTTCAGTTTCAATATGTGAGTTTGGGCTTATTTATCTTCAACTACCACACCACTTGCTTCTGTAACTTGTATTTATTTTTTAAAGATTTATAATATGCAAATATTCAATAATTTCCCTAGGTAACTGTAGCAAATTAAGTTAACCTATGTAGTTGAGTGAATTGGGATGAAGTTAGCAGAGCATCATCTTTCTGGGTCTGGCACACAGTCTTTGTTCTTTGCTCCACGCTGGGAGGGGTCCCCTGCTCCTTGCTCTACCCATTCCAAGGTGGCATTATCTGTGCATCCCACTTGCATTAGCAGGAGCTGGGAACACTGGATCACAGGGATCGGCTTCTTTGCTTACTGCTATTCCTTTCTCAATATCTGGAATATGTCTGAAATGAATTGAATGTTTGTGTCTCCCCAAAGTTCACACACTGCAATCTTAACCCCAATGTGATGGTATTAAGAAGTGGGCCCTCTTGGAGGTAATCAGGTCATGAAGATGGAGCCCTCATGAATGGGATTAACCCCTGATAATAACAGGCCCCAGAGTGCTCTAGCCCTCTTTCTGCCATGAGGATACAAGAAGTCAGCAGTCTGCAGTCCAGAGAGTTCTCACCAGAACCTGACCATGTAGGCACCCTGATCTCAGATTTTCAGCCTCCAGAAATGTGAGAAATAAATTTCTATTGTTTCTATGCACCAGTCTGACACTTTAAAGCAGCCTGAACTACTGATAGCATCGCCTGCTTATTTCAATTCTGTTCGATCTGAAGTGTCACGATTATATCTGCAAGCCTTCCATGAAATCATCTTTGATCCTTTGACCTTCAGTGATCCTCCCTTCTGAATTTCTGAGCTCACATTATGCATACAACTCATTGGACTCACTTCTGAGTATTGTTAATTAATTTTTCATGTGTACACATTTTGTTTCCCCCCGTTATTGTAAGACTGAAGGCCAGATTGTCTTTATTCCTCCCCCCTCTCTTCCATCCTTTAATCTTTTCTTTCTTTCTCTTCCTTTCTCTTTTTTTCTTCTTGTAGTCACCTTCTCAGTCTCTAGGACAGTTCTCTGTACAAAATAAGAGTTCAATGACACTAATTCTTACCTATTATTTTTATATCAACCTTGCAGATTGATCTTCTTTACTGGAACTTCTTAAAAAATATTGAGTTGGTTTCCTCATTTCTTTTTTTCTTGAGCATACACTTTTTGAAGGATGTGTAATTATATTTTGGAAAAGGCACCCTGAATTTTACATTTTTATTATTTGTTCAAAGTGACTAAGGCCAAATATATTGCTAGAAATTGACTCTATCTTCTCAACAAGTGATATTTTTCTTAAAGATATATTATTAAAATATAGTGGACCCTTCTTGCGGCATAAAATCTTTGCAGTTGACACTTCAATTCTTCAGCAGCCTTTGTCAAAATATTGCTTAAAAATAAGCATTTCTTTTGACAGTGTTAGTTTCCATTCTCCTTTGCGTTCCGAATAAAACAAATGCAATATTCCATAATCTGCAGACAAACAGCCTTATTGTTATTGATGCTTTGTTATTAACAAAAGTTCACATTTAGATTGCATATTTTTTGTGCGTATTGATAATTTAAGTCAGATATGTTAGAAAAAGTTGTTAATATGGTACTTCTTTCCTTAACGTCCCAGGATTGTGGATGACAAAATCCCTCAGAGAAATAAATGTTCACTTCTCTAATTCTAGACTGTCAATAACATTTTTTCTTGTATAAAATTATACCTTTTTCCTTCTCCCAGTCATGCTACCAAATGACTTTGACTGTATTTCAACTGTATTTGCAAATTTCATTGTAGTCCAAAGTAAGGTTTTTTTGACATGTTTACAACTGTATGGGATCAAAAGGTTTGTCCGGGTCTTCAGCTTTGTTTACATTTTAATCTTTTAAATATTTCAAATGCACGTGGTTTTTAAAGAAGAAAAAAATGCGATGCCATTATGACTTTTGGTAAAAAAAAACATGGCCTTCCTCCTTAAGAAAAGCAAAAGAGAGAGCATAGACAAGAAATAGATTGGATATACTCTGATGTCTTTAGCAACCTTGAATTGCTGTTTCTGAAATTTGGAGCTGCTATCTAAGGTCATGCTGAAGGTCCATACACTACTATCACTACTACCTACTTACAGTTTTTTAACAATGTAGAGTACTGGAATATTAGTACTAGTGTAACAGTATTGTAATTAGAAAAACACAGGGTTTAACTAATACCCAGCTTCTAAAAGAAATTGTCCTTTTAAAAAAGAACATTCCAGAATATCTTGTACTTTGAAACCTAGATATCATCTCTATGGGTCTTTAAGAGCTAAGGACCCTGCCCATAGACTTGAAGATCTAGCATTTGAGATTGTGTCTTTATTGTTTGAGATGAAGGCCTCTAGCCAAGGTCCGTTTATTCAGAATTTGTTTATCACGCTGATGGGTCGTGCATTCCCCTGCCCTTCTTCCCTTTGCCCTTGAGTATCCTTTGGAAGGAGTCCTGTTTTTATCATTAACTCTGGCATGCTCTGAGCAGAGAGGATATGAAAGCCAAGCCTGTTGATTCTACTCTTGTTAACAACTCTGGTGAAAAATTTGAAGGTGGAAGGTTCCGGAACATTCAGAACAGAATAAACCAACTTGAAACAAGTGAAAAGTCAGCAAAATATAATGTTCTTCATGGCAGGTTTCCTGTATTTTTTATTTGGTGCACTTCTCTGCTTTTGTGCAAGATGCAGTGGGAACCTGGTAAATTCTTAGCCCACCTTAAAGAAGAAAAAAGAGAAGCTCTGCACATAACTAATCTAATACATTTGGTGAATAGCCTAAGCTAGAAACCTTTGATCCTTGCCCACTTATTTAATCTTTCAGCTGAATTCCCTCATCAGCAACTTCAAGGTCACCAAACATGGCCTCTATCTGGGCCTACCATTGTGTTCCCGCTTCCCAGTGTCCTGCCTCTTTCAGCTGTGGGAACTGAGAATAACTCAAGAGAGTCCTCAGATTAATTTCCTTATCTTCACTCAGTTCTTCTTTCATATATAATATAATAATATAATTTAAATAAAATACATGCAGGCAAAAAGTGACTTTCCATTTTCATTTTTTCTACTTTTTAAGCTTTCTTCCTTTTGTGCAAAATAGAAGTTCTAAGAGCCTATAATATGTAGTAGTGCTTTTTTATAGCCTATGAAAAATTTAAATCAGGCCTCTAAAGGAAAAATGATAGATTCACAGACTATTATAGAAGAGGACTCATGTAATTGCTTTTTATTTTATCATGCTACGATTGGGAAGCATGCCTGTCTTCTCTCCCCCTTCCCTCTTTCCTTTTTATCTTCCCTTCCTCTTTCTCTCCCTCTTTCGTTCTTTCTTTTTCTCCCTTTTTCTTTCTTTCTCTCGGTCTTTCTTTCTTTCCCCCTTCCTTCCTTCCTTCTTCCTTCCTTCCTTCCTTCTTCCTTCCTTCCTTCCTTCCTTCCTTCCTTCTTTCCTTTCTTTCTTTCTTTCCTTCTTCCTGTCCTCACATGATCTCCTCTTGCACAGTGTAACAAGCTGTTTAGAGAGTGTTTCTGTGTTTTTAAGTGCTGTACTTTAAATACATCATTTTTCCCTCAAATAAGTGAAAGAAAAGGACACTAATATATATCATATTTTAAATTACTTGAAATAGTGGCATTCATTTGTAAATTGGACAAAAGGAATACAACTTCTCTTGAATTTCTTTTTCTTTACTTTCTATTATGAAAACAAATTATTAGACAAAAGTAGAGAACAAAGTACAATGAGTCTCTATTCATCACTCAGTGTTAACAATTATCGTCATTTTGCTGATCTAGTTTCACCCATCCTGACTTTTCTATTTTTGCTTGAAGATTTTAAAGAAAATTCCAGGCATATCATTTTACTTCAGGACCTAGCTTTAGTTTTTGAAACAAGAGACACTTTAGAAATACCTACCCTGGTTGTGAGATGATAGAGCCTTTCCAGTCATATGGAATATGGGAGGCAATACACACCGTGGCACTAATAGGCTGTTATTCCATCTTTACCTGCTACTGCTAGTGAATATTGGATATTCTCTTCTTCTCCTGTTAGTGGAAAACAATTTCTCTGCTCGTCTGATTGTTTCCATAAGGAAAATGAGGACATTTGAAGAGGCTAATTTAAGCAATTTTGAAACTTATTTCACAAACTTCTATAATAAAGAGGAATATCATCTTATATCCTGGCTTTATTCTTTAAGCGTATGTCTACAAAGAAAATAGTAGTTTATTCTTTTGCTTTTTAGCTTTTGGTGGATCCTTTGGTTCTGGAGATAATCTTGGAAAACTGGGAATGTTGGTGGACAGCCTGAGCCCAGCCTTTTCCCCAACACTGACATGTGGCTACTTTTGTACCCTTGACAGCTTTGGAATGAAAGGACATAATAACAATGAAACTCATACACATAGAAAACAGTCTATGTAGTTTTTATGCCTGATAAGAATCTCTGAGTTTGATTCTCCTGCATCTCTGGTTGCTAGGTATATTTTTGTTTTAATTAAAGTGTCAGTAACTCTAAATTCCTAGAGATTTACTGTTCATTCACTCTTTTCACTGATGAATAGGGAAAAAGAGGCAGAAAGATATAAAATGGTGGAAAACACAAACAGATTTGAACTTACAACTTTTTTTTTACTTTAAGTGATACACTGTATACATCTCTTTGGAAAATAACATATACAGAAATTACAAAATGAAGTCATTTAGTAATATGCTTTCCAATTTATCTATCTTGACTTCTGCTTCCCTGTTTGGAATGGCCATCACCATCCAAATACCAATAAAACTGACTTTCTTTTATGACATGGTGCTGCAGAAATGCCTCAGCCTTTTACACAAGTCTAATTGGTGGCAAACTAAATGAAAACAGAAACTGCTTATAGTGTCTATAAATAACTAGTTAGAAAGAATTCACTCAATGAAAACCACTCTAATTAGGGTTTTCCTACTCTTTAAAAGTAACTTTTCCTACTCTTTAAAAATAATTTTTGTTTCTGATTATAAAAATGATATAGTTGGGTTTTGGTAGAAAATCTGGAAAATACACAAAGGTACAAAGAAGAAAATAAAAATAAAAATTGTGCGTGTATGTGTGTGTGTAGAACTTGGTAGCATAATATGGCTTAATGCTTAAGAGTGGCGATATCACAGGCTCTCAAGCTTGGACGCCTGAGATGGAGTCCTTGCTCAGCCGCTTGCTAGCTGAATTTAGCTGTTCAATTTCTTTTTTCTTGTTTCCTTACCTGTAATACAGGCATAATGATAATACCTACATCAGAGATTGTTTGTTCTGAAGAATTAACTGAATTAATTTATGTAAAACCCATAGTGAACTTCCAGTAATGCTGGTCATCATTATTACTATCTGAGATTCAAGTTTTGTTAGGTCATAAATAGTCTTCAGAATACTTCTCTGAGGGCTGCTTTCAGATTAATGTAACAATTATATATAAACCTCTGTTAAACTTTTTGATGATTTATTTAGCATAGATTCCTAGATGTAGAAATGTCTATGTCCGATTGTTTGGCTATTACTGAGGGTTATTCATTACATAAAAATAATATTGGCGAGGTACAGTTTCAGGAGCTGAGGAAATAATAACGAGTAAAGAGACTGAGCTAGAAGAGTATATGATCTTTGAAAAGTGACACAAAGGGAATATGCACAGTGCTTGGAGAGCATAATCTAGTCTGAGGGTTTTAGGAAGGGTTTCCCTGGAAAAGTGACATTTATTTTGAGATCTGAAAGGTTAATGGTTAATTGGGTGGCTGTTTGGAATCCTGGGATGAAATCAGTGGTCTAAAGGAAAGCTCTAAGGCAAGTTCAGTTGAATTTTGTGTTTAATGAAAATACTCTTTTTCATATTTTTCAAACGATTCTTCTGAGACAGAAGTTTAAAGTTTTTAAGCCAAATCAATCCATTTGTGTGTGTGTCTTGTCTGTGTAATATCTTTCATTGTGTCCATGTCCCCTCATCCAAACGTCAAACAAATATTTCTCTATATTTGCTAATTCTTCTTAAGGTTTCATTTATGTTTTAACTTTTTACATATCTGGACTTTATATGGGTGAATGGTCTGAAAGAAGGCTCTAAAACTTTAATTTTTCTGAACAAATTTCTAGTTATTTAAAGCTATGTTTAGAATGATCCTTTTATGCTCACAGATTTATATTGCCAATTTCATCATATACTGTTCTTTGGTTATGATTACTAAGGTGTAGTATATTTTCCACCATAGATATGCCTGTCAATAATTCTACAAGTATCACTTTCTTTCTAATTATAATTTTTGGTGCATTTTCAAATACCTTTTGTCAAACAAGTACCTTATATTACACTTTGTTTTACAGTGTTTCTTTTTATTTACCTTTGCAATATTTATTTCTTCAGATGAAGTTTAGAATTATGTTGCCAAGTTCCAAAAATTTATGAATGGATAATGATTGCAATTTCATTAAATCTACTCATTATTTTAGGACAAAATGAAAGGTTTATGTAAGAGAGTAAAAGAAATTTGTATCTCTCTTGCCTTATTCTTCTATGTTTTTGTAAAATTTTGAGTTTTTTCTTATATATTTGATTTTCCCTTACCTAGAGAAATATTTTCAAGATAAATAGAATAGTTCTTACCTGTTGATTACCTTTAGTAGTTTTAGCAATTTTAAACTGGGGTTATGGACTGGTCCTATTATCCAGTTCACATATTTTATTGTAGATTCCACCTTTAATCCACAAGAACTGTTACTCTTTATTTTGCTTAGTTTTTCCATCCTAAACATAACTTTGGCTGATACCATATTCTATTGCTGCATTTTTCCTACTGTTTGCCTCATAAATCTTTGCACTTCTTTGAAGAAATGCCAGTTTGATTTTGATAGTTCCCTTTTATTTAACATGTCATTAGATTTTATTTTGAAACGTATCCTCAAGACTGTCCTTTAATAGGAAAATTTAAGTAGTGTATTGTTGTGATAATGTGGATGGGATTCTGTTACCTTTTTTGCCTTCCATTCTTTTCTTTATGGTTCATATTTAACACACATCCTTTCTCTATGAGGAGACACTTTTGGGTATTATGATTTAAAAAATATTCATCTGTTTATCTAATGGCCAAATTCAAGAATAAAATGATGACCTTTGATAACTCCCAACAGAAGAAATTTCTATCCTTCTGTTATGATTTCGTCAGTATGACAAATGTCAAGTCAAACTGTGTCTTTCCTCTGCTCAACTTCCTTCACTGGTTCCTTATTTTACTCAGAGAAAACCCCAAACATACTTCCTATTTTTATGGAACTAGCTTTCTGCCCTCCACTGACTTCTCCTTCCCTCCTTCCCCTCCCCTCATCACTCCAGTGACACTGGCCTCCTGCTTTCTTCTCCAAGGAGCTGAGCTACTCCCAGCCATAGTGGCCACCTCTTTACTGTAATCTCATTCCTCAGAGAGCTGTCCCCTCCAATCTTTCTGGTTTCTTCCCAAATATCTCCTTATGGAAAAAGCCTTTGGTATTATTCTACATAAAATTGCACTCCACCTCCTTCCTACTCCAGTAAGTAAATGTTTTGTGCTTTCTTTTAAGAGTAGTGGAACATAAAACAATAGTAATCCTAAAGAGCAAGAAATTCCATATAAAAAATAGGCTAAATTACAAACAAATAATTGCATAGCAATTATAGAAACTTGCCCTTAAATGAAGGTGCTATGATTAATAGAAGTGGGTTTCTGAACTATGACGACAAGAGTAAATTGAATGAAAACTACTTTAGAAACCTCTAAGACTGAGACCAAATGGAGACAAGTGGAGTGAGTGATACTTGTGTTTACACTGGGGTAGCTTTGGTTAATTTCTTGGATAGATTTAGCACCCTAATCCTTATATTAATAATTTTTTTTTCCTTTGGGAAACCAGTGAGGTTAGCAAACTGTGGCTAATTTGTGTCCATTGTTTCTAGATCACATTGAGATCTGTAGTGCCCTCTTCTAAAAGACAAATTCAAAAGAGAAAAAGTTGGAAACAACTTTTGCCTGAAAGGTCTGATCCAAAAATTGTGCTTGAGTAGTGACTGAAATGCTAGATAAAGAAAGTGGCCCATCGAGTGCTTTGAGAATTAGTTTAAATTACTACCGAATATCACGCCAGCTCATAAGGTATATCTGCAACACAAATGAGCACAAATTTGTTCTCCTTTGAAGCGAGTGCCCAGTCAAGCTCACAGAACTGGATGAGTGTTTTGTACCAAACTCTCTGTGTTACCAAAATAGAGTATTTTAAACCTCTCAGTTTATTGAAAAAAGGACAAATTTCATCAGTGGAGAGCTGAAAAAATAATATGGCAACTAAAAAAATCATTTGGCATTACCTTGAACTGAGAATAGAGTATGATAGAAATCTTTTGGCTGTTTGTATCTTTTTGTGTCCTGAATTTCAATCTCCTTGCTTACTACTTCAAATCAATGTAAGCCTTTTAGAAGAAAAAACTAATTGGTGTATTAAGCAAGATGCCAAAATGACTTCTTTGTATTAGGGGTTATCATTTTAGGTACATTGAGCTCATTTAATCAAACAGCTTGTGTAAGTGATTGAGTGCAAGGGCATTTCTTGTGTGTGTGCCCATCCTTCACGTCACTTACTATGGGGATTTGTGCCATAGTGATGTAGGCGAATAAGTCATTGTGGTAGAGTTGTTGATGCCAAGAGCATAGGTCACTGAGCTGCATGGCCAACCTATGCATTTGCTCTTGTGAGTCTTGCATTCAATTGCTCAGGGTAAGAACACTAATTCCAAACGTAAATTAGAAATTAAATCTGAAATTAATATTACGTAGAACTACTTGAGAGAACTGTTCCAGGGAGGGTTGAAAAAGGGTGAAAATCTCAAGTTGGAAATTTCTGCGGTTAACCACATAATCCGAGTCTTCTAGTAAGCAAGCTCTCTCTTCAGAGACAGTTACTTTGGAAACACTCTGAACTTTTAAATTCATTGGTGTAACATCTAGCATTTAAAATGTAGTGATTTTTGAAAGGCTACCAGGAGTGGCTTGGGGGTTCCAGTTTTCTCCAGAACACCTCATGTATTTCTGAAGAGCAAATGGAAAATTTGGCGAGCTTTACTCCCCATGCATGTCCGTCCCAAATTCATGAGCATCATTTTCTACTCAGTAGCTTAAATACTTTTACCTAATTTTACTAATGTGATATGATTAAGGAAGAGATACAAATTCAAAGTGCATCCAGAACCCTAACATTTACCATGTTATAAATCAGATCTTGGCAAATTACATTCACAAAACTAATTTGGTCCAGTTTTTGTAAATCAAGTTCTGTTAGAACACCAGCATGCCCATTCACTTATGCATTGTCTAGGGCTGTTTACATATTACAACACAATTGAGTCACCATAACAGAGATGATTAAAGCCCCAAAACTGAAAATATTTACTATCTGGCTCTTTACAGAAAAAGTTTACCAAGCATTGGTATATATTATATTAGTAACAAACCTATCTACCAAAGATATAAAAGATTCCTTTTTTGGCTGTAACCACATGCACCAAGAACACATAAAATACATTTCATTAGAATGAAATCTCATTTCCAAAAAAATGTAATAACATTCAGTCTTCAAATTCAATGTTTCTATTGGAGATTTCCTTCCCAGGAACTAATTCCCACTAGAAAAAAATAGACACACAGGTTCAAAAATTGTCCTTTTATTATTTCTAGTAACATATATTGTATAAATACTCTATTCTTATATGTCCTTTTACAAAAGTGATATAACTTAAAGGTTTTATCATTAGAAAGAAATGTATAAAAATAAATATGTTATTATAGGCATTTATTACAAACTATAGTCCTTCTTAGAAGGAACACACAAACCGATACTTATAAAGTATATAGAATTTATAGCAACATATTTTACTATATACATATGGAAAAAGTCATATTCTCTTTCATAGTAGAAGAGCTGAACAGACATTCACCAGGATATGACTGTTGGACCAGCTGCTGGGGATGGACCTGCTACCCCTCAGTAGCCTCCCCACTGAGAGACAAGTGATCTCAGAGTCCCCAAACACTGGGGACCCTGTTCTGCACACCCCATTCTTGTTCTGGCATTAGATCCTTTTTTGTGTGTGATTTTACTTTCTGGAGACACAAACTGTTTTTCCACATCCACATTCCAAAAGCAGGCTTACATATGAAGGAAAAGAAAGGGAGGAGGTAGGCTCGAGGTGCCTCCTCTAGTTGTTACAGTATCTGATACATCGCTGCTTTTTTCCCTTTGTATACTTAATACCTTTTTACAAATACATGGAATTGTTTGTCAGAATGAATTCACAAAGAAACAATATGGCAAAGAAAGTAAAGATGGAGTGATAGGACACTGCTACGCATTTCTCTCATGCTGGACAATCTTGAATTCTTAGTTCTTAGTAGACAGGATGGCACATACATTCTCTGAAACCATAGCAGCCATAAACAGGGCTAGTCAAAGATCCTGTTTGTAGTCCCTCCTCCCTCCATTGTTAGTGAGGTAAAGTAAGCCAAGTCTTAAAACTAAAAATCTCATCTTTCTCCTGCTTTTCACTTTCCAACATGCATGATACAAAGTATTTAATCAGTACCACAAAACAAGGATTGTAGTATTCCTTAAATTTACTTTGACAATTGTTTCTAGTGTTTTTAAACTTTGAAGTCAGAGATGTAACAACAGGAATAATAATGGCCTGGGGCTTTAACCGGGCTCTATCATTGTTCAGAGATTAATAATCCTATCAAATCTGCAAATGGCAGGATATTCTGAGGCGCTAACTTCCTTCCTGCCTACCTCTACACTCCCAACTCACTGATACACCGCGTTGGTCACCGACAAGGCACACTGGGTTCCTCCAGCCTTCTTGATTTCAGTGCATCAGCCCTTCCACACCTCCTCTTTCCCTCAACACCAACCTGCTTAACTGCATTCTGCCATGGTGCAAAAGTCTATGTAATGTTTAGGTTTCTTCAAAAGATCGCAGCTGTCGGGAGACAGCACCCCGCCATCGTGGGACAGACACTGCAAGGTTCTCTTTTTGTAACCCTTCCCGCAAGTCTTGGAGCACGATGACCAATCCCCCACCTGCCAGTGGGGGCAGGGCAGGTCCGCGCAGGGTCTGGTGCTGGCTGGCTTCACTTCCTTCGCACACTCTGAGGCAGGCTGCCCGTTGATGTCCCGGCACTCCACCAACCTTCTCTGCCAACCCAGTCCACAGGACTTGGAGCACTCGCCCCACTCCTCAATGACCCATTCTGAGAAAGTAGGGATGGCATTGAAAGACTCCTTCTTCTTCTTCACGAAATAGGTGTATTTAATTTTAGGTCGAAGGGCATTGCCCACAGTGAGCACCTGGATGGTTAAGGGCTCTTTGAGAGGGCTAAAGCTGCGAATTCTTTCCAAGGCTGCAGAGGAGCCACTGTACCTCAAGACACTACCTTTGTATGTAATGTCTTGCTCTAAAGTGGACAAAGTGAAGTCACCATTCAGGATGTATGTGCCATCAGCAGCTTTGATGGCAAGATAGCTTCCGTTATTCTTGGATCCTCTCTGATTCCGTTGTTTCACTTCAATATTTGTGGCTCCAGTTGGAATTGTGACAATATCATGATATCCAGGTCTGCAGGCAAGAAGAACAGATATAAAAATGAGACCTCTCATTCACTGGCTAATTATGTTACTTAGCTTGAAAACATGGTGATCATTTAGCACATAATTTTTATCAGACCTGTAGAGAGCTACATATATCTAAATGATAAGATCTTTGGGAGTATGGCATTTTAAAACTTACTTTGCACTAGTAACGGATCCCGATATTTTCTTGCATGTGGATCCATTTCCTCCACAAATACCACACTTATCAAACTTCTTTTTGGAGTCTATGATGCGATCACAACCAGCTTTTACACACTGTCCTTGCACACAGACAGAGGTGGAATCTGGGCTACATGGTGTACCATCTACCACCTAGAGAAGGAAGAACACGTATCCAGCGTCACACATCACCAGGGAAAGAGGTGATGCTATGATGATCGTGAATGTTTCCTCATTAACAAGACGTCTCTGCTTTCTTGAGCATTGTAATTAAAATAGTCCTGTATAGATGTCACAGTCTGTCCTTCTCTTTGACTTTTTTCTCACAATGTATGTAGACATCTGAATAAATTATATATATTTTGATGATTTGTTTATTACCTCACTTCTAGCTGAGGTCGAAGAAAGAGAGCTCTTGGTCAATTTGCTTACTGCTATAGATGGCCTCAATACCCAGAATAATAGTGGACATAGTAAGTGCTGAGTAAGTCACTCATATGTTGAACCTGCAACTGGGATATATTTTCATAGCTTGCAGTGATAATGACATATGACAATCTCAACTGAATTCAATCGTTTTCTACCTCAGAGCCAGATTTATGCCCTCAGAAATGATGCTTTTGCTAGTTCAATACATATCCTCAACACAAGAATCACCAGTGCTCAGACTTCCACTGTTGTGAGTCAGTGCATACACTCTACTGCTGGCTGTCTAGTAGCAAGTACTTCAGACCGTCCTTAAGCTATTTTGCACCATCACTGATTGGTAAAATATAGCTTATCTAACCAGAAGGAAAGGGCTTGTCTTTGTATATGAGAATAATAATAAACAATTGCAAGAATTGTTAAGTGCTGGATTCAAGCTTCCTTCACAACTGAAGATAACATGGAAGCAGGCAACTGCCAATGGTGACAAAGAAAGTAGAGAAAGTGTATTATAGCTTTCACGAGAAGACAGCAAGCAAGGCCCTGGGTTTTTAGGCAAAAAGCCAGTATAAAAATAATTACCTTGGGCTGCAAAACGAAGAAGTAGCCAATACCTTTGGCTTGACAGATGAGCTTGCACCTGTCCTTTGGGGAGACGCCCGCATACTTGGGTGTCCACTCCACTGCAGGCCCGCTCCCAAAGGATGCTTTGGAGAACTCATTGTGTGCTTCACATTGCTCCTCTCTAAAGGTTTTTCCTGCAAAGATAAAGAAATGATGACATTATTAGTTTTCAATCCTTAGCTGCCTGTTTGCAGGCACATCCTTCTCACTCCACCCCTACTCACCATCATTATCTGGACAGTCCTCGATGTTACATGACCTGTAGCGCACACGCTTGCCTTCACAGTACTTCCCTCCATTCTTGGGCACTGGGTTGTCACACTCCCTCATTGTATACTGAACTCCTCCACCACAGGTTCTCGAACAGTCTCCCCAGGGTCCCCACGGCCCCCAGCTTCCATGAACAGGAGTCTAAAAGGGGATCACAAATCATCAGCGTTAGAATTCCCTATAGAAACTTTTTAGGAAATAGAAGAGAAAGATATGAGACAAAGAATCAACTATAAAAATAATGTGTCTGGATCTTGAGTCGCCTTGAGAGGACACAGATGGGGTGTTTGATGTGGAATCAAATGTTTGGATCACTTTGCTCCTCTCAATTCCAAATTTTAAATAAGTGTGTATGCGTTGCAGTGGAAAAACTCACATCAAAATGCTTCTTGTCAGTCTTGTTCACACACTTGCCGTTGATACACCATTTCCCTTCTCCACAGCTGGTGCCATCTGCCCATGGGAAGTGTTTGGTTTGGCACACAAGCAACCCGCCTGAGGTGCCCGTGCACCAGAGGGTCATGCATGTGCTGGCTGCATCTGGGCAGTGTTTGGACTCATCCCCAAATGTAAACTGGCATTGTCGGTTGGCATCATACAAGGTCCCAGGGAGATCAGAGGGGAGTTGTATGGGGCTCTGGGGTTTGTCCATTAAACATTCTCCTGCCAAGAAAAATGCCACTGCTATTAGTTAACAGTAAATGAAAGCATCCAATGGGTAGATCAGTTGCAGAAAACATTTATCATAAGAAAGAATATATAGCAAATGATTTGAAAACTACAGAGCTTTTGGGGAAAGTGCCAGAGAGATTTAAATCATTATTAAGATGTTATCCTCAATGGAGTGAGTTTTCCTGAATTAACAATGACCGGGAGTTATTGCTCTACTAAAAATTCAAACTGATGTGCTTGGGGAGGTACTCAGCCCAAAAGCACAAATTTTATTGGGAATTAAGATCTAAAAACATATGTCCTTGGTAATGAAAGTAATTTTGAAAAGAGGGAAAATAAAAGAACAATAAAAAAGAAAGAGTTGGTTTAGCTTGAACCCTACATGGGGAAGAGTAGCTTGAGGATCTCACCATGACCATTATCCAGAAATGACGTGATCATGTAGGCACTGCAAGGGGACCACGGCTGGCTGCGGTCCAAATTGGAGAGCATTGACGCCATCATGTGGGAATCCCGGTGGACACCATTAATGCTGGCACACTGCTTTGCGTCATCATGTGGCATGTTAAACACGTGCCCTAGGAAGTAATCCGAAACCCACATTAAAATACAGGTTATTTGCATTATTTTTTTACCAACAGGGATTCATTTGTCTCAAAGTGATATTTCCATAGAGGAAGAAATGTATTTTGGAGACAATGTCTACTTTTCACAGGATATAAGCAAACATGTAAATTTCCAGGTGTCTATAGCTCCAACGATCTTACTTTGAATTCTAATAAAGAGGACCATGTTTAGAATAGTGGAAAGATATTTTCTGCAGTTTCAAGGGAGCCCAGGCACCTAAAAAGGAATATAACCTGCATATTCTGTTTCTTAAATTAGTATATGGTTTACCAGTTTGAATTTGTGAATTGGGCTTCACTCTTACTCTGAAACGGGCTTACCTAATTCATGTGCTGTGGTGAAGGCAGCTTGTAAGCCATCATCTTCTATGACTGAGCAGCTTCTGCTGGGATCACATATAGTTCCAACATCAGCCATCCCAAGAGTATCACATGTCTGAGCCCCACACAGGTCCTACAGGGAGTGAAAACGTGTCCTCATGAATAGAGTCAGAGCATCAAACTTTTTGGTGGGGGATATTTTCCCCTATGTTTTGGAGCATCTACATGCATTGCTGGTGAGCTGTCTGTCCTTTTAGGAGTATTTTGTGTGACTTTAATTAAGATTCTCCCTAACGTTATTCAAATAAGACTGTGAAATTTGAAATATGAAAATTACTGAGGAAATAAGCAAGATTAGCCATGTTAACCAATGAAAAAATTGTGAGTGCCAAAACACTGCTGAAATGCCTCGTATACATTTTTTTGTTACAAAGCTGAGTTCCAAGAGGATGCTTTCATCAGCAGTATTGTCTGCCTCTTACCTGCCGGGTGAAGAGAATCGCGGTGTCATAGTGGCCCCCGTCCCGGTCACTGGGCGGGTTGTGCTGCTTTTGCCAGCTGCAGAAGTTCCGCAGACTGAGCGCAGCGTTGGAAGTCACTTCTGGCCCCTTCTGTTCCTCATAGATGACCAAGATCTTTACTGCCACCAGGCTAACTGAATTTCGAATGCTGGGGTGTTTGTACAACCTGGCCGCCACCGAGAACAGGGTGAGCAGGTAGTGCTTAAGACCACTGCCATGGAACTCTGCCATTGACTGGTCTGCCACGAGCATAGTTTCCACATAACGGGGGCTGGACACAAATCGCTTCTTTCTTTTGCTTCCAGCTCCTGTAAAGAAACAAGAGCCTTTGCTCAGGGGCAGTCTAGCCAAGAATAGTTACCTTCTCAGGGTATGTAAGGAAAGTCTAACCAGTCAAAGCAAATAGAACAAAAATAAACCTGGAACAAAATTATTTGTATCTCTTCTCACAGAAAACGTTATTTTTAAAAGTTTTCTCTTTTACTTTAAATAAAGAGGCCCTGTGCTCCTCAGGATCAGGCTTTTTGTTTGTTCGTTTTGTGTGTGTGAGCAAAATTTCTTTTTTCCTCTTTAAAGTCCTACAATTTGAACAAGGCAGGGTGCACATCATCCCACCCAGCTGTAGTAAAAACTTGGAGCAAGGGCAGGAGGCAAGCACCCTGAGTCACTCTTTCACAGGCCGGGACTCAAATCCTGAATGAGATCATCGGGCTCCACGTGGAAGGCCCAGGGCAGGGCTGGGGCCTCTGCCAAGGGGCAGGGCCTGAAGGAATCTCAGCTTGCACTGCTCTGCTCTCTCATTCCAGGGGGTCCCTGGGGTGCTCTGCTCTTGCCAAATCCGGGCACAAGGACCACCCACTCTGCCCAGCAGCCTATTGCCCCACTCCCACCGCCCCAGGGAAATAAATTCCTGTCTCGGGCCATGGGGCCACGGTGGATTTTTTGGAAAAGAGCCCTCTGACTCCTGAGACTCAGCTCCCAGAAAGTCCTAACCTCGCTCTGACCATGTATGTAACTGCTTCCAGGAGCAGATGTACAGGGGCAAAGAGGAAAATTCTAAAACCAGACGAGGTAAAGTTGAGGGAAGAAACAGGCACCAAAATGATCGAATGAAAAGAACTAGATGTATTGCACACAACAGAGAGAGCAAGACGAAGGTGGGACAGCAAGGATCAAGCGGTGACTAACATTCAACAGGGCTTGAGAGCCGAATTATGGCCGCGAGAGGGAGCGCAAACTGGGAGGCCTGGTGGGAGGCGCGGAGAGGCGGGGCGAGCCGGGCAAAGACCTCCCGAACAGGTTCCGCTGAGGGGCCCCACAGCCGCCTCCAGCCGGTCGGGGTTAGCCTCTTAAAGGGGTACGGGGACAGAGATGGCAGCGCAGCTGTCCAGCCTCTCTGGGTACACATTTCCAGGTCACCAACCCTCCACTCCTCCCTCTTCTGGAGGCAGGGAATGCACATAGGCGGCGGTTACAAAACTAAGAGCAAAGTTGCAACTCGACTAAACACATGCACAATGGTTGAAAAGAAAAAAAAGATTAACAGTATGGAAAGTGGGCGCACAGGCTCACAATGAACTAAGGTGGAAGGAGCTGGGTTACCAACTCTCCCTTCCCGTTCGAAACGCTTCTCTTTAGTAGAAAATCGTCGATTTACCCTCTCCTGAGCATTCATTATTCGGGAAAACGTCTAGCAGAATTTCATTGGCTCACCAACCCAAACTACAAGCTACATTCCTCCAACTCTCCACCTATCCGCAGACAAAATAAGATGCTACCCTCAAGCCGCACAGAGAAAGAGGGGAAAGGGGATGAAAGGAGAGACAGGAGAGAGCAGCTCTTCTGGGGCAGATACCTGTTGGCTGTCCGGCGCGCTGCGGCGCCCAGTCCCGCGGCAGCCACTCCACCCCGGCGTCTTCGTTCTCCGACCCCGCGCCCCTAGCGGGCTGAATCTCCTCGTCCATAACCCCGCACTTGGCGCCACCGCCGCCCCGCCGTCTCCGCCGCAGGAGATGGAACTGGGGCCGCGCCGGCGGCTCCTCCCCGGCGGCGGCGGGGGCGAGGCGCACTGTGGCGGCTGCGGGCGCGGGCTGGACGAAGTACTCCTCGCCCTGCAGGTAGAAGGCGCCGCGCACACCCTCGCAGAGGCTGAGAGCAGCGGCCGAGTTGGGGTCGCCGTTCACGGTGCCGGAGTAGAAGCAGTGCACCAAGTCGCCCGCAGGGTCCGGACGCTGCGCGTCGGGCCCGAGTCTGCGCCCCACCGTCTGGAGCGTGAAGCCGGGAGCCAGGAAGTCGCGGTCGGGCTGCAGCTCCAAGCGCAGGTGCCGGCCGAAGGCGTCCAAGCGGAGGTGAGTGGTCGTTTGCCCCGAGGCGCGCTCAAGTGCTGGCATCACCAGCTCTTCGTCTTCCTCCGCTGGGCGCCCGCGCGCACCGGGTGTGACCAGCAGCGCCACTGCCACCGCGAGCAGCAGCAGCGAGGGGGCAGACTGGAAGCTTCGAGACCGCCGCTCCAGCTCTGCGTTCCCCATGTCGCCGCCTGCCGTACGCCTTCGGAACCCCAAGGGGACAGCTCGCTGCAACCGAGCCCCGGGAGGCACCGTGCACCTCAGCGCACCGAGCGAGTTGGCTATTGTTCTGGTCGTGAACGCAGAGCCTAGCTGGCTTCGCTCCTGACTGTTAAAATTAACAGTTACTATTATTCTTTGAAAGGGCGCAGAGCCGACCACAGAGCTCCAGGAGTCACTTAGGAGGAGGCGCTGCAGTTCTGCTGGAGCGCGGGAAGTTTTTCTTCTAGCGCAGAGTTGGAAGCACCGCGCCGCAGGCGCTGGCGGGGTGGCTGCCGAGGGGACAAGAAGCGCCCTGGAACGCCTCTGGGGCAGGGGGCAACGGGCAACAGGAAACGTGAGGATCGGTGCCTGGAGCCCCTCTTCGACCTCCGCGTTGGCCGCTCGCTTTGCGCAGAGCTCTGTCCTCTTGTCCCCACTGCGCGCCCTAGCTTCGCAGCGGCCACCAGCTTGAAGCCGCTTCCCAGCGAGTGCAAGAACCGGGCAACTCAGAATGCCCTTTTATAGTCTCAAACTATGTCTCCACTTCCCCTCCCCCCTCCCTCCTCCCTCTTGGCAGCGGTTCCATCCCGAAGACACCGCCCCCTAAAACTCAGTCGGTGCTAAACCGCGCTCTGCGCCGCAGGCCCGGGCGGGGGTTGGGGCGGCCTCGGCGCTGGCTTGGCGCCACAGACTAGTCAGTCTGGGGGCGGAAGACGCAGGAGGGGCGCTGTGACCTGCACTTTGTACGTCTGGGGCTGCTTAAGGGAGAAGGTACTCCCTTCCACCTGGCCTCCCCTCTCACCCCGCCCCACGGACTTCCCCGACCACCCTCCCTTCTCGCCGCCCCTTTAGTGCCGGAGCGCAGTTCGAGAGCTGGGTAGCCGTTCCCAGAAGGGATGATTGGGGTGGAGAGCCAAATCCTTCTCCAAGATTTCTCTGTCTGGGAGCTGTCCCTGGGCCGCCTGCCTCTCTTATCCCTCTCCCCGTAGCCCCCTCCTCCCCAATCTGGGAGACGAGCCAGGGCTGCCCTTTCTAGAAAAGTACCCCACCCCATCTCCATCTCTCGGGCCTGCCCACAGGTCGGTTTGCTGCAGCGTGCTCTCGTTGCTCCAGCTCTTCTCCGGGAAAACGTGGTTGGGTCAGCGCCTCCCTAGAAAGCATGCCTAGTGAGGGGGCCAGGAGACACTTCCCAGGCTCCTGATTTTACCATGCGTTTGCACTGACCTTTACTCCTCTCCCTTCCACTCCCCTGCCATGGAGAGTTCTCTGTGGGGACCCGGGTTCACACTTCCGGAATAGGTGATCTGAAACGCGGTGCAGTTCCTAGAGCCCGGGGAGGGAATTTCGGTTTTTCTTCTTCATTGGAGAAATAATCAACTCCCTCCCAGTTCTCCTTCTTCCACCTAATAGGACGTTGGCCAGGCTGCCAGAAATATCAAGGAACCCCACTTTTCCACCCAGGGTCCAGCGGGATGGCTGGGGCTAGAAAGGGTTCGGTGCGTAAATTAGGAAGTCAGCTTCCTTCCCGACCCGTCCCTCCTCTCCCCGCCGCTTAGGGGAAAGGCGGCATACATGCTACGAAGGCGACAAAAGCTGAGCCTTTCCACCTCTCGGTTCCTAAGAGAAAGCTGAGCAGCTCTTCCATCGAAAAAGAGGGAGGGGCTCAGTGACACAGAGGAAGGAAATGTTTCATAATGCTTCCACAGGCGGAAAACCGCGGGGACAATGCTGAGAACGACCGCCGCAATCCCCGGGCAGACCCGTGTCCCTCACGCCCGCGCCCCCACTTCCCAGCCCTGCCCGGTCTCGGCCTCGCCGCGCCCGCCCTGCAGGCTTCACCACATTTATCTCTTTGGCCCTTTCCTCATTCCTCCCAGCCCTTCCCGACTTCATTCGATCCCAGCCAGAAGCGCCCCTTTCGGTCCGCCAGTGCGTCTTTCTTGCAGCTTAGGCTTTCAGGAACACTCCTCAGCGTCCTCTTTGCTCTCAGAGTTCTAGATTGACCACTTGAAAAACAAAAACAAAACATGGCTTTCGCATCTTTACGAAAGATCAAATAACAAAGAATGGCACAGAGTAAGCAAAAAGGCTTCACTCTTGCAAGGGCTCGTGTCCTTGCACCCCCTGACTCCCACACACTTAGGAATGGATGCTTTCTTAAGTGGAACTGCCCTTTCCTAAGGTCGGTGCAGTTATTAAATGGTGAACGACCAACGCAAGCATTACATATATTTTAACTACAGCTTAAGGTAGCTCGAGTACCATTTTTGTCTTTTCTTTGCTCTTCCACTGGCCCACCGTCTAACATTTGGTGCTGAATTTCTGCCTACTTCCTTCCACACAGTCTCCCTTCCGAACGCAGCCCTCTCTGACCCCGTTCTATTTTTTCAGGTTTAGTATTGACACACACATTCATGTGTGATCCCAGTCTCCACTGTCTAGCTGAATTTTTTGTTCATCTTTGAAATGAGTCGTTTACTTCTGTCCGCTTCACAAGTGCCTAACATACAGAACATACAGACATCCCTGTCCTCAGTTTGGTTTCCAGTCTTCTATTTTTTTTTTTACATCTCCCTTCTCTGTTATAGCAGTTTTCTAACGTTCTGTTTTTTAATGATTTCAATTTATTTTGTTCTTTCTAGCTATAATAAAATTGAGATACTTGGGAGAATATTTGAAGAGAAGTCACTTTGCACTTAACAAGCTATTGACTCTGGTATCATGAAAACATGATGGCAAAGCCATCAATACGTTTTCAAACCACTTGCTTAGAACAGAGCTCTGGAATCAATATATGGTGATCAGCAGCTGGCACCTCAGACTTGGCTTTGAGATGGAGATTTCAGATATTTGAGGCGGCCCAGGAACTGAGAGCTTCTTGCCACATCAATAAGGTTAAATGTGATTCCCTTGAATTGGGACAGACTGGGAAATTCAGAAGACCTGCAGAAAATGTACAATTTTCTAAAAAATCATGTAATGCATTCCAAACTGTCAACTCTCCTACGTAAACTTTAGCTTTTAAAATATGTTAATGCTAGTTTGGCCTTTAGTCCATTTCTGCCTTCAGGGCATTCTTATCGGAAGTTTGTTTAATTCAAGGGATACATTTCTAATCTTGAATGGTTTATTTCAAATCCATTATAACTTTTGCATATTTCATGTTATATATACGAATAGAGCTGAAAAAAACAGAACTGAACACAAAAGAATGGCCAGGAACATGGCTTTTTTATTCACTGGGTTTCTCTCCAGATTTCTGTTCTTTTGCATAATGACTCCAATCTGTTGTGCACCTGTAGTTCTGGGAAATGATTCTCTTTTAATCGCTTCAACAGAGGCGTGGATGTAGGAGTTGCCAATTACTAAGCTTGAAAAACTCCATCCGTGCTCAGAAGAACATTTAATCTATGACTTTTTTATTTTTAAGACCAGAACTCTTCAGACATTTGTGGTATGACACAAATATGTAGGTATAGCATAAAGGTGTATTTACAAATAAAATTGTGAATTGAAAAAATGTTTTACTGTAGAAACACGACCAACGAAGTAAAATTTGTACATAGCACTAGTAAAAGTGACATATAATGTTGGGTCCTTGTAAGTAAATATGCCCACCCTTTTGAAATGTTTGCTCCTTGATTTGAATGTGCACCTTGATAATTACATGCTGTCTTCACCCCTACTGTATTTCTGGTTTTCTTTTATAGATACATATATGCTTATATAAACATAAATCTTGATATGTTCTGATTTATAAACCTTAACCAACTTTTATTATTTGTAGAGATGATGTAACAAAAGTTAAAATATTTGACATAAAAATATTCTTAAAATTAACAGTTTGATCTTTTGAAAGTATTCTTGTCCTGTTAATAGAGAAAATAAAAAATGTCATGCTTTTTAAAGTAAAAGAAATCAATTATTAATTTTTATTTATACATATGTGCTTGTATGTGTTTAATTTATTCATAGAATACAGACATAATATTCATAATTCTCAAGAAGCCTATAACAAATTAGGTATTCAACAAACAGCCATGAAATGAGGGAATCTGGTAATATACATGAACTCTTAGCATTGTTTTAGTGTAAACATTATCTAGAGAAACAAATAAATGTACATGTTTCATAAACATGTAATGCTATTCATACCAGAGGATTTACCAATTAGAAATGGAAAAGCTGTTTAACATTAGTGTTTCTTTTGGGAACATGTGGTCTAAAGTAATATTGGGTGAATGTATATTTTTAGGTGATCATAAATGAGAAAATCAATAGAAAACATTTATTTAAATCAGGTTATATACCCAGGAATATAACAAATACTGAAAACAGAAACATTTCTGTAAATTGTATTTGGCCTTAAAATTGCTGTGACCCCAAAGTCATGCATTCGTAAGAACTGGGAATCATGTGATCTGTCTAATCCCCTTGTTTGGCCGATGTGGAACTGAGCCTTAGAGAGATTAAGTGACTTGTCTAAAATGTTGTAGCCAAATTGGGGATTTAAAGTGACCCTGACTCATGATCTGTAGTCATACGGCTTTGGTATTATGACCATATAATTGCTTGGTAAGTAAGTATGTTGTCAGACACATTGTCATTGTTGTTTCCAATGATTAAATTTCATTTAAATGCTAAACAAATTTTCTGGCAATAAAAAATTTCCACCTTAAAAGATTCACAGCCTGTAGTGCCTCTTTTTCAGTCCGCCAGGAGGCGATGTTCTACAAGAAATAATGTTCAGCTCATATTTTCTTAGTTCAAAGCTGGAATTTGCAAAGGTTTTACATCTTTTCAATCATATTTAGTACATTTTTATTACATTTTCTCTTGCCTTTTGGTATCATGGAAATTATATTTTAAATATTGTAACTTTAAATGTATTTAGGTTCTTAAAATAATAAAAAAATGCCTTTACCAACTACTTTTTAATTGGAAAGCTCTATTAACGTAACCAAAAATCAATTAAACTTTACAAAAAGAAAACTACCTTTAATAAGATAATACTGTGGATCTCTGTCATTCATCACATTTGAGAGCTTTATGGAATTCAAGGGAAAACATTGTGGATGTTTCAACTCATTAAAACAAATTAAAAACTGGTTCATTCATTAAACAGATATTTATTAAGTGTTCACGGTATGGTTAGTACACATTAATACTTGACTATCAATGCTAAAGTTAACCTGTTTTCTTGGTTTAGAGGTTTTCTTTACCAGCAATAAAAGAACTTTATATAATAAAAGGGCCAAAAAAGTAAAGTAAGAAAATGTTCTACCACCAGGTGGGGACAAAAGATAAAATTTAAAATCACTGTTAGGTGTGAGTACTTACAGCAAATGCATGACTACCCCAAATATATGTGACTGCCAAATGTCACATGAATTTAACATTGTATTCTGAGGATGTTTTGTTAGTTACAATGAATTGATATTAACACAGTATCACTAGTTTAATAAACTCTGGAATTGGAAGTGGATCATTTTAGTCAGCAGGAGGCACATGAGACCACAGAATAAGAAATTTTAAATTACTTAAAAATTTGCCCCAGCCCAGGTTCCAATTTATTGATTAGCTGGTAGAAGCTGACTCTACCCCTCACGCCACCCCATACACCCATACAACTGTTTAAGCAGAGGCTGGTCATCAGTTATCCAGATATTTTGGATGTGCTTATTGCCAATGATAAAGAGGATTATTTTATGCTTTCTAAGCATCATATTTGATGATTTCTAAGCTTCCTTCCTACAAGAAAGATTTATAACTTCACAGCATTCTTTTGTATCTTATAGATATGGAATGACTGAATTAGGAAGTTCCACAGTTCATTGGCAATCCACTAAGCAATTAGAACTAGTAGCTCAGAATCAGTGACATTTGAGTATCTTCAAAGTTGTAAGATTGTCTCCTGCCTCACGTTCTCTTGCCCTCATTTACTCTGGCCACTGCAGGTGTAACCAGACAGTACTCCTTCTCACCTGTGCTCTGCGTCCTGAATGCCTTCTCACCTGGGGCCCATGGAAGCTGAAGAATCTGTCTTGCAACACAACTGGGAAGCTCAGTGGGGTTAGTAGCTATGTGGCAGCCCTTGATCAAAATAGGAGCTGGTGGGAAGTGGGGCCTCTTCTTTCCCGTGGGAGGCAGTATAGAAGCCTATTATGCATGTCCCTTCAGAGGCACTGATAGAATCTGACTCAGATCAGCAAAGATCCCTAGCAATGACCAGCTTGACAATGCACCTGGCATTCACTTCTCCACTTCACTTCACTCTTGCCTGTCTCCTTCTCCTGTTTCCTGAGCTTGCTCAACTGCTCCTTGCCCTCCCTACCTCCTCAAGGACTACACGTACACATGCCCTTTTCTCAGGTTCTGCTTCCTGGGCTCAACTGAGTCTAAAACAATGACTATCAAAAGATCCTTTAGATGGGACTCTCACTGAACAGGCAGGAATTAAGGAACCTGTGCTGGTGGTAAGTGGGGTGGCATAACCCATGGCAGGCAGTGGCAATACAATTGCAAATATACATCTTTGCAATACATCTCACTGTGGGATGAGGTGTCAGTGTGGAGTGAGGTGCAGCACTGTGGGGAAAATGAGAGTTCCTCAGCTGACCCTAAACTACTTGATGATGTAATTGGCTTCCTGCTAGGCTGATGCTTCCACACCCATAGGCAATAAGCTGTTATTGACTAAGTCACCATATGAGTTTCATTTGTTAGTGACCTCTTTAATTTCTCTTAAGAGTGTCTTAATAGTTTTCAGGGTGTAGGTCTTTCATTTCTATGGTTAGGTTTATTCCTAGGTATTTTATTCTTTTTGATGCTATTGTGAATGGAATTGTCTTCCTGATTTCTCTTTCTATTAGTTTATTGTTAGTGTATAGGAAAGCCATAGATTTCTGTGTGTTAATTTTGTATCCTGCAACTTTGCTGAATTCTGATATTAGATCTAGTAGTTTTGGAGTGGAGTCTTTAGGGTTTTTTATGTACGATATCATGTCATCTGCAAATAGTAATAGTTTAACAACTTCTTTACCAATCTGGATTCCTTGTATTTCTTTGTTTTGTCTAATTGCTGTGGCTAGGACCTCTAGTACTATGTTGAATAACAGTGGGGAGAGTGGGCATCCCTGTCTTGTTCCCAATCACAGAGGAAAAGCTTTCAGCTTCTTGCTGTTCAGTATGATGTTGGCTGTGGGTTTATCATATATGGCCTTTATTATGTTGAGGTACTTGCCCTCTATACACATTTTGCTGAGAGTTTTTATCATGAATGGATGTTGAATTTTGTCAAATGCTTTTTCAGCATCTATGGAGATGATCCTGTGGTTTTTATCTTTCTTTTTGTTGATGTGGTGGATGATGTTGATGGATTTTAGAATGTTCTACCATCCTTGCATCCCTCGGGTGAATCCCACTTGGTCATGGTGTATGATCCTTTTGATGTATTTTTGAATTCGGTTTGCTAATATTTTGTTGAGTATTTTTGCATCTACATTCATCAGGGATATTGGTCTGTAGTTTTCTTTTTCGGTGGGGTCTTTGCCTGGTTTTAGTATTAGGGTGATGTTGGCTTCATAGAATGAGTTTCAGAGTATTCCCTCCTCTTCTATCTTTTGGAAAACTTTAAGGAGAATGGGTATTATGTCTTCTCTGTATGTCTGATAAAATTCCAAGGTAAATCCATCTGGCCCGGAGGTTTTGTTCTTGGGTAGTTTTTTGATTACCACTTCAAATTCGTTGCTGGCAATTGGTTTGTTTAGATTTTCTGTTTCTTTCTGGGTCAGTCTTGGAAGGTTGTATTTTTCTAGGAAGTTGTCCATTTCTCCCACGTTTCCCAGCTTGTTAGCATATAGGTTTTCATAGTAGTCTCTAATAATTCTTTGTATTTCTGTGGGGTCCGTCGTGATTTTTCCTTTCTTGTTTCTGATTCTGTTGATGTGTGTTGACTCTCTTTTCCTTTTAATAAGTATGGATAGAGGCTTATCTATTTTGTTAATTTTCTCGAAGAACCAGCTCTTGGTTTCATTGATTTTTGCTATAGTTTTAGTCTTCTCAATTTTATTTATTTCTTTTCTGATCTTTATTATGTCCCTCCTTCTGCTGACCTTAGGCCTCATTTGTTCTTCTTTTTCCAATTACGATAATTGTGACATTAGACTATTCATCTGGGATTGTTCTTCCTTCTTTAAATATGCCTGGATTGCTATATACTTTCCTCTTAAGACTGCTTTTGCTGTACCCCACAGTAGTTAGGGCTTTGTGTTGTTGTTGTTGTTTGTTTACATATATTGCCGGATCTCCATTTTAATTTAGTCATTGATCCATTGATTATTTAGGAGCATGTTGTTAATCCTCCATGTGTTTATGAGCCTTTTTGCTTTCTTTGTACAATTTATTTCTAGTTTTATGCCTTTGTGGTCTGAAAAGTTGGTTGGTAGGATTTCAATCTTTTGGAATTTGCTGAGGCTCTTTTTGTGGCCTAGTATGTGGTCTATTCTGGAGAATGTTCCATGTGCACTTGAGAAGAATGTGTATCCTGTTGCTTTTGGATGTAGAGTTCTGTAGATGTCTATTAGGTCCATCTGTTCTAGTGTGTTGTTCAGTGCCTCTGTGTCCTTACTTATTTTCTGTCTGGTGGATCTGTCCTTTGGAGTGAGTGGTGTGTTAAAGTCTCCCAGAATGAATGCATTGCATTCTATTTCCTCCTTTAATTCTGTTAGTATTTGTTTCATATATGTTGGTGCTCCTGTATTGGGTGCATATATATTTATAATGGTTATATCCTCTTGTTGGACTGAGCCCTTTATCATTATGTAATGTCCTTCTTTATCTTTTGTTACTTTCTTTATTTTGAAGTCTATTTTGTCTGATACTATCATTGCAACAACTGCTTTTTTCTCTCTGTTGTTTGCATGAAATATCTTTTTCCATCTCTTGACTTTAAGTCTGTGCATTTCTTTTGGTTTGAGGTGAGTCTCTTGTAAGCAGCATATGGATGGGTCTTGCTTTTTTATCCATTCTATTACTCTGTGTTTTTTGATTGGTGCATTCCATCCATTTACATTTAGGGTGATTATTGAAAGGTATGTACTTATTGCCATTGCAGGCTTTAAGTTTGTGGTTACCAAAGGTTCAAGGTTAGCTTCTTTACTATCTTCCTGCCTGACTTAACTCACTTACAGAGCTATTATAAACATGGTCTGATGATTCTTTATTTCTCTCCCTTCTTATTCCTCCTCCTCCCTTCTTCATATGTTGGGTGTTTGCACTCTTTTTAGGAGTGCTCCCATCTAGAGCAGTCCCTGTAAGATACCCTGTAGAGGTGGTTTGTGGTAGGCAAATTCCCTCAAGTTTTGCTTGTCTGGGAATTGTTTAATCCCTCCTTCATATTTAAATGATAATCGTGCTGGATACAGTATTCTTGGTTCGAGGCCCTTCTGTTTCATTGCATTAAGTATATCATGCCATTCTCTTCTGGCCTGTAGGGTTTCTGTTGAGAAGTCTGATAATAGCCTGATGGGTTTTCCTTTGTAGGTGACCTTTTTTTCTCTCTGGCTGCCTTTAATACTTTGTCCTTGTCTTTGATCTTTGCCATTTTAGTTATTATGTGTCTTGGTGTTGTCCTCCTTGGATCCCTTGTCATGGGAGTTCTGTGTACCTCTGTGGTCTGAGAGGCCATTTCCTCCCCTAGTTTGGGGAAGTTTTCAGCAATTATTTCTTTAAAGACACTTGCTATCCCTTTTTCTCTCTCGTCTTCTTCTGGTACCCCTATAGTGTGGATATTGTTCCATTTCGATTGGTCACACAGTTCTCTTAAAATTCTTTCATTCCTGGAGATCCTTTTATCTCTCTCTGCATCAGCTTCTCTGCATTCCTGTTCTCTGTTTTCTAGTCCATTAATGGTCTCTTAGATCTCGTCCACTCTGTTTTGAAGTCCTTCCAGAGATTGTTTTATTTCTGTATTCTCTCTCCTTAGTTCTTGCATATTTCTCTGCAAGTCCATCAGCATGGTTATGACTTTTGCTTTTAATTCTTTTTCAGGAAGATTGGTTAAATCTATCTCCTCAGATTCCTTCTCAGGGGAAGATGTAGAAGATGTTGAAGCTGTCTGGGTTAGTCTTGTCTGGATCAAAATTTTGCCTTTTCATGTTGATAGGTGCAGTGGTGTGCTATTGACTCATCTGTCAGCTGGAAGAGTCAAGACTCTTTCCACTTGCTTCTGGCATTTCTTTAGTGGGACAACTGCGACCCCTAGTGGCTTGTGTTGGGCAATTCGTGTAGACTGGGTCTCTCTATCTTGCCCAGCCGGTATGGAGGAAGCTCCCTTGCTGTGGGCATGGCCAGCTTCAGGCTGCTGCTCTGCTATGGCGGGGCCCCAGAGGGGTAATGGATGGGGGGCTGTTTGGCTGTTTACCTCCATGAAGGGTCCTAGAGCTGTTGCCCAGGGGGTTAGTGCCCCCGGAGTTTCCTGGAATTTCCAGCTTCTACACTGTGACCTGGGATGCTTACATCCAGCTGTGGGGTCCCTGTCCCTTTAAAACTTTCAAAAAGCACTTGCTTTTCTTTGTCCCAGGGGCACCAGCTTCAGGACCTGCTCACAGGTCTTACTGTCTTGCTTCCCTATTTTCCAGCACCCCATGCATGCACTGTCTGTCTGCACTCTGGTGCGGATGACTAGGGCTGGGTGTTAGGCAGTCTTGGGCTCCCTCTCCCTACGCACTCCAACTCCTCTCCTCCCACCAGGAGCTGGGGTGAGGGGCCTCGGGTCCTGCCGGGCTGCGGCTTGTATCTTACCCCTTTCACCAGGCGCTGGGTTCTCGCAGGTGTGGATGTAGTCTGGCTGTTGTCCTGTGTCTTCTGGTCTCTCTTTAAGGGATAGTTGTATTTGTTGTACTTTAAAAATATATGTTTTTGGGAGGAGATTCCCTCTGTCCTACTCATGCCGCCATCTTGGCTCCACCCTCTCTCCTTCATTCTTATCTTTTTTTAAAATGCTCAAAAAATCTCCTGAACAAATTTTTAGAAACACTGGCCAAATTATGGTCCTCAAATATTTTTTAAATGTTAGGAATGGGGGTCAAATTAACAAGAAGTATTGCACTAATAATAGTAATATTATCAAATTATATTTGGTTAAAGTAGACTTACAGCAATATAAAGGTTTTTTATACTGTTGTGAAAAATTTACCATAATGCAGAATTGCATTATTTAAAAGTTAACAATGTGACCTGTTAGAGTATCTGCAGTGAGCTTGCAGGAAAAGTCTGGGGTCTGCAAATAATAGCCAAAACAGAATAGTCCTGTGGCTGAAATGAAGGGTCCTATGGCCAGAATTTTTATGTGGTCGGCTAGCTTACTAAACATGTGTGGGCAATTTGTTGTTATTGACTCTATATGAAGAGCCCTGCCTAGTGCGCTCGGCAACACAGTGGCGCAGCTGCAAGGCTGCAGGAGAGCAGCACTGAGGACCAAGATTGAGACAGCTGTCAGGGTAGAGAGGCCCAGAGACAGAGACCTTCTTGACACATGCAGACTCGCTCTGAGTGAATGGGATTCTAGTGATTGACCTGCCACCATTGGAATAAAGTTGGGTATAAACCCTTTCAGCTCAAGAACATTCCACTGTCATTTCTTTGGTTACATTGAATCCATAGTGAACTTGTCTGGGGCTGAAACCCATTGGCAATACAGTCCCAATTGCCTAATGAAATGGGGGGGAGGCGGTGGTTGTCCTCTATGGATTATTATCAGTGGGCATGATTCTCATCAGGTGTCTGATATTTCCAAACTAGCAGCAGTAGTTCCAGGGAACTTGTGCATCTGGTCTGGAGAGATTGGGCTGGGAGAACAGTGATGGTATGCACGCGTGTAGGGGAGGACATACTTTGTATCCCCAATCCCCTCTTTTCTGAGCAGTAGGTGCCTGGTCTCCTGCCAGGCTGTGCCTTCTCATTCATGGCCCTCCTAAATTAAGAACTCCAGTCAGCTCAAGAACTAGTCAAGGGAAGGAGCCAATTGTGAATGAGTTATATCTGAGTTCATATTTTCTAGGGATTTACCTTGACAGTAATAATGCCTGGTATTTGTTGAGTGCTTACCAAATGCCCTGCACAGTTTACATTATGAGCTGATTAATCCTCACATGTAGATTCATTGCTATTAATATTTACATTTCACAAATGAGGAATTGACAATTAACCTAGTTGGATTAGTTTCTGAAAGGATTTCTTGACAGAGAAGTTAAGAAATTTTTCTAAGCCTCACCACTAATAATGGATGGAGTCAGGTAATCTGTTCTCTTTACTTTTAATGCAATTAGTGCACAATATGTATAAACTATACTTAAAACTTTTAAAGGGTGCTGGGCAGTATAAAAAAGAGGACCAGTTTTAGTCAGGGTAACTGATTTCAGATGTGCAACCACCTTAATCACAGAGTCTCTGAAACTTTGTCTCTAAATCTGTATAAAGAGCAGACTGGACAGTTCCAGTTAGAATATTATATAACTTTTCAATTTTGACGATAGATGTCCAAATTACTGTATATTTGTATTATACACCCAAATTACTGTATTATTTTAATGATAAGCAATTTGCCATATGTTGAGTCCATGGTGAGGTAATTATTCCTCAATGAAATCTTGCTGCAACATGGTTTGTATCAGAAAATCACTAATACATTTTTTCCTGTTTCTATAAAGCCACTGTGCCTAATGGTATTATTTTCAACAGTGTCAGGAAACAGGTCAAATATCAAATGAGGCTATTTTGTTCTATGTAAGTCAGCCTATAAAAGATCTGGAGAATATGATGATATAAAAGGATTTAGTTTCAAAAGGATTCAGTGCTACATTTTGTAGATTCTACAACCTAAACAGCCATATGTATGTGTCTTGCCAATGGGTTTCAGCCCCTGGCAAATTTGCTATGGATTCAATGTGACCAAAGAAAATGACAGCAAAACATTCTTGGGGTGAAAGGATTATACCTAATTTTATTTCCAGGTGGCAGTTCAGTCAATAAAATCCCATTCACTCAGAGCAAGTCTGCATGCAGCAAGCCAGTGTCTGCTGGGCCCCTCTGTCTGCACAGCTGTGCCACACATCCATCCTCCAGGCCTCTCTGCCTGCACAGCCATCCCCACAGCCATCCTTCTGGGCCTCTGTCCTCAGTGCTGCCACCACTCCAGCCTCTGCTCTGCTCTCCTACTGCCTTGCAGCTCTGCCAGAGCTCTGTCGTGCCCAGAGCACTGGGTGGAGCTCTTTATATAGTCAATAGCCATGTATTGCCCACAGGTGTGCAGTGAGCTAGTCAACCAGGGCCAGGTGAGAATCCTGGCCACAGGAACTCTCATTTTATCCACACTCCACCCCTCCAGGATTCTCTCCTCTTAATCCATGTGCCCTCAGTCCTCTGCAATGGTCCCTGTGCAAGGAAGCTGGAACATTGTTCTCCAGCCTCTCAGCAAAAAGTCTTGCAGACACACAGACCAGACTTGTGGCTCTGTCTCTGACCTCTGCCTCTTTGGTCTTAATGGCTGGAACTGCTGCTCTGGCTTCAGCTGTTGCCATAGCTCCAGTAAGATCCTATTTGACTTCCCATCTAATTTCCTTCCATCTACTCCTGCCTGTATCAAATCAACCCTCATCTGGGTCCTCATAACCCTCACGAGGCCCCTCAAATTCCTTCTATGAGTAACAGGTCTTATTTCTTTCCGGGTTCTCGTTGCTTCAGCTACTGTACATGTCACCTCACATTTTGTAATTGCTGCCTCAAGGCGGGCTGCACTGTCAGGGAAGACAGCTTTCCCATCTCTGATTCCGACAGAACAATTCCATCCACCCCTAAGTCCCACAGCCACCGGCTTAGCCTGAGTATAGGGGCGGAGCATAGAGTGCTCCCCAACCTGGGGAGGAGGCTGCTCCTCTCCTTGGGGAACTTTCAGCTGCTGGGTCTTTATTTTCTTTACAACCACTGGTGTGCTTTCAATACAGGAGGTACCAGTGCCTCCAGCACCACCCCTTCATCCTTCCCCAGCTCCTCCATTTCTGGGGCTGATGGCACCTTTCTCTCCCCTCCCCCAAGTGCCTCCTCTGCTACAGTGCCTCACAACAATGCCAGCTCAGTCTTCAGAAAGTCTCTTACCTTTAGCTCAATGCTTCGCAGCTGACGTTCTTGTGCCACCTCTGCATGTGCTTCCCTCAGAAGTTTGTCTTTTTCCTTGATGGTCTCTTCGTCCTTCAGAACATCCTGCCATCTCGTCTCCAATGGCACCTTGCTGCCAGTGCTCTCGTGCCACCTCATCCTGCATCAATGCCATCTCCTTTCTCGGGAATCCACAGAAGTTTGCAGCTCGCGTTCTTGTGCCACCATTTCTTGGGTCTCCTCTGTAAACCTTTTTAAGACTGTGAGAAGCAGTTAACCCACAGTCCCCACTGCCTCACAGGCACTCTGCTTCTCAAAGGATCTGCTTACTATACCAAGAGCCACCTCTACTGCCTCAGGTGTCACCTCCACTTGCCTCCAGTCCTGGGGTGGGGCCCAGTCCTCTAGGAGGCAAGCCACCTCAGACCACATACCCATTGGGGGACAGTCCACTTTTTACCCATTCACAGGGGCAGCCCGCTGAAGCACCCCTTCCATAAGGGCAGCTTGTCTTTTTCCTTGGTCAATACTGAATCCTGCTGACTATGCCAATTGTCTTGCCAATGGGTTTCAGCCCCAGGCAAGTTCACTACGGATTCACTGTGACCAAAGGAAGTGACAGCAAAACATTCTTGGGGTGAAAGGGTTATACCCAACTTTATTTCCAGATGGCAGGCCACTCGCTAAAATTCCATTCACTCAGAGCGAGTCTGCATGCAGCAAGCCGGTGTCTGCTGGGCCCTTCTGTCCACACAGCTGTCCCACACATCCGTCCTCTGGGCCTCTCTGCCTGCACAGCCATCCCACACAGCCGTCCTCTAAGCCTCTCTGCACAGTCATCTCACACAGCCATCTTCTGGGCTTCTGTCCTCAGTGCTGCCACCACTCCAGCCTCTGCTCTGCTCTCCTGCAGCCTTGCAGCCCTGCCACTGTGTCATGCCGGGAGCACTGGGAGGAGCTCTTTTTATAGAGTCAACAGCCATGTATTGCCCACAGGTGTGCAGTGAGCTAGTCAATCACTGCCAGGTGAAGATCCTGGCCACAGGAACTCTTATTTTATCCACAATCTGCATATGTGTACTACACACACATATATATAAATCTGACAACATATGTAGCAGAGACAAATAGTAGAAAGGATAAATGGATTCCAAATTTCCATATTGCATCACTGAGGTAGGAAATATAAAAGGCTTCTGTCTTATGATTTTTTAAGTCTTAATAAGTATATTGGACTCCGAGTAGGCAAATAAAATGTTTTCTGGAACTCCTCAACACCATCCTCATTTCTGATATTTATCGAGCACTGATATGTAGACACTGACCTACATATTTCACATGTATTACAGCTTTGCTAAAAAGCCGCTATGCACAGCTTAGTTTGCACATTCTCCTAAACTTATGAGGAAGTTTCAACTAAGAAAGGATGAATATATGGTAAACCTTACAATAAATAATCTTTCCTGCCTAGAAGAAGAATGTGACACTTGGTCAAACTTGCTGAGCAGCTGATGTTCACCCAGTCTCAAGACAACTGCATAAGCTGTATACACTTCTCATCAGAAATTAGAGATCAAATAAAAAGAAGCAGGTGAAACCAGGAGGAACACTGTAAAGGATCTGCAGAAACACACTTGTTACACATTAGAGCTCTGTTTGAAACTTCTGTGTGTATTCCGAAGGGAAAAAATATGGGGGATAATGACAAGAAATACTGTAGTGGGAGAGACGGACAAGTAAAGCATTTTTTCCCCCTATTTTTGCAAAATTAAGAATTAAAACAAAAGGAAATTAGTAACATTACCTGTAATCAAAAGTATGAAGCAAAACCATATAATTGCGTAAGAGAATAGAACAGATTTTTAGTAGCTGGGATCTCAGGTTATGGTTTTTGACACAAAATTGAGACTTAGTCACCCAATCCCTATCTTAAGGCCCAGTGTCATGATAAAAAATAATTCTTACCAGAGGCTTCATAATAGATATGATGATTTTAAGGATAATTAAAGCTCATGTGATGAAACCAAAAAGAGGCAAGAAAATTAGGCTTTGCCCATCAGCTATATGTGAAATCACAGATGTCTCTGTTCACTTATTTTGCACATAGAAAATAGTGTACATGTGAAAAACCTCCCTTAACTTGATAATATGACTCTTCACCCTCCGTTAACTTGATAATATCTTCTTCCTAAGATTTAGAATTTCTTTGTGCTATTTTTCTTTCTCTCTTAACATTTGACTCAGTTAAAACAAGGTCAGTGAACTTGCTATTTTATAGAAATACTATTTACTGCAGATGGCTGTGGAAAGGTTCAAGTGGTTCACTGCAGGCCTAAGACCCAGCTTAAAATATGGAGAGAACCTTTGTTAACAGCTGGAATGACTTTCTAACAATTATATCAAGTTTTGCCTCTGGGGCTTTGTCAGTCTCCAACCCCATCCCCCTAACTCTTCCTTCTTTTTTAATTTTTAATGTTTATAAAATGCCTCCTTTGTGTCAGGTGATATACTGGGCATGATATCTATCCTGCACCCTGAAGTTTCAGTCTTACAAAGGATTGTTTAATTCCTGCCCTTAGGGCTCTTCAGGGGACAAGGACTGGATGGGGAGAGGGGATAAAGATGGAGCTATTCACCTTGTCCAAGGGCAGGAGGTGGGGGCAGTGGTGAGGTTTTCACAAAACAGGAGTTATTTGATCTGATGTTCTTCTTTTCCTTATTTTGGAACTTCACAGATACACCTTGTATGGGAAGAGTACTGCTGTTTGTGTTCCCTTTCTAAGAAGGTAAGACATGGGAAAATTCTCTTATGAAAACAGTCATATTCTTTAGAAAAGACTTTTCAATTTAATTTTTGCCATTTGGCTTAATACATTTCACTCTGTACAACTTAATTTCCACATTCTACTCAATTATTCTTACCATTCTGTGTAGAAGTAAAATTGAATCATGTGATAGTTCATAGATATTCACAGATGGAAAGATTTAGTTACTGAGAAATACAGTTTAGCTCCATGTAGGAGTATCAAAAAATATGAAAAAATTATGCAAAAATCTAATTTAAAAGCCTAATGAATAGTTTTTACTGTTTAACTCTGCATTTCCATAAAACCTTTCTTTAGCATCATTTAAGAATTTCATCAATGTTTCTTTGTTTTTTGAAAAAAAAGAAAAGTAAAATCATGGATACCTGTAAAAGTAAAGCACTAAAATGTTACTCATTATTTGGTGTAAAGACTGACTCTGGGGCATTGTAAAAATGAAAAACAAAAAACCGTAAGATTGAAGCATTTAATTTAATATTAACATTTTAAAATATTTAACTATTTAATATTTTTTCTTTTACATATGATTTATTGCTGCTTACCACATTATAGAATTATAAAGGTCAATTAAACTTACCTGTCTGTATATAGTAAGTCATGCCATTTTTTATGTTGTGTTAAATTTTATCTGGTACCAATAGTATACACAATTTTCTATAAATTATATCCCTGTTCCACTATGACAGTCACAATATGATATAATGGTCTACTACTTAGAGAGGCTAAGAGGACAAAATACAAAATATTATAATTGCCAAGATAGTTTTATGAAATTAGATTTAGGATAAAAAAATGATCATAAAAGTATCAAGAATTTTTACTTGTCCCCTCCCCAAACAAAATATAAGGGAAAAATTTAATTTTCAATAGCAACAAAGATATAAAGAGCTTCAAATGTAGAAGATCTGTGCTAGATTACATGAAAAAAACCTGTAAGTCTTAATTCAGATACATAAAATAAAATTTTAATAATAGGTTAAAGCCATAGTCTAGGATAGGATAATTCAATATTATAATCTTAAAAGTACTTTCCAAATTAATTTATACCTTGAATGTATTTCCAATAAAGTTCCTAAAGTGGTTGATTGTAAATCCGCAAACATATGGAAATGAAAAAGAGGAAAGACACTTAAACAACTCTTGGGTCAGAGAAGATATACAATGTATCATTATAAGCTACATAGAATATATTGTTGATGAAAAGATTATATTAGTAGAAGCTACAAGAATGAAAGATCTGTGAATAAGCCTCCATTTGATAATTTTTTTATAAAACAACAAAATAGCACAAAAGACAGCAGAAGGAAGAATGTGTTGATAGCAGAGCTTACTAAGAAAAATGGAAAATATTAGAACTAATAAATAAATATGAAAGGAAGTTCACTGAAAAAAATAATAAAATAGATACACCATTAATTGACTTAAGGAGAAAGAACCACATATGAAATAACAAATACTGAAGGTCGTAAATAACCACAGGCACATTAAAACATGATTATATTTTCTAAAATCTATACAAGATATTCTGAAAATCTGGGTGAAGTTATGGAAAACATAATTTACTGAAAATATTAGGACTAGTATTAGTGACTAGACAGGAAACAGAAAAATCTAGCATTGGTTACCAGAACAGAAACAAAAGAATATGCTTAAAGAGGACCCCTCTTCCACAAACACCAAACCCTTAAAAACAGATAAGCCAAATGTTGTTTAAACTTTTTCAAAGCCATTGAACCAGGAATAAAGATACTGGATTATTTTTATGAGAAGAGCATGAAATTAGTCAACTGATATTTGACAAGAGAGCCAAGAATATTGAAAGGAGAAAAAAAATTGTCTCTTCAAATGGTGCTGGGAAATTGGATATTTCCATGTGAAATAATGAAACTAAACCTATCTGATACCACTCATAAAAATTAACTTGAAATGGATGAAGACAAATGTAAGACCTGAAACAATAAAACTAGAAAAATCATAGGCATTAAGCACCTTGACATGAGTCTTGGCAATAATTTTTTGGATATTACTCCTAAAGCACAAACAACAAAATGAAAAATAAACACATGGAGCTACTGCATAACAAAAGAAATGCTCTGCATAACAAAAGAGCTAAAAACTAAAAAGCTCTGCATAACAAAAGAAATGATCAACAAAATGAAAAGGCAGTCTGTGGAACAGGAGAAAATATTTGCAAATGTTATATTTGATAGGGGGCTAATAGCCAGAATATATAAAAACATTCATACAATTCAATTGCAAAAAACAATCCAGTTTTTAAAATGGGCAAAGGACTTGAGCAGACATTTTTTCAAATGGACAGCATTATATGGAAATGTGATCAACATTACGAATCATTAAGGAACTACAAATCAAACCCACAGTGAAATATCAACTTGTGCCTGTTAGAACGGCTTGCATCAGAAGACAAGAGGGTGTGGAGAAAAGGGATCTCTTGTGTACTGTTGGTGGGAATGTAAATTGGTAAATCCAATATGGGCAATAGTATGGAGGTTCCTCAAAAATCAAAAATAGAACTATCAAATGATCCAGCAATTCCACTGCTGGGTACACATTTGAAGGAAATGAAATTACTATGTGGAAGAGATACCTGCGCCCCCATGTTAATCGCAACATTATTCACAGTAACCAAAACATGGAAACAACCTAAGTGTCCATTCAGTCAAAAAAAGGAAAGAAATCCTGCCATGTGCAACAAGGATGGACCTTGAGGGCATTATGCTGGATGAAATAAGTCAGACAAGGACAAATGCTGTGTGATCTCACTCACATGTGAAATATAAACAAATAAAACTCATAGGAAAAAAAGAAAAAATACCCATATAATTGGCACTTAATCTTCACAAAGTTTTCACAAAAAATATTTAAACCAGTTTTACTTAGATTATGAACAAGACCATAAACAAGTGTGTTTGTTCCAGACAACAAAAGGCAGTTCATTATTATGAATTATTAAAGTAATATATTGTAAATATATGTAAGGAAAAAAGCATATATTCCAAACTCCTGAGATGCAGAAAGAAGCATTTAATAAAATATGCATTAGTGATAAAGCCTCTTAATACAATAGGAAAGTTGGATACTTTAAAAATATTATGTAGCATTCCTACACAAATGTTAATATCTTTGTGAATGAAAAAAACAATAGAAAAAACAATGCGAGAATTCCATTGTCACCAATTTTATATAAACTATTTCTAGAAGAACTAGCCAATGATATTAGGCATGAATAATAAGTCACAAGAAAAACTGGGAATGTAAAGTAACATTTCACATTCAACAATTTGCAGTTTTACTTAAAACTAATAAAATCAAACAAAAACTATTATACAACATAATTTAGCATGGTCATATTTATATATATTAAAGTAAGTAGTTTAAATTTAATTAAGAAAAGCTCCCTTTCCAACCATAACAATTGATTAAAATCCTGGAAAGGAACATGACAAAAACTATGCAAGAACTTTGTTTAAAAATAATAAAGTTAAGCCCTGGAAGATGACTGGTTAGCCAGAGATGGGTAAGATTCCTCAAGGGAGGAACAACCTAAGACAGGCACAGTTGCAGGGGGCCATCAGGTGAGAAATTGGGGATCAACAGAGGTGAGGCTTAGAACCTCATCCCCCTTGTTTTGAGAGAAATCTTCTGCATCCATGGATGTTTTGTTGCCCTTGTCTAGCTTGGATTAACACATAGTCTACAGGCACACACCTGATCATCTACATTTGCCCTCTTACAGCACTAAACTATGTTTTCTACCTTTATCTTGCATCTACCTACCACTTCAGCATTTTATTAAAAAAAAAAAAATAATAATAAAGGGAGAAATGTGGGATTCACATATAAATCAAGTATAAAAATCAAACGAATATTCATATTTGACCTGATTATTTATAGTTCATAATGAGTGATCAAAACCGAAAGTTTTTGTGATGACTGCCCTTGTACTGTTCACCATGTAAGAACTTATTCACTATGTAAGAATTCGTTCACCATGTAAGAACTTGTTCGTTATGCTTCAGAGTATTGGAGACTGATGAGAATTAGGCTGGGGGTGGATTAATGATTGTGCATTGAGCATTGACTCCCCTATACAGAATTTTATTGTTGTTAACAACCATTTGATCAATAAATATGAAAGATGCCCTCTCAAAAAAAAAAAAAAAAAAGTCCCCACAGCCAGAGAACAGATGCAGAAGAGACTGAAACCCACATCTTTGCCGAAACACAAGAAAACTTCCACAGAAGAAATACGGAAGTGGGGCAAGTGCTTAAAAGGAAAGTCGGCCAACAGGGACGAAGGGAATAAAAGCAAAGCCACAGTTAAAAAAAATTACAAGTTAGAGATGCGGCGCAAGAAAGCACAGACTTATTTTTCCATCTTTGTACACCCTCCTCCAGAGCCTGACACACAGAAAGGTTTTTGCTGAACTCAAGGAAAGCTTCTGCCAGCAACTTTTCCAGAAATGGAATGACAATAAGCCGGACGATGGCAGAAAAAAAATGGACATGTTGCTCATACTGAGAGTTGGTGAAAATCTTGCAGTTTGCTCCGCGGGAGGAGATCGATATAACAGCATTTACCTTTCACAGACTGCTACCTACAGAATGTCCCAATTAAACGTACGCCCCTTTCAGACGTTAACAACCCAAAACAATGCCCCGGTGCTGGCTGAGGGCACACTGAACATTTCTGCCTCTAAGGAAACCCAAATGGGTAGGTAGGTCAACTTGTGTCCACTACCCATAAAGTTATACTTTATATCTCGCTAATAAATTATGCAGATGTCTTAAAAAAATAATAATAATAAAGTTAAAACAATCTTTGAGGGATGCAAAATGATTGGATTAAATCATGTCATATCTTACTTGTCCATGGAAGACACAGCATCTTTTTTTTTCATATATATATATATATATATTTTTATTAAGGTATGATTGATATACATTCTTATGAAGTTTTCACATGAAAAAACAATGCGGTCACTACATTTACCCATATTATCAAGTCCCCACCCATACCCCAATGCAGTCACTGTCCATCAGTGTAGCAAGATGCCACAGATTCACTATGTCCCTTTCTGGGATACACCATTCTCGCCGTGATCCCCCACACCATGCGTACCAAACATAATACCCCTCAATCCCCTTCTCCCTCCCTTCTCACCTGCCCTCCCACACCCCTCCCCTTTGGTAACCACTAGTTCATTATTGGAGTCTCTGAGTCTGCTACTATTTTGTTCCTTCAGTTTTGCTTCATTGTTATACTCCACAAATGAGGGAAATCATTTGGCATTTGTCTTTCTCCACCTGGCTTATTTCTTTGAGCATAATGTCCTCCAGCTCCATCCATGTTGTTGCAAATGGTAGGATTTGGTTCTTTCTTATGGCCAAATAGTATTCCATTCTGTATATGTACCACATCTTCTTTATCCATTCATCTACTGATGGACACTTAGGTTTCTTCCATATCTTGGCTATTGTAAAAAGTGCTGCGATAAACATAGGGATGCCTATGTCTTTTTGAATCTGAGAAGTTGTATTCTTTGGGTAAATTCCAAGGAGTGGGATTCCTGGTTCAAATGGTATTTCTATTTGTAGTCTTTTGAGGAACCTCCATATTGCTTTCCACAATGGTTAAACTAGCTTACATTCCCACCAGCAGTGTAGGAGAGTTTCCCTTTCTCTGCATCCTCACCAGCATTTGTTGTTCTTAGTCTTTTCAATACTGGCCATCCTTACTGGTGTGAAGTGATATCTCATTGTGGTTTTAATTTTCATTTCCCTGATGACTAGTGATGTGGAGCATCTTTTCATGTGTCTGTTGGCCATATGAATTTCTTCTTTGGAGAACTGTCTTCTTCATATTCTCTGCCCATTTGTTAATTGAGTTATTTGCTTTTTGGGTGTTGAGGTGTGTAAGTTCTTTATATATTTTGGATGTCAGCCCCTTGTCAGATCTGTCATTTACAAATATATTCTCCCATATTGTAGGATGCCTTTTGTTCTATTGATGGTGTCCTTTGCCATACAGAAACTTTTTAGTTTGATGTAATCCCATGAGTTCATTTTTACCTTTGTTTCCCTTTCTTGCAGAGATGCATTTAGGAAGAAGTTGCTTATATTCAGGAGATTTTTGCCTATGTTGTCTTCTAAGAGTTTTATGGTTTCATGACTTACATTCAAGTCTTTAATCTATTTTGAGTTTACTTTTGTGTATGGGGTAAACAATAACCAGTTTCATTCTCTTGCATGTAGCTGTCCAGTTTTGCCAACACCAGCTGTTGAAGAGGCTGTCATTTCCCCATTGTATATCCATGGCTCCTTTATCATACATTAATTTACCATATATGGTTGGGTTTATATCAGGGCTCTCTAGTCTGTTCCATTGGTCTATGGGTCTGTTCTTGGGCTAGTACCAAATTGTCTTGATTACTGTGGCTTTGTAGTATAGCTTGAAGTTGGGGAGCATTATGCCCCCAGCTTTAGTCTTCCTTCTTAGAATTGCTTTGGCTATTTGAGGTCTTTTGTGGTTCCATATGAGTTTTAGAATGATTTTCTCTAGTTCATTGAAGAATGCTGTTAGTATTTTGATAGGAATTGCATTGAATCTATAGATTGCTTTAGGCAGGATGGCCATTTTGACAATATTAATTCTTCCTATCCATGAGCATGGGATGAGTTTCCATTTATTGGTATCTTCTTTAATTTCTCTTAAGAGTGTCTTGTAGTTTTCAGTTTATAGGTCTTTCACTTCCTTGGTTAGGTTTATTCCTAGGTATTTTATTCTTTTTGATGCAATTGTGAATGTAATTATTTTCCTGAATTCTCTCTCTGCCAGTTCATTGTTAGTGTATAGGAATGCCACAGATTTCTGTGTATTACTTTTGTATCCTGCAACTTTGCTGAATTCAGATATTAGATCTAATAGTTTTGGAGTGGATTCTTTAGGGTTTTTTATGTACAATATCATGTCATCTGCAAACAGGGACAGTTTAACTTCTTCCTTGCCAATCTGGATGCCTTTTATTTCTTTGTGTTGTCTGATTGCTGTGGCTAGGACCTCCATTACTATGTGGAAAAGAAGTGGGGAAAGTGGGCATCCTTGGAAGACACAGTACCTTAAAAACAGTTTGGTACCTCAGACACCACACTAAGCACAAGGTAGTAGTCTATGGAGTACTGAAGGTAGCAAAAGCTAACCCAGTTGTATTAATAACTAACATGACTAATCCCCCTAACCTGCTTCCCCATCTCCCCCTCACCTCATGTCCCATTTAATGTATGGGACCCAAGAAGGCATGTGCCCATTTCTGGGAATAAATTCTAGTTACCTAGTTTTTTGTCTTCTTCTACACACAAAATACATTATTCAATGAAAAATTAAAATGCTTCCCAGAAAAGCAAGGGGAAAAACATCATCAACATGTAAAGTGGTCAACAAAACCAGACCCAGAAATGACATTATTATTTAAACTATCTAGAACTTTAAAATAACTATGCCTAACATAGACAGTCTGTATGAACATATGCGTAATATCAGGAGAGAGATAAAAACTTTTAAGAAGAATAAAATGAAAAGTATAGAAATAAAAACACTATGATATGAAGAATTCATTTGATGGATTTATCAGTAGACTGGACATAGCTGAGGAAAGAGTAGACATACTTGAAAATAAGTAAATAGAAAATTTTCAAACTTAAATATGAAGAATACATTTAAAAATAACAAACAAACCAAAATCTCCAGATTTTTGGGACAATATTCAAATAGTTTATCTACATATAATTGGACTTGCACTTAGAGAAAAGAGAGAGAATTAAGCAGAAGACATATTTGAAGAGTATTTTCCAATAATTTCCCAAAATATTCCCAAAATATGAAAGACAAAAATCACAGATGTGAGAAACACATCAAAACCAAGAGTGACAATAATAATAATAATAAGAAATGCCTATATACATCATAGTTACGCTGCCAAAAAACAAAGAGAAAATAGTGAAAGCACACAGTGAAAAAGAAACATAACATAGAGAGGAATGAATATAAAATGACTGGAAATTCTTATCAGCAACTGTGAAGCCAGAAAACAATAGTGCAACACCTTTACTGCATTGAAAAAAGAGAGAAACCTTCCAACCCAGAAATCCATACTTTTTTAAGAAAGAGGAAAAAAAATTGTTGTACATGTTTGTTTTGCCCTTTGCTGCATAAAACAATGCTCCCTAGTCATCTAGCAGATGAGATTCACACTCCTTCCCGGGGCTGTGATGATATGTGCAGTCTCCACATTCACAGCCCTTCATTGCCACTTAAATTCGCATGGTACAAACCACTTGTTTCCTGCACACACAATGCTGCTTTGTATCTCTGTACCTTTACCTCTTCTATTTTTCCCTCGTCAATTCCAGAACATATTTTACCCTCTTGAGTGTTTGAAAGAGTTGGTTTACTTTTAATATGCTCCTATGACAATGCCATGCTAAAAAAATGTCAGATGATGCCAGTTCCTCTCCCACATACAAAGGGACAGGCTGAGGTAAAAAAGCACCTTTCTTCTGTTTTTGTGGTGTATCTATGTCCTTCTTATTGGCTTTTATATCCATCAAATTGTGGTAATTGTTTGGTTACTTATGTAATTCTCCCACTGGCCCATAAGCTCTCCTAGGATAGCTTTAAAAAATTTCTAGTCACTCAACTAACAAATGTTTATTTCAAACCAATTGAACTTAAAATTATTAAGACTAAATATGAAAAGAAAATGATGCCTGCCATAAAATTCAAATGAATTTCTATACAATGAAGGAATTATTTGTGGACAGACCTGTCCAGCTGAAAACAGCTAAATGAAGCTGGGAAAAATATTAAAAATGAATTCTATAAATGCATCTGTGAATAGTCAAGAAAGTAAGGAATTCTTAGGAGCCAAGCTATCAATAGAGGGAAACAAAACACAGAAGTCAGTTCCCCTTGAAGGAATTGGCTGTATGGATAAAGTTTGTTTTCAGGAACTGTTTGGGAATGGGGAACACAGATAAACCTCAGGTGTATCCAAGATGGGATGCTCATCAGGAATTATCTCTCTGCCCCTATACATTCACCCTCGGAAAGGACAAGCAAAATTACCTGTCTTGAACTTAGAAACTGTATGGAGGGGAACAAAAAGCTCTTCTAGACTTAGTAACCACAGCCATTTGATTTCAGTTTTACTGACTGATTTCATACTTCCTGGGTGATCTCAATATTCAGTATACAAGTATTCAGTATGAACTGGTTCCTGCTTAGTAGTGCCCTTGGGATCTGGCAGGACCAGACAAAAGCCCTCTCTCAAAAATGATTGCAGTTCAGAGCTCAGGTAATAACTACAGTAATTTGAGCTCACAGTAGAAACAAAAGCAAAGCAAAACAAAACAAAAATAAACAAGCCACGATGAATAAGAAAAAACAAACCATAGAATCAGATCTGCAAAAATATTGTTATTGGAATTGTCAGACACAAGATATAAAATAATGGTTTGAAAGTAAATTTAAAAAGAGACTCTATAAAAACGACTGCTTAATAAAATCCAAACAAGAATGGGTTTATTAGTAGATTACACAAAGCAAGAGCAAATTTGTGAACTTCAGAGAGATCAGAAATTGCCAAGAATTTCCAAAGAATCGAAAACAGAGAATTCAGGTTAAGAAAAATGGAAGATAGGTAAAGTTAAAAATAAGAAATTCATACCTAAACAAAACAGTTAAATTCACGACCAAAGATACATAGATTTAAAACTCCAGCCAGCAGTATAGACACGTTTAGAGGAATGTCAGTTATTCTGAGAGATGATTTATGAACAGCAACAATAAAATCTTGAGGAAAATGTGATGATGTATTTAGTACATTGAGAGAAAGTAACTGTTGGTGTAGAATTGTATATGAGAAAAATGACAAGAATGAGAGAAAAATAATGACATTTTAAGATAAAGAAAACTTAAAAGCGTTTTCCTGTAACAGACTTTCACTATGCAAAATCTTAAAATAAGTACTTCAGGAGAAAGGAACATCATCTCAGATGGATGTTTTCTCAAGAAGTCAATCAACAACTTCAGTGTTAACATCAGTGATTCTAGAGTATATGAAAAGAGAGGACATTCTAGCTTCTTATATGAGAATAGCATGAGTTTTATACCAAAAGCCTCTACAAATGAATTGATGAGGAAGATTTGAGGCCATTTCACTTGTGACATTAATGCAAAAAATGTTTTGCCAAGTATTAGGTAGTGAACCTAACTAAGCAATGTATAAAAAAGAAGATACATACTTTTTGGACAGGTGGTTTAACCCAGATATGCAACAGAGGCTTAATATAAGAAAACCAATGAATGAAATTTACTATATTAACAATTTGAAAGAGAAAATTTGATAATTGTATCAAAAGATACAGAAAAATAGTAAGTAAAATTGAGCATCAATTCATCGTAAGAGTTCTTAGGAAACCAAGGGTAGAAGGAAATTTGTTACCTGATCAAAGGTTTCCATAAATATTGTATAGCAAAAATTATAATTAATAGAGAATTATTGGAAAAATTCCATATATGAACTAATCAAGGGTATCTGCCATGGCCATTTTTAATAAACATTCTTCTTGGAGAGTAAGAAAAAATATGATTATACAGAAATTGTATGATTGTCATTGTAGGAAACCTGATAAAAAAAATTTGTAAATAATTTGAATTAATATGAAGTATATAATTTTTGGCATATAAAATTAATACACAAAATTAATTTGCATTTTTATGCTTTACTAATAAACATTAGAAAATGAAATCAGATAAAATTTTCATTTATAACTAGATAACATTTTAGTTTAAGACATTAAAGAAGGCATAAATAAATGGAGAGACATACAGTCATGAATTGAGACATATCAAAGCATTTTGTACTTGAATTGTTCTAAAAATGAAATGCAACAAAAATAAAAACCTCAACACTTTATTAGTGAACTTGACAAACTGATTCTAAAACTTGTATAGAAGAAGAAAGGGGCACATGACATTCCTCAAAAGGAAAGGTTATCTGATAACAAACATTTATATGGAGAACTGATAGGATACAGAAGGTAGAACCAGATCATTGCTTACATCATACCAACTATAAGAACTGGCTAAAAATTAAAATAATGTATTTTTGAAACTCATTAGAGAGCTATAGATGCATGGATCTAAATATAAGAATTATATTCCAGAAAGGTAAAAGCAATTTTTAGGTGAGCAGAGATTGGTGGTAATTTTTCTGCCTGAGGGATTTGCTGATATTGGGCATGGGTTAAGGATCAGACTTGTGGTATACAAAAAAATTCTCTTGGGAAAGAGAAAGAAGCAAAGCTTCTGATCACTATTTGGGATGGTGTAAAGGATTGGAGTCTGGAAGAACTATAAATGTTTCTCTTCCAACCTCTCTCACTGTACTATTCCTGAGAATGAGGAATTACAATAAATATTGGTCAGGTCCTTCCTGAAAGATAAGTAAAACCAGAGGTGAATTAAGATAAATAAAGCTGTAACCCTGATATCATCAAAGCCAATTTTTGATTGGATTGAAGTAGTCAAAACCTCATTCTGTCTACCATACAGAGGAAGGGAAATGCCCTCAATGTGGGGAATAATATTGACTTCAAATCTACTTTCTTTTAAGCACAATGTCTGGCATACAAAAATATATTACAGTATATGTGAGAAGCAAGAAATGCTTTTCAGTTAGGGGATAAAAATAAATAACCAATAGAATAAGACCTACAGATGATCTAGATTCTGAAATTGCTAGACAATGACTTTGAAAATCACAATTATAATAAAAATGTTTAAGTAGGTAGAAAAAATATATGAAAAATAATTGAAAAATAAAAAGTTTCTACAAAAGAAATGGATTCTTCCAAAAGAACCAGATGGATATTGTAGATCTGAAAAGTAATATATCTGAAATTAGAAACATAATAGGTTTAGCAGAAGCCTATGCACAGAAGACTAGAGGACTACAAACCAGGAAAATATAAATTATGCAAACTTAAACACTAAAAGAATAAATAATGAGAAAAAAGAAGAAAACAGAGCATAAGAAACATATGATATGCAGTAAAACAGTATAATATATGTGTAACTGGAACTCAGAAGGAGAATAAAAAGGGAATGGGTGAAAAGCAACATTTGAAGAGATAAAATGGCTGTGTTTTCTATTATCTTATGTAGGATATCCACCCAGCTATTCATGAAAATCAGGGAAACCAAAACCAGTTTAAAAAAACAGTAACACATACATCATAAAACAACGGTTTAAATCTTAAAAGGTAGAGAGAAATGATGCATACTTTCAGAATTTGTGCATCTCTCATGAATGCAATTGTAAATAGAACAGATTCACTCATATGTGGAGTATAAGAACAAAGAAAAACTGAAGGAACAAAACAGCAGCAGAATCACAGGATCCAAGAATGGACTAACAGTTACTGAAGGGAAAGGGACTATGAAGGATTGGTGGGAAGGGAGGGGTAAGGGGGGGAAAAAGAAAGAGGGCATTATGATTAGCATGTATAATGTAGGGGGAGCATAGGGAGGGCTGTGCAACACAGAACAGAAAAGTAGTGATTTTACAGCATCTTACTACGCTGATGGACAGTGACTGTAATGGGGTGTGTGTGTGTGGGACTTGGTGAAGGGGGGAGCCTAGTAAACATAATGTTCTTCATGTAATTGTAGATTAATGATAACAACAACAACAAAATGAATAGCAGGATGAGACAAATAGAAAACAAAGAAAATATCTATATGAGTAGGTACATTAAATGCAAATATATTAAATATTCTAGTTAAAAGTCAAAGATCATCAAGTTAAAATAGTAATAGGAAAGAACCATTTACATAATCTTTATATAACACACTTTAATTAAAAAGCACAAAATTGACTAGGTTGAAAATAAAGATTGGGAAAGATAAACAATAAAGACACTGACAAAGTATGTGTGTTGTGAATGTATTTTCCTGAGCTGTGACAAACCTTTTGAAATTCTAAGTGGTGTCTTTAGAAAGCCAGAAATGTAAAATTTTAATGCAGTACAATTTATCAACTTTTCCTTTTGTGCTTAGTGTTTTCTGAATCTTGTTTAAGAATTTTTGCCTAATCTCAGATCATATTTTCTCTAATGTTTTTTTCTAGATATTTTATAATTTTTTCTTTTATATTTAGAGCCAGAATCCACTTCAAATTAATGTTTGCATATATGAAATGAAGTAAGGGTCAAATGATATTACATTTTTTCCCTATTACTATTATTTGGGTCAGGAATTATGAAAGGGTTTGGCAAGGTGGTTCATTTCTTATCTATGTTATTACTGGGGCATCTGGGACTGAGGATCTACTTCCAAGTTGACTTCACCCATATGTCTGGTGCTTAGTCTTCTTGACCTCTCTCTTTCTCTTGCTTTCTCTTTATCTCCACATGGTGTCTCATCTCAGTGAGGACTTTTCAATGTGCCTTGGGATTCTTGGAATGGTGAGTTCCAAGTACTCAGATTTCTTATATAGCATCTCATAGTTTCAGGAGAACAAGATGGAAAATGCTAGCCCACTTATGGTCCAGACCTGGTATAATGTCACTTCCCTCATACTCTTTTGGTGAAAACAGTCACAGGAAAGCTCAGATTCAAGGGGAAGGGATACTGAATACATCGAGAAGCCAAATTCAAAAGACAACATATTGCTTGATTCCATTTATATACTGTTATGGAAAAAGCAAAATCATAGGGATGGAAAACAGATTGATAGGTATGAGAGGTTAAGGGATGAGGGAAGGTTTTAACAATAAAGGGATAGCATGAAAGAAGTGGGAGGGATTTGAAACTGGCATTACAACTTAATGATGGGCACACAACTAGGCATTTTTCAAAATCCATAGAACTGTACACCATAGAGAATGAGTGGATAATCTAAAGTCAAATACAAAAAGAGCATTATACAAGGAATGCATTGTAGTGGGTAAATTTGCTTCTCACAGAGATATGGGTTAGCAAATCTTAAACTATTTTATGTGTATGTTATGATTCAAGAAATAACTAAATATATTGTAGAACATAAGGGCCAAATTTTCTTCTCATTGGGAAAAACCTTACAAACAAGTGAAGGGGGAAAGGCTAGAACCCTGTGGTGTTGGATTAGAGTTGGAGATGTCTATGTGATATTTATATATTCATCTGTCATCTAACTATCTATCATCTATCTACCACAAATTTATACAGATATCTTTATCTATCTATCTATCTATCTATCTATCTATCTATCTATCTATCTATCTATCTATCTATGCTGACACATTTGACTCTCATTTTCTACAATAAATTTGCTTATGTGCTTATGTTTTCAAAATATACACACAGAAAAAAAGATACAGAAATAAATAGAAATAAACATATCTTCACAGTCTATATGATGAGAGATCTAAAAGCAATGATAACCCAGGAGCGTTAAGCACACTTGGAGACCAGATCTTGATTTCTAAATACCATTCGGCAATAAAAGGAACTGGGGCTCCTTGGTGAAGTGGTTGATTGGGCAGGGAAAGTATAAGATATACTTGGAAAAGCTTGTACCAGACAATAAGGCAGTTCTAAAAAAAAAAACCCTAACATGGAAATATAATTTTGAACAAACAAAAGTATATTGGAATATATACAGTATTATTCAAATTATATGAACTTCAGAAGTGGACATATTGCTAAAGAATGCAAGCATATGTGATGATAATCTAAAGAAAATCAAGGACATGATAAACATGCAATTCTGCAAGCTATTTTTCATATTTGCTAAAAACAAAAACACTGTTGAACTTTCAACCACTTAATAGCTTCCACAACCAGGAAGACTTTTCCTTTCTTTATCTCACATATATCTTTCCACTGTTACAATTAATTCCATCTGTTTGGGGTTCAGCAGATGTAGTTATTGCATCCTCTGGGTAGTAGCCAAGCTTATAATTGAAGATTGATTTTAGCTTTCTCTAGAGTAAATAATTACATGTCTTAAAGATCATGTTCTGTAATAATTTAACCATATTTCACTATTACTTTGGTCCTCTGAATTTTCCTTATCTTTTGGCTCAAAAACCTTATTCACTTTAATCTGTGGAACTGACTACTCCTGAGTTGCTGAACTCTTAATTCTTGCATGCTATACCCTATATGAAATCAGTTAGTGAACCCATAAATAGTGGTTTCAAATTCAATTTCCAAAAAATCTTTAACAACATAGCTCTCTATCCACAATTCCTTAGATAGTACCCAAGCCTTGTATAGTTGAACTTTCCCTCTCTCTACTTTCTCAGGTATTCAGTGTCATTTCTATCTATGTAGATGGTCCATTTTTCTAACCCAGATAATTTGTAGTCATGGAAGCATATCTTTCTGTAAACTGAAAATAATGTTATAATAAATACATGCAAATACAAATTCTACTTTTCCAGAACATGTGTGAATTCATTATTTCAATATTTCTTATAATTTTATGCTTATGCAATAAATTGAATATAAGTTAATAAAGACTGAGGGCAAAATGAAAATTATAATTATACTAGAGGTACTAAAGGTACTATAATCAGAGACATATTTAAAATTTTTCTCTTCGTTTTATTAAAACTTCCTGGCAAATAAGCATAAACCCACCTTTGATACAACACATGTTTTTTAGATGAATCCAGTTATGTATTTAGGATGAAGTTACCTAGGTATCAAGGAGATCTTATTTGGGAGCCAAATGAGCAGTGGAGGTAACTATTGACCTTCTTTGGCGTTTTAACATATAAATATGTAAAATTCAATCAAAGAGGATGAAAAATGAACAACCAAATATATCAATTATATCAATACTCTCAAATATGATGTGAAGATAAGTCCATGGGGTGTTTAAGGATCTGCATGAAGATTCTATTTAAACAAGCAATCAACTAACTGATATGTGGAATTTGTAAATAGAAAAGAAAAATAGTACTTTATTCCAGATGCTGTATTTCTTTTCTACTATTAGAAGTACTAGTTTCTTGTGTAATAACAAAATAGAAGGTAATGAGATTTGCATGGTTTGGATGTGTGTTTATTTAAAAAATTAATATTACCCTTTATTATGTTATATGATTATATTAATTATATAATATTGTATAGAATATCATAATATTTTATGAACTATTACTATTGTATAGACTTATAAGCAAATAGGACTCTAAAAAATTGGGAAGTAAAGTCTTTACTACGTTTGTGGACATTTATGCTAATTCCTAAACAAAGCTCTTCTCTACTCTATGGAGTGAAATGTGTAGCACATCATGGATTGACTTTAATTTTTGTCAGTGTACAAATCCCAAAGTGGGCGATCTATGCTTCCAAAGGACAAAGCCTTAGAAACAAATTTGTGTTTCATCACACCATACGGCATATGGAAAATAATCCTAAAGGTTACAGAAACTCAGTGAACATGATGCAAATTTATACGATTGTACAGAATGTGTCAGTTATGTAATTGATTCATTAGAGATGTGTACTGGTCCTTAACTTCAATCACTCCTTTGTCACACCAAAGCAGTGGTTCTCAGAATGATAGATTTGGGAGGGAAGCAGTGGGCTCCTTCTCAAATGCTACCTCTACCTCTTGAGGCCACTGTCCGTAGTTTACTGTCATGAACTCCCAAGCACAGGACCACAGTGGTTTTGCTTCCAGTAAGACAACCTGACTGCTGCTAAGTTCCTGTAAGCCCAGCTTTCAGTCAGACTCAGGGGACTTCATAAATCTCTTAAGAATCTTTAGCTCTGGTTATGTCTGACTGCAAGTCTTCTTGTCTACAGTCTCAGCATGTTTAATGCATATATTTCTACCAGTTATTTGCATTTGCTGTCATTTATTTTTGCTTTATCTTTTCACTGGCAATGATTATCAGTAGTTACAGCTAAGCTCCATGACGTCTTGGAAGGCTCATGAGCAGGTGGCTCCCCCATACTGCTCCTACCTGATGCAAGGTCTAATAGCCACAACCTCCGTGCTAGAATTCCTGAATTAACCCCTTACATTTTGGCATGTGAGCTATATCCAACAAGATTTAATACAATTTCTAAAAGTAAACATAGCATAATGTAGAACAATTTAGAATGAAAACAAAACAGAACAGAGGTCAACAGCAAAGAGCTGAAAGAGTAAATGTGATCGAGTACTTGGGATGATGGAATCACCATAATGGCAAGGAGTTTGATTTGCCTGGAAGAAAAGAGATTTAGGTTAATTTTGTTTTTATAATCATAATAATTTAAATGATATAAATTCCCTTGTAACAATTTTTTGGAGTCAAATGTAAAAGAGGTACTTCCATAAAGAACATTAAATTTCAGTGGTGAACTACTATGATTTTACAAAACACTCTAAAATCGTGTTTAAGAGATGATGTTTTTACTGACCTGAGGGTTTAAAATTATATCACAAATTTGTTAAATGTTTTCTATATCAACTAAGTTAATATATTTTAGGTTTCTCATTTTTTAGTGATCTAATTAGTTGAAGGAATAGGACTTCGGGAGTGTAGATGAATGAATGGGTAATGTGCTAATTAGACTCTTTAATGAATGATTTACATGAGTTGAATGCAGGTGCTGGGGCACAGTTAGTGATGTTTTCCATTTTGAACTTAAACAAAGCAATCTTTGTTACTGGTCAAATTCAGACTGTAATTTAAAACATCAGATGTGAGTGGGCAAATCTGTTATTTTGTGAAATTTTAGGGTCAGATTTCTCTCCTCATTTGGAGTTCAACCCACTTTATCAAGATAGGAGTAACAGAGGACATTTGTTAGAGCCTATATTTTTTCTGAGGTGAGTTAATGTAGTTCATGGAGTAAGAATTATGAGTCCCAGGTTTGATTCTAACTCCGCCATTTGCAAATAATGAGGCATCCAAAAAGCCACTGCATCTTCCTTGGCTGTGTCAATCAATGACAGCGTCCCTGTCAGCAGCCACAGTTGTCCACTGATCTTTAAGTTTCCTAAAAGGGAAAAAGTATGCACAATTTAAATTAAAGTTTATATGAATGTCAACACTGGGGTTTGTGATGGGAATCAAGAACATACCAGGTGGGATGGACAGGGGTTAAATCCCATGATTTATACTAAGGAAGCCTCATAGCTCCCATTTTATTACAGAATGTAAATGAACAAATATTCACTAAACTTTGTATCTATTTATGTTCAATTGTACAGTTAATGGGAAAGACTAAGGGCAGAAACTTAATGTGCTAGAGTTCAACGAAAACACAGGCAACACACTGCACACAAAATTCCCAGTTTTTCAAATCTGATATTATGTAATAACAAGACCACCCAAAAGGTGGCACTAAAAAACAGTCATTTTATGACCTTCAAGTAGATGTAATTTAACTAGGAAAAGGAAAAAAAGAGGTGGTAGATAAACTTCAGTTTTCTTTTATACTTAAATGCATAGGTTTTCTTCTTCACAACCTGTGGATATTAAACAGCAGGGCTGGTGAAGAATGGCTTCTCTTTTCAGTCCAACATAAAGCATTTGAAATTGATTTGTATTGAAGCTGTATATGTTCAATGTAATATCTTTCAGGTCTTAAGGCTAGTGACTTCTTTATTTTTGTCATCAGAAGACTGGCATATCTAGGCTGACTTGATTTTCTTTGGAGTCATGCCTCTGCCACAAAATTTGAATGAACGGATTCTCTTATTTGAATCCAGATTTATGCATTATTGCATGTCTGTGGGTAATAGAAAATGCTAGTAGAAAATGTGTTAAAGTTGATTTTTATTTTTTGCTCTTTTTGTCACTAAGTAACTAAGCCATGGTACAGTAGATTAAGGATATTGTGCATGTATATTGACACATTTATTTCAAGTTGTGATTAAAATATTCTTTGAAAACATTAGTGGTAGCTGGACATTCAATAACTGATAAAAAATGTATTAGTGTCACTCAATACTAAAGTAACAATTGTAGTATATTAACAGTAATAAAAGCCTACTATAAATATTGATGACAAATATATTTAAATAACTATAAAACACTATGCTGCCTTTTGAAAATTGCCCCACTAACCCACTTAGAGTCTTAATCAGTTAAGAAATACGGTAAGGGAGCCCACATATGGAGAACAACAACAAAAAAATCATGCTTCTTACAGTTAAAACTGAACTTGGAGAATGAACTTTGCCTCTGGCAGCATGTGGGCTTCTAGCTTAGGTTTATATGGCCTTACCTTGTCAATGAGCACCTGACTGGGCAGGCTCTCCCTTCAAAAACAGCTTACACACAGAGAAGTAAAGCAGAATATGTGGGCAGCTGTCTCTCAAGAAAAAAAGGGGAAAAATTTGCCCCATTTGCCCAGGTCCTCCTTTCAAGTTCACCAGTTAGCTAAGCTGTGTGGGAATGAGGGGGAGGCAAGCTGGGAGTGTGACAATAGCAGGACACTCTCCACAAAGAGAGAAGGGGGTCAGGACTGAAGAAGTGTTTTCTTTCCCATTCGCAGATGGACTTTCTAATGAAGAGATTCTTGTTCACTATGAATCAGCCTTGAATATTCCAGAACAATAGGGTGCTGGAGTCCAGGGGAAATTTGTCTTATGCAATGTTATCTAAGAATTCTGTCTAATTTAGGAGAACACATGGACACTTGAAGCAGTGAAAGAATGAAACATGACAATTGCTAGCTCCCATCTTTTAGTATTTTTCTGGAAGCTCAAGGTATTTGGCTGTATCACATCAGACATGTTTGATTTGCCTGGACCATCTTTCTTGGTCCGCGTAGCTCAACATCAGTACATGGCAGTCTTTTATCCATGCTGAGTAGGGAGCTGACAGTGTGCCTGGGTTCTTGGCCTTAAGATTCTAAGATCATGTTCCCATCTGTGCTGCTTTCTACTGGTTCTTGGCAGCAGGAGACCTAAGTGAGTCCACTGGGAGAAGCAGTCATTGCCCTTAATTTTTTCCCGACAGACAGTAATGTTCCAATGTAAAACATTGCAATGCTTGGATTGAGAACATTTATACAAGCTGAGCTGAGATTATTAGTACAAATTTATTGTGATGGAAACATGAAAGCTATGTATTCTGTTGCTCCTCTACATTTTATAGCCCAGTTACAGTTAGGTAAGACCATGTGAGCTGAAATAAGTTGTGTCCCTTCTGATCAGAGGCAATGAAAATTCCCCTGCACGGTTCTCTGGTTTCTTTCTTCCCCTGCTGTGGCAACTGAGGAGAATCTATTTGCTGGGATTCCTGAGCATTCAGTATAGCTACCTGGGGACCCACGTGGGACATACATATAAATGAGGAATAAACTTTTATTAAGTCACTGAAATTCAGCGTTTGCTTTTTAGTATAGCATAAGTTAATTAACCTTGACTAATGTAGCTATCCAGACCTTTGTGTACAAAAAGAATCTTAAGTTAGTTTGCATGTTTCATTGGACATACTATATATTATCAAAAGGATTAAATAGTTGAATTGTGCAAATCTTCATAAATGTGAAATTAAGGAAGCTTTTAGAAGGCAGGTAGAATTTGGGAAAAGGTGAAAAAACCGTGAAGGCATATTGAGCAGGTGACTCTGAGCAAAGGCGGGAAGGGAAATGTTTGTGCCATGGTAAAACTGGCTTAGATAGAACAAATAAGTTACAGAGTTAAACAAGATGTATTTATATAGCTATGATGAAACTAGGTTGAGAATACAGTCTGTGAGTCCATATGGCATCTTTGAGGAAGGTGGGGCCGGGAAGTGACAAGGTGGAAGCCACAGGCAGTAGGTCAGGAAGATGAAATTGGGAGTGATATGCCCAATATCTAGATAAGGTGGTATTCCATCTAATTAGCTAGTATCAGAAAACTTTGGCATGTGAATACTGAAGCAGTAGTATTTATACTTTATAACTACACTAACTGATTTTCTGGAGCATTCAATGATGGTAGTGAGAGAGAGAAAGGGAGAGAGGGAGGGAAAGAAGGAGGGAGAGAGGGCCACTAAATGCAAAGGATAAGAAACGAGTTGAGAATGACATGATGCTGGACTATGACAGTATCTGCAGAAATAGATCATGAAAGAGGAAATAATATTAGGTGGAAGATGATTGGTTTACTGAATAAGTTTTGTTTGTGATAAGGGCAAGTTGTATATAAGAACTTAATTATAAGTGAGAAAAGGAGATACAAATTTGGGATTAATGCTCAGTAGTGGTAATGAGTTCCTTAAGCTTGTAATTATAGGAAGAGAGAATCATCTTGTTGAAGGAAACATATATAAAGGGATGGGCAAAGGGCTGATGACTGACACCTGTTTATGGTAGAAGACAGAAGACAAGTTATTAAAGGACTATATCAAGAATCTCTTGTGACTAGCATACCGTCCTTTTTACCATACGTATGTTACCTCTTTTTGTTACAAATGAATGCCTCAAAAACCACGTCATGTGTCACCACTTTTGTTCCATTTGACTTTATCCTTGGAGAATATCTGCCACAATAGCCGTTACCCTCTTGTTTTTTGTACACCTTTCCATTATTTTTTTCTGAATTCATTCACTCAGAGAATATTGTAAAAAAAATGTTGCATATTTCTTCTTTAGCTGTAACAGTCTGACTTAATATATCCTCATTCTTCTCTAAAACCAATTCTGTTGGACTGGCTTATACTCCCAAGTAAGCTTGATACATCAATGTATGAAGTATTGTCTCACAAACTCCAGAGCTTTATGGAGATCTATAGTTCTGTTAATGTTTCTATGAGGGTTTATAGAGCAATTGGGTCAATAGAAACTATTTAAGTCTAGAAAGTTTATTTATTTGATTTTGTAAAAACTTGGTTATAATTCAGGGTTGGTATTTTTAGAGAGTCCTGAAACTCTACAACAGCTAGGTAATAAGATCTTTCTGTGTTTGCAAATGGAATGCCTTAAAATATATTCTATCCAGGTCTTCTATTACTTGGGTCTATAAAAAGGATACTGTATGCATTATTTCTGAAAATATTTTATGTGTATTCAGTCAGTTAATAAAGCATTTATTGACTGCTTTCGTATGCTAGATATTCTAGTAAGCACAGAGAACACAAAGATGAATCAAACAGCATTTGCAAACTGAAATAGAACCTGCCTTCTAGAAAGCAAGACATACAAAGGAATGGAAAATTGTAGTATAGAGTGCTAGTGCAGGTATTATAATATATAGAGAGAGTGTGTAGGGCTTGTGCACAGAGCGCCTACTGTAGTAATGAGAAGAGGAGCAGCTGTCCTAGACCTGGAGGGTGCAGAGTAGGAGTTTGTCAGGTGAATGAGGGCAGGGAGCAAGAAGGACATTCAATGTAGAGGAGCAACTGGTGCCCAGGCCAGGAGCCGAGATGATGGGTTCTGGTAGAACGTGTGAGAAGCTCAGTGTGCTTGTAGCAGAGTGGTAAGAGGTGAAGCTGGAGAGTTGAGTGAGGGTCAGATCATGATGCACCTTGCCTTTTCAACTATGTGTATAGCTCCAGTTTTGCTCCTGGGGAGTTTCCAAGTGCCTTGAAAGGCTGTGAATACCATAATAAGACATCTGGAGCTCTTCCTAAGATGTTGGCAAACTTTGTGGGGACAGAAACATAAGTTTGTGCCTTAGAAAGAAAATTCCATTTTCTTAAAGGAAATGGATCATAAGGAATAGAGGCAGAGCGGCCAGTTAGTAAGCTGGCTACAGTTAGTCAGGTGAGAAATGCATAATGAGGTGCTGAATTAAAACAGAGACTTTACTGATGGAAAGAAGATATAAAATAAGTATGATCAACATGCTTTGCTAATAAATATTTTCACAATGAATGAATTGTGACTAATTAGATGTATGGGGTGAGGGAGAAAGAGAGGTCAAGGATAAATTACAGGTTCAGGCTTGGGAAACTACGTGGGTGACAAGAAAAGTCATTGCTTGGATGATGAATGCATTCTTTCTGAGTTCTTTGTCATGGAATAGTAATTCCTGTGTGTGGATTAACCTTAACTGTACAATAAATCTTCTGAGAGTAAGTCAATGTCTTCCTTTTTCCTTATAATTTTTCTAGCACCAAGAACAGTACTGATCACACAAAATTGGACTCTAATTCAGTGAATCCAGTATATGGATCACCCATCTGTGAAGGATGGCCTTAATTGATTTTTTTTCGGTTTCTTTTTTTGGGATTTTGTTGGGATTCTTTGGTTGCAAGCAACAGAAACTGCCACCCACTAACATGAACCAGAGAGAATTGTGGTGAGTTACTGGAAGTTCTCAGAATTAATATAAAGTCTGGAGAAACAGGTTTGGAAATAGGATAGAAGGAAAGTAGATGCAGAAAACCGAGCAAGAACCAAAGGAAATATCCTGTAACGTGAAGGATCTAGTCAGGAAACAGATGAACTGCACAACTTTCATTCCCTTGATCCTTTGCTCAAAATTCAAATTCCGGAGACCTTTGAATTAATGCCTGTCTTGAACAACATCTCCGTTGCTTAGCTAGCAGAGGACTGGGTCCCTAATTTGAGTCCCACTAGAAGAAAAGTGGGTAATTCCTCTAACATTTTGGAAATCACGGTGCTTTTAGGAAAAGAAAAAAATGCTAGCTGGTCAAATAATTACAAATGTCCCTTTTAATCTCATTCTAGCTTTTACTTTTTTCTGTTTAGAAAATTCTTCAAAACAGAAACAATGCCTGTGAACCACAGGCATGAGAAATTCATTTTCTGGCTAGAAAGAACTTGGATCTTTTTCAATTTAGCTGCTCTTTTTGATAAAAATTTAATCTATTATTTAGCTTCTAGATGGTAAAATGGACATTTTAAAAAAAAACAGGACACAAGCAATAAACCAATGAGATACAGTAAGAAAGTCCAAACTTGGAAGGAAATATTAGATAGATTTTTTTCAGGAAAAAAATGAAATAGATTGGGGTGGGGGTGGGTGGTAGGAAAGAAAACATGTGAGAAAAGGGAGGAACACCCACAGAAGACAAATCCAGCCTTATTTGGATAAACTTCAGAGTGACAGTCAAACCAAATCTCTAACTCTTGAGTGTCTGGAGAAACACCCTCCACTAATTACAGGACTCAGGTATGGAAGAAGCCGCTTCAGGGCTGTGGGGCCTGAATCAGGCTTCCTGATGGTGGCTTTTCAGATGTGGCTATGTTGTTTGTTTGGTGGTAGAAGCGAGTTTAAATTTACTCCCACTGGCCTTGGTGGTGGCTGATATTTCTTCCATCTCTAATCTCTGTCCAGAGCTAGGGAGGCGCTTGTGCCAACAATGTCTCTGTTTGCCATGCCAGACAGTCCTGGTGCTTCAGAGTCAAAGCACCATGGAGGATGTTTACGTAAATGCGGGAAGCAGGATGATAGCCCTATTTGAAGTTTTACTTAGATATCACTGTGAGCATTCACAGCCCCATCCATTTGTAGAAAATAAGTTAATCGAGACACTTTTATGATGGATTCTGAAAACTGTGGAAGGATTTTAAGTTGGTCTATATTTGAAACCAAAGTTTGGGTGTTGCTTCTATTTCCCTTCATGTCTAATACTTTTTTTTTAGATAACAACAATTTTTTTTTCTGCAAAGATGAGTTCAACCTTGAGAAAGCCTGCATTCCTTTATAGGGTAAAAAAGAGATGAAACATTAGATATGATTGGTGAAAAGTACCTTTTGAAAACCCAATTAGCATTTTCTTTAAGAAGTGTGGATCTTTTATTGTATTAGACATGTTATAGACTGGATTAATACATTTGTATAGCTGATGTTATAAGTTACTCTAGAACTTTCAGGTTTTTCTCTTCTTTTTCCAAGCTAGAGAGATGTCCTAGAAAATAAGTAATGAATTATAATTCATTTCTTTCCATTTATTATTTTACTTCTTGTGGATGTGATTTTTCCCCCTTTTTTAAGTAGAAATGATGATTATGGAAGAGCAGACGGGAAGGGGTAATTCTTCAAAACTTGGAAATCAGAGAGCAGAACTGCCTAAGCAGTAACTTTTTTTTTTTTGTAGATTTACAGAGAGCTTTTATTCAGATATAGAGAGGGGACTTTCAGGATAAGAGGAAATATAGAGCTCCCCGCAGGTGCAGAGAGGGACAAGGTTGCTGCTTGGGGTCTCGGTGTCTAGGGTTTTATGCTCGCTGCAGCAGGAGTTTTCTGTAGATTCAGCCAGAACTAAGCAGGAACTTTTAACTATTTTAGTTTGTCACACAGAAAAAGACCTGACATATTCCTTCTGCTTCAGAAATGTTTTCCTATCCTTACTGCTAGGAGAATTAATACACTGTCAGGGATGATATTCAGCATATTAAACATTGATTTGTGAGTTGGACTAGACAACCATTTAAATATTTTCTAAAAATGAATATCTTATATTACTACTATGGTCAAAGATGTGAGCCAGGCTTGGATTTGCATGCCGGTCTCAACTATAGAATCAGCTACTATCCATAAGTTTCAAACAAGTGGACTTTTGTAGACCTATAACTATATATACTACTGATGCAGAAAACACTGGAAATATCACTTTATCAGTTGCTTTTTCATTTAGTTGTTCTTAAGAGACTTATGAGTGTGTGCATGTATGTATATACATATAGATTATGCATGTATGCATACATATATATATATATATATGTATGCATACATGTGTAACTATTTAATGTATTTTATGTATGCATCACTAACAAAGATCTGACAGCTCTAATGAAGAGTGATCAAATGGTTTTAATACTACGCTATCCTAAAAGGAAGACTTCGGTTGATTATCAAAATACTGCTTTTCCAACCCATTTCACAGGGAATACAGTGAAATACGGCAAGTTATACCACTTTGGCTTAGCTCCTTCATCTACATACTCTGCTTTTTTGTGGCACAGGTGAGATGAGCAGGTAGGTGGAGATTGAATGGAGTGGAGTGTAGGTGGATCCTTTTGTATCTTGTAAGCCCTTATTCCAGTCTGGGAGGGAGGATATGATCGATGTGAGTTACTGTCCCATAAGTGGCAATCAAGTTATCTTCTGCTATGGAATATAGAATGGCATGTTTGTGATGAAAACTTAATAATTCTTTTTGGTCAAATTTTTACAAGGACTTACTTCAGCATTTCCTTCGTCATCTCTACCTTCCTTTCAGGCTGTCATTCATGAAGTGTGATGAAACATATGTGATAACTTGGAGAAATCCCTTGAACTAAGTTAATTCTGACTACTACTGGCAACAAAATTTCATGACTGTGCATTTTTTTGAGATTATGCATGTGAGGTATGAAATGAAAGTTATTGGACTCGTAGTCATTTTTAGTTATCTGCCAAAATGAAAAAATTTATTCCCTGAGAAATGCCTACAAAGTTGCATTGTATTCATGATTATATTTCCCACTGACTTTTCATGGACAGTAGGTGTTTTTGATCTTATAAGAATGAATTCTCAACTATAAGAAGTTTTCAGATCCAGCTTTCTTCTGGTGTGTGATAAGTGGACTTTGCGTGAATTTTTTTTTGTTTTTACAAGGCTGAAGAGGTAGTGGGAAAAGTTAATCATAAGAAAGTCTTAAAATCTTGCTTTATTTTTCAGAATTTACATTTCTTGTGTTGCTGTGTCTTGATTTAGGTGGGACAATACCATTTGTATTTATTTGGAATCTGAGAAGTTTACACCAAATTTTTCAATCTGATACTTATGTCAAAACTGTTTTGAAATCTCTACATTCTTCTCATGGGTTCATTATCTATTCATGCACAGTGAGCACATCATTAATATATGGTGGCACATATGGAAACTGAGTGGTAATATCAGGTTAAAGTCATAGAACATTCCAGAGAGGCTAAAATTCTAAATAAAAACAGCTTAACTCAGAACACTCTTCAGTAGGTGATGATTGTTTTGGCTTCTGCAGTAGCCTCATTCATGATTTGCCATAAAAAGCTTTTAAGAAGTAAAGTTTCAAAAAAATTTTGCAAAAATTTCATTGATTGTCAGCATTAAACTCATTGATTTTCAGAAAGTCATTCTTTGGTCCTAGTGCTACATTGTCCAATGCAGCAGCCTTTAGCCACACGTGACCACTGAGGGCTTGAAAGACAAGCCCTCACTAGCTAGCTAGTGAGATAGAGGAACTGAATTTCAATTTAGCTTAATTTTAATTCTTTTAAATTTAAAAACTGAATATAAAATATCTCACTAATAATTTATATAGGTCATATGTGAAGATAGTAATACTTTGGATATATTGGGTTAAATAAAGTACATTATCAATAGTAATTATACCTGTTGCCTTATGATTTTTTGTTAGTATGACTACCAAAAAGTTTAAAATTATATATGTGGCTTTTGTTATATTTCTGTTGATATCCCAATTCTTCTTTGTACTTGTTAATGGCTCAAAGATGTCTAAATTACTTAAATGTGGTCTCTTCTCATTTTTCCCCTTGAAATGATGGCTGTATGTGTGTTTTAATTAATTAATTTAATAGCTGGCTTAAGAAATGACTCTGATTCTTCTGTACAATTTCCTAGTTCCTCAGAGGGTTTCTTATCCTTTCTGAGAACAATTTCACTGTCATTAAGTTCTCAGGAGTCACCTGATCCCCACAGAATCCTTCCTCCTTGGCCCCTCGAATTCTCTGGGCTAACCCATGTGATGGCCATGTGTATGACATAACAAATTTTTTTGCTTGTATTTCTGACTCAATAGTGCCTACAAGACCTCTTAATTAATTCTGTGTACCTCATTGCAGCTAATATATTGGCTCCTCCAGATTTCTGCACTTGGCCTTAAACCTCTGCTCTCCCTTCTGGTCACATCCTGGGTGCACTTGTAGATCCTGACCTCACTTACTTCCCAGGGCTTTCCTCTGAAGGTCGCTTCCTAAGTCACATCTTCCCAAACCTACACCCTGACTCTGGGGGTCTACGATAGTACCAGGCTGCATGTCAAGGCATTGCTGCTGTTTTAGACCATTCTAGGTACTGGATACACTGGATAAGAGGACCTGGCATCTGACCTCATGTGACCCATAGTTTAATTTAGTTGGGGAGGAACAAAAAAACCCTACCTGTGGAACCTGTGTTGCCCACAAGCACAGATAAGGGAAGTGCCAGAGAACTTTGTCCTCCCTAGCAACAGATCTCAGCTGATGCCTGATGCACAGGGAGGTGCAAATACTCTGTCTAAGCTAAGCTACTCTAGCTGTGTCCTACACGGAGTGCAGAGTGCCACTCAGTTACTCAACTTAAGTTACACTTTGTGAGGCTTTGTTGCTACATTCTCCTTCCTTTTCTGATTCTATATCTTCACTTCTTTACTACTGTCTTAGAAAAATTTCAAAAATATCGCTTTCTCAAATATCCTCACCTCAGCATTAAATATATCATTTGGGGCCCTGGAATTGGTCTTGGAAGCTGACATCCAGAATGAGATTCTGGAATTGCATTCACCACTCAATGTTCAGATGGCAACAGAGACCCTGTTGTTTGCGGGCAGTGAAGGGGTGGTATCTCTGGCCTGCAGTGGCAGTCCAGCTGTCACTTTTATCTGAGGTGAGTGGGGAAGGGATACAAATGAAAAGAGATGCACTGGACTGTACAACATCTATGTAATTTGACAGTTATAACTATAAGCAACATGGAGTTGTTTGGCTGCCTGTAATTGATATAATAGTGTAGAAAGAAAATACTGTACTTTCCTTGGCTGGTTACCAGTTCATGGGGGAGGAGGAGATCAAGAATTCTGTTTTATGAATGTTTAGTTTGTGTCCAAGGGAGATTTCAAGGGGGGTTAACATGTCTGCAGATGGGATCAAAGCTAGAGATAGCAGTTTTCAAATCCTCACTATATATAGTCAACCCTTGAACAGCATGGATTTGAACTGCACTGATCCACTTACCTTCAGATTCTTTTTCAATAAACATGTTGGGAATTTTTTTCGAGATTTGCAGCAATTTAAAAAAATATTTCCTTTTCTCTAGCTTACCTTGTTGTAGTAATACAGTATCTGATACATATAACATTCAAAAGATGTGTTAATTGACTGTTTATGGTATCTGCAAGGCTTCCAGTCAATGGTGGGCTATTAGTAGTTGGATTTGAAGGAGTCAAAAATTATATGTGGATTTTCAACTGAGGAGGGGTCAGCACCTCTAACCCCTGTGTTGTTCAAGGGTCAATTGTACATGGTATTTGATGCAATTTATATTAATTACAGCAAACATCAACAATTACTAAGGGCCATTTCAAGAAGAAAAGAATATTGAATAGATATTGGGAAACCCACAAAACTGCAAGAAAGGCTGAGAAAGAGGCTCAGGAAACTGTCAAGAATGAAGGAGGCTGGCAGACAGCCATGAACTCCACAGACAATGGTAATGCCACACATCCTCTCCAGAGAGGACACTGCTGATGCCACCAGCAAGCAATGTGGTGTCTCAGCATAGACAGCCTCCACCCATAGCTCTGATTCCCCAGCACCACGGTGGGCACCATCACCACTGGTGCCCTGTGAAATGCACAGTGGCCATAAAATGGATTCCATACCATCTCTGTTTCTATATATCACAGGCTCTAAATATGAAGATTGGTGGATTCTTCTAGCTGGACAATTGAGGCCATGTGCCCATGTGTTATGCACCAGCCACCAGAAAGGTATGTGCCTTCTGAATCTCAGGAGGATGTTTCAACAATCAACCACAGTGTTTTGTGCATCATGCAAGTTCTTTCCTTTTTGTTTCTGAGTAGTATTCCACAACATGGGTATATAACAATTTGCTTATATTTTAAAATATCCTTGTCTTCATCAAGTTCTCATATGTTTTCTTTTGGAAGCTTTGTAGCTCTAGTTTTGACATTCAGGTTTATGATCCATTCATTGAGAACAATTTTGTGTGGTATGAAATATGTATTGGAAGTCTTTTCTTCCACTTACATATCAAGTTAACCCACCATTTGTTGAAAAATTTCCTGTATCCATTGTATTTCTTTAGCATATTTATTGAAAAGCAAATGACTACATATGTGTGGATATGTTTTTAAAATTTCTATTTTTTTCCACTGAAAAACATATTTATACATTTAAAAATACCACCCTGTCTTGATTACTGTAACTTTATGGTAAGTCTTGAACTTAGTGCAATTTCTCTAGCTTTCTTCTTCTTTTTTCAAAAAATCCATTCTGGTTATTCTGATCCTTTGAAATTTGAACAGAAATTTTGAACCAGTTTGTTAATTTTTATTTTAAAAAACCATATGTCTCCACTTATTTTTCTTAATTTCTGTTAGTAATGTGTCATAATTTTCAGTACAGAAATCTGCATGCCTATACTTATAGCCATACCTAAACATTTTATGTTCCTTTGCTACTGAAATTGGAATTTAAAAATATTTCATTATCTATTGTTTGTTGCTAGAATATAGAATTACACTTGATTTTTTTAAATATAGACCTTTAATATTGCATCCTGTGTTTGTGCATTATTGTAAATTTATCAGGATGTTTTAGGTAGATTTTTTTGTAGATTCCTTTACTTTTTATGAGTGCTACCATACTGTCTTCAAGTAAAGACAGTTTCTTTTTATTCCACTCGCTAAGAGTTTCCTATTCATTTATCATGAATAAGTGTTGAATATTGCCAAATGCTTTCCCCCTGTTTATTGAGATAATGTATCATTATACCCTCTTCTCTATTAATGTGATGAATTACCTTGATTGCTTTTGAACTATTAACTACACTTGTATTCACGTGATAAATATTAATTTGTAATTATATGTTAACTTTTTTATTGCTAGATTAGATTTGCTAATCTTTGGCAAGGCTTTTTGTGTCTGTTTATAAGGGACTTTGGAAGTTTTCTTATATTATTTCTGAATGCTTTTGGCATCTGAGCAAAACTGGTCTCATAAAATGAATTGGAAATTGTCCCCTCCTCCTCTAAGTTCTGGATTTATGTAAGGTTTTGTTTTCTTCTTCACTGTTCAGTAGAATTCTCCAGTGAAGACATTTTAGACAAGGACATTTCATTTTCCCTGGTGCATCTTTTTTCCATTGGTTTTTGATAATGTGATTAAGATATGCCCTTTTGTGGTTTCCCTTGTCTTTATTCTCCTTTTGGGGTCTGTGGATTTATAGGGGTATTCGGAGTACAAAGTTTCCATTGTGCAAGATGAATAAATCCTAGAGATCTGCTCTACAGCAGTGTGCCTCTAGTTAACAATACTGTATTGTATACTTAGAAATTTGCTAAGAGATTGAATTATTTTGGGTGTTCTTATCACAAATAATAATAAATAAAGAGGGTAGGACAAACCTTTTAGAGGTGATAGGTATGTTTGTAGTATTGAGTGTGGTTCTGGTTTCATGGATATATCAGGTTGTGCACATTAAATGTGTACAGCTTTTCGTTGGTCAATCACATCTCTATAAAGCAGTTTTAAAATACGTTTGGAGAGCTTTTGACCATGTTTTTTCCTTTTAATCTGCATTTTCTTCCTCTTTTTCTGAAGGTTCAATAGGTGACTGAGACTGTTTCTTTATTTTTCAACCTTATCCCGTCAGCACTCAGTTTGCGTTTCTGCTGTTGTGTCTTTGAGTTCATTCCTCTTGTATTGTTCAGTCTCCAATCCATTATTAAGTCTACCCAGTTAATTTTTCCTCTCAGCTATTGTTTGTTAGCTCTATAAATTATTATCAAACCATCAATTCCTTTTGTCATTATGTTCTTGCTTTCATTTAAATCCTTGAGGGTATTTATAATATTATTTTAATGTACTCGACTGCTAATTTCATAATCTGTCATTTCTCAGTTTTTTTCCATTAACCAACTTTTCTCCTGATTATGAGCTATAATTTCCTGCTTCTTTTCATGTTCAGTAATTTTTATGTGATTATAGACATTGTAAATGTTATGGTAGTAAGTGTATAGGTTTTGCTGTCTTCATTTAAAAAGTACTGAAGTATGTTGTTGCAGGACATTCAGTTACTTATGGATTATTTTGAATTTATCTTACAGCATTTTTAGGGTGGTATAGAATAGCTCTACAATGAGGACCCCTTCTGGGGTTTCCATTGAATGTCACAGGAATTCAACAGGTTTCTCCAGTTTGGGTGGCCACCCCTGCATAAGCTTTGGATTTATTCAGCTTCCTAGTAGGTTTTTATTTTTGCTCCCTTACTACCTTTTTCTCTATGCATTATTTAGCTTTAACCTATGCTTAGTATTCAGCTAAGGTCTCAAAGGACCATCTGCAGGTTTGCGGTGCTATTTCTCTGGGAGAGTCCTCATCATCATTACTCTGCCCTGCAAATCCAGGGGCCTCGGCCTCTGCGAACTATAATCCCTGCCCCAGCGCCTCAGGGGCTGGCTATGCTTTGCTTGGGCTTCCATTCTCTGCTTTGGAACTTAGAAAGGGCTTCCAGCAGGAAAGTTGCAGTGGTCATTTGTCCTCTCTCAGGTTTCACCGTCCTGCCCTGCCAGTTGTCCAATGCCTGGAAATAGTTGTTTTGCATATTTTGTCAGTTTTCTCATTGTTTACAATAGGAAAGCAAGTCCAGTTTCTGTTACTGTCACAGGCAGAAGTGACAGTCCTATCAGAAGTTTTTAATATCTATTTTGAAGTTCAAACCTGTGTCAAAACAATAGTTTGTGGTGGTATGCTTCTAAATCTCCATGCTCATCATATATGCTGGTCTTAAGTGGAATCAGTATTAGAAGCTTTTATTTTGGGAGTCCTTGGCTATTTCTAACTGTCTGAATCATAATATGACTTCATTTTGATGGCACTAAAGAATAAAATCTTTCAACAAACAAATTCCAAAAAGCAGTTTCAGAGCAGCCAAATGGTTTTTGTTTCAGTTTTTCATTTATAATTTTCAGAGTAAGATGCATATTGTTTAGAGTGAATTACTACCGCTGTAAAGTTTTCATTCCTTCAACTCATTTTATATACTAGAATCATGTTCTTGCATTGAATTCCAAAACAAATAAGCAAGACAAAAAGTTTTAGAACATCAGCACACACACACACACACACACACACACACACACATCCTGTACTGAGTATAAATTTCTTTGCCTTCTTTTCATTTTGCCACATAAGTAAACATCCACAAAAGGGGCAACTAAACACTGGTGCTCCCGGGCATGTGATATACAGACAAGTGTCAGTGTTTTTCTCTGGAAGTTTTAATAGTATTCTGTTCCCAAACACAGCTTCAAAGAGGCCCCTTTCCATTCACATTCATGTCTAATCAATGCTATGACTCTGGTCATGTTCTCACATTGGTCCCTTTATCTACTCTCATGCCTATGTCTCATCTGTTCTTGTCCTAAACCAGACTGGCACCCCGTCAAGGCAGGGCTTTGTGGGTGGGACAGCTATAGGTTTCCTATGAGGGCCAGAAGCTGTGCATACTTCCCAAGTCTCTGAAACTTAAAGAGGTGTTGGTTCTGGTCAGTGTTTGTACTGGGAGGGTAGGCAATTAGGCCGGGCATGGTACCATGCTTGCTGTGGAAGAGCATACTGAAGTGACATGGAAATATGAAGTGTTGTGAGGACATGAACATGAACTTGGTTCCTTTGAATCAATAGATGAAAGGATGTTGTTAACAGCACTGGCAGGTAATTTGACTTCTAGTCATGAATTATTGATCTCTTCCCATAAAAATGCAGCAGGGCAGGTGACCACACATTTCTAATTAGTTTTGGCATCATCAGCTTCTGGTCATCTCTCTGTGTATGTGTTTTCTTCCACAGGTAAATAAACTAACTCCAGCTGTTCTGGTGTGTCAGCTCTCCCAACAAGCTTGGCTCTTAGCTGTGATTTGGCTGCATACAAACCAAGCATTGTCTCCAGCCTCACAGTTATTTTGACTTCTCGTTTCCCAGGTCCATAATACACATGAGAGTCTCTCATATGTTTTCAATATATTTTTATCCAATTAAGCAGGAACTGAGTCAGTGTATCTTGGGTCAGTTAAAATAAAATTCAGTATTTGAAAGCATGTATAAAAAATACATGTTACTATTTTATGTGTAAGAAATTATCATCTATCTTGAACTTGAGGTTTTAGAAGTATCTTGAGGTATTTAGAACACGTTAGGTGTTAATGTTATCTAGGATCAGAATGTACATGCTGATCATCTTCTCAGACTTTGAAAAAAAAATTCACTGAAATTAACAATTAATGGTTATATATTCAGTCAAGATGTGATGCTGATTCAAGGGAGGGATGTGTGACCATGTTCAATGTGTTTCTACTTAGAAGATATTATTTTTCTATTTGGTTGCTTTTTTTCTTCCCGTTTTCCTTTTGCTATTAAGTTATCTTAGTTCAAAACTAATACTTTGGTACTTCTTGAAAAGTTAATTAAAGTATACAGAGAAATAAAATGAAAAAAGAAAATGGAAGGCTATGTTGTGAACCAAAAACTAAAGGAGCAAATATAGTTGGAGCTTGGGACTTTTCAGAAGTGAGGAAGATGAGATCCCATTTTGTTTGATGTTTTGAGTAAAGCTTTGTCCCTGTGTACTTCTCAACTCACCTGGGTATGTCTACTTAGTGTTTGAACTCAGTTAATTGTGACCTCATATCCATTTTATGACTTTTAACATGTACATTAGCAATGGGTTTATCAAGAAATGTTTTGATGACATAGTTATGCCATAGATCTCAATGGAAATAAATTAAGGGTTTAACTACTGGAATCAATTCTCTTGGATATTCACATATTCATATTAAATTGAGGGAAAACTATGTCCTTTAAGTTTTTGTTACAGGAGTTACAGGCATTAACACTCATTTTCTCTCCCAACTTTTCCTTTACACATTCTTTCTGTTTTACTCAGTGTCTCTCTGTCTCTCTTTATTTTTACTTAGGACTTGATTTTGTTGGTGTATTCATTCATTAAATGTGACTGAAGTGAAGTTCTATTAGAAGTTTAGCACAAACATGACTGGTTTATTTCAGAGTAAGCCCATCAACCAGAGGTGGAAAAAATTCCAAAAAATTCTATTTGCTGGAAAATTTGCTAATAAGCTTTTGATTTACTCAAAGGCTTGCTCACAATGTGGGATTTGAGGGTGGGAGCCTGGGTGGAGAGAATACAAAATACAATAAACATAACAGGAACTCACTGGCATCAAACTGATTGGAGTGCATTAGCAAAACAAGTTATGAGAAAACTATGAAAACAGACTTTGTACTTTGGAAAGTGGAGTGTTTCAGAGATGCCGATTATAAAGATCGGAACTAATAGCAGTGCCCCAAAGCAAGGTTTCTGTTTCAGGCCTGCTTTGCACATTTTATTCTTCATTCATAAAGAAATCTTGGTTTGCAAACAGGATGTATACCAGACCCCTCAAGGTTCTAAGAATTTCATATACATAGAGAATTAATGTAAACCCGTGTCCATCTTTAACATTTTAACAAATGATTAAGCCAAAATGAAACAAATAGCATTTAGCTTATCTATCTTTATAAAAAGAGAAGGAAAAATTTATTAATGAAGAATCACATTTTTTATTAAAAGCATATTTTAGAATGTTTTCTTTTTTTCAGGCATATTTATCTTCTTTCATTTCTTGACTCCGCTGTGAATTTAAGTAAGTTCTTGGTTTGTTCTTGGTTTATTTGACTTCTGATTTTAAAAGGCAAGGCATGCATTGGAGTCTCTGAATTTGAAGGGATGTCCTCTTAGCTTCCTGGAGGAAAGGGCAATTAAATTGGCCCTTAGAGAAAGGACATTATTTCAACAACAGGACAGGCAGAGCCCTCCTATACAAAGGGGATGCAAGGATATGAGTAGAGGACCAAGTCATTTGAGATAAGCAAGAGTGACCTTATGGTCTAGGACAAAGGCAATGAAGGAGAAAAAGTGGGGAAATTGTGCTTGGAAATGTCCTGACTGCCAGGACTAGGAGTTTTATTTGAATAATTAGCACTTGGTAGACATTGACAGTTTTAAGTAGAACTCCATGAAGAGAAAGTGGGTAAGCTAGAAAGAAATGAAAGACCGAAGTTTCTGGAGCTATTTCTCTGTGCTGTACATTAAAGAGGCATGTCAAATTCCCCATCTGCAGATAGGGAAACTAGGGCTGAGATGTTGAAAACTTGCTCAGATCTATAGATTAGGTGCTCAGACCCAAGTGTGTTGAATGTACAAAGCCCAGGCTTGCATAGTAATGAAGAATAAGCCCATCAACTAGAGGGCAGGAGATGCTTCAGGACCAAAGATCTGGCATAAGGCTTGAGACTGGGACCCAGGATACTGGATGGAAGCCTCTAGCCTGCATCCAGGTGGAGCTTGTAGGCTCTATCTAATGTTACAGAATGTAGGACAAACACCAGAATTCTAGTTTTATTAATTCTTTTTCAGATTATCAAAGTTAGTAGGATTTCTCGATTAGCATACTAAGGCATGCTTAATAATATACCTCTTCTTAACCTTCCATTCAAATATTCACAGACTGAATGATAGCAGCACCATAAATTGAACACAAGAAGAGAACAGGGCAGCATTTTCTTGAATTGCATCTCTGGTGTAGCAGAGTTGAAAGTACATTCTTGGGCTACATATTCTAGGTTCCAACCTCTGATATGAACAATAAAGAAGCCACCCAAGCCAGCAGGCAACTGTGGTTACCTCCTCTTTATAGGTGCTAAATATTAGATTGAAGGGTATTCTCCTCTAAGCATATACATCTGCTTCTGAGTTGTAAGTGTTCTCAGATCCAAACAAATTAAACCCAGAGCCCATGTTTTTCCCTCATTTTTTCTACATATATTCATTTCTCTTTTGACATTCATTCAGAGATGACAAGTCTCAGGGTACAAAAGGCCAGGAATTAGAGGAGCTAGAGACAGGTAGAGATGGCAAAGTATTTCTAGCAGCACACTGAAGGTCTGAAGAACTGTGAATGGCATATGATTCAAGCACTGTCAGAGCAAGCTACTATTAGTGATGAAGAAGACATGAACTCTGTTCACCAGGTGCCCACCAGATAAACCCTTGCCATGTCGCCCAAGGTGAGCAACAGATTATGCCCCCCTATTTGGCTTTTAGTTTCTGAGAGGAAAAATTCCTCAAACTCAAATGGCTCATGAAGGGTGTCTGGTCATCCTGTTTACTGCAAAAATCATGTATAGATAGACTTCAAAGATGACTATACCCAAACATGTGCACTATGATGAGAAAATACGAATGAGGATGGAGAGCAGCTCCACAAGGCAGGCTGAACCACTGTGCTTCCCCAGCTGCACCAGGAATCTCCTGAGGAGATTTAAAAAAAATACCAACCTTGGGCCTCAACCCTAGAACTTCTGATTTAATTGGTGCAGAGCTAGGCCTGGGCATTAAGATTTTTAAAACATGTCTTCAGATGACTGTAATGTAACCAAGATCAAGAACCACTGATTCAGAACAAGAACGGCTCTTGACAAATATTTTCCTCTCACTTAGCCTCAATTTTCTTATCTGGCAAAAGAGAAACCTTCAACAAGGCAATGAATCATTGTCTTTCTCCTACCTTGTTGAAAATTGCTATAGTATTTATATTATAAAATGCTCCAAGGAAATATGTATCTGTATTAAAACATGAGAGCCAAACAGCAAATGAGATAAGTGAAAATTGCATGTGGTCTAGATTATTTCTTTGTACTTTCTTAATTTTAGAATGGGCTGTCATTCCAAGACTGGTTTTGTTCTGACTGACAGAGAGCAGTGCTAACAAATATAAGGACCCTGAACTGCGGCCAGGGCATGGAGAAGTTTACTGGGCTCTGTCCATGGCCTCAGGCCCCAAACAGCCACCTGATGGCCCATCAGTACCAAGAATACAAAAAAAGAATAGTAAAAATGTGTTCCTGGACTAACTTTTCCTAAACTCCCTGGCTCTCAGATGCTCCATCTGTCCAATGGGTGGATGATATGATTTAAAGCTTCCTTAATTCTCCAATTAGCCATTATGTTATTATTATTATTATTATTATTATTATTATTATTATTATTACAGAGTTTCATTAGCATTAAGGACAACAAATAAAACAAATGTATGTTTTACTAACTTTTCAGCAGCTTAGGTAGCATGGATAGTCCAGTATCAGGTCTATGACGAGCAATGAGGTGAGTGAAAACTTGCCTGTACCACCAAACTGAAGAAAGTAGGGTGCCATAAGATGCAATAATCAAGAAAAAAATTCCAATGTTCTGTTTTAAAAAATCAAAATTAATGCACATCTATGATGAGCAACATATCAACAATCTAAATAAAGACATTGTATTTTAAAATTTAGATTTGTTTAGAAATTAACATCTATAGTGTTTGCCCAAACTCATATTTGCCAAATGAGCATGATATTCAAAACATACTCATTCAATCATTGAAATAAGAAACTTGCAGAGATTGCAAATATAACGATGGTGAAGACATGGCTTTTTCCTTCAAAGGACTTAATATGGGTGGTGAAGTCCGTGAAGAAACAAAAATGGAAGGGTGTAATAATGTAAGTACCCATGATATTGGTATTAAGAAGAAAAGGTAATTAATTTTGACTGGGAGTATATGTGTATGTGTATAGCAGATCTGGGCAGTCTTCATGAAAAATGTGACTTTTTAACTGCAGAAGGTTTTTTAGGAGTCATAATGGAAAGGCAACCCGGGTTGAGGGAACAACATGGCAAAACCACAGAGATTTGGCATAGAGAGGAAATTTGGGAAAGAAGGTGGCTTTTGTGGCAGAATCATAAGTGTGTATGATCAGGTATGATACTGGGACATGTGACTGGAAAAGTTGGTTGCAATTGGAATGTTATGAGTACCTATCATTTGCTGGATTCCAGAGTCAGGCCCTTTAGGGTGAAGAAGAGAGCTATAAATACTCTTCAAAGTATGGAACCCCCACAGATGAGAAGCCAGTGTGTTTCTAAATGCAACAGTGTTTTGGAAGAAGTTTGCAGCTCTGGCCTAGTAAACTTAGCCAAAAAGATTTAGTTAAACATCCAAGCAAACAGGCAGCCTCTGGAATTCAGCTTTGAACTGACAAAGGGAATCATTCACTCCCCCATCAGTATCACAAGCAGGGGGAATCAGAACTGGGGTAACAGCTTTTAGAGATGGCCCTCAGTTTTGATGACTCACTTGTGAACATTCCTGTCACTGTGTATCAGGTTTTGAATTGAACCAAGACTGACTTTTATGATTGCAAGTCATTTCTGTGAGAGAAAAACAAAGCACATCCAAGCACACTCATTTTTCAAAGTGTGCACGCGCTTCTAGAGATGGAGCGTCTTTGGCCTTGACTTGAAAGCTGTGGTGGTGAGTCTTTTAGGAGGTGAAAGGTAATGAATGTAGACAGCAGAAATAAATGAGATCCTCAGGAATCCTTCTGGTTTGGCATGATGGAATCCAGTGGCAATCACACTATATACAGCTAAAAATGAATAATAACCTCATGAAAATGGAGGCAGAATTTCATAGTGTGTCCTCCCCAGATCCTACCTGCTCTTAACCACAATGCTTGTGACTTTCTCTCTCTCCTTCCTTCTTTCTGTCTTATATTACTCTTAATCTCTAAAATAGAGTAAATTATGTCTCCTTTTTGGTTATGACCAAATTTCCAGCTATTGTATTATTGGTAATTTCCTTTTTAAATTAGGAAATTGTGGTTGAAAAAAAGAAAAAAAAATACATTTTTTTTCTTTAGTCAATTATAATAGCATTGGGGCTATTCTAAATGGCCAAGTTTGAGGATTTTGGTAAATCTTCACATATACAAGCCTTTATCTAGCTCTTACTCTTAAACATTCTTAAGCAAAAAAAACCCAAAACACCAAATCTATATATAGCTAGTGACTTACATTGAAAACTGAATTGGGATTGGCCGTTACATATCATGTTTTATATTTCCTAGACTTTTTGTAATTCTAGAATTCCCTAGAAACTAAAACATGCTCATTTACAGCACTTAGTAGTTAAAAATAAATGCTATTTGTACCTAAAATAAAATGTTGTTTAAAAATGCCCTTAAAGGAACAAAACTTTCATTCTTCTTAATTATTTTCCCTTGGCTATATAGAAAACATTCCACTTAGCTCATTCAGAAAATGTGCAAACCTGGCTTTGGGCACAATACTAATTTTCTAAAATGGGCCAGGGCTGGTTTCTATACATTTCTTGCGATCAGTTGCATGTGGATAGACGTAAGACTAATGGTGAATTATAGTGATTGCCTGCCATCAGTCTATGCCATGCTCACACTCACCTGCATAATCCATCAATTGTCCCATCAATGCCCAGTTCTCGTAACATGCCTGAGATTATGTGGCTGTTGTGTGAGGAAATACACATCAAGCGCCAATGTTTCGAGGACAGATCACGAGTACCCAAACTCCTGCTGCTTCAGCTTCCACAGCAGCAAGGAGAAAAGACTCATAGGCATGTTGATTCACATCACATTAGCCATAGGCCCCTGGGAATGTATCACACAGCCCCAGCAGGACAGGAGGGATCTACTAGGGCAGTGTTTCTAATAGTGCAGCATTGTTGATGTTTTGGATGGGGTAATTGTTGTGGGTGGCTGTCTAGTGCTTTCCAGCATCCTTTGATTCTACCCACTAGAGGCCAATAGCACCCCTTTCCGTGCATTGTGACAATCAAAAATATCTCCAACCATTGCCAAAACATCCTCTGGGAAATTTCAAAATTTCCCCTGAATGAGATCCACTGTACTAGGGGAAAAGTAAAACTAAGCTTTCGTAATTGGCCAATGTTGCATAGTGAATGCATGAGGTACATAGCAGTCTGTAGGATCAAAGTGAATGAAAGATAAATATTTATTAAACATATGTAAAAGTAATGCATATATACACAGAACATACATTGACATTTTCAGTAAATTTTTTACTGAGGGAGGGGAATGGTAAAAATAAACCTTCACAGTTACGGTACTTCTGAAACACCTGTGTTTGGAAGAAAAGTGAGTGTGATCATAGTAGAATTTTATTTTCTACTTTGGTCCTCATTTTGACCAACTTATTGGTTTTAATTCTACCATTCTGGTTATATAAAATAATTGTCAATCTTCTTCCTCATAATCCATCAACTGTTTGAAAACATAAACTGTATCATTCTAAAGTCCCTTTGCAAGCTTTTTAAATCAAATGAAATAGGACTTAGTTTTAACTTCTTCCATCATCACTCTTTCCCCTAAGGGAGCTTTAGTCTGTTTATATTATTCTTAAATTAGAATTCTTATGATTGAAATGAGAACTTGAATCAATTGGAAATGCTTTCATCTGCAAGAAAGAGAAAATCCAGTAGGGACTTGAACCTTTAAAAAAACGTTCTCACCAAACAAGGATTCCAAAGATGTTGATTGTTGACATTGGGGTTCAGCTGCACAAGGACTTGGTCTCTAGCTGGTCATCTGCCCTACCTTCTTAACATGGAGCAAGGAGGGAGGTGGAATGGATGTTAGCATTAGCAGGTCGGCAACACGTGGAAGAGGAAGAGAATCACTGTATACAGTTGTATCAATGCACTTCAAGAGCCTAGCTGCTTCTTGGCAACCATATTACATGACTGACCTGTATTTAACTGTACCACAGAAACTATTCCACTGCAGTATAACTTCTTTGTCACCCATGTATACATCTCCCTGGGTTTGGGTCCTTGAATATTGAAACTATTGTTTGCTATTGCATCCTAATATTATTATAGGTCAATTATATAAGTGATCAGTAAATAATTTTTAAAAATTATCAATGTATACCAATATGTTCTAATCTTAAAAGCAAAATTTTCACTTTGTAAGTTTTTTATTAGAAAATTTCCATTTACAACTTATTTATTTTTCCTTCTTTTACATTGGAATTCCTTATTTAGTGTCTGGAGGTCTATGAATTCTCTAGAAATTGTACATAATATTTCATGTGAACATACATTTCCTAAGTGAATCACAGCTTAAATAAGGTTCTTAACATACTATTTGGCTCTAGAAAAGTTAATTCTTATACAGTATAGATTTGTCAAGAAAAAAAAAAAGATAAATGGAAGATCAAAGGAAAAGTACTCTGAGAAGGGAATTATTTTTCAAGAAAATAGGACAACCAGAAAGGACTTGCTGGAGAGGTTTATGTTTCTTCCTATTGCCCCAAAGTAGAAAAAAAAATGCACCTGCAATTATAGGACTGAATTTCATGTTGAATTCTGCCACTGAGCTCACATAGGAAATTAGTCAATGCCAAAATCCAAAAAAGGTTTAGGAGTCTATTGGATTGTAGGAATAAAAATAATGGGCTCCCAAAACACTTTGCCAATATTAATATAGGTTTGTTCTTTCACTAAAAAAGATGCAATATGTAAGCTGTCCTTTCTTTAGGCTCCTGACCCATTTGTAGCAGTAGATGCCCTTAAAGTCTGTGTTGATGGATTTATATTGATTCAACCATAATTCTGACTGGCCCCCTGTAAGAACAATGACAGAGAAACTGGTAGGATAGGAGAGAGGTCTATGATTTTCAGCCACTGGAAGTTGATCATGGCTATGTTACACAGAGCTAAATTAAGGTGCTGTACATATTTGCTAAACAGTACATGTCCTGTCTTCATTCTCCTAATTACAGGGATTTTTATTGGCTGGTGAAGTGATGTACAGATGATTGAACAATTTATTATGCTACTATCAATATATTCTTGGAAACAAAGATTTATTACTTATTAAACTCATATGAACAAATGATACCAAAGGCTTTCTTCACAATCTCATGTCTGGGGTCTCTTTAAGTCAGACACTCCTTGTCCTCAGAGTGACAATTATTTGGACATGCTGAAATCGTTTTCTCAAAGAAGTACATGCAGATCAGGAAAACAAAACAAAAAAAACAGTAATAATCACTTCACTTTTCCCACCCAACCAGGGAGATTCCCAGAATCAGGACTGGTACACAAAGTTAATTACAAGACTGTGTGAATTATTGTCTGTAGGTTGCTTGCTTTAGACAGAAATGAATGTAAAGGGTCATGATATCCACTTAATTGTTAACAAAATATAAATATTATGCTTTTGTAATTCTAAATATTGTTTTTCTGAAATGAAAACCAATTTTTTGTGTGTGTGCAGAAATACCATGTTAGCAAAGAAAAATTAACTCTGAAAGGTTGATTAAGCAAATTACAAAGAATGAAATACTGTATAATCTTTCAACTACTCCAAGAAGCAAGGAAGAATCTTGAGTGTTAGCAACTCACACATTGTGAAGTTTTTAATTAGTTGCATTGAAAAGGGATATTCTGTGACGTCCAAACCTCAGCCATAAGAAATGTTATAGATTCCACTTGATTATCTGGGAATACCTGCTCTTGTAATCCCTGAACCACCTTGTAAGAAGACTGACTACATGTTGCTGAAGAACCCACAGGGAAAGGCTCAAGAGTACAGGAAAAAGGAGAGGTCTGGCCAAGACTGGCCTTCTAACTGTTCCTGCAAAGATACAAGGCATGTGAGTGAACCTGTCTTGGACTCTTCACTCCAGTCCAGTCACCAGATGAATCTCAATGACCCTGGCTGATGAGTGGAGTGGGCATATCCTCCAAGTGATCCCTGACTTAGAAATCATGAGGTTCAATAAACTGCTGTTTTAAACTACTAATTTTGGGATGGTTTGTTAATAGCAATATTGTAATCTGAACAGCCTTCTTAAATTTTGTAAATGATTTGATCAAAAACTTTATTCATTGATGTACTGCCAACAAAGCATTTTTTAGTGGCATTTTGGAAAACATTGTTCCAGGCAAAAGATTTCCCCATCCTTCATTTCTTATCCCTTTGCCCCTGTTTTCAAGCTGTATTTGCTTGTCCTTGTACTGTTGGCTTTAGATTCTCACTTCACACTAAGCCTTTAGTTAATCTTGTTCTGAGTCAGTATATATATATATACACACATATACACATACATACATATACCTCTTGTCTAATGAGCAAAGTAACTCCATATTATAGTTAGCTTGGATGAGGGTCTATCTCAAGTCTTTGTGCCAGTTCTAGTAACTTTGATCCTGTGTTTTTGTGTGTCCCCCATCCTCCTTTTACTGTTGCCCCAGTAACTGGGTCTTAAGCTTGTTCATCCTGCTTCAATGTCTAGCCAGATAGGCTAATAACTCCATTTGAAATTGGGATCCTCCCTTGTTTTAATTTTCTGTAAGTATTATAGCAAATTGGCACACATTTTGCAGCTTAAGCAACACCAATTCATTATCTTTCACTTTGTCTAGGCTCTGCATGGCTCAGCTGGGTCTCTGCTCCAGGTAATACCTGGATAGAATCAAGGTAGCAACAGGGCTGCGTCCCTTTCTGAAGGCTCTAAGAATGAATCTGTCTCTCTGTTTCTTCATGTTGTTAGTGGAATCAGTGCCTTGCAGTTGTAGAACCGAGGATCCTACTTTCTTGCTGGTTGTCAGCCAGGGGTCACTTGGCTTCTTGCTGCTGCCTGTGTTCCTTGGTTTGTGGCTCTCTTTCTCTACCAGTGATGGCGCATGGAGTCTTTCTAGTGTTGGGAATTTCTCTGACATTCCCTTGTGCCTTTTTCTTCTGCTTCTAAGAGTTTGTGTGATTGCATTTGGCACCCCAGTGAATGCAGGATAATCTTCCTCTTTTAAAGTGTGTGAGTTGGTAACATTAACGCCATCAGCAAAACATTCCTGGATTAATGTTTGAATAACTATGGGATAGGAATTATGGAGGGGCATCTTCAGATTTCTACCTTCCATAACATGTCATCCAAGGTGCTAAAGATCTGTCTTGGAATCAAGGAGCTGAGTTCTTGCTGTAACCCATCTTCTCTGGCTTCCTTACTTCACTGGCCTAGTCCTGGCTTGCCATTTGTCTAAAATGTCAGTGTAACGTACTTAAAATATTTCCATTACCATGTTTTGCCCACTTGCTAAGATACCACTCTTCATTTCTTGAGTTCCCTTGATGATGATCTGCCTAGATTGCCATCTATTCACTCATTCATTCAACATTCATTCATTCAGCAAGTACTTCCTGTGTCCTTAGTATATGCCAGGCACCTTCTTAGGACCTGGTAATGTGGCTGGAGAAAAAAACAAAGACTGTGCCCTCAAAGTATGTGCATTTTTATATCTATATATTTATATCTATCTACACCTATTTATATACATATGATAAAGGACATATACAAATGAGTATATATATTAATAGATGTATATGTGAAATTTCACATGTTGAGGAAAAATGAAGGAGGATTGCTTCTATTTGAATTAGGGTAGTCAGAGATTGCCTCTCTGAGAAACAACATTTAAACAGAGACTTGAAGGGAAAAAGAAGAAGCAAGTGTATGTCTGGGAAAGAATGTTCTTGGCAAAGGTTTCTGGACAGGGTTCATGCTTAGAACAGTGAGGAACAGCAGGAAGGAAAAGCTGCTGGAATGGTGAACCAGGACAAGAGAAATAAGAGATGATGTTAGAGAGAAAGCAGGAGCCAGACCCTGGGGGATTTAAAGGCCATGGGGGATTTGAAATACATTGTTTTGTTTCTACTTTGAGTAAGATGGGAAGGCTTTAGAGAATTTTCAGCGAAGGAGTTAAATGATCTGACTTATGGCTTTCCACGATCAGTCTGGCTGCACCATTTAGGAGGCATTTGCTGGTGTTCAGGGTAGAAAAGGCAGCTTGGACTGGAGTGGTAACAGTGGGAGAGCTAAGAAACAGCTGTTCTTTGCATAATCTTGAAAGAAGGGGCTTCCAGTGCTTGTTCCTGTACACGGCCATCCTGTCTGACATACCCACAGTGGTCACGGCTCCAGGCACTTCTTCAGGGTCTCACCAATGAGGGCTCTTGTGTCTTTCGTATTTTCTGCTCGATCCCAGCCAGCTCTAAAGTCTGAGTTCCCACCTTGAAACTGCCTAAAGCAGTGCTAAGACCTGTGCGGCCAGAGAAACCATCTGTGATGTCACAGAGCTAGTCACGGGGGCTCAAGAGTGAAGAAACAATCTAGGGAAATTCTTTTCAATATCTAGTAGGTAATAAACTTGCTTGGAAGGTGAGTAGATTAATCGTTCCCAACACATTTGTAGATGAATGATTCTTTTAACCTAAAACTAGTTCAACCACTGTTGGAATGAGTGTATTTACAAGTGACTAAGATGTATGCTTTCCTGCTTTCCAAGATTTAGATGCTTTTAGCAATAAATAGCAACTACAAAAAGTCTGTAACCCCAATTCAAGGCAAACCCCAGTGAAGGCTAAAGTAGGAGACAAAGCCCTGTGGGCATCTAGAAGTGAAACGAGAAAAGTATACAGCGGGGTGTGTGAATTCATGCCAGAGAGAGGCCCTGGGCCGGTTCCCTGTCGTTCCTAATCTGGGAACTGCTCCAGGTGGTTAATCACCTTCGGTTTTGGTTCTCTTTACCTATGAGATGGACGTGGAAGGGACTAGGAACCAAGCTACCCCTTTGTTTGTGTCTACGCGAAGACATAATCAGTCATTCTGTGGGAAAACATCAGTTTATTTGAACAGATAAAACAATAATACATCAAGACAGATTCCCACAGAATCTAGGGATTAAAGATGGCTTGGACTTTCCAAATGTCTGTCATGCCATTTCTAACCAACTTCTTTGTTCATTCTACTACGATCTACAAGCTACAGCAGGACCGTTTTTACACATTTGACCTTGTCTGAACCCGCTCATTAATGGCTGTGAGGGGTTTGTAAGGTTTTGTTTTTTATACTCCCCAGCAATTTACTGGTTTTCTAAATCAAATTCTCTCTCCCCTTTCATTAAACAACAGTCCTTTGTACATTCTAAGCATGTGCCTCTATTCTCACTGTTCGCCGGATTCTACACTTTCCTTGCCATTTTTATTGGAATTTTAGGACTACTACTTGGAATTTTTACTCAGGGGTCAACACATAAGGACACCTAACACTTCCCCTATTTCTCGTCTCACAGAGTCCTCCATCCACCCTACAATCCCTCCCTCAGACTCACATTCCATAAGGATTTAAGACTCTCACTGCTTAAAAAAGGAGCCAGTAATTGACAGGAAACCTCTAAAAGTGCTTAAAACAGCACCTGGCACTAGGTAACAGCTAAATGACCATTAACAACTATTATAATGTGATAGTCCTTTGTAACACTGGCATCTCAAGACCAGCCTCACAAAGGTCATGGAGAGAAATATGTGGGAGATAGTTTGTGAGGTGTTTACCACAGGGCCTGACCCAGAGATGTTCAACAAATCTTAGCTATGTTACAATGACTAACTTTATATGTCATCTTCTTAAAAGTAGAGGTGTTTTGAATTGCTTATTTAAAGTGTATACACTCTACCAAGAAGAAAACTTAAAGTACAATGATTCTGAAATATTACTTGAGAGAGAAGTGAAATTTTTCAATGTACACTAAAGAGTAGGGATTTCAGGTTTCAGAGGAACTGATGTCCTTAGGAACCTTAATACCTCATATTTGTTAGCTTTTACTAGTAAATGTCAATTCTTTTTGAATTTCAATGCATGCATGCATTATAATCTTGACTAATTTTTTGTCTAGAATAAGTTCATTTCAAAAAAGTAAAGATGAAGCAGATAGATTATATTTCTTGTTATTTCTAATTTAACAACAGAATTTCAATTCCAGACCAGACTCAACGGGTCAAAGTCTGGTAAGAAGGACTTAAAGCAAATAGTTCCATAGTACTTAAACTAAGACAAAGTATTAATTGTCTATGCCAAAGTGAATGAAGGATGGCAGACATTCTAGACAGCCTAGGGCTTCCTTAAGACCTGGCTTGGTGCTACTGCTGATATGAGAGAATTAAAAACAAATGGACAATAATTTCCAACTCTAAAACATATTATATGCAGTAATACTTTAACCTGGTTTTCAATTAACATTTATTATGCCTATTGAAACCATAAAGCCAATATTTAATTTTACAGTTTAAAGTCACACATAAGGAAATGCTTTACAAAATAGGATATTGTTTCTCAATGAAAATATTACAGTACAGTTCCCAAATGATGGTTCAAGTGGTTTGCCTGAATAACAGGATTGTTGTGGAATGCAGGCTACATAACACAATAATGCCTTCAGTAGCTGATTCAGGTTTGAAAATTGCCAAAGCTGAAGAGATATTTTAAACAAGACCTGTCTTGGTTTTCCAAGATTTTTGGTTTTTCAACTGTATTATATTTACAGAAAAATACCATCACTTCCAGAAAATTGAGGGTAATAACCAGCTTACATTTTGCCGCTTATGTACAGTATATAAATTTTTGACATTTCCCTTTACCTTAAAGACATGTTTCAAGATTTAAAAATTGCAGTTATACCTGCTTAGGTTCATTACCTGACTTTACTCACAAACTGTAATATAGAAATCAAATGTGTGTGCTACTGCTTACTTCAACCTGAAGATATTTCTGAACTCTGTTTAGTTATCTACAGTCTATTAACAAAGCATGTGCATGGCTTCCTCTAATACAGCCCACTAAAATGTAAGCGGTATTTGTTAGCTCCTCCATGTATGGCATCCGGCGACAATATATATTTCTTAATCAAAAGGCTAACATCACACAGTCACAAGCAGTATGATCTTCTGTTCTCAATATCCTCTCACTGTGGGTTGAAGTGTTCTTAGTATGTTGTGAAGTGCTGAAGACTGAGATGCAGCAGCCAGGTAGCTACTTTATGAACATAAAATATTGCAAAGCTTACAAGAGTCAGGCCAAATATACACAAAAGTTTGTGTATAGGAAACAAAAAAGTTTGTTTGAAAGGAACGCTGATGGCTTAGTCAGGGATGAAACATTTCTCATCTAAATGTCTGCTACTCCAGCCTGACACTATTCAAGTTTTGATGTCACCTTAAACATCCTCGATGTACATATAGTTTATGTCACTAAACACTGTTGATCAGAATGACCAATAGGTGCAATTTCCCAAACTTTGAGTATCAAGTTGTACCCAGACAAAAAACTTAGAGTTCTTTCTTACAGATTGAAAAATCTTGTAAAATAAAATAGTAACCCAGAAATACCATATTTTGACAGCTGATCACTGAAGATGTTAGCATGTTAGTAAGAATTGCAGTCTTTCATTGAATGTATCAAAGGAAAATGAAAAAAAAAAAGAATCCCATTTATTTACAAATTGCAGCTTTCCTCACTGTGTTAGACTGGGCCACTCTGATGGGGCAGTGCCTTATAGGATGATGGGCCTGTTTTTTCATTTGACCCTTGGCAGTCCAGAAGGACCAGTTGTTGGAGTTCTGGGGTAAGGAACACAGACAGCAAACTTACTGCTAAGTGCTAGTCTATTAGGAGAGTGCAATTAAATGGGTTAACTAATATGTACATTTCCGTCATATTCTTTTAAAACAAACATCTTCTAATGACATATGCCTTTATTTTTCCCACAAAATATGCATTGAGAATTAATTATGGTATCCAAAAGACACTTGACAGGTTGGTTGGATGCTTTTCTGATCTTAACACCATGTGTATTTCCATTCTTTGTCTCACTAATGCAGGGGTTCCTATTTCAATATGCTCCCAAACATTAACTGATCACAACACAGCTAGCCATTATAGACTCATGTTATATCAGGCTATTACTTGAGAAGTCATTTCTGTAGTTCATGCTAGCAGGAGGGGCTACTGCAATTTTTTTTTTTTTCAGTGGGCTGGTCTGTTAAGTTGATCTACCTGTTGAACAATCTAAAACTACAGGTTGTCGGCAAATGAGAAAAACAATAGAGAAAACATTCAAGATCCTTTTCTGTTGGTCTAAATGATAGGTCACTTTGACCCTGCACTTGGTTCCATTATAGCTTTGGATGACCATTTCTGTATTCATGGTTGTTCATTTATCTTGTAGGTTAGACATCATAAGAATGATAAGGTATTTTTATGGTTTCAAGTTTAATTATAAATAGATTAGTTATATTCATCAATCATGCCAATGAAATTTCACACTCAGCCACAAAGTATTAACAACATTTGGTAATTATTAAATTCAATCTTATTTCATAAACAATGAACTCTAAGTCATAGCACAAGTACTGAGCTTCTTTGAATCCAGTTGCTGTCCTCACTAAAACCATTACAATGACCTTGTTAATAAGGAAGGAGCCAACAGGAGAAACATCAGAACCAGAGATTGATCCAGTCAATTGTGTGTCCAAGGGTGCTTTTGCTTTAATTTTGTGATCAGACTGGATTTATAGTCAGAGGCAAGCTGATGTGACCCAAGGTGTCCCTGCCTGTCCCAGGTCCTATCACTCCATGACATTTATTATTAGTAGAAAGTCACTCAGTGGAGACACCATATTTGTAGAAATAGATATGACTCTAACACTTGAATCATTTTAATCAAATGTGTTTACTTCCTTGTATAGAATCCTACATACGTGAAAGACTAAGTAATAATTAATTTTAAGAAGTGTTTTGAAAGCAGCAAAAGACAATATTTGATTTTATTTTCATTGCTATCACTCGGAGGTTGTATGTGCACAGCTTTCATACAGTACATCAGAATCTCCTTGTCCAAGTTTATCAGTGAAGTGAATGCACTTGATTCTTAATTCTTTCTCAGCATCTATGGGAAGCTTCCAGGTTATCTATATACCCAAGTTTAAAACTTGGATCTTAGTTGCTTAAGTGTTTTCTCATCTGTGACTTGGAAAAATCAGTATTAATGAAACTGAAATAGACCTAATGTAACTAGAAGTAATGAACACTACTAGTCATGAAAAATTCAGTTAGAAACTTCCTTGGAAAAGAAAGTAGTATCAGAATAAAGATATGTGAGGAATATATATATATATATATACATGCACACACACATACATATACATATATGTATACCTGTTCCTTGCAGAAAGCTTTCTATAAAAAAATACAAAAGCAACCAGTGCCATATATTATGTAAACTCACAAAGTGTACTTTATACACAAACATGAAGCATAACTTAAAAAGTAGGACAATAGCAAAACATTTTAAATAAAGAATTTGCACATATCTTTGTTAAATAAGAATAAATAATTTTATCACACAAATACACATACCAGTTGCAAAAACAGTAAGTAATTTTTTTTCAGTGCTGCAACTTTTTGTTTGTGATTAATCCCTTAATTCTTAGTTTAATGGATAAAACTGTTTCCACAGGAAGGCAAAGGAAGTTGAATTTGTTGAACAAATTAAAACACTACCCTTAAACTTCTAAACAATACAGGGCTTAATTTTGCATTTTCTTTTCTAGAAGAAATAAATGCTATTTCCTTTTGGACTCTCTGTATTTACTTAAACTTAATTTGGAGTGTTTAGTAGTGTGAGATTAGATTCTTACTAACCTGAGCATTTTCAAACTTTTTTTTGAGGAAGTAACCACTAGCATCATGAACTCTGGATGCCTTATTCAAGATGCAGCTATGGAAAGGTACAACTACAGTTCAAAGTCAATCTGGACTGAATTAGATTGCATTATGGAGGATTTTTCATTGGTTTATCATTCTTCATATTTACTCAACACTCCATTTCTCTGAATTTCAGTTTTCATTCCATATCATTTTTCTCAGGAATGTAGACATATATTCCTTGGTCAATTTATTGATATACTCATATGAAAAAACTAAAAAAAGCTCCTTAAAACCATGGAATAGTGGTTAATTCATTTATTTTATACTCTCCAGGATTGTTTGCTTCAATGAGAAGTATAAAACTTCATTGTTTGAAGTTTTATGAATCATTGATAAATCATATTTAAAAATCTATGAGTATGATATAGAGAAGCGAGTAGGAGATAATCAAGTTTGTGCATCAATTATTTTTTAATGTTGCTGTGAATATAACCAGAAAAGGCAAAAATATTTTTTTAATATTTGAATTACTTAATTAAAATTATTTCAGATATTGGAAAAAGTAATATTGGCCTCACCATTAATTCTCTCTGCACAGTCAAATTGTAGGTGTGATTTAAAACTTTTTTCTGAGTGATTTGAATAGCTTTGTTTCTGGCTTCTGGTATCTGGTGACCTCCATCAGATGTAGGTTACCAGTCTTATATGGGTTTCATTTCTCTAATAGATAATTTTTTAGGAAAAATGACCACGTCTAAAGCAAAGTCTATTTAAAATCCAAAGGATGATTACCAGTTTTGTAAAACAATTCTTTGTTTTACCTAATAAGTTCTCAAGAAATACTTAGTGAGACATGTTTTCCTGGCTTACTGCAATGAATGTGATATAGCAAGATCAATTACGTAATTCCTTTATGTTAAAATATATTATAATAAAAATAAACTCTCATGACCTAAAGGGAACTCAAACAATGGTTCCCTAACATCCTTATATGCAAATCTTTAACAATAGGCACATTTGGTAAGGATTATATATAAAAATTTCAACGACAATTGACTTTGTGATATTTCACACACAAAAAAATCTCAATGAAATGAAATACCTTTGATTTTCTAGTTAGCAAGTTAGAGGGATACAGTTTAGTGTTTAAATAAAGATTTGAATGCATGTGATTCTAAAAATTTTCCAAGTCTAACTATTCAACCTTAGAAAATACCTAGACAGGATATGAACATTAAAGCAACAAGCTGCTCAAAAATAATCACATTTCATTACTCAAACACTTACTGGTATAACCAAATCCTTCCAATTTGGAAAAATCTTAAGTACAGTATGAGTGTCCTTGGATTTTAAAAAAAAACAAACAATGCAAGGAATTATTGCCTTTATGGTGTGGAAACAGTCTTATTAATATTAATAACATTTTTTTTGCACTAGCCCATTAGTGAAAACCACTTCTAGATGTGGCTAATTCCTAAATGATCTTTAATATTCAACAAGAAGTACAAGACATTGAAGGTCTTACAGAACCCTAGAACAAAACAAACTAACAAGTGAAAAAAAAAAAAAGCATTTTAAAGGCTTGCTGGTAAGAGGTATACCAGTGTTGAAGATGTTGAATGTGATTTAGAAAAATGTGTGTTCTGTATGTATATTATACATTGTAAGATATCAGATGGAAGGCGTAGAAAGGGAAAGCGGTTGTGAAAATATAAATGGAAAATATGGTGAAGTATGTTTTTTTTTCCTTTTAAATTCTAACACAAGGAAACAATTTCTAGACTCTTGAATACTGGTAACATACCCACACACAAACTCTACTTCTACATTCTAATCACTCATTAATTTGGCTGGTTGCCCGAAAAAATACAGGCAGTCAAACAATTAAGTAAATATAAAAAATGAGATCCTTTTTCTTTTCAAATATTTCTCAGAAAATGCTTGCTGTGAAAATGGTTTTTGACTAAAATTTTATCCTCTGTTGTCTGAAAGTATACTAAATCTTATGAAAACAGCAGCATGGTCTTAATTTCCAGTAAAACATCCACAGCTCTTTCCGGAAACTGGAAGAAGTTTAAATAGCTGCAGACCTACTTTGGTCAAACACTTTTTATAGAATATATATATATATATATATATATATATATATATATATATATATATATACACACATCTATCTATCTATCTATCTATATATATATATATATTAATAGAACCAAATGATATAAAGTGACATACCAAGGGAGAATGTATTTACAAACAGTAAAAATAACGCTAGTGTGCCTTAGGGGTGAAAATGACTACGATGCCTTTGAAGACATTCTGTAAGAGGTAGGTGACAAGGGGGAGACTGTTGTTTTGCTATCTTCAAATGTCCCCTGATTCTACATTCATCAGTCATTTTGCATTTGTGTAGGTCCAGGGGATGCTCAGTAACTCCCAAGTGTTTCTGTATCCCAAGGTCACCAGTGTCACACGAAGCAGTGCACATCTTCTTTTGGTCGCAGAGGGCAGATTCTGCCCATAATTGGACTCCCATTGCCAGTGACACTGAAACGCAACTTTCTGTGCTTTAAGTAGAGCTCTTGATCACAAGATGGATCACCACCCTTCATCACGACTGATCGGTGATGACTCATGCAGGTACCTCTGCATTAGGTCATAACCACAGGCTAACATTTCTTCAGCGAACACTGCTTGAATGCAGACGGCCTCTGAGAGAGAAGACAGCCCTTTGCTAACTTTCGGTTCCCATCCTGGCACTGCACTGTCCTGGTGTGCCAGCCTGTGTCACAGGTCCTAGAACAGGCGAGCCATGGGCCCGTCACCCACTGCATCTGTGCAGTGTGCGATCCCACTTTGTTGCTGCTATGGCTAGTGACCGAGTTAGCTTTTTGAGTGGACATCTTGGGAACAAAAAAGCTGTAGCGGACGTCTAACGCTTTAGTTGGGTCTGTTGCCAGAATCTGCACTATTAGAATTTCCTTCGTGGCCGAGTAGCCCATCCCGTGCAGGAAGTCATCCCTGTGGCTCCAACCGCTGTAATTCATGACTGTTCCGTTGATGTCGATGATGGTTTCTGAAGTGGAGATCATGTACTTTCCATTGATAAGGTACTCACCGTTTTTCTTTTTCAGGGCTAAGTAGGCCGTAAATCTAGTCTGGTCTTTGGCTTTGAACTGTCGGACTTTTATGTGGGTTGCCCCTTCAGGGATCCTCACAACATCCGTGTAACCCTTACTGTAAGCAGGAATGTCCACAAGGGAGAGGGAACAGAGAGACAGAGAGGGAGGGAGGGAGAAGGAAAGATTAATGAACACTTAGCAAATGGATAAATCAATGGATAAACAAATAGAAATTCTCTCAAAGTCTTACCTTAACAAAAGTTTAATGTATTTAAGAGATTAGGTTAAAATTGGCTTCAAAAACTTTCTTATAACAAAATAAAACTGCAGCTAGACTATTAGACTGTGTATATTTTTATTGTGATGTTCAAAGTTAGGATGATATTAGCAACCTGCCTTTGTTTTAAAAATTTACACTAATTTCATTTGAAGATTTATAAACACATTACACAGCCCTGTCAAATCCTATCATCTTTACAAAAGTTACTTTATGTTCTTTCTGGCACAAAGTGGGATATACATGAAACAGAGAGTAACAAAAATCTGCCCTTAATTTCATAGAAATCTTTAATGCCTCTTAAACTTGCTTGTATATTAGAATCACATGGAAATCTTGTAAAGATTTAAATCCCTAGACCCCAGACCAATTAAATCCCCATCTTGCAGGAAGGGGGGAGTAGGCAGCAGTGCTTTTAGAGTCCTTCATGTTCAAAATCTGCAGGCAAGGTGGGGAACCACAGATTTCATTGTTTATTGAACTAGGGACAGAGTAAAGGCTCTGCTTCCATTTCTACCAAAACTCTCAATTTCCTGGCCAGGACATGTAAATGGAACATAAAATTCCATAAATGGGTGACCGTAGACTGTTAATTACATCAAAAGAAAAAATGAATCTTTAATGCCTTAGCAAATTTCTCTGAACGTTTAGTGTTCAGGTAGCATTATGATAGATTGAGTGAGGCTTATGGTGGGGGAGAAATAAGATAGGTCACCAATGATCCGTCATGTGCTCAGGAAAACAGGCAAAGGCATAAATATCTCTAATATTCAGAGCTTGTGGAAAATGCTAGGACAGAAATGCTAATTAAGCTCCAAGGGACTATACTAGAAAGGAGTCATCTTTTGTGAAAATCTTTGCCCCTATAAGTGATTTCATAATATGGTTTCCATATGTCTTACCTTCCTAGTTATTTGAACAGAAATAAATAAATTGCCTACGCAGTTTGACTGTTGTGTGTCAAATTTAATTATCTACTCTCAAATTCTGATTCAAATAGGGGACAACTGATTCACACACTGAAAATCCAACTGTGTTTTTCCCATTCGAGCAATTCCTCTAAACTAGATAAGGCTCCCCTGAAGGGAAGTCTCCTATGTATTGGCATCCAATTTACAGGGACTGGTGGACAAGTGTCAGAGCTTCCTACCTTGTTGAAAAGAGAAGATGTGATGGTGACAGAGTTGCTTATCCATTCAACTTGATTCATTATTTTTACTTTGTAATACATTCTGGATTAGACTTTCTTAAAGGACTTTTTTTTTTCAACGTTTCTGATATTAAGAGATAGTATGAAATCTTACAGTGGCTTCAAACAAAGCCAGGAGGGCTGTTGGAGGTGATTGCTCACCTCACATAAAAGCATATAAAGTGGGGACATGGTAAAGTACTTGACTCCAGAGCTAACTAGTGGCAGTGCTGGGCTTAAAATCCAGGCCTCTCTGTGCCCTGTTCGTGCTCCTTTCACCATATCCTCATGCATGCGACCCTTACCTTTGCCAGGCATACTTTATAAAAGTTAAATGAAAAGTTCTGGTTACCTTCGGAATTTAAATGGTACCGGTGTAAAGAAAATAAAGAATGAAGGCTAAGGGAGTCAGGCAGGAGAGCTTTTTGAGCTGCTCATTCCTTACAGCCTGGCTGAGATTCCTGTTCCATTGTGATCACTTGGGACTATTGGCGCTGCAGCTGGTCTTCACGCTGTTGCACAGGGTTGCTCTACATATGAGGATTAGTGCCTTGATTTCTTAGTGCCTTAGTAAAACCTGATTCCTTTCGTATTCCTTATTCATTCTCTTATGCCCTGCTTGGTAGCATTTAAACTTTGGACAGTAATCAGCTTCTCTCGCTACCATAAATGAATGCAGTTGTTTCCATAACTATTATGATGTATGGCTGGCAGGGCAAGGGAATCTTGCTTTGTTCAGGGCTATCTCCATGACATGAAGAAGAGTGCCTGCCATGAAAGAATACATTCACTCATAAATACTACGTATGCTGTCGTGGAAGTGACATTATAGTGGGGGGAAGTCAGACCCCCACAATTCCCCCCAGACAAAATCTGTGACAGGATCAATTGATAAGAGCTGTGAAGAAACAGAGCAGAGAAAGGAAATGGTGAATATGACAGGGGTGGGGAAGAGATCCTCCTATTCATTTTGAGTAGCCATCACCCGAGGGGACATTTCACAGAGATCTAAGGAATTCTAGAGGAAGCATTGCTTATTGATTGCAGAAAAGTGTCCCAGGCAGAGTAAACCACACACACTTGCCTATATGCCATGTTTGACGAATGTCAGGGAGTCTGGTGTCAAGAGAGCAGAATAAAACAAGGGACTGGTGAAGAAGAGACACAGAGCAGGGCTGAAAGTTTTTAGCACCTTGCTGGTTACAAAACAATCTTGGAAATGGATACTGAGGTGTAAGCCAGTGGAGGCTGTTGAGCCAAGGAATGCCATGATCTGATTTCAGTAGTGGTAATAGCTCTCCTTACTTTGTGAAGACAATGTGAGAGGCGAGGGCTGAGAGACCAGTGGGAAGGCTGCTGGATTGATTCAGGCAAGAGATGATCATCAGTGGATTGGCTGCTCATGGTGGGGAGGAGGAACTTGACTCTGGACAGACGTTGGAAGCAGGACTGGTGGGATTTGCTGATGTACGGACGTGGAGTGTCAGAGAAAGTGAGGAGCAAAAGAAGACTTCAAAGTTTTGGGCAAGGAAGGACTGAGTTGCCATTTACTGAGGTGGAGAAAATTGTCGGTGGGGGAGTGTTGGAATTAAGATTATGGTCATATTTGTGAAGAGATTTCAACTTGAAGAAATATTTGAATATGTACTATCTCATTTGATCCTCACAGCAATATTAATTTGCAAGATAATTACTACTATTTTCATTCCACTTTCAAGAATTCTTATGGTAAGGAAATTAAGTGATTCTTTCAAGTTAATATGGCTAGTGATTCACTGCACCAGAGCTTAATAGTAAATAGTGCAGCTCCGAGATTAGTATTCTTTCTTATAAATTACACAAGGCCATGGTAATTTATTTGGAATACTTAAACAGGTCATTAGTACCACATCACACGATCTTGGTCAAATTAATTTGCAAGCAGTTATATTGTGCACTATTTGTTGAGATTATGAATTTCTTCATTTTTTTCATGTGACATCAAATATGCAGATGTATTTATGGTTGTCAATACAGAAATTGAAAATGTTAAATTGGGCATTTAAAAAACTAGTTTGTAAGTTTATGTAGGAAGAATATATAACATGTACTACAAAAGGTATTGTTTTTAAAAAAATAATTTTACTTCTCATCTGGCTCTTGAATTTCTCTTCTGTCCTTCTTTCCTTTTAAAAAATATTTAAATACAATAGCTTTTTTATCCTATGACCTAAGTTATATCTTTTGCTTTGGCATTCATCAGTTGTCTAAAATTAGATAAGTTCTAAACTTTCAGAGTCCGGGTTTCCTCATTTGTAAAACAAATGGGTAGACTTGATCATTTCTAAGGTATTTTGTACCTTTAAAACCTATAAAAATGTGGGATATAATGGTACATGCAGGGTTTGACCCTATAAAGTCAGATGAATACTTATTACATCACTAGCAAACAGGATTAGTAATACATATTAACTCAGAATAAATTCTCCAGTCATACAATTTTTTATAATATCAAAGATGATTTCTAGTTTTCACATTAATGTGGCATGTAATTATTTTAATGAATCCTTATTGTGAGCTTGGCTGGTATACTGCCCTCCAGTTAAGACAACACAGCATGTATATTAAGAACACAGGTGCATTTGGCCAGGCTCAGGGTAAGTGGTTTGGCAAAGAAGAGAAACAAATCTGCATTCCAGTAGACTCTTTGGTCAACTCAGCCATCCTAGCTGATAATATTTAATGCCGAAAATTGATACTTTATAAACTTACATCTTAAAACAAACATGTAATCAGAGACCATGAGAGGAAACAGGAAGCAGACATTACTGTATATATTTCTTTACAAAGTAGATATAAACCAGGGTAGTTCACTCTAAAATGGGATTGTTGTCTACACCACTGTAATTAACTTACATTTTGCAAGGAGAAATGTTTTTCTCAAGAAAAATGCACTAATGAGGATTTGTTTGTAAAAAGAAGTAAAGATGGAAACTAGCCATCTTTCCTAAATCACGTTTCAGGAATAATGGGTCTGCAAGATATTGCTAAAGTGGAATGTCACAGATTTTTCTTTTCAGTTTTCACACTCTGCAAGACCTCATGGCCAGAGCAGTTTATCTGTTCCAGAGGCACCGCACATTTCCACTTGGCAGCTAGAGTTCTTTCACCTCCTCTCCTTTGCTTCTCATATTCCCAGTGTGTTCCTAGAGCCAGGCTAGACCTCCTCCCACAGATAGCTTACCATGTAACATGAATCCTCCTTTATCAATTTTGCAAGAGCCTAACGCTTGGTTAAATTCACACAGGGGCAATTGTTCTATCACATTACCTTTTCTTATTGAAGGTTCCAACAATCTTTGTACAACTGGAATTGTCTCCTCCACACACTCCACACTTGTCATACTGCAGCTTTGAGCCAATGATGCCATCACAGCCAGTTCGCACACATTTCCCGCGGACGCAGATGGAATTGCTATACGGCCTACATTCAGTTCCATCGGTCACCTGAGTAATGATGACCACGTTAACAGTGGGGAAAACGTGCGCACAGGTACTTGGTATCTTTGGTAAACAGCAAGTTCTCATTTGTGAGTTTTGAGTTTGACTGGAATAGATAGTACATTGAAAAATAAACAAAAAGTCATAGTTTCCAGGAGTATCTAACTGAAAAAAATCCTTGACATACCAGCAGAAAGATCTGGGATAAATCTGGGGTATGCACTTTCTCTCTTGAGCTTAATTCTGAATATGCTGTGAGACCCAAAGTCCTCATCTCCATTTCTGTATGCATGACATGTTTCCAGGTGTATTGTGTTTTCATTGACAGAACCATCTTCTCCCTTCGTGTGTGGGACTCTCACTTGTGTGGAGAGCAGAATATGAGCACATTCAAGATGGCAGAGGTCCTTCTTTGTTGCAGAACTGTTATTATAGTACTAAATTTGAAAATCTAAACCTGACATTCAAAATCTTGTAATGGTTGGAAAGCATTCCCTATTGTGTGACAGACCATCAGATGTTGAAACAGAGACAAACAAATTAACATAGAAAGAGAAGTCTGGGGAAGTCAGAGAAAAGTACTTACTGGAAGAGCCTGAAAATATTCTGACTAAAGAAAATCAGCATATATTTGAAAAGCTAGTTTTAAGTAGTATGGGTATGAACTCTGGGGTTTGTGTATGTGCATATATATATAAATGACATGTACAATCATATACATAAACATACACACTTGTATTTGTATATATACAGAACTCTTCTACACATAGTGTTTGAGTGTAAACTAAGGTAGGGTATACCTTGATAGGTTAACAGTTCCCCAGATGGTGGTATTTTCAGGTGATGTTTTGTTTTTATAATTCTTTATTTTTTTAATGAAAATAATAATTTTGCAATAAAAAGATAAACTATCTTGAAAACTACTTAAGTTGGGTGATCTTATTTTTCAATAGTATGTCATAAATACCTGAAGGCCAGTTCTGAGGTGGTTTTGCATGTAGCACTTAATTTAACTTGCTGTATTTTTTAAATACAATGTTTAAACTGTATTTTAAATTGCTGCATAACATTGACTGTGAGAAATGAAACTGCTAGGAATTTAGGAAATGCCCTTCTGTGAAAAATAAGGGATAGTTTTGCATGCATATATTAAGTGGATAGCAACAGGGACAATGATTCACATTAAGGGGGTAAGACATTTAAATTGTGAAAGTCTGGGTCGAGATGATGATCTTAAAACCTATCTTTATGAATCACTAAAGGAATTCTTAAGTAAATGATAAAAATACAGAAAGTTTTCTTGCTTTTAGTCCCCTGTACAAAGGAACCTTGGAGATAACTGTTTTCCTGGGTATTTTGAAGTTAAGGTCACACCTCACCTTCTTTGACAGAGTTCAATTTCTTAAAAATAGTTTTAAAACATCTACTTTTTCCTGTTTACAAAATAATTTCTATTCATTACATAAGGTCTGAAAGATACAGACATGATAGAGATGAAAATAAAACCCTCTGAAATCTAGCCACCCTCCAAATAATGACTGTGTATATTTGATATCTGTGGGTTTCATTCTAACAAATAATTTCCACCCAGGACATGTCCTGTCTCTGGACAGGAGGTGAGCAGTTACCTTTGGAGAGAACACCACATAGTAGCCAGTGCCCTTAGCTCTGCAAGTCAGTTTACACACATCCCCAAGCAGGACGCCGGCGTATTTGGGAACCCATTCCACAAAAGTCTTGACTCCTTTTGCATCAGACTGATACCCATTTTTGGCCTCACACTGCTCATGACGAAAAGATTTACCTGAAAAACAAACATATCAATTATTACTTTATCACTTCTGGAACTTAAGATATATTCTTGTGTATTTAAATAATTTTAAGGGGAAGATGATTTTTTTATTCAGAGCCTCTTCACATACCAGTGTTGAAGGATTCTTATCTACACAGAATTGCAAACAGAAATTACTTTCTTCCTACTCCCTGAATATTCACTCAATTGGTTATAATAATCATTTAAAAATCACCCATGTGTTAGTGATTTGCACATGGGTGGAACCACGAAGTACAAGATGAATACACTCTTTCCCTAGCCTCCCCTAGTTATTACTACTAGAATACAAATTATACACGGCGGTTGCTGACACTTGGTAGCAGCATACCATTAGGTGGGCAGGGCATGACACTGCAGGAGCGGTAGATGGCCCTCTTCCCTGTGCAGTAGCGGCCACTGTTTCTGGGTGCAGGGTTATTGCAGTGGCGATAGGCAAACTGTACTCCTCCCCCACATGAGCGCGAACACTGGCCCCAGGGCCCCCAGGATCCCCAGTTGCCATGGCTTGATGTCTGAAACAGAAAATAGGAGATATTTTAACTCAGAAAGGAGGAAAACATTCAAAATGTACATTGGAAATCACTTGCCTTCAATGACACAGTGGAAACTTCATCACAAATATAGTCAAATTTCACTGAATTTAACATGATCACAGGTATTAGCCACTCTGGAATTACAATGTGATTTCAATTCGAAGCAATTCTCCTTTTCTACTTGCTACCATCCCCTGACACTAGAGGACTTCACCCTCAGTCCTGAGCACACTGCAAAAATTACTCCTGGCTTCTCTGGGCCTTCTGAAATTGTATATTTCTGTTAGTAACCACTGAATCACACTGAACTTTTTGTCCACTCTGATCCTGCTCCCTTAATGAAATATCTCAAGTCAAATGTTCTGCATGATGCTGGCGTTAGCTGATTGTAATTGACACCTTTTCTCCCTCTTTAGCAATGAAGTCCTACAGTCCCTTGTCGATATCACCCATCCCGTCTGTGACAGACCCTCTGTCACACAATAAATGTATGTGACCTGGGCATGGCTTAATTCTTCACTGGACTAGACTCTCACTTTATAGATAGCAAATGCAACAGATACAGAAGTGAGCCCATACCACAAGCACACACACCACAGGGAAAGGGGAGCCTGGTTGACACCCCAAGTCTACACTCTGGAAACATTGCAACAGGAAGCTGGAAGTCTCCACAAGGAAGAATGTTATTAATTCCTTTGCTGAGGGAACTCATGCAGAATCTCCTCTGGCTGTCTGTCGGGTGTCTGAGAATGCATGGTTGTCTGACAGTCCTGAGCGACTCCAGAAACGCACACGTGACAATGCTGTTCTAGGGACTTTGAAAATCTTGTGAGTGAACAAATGCCTTCCTTAGGCCTTGACAATTAAGGGGGCAGTTACTGACCTGCAGGTGGACCATGCACATGAGGAGGGACGAGGTGTTTCCCTGGGGCAGTCACAGGTCACATTAGCTCCTAAAGCTAGATTAACTTGCTCTAAGGGGAAAATACAACCAGTTTGGAGTCACCCAGTGTTATGACTGCCATGTATGAGCTCTACTATTTCCTTACTTTATTTAAATAAATGTATTCTGATAACTTTAGTGAGAGGAGTTTGAAAGTAAACTTCCAGTGACTTGGGGGCCCTGCGTGCAGCCTCGTGATGGAGTCTGGGCTAAGTACTTACGTGTCACTGGACAAACCTAGGGGTGGGTAGCTAAGGCCTGCCCTTTCTCCAGTTTTTGATTACTGACAATGGCTACCAAGGGTAAGGAGGAAGTTGTGAATAGATCTCTCCAGGAAAAATATTTTACTAGGAAATAAAGGCTCTTGGTGACAGTGCCCACACGGGTCACAGGAGTGTACTTCAGATCTCAGGTCTCGAGGCACTGTGTGACAAGAAAAGCACTTACTGAATAATACTTTTTCTTGGTTTTGTCCACACACTTGCCCTGCAGGCAAATCCTCCCTTTCCCACATGGCGTCCCTTCCACGGCTGGCAGCTTCTTGGTCAGGCACACCATCTGGCCCTGGCGCACCACGGCGCACCAGAGGCGCGCACAGACGTCCATTCCCGGACACACGGAGTACTCGGGCCCGAATGTCAGGTTGCACTGTTGGGTAGCATCATAAGTCTGCCCTGGTAGTTCCTCAGGGCCCAGGATCTGTTTGCGTGGTAGGTCTAGCAAACAGTTACCTGAAAGAATAACCAAGATTGACAACTGTTCTGTGTTTAGCTTTCAACTCACTAAACTCATGGATCTGAAAAAGCATTGCTCCAGCTGGTGCTGACACATGATGCCCTGGGGAAGGGGCCTGTGGGGGATGAGGCTGGGCGCCCCCTTGTGCTCACCACTACCCTCCGGGATTTTCAATGGACACCGTGCTCTGGGGCATCTATAGTGAGGGCAGTGGTATGACGGGATAAAATCATTTTGTAATAATTAGTTGTGAATATAGCCATTGTGCTGAGGTACTAAAAGAAATCAGACTGGACCTAGAGGAAATAAGAAACTGGACATAACAATAAGTGTTTACAGCTTTGAGGAGCAGAGTTTGCCCATGGCTCTCTATGCCCCTTTCTTCACTTCCAACGTACCTCTTCCTCAGGTGCCTGTCCAGGCCCCTTTCCGTTAACTCCACGAATAATACTACGGAGCTAACCTTATTCATTTTTGCACTCACCCAAAAGCATTTGCTTCACAGCTACAATGTCCTAGTAAACATACCAGGTATCAGAAGAACAGAAAAATGACCCAGACCCATCCCTCAGGACCTCCCGATAAAGTGAAGGAAATAGACTAAGTAATTTCTCCCAGACTGGTAGGAATTTTAATAAAGAGCCTTCAAGAGACACCAAATAAAGGCGCATTGGAATAAGAAAATAAAACCTCATAATTCGGAGCTAGGCTCATTTTTACCCTTCTTTTTCTCCCACGTGTGTCAGTTATTTAATGTGATTGGTATTGTTGGGTGCCTGGAGTGTGTCTATCACAAAGTGCTGCTCTTATCCCATAGTCACACGGCAGTATGAGGAGTGGGGTGGGGAACCGGCAGAAGCCGGCCCGCACGCAGACGGGGCAAATTCAGAAGCTGCCCTGTGCCTCTCCTCCCCCAGGAAAGCTCCCCAAGAATCCCTGCCCTGTGAGTCAACCCCATTTATTTTCTCCTATCATAGGGAGGGTGCACTTTTGCCTACCAGTTTCTGTAATCTTTCTGTTTACTTGATTTTAGGATTTACTCACTGATTATTAGTAGTACTAAAAATAACAAGTACTTGTTACACCCTTAACAGTCTCAGCTCTTTAAATGTGTTACTTTATCTAATACTCACTAGAACTCTGTAAAGTAGATTCTATTATTTTCTTTATTTAACAGAGAAACAAGCTGAGGAACATAAAGACAGATCGCTTCCCCAAGGGCACATAGCTAGCGGGTCCTATGCTCAGAGCCGGCCCTCCTCTTCATATACCATCTGCCTCTGTTTAACATGTGGATAGATTTATTGTTTTATTGGGGAAGGCAGGCTTGTGAAGGGCAGGGATCCTTTGAATGGTGGATTCCGTGCCTAATGGTAGAAACACCTGGTCTAAAGTTTAATTCTGGCAAAACACTAAATGGCTGAGTGTTCTTGGCCATGTTAGTCAACCTTTCCCTAATTTATTTTTAAGCTCTTCCTTTTATAAGGTTAAAAGTAACTAACAAGACGTAAGGGCAACCAGAAAAATAAGACACAATGATGGTTGGCAGTATGCTCAACATATTTAACAGCAATTTAGATGTATTCAAGTTATTCTTTTTATTCAAGAAAAGAAAATCATTTTAAAGCCTACTTTCCACTGAGAAATGGCATATTCAGCACATTTTAAGTATACTCCAAGTGTTTTTACAATTATATTCAGGTTTCTTCAAAGTGAATACCTTAGAATTTGTCAATCGGTGATGGAGGCATTATATGAAAATGAATAAAGAGCAAAGTTCCTATTTAACTTCTGAGCCAGAATGTTTGAAGAGGTAAAGCTTCTTAAGGAAAGCCAGAAAAAGCATTAAAATAAGTATCCAGCCAAAGAGAACTTTGGGAGAAAAACATCAAGCTAAAAGAAAAACATCAACAGCAAGTCAATAGGAAAGAATGATAGTGAAACCTCGCCAAGCTTTGTTTAGAAGGTAGAGTATGATTAGCACTTCAGAACCCCATGAAAAGTGTTCTCTTCATTGCTACATAAAAAAGAGCATTGTGTAACCCAGGGGGTGCTGAACAGATTGCTGATGCTAGAATATTGTCAACAAACCTCTGAGACAGCAAGAATGCTTTCCAATTCTTCAGAAGTGCTGTTTTAAGAAACTTTTTTATTTTACTAAAAAGCACAGACTGTAAGACTGGCGAGCAAAATGCTGGCTGGGAAGGCTTTAACATGTGCGGGTGCATGTGGCACGAGTCCACCTCATCTGTCATGAGCCAAAAGAACTCACCACCTCCCTATGGATGTGAAATCGGCTGTCATTCTTTCATTGGCACTAATAGATGATGAGCTAAATGAGATGTATAATGCAAACAATTTGAAATCAGCTTACAAGGAGACTTCAAGATGTGGCATCTCCTTACAAAGTTTATTATACAAAGTGTAAGTTTTCAAAATGAATCACACATTTGTTTTGCTATTAAAAATATGGTATCTCAGCTCAATGGTTTTCCCTTAGAGGTCATTTGGAGATGACCTTTTCTTGCTTAAAAGGATTCCTCAATTGCCATTAATGTATTACTCCAATGTTCTCACTATTTGCATTTTTTGCTGCATTAGTTTCTGTTTACCCTGAAATATAGTCTATTAATGTCATCTGTATGTTGAAATAGGTCCTTTTACAATAAAACGGATACAAACATCTTTACCAAATGGACAACTTGTGCCAGGGAACAATTGAAAAATCAGTCTGGGGCCTTGTCCTGAATCTCATGGTATAAAATGTTTAAAATAGAAATCATAGTGGACTGGATATACATTGTTTCCTCCCCCCCACACTTTTTTTCTGCATTGTCCATTTTTAAGAATGTGTACAGTTTGGGGGAGGGACAAAAGAAGAAACTGATCAATCTTTTCATATCATTTATATTGATCTATAAAAGCATGAACTCTATGACTAACTTTTCTTAATCTGTTTTATTTTTATTCTCAACCACTTCATATCTACTCCACATATTTTTAAATGTATCCTAGTCTGAAATCTTCTCTGGACTTTGCTGCCAAAATTTTGTCTGTTTGTTCTTTTCCACAAATTGCTAAGTTGCTTTTTCCTTTTCTGTCTCCCTACTCTCCCTCCCTCCCTTTCTTTTGTTTGTACATTGTGTGTTCAAACAACTTATACAAACTATAAAAATAGTTTGTAAAAGAAAAATAATAGAAATGCATGCATATAACTATTTCTTTTAAGCATCCGTGTTAAATTAAATGTTTAAGGTGAAAAAATGAAAAAGTAAAATGCAGTGATTTTCCATATGGGCAGATAAAGGAATGAAAGCGGTAGTCTTTCCATGGCTACAAAGTACACTGAGGGGTGATGAAAGGTATGCCATGTTTCCAGGAAAGGGAACAGAAAAGTCTTTGTTTTTTTTATATCTGATGTCCTGCACTGTTTGTTTCTCATGTTAATAATCAATGAAAATTTGTGGATGAAGGTTGGTTGTTCTCTATCCTTTTTATTTGTTCTTAACCGTTCCTAGAACTACAGTTATTCCTATCTTCTCTTCCTGTTCAATAGACACACATGAAATTAAGCATCGGCCCAAATATCCATGATCTAGGAGAAATCAATTAATATTCTTAATGAAATTCATCAGAGAGGGCCTAACAGCACTACAGACTCTCTCCTTTTACTTTTTATCATCATCTCCCTGAGACTGTAGCTCTTTTTGTAGGTCTTTATTCAAAGTCTAATATTAAAAGAGAAACTGATTCACTGTGAGCCAGATGACAGAGAAACTAAGGGTCTTGACGAAGGAACAGACAATCGTTACTGAGCATAACGATCCAAGCAGTCAGTCTGGGAAACTGTTGGAAGCATTGAGCTCACTGCTTAGGAAACGTAATGCCAAGGCAGTTAGATTAAACTATGTTGAAGGATGAAGCATAGCTTTTAGAAAATATAGGAAATCATGGCTTAAAATGTATGTTTTATGTACATACTCTTTTAAATAACACATTTGTGAAAATCAAGATAATACCACAATGGGCTTTAAGTTTTATGAGTACTACCTTAAAAATGGAACATTAGAATCTTTTAACTTGCTCTGTAGTCTATACTTATAAAGGACTCAAGAGGACTGATTTTCTAATATAATTTTATCTTCAAAGTTCTGTGTTCAGTAAGTGGCTGTAAACTTAGCTCTTTACATATGCCACATGTTAATATTCAAAGCTGCCTATAGATTTTCCTTAGCGGCTTGTGTCTTGGGCATCCTACACTGTCTTTACTTAGGTGGTGGCCTTTCTCATCACCTGGCCCTGTGGACTTAGGGACACGGAGAGGCAGCTATCCTGTTTTGGCTTCAAGTTATTAGTACTTGAGAAAAGAAATTCAATAAACTGCTTTCACTGCACAATTTCTTTGCTAGTGCTCACCTTTATTTTTGAGGCTCATTCCTCTTGCCAGCTTGCTTAGAGCTGACTTGTATAAACAGTGCACAGTGTCTAAAATGTCTTGGCCAGCCTGGCAGGGGGCATTGCAGGGAGGTTCCCCATGAGACATGGCTTCTCCTTTCCTGATTCAGAAGTATGCAAGCAGTTATGTCACAATGTGCATGCGGACTTTTCAACCATACCCTAATTGCCACATATTTCTTGTTGGAACTAAATCAGGAAACAGTATTCATGAATTTAAGTTTGGCAGTAGTCAAGTGCTACAAATGTCCAGCTACTTATAGCTTATAATTTTCAAAACAAATCAAATGATTTAATTTTACTCTAAGACCTCATTTCTCCAGCACTGCTGTAGGTAGTAGAAAGACAGATGAGCTTTTAGCCATAAATGGATGTTTCAGTTATGAACTCTTTAGATGCGATCTAAAAATTGCATAAATTTTGTCATAGTGTCTATATTATAAATATAATTGCTTTGCTGCCTTTATATTAATGTCACAATTTAGTTTTCCTAAATAACTGAAGATAACTTTTTTCTAAGTACCGATTATAGCATGCTGAAATATATTCATACTATGTAATATATAAGATCTTATTTATAGTATGTAATATATGAAATATTTCATAGCATATGAAATACCCAGGGATCATGCTGAGTGTGATAGGATCTTTGACCTTTTGGAAAATGGTGCCAGATTTCTGAGCTTTTAATATTTTAGGGGTATGTTTTATTTATAGCTTTTCTGGTTTCTCCCTTATTGTCCAATGATATCACTTCTTTCTCCCTGCTTATCTCTCTGAAGTGCCCCGCCCCGGCCCCCATCATGACTGTTTTACTACTTAAGATTGTTAGAGGCCCAGAAAATTACTACAGAAAAATATTACGATAATATGAATAAACAGACTCTGAAAGGATGGATGCCTGAGTAGTTCTCTACAAGTAAAGTGAAGGGGTTTTATGATGTGGTGTCATGATATCACTTTCGTCTTCTATGATGTGTTTTTGTTTGTTTGTTTATTTTTCCATCACTTTATACTTTGACTCACTTCTTGGTTCTCTCCTAAGCTCAGAAGCTGAGAGTGAATCAGAAGTTGGAACCTCGACCATCTCAGAATCACACGTACTAGGTCTTGTTACCATACTTTCACTTCAATTGCCCTAAGTCAGTTTTTTGGTCACAATCTAAAAGTTATTGAACAATTTGATTTCACATTTAACTGAGAGTGTTACAGAGCACTAGGGTTTCAATCTGTACCTGTGCATTCTGTGTTGAAATGAACACAACTGAGCTCTGCCATTGTACCATAGGGCCTTTCTCTGGTTCTCCTTATTCTGAAATTATTCACTATAGCTACTGATAAAATTGAAGTGTTTTTTTTCTGCTTTTGGTTAAAATACAAGTCTGCCTAACCAACATATTCAAAAGTAAGAGAGTCTAGGTTTGGTGAAATAAGTTGATAAATAAGGTATTTGCTGTCCAAAGAATTTTGGTAATTTAATTTATTTACAGATATATGGGAAACTCAGATAAGATTTTATTAGTACAAGTGAATATGACTTTCAACTAAAGGTATGTTCTTGCTTGTTATCTACCATGGGGGATTTTGGAATAGACAGAGAGATGCATAAAATATGAAATTTGTTGCAAAACTTTCAAGTCTGAATGTGGACTCTTTTAAACACAGAGATAATATTTAAAAATGAAGACAGTACTGAAAGCATACTTACTGCACAGAAAGCCATTCCATAAACACGAAATCAATGAGTCACTCCAAAATTATGGCAAAAAAGAACAAAATTCTGCACAGCATTGTAATTAGCTGACCTAATACTTGCACAGGAAAAAAAATGTGTTCCCGTTTAGCCATAAGTATTTGCTTGCCTTAGCAACTAAGTCCATTCATTTAGTGATTCAAAGTTTAGCTCAACCTTTTGGCATGTGTAATGTGTGATTTTGAAATAAAATATTAATGTTACTTCATTTTCAGAAAACCTGAAAGAAAAAGAGCAAAAGCAGTATTAAGAGTGGAGACTAAGATTCCACTCAAGAAGGACTTCATTAGATATTGATTTGATTAGTGTAGACAGGCAGATAATTTGGCAAATATTCATTTCAGGACTTTATCACCATTTAATCAGCATTGTAAAGTGAGCTACACAGAAAGTTTCCACTTTATCATTAGCCTAAAAGAAAAGTGTAATACATTGATTTTTAGTATTGTTTGTAAATCTTTGATACATTGGGATGTCCTTTCAACTAGCAAAGGACATTTCTTTTGTATTGATGGAAATTTTAAACCAAGCTGGGCATAGACTGTTTTCAGGAAAAGGAAATTTAAAAAGCTGCAACCATTACTGGTTCACCACTAACATAGCAAAAATGAGTTCAAGAACAGACTTTGCCTATGAGATACCAAAGAACTGTGTTGTGAATTTCTTTTAGTCTGAAAAGAATTCAATACATCAATTGTTTTGACATTATGTAGCCAAAGTTCAAGATGGCCAGCTCATGAAGATATTATGAAAATATTAAGCCATAAATTTTGTGGATCTAGGAAAAGAGTTATCACAAATTCTCTTAATCTAACTTTGAACCATACATCATGAGATAGCTTTATGGACACTTATTATGATCAAGAATTTTGTCACATTCAATTCACCCACCAGTTTTAGAAAGAGACACATTTTAAGAGAAAACAACAGGATGAGAATATGCTGATTTCTGTGATATGAGAAACTTGAGCTGCGTGGTCTCTGAAGATCTCTCCCAACTCTAACCTTTTGTGTTTCTAGTTTCTTGAAGTAATAAGGAATGCCAGAAAAATCAACAAAAGCTGTTTCAAAGATTATTTAAGTGGCCAGAATTTATTTCTAAAAACTGTGACTTCTTTAGTATTTTTATGTACTTTATAGCACTAATCCTGGATTTACAGAATTTAACAAAGAATGCTATGCTCTTGAACTGTATCCAATGGACAAAGCCAAAGATTTTCTTTTGAAGTTCTTAAAGTGTTTTCTCACCATTCATTCTTATTTTCTCTTTCTGTTGTGCAGTTTTTACTCTACTTTCAGGAGAATCTGCTGTCAGAGTGAAACCAGATTCTTCCAGTGAATGCAAATCTAAAGAGCTTCCTTTCCTGGCTTTATGCTGCCGTAAGAGAATCTGACAGAATTGTCACCTACATTTTCTCCACACTCCTATAATAGGCATGTAACAAATAATCCTGAGAGTCATATTAATAGCAGGGAAACAAGATGTCTGCCAGCATTCCCACAGGAAGCTAGTGGTGAAAGAGGGAATAAGAGCCAGGCTTTCAGAGCACTGGCTAGGAATTCTGTGTGGTCTCCCACACTGCTTCTCTTTTGAACTTTTCAATTCAAAAGCAAAAATACCATAGCTATAATGCCACCAAGGTCGTTGGCATTACCCACCAACAGACAGTCCCCTCGCTCCCTTTCCTGACACTAACTAAACCACCATTCTCTTAGGGGCATGATGAACACCATGAAGATACAGTGAAGGAAAACTTATAAATTATCCCAAGTTTTGTTTCTAAGCTTATGTTGTCCTGAGCGATACATACCGTGGCCATCATCCAGGAATTCTGTGATGGTGGCTGAGGTGCATTTGGACCAGGGCTTGGACGAATCAATGCTAGTTAGGATGGAAGACATTAAGCGCTTATCTTCAGTGGCCCCAAAGTTCTCTTCACAGAATTTGGAGTCATCATGGGAGAGGCCAAGTAGATGCCCTAGGGGAGAGAATACAGACAGTACGACTGATGAGTGATTTTGCATTTCTACTCTTACGTGACAATTATACTAGCATGTGATTTTTTTCCCTCCCAATTGTACATGAGTTCATTTTAACAGCTTTCTCATGCAGTGACTGGACCCCCAGGGAAATTTAAGCTGCATGCAGCTAGAGCAGTCACTTTTGGTGAACATTTAGATGAAAACAGAAAAATTATACTGAGGAGTAGACATTCCTATAATCATCTGGATCACACATGCTCAATGATTTGTAGAAACAGGCCTGATTTAGAATCTAGAATTTAAAAGGCAACTGTGGGATTATGTCATAGCCCTCACTACATATTATTTTGATTACTTGTCTAATTTTCTTCTCTGATCAACCATAGACCCCGTGAGATCTGAGACCATCTCCCCCGTCCACTGTTGAAACCTCTGTATTTAACTCAATGTTCTGCAAGTTGCAGATACTTAATAGATGGCTTTTGAATGTCAGTGACTTCTATTTCCTTGGCCAAGTAAATAGGTAGCTATGTAAGAGATGACTAGGAGAGAAAAAGAAAGAGAATTAACATTAGTAACTTCCCAGTTCCATGCAAATGTAAGCTTGTCTCACCCCTTCATTTCTTTTAGTTATCTTGTGAGTTGTGCACACTTACTAGTCCTACAAATAAATGGCATATTTTGAAAATGTACTAGTTTACATCTAAGAAATGTCTAAAATACCAAGATGCCCATCAAGGAGTGTTAAGAGTTTGAGAGAAAACAAACACTGGGAATGTAAGTGACTGGCCTCAGCTAGGTGGTGTTTGTGTGTAAGCCTACCAAATCCGTTCTTTAAACCCCAGGGTCATTTACATTCTACCAAGGTATCATTTCACAGAGTATATAATTGTTATAATCTGCCTGAATTGTTTTTCTATTTCATAAGGCTCATTTTCACATAGTCTAAAGAGGAAACAACATTCTCCAATAAATCTAAAATACTGTTAAAAAGTATACTACAGTGATGCACAGTGACTGCAATGGGATATGGGTTGGAACTTGCTAATACAGGTAAGTGTAGTAACCACATTGCTTTTCATGTGAAAACTTCATAAGAGTGTATATTAATACCTTAATAAAAGATTTAAAAAGATACATTCAGGATGGTGGTTGGTAGAGACTCTAAAAAGCACACAAGCTATCCTAGTAGTGTTTTTTGCAAAGCTTTATAGAGTCATACACCACACTCTAAAAAAGAGCATACATGGCAAACACTGTAGTAAAGTGATTACTGCATTCTCTCTTGGTTTCTGAATGCCAAAGGCAGAAACTTTGGCCCTTCTTCCAAAAAAAGTCTGGGGTGCAACAGTAAAACCCAACAGAGATGAAATCTTGCATGCCACATTCCAATGACTTTGGGCCAACTTGTTAAATCACCAACACCTCATAACTGAACTGTCCACTGAGCAGCTGGCTGCTGTTGCGGCTGAAATTAAGTGGCTGGTGCTGGGTGACCCTCTGAGGCTTCATATTTTATGATATTTATGCAGTTATTTGCTTCAATAGCGCTTACTAGGCTAGCAAGTTTTCTGAGGGAAACCCCCATGTCCCCACTCACATTTTATATTGGTCAATAGCATGAATGTGCATCACAGTCTGTAAAGCATGTCCCAAGTAACATGCAAAAGAAGACTGGCAGGGGCTTGTCCAATTTTGGGGTGATAATCTTGAGTTTTTCAAGAACTCGCAGAACCTTTGATTCATGTCTTACTCAATACTGCCTAAAGTTTCCTAGTACACCAAGCACTTGCTGAGAAGGAACTCTGCTTCTTGCACTTAGGTAATGTGCACTGTTCTTCAGCTAGCACCATGGGATTTGCATGAAAATTCCACACTTGAGTTTTTCCCCCTGGCAGAGAAGAGAGAGAGGTAAAGTGGCCTGAGGTGACCCCTGCAAAATGATGTGTATTGAAATCCAAGTTTTATATGTAAAAATGTGATTTTTTGCATTATATTACATAAGATATTCCTATTTATTTAATGGAGTAATAGCTTTTCCTCAAAATCTATCTAAATAATGTAAATGTACTTTCCATATGAATTTTTACTATTATATCAAGGTATTTTCCCTTGAGTTGGAGGGTGAATTTTAGATTTTTGATTTAAGATACAGGCCATGTGACAAACACCAAATTCACTTTGAGGGGCCTGGGAGAGTACCTCAATATTTTCTTTCATACGGAATGGTGAGGCATATAGTTTAAAATAGGAATTAGGTAAGCAAAGTAGTTTATTTAAAAGTATTTTGGGGGTATTTTTGTGAATCTTTTGGCATGCTTTGTGGCATAATACTGTGAATCTTATGCTCCCTAAAGGAATTAATTTGTCAGTGTAACTTAATTGCTGCTGAAGATACTTAGAAGAAATTCTCAAAAAAGAATGCCATTTGAGCATGAACAAATCTTAGTTCCACTTCAGCAAGAGCTACAAGGAGATGCGAATTTTGGAAGATCTCCCAGAGTCAGTGAGAAGTAATGAGAGTCATGGGCAATGTGAAGAACATTTAAGTGCCCAAAGAAACAGTCAGCCAGTTCTACAGTCACTGGAACCAGGGCACAGTGAGAGAGAGACCCATGTGACTTCCCTTCAGGAGCTGGACAGGAATTGAAATGGAAGATCAATGTGAGGGATGTTTGGATGCTCTTCAGGAAAGACGTGACAGACATACTAAAGGCTGTGAGTAGAAAAAGAGGTGATACTTTCAAATGTGATCCCCGAATCATTATGCTAACTTACTCTAATGTCAGTCTGAAATTTGCCGATATCTTTTGAGCACTGCAATGGCAGCACCCATAGAAAAGCATAAGCTATTTTAAAGGCACACTCACATTAGACCAACATGCTATGATACTAAAAACTTATTAACAGAGAAAAATCCAGAGTCTAGGAAATTTAAGATATAATGTTGTAGCTGACAACAGTAGATGTCAAATAGATGTTATAAAGGGGAATCAAAATTTATCATGATGTCCCTGATCATCTAGGACATCCAGCTTTTACTGTGAAAGTTTGTTCATAAATCTTCCACAGAGATAATCTAAAATCTCAGGTGTGAATTGGAGATGAAGCATTTCTCCAACATTTAATTATACTAAGGAAATAATTATGTTAATCCTCCCATGAGATTTACATGTATGTGCCCCCAGAGAGTGAGAGAGTGGATGAAGAACATAAAGAAGTACCAGAGAAGATGTTTACAACTCCTAAAGTAAGGTGTTGTCATTTTCATCAGTGTTGCTTATGGTGAGTTTTTATAGCAATACAGAGGAGAGTTAGTGTGAGAGGTGAGGTTTTGGAGGAGGCAGGGTGATGGAATCAAGAAACCCAGTGAGAAAGGCAATTCTTATAATCAAAAAGACAGAGAGATATTTCTTTCCCAAGTCAAAGTACAGGGAAAGAAGGGTGAAGAGGATTCAAAACAATTTTGAAAGATTTACCTGTAAAAGAGGAGATTTGCAGAAGCTGGACCAAACTCCCTCAGTGAAACTGGCAGAGACAAGGCAGGCATGGATTTAGGGGCACAATTCACAGTCAGGGTTTAAAGTAGAGGTCCCAAAGTCTGGCTCTAAGGAAGCATTAGTATTTGTATTTGGAACCATTTATGATCAGTAGACATGGAAAAGACTGAAGAGCAGTGTGTTTGCTTTCACTAAGGTAAGCAATCTTGTTTCCAGTACTCTCTTGGTGAATCCTTAATTCTTGATTGATAAGATTGGAAATCTCTCACCTAAAATCCAGATGCAATTAAGGCTGAAACACACTTGTTTCGTGAGTGCACTTGTTAATGGCATTTGTACTTATACACTAAAATAGAAAAAAAAGATATCATAGATAACAGAATGAAATTTAGAAAATAATGTGGTTGTCTAATTTAGTATTTTCCCAAGTCCTCAGAACTGCATCTTGCTTTTTGAAATCATTATTAAAAATCAAGGTATAAATTGAAGGGCTTTTGTAGAAAATACTGATCTATTCTTAATAGATATTAAGCCATGTCATAAATACAACAGTCCTGATAATGAGTTCCCACCACGCAAAATAACCTTAGGAAGGAGTTTATTTGAATTACACTAAGGAAATTACTTTCATGGTAAATTATGTCAATGCAAAACCTATAGGGTAAGAGTCTGAATTATACTGTTAACTCAGAAATATCAAACAATGAATCCCCTAACAACTGTTCTAGTATGATAATTGTCTTTTTAAGTTGGTGTCTTTTTAAATGCATAACTATATCTTATTAAATAAATCTCAGCTTTGATAATCACAATATAGATTTAAAAAGCACCTGGCCTCCTTAAACTCACAAATGAATCTGGTGTTAGAACATGTGAGATGTTGTACATCTGAACTTCAAAGGAAAACATTGGTTCAGCTTCTTATTTAAGCAGGTATTAATTACTGTATGACTAGGGCTGACTTTTAACATTAACTTCAGGAAGGAAATTTGGTTCTTTTTCTAAACTTTGGTCTGCAAATTAAACAGAATTTCAAGCTCTCATCTTCTGACCCCAAACTGACCAATGGACAAGGGGACATAACACCACATCCTAAAAAAATGTTACAAGTAGCCCTGTAATGTGTTTACTTAAGAAAGCACGGCTGGGATGGAGCATCTGTTTCTTAATGAGGTCATGTTTTTATTTCACCTAGTTTTCCAGCTGGGATTATTGAGGTGCAAGAAGGTCTTGCCAGAGGTTGAAAAGTGAGTCAGTAGCACTCAAGGGATCAGAATCCAGAATCCTTGAGGAAGGGAACCAGAAGTTCCAATAATTGGATCATACACATCTCTTCAGACACAATGCTTATTTAGTAGTGAAGGAAAACTCCCATTTCAAAATGTTAAACATAAATGGTAAATGTTGTATCAATTATGTAATTTGGAAGAAAAAATTTTTTTCATCTTATAATTAACTCTGTCAATATTCTTTTGAAACAAATCCAGGATTATTTCCTCCAAAATGAACACTAACCATTAAAGGATAACATCAAAACTTCGGCTGTAGAACCAGATGAAATGAGGTCAGATTTTCCCTGAGCAGTACATGAGTTGTTCACCTTAGGTTTCGAAACGTCTCTGTGTGTCACTTTTCTCCTCTCTTGGGTGAGTGATTGATACAACTCACTGAATGACGTTTTGTGAGAATTAAATGATATTATGATATTAAAAGACGAGAAGTGCTTAGAATGCATGCTTGACCAATACCAAAGGCCCCCTGATGGTTAGCTAACTTAATTTGTTCTTGCTGATATCCCAGTTTGTTATGCTTTTACTTATGGATATTCTAGTCTTCAGTAGCTTTGATAAAATTTGATATTTCTAGATACCTTTGAATTGGGAAAGAAGGGGAAATTTCCTAATCATAAAAAAACCATGCCTTAAGTGTGTGATTTATTTGCTTTTTATACCACCATCAACTTACTGGGTTTCTACACACATGGTGGATGATCTACAAGCCTCTCCTAGAGAAGTACAAATTGGTTATTGGATTTAAAAACAAATCAAAACAAAACTGATGTTCAACACTAAATCTCTCAATGATGCTGGACATACAGTAAAGGCCTATTCCCACCTTTCCTCTGGGAGCCAAGAAAGACACAGTGTGGCACTGCTCCACACTGGATACAAAAAATGTTCAGTTCATGTTGAATTGAACAGTTCATGTTAAAGCCATGGGTTTGGAGGTAAATACCGAGTTTAATTCTAGCTTCCTTTCACTTCACATCTCACAGCCAGTCCTGACATCTGATTCTGGGCACTTGGCTTTGGTCTATGGTGTTTTGAGGGCCTGTGCAGCTTTTCAAAACAAGGCCCTGCTTAATCTAATCATCCATGGGAGCAGAGTCACATGCAGACCGGCCCCACCAGAGAACTCCCTCTGACCACAGCTAAATACAGGCGGCTGTGCTGTTGTGTCGCAACCACTTCCTAAGCCTCCAGCTGAGTATTTGGCTTTGACTTTTTAAGTTGCCTGATTAGCTTAAGAAGCCTGACTAGACTTTCATGGTGGAGAGACTCACTTAGCACATTTTATAATTAACTACTATAAGGCAAAGCTTTGGCAAGTTTTGAAAATTATGGATTTTGTTAGTCTAAATAAAATTAGGGTTGTTCCCCCTAGAATATAAGAAGCTGGCCGATCATCAGTAAGATTATTATTTTGAAGAACCATGTGTGCAACAGGTGAAATCTTTTTATTACAAGCCAATAATAAAAGTTTGTCAAGTTAAAAATATAAACTTAAAATGTAAACTTATATTCACTCGAAAACTTTCTATAGTCCACATTTGGATTGTAAAATGGCTGTAACCATGTTCTTGCCTCCACTCAAGGGAGAGACAGTAATGGGGACTGTGCTCTTGATAGTTTAGCTTTCTTATATGTCCTAACATTCTAGTCAGTGTTTATGTGCGCATAGCAAACAAGGAGGAAGGCAGGTTATTACTGCCTTTATAAAGTTTATACTCATCAAAATCTATTTTCTAGAAGCCTCTGTTGACATCAGTTGACTGTGTACCTCTAAAACCTAGCTCTTTCTCTAAAAAAAAATTGGGAAAAGAGAAGTGTTCTAGGTAATTTGTGGTGCATGAAAAGAATCACTTTTCATAATGCTTAACACCCTTAATTCTGACTTTACTATGGACAGAAAAGATGCAAGATAGAGACTTCAGTCTTGCCTCTATTTTAAACGTTAATTCTCAATGCAGGAAATCTTTTAGATGGAGGGGGTAAAAGACCAAACGTTTTTGATTCAAATGACTTATTTTAAACCATTATGTATAGAAAGAGGGAGATTCTATGAGAACCTTTAAGTTACTTAATCACAGTGTTATTCTTAATCAAATATATCATTTTACTGCTTCTAGAACAAGGTAGAGAAAATATGGGAACAGCCAGGACACTTTCTTCCCAGCCTATGTTTTGAGCACAGTAACATATTTGCACCGTCTGTGTGCACAAAGAAAGTTGAACATTTTGGAAGGGGCTCAAGCAAATTCACAACATTCTAGCAAAACCAAGGTCTCACATTGTCATTTCTGATAACCATACATAGCCGTACATACAATCCCCAAATCTGGAAAGTAGCAAATTTCTAATAAAAGGAAAGGGAGGAAATAAGTAAGAATGGAGTAGAATTAGAATCCAGGCCATGATTAGCTTGGACTGATGGCCTCATGCAACAACCTAAAAATAAAGCACTGGAAACAAATCAGCAAATGGCATTACCCAAAAATTCCAGGGGCTGCAGAGGCAAGACTCTGTAATCATATACAGATGGTTAGGAAATATTTTGTAGGAGTATTGTCTCTAAATTTTTAAGGCTTATACTTTATAACACATGTGCACAATATAGGCAGAAAGTGAAATTAAAGGATAATAAAGCAATTAGAAAATAAAGTGAATAAAAGTCAGATCCCTTTATGAAAGAGAAATTAAATCCATATCCTCTTATCCCCAGACCTTAAATTTCTCAAGTTAGGCCAAATGTAATGCAAAAAGGGAAATTAAGTAGGCAGTGTTTGACTGGAGAATGAATTGCAGAGAATTCTGAAGAAGTACATAGAAATTAAAGGGAACATAGGACATAGTCCTATATATTAAAGATTCAGGTTTGATTTTTTGTATAGAAGCCCACATATCTCCAATATTGTTTTCTTATGAAACTATGTTCAGTGTTCTTGTACTATTAAGGAAAGTTCTTAATTATACATATAAAGTTTTAATAAAATGCTTGTTCTAATCAGCACCTGGCTTCTGACCTCTCGGCCTGCTGTGCCTGCCTGTGCAAGCCCTTGGCCCAGGAATTCAGGAGGGGTGGGGAAGGGGATGCTCGTTTCTCCTTCCAGCTCAGTGGCCAGCTCCCAAGGGAGTTGCATTACTGACTCAGTGGCTCTCTTACAGGGCAACCTCCCAGATGCTGCCGGTGTGTGAAGAAGGATCACCACAGAATGGAAGAAAATAGTCCTTCTTTCAAGAAATTTGTAATCTCTTATTTAGAAAACCATGAGTTAGGGCTCATAATCTTGTGGCTGGATAATGCCACAGTTCAACCCTGCTGCTTATTCCTAATCCTTCCTCTACCCAGTCTCAGATGAACCAGCCTCTTCCGACCCAGGGGTTTAGAACCTGTCTGAGGGGACTTCTCTCACTCGGAGTAACAGTGATTAATTCCTGATGTACTTTCTAAATCATTTCCACTGCAAAATCAGAACACTGCCTTAGGCAGCTCTCATGTTGCTCCCAATTACTCACTCATGTACACACACAGATAAGCAGTTAGTATTGATTGAGGATCTATATTGGGTCTTACTTTTATCAGTTAGTTTAACAGGCATGAGTGGCTGACAGGTGAAGGCACAATCCCAATCCTGAAGCTCAAATGGCATATGTGTTTTAAAATCATTTTCAGGCCTCATTGTTAGTCCATTTTACAGGGAAGGAAGAGACTCAGTGAATCTCTTGCCTAAGATGAAACAGAGAACATGGAGACAGAGCTGGGACTTCATCTTGAAGTGATGAAGCTCCATTAATAAAATGTTTAACTGAATTATTATCAATGGTGCTGTGGGATGGTTATTTATGTTAAGACTTTATGTTTGTATCTTTTTTCTTAGATAATAAGAAGAGTGTCAGGAAAATTAAGGTCACGATTAATACTGAAGAAATGAAATTTAACTACTGATTTCTATTTTACAGCTGAATATATTGACTTTCGCCATTATCTTTGATTTGAAGTTATTTTAATTCTTCAAAGACAGCATAGCAGCTAGACAGTGACACCTTGTGAAATATTTTCTGCCTACTAGGAATGTGAAAAAGTTTTAATTCCTATTTAAAAAGTATAGTTTTAGGTTAAAAACTAAATCTGTTCAATAATAATTTTCAAACCATATTTTACTTCCAAAAAGAAGATGCTAAAAGATGATACATATATTAAAATGTAAATAAAATTGTTAATTAAGACAAGAGATTAAAGATGGCAGCGTGAGAGGAGAGACAGAGGCTTCCTCCTAAAACTGGATACAATTAGAAAATTTAATTGGTGCAACTAATCCTGAGAGCAACAAGAAAGAGGACGCGTCAGACTGCACATACCTGGAGAAAAGAGCACACCTCAGCAAACGGGAATAGAGACCAGAGGACACAGGACAACATCCAAACCACATCCACACCCACGAGAACCCAGTGCACCGTGAAGGGGGTAAGATAGAAGCCCCAGCCTGGCGGGACCCTAGCACCCCTCCCCCCAGCTCTCAGCAGGAGGAGAGGAGTCAGAGCAGGGAGGGAGAGGGAGCCCAGGACTGCTGAGCACCCAGCCCAAGCCATCCAGACCAGAGCACAGACACAGTGCATGCGTGGGGTCCTGGATACTAGGGAAACAGGACAGCAAGACCTGTGAGCGGTTCCCTGAGGCCAGCATCCAGGGACAAAGAAAAGCGAGTGGCGCTTTTTTTTAAAATTATATATTTAATTTTTTTTTGCAAGTGCTTTTTGGAAGTCTTTAAGGGACAGGGACCCCAAAACCAGATGGAAATGTCCCGGGACACTTAGTACAGCAGCAGGGAATCTGGGGATCTCTGGGAACTCTAACCCCCTGGGCAGCAGGGAGCACAGAGGCCCCTCACGGAAATAAATAGCTTCCCAGCCGTTCCCCATCCAATGCAGCTCCACCATTTTGGAGCAGCGGCCCGAGGCAGGCCACGCCCACAGCCACAGCGGAGATAAGCTCCATAGCAGCCGGGCAAGAATCAGAAGCCCTTTCTGCGTGCAGCTGCCCAGCACAAGCCACTAGAGGTTGCTGTTCTCCCAGGAGAGGAAGGCCACAAACCAAAAAGAAGGGAAGTTCTACCAGCTGTCACTTGTGCCAGCTCTAACTATCTCTATCACCATGAAAAGGCAAAATTACAGGCAGACAAAGATCACAAAGACAACACCAGAAAAGGAGACAGACCTAACCAGTCTTCCTGAAAAAGAATTCAAAATAAAAATCATAAACATGCTGACGGAGATGCAGAGAAATACACAAGAGCTAAGGGATGAAGTCCAGAGGGAGATTACAGACGCCCGGAAAGAGATTACAGAAATGAAAGAAAATCTGGAAGGATTTATGAGCAGAATGGATAAGATGCAAGAGACCATTGATGGAATAGAAACCAGAGAACAGGAACGCATAGAAGCTGACACAGAGAGAGATAAAAAGATCTCCAGGAATGAAACAATATTAAGAGAACTGTGTGACCAATCCAAAAGGAACAATATCCATATTATAGGGGTACCAGAAGAAGAAGAAGAGAGAAAAAGGGATAGAAAGTGTCTTTGAAGAAATAATTGATGAAAACTTCCCCAAACTGGGGGAAGAAATAATCAAACAGACCACGGAAATACACAGAACCCCCAACAGAAAGGATCCAAGGAGGACAACACCAAGACACATAATAATTAAAATGGCAAAGATCAAGGACAAGGAAAGAGTTTTAAAGGCAGCTAGAGAGAAAAAGGTCACCTATGAAGGAAAACCCATCAGGCTATCATCAGACTTCTCGACAGAAACCTTACAGGCCAGAAGAGAATGGCATGATATATTTAATGCAATGAAACAGAAGGGCCTTGAACCCAATACTGTATCCAGCAAGATTATCATTTAAATATGATGGAGGGATTAAACAATTCCCAGACAAGCAAAAGTTGAGGGAATTTGCCTCCCACAAACCACCTCTACAGGGTATTTTAGAGGGACTGCTCTAGATGAGAGCACATCTAAAACTAAACAGATGTCACCAGAGAAAATAAAATCACAGCAAAGAAAGCAGACCAACTAAATACTAACTAAAGGCAAAAAAATAAAATCAACTACCCACTAAAAGCAGTTAAAGGAAACAAAAAAGAGCACAGAATAAAACAACCAACATATAAAGAATGGAGGAGGAGGAATAAGAAGGGAGAGAAGAAAAGAATCTCCAGACAGTATATATAACAGCTCAATAAGCGAGCTAAGTTAGGCAGTAAGATACTAAAGAGGCTAACCTTGAACCTTTGGTAACCACGAATCTAAAGCCTGCAATGACAATAAGTACATATCTTTCAATAGTCACCCTAAATGTAAATGGACTTAGTGCACCAATCAAAAGACACAGAGTAACAGAATGGACAAAAAAGCAAGACCTATCTATATGCTGCTTACAAGAGACTCACCTCAAAACCAAAGACATGCACAGACTAAAAGTCAAGGGATGGAAAAACATATTTCAGGCAAACAACAGAGAGAAGAAAGCAGGGGTTGCAGCACTAATATCAGACAAAATAGACTTCAAAACAAAGAAAGTAACAAGAGATAAAGAAGGACACTACATAATGATAAAGGGCTCAGTCCAACAAGAGGATATAACCATTATAAATATATATGCACCCAACACAGGAGCACCAGCATATGTGAAACAAATACTAACAGAACTAAAGGGGGAAATAGACTGCAATGAATTCATTTTAGGAGACTTCAACATGCCACTCACCCTAAAGGATAGATCCACCCAGCAGAAAATAAGTAAGGACATGGAGGCACTGAACAACACAGTAGAACAGATGGACCTAATAGACATCTACAGAACTCTACATCCAAAAGCAACAGGATATACATTCTTCTCAAGTGCACATGGAACATTCTCCAAAATAGACCACACATACTAGCTCACAAAAAGAGCCTCAGTAAATTCCAAAATATTGAAATTCTACCAACCAACTTTTCAGACCACAAAGGTATAAAACTAGAAATAAATTCTACAAAGAAAACAAAAAGGCTCACAAACACATGGAGGCTTAACAGCATGCTCCTAAATAATCAATGGATCAATGAACAAATTAAAGCAGAGATCAAGGAATATATGGAAACAAATGACAACAACACAAAGCCCCAACTTCTGTGGGACGCAGTGAAAGCAGTCTTAAGAGGAAAGTATATAGCGATCCAGGCACACTTGAAGAAGGAAGAACAATCCCAAATGAATAGTCTAACATCACAATTATCAAAACTGGAAAAAGAAGAACAAATGAGGCCTAAAGTCATCAGAAGGAAGGACATAATGAAGATCAGAGAAGAAATAAACAAAATTGAGAAGAATAAAACAATAGCAAAAATCAATGAAACCAAGAGCTGGTTCTTTGAGAAAATAAACAAAATAGATAAGCCTCTAGCCAAACTTATTAAGAGAAAAAGAGAATCAACACAAATCAACAGAAAACAGAATCAGAAATGAGAACAGAAAAATCACGACAGACTCCACAGAAATACAAAGAATTATTAAAGACTACTATGAAAAACTATATGCCAACAAGCTGGAAAACCTAGAAGAAATGGACAACTTCCTAGAAAAGTACAACCTTCCAAGACTGACCAAGGAAGAAACACAAAAGTTAAACAAACCAATTATGAGCAAAGAAATTGAAACGGTAATAAAAAAACTACCCAAGAACAAAACCCCGGGCCGGATGGATTTACCTCGGAATTTTATCAGACACACAGAGAAGACATAATACCCATTCTCCTTAAAGTTTTTCAAAAAATAGAAGGGGAGGGAACACTCCCAAACTCATTCTATGAAGCCAACATCACCCTCATACCAAAACCAGGCAGACCCCACCAAAAAAGAAAATTACAGACCAATATCCCTGATGAATGTAGATGCAAAAATACTCAATAAAATATTAGCAAACCAAATTCAAAAATATATCAAAAGGATCATACACCATGACCAAGTGGGATTCATCCCAGGGATGCAAGGATGGTACAACATTCAAAAATCCATCAACATCATCCACCACATCAACAAAAAGAAAGACAAAAACCACATGATCATCTCCATAGATGCTGAAAAAGCATTTGATAAAATTCAACATCCATTCATGATAAAAACTCTCAGCAAAATGGGAATAGAGGGCAAGTACCTCAACATAATAAAGGCCATATATAATAAACCCACAGTCAACATCATACTGAACAGCAAGAAGCTGAAAGCTTTTCCTCTGAGATTGGGAACCAGACAGGGATGCCCACTCTCCCCACTGTTATTTAACATAGTACTGGAGATCCTAGCCACAGCAATCAGACAAAACAAAGAAATACAAGGAATCCAGATTGGTAAAGAAGAAGTTAAACTATTACTATTTGCAGATGACATGATATTGTACATAAAAAACCCTAAAGACTCCACTCCAAAACTACTAGACCTGATATTGGAATACAGCAAAGTTGCAGGATACAAAATTAACACACAGAAATCTGTGTCTTTCCTATACACTAACAATGAACCAATAGAAACAGAAATCAGGAAAATAACTCCATTCACAATTGCATCAAAAAGAATAAAATACCTAGGAATAAACCTAACCAAAGAAGTGAAAGACCTATACCCTGACAACTACAAGTTACTCTTAATATAAATTAAAAGAGACACTAACAAATGGAAACTCATCCCATGCTCGTGGCTAGGAAGAATCAATATCGTCAAAATGGCCATCCTGCCCAAAGCAATATACAGACTTGATGCAATCCCTATCAAATTACCAGCAACATTCTTCAACAAACTGGAACAAATAGTTCAAAAATTCATATGGAAACACCAAAGACCCCGAATAGCCAAAGCAATCCTGAGAAAGAAGAATAAAGTAGGGGTGATCTCATTCCCAACTTCAAGCTCTACAACAAAGCCATAGTAATCAAGACAATTTGGTACTGGCACAACAACAGAGCCACAGACCAGTGGAACAGATTAGAGACTCCAGACATTAACCCAAACATATGGTCAACTAATATTTGATGAAGGAGCCATGGACATACAATGGCAAAACGACAGTCTCTTCAACAGATGGTGCTGGAAAAACTGGACAGCTACATGTAGGAGAATGAAACTGGACCATTGTCTAACCCCATACACAAAAGTAAATTCAAAATGGATCAAAGACCTGAATATAATTCATGAAACCATAAAACTCTTAGAAAAAAATATAGGCAAAAACCTCTTAGACATAAACATGAATGACCTCTTCTTGAACATATCTCCCCGGGCAAGGAAAATAACAACAAAAATGAACAAGTGGGACTATATTAAGCTGAAAAGCTTCTGTACAGCAAAAGACACCATCAATAGAACAAAAAGGTACCTACAGTATGGGAGAATATATTTGTAAATGACAGATCAGATAAAGGGTTGACATCCAAAATATATAAAGAGCTCACACACCTCAACAAACAAAAAACAAATAATCCAATTAAAAAATGGGCAGAGGAACTGAACAGACAGTTCTCCAAAAAAGAAATACTAATGGCCAATAGACACATGAAAAGATGCTCCACATCGCTAATTATCAGAGAAATGCAAATTAAAACCACAATGAGGTATCACCTCACACTAGTAAGGATGGCCACCATCCAAAAGACAAACAACAAGAAATGTTGGCGAGGTTGCGGAGAAAGGGGAACCCTCCTACACTGCTGGTGGGAATGTAAATTAGTTCAACCATTGTGGAAAGCAGTATGGAGGTTCCTCAAAATGCTCAAAATAGACTTACCATTTGACCCAGGAATTCCACTACTATTAATTTACCCTAAGAATGCAGCACTCAAGCTTGAAAAAGACAGATTCACCCCTATGTTTATTGCAGCACTATTTATAATAGCCAAGAATTGGAAGCAACCTAAGTGTCCATCAGTAGATGAATGGATAAAGAAGATGTGGTACATATACACAATGGAGTATTATTCAGCCATAAGAAGAAAAAACAAATCCTACAATTTGCAACAACATGGATGGAGCTAGAGGATATTATGCTCAGTGAAATAAGCCAAGCGGAGAAAGAGAAATACCAAATGATTTCCCTCATCTGTGGAGTATAAGAACAAAGGAAAAACTGAAGGAACAAAACAGCAGCAGAATCACAGAACCCAAGAATGGACTAACAGGTACCAAAGGGAAAGGGACTGGGGAGGATGGGTGGGTAGGGAGGGAAAAGCGGGGAGAAGAAGAAAGGGGGTATTATGATTAGCATGCATAATGGGGGGGTGGGAGAAAGTGGAGGGCTGTACAACACAGAGAACTCAAGTAGTGATTCTACAGCATTTTGCTATGCTGATGGACAGTGACTGTAAGGGGGTTTGTAGGGGGGACCTGGTATAGGGGAGAGCCTAGTAAACACAATGTTCTTCATGTAATTGTAGATTAATGATAACAAAAAATAAAGAAAGAAAAGCGGGATTACTCCCTGATAGGATAAAACTAACTGCAAATCACTGATTAATGCATGCTTTAAATATCCTTAATTTTGATCATTTAAAGGGTATCAGATGATCAGCTATAGAAGTACATTTTTCTGATAATATTCCTTTCTCTTAAAAAAAAAAAAGCAGTTCCTGTGTGGTGATCTCCAATAAGTTCTTCACAATGGTATAAAGGGCATATCAAAGTGCGGGCAAAGGATTTGTTTGTGTTTACACAGAGGATCAAAGCCAAATTTGGCTACCCAGAAAATGAATTAAGATACAATATGAAGAAGAACTTCCAACATCGACATTCTCTGGAAGAGCTATTCCAGAAGATGATCATCAAAATCTTCAACAAAGATCCTTGCACTGTTGCAGTTGTAGCTGCATTCATCCCACCAGTTCCTGTACTTGCCATTGGAATGAAGAAGGAGATATCTAAGGTGGCTTGTGCATACAGTAAAACAACAAATTTGACTGGATCTATACTGTCGGAACTCAAGCAAGAATTAGGAGAAGTGCAAGTTACAGCACTCCAAAATCTTGCTACTATAGACTATCTACTGTTAAAAGAACATATGGGATGTGAACAGTTCCCAGGAATGTGTTGTTTTAATTTGTCTGATTTTTCTCAAACTATTTAAATTCAGTTAGACAATATCCATCATATCATTGATAAGTTTTCACAAATGCCTAAGGTGCCTAACTGGTTTTCTTGGTTTCACTGGATATGGCTGGTAATTGTAGGTCTGCTTTGGTTATGTAGCTGTATTCCTATTATGTTAATGTGTGTATGCAATTTAATTAGTAGTTTAAAACCTATACATGCTTATGTTACTCTACAAGAAGATATGTCAAGGAAATAATCAATCTTCCCATGTTTTCTTCCTTCTGCTACTTCTATAGCTTTTCTTCTTCCTTCCTAATTACAACCCTTAAGTAGAATTCGTGCCTCATATAAAAATTACCGAGTATCATAATTCTTCCAAGTGGTAAAGATACCTCAAGACAAATGCTGGGCATAGAAGCCACAGGGCATAAATCTGCAAAGAAGTAAAAAGCTAACCTTTTCAAACAATAATGCTTCTCTCTCACTTGCCAACTTTACATTTCCCTGTATGGCCCCGGAAGATGACTGGTTAGCCAGAGATGGGTAAGATTCCTCAAGGAAGGAACAACCTAAGACAGGCACAGTCGCAGGGGGGCCATCAGGTGAGAAATTGGGGATCCACAGAGGTGAGGCTTAGAACCTCACCCCCCATGTTTTGAGAGAAATCTGCATCCATGCATGTTTTGTTGCCCTTGTCTACCTTGGATTAACACATAGTCTACAGGCACACACCTGATGATCATCTACATTTATCCTTTTACAGCACTAAACTATGTTTTCTACCTTTATCTTGCATCTACCTACCACTTCAGCATTTTATTTAAAAAAAATAAATAAATAAGTGAGAAATGTGTGATTCACATATAAATCAAGTATAAAAATCAAATGAATATTCATATTTGACCTGATTGTTTATAATTCATGATGCATGATCAAAACCGAAAGTTTCTGTGATATGACTGCCCTTGCACTGTTCACCATGTAAGAACTTATTCACTATGTAAGAACTTGTTCACCATGTAAGATCTTGTTCATTATGCTTCAGAAGATTGGAGACTGTTGAGGTTGAGAATTAGGCTTGGGGTTGATTAATGATTGTGCATTGAGTCCCCTTTACAGAATTTTATTGTTGTTAACAACCATATGATCAATAAATATGAGATGCCCTCTCACAAAAAAAAATTGTTAATTAAGAAGCAAAACAGAAGTGTATGTGAATATAAATAACAGTTGGTAACATACCCAACCTGGTCCTTAAAATATCTCCACTAAATAGCACTGTTATTACTGTATTTCAGATGTGAAAACTGAAGCTTAGAGAGTTTAAATAATAAGACTAATGTGACACAGGCAGACGTACTTTTAGCAAGAACTGAGGCCAGATGTGTCTAATTCTAAGTACCAATTTCTCAAGCACCTAGTAGCCTAGGTCACTCCTTAGGAAGTATGCATTACTAACTGCTGGGACATTTTTCAACAATCACCTTGGTCCTAAATTTATAGTTTTAGGGTTTAGATGTGTTTCTTATGACAAACAAATGTGGTAAGTGATATTTGAAAATGAATCCTGTCGACTGTTGGTCTTGGTTTCATTTGCTCTGCTATTAAAAAAAAAAAGAACAAAAAAATGAGCCAAGAATGTTTACCATAAACTACTGTTTACCTATGACAGGAGCCAACTATCATTACTCACAATGGGATAAAACATGATACATTTCTGTGCAAGCTGAATAGCCCTGGATGAGTCCATAGAGTCTTGAGTCTTAGTTGAGGGACATCTCTGCATTCCATAGTCAACTATGACAAATTTTGTCTAAGAGTCATTTATGGAAGCTTCAAAAGATAGTGGCAGTAGTGAATTTCTCTTAAACTTTAAAATGACACCATCCAAAGGGAAACATCTACTGTGAGCCTAAATTTACCTTCCTTCTCCCTTATTAGTTAACCCTGAAATTACAAACATTAACAGATGTAATCCGTAGTGTACATCTGAACCTGGAGGAATCTGGAATTAATTGCCAAGTGTTTTGGTTCCTGTTGCAGCTGTTACAAGTGTTTGATTTGGTGAGGGAAGAGAAAAGGCACTGCATACCGATTTCATGAGCCACGGTGAAGGCTGCGTGGAGGCCATCATCCTCAATCACAGCACAGCTGCGCTCCGGAGAGCATATGGTCCCAACGTCTGCCATTCCCAGGGTGTCACATGAATGATGCCCACATAAATCCTGCCCGGGAGAAAGAAATCATTAAAATCAATTTACATCCAGAAGGAGTCACCTTGGAGAGCCACTTGTTCACTCCAAAGGGCAAGATCGGTCTATGTGTATGGTATCACCTGTTAAGCTCTGGAAATGTCCCAAAGACAAACTAATGGCACCAACTCTTGTAAGCTTCTCTGGGCCCCAGAAACACAGAAGGATAAGGGGACTTAAAAAAAAAAGATGTCACAGGATTGTAGCTCGTCCATTACAAGAGCAGCTGCAGCCATCACAATGCTGTCCTGCATAGATGCGGACACATATGTCATGTATCCCTTCACATATGGTCATGCTTAGGAAAGCTTTAATATCCTGCCCTCAGTTCATGCTAAATTGATCAGATGCCTGGCCTAATCATTTACTTTCCATCAGAGTGGCAAACCTCAGCCACATATTTGTGGCAAAACATAAATTTGGCAGTAATTTGGATAGGAAACTAAATTGAATCCTTTAAAAGTAAAAGTCAGTGCAAGATGTTATTACTATGTAACCAATGTTACCTACTCAATGTCAACATTCTCTTCTAACTCTTCTCTATTTTGCTCCATAAAAATCCAGCCAAGGTGAAGACTGTTTAGAAGATATACCCTATGATCTTCTCTCTAGTACACTTTCAGGTCCTTATTGTGTTCCCCACATTATGAGATTCCAGCTGTGATGAATTACATTGTTGCCACCATGTTATTATAGCTGCAGAAAGCTCTGACAAGTAGCCCTGGTGAATCAAGTCACCAACCCAGCAATAGCCTCCCAAAGTTTCCTGTGTATCCTCACATGTCATCCCATGGGATCTCAAACTACAGCTGTTGAGAACAAATCAGTAGTTTTTAAAATTGAAATTGGTACACACTTTTGCATAATAAATAGTCTCTAAGAGAATAATATACTACAATATGTTTTTAATCCACTTTTCCCCCAATCATTTTAAGTAGCTTTAAGACCAAAGATCCAAGTCACAATTAAGTGACTGCTAGATACTAAAGGTTATTTCTGCACACACGAATTTTTTTAAACAAAGATTTGTTTGTCTTCACAATTTGGAGTTTGTTATCTTCAAATAATAAAATCCAAGAATTGTTTCCCTTCTGATTCCTTACTTCATTCATAAGCTTGGATGAAGAACCACAGCAAGTGGAAATGGCTCTCTTGCTTTGCATATAGCTTAAACTGGATTCTTAATATCTCTCTATTTACTGGTGATCAATTACTCATTAGATGACATCAATTCTCCTTGTTATCCTTGAATTGCATTAAATGCATTTGGCCCCTTGCCATGGAAATGTGTGCATGTGACAAAATTATGAACAGAAGCAGTTATTTTTTTTAACAACATTGATTAAATGCCTTGACTGAAGAGCCACCCTCTTCACATTTTTGTAACTAGAGTTATATAAATTGGCAACCTTCTCATTTCACTCCTGCAATTTCAAACACTGGCAGCCAGTTATTGTTCCATTCTCAAAATTTACAATGAATGCCTGTATTTCTTGGTGATCCAACGTTCATTCCAATGTATTGAACCTTGACTTGTGCATCAAATTAGTGAGTACAGTACATCACACTCCTGTCTATTTATTGGTGGTGACTTACAACACCATTTAAAAGTATAAACCTTATTTGAAGTTTAGACTTTAATTCAGAGCAGAAGTAATCCTTACTATTCAGGCAATAGCATTTATCTATCTATCATCTATCTCTGAATCTGGAGGCAAGGTATACTGAAGAAATGTGAGTCATATACAGTATGTGCATAAGAGATAAATGCATTTAAAGTGCTGATGAGTTTTCCTGCTTGGTTAGCTTAAATCTGAAGGCAAGCTCTAGCTTTGCTAATGTTAAAGATGGTTCTCTTCATGTTGGATCAATATTTTATCATCATGGTGTAGACAGAACTGCAGTGGAAGATTTAGTAAAATGTAAGGGTTGCAAGAGTATGCAGAGATTTAATTATGGGCTCGCGGTATTGGCCAGGAGACATGACTGGGACATTGTATCTAACTCAAAAGTAGAGCAAAGGTGGTCAGCAAGATCAAAGAAGATTTGATAGGGAGGTCACTGACATCCACCAGGTGTGGCCATTTAGAGGATTATGACTATAGCAATATCTGTGATTTACCATGGAATTTAGAAGGACTTAGAGTACCCCAGACATATCCTTGTGGTGGACTGGGGGGGCAGGGAGCCAGCAAACTATGCTGCCTTGAGAAGCAAATGCCCAGAAGATAGTAGGACTTGGGAAATCCCAGTGGTCAGTACTGGGTGGGGAAAATGAACCAAATAGACATAAGAATGTACAAAGTGTTACAAATTACAGGAGCTGTAGTATTTCTAGCCTTGACTAGAAGATTGGCCTCTCATGCAGCACAAACGTTCTGACAGAAGGAGCTAAAGGAAATACATGCTGGTAAGTGCAGATATCATCACAACTGTAGCAACAGCAGAGGAGAGTAAGCCTGGATACCTTGTACAGGAGAATCTGGAGTTAAATAATAGCAACTTCTGTTATCGCGATCAACACCTGGTGAGGGCAAGCGTGGAGCAGGATGGAAGGGCATGGAAGAGGGTTTAACTGGCCTTGGATATGGATCTGTCTACTCAGTTCCTGTGAAGAGAGGAATTAATGATAGGGGAATTAACCTGGTATGGCACTTATTTTAGTCCTAAGGGTTACAAACCGACACTTACCCAGTGTAATTCATATTTATCCTGTGGATACGACACCTGAGGTGTCATTTGCCTTTCTGGCTGCCTGTACAGAGATTTCCAAAACAGCGTTCTTGATTGGGATCTCAGCTGAGACTACATTAATGGGGTCTGTTAGTCTGATCATTACAATGACTCATGTTATACAATCTCTATCCATGCTTCTGGATATAGTGAGGTAATACCAAACATATGGAGCCCAGCTGGATTAGAGGCCAAGGGATCCAGGTACATTTACTCCTGAAACAATTGTGTGCCCGCAGTCTGCCAGACATTGTGCTAAGTGCTGATGCTGTGGTGAATCAGTAAGATCTGATCCTGTACCTTAAGAAACATCATGATCTAGTGAGCAAAACAGATGTGCAGGAGAAAAGCAGATTTTGGCATGCTATTCTGAACAGACTGTCCAGGGTATGCAGAAGAGGAATTGGTAAGTAATCCTTGAAAGAATCAATGAAGTGTTTCAAAGAAGGTGACTGGATCCTGAGGGATGGACAGAAGTCTGACAGTCTTAGAGGAAGGGTAATCTAACAAGGGAAGATTGGTTAATACAGAGAATTGCAAAAGGCACAGTATGTTTTGGGAATAAGTTTGTTGTGGCTGGAGTGTATAGGATTTGTTGGGTGGAGGGCATCAGGGGAAGCTGGAGAGAGTCTGCACCAGAGTTCCAAGATAGGAAAATTTCTCTAGTAAATGTGAGGTAAGAAGGGGAAGGATGGAACAAATTGGGGACTGAGGAAAATAGATGCTAGGGAGTCATTTTGAAGAATGGGAATGGAAGTTGATTAGAGAGAGAGAATGTGAATAGATGACATTTTAATTCTCACTCTTTTAGAAAGAATCATTATGTAAGTCATCTACATGCCTTGAAGCAAAGTTGCTTCATCATTAATGCAAGGAGTTTAAACCAGGTGATCTCTATGGCCTTCCAGCTATACATGTGTTGGTATTAAATGAAAACATATACAGATGGAGAAATTACAGCTCAGAAGCAGTAAGTGTCCAAAGCCAGCTTGAGACTGGTGAGGCTGAAATCCAAACCTGTATTTATACATTCCAGTTCCTGGACTTACTTCTCCATGGTACTGTTAGATTATCACATGTGTTATTCTCGACATTACTCTTATCTTTCACATTCATGATGTATGCTTGCTCGAGAAAATTCCTGTTTTTGCAACAATTAACGTAGCATGGTCTTCATATCTATGGAGTATTTGGTAAAACTCAATAATTTAGAGAATACTGAATATATTAAATGCACTGAGAAAGAAATTCCATAAAACAGACATGCTGGATCAGAAACATAGAGCCATCATTAACTTACCTCTCTCACTTGCCACATTTAACCAGTCACTCTAAGTCACTGACTCCATCTACCAAACGTCTCAGGTAGCTGTCCTGTTTCTCATTCTTTCTATTATTCCTCTGGTTTGGACTATCACCTGAGGTGTCTAATGGGTCCCTTTGTCTCCTATAAATTCCCTACCTATATTCTGCCATCAGTTTCCTTCTTAGAGCCCAGATTTTATAAGATTCCTCCCAAATTTAAATGATCCTTGGAATAGACTCTTGGGAAAAGGGCCACTTTAAAACTTCTGAATCCCTCTCTGTTATTAATAAACGACTGAATGTCTGAATAAATTAGTTATATTTTTAGTTTTGAGAGCATTAGATGATGCTGTTTCTGCCATTTGTCAGCTGTTATTCCAAAAAGATTATCTGTTTCTCTTTGTATGAATGTCCTTACACAAATTATGGTAAAGATACTATGGTTGCAGATTGCTGAAAGGGTTAATTGTAAAATGGCTTATGATTGTGTATAGTACATAAGAAATGCTCAATAAAGGTTGCTGAATCCATATGAAATTTATTCATCCTTCAAGGCAAGGGCCAAATCAATTCTACCTTTACAATAAAGCCTATGTATAAAGATCAAAAGGCAGAATTGATTGCTCCTCCTCTCTCATTTCAAAGATTTTGTTTATAACTGTTACAGCATTTATCAGAATTTTCCTAAAATTGGAGTGATTTATGCATGTCTCTGCTTCCTCTCCCCTGGTGATAAACACAGGTGATCAGAGACCAGGTATTTTCCATCTTGCTGCCTCAAACACAGATGACACACATAGGCATATGCCAAATTTGAGTACACTGAAACAGGTCCTGTGTGCTGCAGTAAGTTGTCCCTAAAAGACTTAAGACCTCTCAGAATCTTCTTCATAATTTATTTACTTACATGGTTGTAAATTGAGAAGTAGATGACTTACATAACATTGCATTAGTTTCAGGTGTACAACATAATGATTGGCTATATGTGTATATTGTAAAATGATCACCGCAGTAAGTTAACATTCATCACAAACTTTTTCTTGTGATGAGAACATTTAAGATCTACTTTCTTAGCGGCTTCCAATTCACAATTTATTTTTAAAATGTCAACTAGAGCTGCTTAGGCTGCTCCCACTCTTCTCATTTCTGGATTATATATCCTTTTATTGATTGGAGTTGACCAATAGACTACGAACCCTTGTTAAGGGTTCACTTTTGACTTTAAATGGGATTTGAACTCAAATATGCGATTGAGTTAGTCAACCCAGTCAACATGCCAATGTGGGAACAAGGACGCAGTTGTTCCTCCTCTAAGTTTCTGGTCTCCTCTAGGGCCCCCGATTGTCAGAACCTAACAAGGAGCCAGCTGGTAAAGAAGGCATGCTGCCTGTGGGGCCCGTACTCCAGCAATACAGGGCAGGGCATAAGAAGACGTGTTAGCTGAGAGAGAACTGTGTAGTCTGTAGCTGGTTCAGTTTCAAGCCAGTTTTCCAGTCCATGAAAGAGTGAAACTTGGAGTGAGGCGGTGTTAAATAATTTCCCGCTTTGTTATCAAGCAGATAGGCTTTGTTTACAGAGTAGATGGTATCCAAAATGGGTTCAAGAGTTTGTTTGAAGCCACCATTTTAAAATAAAAGATGAAGCCAGGAACAAGGAAGGGATTCTGGAGAGCAAAATTAAGTCCTGAGGAGACTGGATTTCTACTATTTGATAGCAGAAGTGGTGTGAATACCAGCATAAATGCCATTCCAGAATGAAAATACCTCCTATGCCAGAAAACTGATTGGTGTTAAGTTTCTCTGATTAAAGCAGTGCCCAGTGCTGGGGTGTAGTCCTGACAGTGAAGCCTGTTGGTTTGATAAATCAATTACTAGCACTGTTTTGCCGACTCAACACCACTGTTCAAGGTGGCCTCATCTACTAAACAAGGGTGGAAAACATATCCTCACACATTTGCTTCATGTCTGAAAAACAAGCAATTTAAGAGATGACATCTGGACACAAAATTTGAACAGTGCTCTGAGCCCATCAAAACATAGATCTGATGGCTTGGCATCTGGCTGCTAAGCAACATACTTCTTACATTCAAAACAGAGTTGTAAAAGTAGAATCCTGGTGCCAACTCTGGGGACTTCTCATTGAAAGAAAAAAAGCCATGGAAGTTTTTCTTTAGATCTTCAGATATCTGATTTCCATGAGACAGGAGAGCTCAGATCATTTCTCCCTAACCTTCCTGTTTTCCACATTTGGAAGTAGTAGGTGGAGATTAACTTTATATTTTCAAATATTCTTAAATGAATGCTGCATAAGGGTCTTGTTATATTGTTCTCAGTCCCCCTAATGAACAGCACTCTTTTAAATTAGATATATATATTCATAATACACATGCTTTTTCAAATATTTGGTTCTCATCAAGTTAGATGTATATACCAGAGGCCCAACCACAAACTAAATGAGATTTGCTTTACTAAAAGTATGCTTCTGCTTGGCAAGGTGGCCAGGAAGGGCCTATGTAAAATATTTTCCATCTGTAGACTAGCTTAGAAACCATATGTCACTGTAATACTTGTTAAAATTAAGATAGACCATTAAGCTATTATCTATTTAAAATGTACTGATATGTTTCAGACCTTGGAAAATAGGAATTGTTAACTACCCTACTGCAAATGATAAGGAAACCCAGAAAAAGCAATACTCAGACCATTTAGAATCACGGACTAGTTTGTTTGTTTTTATTTTCTGAGAAGCAATTAGGAAAAATAGGGGATAGGAGGTAAGGAGAAATATGGGTCTTCTATCAATTTTTATTTCCTTTTAAAAAATGGAATGTACATTTGTGTTGAAAAATGAAGTGAACTATTAAAATGACCTACTCCGGAGCAGTATGCCTACTGTAGTGTTTTTTTTCCTCTGTCTTGAGGGAACTTCCTTTCATAAACTCTCTGAAGCCTTCTTCTTGGCAGGCTCTTATGATGTAGCAAAGCAAGAAATCCAGACATGGAAAGTTGCTTACCAAAAGAAAAAAAAAACAAAAACAAGACTTGGAACCCAAGTAAGAAAGGGATAATTTTACAGGAGAACTTCACACAGAAGGCTACAAAAAGAATGTTCTTTCGTTTCAAAGATTAATGTTGTGCAGAGAAATTAAAGGATGGTTTCCAGGAGATCACTTAATGAGAAAGATTTTCCATTCTGCATAGCACTGTGTGCTGCCTAGCTTTCCCTAAACTGCTGCCCTCTGAAGTCTTTGTTTACATGTGGTTTACATTTACGTTCACCCCAGGAACCACAAGTGTTTCTCCACTCCAAATTTATCAACACTTTTCCTTCATACCAGGGGTGACTTGGTAAAAATAGGAGAATTAGGTAGTGGAGCAGTGTGATTCTGAAACCTCCTGCAGGCATTATTGAATTTCCTGTCCTAGTCTGGGTGCTCCCCTTCATACCACGATTTTGCATAACATTTCAAAGTTTTTAAACCTTCATCTATCCTGGATAGATCTCAAACCCTTAAAGAATGAGCCTTAAAAGTTGATCCTTACCAGACATCAGAAAGGCATGACTTAAAACTGCCAATCAGAATAGAGTTGTGAAAACTTGAGTTTCAGAGCTCTGAGCAAGCCAGGCTCAAAACCACCCCAGACTTTGTGTCTGAATGTCACACTTCTGTGGTGGTCTGACGATTGTGCTTCGGAACTTCTGTGTTCCTCCCAGAACCTCTGGGCCTGTGAAATTCAATTTCTTTCCCTTCTTTTAATCATCTTCCTTAAAAGAGGGAAATCCTGGGAAAACAGTCCTTTCTCCTGTCTTGACTCTTTGCCCAGGTATTGCCACACTGGGGTTTCAAAAACATATTCACCCAGAACCCAAACCTGCAAGCTGGATGTCCCCGTCTCTGGCAGCTGCAAGGGCTTGTGGTGCCCTGGGCAGCTGGGCACAGGAGTTGCTAAGGAACCTCACAAGATTGGATTTCTATATCCTCCTAGCCTTCCTGCATTCCTTCTGCCCCAGGAACCAAGATTCCACAAGATGGACCTGTAAGAATTCAATCAGGAAGTCAGACTGAAAAAAAGAGTCCTTCCTTTGGAAAGTCCTCCTTCAGTTTAAGTCATAGAGGAGGTTCAAGTATGAAGGTCTGGACATACAGAGAGGAAGGTCATGAATAAAAGTGACTGCAACATATGCACCATCAAGCCCTTTCCATCAAGGTTGAACAGAGTTATGCTTTTGGGTTCGTTGGAAAGTAGAAGACCCAGGATTCCAAAGACAAACCTATTTTCCTCATTTCCCATGTAGCTATGTACATCTTCCCAAGCACCCTCGGCCCTTCTAACTATACTTATGCATCTTTGACACCCTACCTCATACTGGAGATACCCTGCCTGCCTGACCACCTAAACCGGTCTGGTCATTTAAGGCAGGCACTGCTGCCGGGGCCGCCCTGAGTACAACAGGAGGGCTGGAGGCTGGGTGGGTTTCCTGCAAGAAGCAGTTAAGCAGATCCACAGTGGTAGGCAATTTGTGGCAGAAGCAAGGCCGTCCCCCAGGCTGGCGCTCTGACCTACCTCCTTGTACCAGGGCTCAGACCACCCACCCAGGCCAGACCTACCTCCCGAGTGAACAGGATGGCCGCGTCGTAGTGCTCCTCATGGTCATCCCCCAGCTGTTTGTGCTGGTGCTGCCACTTGCAGAAGTTCTTGAGCGTGGTGGCCGCGTTCTTGCTCACCTCCAGGCTCTTGTCCTTGTCGCCCAGCACCACCACCTTCACCACGGCCAGGCGTATGTGGTTCTCGATGCTGGCGTGGCTGTACAGCCTGTTGGCGATGGAGGCCAGAGTCAGCAGGTAATGCTGCAGGCCTCGGCCGTACATCCTCGCCATGGACGCGTCAGCGACCAGTAGCAGCTCCACCTGGCGGGCCCGGGAGATGGAGCGGCGCCGCCGCCGCCACCACGTCTCTGGTCCCTGGACCCCAGCAGACATGGGTACAGACTGGTCCGCAAACTGCGGAGTCAGGGCCCAGCGTAGGGAGGGGTTGCTGTACAAAGGAGTGGGCTCGCGCGACCCTGAATAGGACGTGGGGGTCTCACAGCTGGTGCGCGGCGGTAAGGCCTCAAAACTGAAGCCCTCGCGGGTGTAGACGTGCAGGATCCGCGCAGACCCATCTCCATACAAGCGCCAGGGCTTTGCCTCCGTCCAGGGCCCGCGCAGCAGCGGCTTCAGGGTGTAGCGCGCGTGCTTGACCGCGAAGAAGCCGTCGAGACCACCGCAGAGGTCAAAAACAGCCAGGGAGCGGGGGCTGCCGTCCACTGTGCCGCGGTATAAACAATGGCCCCGGTGGCGCCGGGTCGCCCTCGGCCCGCCTCCTCTGGGCACAAAGCCAGCGGCACCCACCGAGCCATCCCGCTCCAGGTCCAGGAGGAACCTCCGGCCGCCCACGTAGAGGAGGTAGCCCACCTTGCCGCCGCCCGAGTAGATCTGGTCGATGCTCTGCACCAGCCCGTCGCTCCTGCGCTGCGGCGCCAGGGGGTGCGGGTGGCCGGGAGGCTCGGCCCGCTCCTGCGCCTCCTCCCCCTGCCGCCGGCGGGGCTGGGCGAACGCTGCAGCAGCCCGAGGCTGCCCGGCTTTATCCTGGGCAGGTGCCGCCGAGGGGCCGGCAGCGACCAGGGGCAGGCGGAGCGCGCACAGCAGCAGGGACGCCCACCCGAGCAGCATAGTGCGCTGCCCGCGGGGAGGGGCTGCGGGAACGGGACTTTACGGGTATTTGTTATTCGTTGTGGAAGTTACAGGGGCGGGAGATGGGGGGCACACACACACTTGCTTGCAAGGTTGAGTCAAATGTCGGTTGGAGGGGGACCCAGCAGCAGGGCCAGCCTGTCCAGGCTGCTGTGCCAGCGTACGAACTTTTCTTTGTTGATTTGGAAAATGTTTGGATTCGTTCTTCGGAAAAAGAAAAAATAAAAATAAAAAACGAGAAAAGTCGGGCCGTGGAGATTCAGCAAATAGTAGAAAATGGTCAAAATCCAAATCCAACCTCAAATGCAGCCAATAACGCTGCACCAAGAAAAGTAAGGAAGGCGCCGCGCACCAGCCGGGCAACTGGTGCGTGCGGCCTCCCGCCCTCTTGCTGCTCCGGACCTGCAGGCAGCTGGGGTTCCAAGCTCCGGAGCCCCGTTCCTTTCGTATTTTGTGGGTTTCCTTGACTCTACTGGACCCAGGAGGAAGGGAAAAAAGAGAGGGAAAAAGCTATAAAAATTAAAACAAAAAATGCAAGGGGCAGCCTGCGGCTAGGCAGTGAAGCGGCGCGTCCGCGTCTCTTGGATGCAGTGTCTTCCTGCCCGCCGTCATCCCCAGTCCGCCGCTGCAAGCGCGGAGAGCAGTGCGAGCGCTGTGAAGATGCGAGGAGGTGGAACAATGAATTTATAGCGGCATGCCATCCTGCAATGGCAATTTCGACAATTCGTCACTGCAAGCTGCCTCTTAAAGGGAGAGCTTCCCCCACCACTCCCACCCTTCCCAATGCGCGCCTAATCAGATGGGGGAGGGCTGGCCAAGGGGTTGATGGAGGAAAGGGAGACCGGGAAGAAGGAAGGGACCCGGAGAGGTGGAAGGAGGGACGAAGGAGGGAGCAAGGGCGAGGGGTTAAAAAAAAAAAAAAAGTATTCGGGTAAGAAAAACAGATTTCCTCGGCCTCATTTAAAGCCGCAGAGGCTCCGGGTTTGTCTGATATTTCACAACCAGTAAGGGTTGGCTAACCTCGGCTTACCTCATCTCCTGAAGGGGTGTTTTGGTATGTTTTTAAAGTTACTGAGGCATTTCGAGTCTCTCCTGCCCCCTTCACTCCTGCGTCTCCTTCCCTCGGTAGGAAGTTCCTGACGCAAGTTTTTGCCCCGTGCGAGCCGGTGCACTTCGGCCTCGCAGACCTTGCAACTCCGTCCACCGGCTAAGGGCTTTCAGCTCCCCGTGCGCCCCCTCGCCCCACGCTCCTCTCGCCTCCTCCCGGCGGTCCCGATGCCGGGTTTCCTCCCTCCCCATCCCCCGGCCCCTTCGCGATCGGAAGCTCGCCGGGGTCGGGGCTAGGGTGACTAACTTCTCCCAGTCACCAACAGAGGGGCCGGGCAGCCCTAAGAGCCGCAGGCGCTTCCTGGCGCGACGCGGCGCTCCGAGTGCCGCGGTGCCCCAGGGCCGGGCCGCCCGCGGCCAGGGAACTCCGGGCCTTTGTGTGCGAGCCACGGGCTCCCCCACCTCTCAAGCTCGCTTTCATCAGTGCCCACTCTGTCACTTAATCCCGGACGACTGGAACTTCCTGCTTTAGGAAGGCAGGGCGGGAAGGAGTTAACTCTTGAAGGGAACTGCGCTCATTTTTTTCCCCCCATAAGATTTAGAAAAAAAAAATAAATGTGTCCACACTTTTCTTCTTAATCTTGCTTAAATGATAATCAAATGATAAATACTGCATTCCTATTTCACTCTCCTAAATCACTTACTGCCCTCGGCCCTGAACTACTGTCATTGAAAGACATTCCTTTTAGGAGAAAAAGAAGACTAGGTGTTGGGGGTGTAACTTGGTGGGTAGTACAGCAAGAATGGTATTGTTACTGACACGTGGTTTCTGCTTCTCTAATTATCACCTCTAATAGAAAAGAAGGAAAATTCGAGGACCTTTTAACCCTTATCTGGATAGAAGTTGTGGAGAGAAGCTCTACTGCAGGGACAGGAGCATCTCCCTTTCCTTTCATTCAGGTTAATTAATGAATACATTGGTGAAAAATGAATTTGGTGTATGTGGGTAGAATTGAAATTCTTCCAGAATCTCTCTCCTGGCCTCAGTTCATCTCCATATCAATAGGTGTTTCCAAGGGGTGGAGAGAAGTAGCCATCTCCATATCAAAAGGTAATTACACAGAGCGAGGGATACCTGGACAGGAGAGGTGAGGTGGGGTCTCTTCTTTAGCAGCAGGGTCGCGAGAGACACAGGGGAACAGAAGTGAACAACTGCTTGTAGGAGATTAATAGGTTTCTCTCAATTTATTTCTCCCTTTGACTTTTGGTTTCAAAGGTATTTTACTCTGGGATTCCCCCACCACCACCCCCAAGTTACAATATAATTGGCACATTTCTGTCTTTCTACCTTTGTTTAACTTACAGGGATGCAGAGGATAGCAGGACGACCTCAGTGGACCCCAAGCTTCTGTTCTTTTCCCTGATCCTTGCTAAGAGATCTGATCTTTTCTTCAGGGAGGGAATCAAGAGGGTCCTGGACTTGATCTGAGGTCCTTGGAGGGGTGATGAACCCCAGGAGGGAGGCCCAGAGTTGCCCAGCAATGATGTCCATTGCCCTGTGCCTGAAGCACTTTCTGGAGTGATCTGGGAGGCAGAATGAAGTATATCTTCATTTATTTAGATTTAATTTGAATTCAAGAGGTGAAGTGATCATTAGGGCCCCCTTACCACCCTATAATCCCTGGTGCATTCTGAAAGGCCTCCAGACCTGGCAGGCAGTTGCTATTGCTGAAAACCATTGCCTTTTAATTCCACAGCCCCTCAGTCTCTCAGTGGTCAGTTGTGCAAGGTCAGTACTACCAGCTGACTATTTTCAGGAACCAGAGATGGTCAGCATCAGGATATAAAGGAAGAGAACCAGGTTCATGCAGTCCTCTGTCCTCCCAAAAGCTGTCAAGCCTTGTCCTTGTGCCTATGGAGAGCAAACTTTATTTGTTTTAACCGATTTCAGTGGAGTAGCCAATAATTGGCACTAAACACCATCTCTAAAAGAACTTTGATTCAGTAATTTTAACCATTTCATCATTTTTAATCTCAAAGAATCATTTTGATAGACAGGCATTTTAGATGACAGTGGTTTACATTTATTAATTACGATTATTTACATTCACAGACAGGAAATTTTTTATTTAGCATTCCAACTAATTTTCTTCTTAGTGCAAGTTTTTCTCTTTCAAAAACACTACATTTTTCACACATACATCCTCTAAATTTTCTGCCTTTGAGTTAAATTTCATAATGACATTTGTACTCAGATTATTCAAATGTTTAGAAATATTTTGAAGAACAGGATAAAAACAGATAAAGCTCCAATATGTGAATATCAAGTACTAAGTATTTACAGGAGCCACATATTCACAAGGAAAGGAATTAGTGCAGCATATAACGAGAAAATTTCTACTTGGATGTAACCTTCTTTTGTTTCTGTGAAAGTAACTTATGTGAAAGTTAATTTGGTAAAACTTTAAAAATATTACCCTAGTGGAATAGAATTAACTGCTATGTTTCAGAAAAATGAATGTCTGTCAGGCCAAGGAAGTAATTTGCACTGGATGGAGGAGTCCAAGTTTTTATTTTCCTTTTATAGTAGAAAGATAAAATACATTAACAATCGCATTTAGGTGGACTAATTTCTACTTCATTATTTCATTATTCCAAGTAACAGTTTTCTTTGTGCATTTTAATGATAACTTTCCACTGTGTTTATGGAGTATATGATCACATCTGATATATAATTTTACATTTCCCAAAAGGAAGAGAGATGTTTTTTATTCCAGACTGTTACAGTTGGAAGTTATCTTGGAGGTCATATAAGGTGACTTTTTCCATTTACCAATGAGAAACTGAGAGTAGAGACCTAAGAGACTTACCTAAATCCACTAATGCCAGCTCTCCTGGCATTTACTCCTAACGTGGTGCTCAATCTATAACACCTCCTAAAATCTACCCAGTTTAACAAATGTCTGTTGAAGGCCTGCTGAAAAGTGTTCTGTAAGTTTCCCTAGAGGCATATAAGGTGCAATAAGCCAAGATTAATGTTCAGAGGAGCTCACAGTTCAGAGATGGAGCCAATTCTGCCAAGAGATACTTGGAATACAAGCTGGAAAATACAAACATAGGTGGGGGGAAAGCAAGAGAATAAATCCTCCAGGTGCTCTGAGCTATTTATTTCCAGTACAGTTTCACTGCATCGGAATTGTGTATCCTTGTAAGTAATATTTTCTCAAATTTCCATTTGCTAAAGTGTCATTTCCTCCCCCTACCCCTTCTATGATTTTAATGGTAAATCTGAGGAAATAACTAACAGTTAAATATTCCCTCCCAGCTGAACACCTGCCCCTTACCTCCCATGTAGGGGAATCACAATCTCTCACCTCTGTGTAATAGTTTCTCTTCCCAGATCAAGAGCCCTGCCCTGGGCCCTGCAGTACTTCCAGCTTTCTCAGCATCACCTACCTCAGGGGCAGGATGGTGGGAGCCAGGTAGCAGGACAGTTCCACTGCTGCTTGAAGCTGTTGATGAAGGTCTTAAAGCCTCTGCACCTGCTGTGTCCTGGAGTGCACTTAAATTTCTTTGCAAGTTCTAGTTCTCAAAAAACTTGCTTTAATGCTAAAGGTTATTTTAAATACTTTGTGTGAGTGCAGTCATGTACTTTTTGTCCTTCTGTGACTGACTTATTCCACTTAGCCTGTTCTCCAGGTTCATCCATGTTACTGCACATAAGAGAGTCAGACTCCTAGAAGCAGAGAGCGTCAAAGTGGTTACCAGGGACTGGGAGATGGGGAAACAAGGAATTCTGTTAACAAGATAAGGTTTCAGTTAAGCCAAATGAAGAAGCTGTAGAGGTCTGCTGCACAACATTGTGTCTAGAGTTAACAATACTATAATATACATTTAAACAGCTATTGAGGGTAAGATTTGATATTAAATGTTCTTACCACAAAACCAAACCAAACCAAAGATTGCACTTCGGGGACTAGAGAAAGGAGTGTATTTACTATGCTAGCTTCGATATGATTTTAATTTTCTGGAGGGTGAAACTATATACCTGAATGTTTCTCCTTCTGTCCTTTTCCAACCCTTTACTTCCCTCTCTGTCTGCTCCTATATTCTACTATGGCCCAACATGCATCTTGATGCACCAATAAACATGCACAATCTTGCTCATAGTAGACACACAATGCATATCTGCATGTGTGCACACGCACACACACCCCTAACTCAGTTCCCTCTAGGCTGCACCCATGAGTGGTTAGAGAGTCCTGGTCAGAGCAGAGATCCTAAGAGAGGGGGTTATACCAACCTGTTCTTGCCTCTTGAAAAGAAAACTTCCTTGAGAACTGTATTGTAGATATTTTTTTCAGGAAAAGTTACTGCATTCCTGATAACACACAAAGCCATTGTCTCTGCTGTCTGCCTAGGACATGTTACAGAAAAGTCTCCCTGTTGTGCTGGATAACACATGCTTCAAAATCAGTTTTATTTAGTATTATAAAAAACAAATTTGGGGGAAAGATGGATTTTCATTTTTCTTGTATGCAGACATTTTATACTGTATAAAAGTCTTCAAATGAATAATGTACACATGTATTATTTAAGACATACAGGTGCTCTCTGTAAAGTAAAACCGACAAGTCCATTTTTATGCTGACCAGCTGTGAAATGTTGTTTTAGCTTTTCTCACACAATTATGTGCATATTACTTGCTTTTATGAGTTACCCGAGTTCTTTTTTTTTCCCTTTATTTTCCGGAAATCATCTCAAAATCAAACCTTACTGGAAACACATGGAAAATCAGGAATTTCCAGCTTAGAGTAATTTGAAACATTTGAGGTTTTTATTTTTTCCTTCATGATGGCAAATTTAAGTAAAGATTTCAAATTCCTTAGTGAGTAGTAGTTGTAGCTGTAATTGGAGTAGGTAGGAGTTGTTATTCCACAGCCCTACAATTAGTTTTTATTTTTAAGTTAGAGTTACATGGTAACAACACCTTGCTCAAGCTTGGAATATTACAGTCTTCCTTGAAACAATTCAATCTCTTCCTGATAAAGGTCAGTAAAGTAAGAAGTTGAAGTGAGTTTAAACAAATTGATGAGCATCAACTGGTTACTGCCTCACTCACCCCTGGCCAGAAAGGAAATGGAGACAGTAGCTCCCTGATCTATAAGCTTACCTGTCACCAAGGGTGCTGGGATCACTGTGAGTTGCTTAAATGGTTTAAGAAAGAGACACACAGTATCATTTTTTCATGGTGGTCCATGGGCTAGTACATACCGGTCTTAACACACACCTTTCCTAGTCAGATACCAACAGGTGGGAGAGCACTTATCTGGGTTATGATGCTACATGAGGATGGGAGTTCCGGTAAAGGCTTTGCAATTTTTACTTACTTTCTTTCACTGATGAGGTGTCATTCTTCCTATATCCTTCTTCTCAACTCCCGAATATTTTTGACACAGTGACAGTAACACCATTACTCAACAACTCAGTGAAGATTGGATTCTCAGTGTGGGGAAGGAACGCCCCGACCTGACAATCGCCTTCAACTGCCCCTCTTCTCTTTCATCTGGCCTGACCTGGACCTCCTGGAGACTGCCGTGTCACCACTGCTGAAGCACCCCAGAGTACCAACACGATCACTACCTTTGAGCTTGGAAATATGAGCAGATAAGCTTGAGGCAGCAAGAAGAGACGAGGAGGTGGAATACGACTGGTTGGTGGTGGCCAGGGAGCTAATCTTGCCTATGTTTTTCTGTTTTCTTCCCAAAAGCCAGACTCTTGCTTTTGCTTCTGTCTTTTCCTCACTTCAGGATCCTCTTGCAATCCATCTACACCCTTTCCAGTCTATCTAAGTGGTGAAACAAGATTTCCCTTGTCCTTCAGGCACGTCAGGGCATCAAGTATTTGGAGAACAACGGCGTTGGGTAGGAAAGGATGAAATTGTGCTGCTTTCACTCATGAGGCTCAGACCTGTGTTCAGAATCATCCTCCGCCAGGCATCCTCACCAGATCTGCCCACAAAGGTTATCGGACCCTTGATGTCTCGTGTCAGTTTGGGCCCAAAGGTTGTAGGTGACTGTTGAATGATACCTGAAAAAGTTCTTTTGACTCATGACTGTAGAATTAATTACCAATGGTTGGTCGGGAATTATTAAACACATATTTAAAATTAGCTATATAATCTCTAGCCTGCTTTTCTGCACCTCAGATCTTCACGTATTTCTACCAAAATGTTAATCAAATAGTAATTATTTCATTCATCTGTTAGCTTCTGAGGTGTCTTTCTTTTAGAAAAATAGAATGGGGGAAATGGTGCAGACTGAAACTAAATAAGGTGGAGCCATTAATAGAAGGAAACTGTCAAGTGTGACAGAGGAAGCCTCTCAACTAAATTCCACAGATAAACTCTACAGAGTTTTTAGAAAATTCAAAAATAACTTAACAAACTGTTGGTAGTAAGAGGATGAAAGGATAAACTAGCTAGACTTTTAGCTAGCTTCTAGCCAATTTCCCTTCCAAAAAATTCAAAACAATGTCTCATGAGGAAACGCATTTTTGTTTTTCCTCTCCCCTCTTGTCATAACCTTGTTTTTGCCTTTGGTCATTGACAAGTTTAAATACTTGGGTCCCTTGTTCACAAGTAAGCTTTTTGCATGCTGACAGTAATGCCTCAGAATTCTTCTTGGCCTGATCTTTCCTTCTTTCTGCACTCTTTCGTTTCTCCCCCAGACCCTTCCATTTTCTTTACATCTGCTTTCCCCACTGAAATGTCTGCTCTCTGAAAAGAGGATGCAGTTGGCTCCAGAAAGAGTTCTGCCCATTGTAGTCTCACCTGGGACATTTGCTGGGTCATCAGCCAAATGTACCTTTTCTCTAAGATCAGACTATGTAAGGACCAGGTATTAAAAAGGGAAATCTAAGTGCCCATAAATTGTCAATGGTTTCACACAACTAAAACTTATTCCAACTGCTGTAAGAAATACCCTGAAATTCTCAGTGGTTTTACACGACCAAATTTTATTCTTTGCTTATATCATGGTTCATTGGGGGTTGATGGCAGGCAGGGTGCTGCTCCATACAATAACCCAGGAATTCAGTCATGTTCCATTCTGTGATCCTACCCCATTTTCCAGTTGTGGCCTCCTAGGCTGATTTAGCAATGGAAGAGAGAGTAAAGAGGGTATCCTTTTTTCTTTGCCTCTGTCTACAAGTGGCATACTTCATTTCTGCTTACAGCCCATTGGCAGAACTAGCCATATAGCCTCACCCAGATGTGAGGTGCAGGTAAGGAGTCAGAAATATAGAGTGGCTGTGAGCCCAAGAAGAAAGGGAAGTAAAAACATCTAGTCAGTCTCTACTGATGGCCATTGATCATGATGATGCCATCAAATGGAAAAAACTAAGAAGGAAGCAAAGCAGCAGAAAAGAGAACAGGAGGGAAAAGTAAGAAAAAAGGAGAGAGAGAAAAGAATGTCATTAGAACCCTTGAATCTAGGAATGTCAATCACATCTTTGTTTTAGTTTAAGCTACTTCAATTAGGCATTTTGTCACCTAAAACAGAATCTGTATTAATACACCTCTGTTTTGTCTGTCCTGTTAAATCTAGTCCCCAGTTCCATATTTTGCATGTAACAGTCTAAATATTTTTTGAATTGAAGAGAATAAGAATGAATATTCAATATTAACATATTGATCTGATGTTAGCTATCAGGCTTATTCCATTATTCCTGAAAATTATTGTCTAAAGTTAACTGTCTAAAGTAACTATGACATCTATGATATTTGTTCTGTTCTATGTTACTTGTGTGCGCTTCATGCTGGTCTTTAGCAAAGTTACCAAGACCTTTTATCTCAGTTGATACACTAATTTTAAAATTTTCACATTTATGATTAGTTAAAACAGAAACTTAAATTGTATTTCTATTATTCCACGTCTGTTTAATCTTATGAAATACTGGAAGTGTCATGAAATACTGGAACATATGGACACCTAACACCCTTCCCATGTGGACTCTGAAGAGATGTTTGGCTCTCCTGCTTCTGCGTGTGCCTGGCCCTGCATGTGGAAAAATCCTGATCATGTGACTCTTGGTAGTGAGAGCAAGCGTTCAGAGCTAAACATTATAACAGAATTCTTCTCCCAAACTGTGAAGCATGTGAGTAGCAGAAAACCTACTTTATGCTAACTTACTGTGCTGATGAGCACACCCCGGAAAAACAACAGCAACAAGCCAAATGCCCATTTGTATCCCAGCTTGGCACCATTTGTGGTCCTGAAGAATTTATTTAGATCCTTTGTGAAACTGTTCCCTCATCCACAAGATGATGAATATTATAAACCCTAAATGGTTTAGAGAAGTGCATCTTCTAGTGCTTATTATCCCGTGGCTATGCAGACTGTAAAGAGGAACCTAAAACAGTCTCTCTCCTTCACGTCCTTTTGTGGTTTATACTCACTAATAGTAATAAAATCATTTGTGTGTTTGTCTTTTTCTCCCTCCTGACATGGGCTGGACTGTTACTGTACAGTCTGAGGATTGTTACGCCCTGCTCATGGCTGCACATCTAGTGCAACATCACATCTTTGCTTAACTGATTTCAATTAAATCAATCAATCTCATCTAATTCCAAAAGAGTTAGATGAGGCAAGGCAAAAAAATATTTAATTGCTGTTTACTTTTTATGATCTTGGTCTGTGTTGAAGGAAAAGAGAAAGAATTATAGACTATGAAAGTAATCATGATTATCTGTAACTTAGTTTGATAGAAATGTTTGCATTCCAGAGCCCTAAAACCAGAAGACAAGTCAGGTGGCGACAACATGGTATGGGTTGTGGCTCCCTGAGGGAAGCCCCAGTGATCTTGTCTTTCCCACCACATGACATAATATGTCAGATCCATGGTACTGGCAGGTATGGTGCTCCCACTTTCAATCACTGGATGGTTCTCTGAAGAACTTGTGCATACAGTACAAAGCAATTCATAATTTGACATGTGGTTAACTTATGCAGTTGCCCGGCATTGCCGGTATGGGTATTTTGTTTGTTTGTATGTTTTGATTTCATTTGAATACTCATTATCACATAATAAGCAGCTAAGGTAAAGAAATTAGGCAAAAACTAAAACCACAACTCTTTGTTTATTTAAAAGACACCAGCCATAACCTCACAATGTGACCTTATTTGGAAATAGGGTGCTTGCAGATGTAATTAGTTACGATGAGATCATACTGGATAGGGTAGGCCCTACATCCAATGACTGGCATCCTTGTAAGATACAGGTATGACCATGCATAGAAAGGGATGAAGGCCATGGAAAGATGACACAGAGATTGGGGTGGCATAGCAGCTTCCACCCAGGAGGGCCAGAGAGTGCTATGATTGCTCAAAGCTGAGATCAGGCAAGAAAGGATCCTTCCCTAGTGCCTTCAGAGGGAGCATGACCTGCTAACACCTTGATTTTGGACTTCTAGCTTCTCGAATGTGAGATAATATATTTCCATGGTTTTGACCCCAAAATAAATAAATAAATAAATAAATAAATAAATAAATAAATAGACATTAAAAAAATAAAAGTACAAATTTTTGTTTCTTTAAAAGGAATGTTTCTTCAAAGGAGGTTAACTATTATGCGTAGTAGTGAAAGTGAAGAGGATGTAAGTGTAAGACTGCTGTGTTTCAGGACAGAGTTAAATGGACACATTTCAAAAGGGAATTCCTTAAATGCTCACATATACTATGTGAACAATTCCATTTATGCTGCCCAGAAAAATAAGAAAAGAATGTAGAAGGGACAGCACCTACAAATGGTTCATGTAATGCAGGAGCTCATCAATGAGATAAACATTTGGAGAAAGTTGCAGAATGGTGAACTGTGTTCTGCATATAGAAAGCACAGAACAGCGAGTCTCCATTAAGCGTGGCTGAAGAGAAAGTCAAGAGCACAAACATGTATACAAAGCTGCAGGTGGTGAAGGCAAGACGGAAGCAGCTGTACTAAGCATGCTTGGAGAAAATGTTGGTATGAAACTCCAGAAGCATTTTATTTTTTGCCACATGGGAAGTCACAAATGCATTATTTGACTCATTGCCCCACAAGTGTTTTGAAGAGAAGAAGCTCACAGAGGAGAAACAGTATTTTCAATGAGCAAAATACCTTCCCAAATATTCACCCATGAGATGGGTAAGAAAACATGAGGACTTAAGGAGGCCAAGGATAAACTGACTCATCTACTTTTGTGGCAGTGTGTCATATTTTGGGATTAAGACTCACTTGTTTTCCTGTTCTGTCATTTCCCAACCTTAAGGGACTTGAATAAGAACTCCTTGAATGTTTATTGACATTCCATTCAAGAGAGTATAAGGCATGGGCAAATTCTTTTATTTTTTTCCTTCAAAAATGTCCACAGGTAGTTTGTGCTAAGGTGGTATTTTAGATGAGATCAGGCACGTTCAGGGTGGTATGGCCATAGACTACTAAGATGGTATTTAAAAATATGTGTGTTCTCAATGTTTTCTTCACTTATCTATAGGGTAGGATTTTTCTTTCATAATGTTTCTGTTGAAACAAGGAAGAATAAATTTCCAACCCCTAGAAAGCAGTGACTCTCAAATATTTTGACCCTTTAAAAATTGAGGATCCCCCAAAACTTTGATTAATGTGAAGTCCTCAAATGTGGCTATATCTACTGATAGTTATCATAATAGAAATTAGACCTGAAAAAAATAAATATTTGTTGAATCATTTAGTAATAACAATAACAAACCTGTTGCATATTACATAGTAATAAAACTGTTACATACATACATATAGAATAGGTAATATATTTTCTTTGAAAAATAATTATAGTCTTCAAAATGAAAAACAGTGAAATGAGTGTTATTCTTCTTTATTTTTGCAAATCTCTATAGAAGATAGCTAGATTCTCATTCATATCTGCTTCAGCATTCAACCATAGTTATATGAAATGTCATGGACCATCTGAAAACTCCACTGTAATGTTTGTGTATTATGATAAAAATAATTTTGAGTTGGGGATCTCCTAAAAAGGTCTGAAAAATGCTGCTCTAGGAACTTGCTACTCAAAACCAGGGTCAGCAGGGCTTGAGAGCTTGTTAGAAATGCAAATCTCAGGCCTTGCCTCAGACCTACTGGATATGCATTTTCACAAGGTCTTCAGACACTTCACATACACATTAAGTTGAGAAATGTGCTGCTTTAGGATGTAAAACGGAAGGACACTATGGCTTTGTGTCCATCTCTTACTGACTTCTTTCCAGGGGAAAAAAAGGAAGACCTAATTGGTGAAAGGAAAAGAAAACAACTGGTTTGACCCATCTGGACTGGTCCAGATTTCTCAGTTGGGTATAATTAATATGTAAAGATCATTAAGCATATATGACCACTATTTTTTCTTGGCTGGGGGGTGGGAGAGCCCTCTGTGCTAAATGTGACATGTAACAAGCTTGGTAAATATCTTGTTTGTAGTTCTTCCTGAAAGCAAGTCCAAAGGGCTAAACAAAGAAGTCAGAAGACATGAGAAAAGCCGTATTTGCTTGTAACCTTTCATCCCAGAATAACCATGTGTCCATATGACCCCTCCTGTGGGCAGTATGCTATATGTTATGTTAATGGCCTGGGGCTGGCCAAATCCAGGCACACCTTATTGATGGAAACATTGGGAGGCAGACCCCTCTGACCAAGGTTGTATTCTTTGGGGTGCTGGTCACACCAGAATGAACCTTCTTGCAAAGAACATAGTCTCTGTCCCCTCACCCAATTTAAGCAGTTCTCTCCCTGTCCATGATAGTGTGTGCAACCTCATCCAGCCAGTACCTCTTGGACTCCCTGTACATAAGTCCCAATAAAGCCTCATGTCTCATATAGTGTCTCTCTTTCCTTTGGTCTCTCAAGGGCTTTCACATCACAATTCACCCAACTGGGCCTGCGATTAGACTTGTAAACACAAGAAAAATAGAGGATCAGGTTCATCCATGCTCCAAGTAAGCTTTGCCACTTACTTTGATCCTTATCTGACTCTAAGGCCTCTTTCTCAGTTGGTTCAGAAAAGGAGAGGGTTGTGATAATGAATTACTCTCACCTCCAAACCTGGCAAATGCTTAGTCTTCTGTGCAAAGTTTAGTCCAGTACATGTGCCCAGCATATGCTGCAGGTGCTATTGAAGATAAACTGATCGTCCAGAACTCAATACTGCTTCAATTATGCTTTTTCCTTGAAAACATGTACTGTAAATATTTTTATTAATTTAAAAATTGTTATTTTTAACAAGGTGTTAAGACTTAGGACGAAGAAAGCACACAAATCTTGTATGAGTTACACTTATGAATACATAAACTTACAAGTTTATACTTAGACATGTTTACAGCCCTCTGCTCAAAAATGTAACAAAGATGGACAAGATGACATAGAAAAAGAAAAATAAAGAAAAATTGGCATTTTTAAAAGACTATCTTTTTGGATCAGAAACAAACTTGGAGTCATAAATACTCAGGTCATAGGCTTTCTGTACTCGAGTTGAAGTAAGCAGTGGCACTAGGAGTCTGGTTCCTGCAGGAAAATAGGGGCAACACCAAAGTGCTTCCTGGTAAGTGGAGGCCTGGAGTTAGCTCACTACTTAAAGCCTCAACTTAAATCTAAAACCTCTTAACAACATGCCTAGATCAGGACAGTGGGTCTAAGAAAATGGCAACTGCCTGCTATTTGCAGCAATGGTTTGTAGCCAGCTGTGACTGGGGTTGGTGAGAGGACCAGACTCACACATCACAAACTAGACCAAATAACCTTGTGCTTAGTGAATATATCTGTGATATACCCAGTGCGTCTTCTAGGAGAAAGTCAGAAATATGCAGTATCAGGGTGTTACAACTAATGATCACTATGCAGGGACAGGTGAGCACAGAGGAAGTAAAGGGACAAACAAGCAAAAACCTCCTTATCTAAGTGTGCAAGTGCCATACACACAGAAATCAAATGTTAAAGGGTACAGCCAACAAGATCAACAAAGTATGAACATAATTTCAAGAGAAATCAATTTCATGGAATAGGCTGATAAAACCTTTAAAGTTGCTGAGGCTATTTGAAGAGATAAATGAAGAAATCACTTCTGTATAAGAGAATAGGATTATGAAACAATGTAAAGGCAAAATGGAAAAAGAAGAGGTAAGAAAAGGAACAAATTAGAAACTTTGAAAATAAAAAGTATATTTTTAAAATATAAAACTGTTCTAATGAGTTTCATTGTCTGTGCCTCGTTCTGACTGATGACGCTGAGAGATCAAAGCTGTTTAAAAAAAGTTCAATGATACTTACAGTTTCCTAGGACAGGCACACTGCCTCTTGGGTCCACAGGAGGTGCACCAGGTTTCTGTCAGGAAGCAGAAGCCTGAAATGGGGAGCACTTAGGCTGTGACCTCTACTGGCATTTCCACAGAAAGGGTGAATATAGTTGGACCATCATAAATAGAGCACACGTTTTAAGAGCATAGGTCCATGTATTTGAAGATTTTTTTCCAATAAATATATTAGAACATTTTCGGAGATTTGCAACAATTTGAAAAAACTTTCTTTTCTCTAGCTTACTTTATTGTAAGGCTACAGGATACATTTAATTTGCAAAATATGTGTGAATCAACTGTTTATCGGTAAGGCTTCTGGTCTATTGTAGGCTATTAGTAGTTAAACAGGGGGGAAACAAAAGTTATATGTGGCTTTTCAACTGCACGAGGTGGGAGTTGGTATACCTAACTCTGGCATTGTTCAAGGGTCAGCTCTAGTTTAGGATCAGCTGGTTTGAATAATTTCAGCAGGCTTGGGCTATCGGTGTGGTCCCTGGTTGCCTTATTCATGGCCCTGGGATGAGTAAGGCAGAGGAATATTGCCTCCTGTAGTGCAGGGGCCACACAGAGGAGGTATGTTCTGGACTGGTTAGTTTGCCTTTCAAAGACTAGCCCCACGTGGGGAAGGGCACCATCGTGAGAGCCAGAAAGATTTTTTTATGATGCCAAAATGTTATAATAACAAGAAAATTAAAAAATGTATACAATACATCCATATACTCTGCATACAGTTGAAGATAGTGATTTTGGAAGAAGGTATTGAGGATTTAATTCATCTAGCATACATCTATCTTGCCTGCATGGGCTGCACTAACAGAATACCAGAAACTTGGGTGGCTTATAAATAACAAACATTTATTTCTCACAATTCTGGAGGCTGGAAGTCCAAGATCAGGGTGCCTGCATGGTCAGATGAAGGGCTTCTTCTTGGTTCAGAAATAACAGAGAGTCAGAAGGCTTTTTAGTGGAACAGAAATTAAGTATAGAAAAAAAATGTGAGATTATGAAGACTAACCTATCATAACCAGGGATTCAAACCTCACAGGCAGAACTAGTGAGCTTGCAAAACTTTGATAGTGAAGAGAGAAAGCACAGAAATTGTTAAGTAATATGTGGCAATATCCAAGCAGGATTTAACTTTGATGTTAAAGAGAGAAAATTTTTTAAATGGGGGGATTTGGAGGAAGGTGGGCAAAAAGTACAAACTTCCAGTTATAAGATACATAAGTACTAGGAATATAATGTACAAGCAGGATGGCTAGAGATCACACTGCTCTAGGATATACAGGAAACTTGTTAAGAAAGTAGATTCTAAGAGTTATCACAAAGAAATTTTTTTCTTTTCTTTTTATTGTGCCTGTAAGAGATGATGAATGTTAACAACACATATTGTTATCATTTCACAGTGTGTGTAAATCAGACAGACCCTGCTGCACACTTACAAGTGTGTACTCTGATATCAATTATTTCTCAGTGAAACTGGGGGTGTTGGGGGAAGAGAAAATTGCCCTTGGCCAAACTGAAGGGAAAGAGTAAATAGAGTTTGTGAGTGGTGAGGTGATTGGATTAGGAAACCGAACTAAAGTTTGAGTGCCTATACAAGGGGAACTCAGACTAAGTGTGTAGGACAGGGCTTTTCAATATTGTTTATACATGAAGCTAAAGGGAACTAAGTCCCTTTAAAAATTTTTAGAATAATCTACAATATTGTACAGAAGGCAGAACCTAGGTATAGGGCTACCACAGGGGCCTCCAGCAATCACATCTTGGTTTCCTGCAGAGGAAGCTTTAGAAGAGACACTTTAATGAGATAAAGTGGCAAGAAGAAATTCCTAGAAAGTACTGCAAGCCAGAGTGGAGCACCATGTATTTCGCTTCAGAGAGCTCGCTCTCCCTGAGTTTTCTCATGCTCTAGTAAAGTCAGTGAGGTGCTTGTATTAACTACAGGTGGTTCCTCACTTACAGCAATTTGACTTATAATGAGTCACATGCTCAGTGCTCTGCCAATTACTCAGAGCCCTGGCAGGAGGCCACTCTCAGCCACATCACTGGCACGGTCTGCTTTCAGACAGTCACCAATACGTCAGACCCTAAGCCTCGGTCCTCAACTCTAGAGGGCCTCTGGATAACCTATGCTGCTCCCTCTGCTAGGTTCTCTTTGGCACCTGGTCTCAAACATTCCTGGCCAATAATCAGTAACAATAATGTAGGTCACATTATGTGAAGCATTGCTATTTCCCCTTGTGCACATGTTCTTTCATTTTGTACCAACTGGTAACAATGACCAAATTTTTACTGAGCACTTACTATGTGACAGTCACAACTGTAGTCATGTTAGACAGATCAATGTATTTAATCTTTTAAGAAATCTATGACAAGGACATTATAAATTGTATTTTGCCTGTAGGTATGTGAAGGCTTAAAGATGATGTGTGCCTTGGGCAAAGTCAAAGAGCAGTATGTGGCAGAGCTGGAACTAATCCAAGTTTCCTGACTCCAAATCTTGTTCTTCCCTATGCAATACTGTTTCTCCAAGGAGGGCCTTATTTCACTTTTATCCAAAAAGTTTCTACCAGTTACACCTTTGGTAGACTAAGTAATTTTGTGTGTCTAGTTACTGTATTGTTCAAGTTCACTGACTTCTGTACACTGTTAAAACTTTTCTACTATGTACTATGTAAGTTTAGGCTTTAATGACAAATGATTTGAAGAGGGAAACGGGGTCATTTTATGAAAAAAATTGAGCATCAGTTGATTAGGACCCATTCCCTCATTACAATATTGTGTCTGTGGGAAAAACAAAGCCAGCCGGCATCATTTTGTTGACAGCCCAAGTGATTCGCTGAAAAGTTAAGGACTGTCTGACAGTGGTCTAGGGAAAGAATGGAATAGAAGACAAAGTCTTTGAAAGACAAATTTCATCTTCATTTTTGGTTCTTCTGTCTAGGTGTAAAATTAACCTAAAATCAGATGTTCAGACACCTAGCCAATTCCTTGTACCTTGAGGTGGTCCTTGTCAGGAGAAACTCTTGTGTATGTTTCCGAACGGCTACCATTCAGAGGTGTGAATGGACTGTCTTCTGAGATCAGGTCACTGCCTAACAGAAAAAACTCGGAGATTCCTATTATGTGGGTGAATTTTCATGATCCAAGATCAAATCATTAGATTTGCAGTTAAGACAGTGGGCCTTTCATCTTAGTTCACCTAATTTTCACTGCTGGCAACTCTCTGATTTGTAATTTCTTTGGCATATTGACTGTACTGATAAAGTTGGCAGATCCTTTAGTCCTGGAAAACATTTTTATCCCTTCTCATAATGTGCCAAGTCCAATAATGGGCCCAGCAGAGAGTTGTCTGTTGTCTTGGCTACACAGTAGTAAGATTTACTATATACAAACATAGAAATGTATGTACTCTTTCCACTGCCAAATTCTTTCTTTTAGAAAACACTTAAAATGTTTTCTAAAATAGAATAAAACACAAAATAAATTATTCTGCATAAAGATTTATTGATAACTTCAGTTACATGAATTTTGTAACATTTAAGTGTTGAGAAAAAATGGTAAAATTATCACCTAGAATAAGACCATAGGGTAAGGCAATTATAAGTTTTTTTGTGTATTTTATCCATTTTTAAATTTTATTATTTTAACAGTTGTATTTTTTATAATATAGATTTTTTTAAAATGCCAAAAGGCTTAGAGATAAAAAATAATATTCCTGTGCTTTTAATCTCACCAGTTCTACTCCACAGAAGCAACTATTTCAAAATGTTTAGCTGTTTTTTTTTATATTTAACTTCCACATTGCTAGATGGTATGTTGAAGTTATCTCTTGATTTACCAGTTTTAATCATTACACGGTGTCTTACAGTAGCTAAAGATTAATCTCTTACCTGGCCTTTCCATCCATTCTTCTTCCTATATCCAGAGTTAAATAAAATCTTGGATAAAATCAGTAGTTTGTGGCAGTCCTATTTTCTCAGTATGTAGGCAGTGAAGTTGTTGACGGAGAGTAAAGAAAGAGAAGGAGGTGTTGGAGGTTGGAGAGAGAGAAGATAGAAGTGTAGTCCAAGGAGTAAGGGCATCATTTTATTTCATTTCAGTATGTTCTTAAGAAGGTAAGGGAGAGAATAAAAACATGGGGCCAATCTTGCATACTTACAGAACAAAAAAACCATTTTCAAATGAAAAAGATCTAAAAATGGATAGACTCAATATGAGTTTTTATTTAGCATAAATATTATGGTAAGTTATATATCTTGGTGAATAAATAAGGACATTTTGAATTCCAAAGATGTGGCATCTCTAGTTGAAGTATGTTCTCCTCTACTTACCTCCTTTAAACCAACTAAAGGCAATGTCCATAAATATGCTAAATTTCAATTATAATAGAAAAGTTATATTTGTTTTTAAAGGAGTAAATATGGGTAAGACTCACCAAAAATTATGAGTATATTGATTTTTTTTAGTGATTTCAACTAGTGTGTTTATGGGGTAGCTTGCTGTACTAAGAATAGTCTGGCTTTAAGGTTGAAGAATCAAGTGCTGCATTTGAATTTCAACTCTGGAAGGTAAATTTCTTCATCTATTAAAATGGCCAGAATAATATTTTCCTCATCTATTAAAATGAGAAAGTCACCAGTTTCCAAATCTATTAAATAACATTTCCCTTTCATTAATATTGGGGTGGGTAGAAGTCATTTTTATATGGTACCAGTTACTTTGCAGGTCTTTATTAATTAGAAATTGCTCAGCTGCAGAATTACAGCATAGCAATGCTGTGGAATGTTATCTCCAAAAGGATATGGTGAAGTTTAAACTGTGCTCAGGATACAGACACGACCATTTTTATATCCATGAAAATGAACCATTCACAGTGTCAGAAAGATGCCAAATATCATGTTCTTGCTATGGGAAACTTCTCCATTATTTCCACTTATTTTCTTTTGAACTAAGACATCAAACTTGTGAGGTGTTCACATGTGACCATTACCTTCATTGGCCTATGAACCATACATGTAACATTCACAGATGATTGGTATAAAATAATTGCCATGTCCATTGACTGAGAATGGTCTTGGCTTTCAAACACACACACAAAATTACCATTGTTTATTGCATACTACCTTTTTGTAATGTTGTACAATTGTATCACAGATGGGGATTAAAAAAAGGAATATTCTGGTTTATTTTCTACACTGTTATTTAAAAACAAATTGTGTTTGGATGGCATAAAAATGTAATAAGTATCTCACGGTATTTAAAGATATCAATGTTTGTCTTATATAAGAATTACTAAATAATAAATGCAGTTTCATTTAAACTTCTAGGTTAAGTGTGAGCCTGAAATTTTAATGAAGTGCAGTACTGAATGTGCCTCATTATTTTGCAGCTGTATATTTTGAAATATATATGTCAGTGAACCACTGTACATTTTTATGCAGTGTTAAAGTCTAAAAAATGCATATGGGAGGAGGAAGAGATGCATACAGCACGCCACTTATATTTAAAGCCAAAACATTTCAAAGTCTCTCAATCATTAAAAAGTTATCAGATTTCATTTATGTTCAAGGAGATAGAATATTCTTATGGGGGGCTGATTTACCCCTTGTTTTGGCAACTCTTTCCATTCTTCACTTCCATACTTACCACCCTCCTCTGTCTAACCTACAGCTTCACCTATTATCTCTCCTTCCCACATTGTCAACCCACTCAAAAAACAAAATGAAATAAGCAAACAAACACAAAAAAATTAGACACTCCCTGTGGCTTGTTTCCCTTCTCACCCTTCTTGTACTGCTTGACCTTCTTAAGGTCCTGGAATAATCCCAACCTGAATGTCACTAGCCCAGAGTCTATACAAAGTAGGTGGACAGTAAATATTTATGAAGTGAATGAATGAATTGTGTCAACAGCCCACAAGTTCCCCCCTATTATTCTTTTTTCAGTTAATGGCATTGGCATCTGCTCATCTTTTGCAGAAAAAATACTTGGATTCCTCCTGATCCAGACATTTATTTAGTCAGCAACTCCTGGCAATTGATGTTAAAAATAACTAAATTCATCCCCTCCTTTTTGTCACCCTTGTCATGTTATCTCACATGGGGTGTTCGCCATTGCTTTCGCTAACTGATCTCATCTCTCTCTGACCCATTCATATTTATTTTTTGCATAGCTTCTAGGGTGGACACATTAAAATATATATAAAAAATCATATCTCATAACCCTAATTGACTTAATGCATTAAGTATCTTGAGAGTTCCCTGTTTCCTATAGGAATAAGTGCCAAATCTTTGGAACCATATAAAAGGTCATCAACAATAAGACCCGAGATTACCTTTTCTGCTTCATTACTAGCTTTTCTTTCATTGAATCCACATTCCAGTCAAATAGGAATCCTTTCCATTTCAAAACACCCCTTACTTTTTCATTGGTTTTGCATGCTTTTATTTCTTGCTCCTGCTAGTTTAATAACCCTCTTTCTCTTATTTATCTGGCCAAGATCTGTATTTAACAGATAATTACAGCTGAAAATTTTTGAGATATGTTCCTTGACTCAGGGAGCAACCACTCTTTCCTCTTTTGTGTACCCTCTGGTATTGAATGGGTTCTAATTGCTCTTGACATGCCTCTGGTCCCAAGACTGATCATCTCTGAAGCATCTCATACTATGCTTCTTTGTACCGCTAATAGTTTCCTGTGCTTCTTTAGCAAGTGATCCACCATGAGCTTGGTGGCTTAAGACAGAAATTTGTATTCTCATAGTTCTGAAGGCCAGAAATCTGAAATCCAAAATTAGTATCACTGAGCCCAAATCAAATTGTCAAGAGGGCTGTGTGCTCTTCCTCTGGAGGCTGTAGGGGAGAAGCTATTTCTTGTCCCTTCCAGCTTCCGGGGACTGTTCGCAGGCCTTGCAGCCACATCACACCAACCTCTTGCCTTCTTGGACACCGTGCTTTCTCTTCTTCCCTTTGAGTCAAATCTCTCTTCCTGTCTCCCTCTTAAAAGGATACATTTGATGGGATTTAGGGGCTCATCCAGATAATCTAGGATAATTACCTCATCTCAAGATCCTTAACCTAATCACATCCGCAAATACCTTTTTTCTAAATAAGGTAACATTTACAAGTTGTAGGGATTAGGACCTGATATATTTGGGGACCACTATTCAATTCATTAGAGTCCAGTTGAGCCCCTAAAGTTTCATATCTATCCTGTACACAAAATGCACTCATATTATCCTATCATTTCCCAAAATTCTTAACCCATTACAGCATCAACCAAACTCCAAAATCTCATTTATATACCATCAGATTAAAAGCCACAAACTTCATCACTTAAATCACATAAATCAGGAATAGATGAGACTCTGGGTATGATTCATCCCTCTCCAAATGGGGACCTGTGAAACTAGAAAACAAGTTATCTGTTCATAAAATATAATGGTGGGGCATAGTATAAGAGTAATAGAAATTCCCATCCTAAAAGAGAAAAATGGAGAGAAGAAAGTGGTCACAGGTCTCATTGTAATTTTGAAGTCCAGCAGGACAAATTCCATTAGGTTTCAAGGCCTGAGAATGGTGCCCTGTGCTTGTGGCTCTGCCCTGTGGGTCTGTGTGCCCACTGTTCCTGCCATGATGCCTGTGGCTCTGGCCTCTAGGGCAAAGTCTTTGCTTTTGGAGTTATGCTTCCTTTTTCTTGAATGGTAACACTTGTTTGCAGCTGAGTAATCTTATCAGTCTGTTTCCTGCTTCTAGAATTTTGGGAGTCTGACCACCCTTTCATTTTGTTCTGTCTCTTGCATTCAATACAGGATGATAGTTTTTGCTGATATAACATTCTTAAAAAAATATTGTGGCTTTCCAATGTATGTCACAGGGATTTGCTCCATTACACAAAAGTGTCCTCTAAAGACCTTTCCTGTGTAGTCCATTTCTATTCCTATCTTCTGCTGAGATGGCTGAAGAGATATGTGAGTCACATGCTTAATCTCTCCAGCACTAGCAAAAAGTTGTCCAGCCACATTTCTGACCTTCTCACCAGAACACACTTTCCTAACAGTGTATCTCCTAATGTTAGCATCTTTTGCAATCTGGGCAGGCTGAAAATGTCCTCAGTTATCAAGTAGTAGTTCCTTTTTGTTTAATAGTTCTTTCCTCAATTTGCCTCTTTCCACTCATATTTTATTATGAACAGAAATGAGAAACCAAGTTGCATCTTCAACAACACTTTGCTTGAAATCTCCTTGAAATGTTCATATTTTCCCTAACTCCCTCCTAGAATGATGAATCTGAGAAGTTATCTAGTGATGGTCACTTCCTACACATGGTTTTTCAGGTTCTCCTAGAAAACTTCCAATAAACTAAATTGAAGTTAAATCCTTAAATTCCTCAAGATGTGAACTATTCTTAATCTTCTAAACTATTGCAAGTACACCATATCGAAGTTGAAATGCTCACTCTGCACTCCCAGACACTTTGAAAATGAAAATAGTATATGATTATCTTTTAGTTTCCCTATTTGCAAAGAAATACCAAAGTCTATCTATGAGGACCTGGCTTGTCCTCTGCAGTTTTGTTCACTCAGGACCCTACAACACAATTCACCAGGCCTAGATACTGTAGTACATGAAAAGTTAATGTATTTTGCTGTTTTTTCACTACTTGAGGCTTTTTAACCAAATAAATTCACTTGAGTTTTAAAATTATTCTCCCTAATAGGTAAAATGAAAATACATAAGATGACTAAAATAATATTTATTCTGCTATTTAAATCCCAGCTCTTCAACACACTCAAATTGATGTGTATCTCACATTCCGTTCTTACTCACTATAAACAGTTATTGAGTGAATGATGTTTTATCGTTCTCAGCTTTTCTCAAAAGCCTCAGTTTTGTGCTCAGTCTCTTCATTAGTTTTTTAACTGTAATTTGTCCTAGTAACCACCGCTTCTCTCTCTTTTATGTTTCAGCTTGGCAAATATTCATGTACATAAGAGATCTTAGCCCTGATTATTAAATCACATTAAGCACATAAGCAGTTTCTTCTCCATGGACATAATTTTTAATTACTGACTTAGGATTTCACTCCTGATATATCACCTGCCCTCTTAACATTTCCTCCCTTGCAGAATTCCTATTCATGTGGTTTTTCTTATACATTTTTCCTGAACTTTTAAAAATCCTGGTCACTAAGTTTTAAATTTATGTTTGAAAGGGTAGGATGCCAGGCAATGTGGATATACTAAACCGTTAAAACTTGTAATTCAAATTGGGTCAACTACCCGGGGATTCTTGATTTTGTTTGGTGTGAAAGTTTGAGTCAGGTACATTCTGTGGAATATTTTTATCTAACTTTCCATTAAATTGACTGGAAAAATGCCAAACCATGTGTTGTACATGATTTTTTTTTCCACCCTACCTCCTCCACTATTACCCACATTCATTTGACCGTAAAAGACCTTCTAACTAGGGCAAATTCATCCATGTTTGGGTTGCTCAAATGTCTCAAGCTATTTTTCCAACTGTTGGGGTTTGGCAAACTCTTGTCAGCTTTTTGCCAAAGTGGTTATTTTTTTCACTTTAATTTTCAAATCTGAGTGTATTTCCAGGGAAATGCAGTCCATATGTGTCTTATTTATTTATACATGACTCACAAGAATAGCCCCTAATAATTATTTCATATTCACAATATCTGTATGCTATTCTACATTTGGGCCTTGGTCAATCCAGAAATGTTTTCCCTTTTGTATTTTAGCTTAGATGAAAAATTGTGAAGAAAATGTGAAACTCAGATGGGCCAGAAAATTAAAAGGTTGGCAAAATATATACTTCATTTCTCTTATTACCCTTAGTAGAAATCAATAGTTGTCCCTTTTGCCTAATACAACAAAAAGTTAGGTAAGTTCAAATAATAACAAACAACACATGCAAGTAATATGTTAGAGATCAATGGAGAACAAGTTCTTTATATCATGTTCTTAATTGCTAGAACCATTTATTTAGGAATTTGCCTACTTTTCCATTCCCCGAGAGAGAATTTTTTCCAGAAGCAAATGCAATACTAGTCCTCAAGGAGATTTCACTGGGATTCTTTTCATTTTTTCACATAAACTAAAAAGTTTCACTCAAAGTTAAATCTTGATGTCTAAAGTCACTAGCACTTGCACTAAATTTTGAGTTTTTTTCTCTTTCATCTCACTGTATCTTACCACCATTCAAATGAACTTTTGTCCAAAGTGTGCTTTTCCTGAATGCACCCCTGCCATAGTCACCACCCTGTGACCACACACTCAACCATCACTCAACAGGTATCTTTGAAAATGACTCCTCATGTCCATCTCCCTCTGCTCCCTCCCCACATCCAGCTTGCACCCTGCTATCCAAGAAACGGATTGTGTTGGGTGCTTTGTATGAGTCTTAGTTAATTTGTCTTAATCACAAAGACAGATTCAACTTTGAAATGGAACTTTGTCACTAGAAGTTTTTTTCAAGAATTTGAATTGGTTTTTAAGTGTTCTGAGATTGTAAAGTGAGATATACTGGTGTCATTGCAACTACTTATATGTGTGTGTCCATATTTTCTCAAAAACACGATAGAGAAATACAACACTTACTGAGATTCATATAAGATTAAAAAAGACAGCTATAGTACACACTTGAAATGGTAACTCAACATAAGTTTATTTTCTTTTTGATTGACTCTGCCATAAATTTTAACTTCTTAAACAATAAGTCATACTAATACTGCTTTTATCTAAATATGAATTCTAGTGAGTGCATGTGTGAGATTTTATTTACTGAAAAAATAAACCTACTAAAATTGACTAAAAAATAAAAATCTTGGTAAAATATAAAACTTTCACTAACTATAGATCTTACAGATCTGTGTTCATGGAGAATACGTATAATAGGCCAAAAAAGGACAAATGTATATCATGAGTTAGCTTGTTGAAACTTGGTGACCATAATTGCTTCCTTTCCTTCCAAAATAAATTCTCTATTTTCTTATTTATGTCTCAGGGATGTCTAGCCTCTAATCCATTTTATTTCATGTTTCCCCATTTGTGATGCTGGTTCTCCATTTCTTCAGGCAATCAAGTTTTCCAATAGAGAAGAATGTCTGGTTCACTAATTTATTCATTTAGTCATTCAATACTTATGAGCCAGGCACTTTTCCAGGCATTGGAAATAAACCACAAAAAGGATTTTAGAGATTCTTGTACTCAGTCATTACACCTCAGTGACTTATATCCTCTTCCACTAACCTTTTAGGTTTTTGCTGTTTTCACTGATACTTTCTTGTTTTTGTTCTTTCTTTCTCTTTAATATTCCTTCAAGATACCCAGTCTATACTACCTTCCTAATCAACGAATAATATTTCTCGAGAAAGAAACTGAGATGGGATTCCTGTGCATGTGATTTATTAATAAAGTGGTCTCAGGAAAGATTTTTAAGGGGATGAGGAAAATAGGATGGACCAGAGAAAAGCATGTTGTTCAGGAAAAGTCTAGACTGACCCACAGAAAGCTCCGGAGCATGAATCACATCACAGAGTTTGCTCTGCTCAGAAGCAAGAGGGATGAGCTGCTAGTCCTCTGTTCCATTAGGCAGTGGCTATGAAGTAACCCCACAGGTGGGAGGGGCTAACCTCCCACACATCCCCAGGTGATTTAGCTCCTGTTCTCCAATGGTGACCTTCTGGAGAAAGATGCTGGTGTGAACTGTTGGCAGCAAACTCCTACAGTTTCTGAGGGGCAAATACAGTGGCTCAGGAAAAGGATTTGGGTAGGGCATCAAGAATTTATAAGTATTTTGGGAAGTGGATAAATTTTACTCTGTAATGAGAATATGATATGTGAGTGGGATAAGTAATTGGTAGAGGCCAAAACAGACACATCATTTAACATCACTTGGAATTTGGGCTCCCAGATAAATCTTATCAGAGGAAAAATAGCAGCTTCCTGTTTAGTTTTCCCCTCAAAACTTCATCATCTATATAAAATAGAGCCCATACCATGTCTTCACCAAAAAACTGTACAATTACAGCATCAAGATGACTCAAGTGTCCCCAGCAATGGCTGTACTTGACCACACAACCTACAAGCTGTGTCCGGGCTGCATCCTACGCGGGAACGTGAGTGCGGGGTGGCTGGAGGGCCAGCACCAGGCCCCCGTGTGGCACCCACATATTCTACCGACAGCCCCCATAAACGATTAGAGAGTAACGCACAGGGCCTGGCAAATCACACACTGTCACAGCCTCTGAAAGAACACAAGCCCCAAGCATGGCCCGGGTGTTTGGTATCTCTTCCCACCACAAGGTCCCCATGTACATAAGGTAGCAGACACTGAAAATTGATGGCTTTCTTATGACTCCATAGACTTTATAAATGAGCCTGGAGGCCTTCTAAATTCACCATTCCACTATTATCTGATTTCCAAGCTTAAGTTTCCTAAGGTATGGGCTGTAGCACTGAGACCTCATTAGGCTTTGGATGCAGGGTCTAGGACCCTATTAGGCATCACCCATTGAGGAAGAAGGGCTTCTAAACTAAGCACTTGTACCAATGAGTGAAAACTGACCAGAATGCTAATGTTGGCCCCCAAGTAGATCATATTATAAGTTATTTCTAAATCCTACTTATTGGCCTAAATAAAGGCTATCATATGTAGAATATTAGAATGAGTTTCAGTTAGATCCTTACAAGCTTATACCATGCTCTAATTAAGTAGCTAAAATTTCATCAAGATTAAATTACAAGGGAAAAATGTTACTAGGTTCCAAACACTAAGACACCACCAACTCTTGCTGCTGGAACATCATACTAAAGGAATTAGCCAGATTGTCTAAGATGCACCATGTTCGGCCAAGACACATTATTGGACCAAGGTGTCACCAAACCAAACCACCAAACAATCCACCATGTTGTTCCTGTGCCAAATGGGCCACGAAAAGGAGTCAGGGGCTTGACCAGCTGCTGAACAAGAGCACTAGAGTCCATGAATCTTTAATAAATGCACAAAAGAATAAGTAGGTTCTGACCACCAGGCTCAGCCCACAAGCCTTTACTAATGGCAATAGCCAAAGGAAACCTCACTCACCTTTGCCCAGCAACAGACCGTTAGGTTAAATGGATGTACTTTAGTCTTCCAATGGTCTATGCACTGCCTTCATCTCAAACCAGGCTGGGGTTAAAGTTTGGCAGGTAATCTTTGCCCAATTTCTTTTTGCCAGCACATGTCCAAGGAAACTCTGCTTGCTCTTCTTAGAGAATCAACATCCTAGAATCCTAGTCTCCATAAAGATAATGGCTTTCTTTCTAAGGACTTAATTTTGGATACACTGTTTTCACAAATTGTGGTATCACAAGTTTCAAATCAGGGGAAAATCATATCTGGTATGTGTGATTTTCACTCTGTTCTTTCTGTGGCAGGAGTAGGATCTGGAATTGTACCTCTTGTTAGATTTTCCAAATTATCTCTTCAGGACTGTTGATAGCAGTTCTGGGAGAAGTTATTCTTGTAGCAAACAAAACCTATCTCAAATCCCCACAAAACAATACCATAGAAATGCCGGTTATGTGCCACACACACTTAGGGGATAAACAGTGCATTCTTAATGGACCTTGCCCATAATGAGCCTGCAGCCATGTACAGAAATAGGAAAGGCATGTAAAATAAACATCCCTCACAGAGCAATCATGGTGTCAAGTGGAGGTGAGCACCTCGTGCAATGGAAATGAGAGGAAGAAATTACTGCTTTCATTTGGCAGGATCAGGGAAGTCTTCCTAAAAGATGTTAATGCTTTCTTTTTAAAAATTTTTTTGTCTAAATAGTTTCTCTGTTTATTTTATTATTATTATTTTCATTGAAGTATAGTTGTTATGCAATTTTATATTGTTTTCAAGTATATAACACAGTGGTTCAACAGTTACCCATATTATTAAATCCCCACTCCTGCTAGTGCAGTTACTATCTGCCAAGAAAGGAAGATATTACAGAACCATGGGCTATATTCTCCATGCTCTACTACCATTGCCGTGACCAACTTACATTATGATTGAGAATTTTTGTGCCCCTGTATCCCCCTCCTTACCCATCTACCCCAGCCCTCCCCCATGGTAACCACCAATCCCTTCTCAGTGTCCGTGAGTCTAGTGCTTTTTTGTTGTTTGTTTTGTGTTTTTTTCTTTAGGTTCCACAAATAAGTGAAATCATATAGTATTTGTCTTTCCCCAAGGACAATTTTCATGAAAGAGGCAGCAATCCCTAAAACAGAAGAATGGGGAAGATGCCAGTCAACGTTTGGTCCCAGGTATATCCACCTCCTGATAGGCCTCCAAGCAGGTGGGCTGCTCTGTGTATAGTAGCTGGTTATGTGATCAAATAGTCCTGTTCTCTCTGTGGACAGAGCTGCTCTGCTCTGTGATGTCTCTGGGGACTGGTACTTCCTTTGTTCACTGTCCCTTATGGGATAGCTATCTCTTGGAAGATGGCTTGATTTAAGCCATTATAAATAGTTTGTCTGTTAAGCCCTGTAATATTTCCTTAAGGGATTCCAACACTCCAAGAAACTCTAGGCCACAGTTATTTCTCAAGCCTGTCTTTAATAAGCTTAACTTCTGCAGACCAAGAAGCTTATGGGGCAGTGTTTCACAAAGGCTGACCGTCTTTCTCCAAAGACAGACTCTGGGTCATGAAGATAGTTGAGGTGTGGTTGAAAATGTGGATCCTAGAGCTTCACCCCAGAAACCTGAATCTCTAGAGTTGCATCGAGAAATCTGAATTTAAAATTTTAAAATTTATTCCCTGCACACTAAATAAAATTCCCTGTTAATTTTTTTTCACATTGAATCAAATGGTGATGCAATCTTGTGGAAGTCAATTGATTAATTCTTGTCTGATATGTACTATGTTACATATGGGTCATTCTGGTCTTGTCTGCATTACAGAATAGCTGTGAGGGAATACACAGAAGTATAATGCTATAATTATTAGAAAAATCAACATCTATCTATTCCATTCACCTCATTTCTCTGAGCACTGGCTCTCATGCCAAAGTCTCTTTTATAAGACAACACAAATAATTGTTCACACAGTGTGTCAGCTCACCCAGATGTCACTTGAGAGGAGAAATCATCCTCGGGAAAACATAAAAGGATCGTTCTGTTGGTATCACCTTTGCTTTTTGTTGCCACAGCACCCAACGTCCAATTCTACTGTTTTAGGTCAGCCTCTTGTGGAGCTGAGGTATGATGACATTTTTCAGGATGAAAAGTCTCAGTGCCACACTTTCCCCAGCTGGAAAGGTTTGCCTATGATGGATACTTTCCCCGTGATGCCAACGAGGTAACCTGATAAAGGAACGTGCACCAGAAATACTTTACTGTGACCATTTTTCTTCTTTTTCAGGTAATGCTTTTACTTGTTATCTAGCTTTCTAGTGGTTTTCTCAAGCGAAGTCACCACAGGCTTTTAGGACAGCTGTTTGGAAGGTCAAGTAACTTCTGGCACTTTCACCATGACTGAGGCTGGCAGGTCTCCCAGCAGCTGCCCAGAGAAGGCGAGGGCACGGCTAACAGCAATCATATCTGAAAGTTGGTTGGGACCCACAGGGTATACACACAGGGCTGTCCCAGTTGTTGGGAAGGAAGGCTTTGGATCAGATTGAGTTTGAGTCCTGGCTCTGTTGTTGTGATGTTGGAAACATGGAGTCTTTTGCCTCAAGGAATTAGTTTCCACTTTTTGAAAATGAGGAGAGTAATACTTATCCTACAGATTGTTCTAAGGATTGAATGAGGTGCTTAGAACAGTACCTGGCACACAGAAAAAATTGAAATGATATCTATTTTTTTCTTACTGAATACCCATAAAAATGTTATTCACCGAAGTTATATCAATTTGACTTTCACCTTCAGGATCTTTAAAATATGACTTATTAGGCAAACAAAACAATCAAAGTTTTGATATCAACAAATATCAAATAGGTTCTTCATATCTTGAAGTATACTTTAATAAATATCTAAGTTTGGCTCATATTCTGATATTATAGTTAGACATCCATAGTTTGTGGATAAGTGGTTTGCGAAATGCTTCCACCAGAATGTACTTATCCCTTCAAAAATAGTAAATCGTTTTTTTGTGTGTGACAATGCTACTTCCAGGAATAATTTAAAAAGCAAACAAGAATTATTTATTCTATCTGTCCTCTCTCTGTTTTTGACTTTCTAGTCATACAAATAAAGTGTTGTTAAGATTCTGAACATGAATATTGTATGCAATAAAGGCATAACTTTATGCTCTTGAATTTACAGGCAATAGAAGATCATATATGCATGGTGCCTCTCTCACTTGCTTTTTAGAATATTAAAAAAATGGGATTTCAGAACCATGTAAAGTTCCCATATCACTCATATCAAATATAAATACTAAATGAAATTGTTCCATCTCTATCCAAAATGCCAGTAAAGAGCAGAAATTGAAAGCACTTAGCAATAAACCTGCTGATACCACTGATAAAAATTTCCACATTTACAAAGTTTCATTAACACATTTCTAGTCAAGTGCACTTCAAATTTATGAATACCTCATCTTCTAAAGAGTAGAATATTAAACTGTAGTCATAAAGTTATTGAAAGAAACCAAAATTATAATGATACAGGTCACTTTTTGATGTTTTATTATGAAGAACTTGGTAAATGGGTGAACTCTATGGCTAATCATTGTCATCGATTAACTACCTACTATCTGCCAGACTCTTCACGTGCATTATGACATTCAACTGCAATAATATCCCTAAGAAATAAATATTCCTATCTTCATTATGCATCTAACTAAACTGATGATCAGAAAGGTTTCATCATTTGTCCATGGTCATGCTTGCAGTCAATGACAGGACTGCTGTTGGGTCTGTCTCTTCTCATTCTAACACAAGGCTCTTCCTCCACGGACCTGTGGCCCTCAGCTCAGTGAGAGGGAACCGAGCAGGGGAATGTTTTCAGGGTGTGGCTTCTGGGAACGCTCCTTCTCCAAATATTCTTCTACCAATGACTATGAGGCATGAAATTTCTCTAAAGGATATTTATTTCTGTGAGTCTTAAAGGATTTTAATTAATGTAAAAGTTCATGCTATAAACCAAGTGCACTTAAGATTAAAATGAAGTTTATTAGCTAATATACCAACACTCACTGATGAATGGCTGGCCAGAGCTTTTGTGAAGTAGGAGAAAGAGTGATGTTGAATGGGTAAATGAAAGTAATAATGAAAACTTGTAATTTTTGCTACTTAGAATTTATGCCTTTTTGGTTGTTTCTGCCTTTGCTATGCAGCTTTTCATGGAATGTGAAGAATAAAATATTTTGCTAGAGTGGAATGATTTGTATCATTTAAATTTTAGAAGAGCAGTTTGATATTCCCTTTGATGGAATGCTTTAAAACCGGTGGGAAGGAGGTCTTAGGAAATGCTCAGTGGTACACAGACGGCACTGGCTTGCAGTTACCACTCTTGGACCGGGAAATCTACTCTGTCTTGAACTCATGCATACGCACATTAGTGGTCTGGTGGATTATGGTAAACGCTGCTGTTATTGTGAAAGGAATAGTCTTGTTACAAATGTAAAAGTTTAAGGACATTTACAAATGCATTTGTGTATAAACATCAATGTGGGTTTGAAATCTCAAAAACATGGTTTTATTTACAAGTTTGCTGGATACACCAAAAAGAAGGGGAGCTGAAATATTAATCATTTGGATGATTTTAGTTGAAGTGATACTTTTACCTCAACCATAGTTATTTCAGAGTAGAGAGGCAATTGCCTTAATCCCAAATTCTTTCATATGTAGACATCATAATACACTGAATTAATTGTTATTCAAGGAATTATTAGCCCCCATGATGGACAGTGGAGTAAACATTCACCAGCAGAACATTTTGAAAGAGAATCAGACTGGAAAACTAAATTTCATTATTTGATTCTAGATTAAAATAATTCACAACTGACAGACCTTAATGAAAACATTCACAGGCATGGCTTTTTGAAAATATCTTCGTTTGGTTAAAAATCATAACAATTATTTTTATTTTGAAATACTTTCAAACTTACAGAAAAGTTGCAAAAATAGAACAAATAATATTTTACCCTTAAATATTTTCCAATAAATCACTGTTTGATACACCATCACCTCTGAATACTTTCTAGTGTATAATTTCAGCAAAGAAATTGTCCTATATAACCACAACATAATCATCAAAAGAAGGAAATTAACACTGACATATTTCCACTGCCTCATCCTCAGGCCTTGTTCGAGTTTCTTCAGGTGTACCAGTAATGCTCTTTATAGCAGAAGGACCATGCACTACAGGATGCATTCCAGGAGCATGCATTACATTAGTGTCATGTCTCTTTAATCTCCTTCAATTTGGAAGAGTATCCATCTTTCTTTGACTTCATGACCTCGGCACATTTAAAGATTACAGAATATATTTTTTGTTTTGAGAATACCTGCCCCTTATTTTCTCAGTTTGGATTATTTTCTGATTTATTTATTTCATGACTAGACTCAAATTTTGCATTTTTGGTAAGAATTTCATAGAACTTATAATTTGTTCTCTTTGCCCTCTATCAGAAGGTACATGATTTCCATTTGTCACATTACTGCTGGTGTTAACTTTGCTCACTTGATTAAGGTGTTTGCTAAATTTCTTCATTATAAAGTTACTCTTTTTCTTTTTGTAATTAAGTTTTTTTTTTTTTTTTTTTTGTGTGTGTAGGTACTTTCAGACTATGTAAATATTCCATTTCTTATCAAGCTTTCACCCATAGTTTAGCATCTGTTGATGTTTTTTGGATGAATTATTTGTTACTATTATTGCCAAATGACAAGTTTTAAAGTCCACCACTTCTAATTTATTTGTTATCTTTCCACACATACAGGAATCATAAGTTTTCTAAGACTCTGGGGATAAGTCTAGTCTGTAAAGACACTGTGGTTATTATTGCTAGTTCCTTTGTTACATTTATTTACATTGTCCATGTAAAAATACAAATAATGCACAGATACTGTGTGCAAAAAGTAAATTGCATTAGTTTTCTGTAGTGTGTAACAAATTACCACGCATGGTTACCACACATTTAAAAACTCACATTTATCATCTCATTTTCTGTGGGTCTGTAGTCTCTCACAGCCTTGCTGGGTTCTCTGATTTAGAGACTCACTGGGCTGCAGTCCAGGTGTTGGCTGGGGCTGTGGTCTCATTAGAGGATAGACTGCTAGGGAAGGTTGTGCATCTCAGCTCCCTCAGTTTGCTGGAGGAATTCAGTCCCTACAGTTGTAGGGTTAATGGCATCTTGCTTCTCCAGACAATCATAAAGGAAAAGACGAGGACAAAGTGGATGGGAGAGGGAGAGAGTCTCTAGAGCCAGTCAGCTAGCACAGTTTAATATAATATAACATAGTCATAGGAGTGACATCTCATCAATTTACCCTATTTTATTTGTTAACTAAGTCAGTGTTCTAGCTCTTATTCAAAGGGGCTGTGAGCAAGAAGAGGTGAGGATGGTGGGGGCCACCTCATGTGCCACCTACTCAAATCTTCAATCCCGCTTGCTAGCCTGGAGACATCTGATGTCAGTAGTTTGCCCTGACTTCTGGATATTTTGTCTGGACGTTCACATACACATACATTTCATTTACATTGGATTATAGCTTACTGTGTAAAACTTTTTATGATTTCCTTTGTTTTATTTTTGTGCCCAAGAATTCTAGTAAAATGTTGAATTTGTGGCTTTACTGAAAGTGCTTCTACATTTTATCCATTAATTATTATTTCTAATACCAGCTTCTACTAGACATCTATCAAATAGGTCTAAGTGGCTAAGAAGACTATTTTTAAAAAAAAACAGTAATAGTTTTACATTAATAAATGATTTTTTGCAAATGTTGAAAATTTGAATTTTCCTCAATATTTTAATGTAGTAACACATTTATATATTTTCTAAAATAAAATAATTCTTATATTTTATTTTTCAAATAAACTATATATACAAGCATAATATATTTTTTAAATAGACTTACATTTTAGAACTGTTTTAGGTTCACAGCAATACTGAGCAGAAGGTAGAGGTTTTCCACATGTCCCCAAAGTTGCATAACACTCCCCATTATCAACGTCTCCCATCAGCATGGTACGTTTGTTACAATTATGAACCTGCTTTGACACATGATTATCACCCAAAGTCTATAGTTTACACTAGAATGTTGTATGTTCTGTGGGTTTGGACAAATGTGTGATGACATGCACCACCATTCTAGTATCATACACAATAGTTTTACTGCTTTAAAAATCCTCTGTGTTCTACCTGTTCATCCCTTCCTCTTCCCTAAACCCTGGAAAACATTGATCTTTTCACTGTATTAATAGTTTTGCTTTTTCCAGAATGTCATATAATCGCAATCATACAGTATGTAGCCTTTATAGATTGGCTTCTTTCACTTGGTAATATGCATTTAAAGTTCCTGCATATCTTTCCATGGCTTGGTAACTCATTTCTTTTTTAGTGCTGAATAATATTCAATTTACTGGAGGTACTAGTTTACCCATCCATTCACTTACTTAAGGATAAGTTGTTGCTTTGTAAGTTTTGGCAATTATGAATAAAGCTACTATAAATATCCATGTGCAAGTTTTTGTGTGAGCATCAATTCTCCATTCCTTTGGGTAAACACCATGGAGTGCAATTGCTGGGTCATATGATAATAGGAATGCTATAGGAAAAAATCTAGATGGCCTTGGCTTGGTGACGACCCTTTAGGTACAACATGAAAGGCATGAAAGAAAGACTTGATAAGCTTGACTTTTTAAAAATTTTAAATTTCTTTTCTGTGAAGGACATGTCAAGAGAATTAAAAGAAGCCACAGATTAGAGGAAAATATTTCTGAAAGACATAGCTGTTAAAGGACTATATCTAGAATATATATAAGAACCATTAAAACTCAATAAGAAAATAAATCCCACTTAAAAAGTGGGCCAAAGACCTTAACAGACACCTCACCAAAGAAGATATACTGAGACAAATAAGCACATGAAAAGATGCTTCACATAATATATCCTCATGGAAATGGAAATTGAAAATAGATACCACTACACACCTACTGAAATGGCCAAAATACAGAATACTGACAACATCAAATGTGATGAGGATGTGGAGTAACTGGAACTCTCATTCATTGCTGGTAGGAATGCTAAATGGTACAGCCACTTTGGAAGACAGTTTGGCAATTTCTCATAATGTATTTTAATATACAGCCAGATTAAATCTGCTAATATTATAATGAAGTTGTCATAACTTTATAGGTGAGAGTTATACACTTGATTGTGCATGTATGAGTGTGTATACATGAGGAACTATACACTCTATTCCTATAATTTATGAATGGGAACATTCATTGTACAGCTAATGAAATGTAACTTTCAGAGCTTTCCTTGCATTAACATCTTCCAAATCCCTTTACCTAATTTTGTGTTTATAAGTATGTGTTCTCATTTTTTTGAAAGAAGACCCTCACAGTTATATAAGTAACAGACACCAAATTGGATCATCCCTTGAATTGAGCATATTAATATTTTTCAACTCATGGAAATTCTTACTATAGAGACTGTGATACTGATTTTAATTCTAGGGACATGGAGGATGCAGTCATAATACTGCAGCGGTGTGTATCAAATATAAACCAGGGAGGAGATAACACAAGATTTAGCCATGAGATAGCAGTTTATGAAGCAGGAGGTGACTGTGTCATGGATAAGCTTTGCTGTGAGAATCTTGTGTCTTATTTAGATAGATCCTTCTCACTGTCATAATGAATTAATCACAATGAATTAAGTTATAAGGACTGATAGTACTGTATGAATGCAAAAATTTTATTCATCATAGAAAATGAGTTACATATTTGACTAGTTCCCTGACCTGTGTTGAAAATTCCACAATGCGAGGGACTTTACCTTCTTTTTCTCTGTCCCTATTAGAATGCGAAACACATACTTATTAATCAATGGTTATCTGTGAAATGCATGAATGACCTTTGAATTAGGTTTTCCCCAAACAAATAAGATAATGTTGCTTGTTCGGAATATATTTTCTTTACACAGTGAAGTGTCAGAGTAATGGAGGAATTCATTTTTTCCAAAGCTGATGAATGATCAGTTTTGCTGGAAAAAATTCTGGATTAATTTGTTTAAATAATGGAATATTTCAGCTTATTTAAAAAATTATTGGCCCTCCCTTACAATGATCAATTTATCACATATTACCAACTTTGGTTCAGAGAGAGCAAACAATTAAGCAAAGAAGTTCTGATATAAGAAGAAGAAATTTAGAAAATCTTGCATATAAATTAATCCAAAATTACAAAAGATAAGAATATGTAGTGCATGTCTCTGAAATAATGCCCATCTGGGCATTATTCCACTTTTGACAAATTTAGATATCTAAAGCAAAGGTACAAATTTACTATTTGGCTTGAGTAATACATTTTATTTTAACTAGAATATCTTTTTAAGTTGTAAAAAAAAACTGAGTAAAAGAATGTCATCTGAAAATTACAGATATGCTTTAGATTGGTTAGAATGATTTGGTTCCTGCTCCAGAAAATGATGACTTTGTCCTTTTAACACAGGTCTTTGGCATAAGTACAGGCTTCTGCAATATAATCAGATGATGCTAAGCTTTTCTTTAATGATCCTGTCAGCATTTTGTCCTTGTATTTCAGGGAGTGTTTATCATGAAATAAATACTTATTATTAATGTTTAGGGCATATTTTGTTACCTTACCTTTTCTCCACTAAGAATCCTGTGGTTCTCTGAACCATTCAGGAATGAAATTTTTTGGAGAGAAATATCAAGAATGTATGTCTCATTTCTATTGCTCTTTCAGGAAACCTCATTCTTGGAATCTTGTATTACCATGACTTACTAGTCCACAGAAATATCTCTTCTGAAATTCTGAAACACATCTGCACCAATTATTCATTAATCATCTGTGATTATATGTGTGTGTGTGTGTGTGTGTGTGTACATGTATGTATGATTCTTGACACCAAAGATAATATCTTTTCACCCTTCATGTATTTGCTCTACCCTAACAAAGTAGGGCTTAAAGCAACACATACGGTACAGCAATACACAAGAAATATCAGTCTTTAAATTTGCCCCTGGCCAACCCTCCCACTCCCACACACACACACCTTAACTTTCTTAGCACATACAATTTTTAAATATATTTTTCTAGTTGGCAAACTTTCTGGCACATTTTGCTGTTTCTGCCACATTAGTAAAAATCACTGGGAGAGATTCTTTGTGGTAATTATCACACAAACATCTCATTTTTGTTAAGTGTTATCTTATGGCTCACTTGGCAGAAATATTTAAGAAAATACCCAGAAACCAGTGATCACTTAAAGGCATCATAAGGAAATTCTCTGAGATTGCATAGCCAGGCTGGATTTTAAATGGATAGTACCCCATGATTCACTTGGAAACATAATCCTGAAACATGACCTATTAGAAAGAATACTAATGTTGCATTAATATTAGATTTAACAGTCCTGAATTCAACTCGTATATATGGCCATTACTAATTGTCTTTGAGACACATAAGTAAAAGTATATTGCATCATCAGTGATGTCATTATATGGTATTCAGCTTGGAGGCAATGTCATGAGAGTGTAGATGACTATGTGAAACGTTGACAACTAAATGTCACTTTCCCTAGGGAAATTTTTTTTAAGTCTATGAAATTTTCGAGTATTCAATTTTAAGAATTTTTTAATGACTAAACATAGTGCAGGTTTTCTTTTATTACCTTTTAAATCATAGACTCCAGAGAAGAATTTCAGAACCTACCACATCAACCCAAGGGAAAAAGTTCCGGTGGAGAACAGCCAAAACTGTCCAACACAAGCTATTCTGCAAACAGCCTGAAAGTGGATCCAAAATAGAACATAAAGCCACATAAACAAGGTGAGAGTCTGTCACACTATCTTATTATTTAAGAAAGATCCACGAATGATTGTGACTAAATTTTGAAGTGGGGGAGAATAGGTTTCCAAAACACTGTAGCATCTGTCATTGTGTTTAATTTGAAAAGTACAAACCAAAGTTTGATATGGGATATTTTAAGGACAGAGTGTGGCCAATATCCTCTCAGGTTAGAGCTTTGCAATATTATTTTCACTGTGGGTAATGTGAGGAAATAAGAAGAGAGAACATTAAATATGAGGTCCACTCATTGCTTGGATAATATTTCCTGTTTGTGTTACTACATTTCAACCATAAAATAATTCAATGTTTGAATTTCACATCTTACCTATTTGTTTCTTTCACTTTGTAAAAACAAAAGACAAATAATGAAACATTTATATTAAAACTCTCAATATCCCAGTGATCTGAATTCCTGAAAAAAAAAAAAAACACCACCAAAATCTTGGTGGCTAAAAACATCAAAAGTTTATTTATTGATCATGCAGTGTGTCTAGTGTAGTGCCAATGGTAGTCCTCTGGTCACTGAACTCGGAAACCCAGGCTGTTCCAGCACAACCAATTAAACACTGCTGATCATCGTGCTAGTGGGAAGAGGGACGTTCCATGGGCAGAGATTGGGAGTGGTGAGGCAGTTGGGACAGGAGGATAGGGCTTTGCATTGGCAAATAAATGGCAAATGGCACTTCTACCCTAATTCATTGGCTAGAAGTATCCATATGTCCTCAGCCACATGGAATTAAAGGAAACTTCACGCACTTCTGGCGGAAGTGAAGACTGCCGTACTCATTTTGCAGAGCAAAAGGAAAATGCCTCGTCACGTTGAGCTGTGGCTCCCTTCTCTTCCCAGCATTAGTGACTTTTTAACATTTCTCCTTTTCAGACTGAGGGCAAATATCTCTTAATTGCTCTCATCCTAGGTTGCTGCAGATTCTCTCTTTTGAGTCTTAGAATACCCTTCATCACATAGATCTTCTTAAAAATTGGAAAGATGTCCTTGCATTGGAACTATGAATAAATCATTGACACGAGGTACTTGGGCGCTCCCAGATCTTTCTAAAGGTATGAAACTGGTTTCTTTTGCAGCCAACTGTTTAAAATATGCCAGATTTTTTAATTATATCAACAAAAATGTCAAAAGAAAGCATATCTTTTATATAGACGCTTCCTAGTAATACATGACAAGTAGTGACATTAATCTACCCATTCTTAGTTTAAGAATTGGATCTTCCTGCTCACCTGGGGTCACAGTTACCATGAAGTCAGAGGATCAGTCTTGCCTAGTTTCGCTGTATCTTGATTGCTAAATTTGGTACTTAGTGGGTTCCTCCCCTTTATCCTCATTTGCCTGATTCCCATTCCCTGTGGTCTGTTTCAGTCTCATCTCAGTGTCTTTAAGAACGGTTTTGCTTAAATTACTTGTGGCAAAGAACAAAGCATGAAAGTAAAATCATTTCTAGAGTGAACTTCCATCCACGGTTCTGAGCAATATTTTCTCAAAGTCTTAAGGATATCATACAAACCACCCCCACCCCCAAATCTGAGGCTGCTGGCTCCCAGATGCTCAGGGAGCCCTTGACATACACTTACGTGGAGTCTGTTTCCTCTTGGTGAGAACTGATCACTTTGCAATGTCAGATTATCTCTCCAACTGATAATTAAACATGAAAAATCAGGCTTTAAAGAAGGCTTGAAAATAAGAGTAAATAAGTTCTTAACTTCTTCCTCAGTATTCTGTATCTGAAAGAATAGTGTGTTTCCTTTAATATCTGAATTTTCTAAATACAAACTTCTCTATTCTCTTTTGAATTTCTTTCCAATTTGACTGAAGTCCATTAGAGCTGGAGACATTTAGTGTCTGTTTTATACTGTGTCTCTTGTATCTAGAAGGTAATATATGCTTAATAAATATATGCTTATTGACTGAATAAATAAATGACTGCTCTGGTTTCAAACAGAAGGTGAAAATACATTGGAGCTCTGTGTTTAAAACGTAATAGGAATGGAGAAACTTGTATTTGGGAGACTGTAAACAACATCAAATGATGAGCCAAGGTGGTATTAACCTCTAGAGACCAATTGGTAAGTTTTACGGGGTGAGTTTTGTCCCTCCACCCCCTCCCTTGCAAATTTATATGTTGAAGTTCTAACATCCATTATATCAGAATGTGACCTTGTTTGGAAATAGGGTCATTGCAGTTGTAATTATTTTAGATGAGAATATGCTGGATAGGGTAGGCGCGTAATCCAATATGGCTGATGTCCTTATAAAACGGGGGAATTTGGACACAGTCAGGCTCACAAAGAGCACATCATGTGAAGACTGGAGATATGCTGCCACAAGTCCAGGAAGGTCCAAGGTTGCTGGCAAACTATCAGAAATGAAGAGAGGGGCACAGAATGTATTCTTCCTCACAGCCCTCAGGAGGCACCAACCTTGCCAGCCTCTCGATTTTGGGCTTCTGTCCTCTAGAATTGTGAGGAAACGCATTTCGGTTGTTTAAGTCACCTAGTTTGTGGTGCTTGTTATGGCAGCCCCACCAAACAAATACAGTTGATCAGAGTGATCGTATCTCAAACAGTAGATAAAGGTGCTTGGGCCAAAGTCAATAGCTCAATTTCCCCTTTAGAGTCAGATTCAACAAATTCAGTGAAGAGACTCTCTTGATAGAGGCAATTAGAAAAATCTGAGTGGTGGATGAGCATTACTGAAATACAAGTGATGCGTGTGTGTGTGTGTGTGTGTGTGTGTGAGTGTGTAGGGGAAGGTTATGGAAGGGAATGTGTTTCTAAGAAAGCCAGTGAGTTAATGAAATGTTTCCATTTTGAAGGTACCAGTTTCCATAGCTTAACAGCTCCTATTCAAAGGTTTCACGTTACTAAGTTATGAGTTAACAAGACATGTTTTTCCAGTGCCTTTTCCACTTCCCTAATTATAAAATTTAAGAATCTTAGTTAATTCAGTGGGGACCCAGGAACATTTATACCTAATTTTATGAGTAGGGGTGTCAGAACCTTAAAATATGGGGAAATTTAGCTGCTGAATCCTGAAAAGAATCGAGACTATGCCAGCTGTTGGGAGTTCATACTCTTATCATCATGCTTTTCTACAGGGTGGCAATCATAAGATAGGGTGGGAAATTTGCTACCCTCAGGAGACAGTCCAGCAGAAATGATGTCCCAACATATAAGTGAAAAATAAGGGGTAAAATACTTTTGCAATAGCTTCCATAGTGACTTTTTATAACAAAATTTATTTCCTCTGATATAGATGGGTCTTTGATGTCCTACCTGTAAAATGTGCATAAGACAATAAAGCACATGTCAAACCTGAAGTGATTGAGGAGAGAATTTTTCCATAATTCCTTGAAAGAATGCCATTGATAGTTTTTCTTTTCTTTATCGAAGATTACAAAAGGAGCAGTGAACCAAAGCTGGTCATTTGAGATCAGGTGGAGAGTGGAAGCTGTTTACATGACTTTTTTTTTGTACTGTTGTTTTCCCACATCCTACTCTGACTCTTTTTAAACTTCATGTTGGTCATTCAGAGCAAGGGAACATTTCTGGGGACATGTTAACCTGCTATGAAGACAGCTGCCCTAGCATTTGGGGCTTGTGTGGGAAGGAATGTCTCAGCCACAAGCAATTCCTGTTGGCATTCATATGAAGACCGCATCTAAGAAGATCCTTCTACTCTTCAAAGTGTAATAAACACATATTTAAAAAAGAGCATACTGATTTGCGAATACTTTGGACTAACCCTTCCATTAACTAGTTTGGGCAGGGAGTTTGTGTTTCAGAAGGCAGTTGGAAGATACATTTGCAAAGAATCTCTTTTGATATTTATTTTTATTGAAACAGATTTTAGATTACCCTAATCTTATAACCATTTGCTGACAGGAAAATTCTTATTGGCAAGGTCAATGAAAATAGCAAAGGTAGAAAAAGTGTGATCATATAGAATGAAGAGTAAACAACAATGTCAAAGGGGAAACCACAGGAATGCAGAATCACTGGTTTCAGCCATTGACTGGGGGTGACATGGCCCATCCAAATGTACAAATGCATTTATTCTCCTTTTATGAAAATAATGTGAACTTTATTTTGCTTTGTTAATTTATATCACTTGGAATTCTTTCTTGCTTTTTTTTCCCCTTGAGGGACAAAAACATAGAGATAAAAAAATCAGTTATTCTGAATCATAACTAAAAATGAGTTAATAATCATACATTTGCACAGGCAGAACTTTATTTTTGTCATTATGTTTGTCTGAATAAATGAAAAAATAGAGGTATCCAAACCAAATTTTTCCTTTGCTGTTATTAGTCATCCAAATATTTGTGTTCTTGTTGAGTTAGGGTTTTCGTCTAAACAGCTTTCAATATGCTAAAATAAGTAACTTAAACTATTAAGTACTGTTGGAGATTTTTAATTAAGAATTTAATTTATTATGCAGTGGTGTATGTTAACTAATAGTTATTCAAGTATATATTAATTAAAATGTTTTTCCAATAATATTACTATTTAAATATTTACTAAAATATTTAAATAGATAACAATGTTGTCCAAAGTTGAAAATTTCTTATTTTCTTAGATTAAAAAACAGAGTTTAAAGATTCCCTAAAATACAATACAAAATAAAACAAAACACACTCCCTCAATTACTGCAAAGCATATACTTCTACCTGTATGGCAACATATAATGCTTTTCTATAAAACTTTTTACCAAGGGCTATTATTATAAATTCAGAGGTGTGTTCTTCCAGAAAATATTTGGCTTTAAACAAAATAGAAAACTTTAAATTGAACATATTTTAATTTTAAACAAAAATGTCACCTGAAGGGAATCAATTCTCAATCTATTAACATTAATAAATTTTACAGTAATATATTAGTGGTAAAAAATATGGAAAAATACACAAGGTGGAAATTGATCTTTGAAAACACGGACCAATTAATGTATTAGGGTGATGTTCAGGCTATAAATTAGTAAGAATGGAGGGAGGGCCCCTTCAGGCCTTCTGAAGAGGGTTGTCTAGCTGGCATCCTCCACATCTCTATCAGTGTTTATTTTCCTGTAAATAAAAAGCCTTCTAAGAAGTAAAGGATTGACCATCATTATCTGCATTGGGACTAGAAGTCCCAGTCTCATCATACACTTTATCTGTAAAATGTTGGTCACCTGATCCTCCTATGTCTGATTTCCCTATAGAATGTACATTATTATTCTGACCCCATCTCCCACTGCCTGCTCTGATCCCTGCCACTCAGCATTATATTCATCTTCCCTGTGGCTTTGCTGACACAGCTACGTTACTCACATCCTTAACTTTTCTCTGAAAGTCTTCTTCACCTCCTTTCTCTGAAATCTGGTGCCTTGTTGATCACACCACTACTCCTCTTGTGGTGTCCAGTGGAAGCTGTATTGCTCAGCGAATTAGTATCATGGGCCTAGAGGTAGGGTAGGCAGGCTCTTAGCTTCTGTTGCTTTTTTGAAGCTTTGGGACAGTTCTTACTTCCTCTTCCCTAAATTCCCCCACTTTTAAATCTCAAGTCTTCAGATTATAAAACTGTTTACTTTTCCTCTGGGCAAGAGTCTCCTGATTCCAGGACAAACCCCTTCATTGTCTGAAGATATCAGACCCTAAGTAAATGTCACTCTCTCCAAAGCATTCCTCTAGTAATTTTTATGATTAGCAATATCTTTCCATAGAAGACCTTATATTTTTGACTTCCTTTCCTGTTATCTTGTCTCCTACCTCAGCCATTCACTCATGTAATCATAATTTTATTGCTAATAGCAGATGCAAAACTTCCATATTACCAATTTCAAGTATAGCAACTTTTGACTCCTACCTCCTATCTGTCTGGCTTATTCCTTCCAGTATCCTGACCGCAACAATCCTGTGACCTCACAGACTCACTAGCCATTCATCCTCCTTCCTTTTCTTTGTTCCATGTCCCCTAATGTTAAGAGTGACTATGTGTTCTGGTTTGCATAAGAGAGTTTTGCTTTAAACCTGTTATCTCAGGATAACAATTAACAGTGCCTAGTTTAGGCAGTAAATTATATGGCTACTCTACCTAATGTTCTCACTTCCTTTCTTAGCCTAAATTCTATAGTCAACTAAAAGTATTACTTTGCATATATTTTTCAACTGCCTTGTTCCTCTTTCCCTTAACCACTACTTTGGCCAAATCCTAACCTTGGTTAAATCTGACTCTCCAAATAGTTTATGCCTGTTCCTGCTTCTCAGTATGGCTGGAATCAAAGACAAAACTGTGCTGTCTGATCTCATATTCAATTAATGATTCCTGACTTTCATGCGTCCTTGTTGCTGTCAAGGAACCATACTATATTCCCCTAGTCCATTCACTCTTCCTTTCTTCCAGATGATCATTCCATATCTTCCTTTTCTCTCCTTAAAAATGTAAAACTTATTAACCCATCTTCACACTAAACTGATGATCTGTTTCACTAAGAAAAGTGAAGCAGTCAGAAAAGAACTTCCACAGACTTCCACCCCAAGGTGGAAGTACCTGCCTAGGCCTGAACCCACCTGTGCACGAGGCCCCACTGCATCTCACCTGCTGGACTCCTCTCTTTCTGTCTGTCTTGTCTGAGGGCCTCAGCCCTGGGCAAGTTCACTATGGATTTGGTGAGACTGAGGAATGACAAGAGAAGGTTCTTGGGGTAAAAGGCTTTATACCTGGCTTTATTCTGCTGGCAGTAGGTTGAGCATCAGAATCACATCTGCATCCAGCAGTCTGCAGGTCCATAGTCCTCAATCTCTACCTCTTCCCAGATCACTAAGAGGAGCTCTTTGTATAGTGACTCAGTCAATAATAGCTCATTGCCAATGGGTGGGGAAGCAGTAGCCTAGCTACATCATCAAGTAGTTTAGGGTCAGGTAAGTATCCTGGCCATAGGGACTTCCATTTTTCCCCACACTATCATATCCCAGACACAATCTATTTACAAATATTATCAGTTCATCTTCAAAATGACCTTTCCTCTATCTTCACTGCTTCTCCCCTGGCCCAAGATGTTGACGTCTTTCAAATATGCAAATTTATTAGCTGAACTACTGCTCCTCTTTGCTCCATCTCACATTTCCCAGCCCAGCCTATCGGTATCACGGCTGTTAACTGACAGAGCTCCAATACTGTTGGTGGTACACTGTATCTGAATTCTCTGTGAAGAAGAGGCTAAAATTAAAGAGACAAAATCTTCAACTCGGAGAGGGCAGGCATTAAACAATCTTTGGGTTTTTGTAAACCCAGATTCCAAAAGAATGGTTAAAACCTGGTTCTTTTTTGTTGTTCTGCTTAAGTGGCTTAATTTTTGGAAAGTAGTACTATCACAACATTAACCCTAAAAAAAAATCTCTAATTAATAGTTTTGTTTCCAGTAATTTCTAACTGGTAAGTTCTGAACTTCAAAATAGGTCCTATGGTGGCACATGAATGTTAGTAGGTCACTACATTTCTTTTGCAAAGATGACTAATAAAGAGTTTTAAAATATTTTTCATTGTATAAATGTAGAGTCAAAAATAATATTTCCCCCCAAATTGTAGGATAGAAATTTTCTGTACATAGTTATGTTGAGTTACAAATACAGCCATGTACTTTTACACAGAAATACAGAAAGAAGTATCTATTTTAAATATAACCTTTGAAGTGCCCTTTGTTACAGTCTGGGAAATGAACACACACACACACACACACACACACGCACAAAGGAGACTGGTGATGGACCTGATTTAAAAGAAAACATTCTTGCTGATTTAAAGCATTTTAAAGAGGAAGTCATTGGTCTTATCTCTGAAAAGATCTGTTCCACTGCACCTAATTACTCCTCAATATAGCTTAGAATTGGAAGCAGCCTCTCACTCTCACCATCTAAATACCAATACACTGTAAATCCACCCTCCTGCCAGAACTGATTGTTGCAAGGAATAATTTGAAACAGAAATACTTATGTAGGGAGAATGCATACCAAACTGGCCTTCCCTTTGAGTTGCTTAAAACAACAGATTCTTGGCAGAATAACCTACAAAAGCTGCTCTTTACAGCAAGGATCAGTATCAGCCAGTATTTCTTCTTAATTTTTCCATGGTACCCAATGGTAGAAATATAGTGAAGATAGGTCAGCTCCCTTCTTATAGGCTTCAAATTGCTGGCTGTTAATATTTCGCAAACTGCCTGCTTTTAATTATCCATATGCATTTTGGCCAGTTAACAGGTGAAATTACTTAACTCCTCATGGAATACATGCAGACTCAAATCAGCAATATTCATTAATAGCCTCTCCTTAAAGGAAACTTCTATCAAGTGAACCCTCCCAGCTGCACCATCTTACAAACAGAATTAATCGTTATCATTCCTTGTAGGCAGTTGAAAAGCTACAACAGGGAAGCAGTGGAATGCACACTGTGATAACTCTTCTCGGACAAGTTGGAAGCAGAGCTAGACTACCATATGAAGATAGCCTGTGCAAAAATCTCTCCCCCAGAGTACATGGACTTTTTCATTCCTTGGGCCATGAGCAGCACCAGGTTGAAAGAAATTGGAAAACATAATCTCACATGAAATGTTTATAGAGCCGTGAAGGAGGTAGTCATGATTCACAAGCATTGAGACAGGTCAGGAGCAAATCACACAGGAAACACACGGAGATCTTAAAAAGAAAACATTCTGAAATTGGGGCAGATTTGGTTGCTTGCTTTTTGGTTCTCCCCTTACTCTGGTGTGAAAACTAGTGTCAAGGGAGACAGCCTCAAACGCTAAAGGTGATGACAACCCCAAACAGCTGACTGAATAGTGAGAGCAAGAAGACAGCCATATATAATTCCCTTGGCCCCACTGTTACTACTATGGTTCAAGTTCCAGATTCTCTGCTAATTAAAAATTCATTCAGGTTATAGATTAGCCCTCTTTTCAAACTGTACCTAGTCCTGGGAAGGTTTAACCAGACTAAACATAGCTTTATATGCTTATTCAGCTATATTTACATAGCTAAATATATTTTGCATAGCTAAATATAAGATATATTTAATTAAGAAAAAATGATACTAAGATGAGATATACTTAGCTATACATGCTTTGAGTTCATTTAACCATTCATTGCTTTCCTCCTAATATCTACTTAAAATTTACAGAAATAAGAAAGGAAGTTTTCATGAAGGAAAGAAAGAAAAGATCATTTCTAACCATGCAAACCTGAAGAAGGACAACTTTGGAGTCTCTTTACAGCTATAGGCCTGGCAGATCTGAAAATAAAAAGTAGAATGATGGGTTTTGGAACCTGAAGGGTAGGGTGCAGAAATGCAGAATGGTAGGGGTGGGCAAGAAGGGGCTAGTGGGCTAGCCATTGCTAGGCACTTTGATTCTTCCCTAACTTATATCTTGGTGCATATGTTATTAGAAAAGTGTGCCAACTAACTTGGTTCATTAACCAATATTAGAATTTAATAAAAATCCATGGTATTTTAGATTTGCCTAGATTTGCCATGCCTATTTTGAAATCTAGTCTCATTTATACTGTTTCCTAGACTTCTTAAAATTACCTAAACCCCACAGGTAACACTCCCACTAGATCCAATTAGCAATATAGGAAACAGATTGTCATTCTTTGCTTCTAAAACTCATGTACATGTATCCTCTGGAGGGCATTTTTGTCTGCCAAAGGTAAAAAAAAACAATACAAAACCTAGATTCTGTGTTTACCACACTGTATTAGATCTCTTTCACGCTCCTGAATTTCCTTTCCTTTTTTATTGGTAAGTAATACAAAACGTTATTTTCACACTAAAGGAGATAGGAGTATACTGAAAAATTCACACAGTTCTAGATACTTCCAAGAAATTTTCTGCCTCTCGTTAATCACTACTGTTTACATGTCCAGACCTCCAGGTCGTTTTAAACATGTGTCTGTGGGAAAGTTTTTAAAGCTAATGAATAGCATTGTTTTGGTACTAGTTCTGCCACTACAAACTTAACACATCACTTCTCTAAATCTATTTCTTCATCTGGAATTTTAAAGAGATTGAAATAATTCTCTCCTGGTTCCCTTGTGGGGACACAATCATAATATTATATGAAAATTTAACATCAACAATTTTGACTGAAAGTGTTGGAGCTCTCAGAGCTACATTTCTCGACCCATGTTTGACAGGAACTTTGCCAACAGATGTGGGGAGGGACAGCTTGTGGAATTCCTTGAGGTAATTTTATGTCATACCAAAAATATCTACTAGGGTTTTACAGAAATGCCAGAGATTTTAGTAGAGGCTTTGGAATTCATGCAGAAATAGTTTGCATAGGAGATGTCACTTCTAATGTGCAAATTTTGTCATGATTTCATCATGGAACATCTTATCCATTCAAATATATTTATTTTAAGAAACAACCTTTCCACAGATAAAGAACCCTCATTATCAAGTGTGGAAATTTCAATAGAAGGATAATGTTTGAAAAATTAAATACATATATTTCAATTTGGATACAGATAATTTATAAAAAGTAATTTATTTAACTATTTCACCTAACTTAAATTCACCTAATTTATCTATTTCACTAAGGCAAGATAATCTTAGCATGATATACTATTACCATAACACTGCTTTTTTTGTTTGTTATTTTGGTAAATATTGTGATTAACTAGATCTTTGAAAATCTATCTTTAGAATATGTTTTACAGAAAGACCCAGATCTTTCCTGAGGTGACATAAAGACTTGGTGGCAAAACAGAAATAGTAGCAATCCATATAATGTTTAAATTGGACATTCCATGACTCTTCAACTAATGAAAAACAGTGTTAATGATGCCATAGTCAAACACAGAAACACCCTGCTTAGGGGCCATATATGATCTTATAAATGGCATGTAGAAGCCAAACTTACACCTTGCTCTCCCTTCACAAGTGTGGGGCAGTGTGCTCATCATATTCTCGTCAGGGAAACCCAGCCAACCAACCAACTTCACATCCTGAGATCAAAACAAAACAAAACAAGGCAAAGCAAATAAATATAAATATGTTGTGCTTTCCAGGTCTAGTTACTCCCAGATAAACAAAATCTTGGTAATTATACCTCAATTAAAAAAAAAAGACACCCTCCCCTCCATTGGTATGCTGGTTAATTTTATGTATCAGTTTGATTGGACCACAGGTAGCCAGATATTTGGCTAAACATTTTTTTCTGGTTGTGTCTGTGAGGACATTTATCTGTTGAAGGCCTAAATAGAAGAAAAGACTGAGGAATAAATCATTTTCTCTCTCTCCTTAACTGTTTCTGAACTGAGACATTGGTCTTCTGCCTTTTCACTTAGTCTAGAATTGTAACATCAGCTCTCCCGGTTCTCAGGCCTTCAGACTCAGACTAGGGCTGTGTCATTGGCTCTCATAGGTTTCCAGCTTTTCAAGTACTTGGACTTCTTGGCTTCTATAATCAGAACTAATTCCTTAGAGTAAATTTCTTTAGATCTGTCTATCTATCTAACCTATGTAACTATCGTCTATTGATCTATTGATCAATCCATTGAGATAGAGGTAGATGTAGATACAGATAGGTATATCTCCTATTGGTTCTGTTTCTCTAGAGAACCCAGACTAATATACTGGCCTCTACCTGTAATTTTTTGACACCCTAACAGAAACCACTTCCTCTCTATCTTTTGCATTGGTGAAGTCTAACGGTACATCTCTTGTGTATATGATAGTCCTATGTGAGGGTATTGCTTATTTCTTACCATGAAAAGATTAATTGTAAACTTAGTGACTTTGTTAATTTTTTATTGTAGTTCCACTTACACCCTCTAAATAACTGTTGTGGATTTTTGTTATTTAATGGTGAAGGGGTCTTTTGGAAATCCAGAATCTCTTACAAAGATTGTTTACAATCTTTTCTTTTCTGAAATCTTTCATACTTGAGGCATCCTTTCCCAGATGTATTGCTGAATTTAAAGGGGAATGGCGTGAGAGAAAATGTGTAAATCAAAGCTGACAATAAAAACAGACCATATAACTTCAGCATTAGAAGTTATCAGACATTGAGTTAAAAAAAAATTCCCAATACATCAAGAAAATGATGAGATATCACCAGAGAATTGAATCCATTAAGAAATATCATCTGAAAATTGTATAATTCAAAAATAAAATAACTAATATTAAGAAAAGAGCATAACAAAAATGTGGGTTAAAATGAAAAGTTGTGACATGCATATAATTGGAGTCACCAAAAGAGAATAGGCTGAGAATAGGGCAAGATTTACATTTTAAGACATACTGTTAGAATGGAATTTTCCAATAGTGATTTCAGACCTTGAGCCATGGGTTCAAAACCTTTTATGAGCCTTAAACCAATTTTTTAAAAAATGACTACACTTATTTATGTCATAATAAAATTGCTGAAAAAAAATAGCAAAGAGAAAAATCTTAAAAGCAACCAAAGAGAAAGAACACATTATTTTCAAAGAACCAAAAAATAAGATTGACATCTAGCTTTTCAAAAGAAACAATGAAACACAGAAAATATTGAGATGCCAGTTTTAACAAGCTGAAAGAAGTAATTGTCAAACTAGAATACTATTCCCTTAAAAATATTCTTTAAAAAAATAGTGAGGTAGAATAATATTCAGACAAATAATCAACTTTTTTCAGCTCTATATACCGACACTGAAGAAATTCTTCATGGAATTTTTAGGCAGAACTAAAATTATTCCAGATGGAAGTATAGTAAATCAATCAGAAATGAACAGCCTGGGAAAAGATAAATTGATGGGTAACTGTAAATTAAAATTGACTTACTCTAATAACAAATTTATAATGATAAGATTTGTATACTTTTTAAACCACATAAATGCAGAATTAAAAATTATGGAAAAAATAATGTGAAAGTTGAGGAGAGTAAATGGAGTTAAGTGCCATAAGGCCATTGCATTGACTAGGAATAGCATATTTATATATGATAACAAATTTAATGTAGACTCCAGCAGGGCAAGGATGCCTACTTTAACTTACACCATTAGTATTAAAAGAATAGTAATACAATTCAGCAATAAAAAACACAGCCAGACTAAAAAATGGCCAAAATATGTGAATAGACATTTCTCTAAACAAGATAACAGCCAGTGAGCCTGTGAAAAGATGTTCAATGTCTCTAAACTTTGGGAAAATGCAAATCAAAACCACAGTGAGATACCATTTCACATCCACTAGGATAGCTATTATCAAAAAAGCAGGAAATTCGTGTTGATGAAGAATGGAGAAATTGAAATCCTCATGAATTCATGGTGGGAATGAAAATGGTGCAGCTGTTATGGAAAATGGTATTATGATTCCTCAGAAAGTTCAGCATAGAAGTATCATATGATTCAAATTCCACTTTTGGGTATAGATCCCACAAATTTAAATAAGGTAGTTGAAAGATATTTATATACTCATGTTTATAGCAGTATAATTCACAGCAGTCAAAATGTGGAAACATGCCAAATGTTCACTGATGAATGAATGGATACACAAAATGTGGTATATATATATATCGGAATATATATATATATATACACTATGACATATTACTCAGCCTTAACAAGGAAGGGAATTCTAACATGTGTTACAACATGGGCATGGATGATGAACCTTAAAGATATTATGTTAAGTGAGATGATAAGACAGTCACAAAATGTCAAATACCTATGATGGCACTTATATGAAACAACTAGAGCCATCAGATTCACAGAGACAGAAAGTAGAATGGTGGCTACCAGGAGCTGGGTGGGGTCAGAATGAGGAGTGACTGTTCAGTGAGTTTGGGGTTTCAGACTGAGAAAATGAGAGCTCTGAAAATGGTTACGATAGTTGTACAAAGTGTGAATGTCACAATGCGACTGAACAATACACTTAAAAATTATAAATTTTATGTTATGTATATTTTAGCACAATAAAAAAGAACCTTAACAGCAACCACAAGAAAGAATAAAAATACAATGTATTACTAACAAACTAACTGAGAATGAAGAATGGGAAAATACAAATATTTGATTTTTCCAGAAAAGGCAAGAAATGAGAACAGAAGAAAAAGAGAACTGGTGGGACTAACTAAGAAACAAATAGTAAGATGTTGGACATAAATCTAAATTTATAGACAATGTTAATTATAGATTGGATTAAAAAAATAAAAGTGCATATTGCTTATATAAGATACATCTTAATTTAATATAAGAACATAAAATGGTTGAAATAAAGAGAAAGGTAAAGATGAATAGTGAAAATAGTAATCAACATAAAGCTATAAAACTAGAATGATATCAGTCAACTATTTAAGGTAATGTGTGTTAATAGAGATATTCAACAGAAAAATATACAAAGCCTAAACTAATATTATATTCTCAAAACTGATCAAAAGGGACTGAAAGATTAATTCAATCACAATTTGAGACTTATATATGCCTCATTCAGTAGCTAATAGACAAAGCAGACAAAGAAATCAGTATTGGAAATCAAAACTATACAATTAAACAGTTTTATTTAATATATATAAAATACATAATATATGTAATATGTAATATATGTAGTTCAGTTCTCTCTACACACACACACACACACACACACACACACACACACACACACAGAGCACTATACTCAACAACTGCAAAATACATTCTTTTCAAGTATTCATGGAACATTTACTAAAATAGGTCAACACTTGCTGGGTCACAAAGCAAATCCCAACAAATTTAAAAGGATTTGTAAATGAAATCACAGAGAGTTTATTTTGACAAAAATGCAATGAAGCTGGAAATACAAAACAAGCAATCACAAAAATAGAAAGATAACTAGCAAAATTCCAAACTGTGAAGATAAAGCAGTGCATTTATTAATAACCTATGTGCCAAAGAGGAAATTACATGGAAATTAGAAAATATTTTGAACTAAAATACAATAACAATACTACAAATATTACTGAAGAAAAGGAAAAAGAACAAGTACACTCAATAATGTATGATATTTATGGACTGGAAAACTCATCATTTAAAAATATCGACTATATCTTCCCCAAATAGTAGATGCAATACAATACCAATCAAAATTCCTGCAGGACTGTGTGTGTGTGTAGATTGAAAACTGGCTCTAAAATGTACATGAAAATTCAAAAGCAAAGAATAGCAAAGTTAATCTTAAAGAAGAAGAATGAACCAGAGGACTTACAATACCAGATACTATGTTTTATTATAAAGCTACAGTGAAAGTGTATGATATTGACACAATCAAATAATCCAGTGGGACCCCAAAAAGAATCCAGAATGATACATGCACATAAACAATCACACCATTTACAACAAAGGTGTCCCTGCACTGTAAGGAAGAAAGGTTGATGCTGGATAAATTGCGTATCTCTATGGGAGAAACAATGAACCTTTAAATTTTCATTTGCTGATGCTGGATCAGTTGAACATCCAAGAGGAAGAAAAATTGAATTAAACTTATTCTCACATCTCACACCATGTATAAAATTTAAGATTTCAGATGGATTGAAGATTTAAATATGAAAGGTAAGTTAATAAAGCTTCCCTCCAAAATTGGAAACTATTTTCATACCTACAAGGTAGATGAGTAGCTTTATAAATTTGATTGCAGGAAGTCAGTCATGACAGAATACATAATATATTCTATAATTCCATTTACATAGAGTTCCAAAAAGAAAAAAAAAAGCAAAACTAATTGATGGTTCTGGAAGCAACAACAGTGGTCACCTTGGTGGGACAATTACTGTGAGGTTATACCAGGGGTCTTCTGGAATTTTGCTGATGTTTATAATACATTTACAATAATATCAACAGGTATCAAATGTCTATGAATAAATCAAATAAAAGATGTGAAAAGTCTCTATACAAATAATAGAAAAATTACTGAGAGAAATGGAAAAAGATGAATAAATGAATGACAGGACATTTTTGTGAGCTAAAAGGCTCATTATTGTAAATATGGCAGCTATATCCTCAAAATAATAAATGCAAAACAATCCAACCAAGGGATGTTTTGTTATGTCTCAATATGAAACATACATATGTTATGCTTCAATAAAAAAATAGCACCAGAAAGATAAGACATAAAGTGAAGTCTAATTGCCTAAAAATAAAAGAAAAAAGTAAATAAATATGCTGTAGCTCTAGTACATTTTTGTTCTTTCACATTTAGAAGATGAAGATATATGTTATCTAGATATGGTGCTAATACATTCCATTCCTCTTGTCAAATTTCTCACCTTCTCAAATTGCATGAGTGCAAATGTTTTGGGCCTTTTTACCTGTGACATTCTGGGAAATAACCTTGCCATTGCTCAGTAATATTTTACAGGTGAACTTGGTGTGGAAAGATTCTCAGGTGTGAAATATATTTGTTTGATAGCATAACTGCTAGCTGTCTTCTCAGTGACTGTGGATCACAGTAATACATGTGTATAAATATCTTGAGGTGATTGTAATGTTCTTCAATATCACATGATATGCAGGATAAAAGAAAATTGGACTGAAATGCCCTGTTATTCTACTGTTTCATTTACAACTAAAATCCATGTGTGAACATAGCATACAACAAGTCCGCATGTAAACAATTTATGAATGTGAAATCACTGCAAATAAGACATCCTAGTTATATAATAATTTAAGACTTTCATTATAATTATGCACAATATTTTACAGAATTATTGAATAGAAGATTTGTTAGTCTTTCAATATAAAATAAAACAACTTCTACTTGACAAAGATTTCTCCTTATGTGGTTTTCTAAATGGTCTAAAAGGGTCTTTAACACATCTAGAGATGGGAAGTTCATTACTTTATTAAATTCTTTATAAAAGACTTTATAAAGTCTATACTTCTTTTAAGTTACTAAAAGACTCTTACACTAATCTAAAATGTTTCCTATTGATTTTTATTCTTTCCTGTGGTGCTATGTAGAGTAAAATTTTCATTTCAGGCAAAGTCATATATCTTTTTTAGATATTTTTTACAATGTTTTCAGTCTTTTAAATAAAATCATATTGAAAAATAATCTAATATATTTTAGCCAGGCAACATGTTGTATTCAGTGACTATTTCTTAAACGTGTATTACAGTTTTTCATAAACAAATTGCTAAGTGACTCCTACTCTACATCTTCTTTATGCATTATCGTCTATATCCATGAGTATGTTACCATCATCAACTCAATTACTGAAGCCAGAATTTCTTAAATCCTCTCTCCCTCAAATGCTCCACATCTAACCCACCAGCAAACACTGTAAGCTGTATACCTCCATTGTCTACCTCATTCCACTTCTGGTCCCTACAATCCATTCTCCACACAGAGCTAATAATTATTCTAAAATTATAAAATCATGGTATTTTTTAGGAACTTTGTAGCTTTCAAAGGTAGCCCACAAAGATCTCCACCTCCTGATATCCATTTCCTTGTGCAATTCCCTCCCCCTGAGAGTTGGATGGACACACTGGCATCGAAAGAACAGAATATGGCAAAAGTAATGGGATGTCACTTTTAAGCTTAGGTTACAAAAGACCAACGTCTATCTTCATTGCACCCTCTCTCTAGCTCTTCTCAATTACACGTTCTGAAGAAGCAAGCTGCCATGCTGTGGATTACCTCATGAGAGGCCTGTGCGGCAATGAAGTGAGGGTGTTTCCAACCAAATACAGCCAGAGGTTCTTAGGCCTTCAGTTCAACAGTCCACGTGAAACTGAATCCTGTCAACAACCAAGTCAGTGAGCTTGGAAATGGGTCTCTCCCCATCTGAGATGCCTTGAGATGCCTATATCCCTAGTCAACACTTTGCAGCCTTGTGAGAGACCCTGAGTCAGGGGTCCCATGTAAACTGCCTGGATTCCTGAACCATTGAAATTGTGAGATGGTAAGTGTTGTGGTCTTGAGCATCTAAGTTTCGGGGTATTTATTAGACAGATGTAGGTAACTGTACATACTCTCTGCTTAAACCCTGAGGTCACTTTCAGTACAAAACTGCCTCCGGCTCACAATGCGATCCACAGCCCCGCTCTCTACTGCTCTCTTCTGCTCTTGTGCTCTGCTGCTCATGGAGCTCCAGACAGACTGAGTTTCTTTGAGCTCTTGGAGTGAGCAAAGCTCTTGTCCACTTGAGGCTTTTGTTCGTGCTGATCTCTGCTGCATGTTTTCATGCCCTTTCTTCTCAGGGCTGGCATGTGGTCATCCTTTTTTCTTCCCTGCACCTCTATCTGGTAAGGCTCTCCCAACCCTAATTATTAGGTACCTTAACCCTGTATCACGTTCAGAGCACTCTTCTAATATGATATAATTCCAATTATTGATCTGCTTCTTTTTTCAGTCTGCTTCTCTTACTGAGGCCTGACTAAGCCAGGATTCCACCCTGGAGGCTAAGGATTCCCACTGTGTGATGCTCCTGCAACTCTGGACTGCACTAGTTTGTAATGTTCTGTAAGTTAATGCTCTTGTTATTAAATTTCATTGTAGTTTTAGAGGAGGCAATCTGAATAGAAAAAAACAACATTTAAATAGTACTTAGAATAAAGAGCAATAAGGAGTTACAACAAAGAATGATTCAAATTGACATCAGGGGCTTGCTGGTCCTTAAATTCTCATTATAGTACCTTACTTTCACTCATATGCTGTTCTTAGTAGAGTTTTATTTTTTTCTCTAAGATGTAAAGAAACAGAGTGGGAATTAAAGTTGTTAAATGTGCATTACAATTAAAATTTTTAAATCCCTCAGGAGACTGAATTGGATTCTTAGTTGATAAAGGAGCGCAGATTATTTTCCTTCTCCAGCCATTAGGCCCAGCATAAAGAACAATTGAAACTATTTAAAATACATTGTTATGCACTGTTTTATTTTAATATCTTCATAGTCATATATTAAGGAAAGAGTCATCTGGGATAAATAAATATTGAGAAAAAAGATCAGGAAGCAGTCATATTTTAGAATTATATCACAATGTTTTCTTCTTCCTTTTTTCTTTATTTTGGTATCATTACTCTACAGTTACATGAGGAACATTATGTTTACTAGACTCCCCCCATCACTGAGTCCCCCCACCATTACAATGTTTTCTTTAACAACTGTGAAGACTCCATAGAACAAGTGAATGTCATACTAAAATCATTAAAAACTCAGAGCTTAGGAGGCTTTAACAGGGCTCACAGAAATCCTTAAAAGTAGAGCAATATATTGCTCCCGATTTCAATCAAACTTAATAGCATTCAAGACAAGAGTCTATTAATTTTGACCATAGGCCCAGCACCCAAAGGCCCAGCACCACATTCAGTGTGATTATTAACATGATTCAAACTATAAAATGAATCCATTCTCAATTGGTCAATTCTATTTGTCCTGTTTACTGAATGGTTCTCCAAACTACCAGGAAGGACAGTCAGTCCTTTCTTCCGTTTGAAAATATCCAAGCTTTCCTTTCTTTTTCCTTCTGCTGCTTGCCTCAGGGATATTTTATGATTAAAAGCTTTGGATTGATCTCTGTGCCCAATGGTGCTTCCATTTACCATCTGTTAGTTGAAATATTTATATATTTAGAAACACAGGAAGGATAGAACATGAGAAATTAGGAAATTTTGAATAGATAAAACAGAACAACTTTCAAACTATTTGTATGAAATACCTACTCATTCATAATGTGTAGATAGTTGTAATAAGATAGGAGGTTTCAAGACTATTGAAAAGCTTCATATAAAAGCACTGAAGCAAAAGGAAAAAAATAGGGTTTTGATAACTGGTTACAAGACTATAAAGAATGTTAATGTATACTGGGATTTTGAAAATGGATAATTAGAAAAAACTTGTAATCTTCAAAAATCGTTACCTCGTCAAATGTATTATTGTTGGTGGAGGAAAATGTGAACTTAAAACTTGAGTGAAAAAAACTGTAGCCCTCTTTAGTCTTTTGATCAGTTTATGGCTGCCTTGAGAGCAAAAGCAGCTCTTCAATGAAACATGAAAACTTAATATACTAAGGGAAGGCAATGAAATTAACTTGGTGACAATTAACTTGGAGATTAAGTTGTGATTTAATTGTGTAAATGCTTTTATAATTAATAAATTGTGTAAATTAATCCTTTTGAAAGTGTATTGGAAAACAAGCATCTTAGAATAGTGTGAAGGTGTCTTCCTAGGGTCTTAAAAACTCAAAGAGAATAATTTATTCCATAAATTACTCTCGGAGCTTTAACACACACACATGCACAATTAGAACAACCGATGAGAAGCATACTCATTTGTTTCTGTGTCTGGGTTTCTTGGCATTTTCTCTCCCTCTCCTCCCCTCGCTGTTTCACATGTTTTACTTTATTTTCTGCACTTCCCCTTTGGTTCTCTTGTGACTCTGTGCTCCTCCTTATGGTGGAGCCTGGCCAGTGACAACCATTGTGCCCATGTTGTTAACTATCTCAATTAAATAAGGCTGCAACTGGAATGTGCTTCCTCTGTTTCTCTTCCCACAATAATAACTACTTGCACAAAGAATACTCTTGCCTAATATGTCAACATCTGGAAAAATCTGTGATGGTTGCAACTTATGATTTACAATCAAAGCCTTGACATCAGCAAACACATGAGGCAATGAAGAGGAAGGAACTCAGGACATCAAAAACAATGCACAGAGGGAGCGTTTTCCCACCCCACTCCCGTATGCCCTGAAGAAATTTAGCAAAAGATTTTTCTTAAGAATTGGTCTTCAGAAAAGAATGATCACAATACAATTATGGGAATTTAGAGCCATAAGAGAACTTAGAGATCGTGTGGTTTAAGTGCCCAATACCTTAGTTCCCAGGTGAGAACCCAAATAATGAGAATAAGAGAAAATAAACTGATGACTTTAAATTACCTGAAATTTCTATGCAGACATAGTTTAAGCTTTGAATTAGATTACTCCTTTATTAACCACTATATTTACATTCTGGAAAAATTATGTGTGTGTGTGTGTGTGTGTGTGTGTGTGTATGAATATTTTGGCTAGTATTGATTTTGAAAAATCTTTTTTTAAATCTACTTATAAAACAGGATCAGAATTGGTTTATGTTTTTTTTGTAGGCCTGACTCAATATAACAATAAATATATTACTTAAGGTTTTAATACAGGTCACATATAAATGGGTGGCCTGCACGTGGGCCTGCTGGACAGGTGCCGTCCTAGGTTTTGCCTTCACTGCGGTCCTAGAGCTTCCCTACTTTGATTTCTTTGTTGGATCCTTTGCTTCTGGGACTCTTTCTCTTCTAGGTTTCCTTCCTTGATTAGTGGAATGCATACTCTTAGATTTATGAAAAATGTGCATAAGGAAGGGAATTAGTTTTTGAGATCTTGTTTTTCCAAAATTGTCTTTGTTGAAACTTATTATTTTTTAAATCCTTCTAATATATTTTCTTATTGAAATATCATTGATATACAATCTTAGGTTGGTTTCAAGTGTACAGCACAGTGGTTCAACAGTTACCCATATTATTAAATCTCCACCCCCCACTGGTGTGGTTACTACGTGAGAACACAGAAAGATGTTACAGAATCATTGGCTATATTCTCCATGCCGTACCACCATCTCTGTAACCAACTTATATTATGACTGAGAAATATTTGTCCCCTTTTGTGCCCTTTTATGTTCCTCACTCTCCCCACCAACCCATACCAGCCCCTCCTCCATGGTAACCACCAGTCTCTTCTCTGTGTCTATGAGGCTACTCCTGTTTTGTTCAATTTATTTTCTTTTGTTTTTAGATTTCACAAATAAGTGAAATCATATGGTATTTGTCTTTCTCTGCCTGGCTTATTTCACTTAACAAAATACCTATCCATGTTGTTGTAAATGGCAGGATTTCTTTCTTTTTTATGGCTGAACAATATTCCATTGTGTACGTGTACCACATCTTCTTTAGCTTTTCATTTATTGATGGGTCCTTTTATAGCTTCCATATTATAGCTATTATAAATAATGTGGCAATAAACACAGGGGTCCATTTATCTTTATGAATCAGGAATTTTGTTTTCTTTGGGCAAATTCCTGGAAATGAATTACTGGGTCACATAGTATTTCTATTTTTAGTTTTATGAGGAACATCCAAACTGCTTTCCACAGTGGCTGCACCAATTTATTTTCCCAGCAACAGTGTAGGAGGGTTTCCTTTTCTCCATATCCTTGCCAACACTTGTTATTTATTGTCTTGGATGGTGTCCATTCTGACTGCTGTGAGGTGATATCTCGTTGTGGATTTGATTGACATTTTCCTGATGACTAAAAATGTGAAGCATTTTTTCATGTACCTGTTGACTATCTGTATGTCTTTTTTGGAAAAATGTCTGTTCAGGTCCTCCACCCATTTTTAATGGGTTTATTTGTTTTTTTGGTGTTGAGTTGTATGAGTTCTTTACACATTTTGGATGTTAGCTCTTTATCAGATAAGTCATTTATGAATATATTCTCCCATACTGTAGGTTCCCTTTTTGTTCTGCTGATGGTGTCCTTTGCTGTACAAAAGCATTTTAGCTTGATGTAGTCCCACTTGTTCATTTTTTATTTTGTTTCCTTTGCCTGAGGAGATGTGTCCAGGAAGAAATTGCTTATGCTTATTTTCAAGAGATTTTTGCCTATGTTTTCTTCTAAGAGTTTTATGGTTTCATGTCTTGCATTTAAGTCTTTAATCCATTTCAAGTTTATACTTGTGTATGGAGTTAGACAGCAGTTCAGTTACATTCTTTTGCATGTAGCTGTCCAGTTTTCCCCAACACTGTTTATTGAAGACACTGTATATTCAGTGTCTTTTCCCCATATGCACGGTTCCTTTGTCATCTATTAACTGACCATATATGCACGGGTTTATATCCAGGCTCTCAATTCTATTCCACTCATCTATGAATCTGTTCTTGTGTCAGTAACATGCTCTTTTGATTACTGCAGCTTTGTAGTATAACTTGAAGTCAGGAAGAATAATAACCCCAGCTTTTTTCTTCTTTCTCAGGATTACTCTGGTTATTCAGGTCTTTAGTGGTTCTACATGAATTTTAGGATTATTTGCTCTAGTTCATTGAAAAATGTCTTTGGTATTTTGATAGGGATTGCACTGAATCTATAAATTGCTTTGGGCAGGATGGCCATTTTGACAATATGAATTCTTCCTATCCATGAGCATGGGATAGATTTCCAGTTATTGTGCTTTTTTAATTTCTCTCATGAGTGTCTTATAGTTTTCAGAGTACAGGTCTTTCACCTCCATGGTTAGGTTTATTCCTAGGTATTCTATTCTTTGTGATACAATTATAAATGAAATTATTATTCTGATTTCTCTTTCTGCTAGTTCAATTTTATTATATAGGAATGCCACAGATTTCTGTGTATTAATTTTGTATACTGCAACTTTGCTGAATCAAATTATTAGTTCTAATAGTTTTTTGGTGGAGTCTTTAGCATTTTCTATGTATAGTGTCATGTCATCTGCAAATAGTGACAGTTTAGCTTCCTTCTTACCAATTTGGATGTCTTTTATCTCTTTATCTTGTCTGATTGCCATGGCTAGGACTTCCAGTACTATGTTGAATAAAAGTGGTGAGAATGGGTATCCTTGTCTACTTCCTGTTCGTAGAGGACAGCTTTCAGCTTTTCACCACTGTGTATGATGTTAGCTGTGGGTTTGTCATATATGACCTTTCTTATGTTGAGGTATGTTCCCACTATACCCATTTTATTGAGAGTTTTTATAATGAATGAATGTTGTATTTTGTCAAATGCTTTTTCAGCATCTATTGAGATGATCATGTGGTTTCTATCCTTTTTGTTGTTGTTAATGTGGTGTGTCATATTGATTAATTTATGAATACTGTACCATCCTTGCATCTCTGGAATAAATCTTGGTTGTCATGGATGATCCTTTTGATGTGTTTTTGAATTTGGTTTGCTAATATGTTCTTGATGATTTTTGCATCTATTCATCAGGTATATTGTCTATAATTTTCTTTTTTTGTGGTGTCTTTGGTTTTGGTATTTGAGTGTTCTGGCCTCATAGAATGACCTTAGAAGTATTCCCTCTTCTATTTTTTGGAATACATTAAGAAGGATGGGTATTAACATTTCTTTAAATGTTTAGTTGAATTCACCTAGTAATGGACTTTGGTTTCTTGGGAGTTTTTTGATTGCCTATTCAATTTTGATACTGGTAATTGTTTCTGTTCAGATTTTCTGCTTCTTCCTGCATCTTGGAAGATTGTACTTTTCTAGGAATTTGTCCATTTCTTCTAGCTTGTACAATTTATTAGCATATAATTTTTCATAGAGTTCTCTAATAATTCTTTGTATTTTTGTGGTGTCAGCTGTAACTTCTTTTCATTTCTGATTTGGTTTATTTATGTCTTTGCTCTTTTTTTCTTGATAAGTCTGGCTAGAGGTTTGTTTATTTTATCTTCTCAAAGAACCAGCTCTTGGTTTCCTTGATTTTTTCCTATTGTTTTATTCTTCTCTATTTTATTTATTTTTGCTCTGACCTTTATTATGTCCCTCCTTCTACTAACTTTGAGTTTCATTTGTTCTTCTTTTTATGGCTTTTCTTGTTTTGAGTTTAAACTATTTGGGATTGTTCTTGTTTCTTAATGTAGGCCCATATTTCTATGACCTTCCCTCTTAGAACTGCTTTTGTGGTGTCTGCTGCATTTTTATTTCCATTGGTCTCTCTATATTGCTTGATATCTCCTTTTATTTGTTCATTAATCCATTGATTACTTAGAAGCATGTTGTTTAGCTTCCATGTGTTTTTTGGTTTGTTTGTTTTTTTGTGTGGTTTGTTTCTAGTTTCATACTATTGTGGTTTGAGAATTAGCCTTATATAATTTCAATCTTTTTGAATTTATTGAGACTTTTTATGTGTCCTAGCATGTGATTTATTCTGGAGAAGAGTCCATGGGTACTTGAGAAAAGTGTGCCTCATGCTGCTTTTGGGTGAAAGGTTTTGTATATATCTGTTAAGTTCAATTGATCTACTGTGTTATTCAGTGCCTGTTTCCTTATTTATTATCTGTCTGGACGATCTGCCATTGATGTAAGGGGGGTATTAAAGTCTAATATGATTGAATTGCAGTCTATTTCTCCCTTTAGTTCTGTCAGTGTTTGTTTTACATAATTACATGCATCTAAATATATATTTGTAATGGTTATATTTGTATATAATTATATATGATATACTTATAATGGTTATAGTGTCTTCTTGAACTGATCCATTTATCATTATGTAATGTCTTTATTTGTCTCTTGCTATTTTCTTTTTTTTGAAGTCTGTTTTGTCTGGTATAAGTACTGCTACTTCTGTTTTTTCTGCCTATTATTTTCATGAAATATCTTTTTCCATCCCTTCATTTTCAGTCTATGTATGTCTTTAGGTCTGAAATGAATCTCTAATAGGCAACATATAGATGGGTCTTGTTTCTTTATTCATTCTACCACCCTATGTCTTTTGATTGGTCCATTCAGTCTATTTACATTTAAGGTAGTTATTGATATGTACTTATTGCATTTTATTGTTTTCTTGTTGATTTTGTATTTCCTCTCTCTTCCTTTCTTCCTCTCTTATAATCTCCTTTTGTTATTTGATGGTTTTCTTCAGTGTTTTGATTCGATTTCTTTACTTAAAACTTTTTTTGTGTATCTATTATATGCTTTATTTTTGTGGTTACCATAAGGTTCATGGATAATTTACTAACTATACAGCTGTCTATATTAAGTTGATGGTCACTCTATTTCAAACACAATCTAAAAGTATTTCTTTTTTCTTCTTCTTCCTCCTCCATACTTAATGTATTAGATAACATAATCTGCCTTTTTTATGTATTCCTTGACTGATTTTGTATATAGTTGGTTTTGCTTCTTTTGTTTGTTTTGTTTTAACCTTTATTGGGGTTTATTTTCACTGACAAAAAATATTTAGTCATAAGAACATTTACATCTACAGAAGTCCCTTTAATGCATCGTGTAAGATAGATTTAGTGGTGGTCAATTCCTTTACATTTCATTTATCTGGGAAAGTTTTAATCTTATCTTCAATTTTGGTTAGAGAATTCTTGGTTGAAGATCCTTCTGTTTCAATACATTAAATATTTCATGCTACTCCCTTCTGGCCTGTAAAGTTTCTGCTAAGATGTCTTCTGATAGCCTGATGGGGTTTCTTTTATAGGTAATTTTTTACCTCTTTCTATCTGCTTTCAATACCCTCTCTTTATTCTTGATCTTTGTCATTTTGATTCCTGGGGTTCTTTTTGTTAAGGGATCTCTGTGCTTCCAAGACCTGAGTATCTATTTCTTTTCCAGATTGGGGAAATTTTCAGAAGTTATTTCTTTAAAGAGACTTTCTACTCTTTTGTTTCTCTCTTCTCCTTCTGGTATTCCTATTATGCAACTATTGTTTTGTTTGTAGTTGTCACAGAGCTCTTTTAGCATCCATTCATTTCTAGAGATTCTTTCTTCTCTCCATTCCTCAGCTTTATTGTTATCCCTGTTCTATAATTCTCATTCATTGATTGTCTCTTCTACTTGCAGCCATCTATTATTCATTCCCCCCATTGTATTTTTTATTTAAATTACTGTGTTTTTCAACTCTGTGTGGCTCTTTTTTAACTCTTCTTTCTCTTTGTTGAGGTCCTCTCTGAGATTGTCAATACTTTTCTGCTGATCAGTGAGCATCTTTATGAATGCTGCTTTGAAATATTTATTAAGAATATTGACGATCTCTGTTTCATTTAGCCCTCTTTCTGGTGTCTTATCCTGTACTTTTGTTTGGAATATATCCCTCTGCTCCCTCATTTTGTCAGGGTTGCTTTGTTTCTTCCTTTGTATTAGATAGATCTGCTATGCCTCTTGGTCTATAGAGTAATGGCTCTATGAAGAAGGCATCCAGTGGAGCTCAGAAGCTTAAGACTCTATTCACCAGAGCCTGGTTCTCCTTTTTGGTGGAGCCCCAGTTACTGTTGGTGCACCATGGATGGGGCTGCCTTTCTGCCTGTCTGCCAGCAGTGGCTGATATCTGTCAGGAGAGACCCCTTGTAAGCTGAGAAGCAGCCCTTTTGTTGGGATTGTTGCAGGCAGGACTGGCAGGACTGCTCTCTGCCTGCCCTATAGCAGTCGTGGTGCTGCTGGGCTGATAGGGTGGGTGTGCAGAGGAGCACAGTGCAGGGCTGGGCAGCCGGTGTGAAGGAAGGAGCATCTGGAGCTGGTTTCCACAAATGCCTCCACAGTTGGGCTAAGAAGGAGCCAAGAACCTGGGAAAGCCTCCCTCTGCCTGCCAGACAACAAAGTCTCCCTCTACCTGCTGCCAAGAAGCAAAGTCCTAGTGTTGCTGGGCATCGCAGGCAGGTGGGCATGCAGGAAAGTGCCTTGGGGATGATCTACCAGTAAGGGTAATGGAGTATTTGGGGCTCCTGTAAGTGCCTAAATAGTTGGGCTGAGATAATGCTGAGGAAGCATCATCCACATGCCATTTCTTCTGCAGAGAGAGCTCCATCCAACCATCTCCCCTCCAGTACACTTCCCACTACTGATAAACTTTCAAACTGCTGCCTCTGCATTGGGTCTCAGCAGGCCTGATGGAGCATGCCTGCCCTCCACAAGCATTGAGTCTCAGCCTCCAAAGTCCTGTGCAATGGGGACTCATATTCCCACAACAGATCACCAGGCCCAGGCTTACAGAGCTCCTGAGCGCTTATCTCCTCCCTGCTCCATTCCTGTCCCTCTTGTTTGTGAGTTAGGATGGGGGAATAGATTGGGTCCAGATGGATCATGGCTCTGCCACTTTACCCTCCTACGTGTGGTCCTATCTTCTTGACCAGGTGTAGATGCTCTGTTCTGCAGTCTTCAGGTCATTCTCAGGGTTAGTTGTATTTGCTGTATTTCTTTCCTTGGTGTGTGTGTGTGTGTGTGTGTGTGTGTGTGTGTGTGTGTGTGTAAGGAGGTTTCCGTCTTGCCTTCCTTTTTTGCCATCTTTTTTTCCCATCTCCTGTACCTTCATTCTTGATTAAGTGTCATGCTGTATAGATAATTCTAGATATAGAAGTAATTTTCCCTTAAAACTGTATCTTCAACTCTTCTATTCAAGTGATCTATCATATTTTTAATATCTGGAACTATTTTTGTGACTGCACATTTCTGTTATTTTTATAGCCTCCTCATCTTATTCCAAGAATTTCTCTGAGGAACTCAACCACAATTTTTCTTTTCCTTAAAAGTTATTTTCTTCTCCAGGCATTGTTTCTGTTTCTTTAAAAAGTTAAACTCATATTTAGGGGTGGGAGTGCCATAATATGCTTGGAAACTTTGTTCACTGGTGGGTTTCCCTGTAGGATAATCTGAATTGACTGTTTTGCTCAATGATGTCTTTCTCCACAAAGGAATCATCTCATTTCCTTTCCATTAGTCCTGCTGCTCATTTGGGGAGCTGTTTGTAAAGATATCTAGTGTAGTGCTGTCTTTTAATATTCAGTCTTATGTTTTATCTAATGTTCTTAGTATGATAAATCTCAACAATGATTGGTATCCATGAGTCCAAAATTTCTCTGGGTTTCTATAATGTAGATATCTAACTTTTGTCAGGACTGGGTAATATTGAATTATAACAACCAGAGAGTAAAATGGTAGATTCCAGTGCCTGGTGGGTAATGTTAGTTAAACTGTACAAACTTTCAGTGATAAGATAAATTCTGGAAATCTAATGTAAAGCATGGTGCTATAGCTAATAATACTGAATTATTTACTTAAAATTTGCTAAAATAGTGGATCTTGTGTTCTACCACCACCCACACCAAAAAAGTGACTATGTGAGGTGACAGATATGTTAACTTTATTATGTTAATAATTTCAAAATGTAACTTGTATTAAATCATCACATTGTACACCCTAAAGATATATACAATTTTAGTCTGTCAATTATACCTTAGTATATCTGGAAAACATTTAAAAATAAAACAAAAGGTTTATTGCTCACTCATACTAAAACATTAGTATATATACTACATGTACTCCCAGACCTGTACTCTGGAATACATAGGAGACAATGAAGCAGGTGGGGGTAAGAAAGCATTGTTTTCCATAGGCAATTTGAGCATGCTCAGGAAAAGTAACTTGTTATTCTCATTCAATGGTCCCTGACTCCACTATTTAGAGCCTGGCTGACTGTGGTAGAAAAATTAAACACTTGCCAGATCTTCTCCTATAAGTAACTTCCCCCATTGCCAATCACAATGGCCACTAGTTATGTGAGCCCTCTTGATTTCAAGGTGGTGATCCCCTTCCTCCCACCTAGAAATAGATGTAAACCTGATAATAGTGACCAGCTGGTTATGCCTAGGGGGTTGGCAGATGCCTTCTAAGCAGAGTTTAGAACAGATTGTCATATGTGAATCAGAGAACTCTTGTGTACACTGGTCTCAAATTCCAAGCCAACATTCTCTAAACACTATCCTCAATCAATGCACTATGAATGACTGTTATTGTCAGACAGAGACCAGAAACTACATTGAGAAAGGGATTTTAGGACATATATTCCCAGGCCTGTACTCTGGAATACATAGGAGACAATGAAGCAGGTAGGGGTAAGAAAGCATTGTTGTCCATAGGCAATCTGAGCATGCTCAGGAAAAGTAACTTGTCTAGGTTCAAACAGCAAATACAAATTTACCCTTTATGGGACCAATGTCCTGTGGCTCCAAGTTCAAAATAATTTCCATCGTGCTGGTGTGTCTCAGACTTTATACAATTATGATTTGTACCCTAACATTAGAGAACTTGGTCTGATATTTGTATCTTTAAATGGCATATTTTTGCATTTATTTTAAAGTTAAATTAGATGTATTTATTTTAAAAGAAAATTAGTGCATAAGAAAATAAAGGTGGGAATTTAGGAACAACTATGGTCCTAGACAGAAAAAGCTGTCCCTAGAATTAAAAAGTAGAATATAGGAATACCAGAGCAGGACAGAAAGATATGTCCTTGGCCCCAAGAGACTGAGAAGACCAGCAAGTTGGAGAGAATGAACAGGTGAAATGCAGACAGACATGGGGAACCTGTAGTTCTGCAAGAAAAGAGAATGAAAGAATGAGAGAACATTCTGCCAGGCATGAAGGTAGAATGGATTAAAGTTTGGAATTAAAAGTTGAGACAGTTAAGGGCCTGCAAGAGGGAGAGGCTGTCTAAGAAAGGAGCCTGGACTGGGAAGGATAGATTCTGGGGAAGTACAGTAGGAGTGGGATTAAGGAAAAGAGCTGGCCAGGAGGTATGTGAGTTAGAAGCTCAGATTACCACAGGCCATGGTTTAGTGGAAAGTGATTCTGGAGGAGTGCGGGGTGAATTTTGTAATTTTGTATAGGTTGTTGTTGGGGGAGGGAGCAGAGAGTAGATGCTGAGGTAAGTGCACAGGGGTGTTTTATGGGGGTGGGACAGTGGGTGCCGTGGAGACTGGGGGCTGAGTAGGCCACAGAGAAAGAGTTGTGCATCTTGGCAAAGCAGTTATGGGGTGTGAGACACCCTGTAGCAAGTATTTCTGCTTTTCTAATAGGACTTTGCATGAACCATCTTCTGTTAGAAGTGGGCAAAGGAAATTGGTATGAATACCATGTTTCCTTTTTTATTTTTTCTTAGTGCTCCACAGTTTTTTCCAAATCAACTCCAGGCAAGGCAATAAACAGTACAAAGAGAATGTCTTTTGATATGTATTAATTTAATAACATGTGCTTCCTGATACTAAAGGAAATAGCCTTTAACATTTTTGTGGTTGCAAAAAATACATGGGGAAAAGTACTGAAGAGCTTCTGAATTACCCAGTTTTTCACTTTTGTTTTAGATTGCTTCATAATGTAAACTTTTAAAGTAATATTAAATTAAGATTAACTAATTTAATTAATTGACCTCTTGATTGAGTTTAATTAGCAGAATGTGAATATAAAAGTTATTTAATTTATATGATGCACAAACTATTCTCTATTTTTTTTTCAATAGTATGGTAAAGAGTTCTGCATTTTAATCTACAGAATCCTGCTATTCATAGCATTGTTTATTTAGGAGGTGAGATAAGAAGGTCTTCTCATTGCAATTTATTTTTTCCAAGAAGAAAGGCCAAAATTAGTACTAAAATCTGCAGTAAAACACTTTACAAGCTTGTAAAAAGTTTGTAAATATCTAGGCCTTGGGACTCAGTGCTTTAAGACATCTTGTTTTACCCTGAAAGGCACGTTCTTTGTTAGAAAGTCTTGTCCTTTTAACAAAGGAAAGTCACTGGCTGGTAATCTAATCTTTGAACAATAGCTTGGATTTTTCTGGCAATTGAAAAGAGAAAGGCGATATTGAGAAAATATTGTATGTGAAGCCAAACACGAGAGGAAGGGGAAAGAACTCCTTGACCAGAATTACTCCTCAGGCCTTTCCATTTGTTAAAATACTTAGTACTGCGTGACAGCACTTGGTAATTGCGGCCCCGTCACCAGCTCCAGCGAGGGACCAGTCCAGAGTCCACTACTGGGAAGAAGCAATGGACAAAAGATGATTTTTCTCTTAAGGACATTCTTGCTTTTCCCTGATGAAAGAATGAGCTTCTCCCACCTACCTGAGACTGCCCTATTTTTAGAAGTGCGAGCAACAGCACAACAACATAGTTTATCACTCTGGAATAAGCCACGCCAGGTTTTCTTGTTGAATGTAATCACTATGATAAGAACAACTGGGCTGCTGTTTACGCTACTGTCACTGAGTGCCATGTTGGCAAGCTTTAAAAGTCATATGTGTCAAGAAATAGTTAGAAGGGAACTACTGAAAACAACCGTGCACTAATGACTTTAGATAGTTTCAAATGCTTTCAGCATAAAGTTTGTGTTTTCCAGTCCAATTGTTTCTTAAATGATATTTTTCTGTAATGTGTTCTGAGTAGTTGTTAGTCTGCTCAGGCTGCTATAACAAAATAACCACAGACTGGGTCACTTAAACAATAGAAATTAACTTTCTCATAGTTCTGGAGGCTGGAAGTCAAAGATCAAGGTTCAGTCCATTCAGTTTCTGGTGAGAACACTTTTCCTGGCTTGCAGACAGCTGCCATCTCGCTATGTGCTCACAGGGCCTCTTTGCAGTGCACATGTATGGAGAATGGGAGAGAGAGAATCTTCCACTTCTTATAAGGCACCATTTCTATTGGATTAGGCTCTATCCTTATGGCTTTATTTAACCTTAATTCCCTCCTAAAATCCCAATCTCTAAATACAATATATACATATATATATAATAGATTCTTGTCAATGATGGACATATAAAAGATGATTTCTTTCTAGATAACAGAGTATTATTATACAATTCTGGAAGTGACTCTAAAGGGAACATTTGAACTTGCATTGTATAGCCATTAACTTTAAAATATGCAACAGCTTGCATTTGGGTTACACAGTATTTTTTCTGTATACTTTACTTCCAGGTGAAATATTTTGTGTGATCTTTACAATGCCCTTGCTATGGGAAAGCTATCATTAAGTCTTGGCTATGGAAAGTGGGTCATAGCATTCGCATAGTGGAAAGAGCAGTAGTGCACTGTGAAATAAGAAGATCAGGAGAGAAGTTTCAGCTCTTCCCTTGTGGGAGGTTGAATTAGTGGTTTGGGATGTGGAACCCTCTTTCTTAAATGAGTATTGTTTTGGATGAAAACCTAAGGTTCTTGGCTTTAAAAGTCTGTGTTTCTATGAAGCACAAAGAAAATGAAGAGATTTGCTGTCAGCCACACAGCAAATTAATAAAAGTGGATTTAGAGAGAACATCTGCCTTTAACGTTTAACAGGAGAAAATACTTGCTTTCTGTCCAATAGAGAGAGTTGTGCTGTCCTTAGAAAAGAGAGAAAAAGTGATGACTACAGATGTTTAATAGGGTGGCTATAAATTCAGTGAACTATAAACAAGAATTGTGATGGGAATAAAACCCTGTGCCTTATAGGGAAACCCAGACATGCGAAGATTTGTACATACGCCTTGCATTAGAGTTTCGTATTTTAAAGAAACTTGTGGTAGTTCTAAGGGTTTGCTTGTAAAATGAGACATGAATGATGTGTGGCAGGTCTGAAGTACGAAGAAGCGCCTGAAAGCTCTTGGGTTTAGACTTGCATAATGGCCGCTGTAAGCAGATCTTCCTAGGCAAGACAGAGCATTTTAGAAGGATTAAGAGATCTGAATTTAGCAGTGTATGCCACAATTTTTCTCCCTTCTGAAGTGTCATAAAATTAAGTTCCCAGGCTCATAAACTTAGAACAAAAGGATTTTGAAAGTTCCTATTAAGGAATTTGTTCTCTGTAGGATCCTGTTGCTTGTCACTAGAGTTAATGACATTGCTTTAGTTGTTCCTTGGGGATAATCCATTTCTGTTATTTTCCACGTAGTAGCAGTTTCAATTAAAATGCTTCCTAAGGCCAGGTAAGAAGGCAAATATATAAATTTTCAATTCCATTCTGAAGAGAATTGTTTACATGTATTTGGGATATGATGGAAAATGTTCTTCAGTTCATAAGTCATCTTTTGTTTTGTCTCCATTCCAAGATAAATTTAGTTTGGTTGGGGGAAATTGCAATACAATGGTTCAGTCCCTTTTGATTTATGTTAGAAGAAAAGAAAAACTCAAACACTGGAACTTTTCTCCAATTCTGTCTGGGGAGTTGATGTTTCAGGGCTGCCTTTCAGGTGAAATCACATCATGATTAGTTCTCTGGCTACTGCGCTAAGCAAACACGCTCAAATCCTCACATTCACCCCATGTTGGGAAGAACTTTCAGCTGTATGGGAAAAGCACATTTGTTTTGATACATTAAAATAGAAGTAACCCAGAGAATAGTCATAAATTCATGACTAAGTTATACATCCAGAAGGTTACATCATTGAGTGTTTCACATCAAATAGGAATGCTGCACAAAATATTACTGTGTACAAAGACATAGGACTGATTAGCAGATTTTTGCTAACAGAATATTTTATATAAAATTGTATATATATTAAAATATGTATTATATATTAACACATAGTTATAAAATATATATGATAAATTAACATAACATTAAATCTGTATAATGTTAACCATAAGATTTTTATATGGATCTCAGTTAATGAAGTGGTTTTTTTTGAGCAACTTTAGGAATTCAACATTCTTGTTGGTACTGCTGAAGATACAAAAAAGACAGTCCCCTAAGGGGTTCAGAGGCTTTCCAGAGAGTTCTTTATTATTGCTTTTTCTAACTTGAATGCTCAGCTCTTGGGATTCAGTGAGTAGTTATCTTCCTCTATCAGAACTTTCAGACCATATTTCTAGTCTTTTCTGGAAGACAGATTTTTCTTGTTTCAATGAAAACATTACCCACATTCCTCATGGATATAGAGGCTGTTAGGAGATGTATGACTTGTTTTAGCTTGAGGGAAAAGGGAAACCTACTCTTAATAAAAATAAATTTGATAGAATACAAAGTATCATCAGTATTTTGTAACAATTCTACAGCAAAGAAAAAGTGTTCTGGGTTGATGCTCTGAGGACTTTATTCAACTGTGCAAGAATCAGAAATTATCATGTGACAGGAAGAACTGTAACTAGTGGACTTCCCATCCCACTTTCCACTTGGAGGTAGTGATTTCATGAAAATTATTGCCAATACTGTGAAATTTTTTGCACTCTCTAATTTTCTCCCATATTTAAGGTAAGACACATTATTTTATCAAATGAATATATTCCTGCTATGTCCCTCACAACCATCACTTCTATTTTTTTTTTCATGAAAACAGTTCAATAAAAAAGTGGGTTGGTGTGGAGTGTTGGTTAGGAAGGCAGGGAATACAGTAACAAAAGAACGATTCTTCCAGAAAGGGAAGTTCAATGGTTTTTAAAAAGAGATGTCCAATTAGTGGACCAGGGTCTATCAGTAAATCTTGGAGCTATATTTGTTACTTCTTTAAGACAGATCCTGCCAATTCTCCTCCTTTTCCATGTCCTTCTTGCCAGTCCCAATCCCCCCGCCTCCATCAGGGTACATCTCCCTGCAGTGTTTTCATGATTTCTAGAAAAAGAGGAATGCAGAGTTGCACCACCAATAAGGACTTTTGATCAACCCATTCCATATCACCATATGTTCTCAGTTATCTCTGGGATCCGATTAGATGACTCCAAAAGGCTGTGGACTCAATTTTAAATCCAAGATGATATTGCTAGAGTAACACATTGAGTGAACCTGTGAAATTCTCACATGTATTTTTGTATAAATTTATTATTAATATTTCTTAACCAAGTCAACTATGGGATTGCTAGTCTTTTCCTAATATGTTTGAATAGATTTTTACACACAAATGAAATAACCATTATAATTCTCATTGGGTAGGTTTTCCCTTTTAAATTTTTTTTGACTCAGAATGGTTTGCCTCTAAAAAGGTGATGTCTTTCTTATTTTTTTAGATTACTTTATACAATAGTAATAACATAAAATCATTTTCACTCATTCAATCATTCAGCAAGCATGTTATACCTGTTTTCTAAAAACTATACTTTGTCGAAATCATATGTATGCATGTTAGGTCATCCGATAATAGAAGAGCATGAATAAGGCAGCAGCCTTCTTCCTCCCCATTCCCCCAACCAGCAGCCTCCCAAGACAAAGGAGACCTCTTAAATGGTTTGTACTTCTATTTTCCAGTGTTATCTTGATCTCTATAAATTTATCGTTTGGTTTCTCCACTTTATCCAGATAAACTCTATGACTTTCTAGTATGAATGATGATGATTTAGTACAAGAAGCTTCCCCATCTTGCATCTCCCCCTCCCAGTGCTGATAGCTATATCATTACTTTTTGTTCCTTGAGTAACTAGCTTTGTAATTACTATAAACCTCTGTTTCTTTTTTCCATTAGCTTTCTACATCTCATTTTAAGGTAATAATATTATTTCCCCTGTTCTTTACTGCATCTGTCTCTCTTCTTCCTTATACCATATTCCATTCACTAAATCTTCATGTTCATATTCTCAAGATTGTTAAAATTTACCATCTGTCTAGCAACCAATACCAATCTACACCCCAAACTCCTGGTGGAAAAGGTCCAGATTTTAGGAGCTGAAGGATAGATTATTTAAGGAGAGTTTGTGAAAAAGCTGTTAGAGAGCTGTGAGTACCACCTGATTCACAGTGAAAGCCCAGGACTCTCCCTCCTAAGTGTGGTGAGGAAGGCTTCAACAGTGTTGGGCAGAGGACATGATGATGTGAAGCTGAATGACATGGAGCATTGGTACCTGATGCCTAATGTTTCCTGAGAAACGTAAGGAGCTGTAATGGGATGGGGGAAAATTGTTGCCTGCTAAGAGCAGGGCCAAAGTGTTTCCATTAATTAAACATGGTCCCAGTAGAAGAGCAAGCCAGCCCAAAGCTTCTGTCTCTGCTGCCAAAGAGAATCCCCTCCAGTAGAGAGTTCTGTGTAGAGTAGACCCCTGGAAAATAGACTGAGATGCAATCAGCCCTGCTTATATTAGAGAATTTATAATTAGACGGTTCCAGCAAGGGAGCCTCTGGAGAATTCACAAAACTGTCCATGAGATAAAGAGTAAGCTTTACACATCTACGAGGCCCAGACAGTATGAAGATAACTTACAACCACACCAGCCGAGAGAAACATTTTCTGACCTCCTTTACCTTTGTACCTTGTGATGTTCAAGCCCCAGGGAATTCAGTAACAGGAGACAGGGAGTGGAGAAAGAGGTGAAAGAGAAAACAGAATCCCACCTGCTCATCCTTCTGGATGCAGGCTCACCTGTACAGGTAGCACCAACTACTGGTGGTATATTGGAGAGGAAATCTTACATTGGGGAGAAAATTAAAATGATGATTATGACATATGAGCATTTTAAAGTCTGTATTAAGATTATACTTTGTCACTTAATGCCTTAGAGGGACCTTCTGACTTTTATGACTTGGGAGTGTCCTAACAAGGAATGGCATTGCTGTTTTTCATCCAGTTGTGAAGGAACATTTTCTCCAATTTCTTTAGGACAGCAAAAGAAAAATATTCCTGTTGGATATAACTCATAAATTATCCTTGTATGTATACTAATGTTGTTACAGTGAATGTTTAACTCTAGTCCAAATATTTTCTAGCAATACACGTGATTGTGTATATAAACAGAATTTACTACAATTCACTTAGAAAAGAGTTTTCAGGACAAAATTCCCTCTTTTTGTATAGTTCAGTAATTCTTTCAAATTATTCAATATTTTAATTTGCCTCACCTTTGAGATTCTACATTTGTGTGCAAATTTTGAAATATGTTTCCCAGGAACTTCTAATTATTATTTTATTGCATTATTTGCCTGCATCATATTTTTCTCATGCACTCCATTCTAAAGAATTCCCCTTTGTTTTACGGATAACTTCATCTTGGAATCCATTTATTTTTTCTCTTTGCTCCAATCTGCATTGGTTGCTCTTTAGTCCAGCTGCATGCTGGTGTTTTAGGATTTACTTTCATTCCCCTTCAGTTCAGATCCACTGGCTTTTGCATTCTATGTCTTTTCCTTTCTTGGTTTACTGACTTTTTTGTTGGGGTACATTCTCAAGTAACTTCTTAGGAACAGTATATACATGGAAAGAAGCTTCCTAAGTATTTATGTATTTAAAGGTGTCTTATTGCACTTCACTTTCCATTGATAGTTTGATTGAGTAGAGATTACAATCAGAAATTACTGATCAGTTATCAACCTAGTTAAATTAGATTATACTGCTTTAACAAACCGTCCACAAATCTCAGTGATTTAATATAAAAAAATTTTTTACTCAAGCTTCATGTCCAATACAGATTGGGAAGGAATTCTCCTTATTATAGTCAGAATTCCAATCCAGTGGGGGCTCTATCTCAGCAAATTCTTCTGCAATTCGGGAGGCAGAGAAAGGGGAATATTGTGCATTGTCTATTAAAAAGGCCACCTGGAAGTGACACACTTACTTCCATTTATATTTTATTAGACAGGGAAGTCATGTGGTCATACTTATCAAGGAAGGTCATACTTATTAAAAGTGTGACAAAGTGGACACCTTTCACCTTGAAGAAATATGTGTGTGTATGTATATATATATATATATATATATATATATATATATACATATATATATATATATTACTTTCATTCATATTTAATAGGTTAAAGCAAGGGTCAACATTACATTTAATGTTAAAGAGGGAAGTGCAATCCTGCAACATGCCTAGGAGAGGAGAATCATATCATTTGTGAATAGGCATAGTACTATATATACATCGTTTAACACTGTTGCCTTTTGATTTTCAAAACATTATTCCCTTGTCTTCTAGCATCAAGTGAACTTTTGGCTGCTGTTTATCACATGTGACCTATGTACCCTGACAGGATAATATACTAGAATTTTCTTTTTATCTCTGGCATTATAAAATTTTATGATGATGTAATTCAGTACGGATCTTTTAGATTTCATTTTACTATGCACCGACAAGGACTTTTAAGATGGAAGGCTTGCATCTTTCAATGCTGAATGAATTGTTAAATAACTTTTTCAATAATTTCTCTCTTTTTTTCTTCTCTCACTCTGGAACTCATGTTAGTTCACTTAAAGGTGAAATAGAGCTTTGAAAATCTTACATGAGAGATCAGAAAAATACAGCAGAAATTCCTATGAACTTAGATGAATGGTGAAAAAGAAATGAGATCTGCTCCATAGTAAGAAATCACCCTAAAGAAGTGAATGGTCAGTAGGCTCATTTACAACACTTCTAGCTTTCTCAGATAATTCTACAACTCCACCGTCTTAATGTCTTTCCCACCAAATTATTTTAACTCTAAGTTTTATATCATAAGTTTGAAGACTAACCTAAATTATTTTTGAAAAAATACAAAAGAGAAATTATTACTTAATATAATGGAAATTACTGCTTAAATATATCTATGCTATAAAATAAGAATGACACTTATCAAGTTTTAAATACAAAATAATTATTTATAAATATAAAATCCAATAATTTTATTATACTTACTTTTTACCTATACCCCATGTCAGTTAAGAATATTTTCAGCTGTGGGTTAAATCAAGTAATAATTGTGGTGGATGAAAGTAAGAGGACAATAATTGTCTATTCAGTAAGAGTTCCAGAAGTGGTGGGCCTGGGATTGCTTTGGAAGTTAAACTTTATCATCAAGGAGCACAGCTCCTGTAACATTCCATTTCACCAGCCTCACAAGGTTTATTTTTCTAGTGTATGTGTATCACCTATTATAATACTACTTATATAGGTGGCAGCAATTAGGCAACTTAATGGTAAGTGGCTAATTCATTTCCTAGAAGTCAAAATTATGAAGTTATGTTTAGGATTTTCACCTTAAATAGACAAATGTGCTCATTTTGCTGGGCCATGTATTGTTCAAAAACCAACTGAAGCTAAATTAAGTACATTGTTCCATAGGTGCCATATCTGAAAAGCATGTGACAACAGAAACCTTTATCTCCACCCTTCTATGCCAGTGAGCAATAGTCAGGGCTTCTTCAAGAGTGGTAAAGTGATGTCACTTACCTCCTTGGGACCCAACAGTTTGGATAAATGCTAACCCAAAGGTGTCAGATTCTATTTTCAACATCAGATGCCTTGAGGAAGGTCCAGTTTCACTATGTTCCAGGAACACATACTAGGAACAGGAGCCAAGTACAGTTGGATTGACATGAGGAAAATTCTATTCTTGGGGCAACTGAGGAGTGATCAAGGTCCATGACGCCTGGGATGGAGTAGAGTGCCAGAGGTATGGTGACAAAAGTTACAGAACACATTTGCCAAGAAAAAAATAGGCTGTCTTTTGTAATGAATTATTTCCCCAGTTTTGCTCCCATTTGTATAAAAGCTAAGTGAAGGCAATGGTTCTTTTATCCTTAATTTTAGAACCAGCAGAGGCTACATCAGCCCATAAGACAAATCCAGATCAATAAACACGGCAGCAAGGAGGGATAATTGTCAGTTTAAGCAAATGTCTTCTTTGCATTTAAGGCAATGCTTTTTTCTGAATATTAATATTATATGATATATTAACATATGAATATTCATATATTCACATCTATCGCATCCCAGGGGACATAGGTATTTGACCATTTACCTTTCACCAGGTACTTGCTTGGATCTTTGAGTGGCATTTCCCGAGATCATTTATAATGAAGTCATTGGAGATGCTGGCAGTTATTTACACACCTGAAACCTATTTCATGATAGAAAATAGCTACAGGAGTACTGAGAGTAAGGACACTGGGTGTTGTGTCCACCTATGTCATGAACTGGCTATGTCAATTTTGGCAAGAACATAAACTCTGTAGACCTTCCCAAGTGTAACATGATGGCTTTGGACCAGATGATTCTAGTTTTCCCAGTTTTCAGACATAAGACGTCAGAACAAGGAACACTCTCAGGCCCACTCCTGGTTGGCATTCTGCACGGCAACATGGGAGCACAACATGGCGAACCCTCCTCTTCAGTCTGGTTTGAACTACAGCTTCTGGGGAAGAAAGGAGGTAGCTAGATTTTACCCTGTTCTTTCCCTCTTATTTTACATGTCATTTCTAAGCTAATTTTATGCTGTTACAGCTTATGCATGGAAGTTCTGGGAATTTCCCAGGAGGCCTTTGGCTTGCCTGTTGAGTTTGTGAGTCTAAAATCCAGCTTCCTTTGCTTCTTTTACTTTTCTCCCCTGTAATGGTTAAAATGATCCTATGCTGCCATGTTCTATTTTCTAATTCTTTGGAGTGCTAAGCCTACTGTATACATTAAACTGCATACAAGGGATATATAAATATAGATTCCCTAACAAAAAAATTATTCCATCATGCCTAAAATGAACTCTTTTCCAAAAACATGGACAAACTGGACTGTACCTGGAAGAGCTAAATCAGATTGTTCTCCAACATCTCAACTCTGGGGCTGAGAAATGGAAGGGCCAACATCTGAGCTCATTCATTGAGAGAAATCTCAGAACACATGATATTAAAATTCTCCAGACCAAGGGATGGTCCAAGGTATGTGGAAGCTGCTGCCATACGACCTTGTCGTATACAGTTTGGCATCCCTTCATGAGCTCTCCCCTTGATTTCTTTCTCATTTCTTCTGCCAATACTACAGTTTCTGCTGACATACTTCTGCAATACCTCTCAGTACTCAACAGTTTATATTCAACATATATTTATAATTGATCTGTGTAGAACAAATACAAGAGGAACAATTTACCACCAGTTTCCTATGTATTTTGTTGGATTTTCTTACCATACAAGATAGAACCAGTCCTTAAGAGACTTGCACTAGATATCTGACTTACAGATTGGGAAGATAATTGAAGTGTATTATTTCAAGCCACTGAATTTGTGGTAATTTGTTACAGCAGCAATGGAAAACTAACATAGTACCATGTAACTAATGCCCAATGAGAGTCCAAAAAGGAAGAGACAATTTATATGAAAGACAATTTTAATGATAAGAGGACAATATTATTTACCACATTAGATTGTAATGGGAAGTAAATGAATTTATACATATAAAGCACTTGGAATAATTTCTGACACATAGGAAATGATGCATGAATGTTGAGTGTGATAATCACTTCAAAGTTTAGGAGAGTTCAGCTTAGCATATTCTATTATATACTTATTATTTAGCTTAATTTAGTATAGTATTATAGGGGAGAAAATATGCCACCCCAAAATATACCTCATTGGCTTAATGATTTTTTTGAGCTGAGGTCATTTTTAAGAAACTATACAGACAGGGGAAGCTCTGAAAACCAAGTAAGTTACCCTTTGTCACAGCAGTTTATAGGTACAAAGGAAATCTCCATTTGTAAGAGTGTTTCCCTCTCTGTACCAGGAAGAGAAGGATGATGGTAAAGCTCTAGAAACTCTTATCACTGGAGAGGGCAAGGACTTAAAATCTGCATAGCAACCTTAGTTTTGTTTACTGTGCTTTTCCTGGTAACCTCCTGTAACTGACTCCTCACACTAACACCTTCTTTTGTCTTTAGCTGGAGGTGTTATTTAAGGTGGTGGCTTGGGTCATTTCAGGGAGTTACTCATTTTTCCTGGGTATCTCCCATGTGTACAGGAGGCATAAATGTGAGTGCATTTGTTTGTTTTTCTTCTATTAATCTGTTTTTTTTTTATTATAGGGGTGTTTCAACCAAGAGCCTAGAAGGGTAGAGGAAATATTATTTTTCTCTTCCATACTTTATTTTAGAGTAGTTTACTTCAGTGTATTGCTAAGAGTGTAGAATCCTGAACCTGTTAACTTGACATCAAACACTGGTTCAATCCCTTTCTGTCTGTGGGACCCTAGCAGTTTTGGGCTCTCAAATTCCCTAAGTATCATTTTCCCTTCTCCTGAATAAAAAGTATATAAATTTTGTACACATAAGCAGATATATGTATATACACACACACATGCATATATGTATATAAAGTACATATACGTGTTTATATATGAAGTATATAAATCAGTGTCCAGAAACATTCTGCACAAATACAGTACTGACTCTGCATAGGTAGGGGAAGATTCGAGAAGTCAAACGTAAGCTGATGAGGCACCCCAGAGAATAGCAACATCAGGACAACCACCAAGGTTCCCAGGGATGGAAGGCACTCAGGGGAAGGGGAGGGGTCCCCAGCTCCAGATCTCGGGCCCATAGGGGGCCATTCCATGGAAGGGTGCTTCTGAGTGGCACAAATGGGGTACCCAGTTAGAGCTACAGTTGGCAAGGACATTGTTGCCTCTTGAGGCAAGCAGAGGAAGAATCGTTGTGACTTCACTTTCCTTCCACCCTCTAGTCTCCATTCAGGGCCTCCACTGGTTGAACTCAGCCACAAACCAACTGAAACAGTGCCTGGGAAATGTAGCTTTTCTGCCAACTAGAGCGGATCCGAAGGGGCAGTAATGGATCTGAGGGAAAACAGCAAAAGAGCTGCACCTGGGTATAAAAATAGTTTATACATTACTGGTTTGTTTGTGAGGATTAATCAAATCGTGTGAGACATTTATATGGCAGTACATCCCTGGCACATAGTAGGTGCTCAGTTGGTGTTTGCTGTTGGTATTATTGTTTTATTCTAATTACACAGTTAAGGTAATGAATGTGATGCTTGGAACGTCTCACATAATCTATGATTGTAAATGCTATTCTAAATGCTTTTAAATCTTTTATTGTTTCCTCTGGAGGGAGATTATAAATGTGCTGAACTTTGTAAGGCAATAAAATGTCATTAAAGAAGGGACTGTGATAAGAAATTTATCTTTAGTCTTTGTTTCCGGTTCTTGACACAGCTTCTAAAACTCTTGGAATTTCCTAAGTAATAGAGGCTAGAGGAGCATCTTTTGATATTCGTAATAAGCTGCTCTCAACCATACTCAAATTTATGCTAATGTGGTGACACTAGAAAGCTTCAGAATGGGGGCTAGTTGCCAGAGGAACCAGACTGGTGATTAGAAGGCTGCGGATTTTAGCTCTACTGTCCAACTGTCAGGGAGGCACATAGGGCTGGAGATGGAGTTCAGTCGTCAGTATCTGATGACCAATGATTAATCAGTCAGGTCTGTATAATGAAATGCCAACAAAATCCCTAAACAATGGGATTTGTAGAGCTGCTGAGTTGGTGAACAAAGTGCTGGGAGGGTGGTTTGCCTGAAGGGGGACTGGAAGATCCAAGCCCCTTCCATACTTTGCCTTAATGCACATTTTCCATTTGGTTATTCCTCCCTGAGTCATATCATTTATAATAAACCAGCAATAGTAAATAAGGTGCTTTCCTGAGTTCTGCAAGCTGTTCTAGCAAAGTATCAAACATGAGGAGAGTATCTTGGGAAACCATGATGCACAGCTGGCCAGTCAGAAGCATGCGGGTCCTGGCCTTGCAGTTAGCAGCTGAAGTGGGGGGCAGTCTTGTGGGATTGAACCTTTAAATCTGTGAAATCTGATGCTAACTGTAGGTAGTTAGTGTCAGAGAGCTGGAGAAGTGATGTTGGAAAAGACATCAATATATTTGTTGTCAGAAGGAAAAAAACAATTTGGTATCGAACTGTGATGAGTAAACACAGAGGGACACAAGGCTAACACAAGGTGACTAGTGTAGTCAAATCTTCCCCCACTCAGCTGTACAGTCTTTGAACACATTCTGGTGAACTGCACAAATAACTCTTAAATTATCCTTTGAAAATTGTAATGCAAGTTCTGTGGCTGTCTCCTGAGTTTATTTAAGAAACTTATCTAATATTTTGTCAGCATGGAAAATTTAATGTCTTGCCAAGTAAAATATACATGCAAGTCATTGGTAAAGTGTTTCATTTCTATCTTGTTGCACATACACGTTTGGTGTTTGCATTAAAAAAGACATATAGTGTTCTTTCATTTCAATCCACTTTTCATCTTTTTAAAAACATCCACACTGTGAGATCCTAGCTTATTTTATATCACTGAAGATTCTTGTATGTATGTACTGACTACTGTTACATCTTTCTTTCTGTATTTTTTTCTGATCTCCAGACCCACATTTAGTTTCTTAATGGGCATTTCTACTGGGTTTTCCACCAAGGAATCACAGCCAAAGGCAGTGCATTCTTGTTAAACCTCAAACCATTGTTCTTGCTCCTGTAATTCATACTTGGTGTTGGAAACCATCTTCCAAACTCCCAAAGTCTGGGGTGAAGGGTCATAATCATGTCCCTAATCCCTTTCTCTTGCTTCCCTCTCCAACCCCTTCCCAGCAGTCACTAAGTTGTCAGTCTACCTCAATCAAAGGTCCATAATCTATTTTACATCCCACTCCTCCCACATCCACTGTTAGGTTTAGTCTCATGCCACTTTTTGCCTGGCTCATGACCCAAGATTCTTATATGATCTCTTTTGCTTCCAATCTGGCCCTTTTCCCATCTAGTACTTACTGTGCAGTTTGAGTATTTCCACAAACTCAAATCTGATCACAACAGTTCCATGCTTAAAAGTATTTATCTGTTCCCCTTGGTTTCAAGTTGAAGTTTAAACTAGTAGACTAGCCGGAAATGCTGATGCAATTTGTCATTGATTAACCCTCCAGTATTAATTATGTCCTGCATGCACCTTTCCTCTATTGTATGAACTTACTTTTAGTACTCCAAGGACGCATCCCTTCCTCAAGAATGCCATTCCTGCAACTGCAGTCTTTTTAGATGATTTTTTTAGGACAATCCCCATCACTGCATTTATTGTACAATGCTTTCTTTCCAAATATTTTGTAAATTTTTTACTTGTGTAAAAATTTTCATTATGAAAATATTCCCAAACTAAGAAATATGACTGTGAAATTTTAGAGCAGCCGAGGTAAAAAAAAAAAAAATCTAGAAACTTCCAGAAAGAAAATTTTATTATGCAAGGGTGAAACTTCAGATGGTTGTCAAGTTTCTTAATAGAATTCTGGAAACCAGAAGATACTAGAGACATATTTTCAAGATTCTTTGCAAAAATAATCTGCAACAAAACGTGTATACCAGTTAAACCAAATATCCATAAGATAATTGAAGATATACAAATAGTCAAAAAAGTATCTTCCACAACCATGCAAATTTTTCAGGAGGCTTTGTTCTACTAAATGCAGAAAGAAAACCAAGAAACAGGATGCCATAAGATCTAGCACAAGAGGGAGACAACAAGAAATTCCAGGAAAATGGGAAAGAAATCCAAAGACTGTAGCTTTATAGCAGTTCTAGATTAGCTTTTTCTACTTTGAAGCATTCAAAATGAGCTGAGAAAGATTATTTTAAGATTGAGTTTTTAGAATACTTATTGTGTTTAAATGTACTATACCAAGAGGAGGTTTGTATGTTTAGCACGGCATCTGGAAATAAATCAGAGATAAGAGGAGAGTAAACTAAGCACAAGCAAGGCAAATAGAAACTTCAGGAAAGAAATATGTTTTGCAGAAAGGAAAAAAATGTTTATTGTTTACATTGTTCAGTTTACAATAGATGACACTGGTTACTAACCTAAACAAAATTAAAATATACCTTTCATGATTTGATGGGACAGAGTGATATTTGTATGTGGGTGGTGGGCTTATGGGCTGAAGGAATGTGAACAAACTAAATCTCCACGTTTCACAGAAAGCCAACAGAAAATGACTAGAACTTAGTATTTAAACATGCCACTTAGAGACATAGATGCTGTGTTAGGGTTCCCCAGATACATAAAACCATTAGGAAATATATATGCAGGAATTGGCCCACATGATTGTGGAGACTGACAAGTCCTACAATCTGCCGTCTGCAACCTGGATACCCAAGAAAACTGGTGGTGTAGTTACAGGACAAACCTATAGGCCTGAGAAGCAGGGTCACTGATGATGTAAGTCTCAGTCTGAGGGCAAGAGGAAAATAATGTCCCAGCCTAAGCAATCAGGCAGCATGAATTTTCCCTTCCTCCACCATTTTGTTCTGTTCAGGCTTTCAGAGCACTAGATGATGCCTCCACACGTTAGGGAGGGAAGTCTATTTTACTCAGTCTACTGAATTTAATGCTAATTTCATCTGGAAACAGCTACACAGACACACCTAGAAATAGTGTTAAGCATATATCTGAGCATCCCGTCACCTAGTCAAGTTGAAACATAAAATTAACCATTACAGATGTAAATAAAAATTAACCATGA